>NC_141696.1:554922032-556172032 GCF_964263255.1 Lissotriton vulgaris | reverse complement strand
TCTCCAGATGACTCATCAAGATCTTGCGCGCTATACTGATTTCTGCTGCACTGTCCAACATTGTCAATGCCCACTCCCCGTTTTTCAACCGTGTCCTCAGTATTCTCGGCATGGTTGATTACTCTAATACTGGCTACCTTCTTTTTTGAAAATTGAGATTTTTTACTCTGAGCAGGTTCCTTGTCTTTGGACTTGGTGTGCTCTCCTGGGTCTGACCGTCCTCTTCTTTCCGAATTCTGTGGAAAAGATCGAGAGGGACGTGTATCAATACTTTGATATCTATCAGTTTTTTTCAGATTATCCCTATTTCTAAGGTTATATCTTTTCTCAGAGGGCTCCCTGTGGGGAGACTGGTGTTCTCGAGTCGGAGTTCTTTCCCTCCGTCGAGGAGACCTTCCTCTGGACTGGAAAACTTTTTCCTTGGGAGTGGATTGTTTATTTCCATCCCAGCTCTTTTTAGGAGAGTTTGAAAATAATTTTACTAACTCTCTATATGCTTTTGTTAATTCTCCTATGTTAACTAAGAGTTCTTCTTTTGACATTTTTGCAATGTCAGGATGTGGTGTGTAGCTGGCTAGAACCGGCCACGTTGCTCCTGGTCTACCTAGTGGACCGAGCCTGGTAATATGATCATTGTGTTTTAGGGCGCCATTAAACCAGAGCAGGTGCTCTTGGAATTTAAGTGGAATTTCAATCTCCTCGAAAGGAGCGTACTCTTCCGGAGGTTCCTCTATTTTGTAATAGTGAAACTCTTTTGTTGTAGCGTTTGCCGCTGGAAAGTTTATCCATGAATAGAATACCTCTGTCTGCCGATATTCGTGAGCCTCTATCACGAAAATTACTGTACCACCTTGAGGTGTCAGTCCGTTTTCTATAAGTTTTAAAGTTATAGATTTTCTTAAGTGGACCGGGATGATAATTGCATCCGGGTCTGTGTGTTCGGGACCCTGCTGAGTCGCATCTGCTGCGGCCCCAGTGGTTCCGTTTTCTCCTGGCATTGTTAAAATGCAAGGTTTGCAGAGTTGGTCTCCAAGGAGACAAAGATTAGGTGCACAATATTTTGGAACACTGTATCCTTCAACGTTGAATAAACCAGAGCTTTACATAGGAATCTCTTCCTACTGAGTTCGGGCGGATTTTAACCTTTCACCCACTCCAGACGTCTATTTGAGTATTTACGGGAGAAAGGGGTCTGTGTGAAAAATGCACGACTGAGTTACTCTAACGTCTTGCGTTAGTTTATCGCCTTACCAAACGTTGGGCGCCATGTAGTGTAGTTCCTAGTTTCCCACTAGGCCCTGCGCATTGGAATAACATAAACAGTAGTATCGACGTAGAAGTGCGGATCTTCCAGGCCTCTACTGACTATGCTAGACTTAATTGGGTGTGTTACCAACTAGCTCAGAGGTCACTGGAAACTTTCTTGACTGCATAGGAAGTGATCAGCTTCCCTGGCACAGACAAGAAGGGATTCAGTTTTCCAACAACCATGCAACATGACAACTTTGCTCCTCAGATCAAGAGTCAATCTCTAGGGTCGTGTGAAACAATAGACATGTATTTCACTCAGTCAGATTAGTGCAGTTTACTTTCACAATATGTAGAGAATAGAGAGACGGGCGTTTGTCAATAAAGGGTTAACATTTATTGAACAGTCTTTCTTCTCGTACAAGAGAAATGTATTGCCACAATTGCAAGACTTGTTATCATAAAAAGTACGTACAGTAAGATAAGTATTGCGAAATAATACTGTAAAAGCATTGATATGGTTTCTTAGCCATACAATGGTTTAAAAGTAATAAAACATATATACAGTCATATATACATTAGGCTAAAATACTCAACTGGTGCTTCTAACTAAGCCTACCCCAGTGTGCCTGACCTAAGCCTAACACGTGGAAGGGGAGTAAGTAAGTAGGTTAAGTTAAGTTGGTTTTGCCAAGGTTTGCTTCAAGAATTCTCATCTAAGGGTTTAGTCAACACCATACCTCTGAATAGAATGATGGAGGTCTGGTATCTCCTTCAGGAGGCACTCGGTATCCCAGTCACCCGCGAGGGCAGACTAGAAACGCTGGAGCTGGATTTCTCAGCAGAAGAAAGGCAGCGTCTCTCTTCAGCGCGTCGAGGAGGAGGAGGGGGGACAGCGTCCGCGGGTAGCTTGGCATCTGCTGGGCTCTTCGCAGAGGGACGGCTGTTCAGCTCCTAAGCTCACCACACCATCGTTCGCGCTTTAGCAGCGATAATGGTATCAGTAGCTTCACCAACAGCAGCGGGGCAGCAGCAGCATCAGCGTACTGCATACAGCATACAACAGCAATGGGACACCAGCTGCAGCAACAGGCTATTGCTTAAGGCAACGTTGGTAATATTTATACCTGACAGGTGCCTGGTTTGACGCAAGTTTGCTGGACATAAGACGTCAATTAAAGATGTCACTAGGAAGTGATAGCTATCAGTTGCTCATTAGAGTTCCATTACTAATCAAAACACAGCAAGCGGGGATTTCCAGGTTTGCTGAGTTTTTATCTTGTTGAAGAACTCGGAGTGTTAATCTAGGAATATCAGATAGTGACTTCTGCTCTGTCATTGCACTAATTGGTTGCAAAGGAAGTGGCAGAGAACTATTCTGGAATGTGGCTCTGTTCGTGTGAGGCCAGAGATGACTTTCTGAATATCGCACTTGAACGGTTATGCCAATATAGGGAATAAATGGATTTATAGCCGAATAGGGGCATAAGGTCGCAGTATCGATCAGGAACCTAGATAAACACGCAACAAAACCAAGGATTTTTTGGCTTCTCTGAGACTTTTTTCAGTTTTTGGGGCATGGTGTCATTGACGATATTACCGATCGAGGTTATGTAGTGATCCGTCAGCTCATTGACATTTTGCTTATTGTTGGGTGGCTTCAGGTCTTTCTCACACCTTTCAACCAGTATTTCAATATTAGCCTCTTTTGTGTCTCGGATCAGTTTCTTGAGCTTGCGTGGTTGCACGGCCCTGCCCTTTATCATTGTAGGTATCGCGAATGTTATGACGTGATGGTCAGACCAATCACATGGGTCTATAGCGAGGATTGATGCCTCTTTATTTCTTGAAATAATCCAGTCTAAGGTCGCTCCTTGTGAGTGAGTGGGTTGGTTGCATGCTTGTGTAAGTTTTAGCTCACTGAGGAAGTCTTTAAGCGAGTTAACCAGTTTGTCATTGCCGTCGTCCCAGTGGAGGTTAAAGTCGCCTAGGAATATGTTATTGGCATCCGAGTTAGAGTTGGTCGTTATGATCTCTATCAGTTGCTCTGTGAACTTTGTGTTCTCTTCTGGTGGGTGGTAGAATGCATGCAAGTTGCAGCTTTGATTATTTGGTGTTCTCACATTAATACCAAGGTATTCACAGGATGCTAGGGGGTCAGATTGGAATTGGCAGACCTCGATCTCTGAACGGTGAATGCAAGCTATGCCTCCTCCCACATTCCTTGGTCTGTCTAACCTGACGATGTTATATTGTGGTGGTATTAAGAGATCCATGGTAGGAGATGATGATTCACTGAGCCATGTTTCCGTGAGGATGGCCAGGTCAATTTCCTTGTTAATGATGAGGGCAGCTATGTCTGATGCATGTTTAGTTGCCGAACGACAGTTAAGTAGTAGGCAATTCAGGGGTTTCTGTGATTTAACGAGTTTTCCATTATCGGATTCGGATGCGGTTAGCTGAATATGTTGTAAGTTTTGGTGAATTGCTTTCCTGTCATTCTTTCTGGACGTTCTATAAGAGTCAATAGGTACTGTTTTGATATTCTCCTCCCTACCACGAGCAGGTTGTTCATAAGATCGGAGTAAGGCCAGAGCTTCTTCATTTGACAAGGGCTTGGTCCTGTTAGGTCTGTTGGGTCTGAGTATCAGATTCTGGATGTGTGAGACCTTGGTGTGCGTACTTATCGTCATCTCCCAGATTTTTCCAATTGTCTGTGAGACTTTCATCGAGTTTTGTGCCAGGATTCCTACGAGTTTCTGGAGCTCCTTGACTTCTTTCTGTGTTCGGGATGATTTCTTATGTGAGATAGACCTGGCTGGATGGGTATTGCAGTTTGCTCTTCTCCGTGAATGATCTGTTCTCATTACCACAAATCTTTTCTTAGTATCCTTAGTTTGGTTGTGATTTCTGGCTCTATTAGAGGTGTCCCCATTAATTCCTATGTTATGGGATGTAAGGGGTGTTTTTGTGGATAGGGATCTATGGGACTCAGGTCTCGCATTCGAGGGAGGATGGGGAAGGTCGATATCATCTACCTTGTTCATTTCGTTAACTTCACAGAGGGACTCGCTTGGAGCTGGGGTACACTCTTCAAGCGCTGTGGAGTTGTGCGTTAGCGGCAACTGCTCTTTCCTTGGGGCCTGGTTCTTCTCTTTGTTTCCAAGGTTAGTAGACATCGCTATCCTTTCTATCTCATTCTCTGGTATTACCATCGCGTTTTCGGTTAAATCTCCGGTGTTAGAGGTTTGGTTGTTCTGGCCGTCCGTTTGACTGGTGTCTCTAGTATTGGAGTCGTTGTTTTCAAGTGTGACATCTGGTAGTGTCATGTTTTGTTGGTAGCTTGGTCCTTCTATGTATTCCTTTAAGTTTTGGAAAGTTATCTCAAATTTCTCGAGTTCTCTGTTGGTTGCTTGTATCAGCACTATTCCCGTTTTATACATAGTAATGCATAATTCTGTCTTACTTCTTTTAGTTAATGAGATCGTTATTTTTGTGCCATATGGTATGTTTTTTATAGTTTTAGTGAACAGCATTTTTGTAAGGGCGTTGCGCCATTTAGCTGTTTTGTCTGTGTAGAATATAAGGTCGTTCATCTTGATGCCTTTGACTCTATCAAAATATGGGTCAGAGAACAGCATGTCCGGGTTTTTTCTCAAAGTATTGTGTTTGAATTTTTTGGCAGCATTTTTGGATAGAGTTGAAGGGTATTCTATGCTCTTTGCATTGGACCCAGTCGATCCTTGGTATCTTCCATCCATTTCCGCTTCACGTTGAGGGTCTGCAGAGGCCTATTGACTGTTTTGTACTGAGTAGTTCCGAGCTAGTGTATCCTGGAGGATATAGAAATCAAGTAACTCAGTACTATGGTTTCGAGGTGGTAGGTATAGTTTCCTTTGTGGTATAGTTTGCTCTTATTATTATACCTTTGTAGACGTGGAAGATATAGAAGTTGAAAGTGACTTCCAAACTACTGTTTCATATTGGATCCTCTGATTAATTATTCCTTATTAGTTATGTTACCTTATTCTAATCAGTCCTTTGTAATTATGGTGCCATCAATAGTAATTAATTAATTAATTGACTATCCCTAATTGTGAAAGCGAGTTGTCTGGAGATAAGTAACCAGTGCAAGATGTCAGCCGAGTCTATCCCTGATGATTTCCTGAGAGGGGGAGGATTTTCTCTCTTTTCCTCTTGAAGTTGTTTAGTCCCTTTTTACTTTTCTTAGTCCCTTCTCTCTTTCCACTCCTTAACTTGGTTGGTCCTTTATCAGTTTTCTTTATCGATTGGGTGGGTTCTGGGAAGTCTCCTTTCTCTTGCTTCTCTTGGTCCTTTATCAGTTTTCTTTATCGATTAGGTGGGTTCTGGGAAGTCTTTCTCTTGCTCAAGGCGCCAGTCCTATTTCACTTATTACATTAGTTGGTCCCTTCTCACTTTTTTTCCTTGTCGGTTCGGTAGGGTCAGAGATGTCTTCCTTCCCTGGCTCAAGCCGCCAGTCCTATTTCAATGTCTGTGCCTCCAGGTTGGTGATTGGCGGGTTCAATTGGGTAGCGTGAGTATAGAAGTCCTATGCGGCCGCCATTTTAAGGACAGGCGAGACGCTTCTCATTCCTCCTCTGTTGCAGTATCCCCCGTTTTTTCCCTATGCCTGTACTCGGGTAGTTGTGGTCTCGGGGAGTTACCAGCTGGTGGGGCCGCGCTGAGGGTGTGGACGATCATACCTTTCCTGTCGGTCACCGAGGTCTCCCAGCTCCGCCCTCCGCGATGGTCAGTCTGTGTTCACAGGCACCGGAGCCGCCGCCGATTATTCCTCAGAGTCCTCAGACCCGCTCACATCCGAGGGAATGTCCGTTGTGGGTTCACCATGACCGCTCCGCATCTGGTGGTCCGCATCATGAAGGGTCCGTCGTCCGAGGAGTCCGTAGAGGGGAGTCAGCCTTGTCCACTGCCCAGGTACCGGATTCTCTCCAGCGTCTTGCGTTTTCTGTGTTCGTTTTAGCTATAAGTTAGCTCAAAACATCTAGCAATGGTTCCGCTTGGTCGTGGGTCGTGATTAGGGGTTGTTCAGGGATTTAATCCAGACTTGGAGATCCCTAGCCCCGGAGCTCCTCACTAGGGCTCCCCTTCAGCGGCCATCTTCTTTTGCTGACGTGAGGAAGAAAAAGACATTTGGTTAAAAGCAGGATGTAGACAAAGAGAAGAGGATGAAATTTAGGTTTACAAAGATGAAAGACCAGTAATGCCTGATAGAATGATCTCTAATCTGGCCCGAATGTACCATGGTAAGGCTCATATTGGGAGGGACGCAATTAGAAGAATTTTTAGGCAGACCTGGTATAATCCCAAGTTCAGGATGATTGCTGAGAGCCTTTGTCAGCGATGTCTTGTATGCCAGCAGATAAACCCAAGAAGAAAAACAGTTGTGAGTTTGGGAACCATAGGACGGGAGGGAGGTCCATTTACAAGAATGCAATTGGTTTTCATCGAATTATCACCATGTAATAGGCTTCGATATGTACTTGTGATCATTTTTCTATTTTCCCGGTGGGTGGAGGCCTTCCCTACCAGATGAAATGATGGAGTGACTGTTGCAAAACTATTGTTAAGAGAGATCATCTCACGTTTTGGTTTCCCAATAACGACTGAGAGTGATCGAGGAACTAATTTCCAAAATGTGTTAATACAGATGATTTGTGAGGCACTGGACATTCGTCAGAAATTATATTATGCCTACAGACCAGAGGCTTCCTGGGGTAGTTGAGCAGGTAAACAGAACAATAAAGTACAGAATTGCAAAAATGTGTTTGGCCACTGGACTGTAATGGCCTGATGCTTTGCCACTTGTTCTGATGACCCTAAGGAGTATACCTTATAGAAATACAGGATTGAGTCCTCTTGAGATTCTGATGGGAAGAGTGATGAGACAAGCATTAGTGCCAGTTGATAAACTGTTGACTAATGATGATATCATACTGGATTACTGCAACAACCTATCTGACGTGGTAACTTCTGTGTTCCATCAGGTGGGAACGGAGGCAAACTGAAAAGAGAAACATCCAGCTCATGATCTTGTCCCTGGAGATTGGGTTCGGATAAAAGTACACAGGAGAAGAAACTGTCTAGTTCCTAGTTGGCAGAAACCAAGACAAGTCATTCTGGCTAGCACCACTGCAGTTAAGTGTGCTGGCGTAAAGAGATGGGTGCACACCAGCCACATAATCCGTGTGCCTGAGCCTGAGAATCCACAGGACGAAGCAGAAAGCACAACTGACTCAAATTCTGAAGGTGAACCAGATAAAAGTCCAGATATTGAAGCTCAACCTGTTTGTCGACATCTGGAAATATCAGATACAAGCTCTGCATCTGAAGGAGAAAGTGAAGTTATTGAAGTACCAAATTCTGAAGTTCGACCTGAAAGTCAGGATTTGGTAAGGTCTGATACCAGTGTGAACACTGATCAAAATAAACAAAAGACCACATAAAGGAGATAATTGGCCTAAGGGAAATGATGGACTAAAATTCAAACTGGTTAACACTGCTAAAATCCAAGAAGATCAAGTAAATGAAATAAACAGTCAGAAGGATTTGGAGAAAAGATAGAGATTTTGCAAAGGCCAAAAAAAGTAAGGAGACCAAATCAAAAATACAAGCCACCTGAATGGTGATACGTTGCTTTGCCTCAAATAAGGGAAGTAAATAACAGCCAAGAAAATTTGAATGATCAAAGTGAGGAAAAAGAAAGTGAGTGATCTGAAACTCAAAAGAAAGAAAAGGAGTACCTAAACTTGGAAACAAAAGAGAGATAAAGGTGAAGGGAAAAGATTGTTGGCTTTTTTTAATTGATGTTAAGGACACTTTTTGAGTGCAAAATGATTTGAAAGAGACAATATAAGGCCAGAAAAATTGTGAAAAATGCAGTGTAAAAAAAATAAAAAAATGGCTACTAATGATGTACGAAGATCGAAATGTACTATTTTTTGAAAATGGTGAATAATGTGGTTAATATGCACAGGGTTATTAATGTTGGTATGGTTGATATTAGCTATTGTGATTCCTTTTAGGCCTGATTTTGAAAAAGCAAAGGCAAATGAGAGTATAAGTGAAAAGGCCTATAAGTCAAAGGGTGAAATAAAACACTTGTATAAACTAGAAGTACATCAAGATAATTCCATCAGTGACTATTCTAGAAATACATTTTCGAAGTTATTGTCTGAATATGTGAGAACTATGGATGCCAGTGATTGTTACGTCAGTGTGAAATTACCTGCATCTGTATCAGAGGGTGTGACATATCACCACCTTCCATTAACATATGGGGTTACATTTAGTGTGTTAGCTAGTTTGTTTTATAAAACAGGTAAATTAGAGTTCTGTTATTCAAATTCTGATGATGTTTTTGCAAAATTGAAAGTCGTAGCTGAATTGAATCAAATCAAACCTGCAAAAGTTTTGGGAGAATATTTTTTGGAAACACAAGAATTGACCCATGACTATGCGTTCAAACACAATTTGAAAGCTTTTTGGACATGGTAGAGGAAAGGAGAAACCAATATATAAGAAAAGAAAAAGGAAAGAAATCTAAATCTACAATGTGGACATTTGAGGATGATAATATAGAGGGACATAATGTGAATGTGGCTATAAATATAGATACACCACTATTAGGGAAGCTATGTATTCGAAGAAGCAACACCGTGTATGATAATTATTTTGTGGGAGCGAGTCAATGTGAAGATACATATATTATAAAAGGGGGTTGGGGATTTAAAGGAGGTATCTATTTTCTATGCGGGAACAAAGCTTATTATAGATTGCCTGATCACTGGTATGGGTCCTTATATAGGCCTGGTCTTTCCTAAAATTTTACATGTATATAGAGGAACTAATGGAATTCATGAGAAAGGTAAACCTTTAAGTCGTAGTATAAGGGAGAGTGTGATAGAAATAATAGGTGATGTTTTTGGAGCATTGATACTAGCAGTGGGTATATCTTTTAATGCAAACAGAATTCGGAAGTTGTCAACAATAGTAGATCGTTTATCAACAGATACTGTAGGGGGATTTTTAATGGTAAACATGGAAATGGTGGCTATGAGAGCTATGGTGATGCAAAATCAATTTGCCCTTCATATAATTTTAGCAAAAGAGGGAGGAGTCTGTGGAATTTTGAAGGTACAGCACTGTTGTACCTATATTCCTGACAAAAGTCAAAACATTGAAAGATATATTACAAACCTTACAGAATTGAATAAAGAAATTATACCACTGGAGGTTGATGGTGTTCTTGAGAAATTTGTTAGGAGTTTTTCAGCTGTTAAGAAATGGTTTTATGAAATAGGTAGATAATTAATAATAGGGAAATTCTTAATTCCAGTAACTATATTAATAGTGATATTCTTAGTCTTCAGATTAGGTTGTAAACTTAGAAAAATAAGAAATCTTAAAAAGTCTATAAAAAAGGAATTTGAATAAAAAAAGAAAAGGAAGAGAACGTGAAAAGGGAGACATTGAGATGGAAGAGTGTAAAGAGAAACTTTATCATGACAGAAAGAAAATAGAAGATACTAAGGTATAAACTATACTAATTGTAAAGAACTTGAAACATGTTTTTGAAAATTTTATGAAAAGTTTGGGTGTTAATTGGTGATAAATCACCAAAGGGGGGGGGGGGTTGATGGAGCGAGGGTGAAAAGAAAAATGTTTGTATACCCCTCATGAAGTCACCTTCCCATAACTGTAATATGTATTAATCGTGTGGTTTTAAAATGAACCAACGTAGAATAGAAAGTACACATACAAATACAATCAATCAATGATAACTTTATTTCGGTCGAAAAGACCATAAAAGTGCAGATAAAATACATACAAGGCACGATTCATTTTAAAACAATAAATAGAGAACCAATCAGTATTAAGATAAAATATTGATTAAACTCAAAAGTTATCAAAAGATCAAAACATATAAAGGTCATAGTTGATCACAGTCATTATAAAAAACCTTTCCTTCTGCACCACATACCAAGTAAAAAATGAGATACAGCAAATACTATGGGAGAAGTAGTATCATACATTAGAACCCTGCAGGCCTGTATACAATGTCTAAACCCCAGGTTCCTACGTAAAGGGATCAGCCAGCATTTCCTTATTGTTACATACACTGGACAGAAAAACATGACATGAGGGACATCTTCTCTTTATAAGTGCTTGCCGGACAGGCTCCATTCTCTGATTTAGCCCATTTAGAAGTAAATGCCCTGACTGGTAGGCTACCGTGCCTTAGTTGAGTATATAACTTCCTTGCAAGAGGCGGTTGGATTGCATCTAGGAATTCCTCTAGTTGTGGTTCCGATTTTACTAAGAGGAACTCTATGGACAGCCTCCCCAGGGTAGCTGATCTCTGTAGGCCTAGGTAATTTTGCCGCTTCAGCAGATTTTGGAGTTCCGATCTGGATATCCTCGGGCAACTCAACTCCGGGGTCTCCCAAAGATCAGGCAACCCTATCTGGGCCCTAAGAACCTTAATATGAAGTAACCACGGTATATTTTTGCTTTTTAAAAGACCCCAAACCTCCAAAAATTCCGCTCTATAGGAGGCCAGCTCAGGGACCGACCAGAGCCTCCTCCAGTAGAGCAAGGGCCGTGCAGCTACCAACTCTTCTATCGACTCCAAGCCCAGATCAAATCGTGGGGGAATAAGAGGTGTACTTTGTGGTGAATCTACCACGTTACTCATAAAACACTGTTCCACCCTCAAGAGGTTAGATGTATTCTTATGGCCCCAAAGTTCAGCACGGTACGTTGAGGCTGTTCTCGCCTGGAGTTGGTATATTTCAAGCACCAGAGCTGCCGGTTTGAAGTCTGATGTTCTGTGGAGCTTACTAATACCTTCTGCTAATTGTGTTAGCCTGAGAGCTGACTTAGAAATTTGGAAGCCCCAGTCAAAATCTTCTGTTAAAGTAATACCAAGATAGACAAAGGTTTTAACACCTTCCAGGGGTTTACTATTGAGGACGGGATTTAGGCGGGTCTGCCTCGGGGGATTGAATATCATATACTTGGTCTTGTCCAAGTTGACCTCCAATCCACGCAAAGCACAGAAAGTTACAAAACCATCCAGAATACGCTGGATGCCCGATGATGTTTTGAATAACAGCAGGGTGTCATCCGCAAACATCAGAGCGGGCACCCGCCCAGTAGCCAGCCTTGGAGCGTCATTGTCAATTACACCATTTAAATGGTCCACAAGACCATTGATGTAGAGACAAAATAGCGTGGAGCCAGGACGCATCCCTGTTGTACACCCTTTGAAACAGGAAAGGGTGCCTAACTTGGGCATAATTGCCAGTATGCAGTCTAATTAAGATATTCAATAAATAAGGCGGAAGACCCACGTCTTTTAGGACTTTCCAAAGCTTTTCCCTAGGCACGAGGTCGAAGGCGGCCCGCAGGTCGACAAAGACAAGGTAGAGGCTGCCACCCTCTACTCTTGCCGTTTTCCAAAACAAAGCCTGCAGCCGAAACATTTGGTCCAGGGTTGAAATACCTGACCTAAACCCTGCCTGGAGTGTACTCAATATATCGTTATCCTCCATCCACACTTGGATTCTATCCAAGATGATCCTGCCCATTAGTTTTTGGGTTGTATCTATAAGGCTACTTGGCCTATAGTTAGATGGAGTTAGCGGGCAACCTTTCTTATAAATGGGGACGATCTCGGCTCCTAGCCAGCTGCCTGGTAGATCAGTCCCCCTAAGGATTGCATTAAATAGAACAACCAAGTATGGCGCACATATTTTGGTTGAGAACTAAATAAATCCCCAGGCAGTTTATCAAGGCCAGGGGCTTTGAAAGAAAGTAGCCTTGTTAATGCAAACTCAACCTCCTTCAAAGTAATACTCTCGGGTATTACAAGATGGCACCCCTCCTCATCATTCCAGAAGCCCTGCCACCGGTCTTCATCCGGAGCCCCCGCCAATCGATACTCATGGCGGGGGCCCGGGGCGGGGAAAGAAGGAGGTTCCGTAGCCTCACCCGGGACCTGGTCCGTCACCCCCACCAAACTATACTCCTGACAGGGTTTGAGACCCGAGGGGGGCACGGCTTCTAAGTCCATGTCGGCATATAGTGCTCCACAGTGTGCTTCCCACACAGAGGGTGCTCTATTAGGGGATAGAGCCGGACTTCCCCCACTCACGCCTGAGGCAACAAGAGCCCAAAACGACTTGGAGTCCTTACATGAGAGTGCTGATCTAAGCTCCTCCCACCTAGTCTCCTCCCAATCCCTCTTTTCCCTAATGATTGCCTTTTTGTAGAGCAATCATGAAATCCTAATTCCTGCTCTGTCATTAGTTTTAATTGCAGTGAGCCAGTATTTTTTTGCTTTCCTGCAGGAGGCGCCATACCAGGGATGTGTCTTAACCTGCTGGGACTTGTTCCTACTCACAGGGCAAAACACATCCACTAGCGCTACAGCCAACTGCTCGTGGATTTCCACAGCTCTACCCTGGGGACCCAGATCCTCCATCTCAGAAATCAGAGGTATAGCTGTTTGATAGATTTCTGGAAGTTTGGTGGGAGAGTCCTGGAAGTGAGGCCATTTAACCCTGCGCCTATTGTTGGATATCATGAGAGGCAGGGGTTCAGAGTTAGATTCAGGTCCAGGATTTGTCAGCCCAAAACTCCCTGGCTTGAGTGTTAGGACAAGAGCATTGTGGTCACTGTCTTGTCTTGGGAGAACCCTAAATTCTAGAAGTCTATCCCAGTATTTAACCTCCATCATTATATAGTCAATCGTTGAGGTTTGCTCTAGTTTATTAAATGTAGCTGACCCCGGTCTGTCAGGTTCCAGCCTCTCATTACACGCCCGCAGAGACGCGGCAAGAGAGAATGATTTAATTTGGAGGACCAACGGGGTCCATGCCCTGACAGGAGGAATCAGGGGATCAGGGATATGCCAGAACAGGTCCTCCTCGTCCTGTTCACCCAACTCTATGCTAATAAGGGGCTCAAACTGACAATTAAAGTCACCACCAAGCACTATTACGATCAAGGGATCAAGTGCCTGGATAAAGTGTTTTAATATATTAATTGTGCCAGATTCCTGCCCATATTTGACTGGCCTTGAGTAAATATTTAATAAGGCCACCTGGGGCATATTTTGAGGGGTTAAGAGTACACACTGAACATCTAGGGAGTTTGTTGGTATTTGGACAGCCTGAACTCCCAGGTGTGTGCCCACCCCTATTGATAGGCCTCCCAATGGTCTCCCCCTACCCCTGGTTGTTGCCAGAATGTCAAAGGTTGCATAACCGGGACTTACACTATCCTCCAAGGCTCATGTTTCCTGCATCAAGCAGATATCGTGCATTCCCATAAAGGAGCTCCACTCAGGCAAGAGCAATTTATGTTTCATCCCGGCCACATTCCAGGACAAAATTTGTATACTTCCATCAGCTGCCCCACCATTTGCTGACAGTTTCCCCTTAACTCTCTCTGGGCCGGTATCACCAGTGGCAACCATAGACTCTATTCTCCCTTCCCTAGTCTCACCACTAGCCTCACCACTAGCTAATGCGGCATCATGGGTGCATGCTCCCAAATGATGTACCCTCTCTCACAATTCCATCCTAGACTCAGTAGTCGAATGTTGAGCTATTATTACATTATCGGGGACAGTAGTAGCAACATTATCCTCCAGTGCACTTGCTAGGGTACATAGACTACTAATGGTTTGTAATCTAGAATCTTGCCGCCCCGCGCGTCAATCCACCTGTTCCAGCAAACTAAATCTATTTCTTTGGGGGAATAGCGAGGGTAAAGGGGTATACGAATCAGAGCCCTCCCAAGTTGCTATCCCCTGGTGGAATCTATGTGGTGGATAATTTTGGCCTCCTTAATACTGGGCACCCTTGCTCTGACCAATCCTCATCTGGCGAGTGGGATAGAAGTATGACAAATGAAGGGTAAAAATTTGGGAGTTTGACCAGGTTGGCAACCCACTGGAGATGTGTTCTACAGCACATCTGTGCCTAAAGTTAATTACAACACAATTTCCTGCAATAGTTTTTGGTCCTGACATGATCCACTCTACTCTCCTGACACATAGTATTTCCCCAGACCATAAGTGGGAGAAGGCCTGTTAGTGTTAAGCCAGTTAATACATTTATTTTTTAGATCAATATGATCCTCACTTTTCCCTTGGCTTAGGGGGGGGAACCCCAGCAAGCACCACAACATAAGGTAGAGACTCTGGAGGGAGGTTAATGGAGGGTGGCTCAATTTAAGACCCCTTTGCTAGGATGTTTCAACTAGATTGGGTTTGTTGAACCGAGTGCTTTGTCCCCGCTTCAGGCACCCCCTTCACCACTGCATTGCTTCCACTACCTACTTTTCCAAACCCAGTCAGAGGCAAAGCTGTTTCAGGGGTAAGATTGCCACTTGCTTGAGGGGGTACAGCTTGAATATTGTTAGTGGCTGGCAGGCTTTTTGGATCAAAAGTAGATTTGGTGATGGTGGGGGTCAATTCAGTGACTGGAATCCCAACAGCTTTATGACTGACTGGGGTGGGTTTAGGGTGAAGAGTAGTCTTGATGTTGCTAGGGATCTCCATAACAGCTTTTTTCCCCAGTGGACTAGAAGACTGAACTCTCCCTGGACCCATATTGTTTATTGTAGAAACTAATCTATCCAGTCTGGATGACAAGGATTTGATATGTGTACCAACAAAATGTTCCATATGGGCCTGGAAGTCAGCAAGTAAATGAGTAACCCATATGGGTGTTCCCATAAATGGTTGAGATGGACCACCAACAACTGGTATACAATCAGGTATAGACATAGTTTTTTCTTCGATTTTTTGGGGGGTTTTGATTTTTTGCCTCTAGGCCGGTAATTAGGGACTTTTCCTACTACAGGATGTGGGGGAGATTCAGCAGCCTCGGGGCTATCAATTACGTCAAGAACAACCTGAGCACAAGGTAGCTCAGCGAAAGAAAACGTAAGAAAAAAACTAGAGTCAGGGGGAATAGCTGTAGTTACTGAGAAATCGCCAACTTGCTGCAACGGGGGGACTGCAGAAGTAATTGATAAACGCCTTTCTGTATTTTCTATGGCTGTGGCCACAAACTTGATTGTCTTCTGTAGCATCTTGTCTATGGCTGTCAGGGTCGGGAGTGGTTGTGTTGTGGCCGCCTGATGCCTAGTCATAGGGCGGGAATTAACAGATTTCGCGTTTTTACCTTTATCGCTCATTGTTAACCGCTAGGAAGGGCAGCTCCCACTGTACACAGTATTTCTTCCCTACAATATTCAAGTTCAAACTATACACTGAGAGGAATGTTTATATAATCAACCATGTGGTCAAGCGCATATACATTAGAACGAAAAGTCCATTTAGAGATTTTGTCAGTACCTTAGAGATAGTTCAGTCTCCAAACAATGGTGCGAGGATGGCCCAGCCCGGCCACCTCTGGCCTCTGAAGGCCACAGACGGTCCCACCCTTGTCCCGGGCTTCGCCCGGCTTGTCCCATGACGTGGAGGGCTGGGCGTCTAAATGCGCCTCCTGGCGCTGCTGCCGCGTCAGTGGTGCGTGCCGCCGCTGAGGATGCCGGGAGTTGTTGTCCCGGGGCGGCGGCGCTGATGGTAGTGGCGTCGGTGGCGGTAGCGTAGATGAAATGCCCCCGCAATGCTTCTGCTTTAGAGAATGTGACTCGCGGCGGTGGTGGCTAAGAACAGGCTGCTCCCACTCTCAGGTAAGGTTCCCACTGCTCCACCGAGGGCTGGGCAGCTAAATGCGCCTCCTGGCGCTGCTGCTGCGTCAGTGGTGCGCGCCACAGCTGAGGATGTCGGGAGTTGTAGTCCTGGGGGGGCGGCACTGATGGTAGTGGCGTCGGTGGCGGTAGCGTAGATGAAATGCCCCCGCAATGCTTCTGCTTTAGGGAATGTGACTCTCGGCGGTGGCGGCAAAGAACAGGCTGCTCCCACTCTCAGGTAAGGCAAATACACGTGGGATACTAATATGCTTGTATTGCCAACCGTAAACCATTAATTATGTGAAACTGTCTTACTAATATAGTGCGGAAATGCTATAATCTAATGAAAGGTTATGCATGTATGCTTCCTAAATGTATAATTGTGGCAGAAATTATGGAGAATGGTAAGAAAACAACGCATATATGTGGCTTCAAAGCTAGGTAACCACTAACAGGGTGAACATAGAATGAGGAGAGGTAAACAGAAGGCTTTTACTTCGAAATCTAATGTTTAATTGTGTTTGTTTCTATGATAGTTCCCGTTGTGGCCCATGCGGCCTAGTAAAACATGAAGAGTTTGCGAGACTCCAAGAGAATGTCTTTCTACCCATGAACGACTGTGCTCGAGAGATGTGTAAGCAGCCTGTGCCTATGCGGCTGGTGTCAAGGTCAGCGTGGCCTGAAGAGCAGAATGGTGCCAAGTTCAGATGTCCGTGCTGTGAGCCTGGGAAAGTACATAAAAGTGACAAGTTAAAGGACAATAGTAAAAGAATGTAATAACGAACAATCTAAACTTTATTATGTTTAGAGCTATGACTAGGGGAAAATATATACAATGAGGAGATTAGGTAATCCTCATCCACCCCTTGAATGGACCAATGAGAATTGAATGCGGACCCTACAAGTTTCAAATTTTAATTTGATAGTTAGGGAAAAAGTGTATAAAAGAGGTCGTTTGGAGGAGAGAAAAAAGCTTTCTTTTGAATTACTTTTCGCACCACGACATGCTGTCGGACTGATCGATTTTTCCTTGGTGCAAAAACTTTGAAATTTTCCTGACTTTAACTTTGATGGGGTTGGAGTCCTGATGGGTGGTAAATATCGAGAAAAATTAGATAGGCTGTTTTTTGCAACTCTACTGTTCTAACCCTGATTTCTATTGCCAATAAGATTGGTAATATGTCTTTGACTTATTTTTCTGAACTATTTTGCTAATAAATGTAAACTGTTTGAATTTAAATTTCTCTTTCTTTAGGTGAATTAATATAAACGTTTAATTGAATTTTAACTAAAGGTTTAATAGAGCAAGGTCATGCTAGGAGATATACATTTTAAATAAAATTAAATAAATGAAGAATTAAGCTGGTCTTGTTGTCCATTAGGTAACTTTTACTAGCCGATCTATTGACCAAACAGTGGGGTGTCTTAATATTTTCTCGAGAATTAAAACCATGGTAAGATCTGATAAACTGCAGATGTATATAATGTGTAGAATTTAGATTAAATAGATGAAGTAGGACACTCCGCTATTCCAGCAGCTCATCTTCTGGTTTTTCACTGATCTTGGGAGCAGGGTGATTTGAGTGAATGAGTGACTTGCGGTGTTATGGGCCCCACCGACGAGTAAAAGTGTGATAGCTCCTAGGATATATAGTGATGGTTTGGAGGTTTGTTTTAGAGCAGCACTGGATCAACAACATATCCAAGAATGCATTATTGTGCTTACGGAAAGTCAGGGACTGCAGTATAGCATTTCTCCTGATAGGGTGTCCTCTAATACCTTAACTAGGTTTTATTAGTTGAGTGGGAAGGCACAAATGAAGTACCCTATGCAGTCCGCAATTCCTAATTTCAAGCCCCAGCTCTCACCTGAGCCAACTGTGATCTGTAACTGCTGTGATTAACCCCAGTCAGGCTCCGTCAATTTGTGAAGCCTCGACATTCAAAACATAATAAACAGGAAGCAGTGGTCGAAGTCAGGAATAAAAAGTAGGAGAGCTGTGGGCAGAGAATCAGAGGGCAAGAATAACCTGAGATTCGGGTCTGTGGGAGGGGTCAGTGGTGTGGTCAAAAAGAGCACAACTTTCCTATTTTTAGTATTTTTGGGGCATTCCACTGACCAATTACAGCGTATTATGTTATTTAATTCAACCAATAGATACACATGTATGTTTAAGGTATGACATGAGGTACTGACATTAAAATACATTCACAAAGTGGGATATGCTTCCATTCACAGAATACGCCAAATACGTTTAAAAGTGGATTCACAAGCCATTTGTCTCTGAGCCATGCAGTTTCTCTCATCAGCACTTCTCCTCCCTTTTACCACAAGAGCAGCTCAAAACTGAATGGCAAAATATTCTAGTTTGCAAATGTTTTCCACTTAATATTGGCTGTACCATGTTTGCCACATAATACATCAACTGCTGCATAATATAACGATTTCAACAAAAAATAGTTTGAAGCTCAACCGGATCAAAAATTACTAAAGAAAATGGGACTTATGTTGCTGCGAAGTGGAGGGCCCTTTGCAAAGGTTGACTGGTCAACTTTCTCACTGCTGCATTTGTATATTACACAGGTACTAATCAGGCAAAATCTCTGCAGAGGCTGTTAGTATGTATAAAAATGTCAAAATAATAAAGTATCATAAAATGTACCGCATTACTCTGCAGCCTTTTTTTGCTGCATATTTTAGACAACATTGCAAAATAATGTTGTCCTCCTTTGCTGCATAATTCCAGTGGCCCGAAAGCAGGCAGCCCATGTTAAAAGTGCTTGTGCATGAAGCAGAGGGACCATGAAGTTTGCAAACTTAGTGTGGTGGGAATCAAATCCTGCATTGCCGATCCCTGGTCGTTGCACTACTACTGCTGAAAAAGGCCAATGGAGGTACCAATGGGTGAGGTGGACTGGGTCTCAAGGGTTTTTTGACCTCAGTGACAGAGTCACTGTCGCTCTAGGATGTGCTGCGTAGATGCCTGCCCGCAGGACTGGAGGTGAACTTCAGTATGGATTGTGTTGGACTGGCCTTCAAGGTTAACCCACACTTGCCTCCATTAGGGTCGACCTGCTGGTGCTAAGACACCAGGGCTTCTAAGGTCTATCGGGGCCTACTAAAGTGTAGCATGGAAATGTGTTCCATCAAGAGATTGTTCTGGTGGACTGGTCATGAAGGCTGAATCTGTTTCTCCAGTTTCAAATTCGGCAGCTCTGACCAGAGTGCCACACCCTCTCCCCCACTGAACACCATACTGCCCCACTGAGAGAAACATGCACTGCCTTCAGCTACAATCCAATTGTTCCACAACTCAATTCAAATTATGCAGTAGACAAGAGTAATATCCTGCCTGGAAAAAAAGTAATAATATCCAGGAAAAAGAAAACACTGATAGGGAATGCAAGGATAAGTGAAGCATGTAAAAGGTAAGCCGGAACAATATGGTTACCTTTACGCTTTTAAATTAATTAATTAGAAATCAGTGAGTGATTTTGCCTGAAGAGTTCAGGACATGACTACAGGGTGGCCCGGAAGTCGACCCGTTTCAATGTCCATTGCTTATATCCTTACAAAATGTAAGGAGTTTGGTTTAAAAAGACCACATCCCTGAACACAGAGCCCAAGTACACATTTAATAAGCTAAAATAATTAAAACAGTTGAAAAGGATCACAATAAATGATTTCCATTCCACCGATCAACCAGGTATTGCAGTCCCTCCAGGAATTGTGCACTTCCCAACCCTGGGATAACAAATTTATTTAAAGAAAGAAGATAAAAAGAAAGTAGTGCTTCACTGGCAAACTATGTAAAGTGGCGCTAATTAATGTGTGTGGGTGTAAATAACACCAATCTGGCCTGTCTGCCACCCCCTGTATTGCTTTATTTAGTTATTTTTTTTTCGTATTTTGATCCTTTTTTTCTCACGGTCCCGAGGTTGCACTTTAGAATAGAAAAAGGTCAGAATATGACGACATTTCCAGCCAAAGTGTTTTGTTCTTTTTTAGATCAATTTCACAGGAGAACAAATAAACTAAAGGAGAGGCAAGAGTGGGGAAAAGCTGTCTCTTGAAATCACGCAAGTAAGGAGAAGTAAGACAGAGACAGAAAGAGGGAAAGAGGGGAGGAGGCAATTGCCAGCTGCAGAGCAGAAGTGAACACTGTCCTTGCCTTCTCTGGACAGGAAGGAAAAGAGATATAGTCTTTTTTCCTTCTCTGCCAGTTCCCAAGCGGCTGAGCCTTATCTACAGGCATTGGCTATTTCTGTGGAGGGGTGCAGCATAACAAAGGGCAGAGGGCGGGTGGCCTCTGTGACTGGAGGCAGGTCACAGGTCATGTGCAGGGCCAATATAGGTCGCGCCTTTGCACGCTAATGGCCCTGCATATCACAAAAGGCAGAGGGGAAATTCTTTTGTCCCCTCTACCCTTGTCCCCTTTGTCCCCCCCCACTCCAAAATCTGGGAGGATATATATCCCTGTGTCCCCCACACTTCCTACGTCCATGAGTGTAGTGGGTATATACAATAACGCTCATGTATTTGCTCAGCTTATTATACAGTGATCTTTTAAAATTGTCCTCTTTGACTTCCTTGTCCAAATGGTATGTATGTAGAGGAGATGTAGCTTGCAAAGTCAAATTCTTTATAATAAATGTTGTTTTTCTGAAGGTATTGTAGTGCTTTCTGAACATTTTCTATGCTAATTAATTCTTGACATTTCTTTTCTTTTGTAGGTACCCCATTGACTAAAACCAGTAAAAAATCCTCTAGTTTGGATTCAATTCCAAGAGTGGTTATGTTTTTTTCTGGAAATCTAATGGGAGGAACACAACTCTTCCTTTTAGTGGCCATAGTAATTGATGTAGCTGAATTGTTCCAGATTTTGGTTCTAACTATTGTTTGAAAAGGATGTGCTGTTTGAATTAAAATGCTTTCATATAAATTCAGTTGCTGTAGTTCTGAATGGATTGGAAATATTTCCAAATTGTTATGAATTCCACATGAAGGCATGGTCTACTTTATCAAGGCAGTAATTGCCGATTACATGGTATTCACACAGGTTATGTCTTTCTTCAAATTGATACAGATTTAGATTTCTCCACATCAATGTATCCCCTTTTTCATTTTTTTAGGAGATCTATAATTTTCACTTGTAATGTATTCATCTGCAACAAATGCAAATCTGATTAGGGATTTCATAAAAAGTTTCTTGAAATTCAAAAATATCCATTTTGTAATTGACCAAGTCCATTAATAGATTTTGTGCATGATTCTGAGTAAAGGCAACATGTGGACAGTTATTGTTCCCAGCCAATGGTTCAATGTGTTTAGATTGGATATATTCCGTTATATTTTTCACTTGTTCTGGATTAGAGTGAAATAGAGCATACTTTTGTTCCTCCAATTGGAATGAGGTTGTTTTGACAAACTATACTGTCAGCACAAGTTTTCGTACCGTAGAATGATATTTGGGGAGTATTTTGATATGATGGAATGTGGTATAATGTATGTGATTTCTCAAACAACCTAAAGAATGTCCCTGGAGATTAATAGTAGTCTGAAATGGTTAGTCCTCTAAGTTTTGCGGAAGTTTTTATTTTTTCAGCAGTGATGACATTCCATATGTCATCAGAAATGCCCTTAGCTTCACAATGATATTACAAATAAAAGTACATTTCCATTCCACAGGTTCTGTTTTTGTTCAACTGTAAAGCTTCACTAGATATTTTGTGTTTGTTTTTTTTCCTTCCCCTGCTACATTTCCATGTATGAAGTCATAACAACATAAACACCATTACTATCAATCATGTGTAACTGAAATCACACAATTATTCTTTTGATGGTTACTCTCTTCATGAAAATATTGTTCAGTGCTTGATGTTTGCATCCAATGTCTGTGAAAAATGTTACAGAAATGTAGCCTTTTTAATTGTTTAGTCTTAGTTTATGTATTTTATAGGTTGTAATTAAATAGTAAATGGTTTTGACTCAATTCTTTATGAAAATGAAATTTCTGTTTACATTAAATGCTTTATCAACAATATGTTGAACATATTGTTACTGTATAAGTTTCTCAGTCGTTTTCCTTATGAGAAGACGTGTTTGAAGCAGATGTTTCAAGTGTTTTATTATGCTTTACAGTTATACTCCTAATGTTGTCTCTTATACTGAAAGTATATTTCTCTTGAATAGGCAACATTTTTGTTTTTTGAACAGCTAACTGTTAATAGTGCTCTCTTTGTCAATTACTTGTTATTAATCTATTTAGTAATAAGATGAGGGTGCGTTGTAGTCTAACCAGTACCACTGTTTTACTTTAGGGGTCCTCCTTCTTTGTGTTCAATTTAGTTTTTTCTCTTTTCTCTGTTGTACAATTTCCTTTTTTTGCATCTGCAGGTATTGTTTTCTAGGCACTGTGTTCAATGTGGCCACATCTGATTTTAAAAAGACATAAAGAAGTCATGTTTACATTAGTAATTGTCCTAATAGAAGTGTTAAATATTGTTTTGTTCTTTTCTAACAATATTCCATACAAAAATGTACCTGTTTTATGTCGAAATATAAAGATGGAGGTGATGAGGTATAATTTTCAATTGCTCTGTTATGTCCTCCAAGAAGAAATAGAGCTACATTGCTTTCCAAAATTCAGCAGAGTCTCAATGGTTGTAGGTAGTATTTAGTATTATTGGGCTGTGCTTATAGCCCACTTTGTATTATTGACTAATCGTATAATGCTTTACTTTAAATTGTATTTATTATCTATTTTTCTATTTGGTGTCATTGTAATGTAACTAGAAATGTGGCTTTCAAATGTTTTTGTAATACTTGATAAACATCATTACTGCTGGCTAGTGTATTTTACAACGTCAGTATGGTTCTTGGTAGTGTTTTGCTGGATTAGTAGCACAAATTGTATGAAAGCCAACAACTGTCCTCCTTTCAAAGTGAAGTTGTTGGTATGATGGCTAATCATATAACCCTTGATATATTTGTTTGTCTGCCTCTGTGTTCCTTACTCTTGTATGCCAGTGTACCGGCAAGAATGGTTAGAGTTTAGTTTGTTTGGCACTGTTTTTTTTGGGACCTATGACATGCTAAGTAAGCATTGAAAATGATCTAAGTATGAAAAGAGTTGAACTAACATGGATTGTTGAAAGAGGTTTGAAATGCAATTTGTTATACCCTCTACTTTCCTCTGTTAATATTTGTAGCTATCCTGGCTTTGTGGTTAACCATACTAGTGTTGGGAATGATAAAGAACGCTTAACTGAAGTTACATTGGAAATTGAAATGATGGAGATATTTTCCATCTTAATGTTGATATTTCTGAACACACATTTTGTGTTCTCTAATATTTGTCAGGGACAAAAGTGGAAGTGGTCTACTCAAAATATGGCCTAGTTTAAAAAGACTTGAAGAGATGTGAACAAGGTAGTGTCAGCATTTCTTTGCAATTTTCAAATGTTTCCAACTTTTCATTTAAATATAAAATATATATAGCAACGCAGCACTGTATCATCCTAATGGTGTACATTTTTCAACCTATGAAACCATATTATCATTGCAAACCTTAAACGTTGGCTTTACATACATATATAAATGTTCACTTAAAATAGGCTCTTTAAGAGTCACCTTATATTATGTTGAAATGTTATTTTATCATATATAACCTTTATTTCTATTTCACTAAGTACTGCAGTACTTATTAGATTTGAGATTACTGCAGTACTCTGTAAACTTTAAAAAAAATATGTAAAACAATAAAACTACTTTTCCCTAACTCTACAGAGTTTCCAAAACTGCCTCATTTTGCCTATGCACTAAAAACAGCAGCAACATATATTTCACATGAAAACATATAACAAAGACACAGTGTGATCTAAACAATATGCCTGCCTTTTCATTTTGCAAGGGCTTTATTTAACTAACAATATTGTGTTGTGGCACTGCCATAGACCTCAGTATGCCACCAGGGTACTGTGGTATACAGAAGCCCAATCTATCATTATGTTTGTGTCCCTTATTACATAAAAACTACTGAACAAATTCAGATCAAATTACCCTTTTCACCCCTTAATCTATATTCCTGCCAAATTTTATGAAATTAGGCTTAGCCATTTTGCCAGTAAGTCTGCTTCAAATGTCTATGGAAAATGCATTGGTGGAAAAATGTGATTTGGGAACCCCCTTTTTTCTTTGCACCCCTTAACTAATGACTGTGAAACATTGCATCATCACCCAATGTATCAAAAGGAATAGGTCTGCACAGCTTTATGCAGATTCATCAAATGGTGACAAAGTTATTGCCAACCAAAAATTCAAGGAATTCCTATCTCTCTGAATCAACTATAACTACAGAGTAGCTAGCACCACTCTGTAAAGTGTATGTATTGTGCATATGTATACATCACAACTGTAACTCTCTGCAAGTAAAATACTCCTTGAACTCCTTGGTGATATACATTTTTCACTTTGTATGCATTGTCCTTTTTTGCTCTCAATAAATTAATGGTTTTAAAGTATTTCCAAGCTTTCTATTATGTTAACTGTGAATAAGACTTTGATGTCACACATGTCAGTTTTCTTTGCATGGATTAAGAATGAAAAATAAAAGATAACTGTATTCGAAGTTTGCGACCCCAGGTGTTCTTTCTTGCCAAGAGTTATGGCTGTGGTGCAAATATTTTCAGACTCCTTACCTGGTAAAGTATTTTTTAAATCAGAGTGGAGGGTAAACTCTCCCAGGATGGGCCAGGGCCTGGTAGGTTTGTGAAATATTGTTTTCAGAGGAGTTGGGCATGTAGCTCCCCTCCTTGAGCCTTCTCAAGGGCCAGGGTCCTCAGCCCCTGGGGCTGAGTTATTAATATTTAGAGGAGGGGGCCCCCTCTCCTTTGTAAGGCCCTGGGGACCCCAGGACTAATTTGTTTGTTTGGGGAAGGGGGCGTGTGGCTCCATCCACTTCTACGTCTAAGGACAACGCCTGCAAGGGCTTTTTAATAATATTTTTGGATCTTGGTGGTGCCCCTAGTAAGGGCAGTGGCCTCCTAACTCTTTGACAAAGCCAATAGGTCTACCTTACTTGACATGCTGGGATGCTCCAGGGTAACCACGCGCGATACAAAACCGCTTAATAAAATAATAATAAATAATAATAAATACATGACACCTTTTATATTGACATGACACCCTTTACTGTGTGTGGCGGGGTGGTTCACTGCAAAGGGTTGGATGCAAGTCCTGCATCCAGCCCCACACCACGCACGGTGATGGACATCTTAGTTTATCTTCAATAAACATAGAAATTCCCTGAAAAAAAACAAAGGTTAAAGAGACATCAAGTTAGGTGAATATGTCAGTTAGAATTTACCATTTTAAACTTACAAAACCACTGAAATTCATCAGTCATAGTTATATCAAGTAACTATAACTCGTGCCCTAAAGTAACTGTAACTCGCGCCCTTGCTATGCACTGCTAATTACCTAACATTTTCTTGAACATCATGGATAACATCACTGCAACATCTGAAATGACATCATAGATAACAACACTGTCCATGGCAGGGGCGCAAGTTATAGTTAATTTAGGGCAAAAGTTATAGTTATTCTACATTAAATGACGGGAACTGGCAGAAGACACCTTAGGGAGTTGATGCCTGCTCACAGGGAAAACTACCAACCCTCAATATATCGCTAAAAGACTTCCAGTGTATGCTAAGTGAAAAGATGGCACTCCAACCAATGTGATAAATGTGTGATTTAATAATTCATCATGACAAAAAAAAGGTCTACTCTTTTCAGCTCACGCCATGCTCACAGTCTTCAATTAATTTCCCATCAGAGCCAACATTAAAGGAAGGTCACACTGATGAAGCCCGAATTAAAGAGCAGACTCAGGGTGGAGTTTAACGTGTGATGTCAGTAGTACTATTTTACAATAACATACACTGAATTTTTATTAGTTATAAAATCAAAAACATTGCAAAAAGAAAAATAATAATTTATTTTAAATTGCAAATAAATAACGATTTTAATGTATGATGTTTGTACCTCCTAACTTAGTAGATGAATTCTATACTCCAATTATGCAATCAGATTTCTTTTCACAAAACGAGGAAAAATTATTGGCATGGAAATATTGTTCAACACTTTCAATCGGGAGTATCTGCTCACAGTGGTGGTAGGATTTTGTGTTGGAGAGCATATCATATGGCTCATTCGGTTGCTCTATACGAGCCCTACTGCCAGAGTCCAAGCGGGTCGGTTGAGCTACGCCTCTTGAGGTTAGGAGGGCAACCTGGCATGAATACCCCTCATCGTCTTTACGTTTCACATTCTCCATCAAACCTTTGGCTTTCAGACTTAGATTGAAGGGTCACGCCTGGGGCAACCCGCTACCCGATAAAACCCATGCTATGTCTTTGTATGCAGACAACTATATGGTTTATGTTAAAAACATTGAGGAAGATCATATGATCATAGCTTGCACCAAAACAGAGTTCAGCTGTTCTGTTGACCTGCAAGTAAATTGGTTTAAATCTTGTCTCTTCTCAATGCCCATCAGCACTGTCCCATCCCTGCTCGACCGTAAGTGTGGCCCAATTTAATAGAGAGTTTCCTTAAGCTATCTGGGGATTATCATTTGGCCAGGTACCTTCTCAAAGGTAATTTTGCCAGGGGAACATCTGCCCTTAGGGTGCTAATAGCCTTTTGGACAACGCTTCTCCTATTGGTTATGAGGTGCATTGCACTGGCTTAAATGGTGATGCTACACCACCTCTTTCTTTACTTTTCTAAAGTTTCTTTCCTCTTTATGAGGAAGTTCTTCCATGACCTGGATGCCCAGCGTGGGGATTTAATCTGGTGTAGCAACCAGCGCAGTGTCTCCTTGACTAAGCTGCATCTCCTTGTATAGCATAGTGGGCTGGCATCTCTGAACTTTAAACACTATTATCAAGGGCGCAGCTCCAGTGGTTCAGTCACCGGCTTTTGGGACACTTGCTGTAGAATACAAGCTCCAGAGGAGCCCCTTGTGACTTGCGGAATTGCATTGGCTACTTCTTGCATGCTCTAGGCCATGGCGCGGGCTACTCCAGTTGCTATGTACACGATAGGAGTCCCTTGGATGGAGCCAGCTAGTCACTAAGCATGTTGTCCCTTATGCTTCTGCTGTCCCTTTGCTTGGTTGTCCCAAACATCTAGGCTGTCTTGCAACTGGGATCATGAAGCAGTGGGAGGACCGAGCATCACCTTAATGGGAAACCCTTTCAGGGTGAATGACTCCCCTCATTTGATGTTCTCCAAGAACAATGATGCACCAGCTAATAGTTAAGGCTCTTACGGTTAAATGGCACATTACAGACACAGACCCTGAGGCATACTGACTTGTGCAGACACTAAACATATTGGGAAATGACAGAAGGAAAATTAACTAGTTATATACAGCACTTTAGCTACGCACGCAAACATCACTCCAGCCCCAGCAAGAAACAAAGTGGAATTGCAGAGTGCTTAATGAAGGACAATGGTAGAAGGTAAAAGCATACCCACATACAACATCGCAGAAAGCCAAGGTCTAACATATTGCACAAGGTCTACTTAACTCTTGACAAAATCAATAAAATCTTTGTCACTGTTCCTTGCCGGCACCTGAGCCTTTTCTTGCTACCCTTATTGCTAACAACCTAGGGCTCTTTCCTGCCTGGTAATCACAAGTTGCTAGGGAGGGCAATATGTTGGCTTATTTTGGCACTATTTGTCGGTGTATTAAAGAAAGTCTAATGAAGCCAGCGAAGACTGTTCCTGCTCAACCTAGATGGTTCAGTACTGGATGGTCTAACTGTAACCTCAGGAAAGTTTTGGCGTCCAAGGCTAGGATTCAGGCCGATGTTATCAATGCATGGAAAGTTTATAAAAACATGTTACATAGGAGGTGAAACGACCTACTAATGGCAGATTGGCAACAGATGGAGAGCAGTGCTCCACAAGAACAGTAAAATGTTCCGGAGTTTAGTCAATAGAATTCAGCAGAGGGATGCCCCGGCTAACGTACTGCAATGCAGCATTACTGGTACTGAATTGATTCCCTATTTCAGGCAACTTATCTAACAAAGGAGGGTGAGAAGTTAACCCAGTTGTTAGTGAGTAGGTTGGAGGGTGTTGCATGTCTTTCATTCACATTAACCGAAGACACCCTGGCATTAAGCAAAGTCCAGGGGGCAAGTCTCCCTGTGTCTGATGGTATGCCCATGGATCTGATTAAGTGAAAACCTGAGGACTGTGGCCCTCTGTTTACTAACCTGTTTAACATCTTTTTTGAGCAACATGTTACCAAGCTCATGGTTTTGCTCTGTGGTCATTTCGAATTTCTAGAAGGGCAACTTAAACATCCCTATGTGTAGTAGACCCATATCACTGATTGACAGCACTGGGAAGATTCTAGGGAGGGTTGTCTTTTCTCACCTTAAAACCTCGTCTGAAGAAAATAAAATCCTTAACCCCTGTCAGTATGGTTTCAGGACCGGGTTGGGTACGGTGGAGCAGTGCTTGAATTTGCATCTTATTTTGTGCAAGTAAAACATCACTGCGCAGCCCATTGTATCTGGCTTTTATGGTCCTATACACTGTATTTGATTGTGTTAATCGAACCAAGCTGTTGCTATTCTACTCTTGCTGGATATGAGGGTTGAAGTCTCTTTGGTGAGTTTTCTTCATACCCTTCATGTTAACTTGTCAGCCAGAGTGTGTTATGGCATTACCGGAGAACTGACTGATTCTTTTTAACTTTCTCTGGAGTATGCCAAGGTTGTATCCTGGCCCCTTTATTATTTTACTCTTTATGTTAATAACCTTATCCCCTATCTAGTTAATGTTTCTGTTGATGTTCCGATGATGGGGAAGACTCGCAGTCCAGCATTACTATACGTGGTTGCGCAGTTCTTATGGCTTGTACCAAGTGCTCGTCGCAAACTTGTGGGCTACTTTGTATCTTTCATAAGGGAACTGGAGCTAGTTACCAACTTTAGCAAGTCTCTAATCATGGCTTCTGGCCAATTCAAAACTAACATTTTGAATGTACCCATTGGTGGTAACATCTTGACAGAGGTGAACAGTTTCTCATACCTAAGTATTTATTTCGACTCTTTGGGTACTTGGCGCACCCAAGTTCTGAACGCTTGTCTGAAGTTGTCTAAATCTGCAGGAGCTATACTTAACTTATCGCACCGCCAAGGCTGCACTACTATGCTGCCTTTATTTTCTGTTTATATAGCTAATTATGTCCCAGCTGCTTCATATGAGGCTGGTGTATGGGGCTAATCTAATTCCTCATCATTCTAGTTCGAGAAAACTGAAACTGGAGGCAACTCTTCTTAGTCCCACAAGTCAGTTCACAATATATATTTTGCATATGGAATTATAATTGCAGTATGTTTCAGATTTAGTGCCTCTGGCAACTCTGAAACTTTGTCAATCTATCAGGGCCTCGTCGGAAGCAGGTCTGAACAGGGAGATTATAAAGGACGGCTTCTCTTGTAAGCAAAGGCTTAGGCTACCGTGCCTTAATTATTTGTAGGATTTCTTATGTAAGATAGGCTTTTTGCATTTTCTGATATACCAGAGTCCCTCTCTTAGAGCGGCATACGGATTGCCAAGCCTACTTTTTGGGAGTTTAATCAGACAGAGAGATTGAGGTATAAATTACTGAAGCCCTCTATTAAGGATCATATCTAATTCAGGGGAATTAATGCTACTACTCTGCATTTGAATCTCCCTTAAACTTAGTGGGAAAGGCCTCTTTTAGCTCGCATTAGGACTGGAACTGTTTGGCAATTGCTAAGCTTTCTGCTTGGGCTTGACATTTAGTAGCAGCCCACGGGTTTGCCCTTGTGATTATGGGCATATGTATCAAAAAGTAATTTTGCGATTCTCAAATAGCGATTTTTTGCGAATCGCTATTTGAGAATCGCAAAATGCTATGTATGTAGGATTTGCAATAAATTTTGCGAATCCTACATATTCCTTAATTGCGAACCTCAAATTGCGATTCGCAATTAAGGAATGCCTCCCTATTCATTCCTATGGGCCTAGAGGTCCATAGGAATGAATGGGAAGACATTCTCAATTTGCAATTAGCAATTAGCGAATCGCAAATTGAGAATGCAATTTCAAGGGTGCAGGGGTGTCAAAAGGACACCCTGTTGCACCCTTGAAATAAGCATGGGTGCACATGTGGCGACATACATGCCCTGAGGGCATGTATGTGCTTCACATAGCACTTTGAAAAATGCAAAAAAGTGAATTTTTCAAAGAAATCGCAAATTACCACCAACTTGAAGTTGGTGGTAATTTGCGATTCCTTAAGGCCAAATTGCACTTTTTTGGTGCTTCTTACATTGCATTTAAGGAATCACAAAATTTGCGATTCCTTAAGTGCAATCGCAAAATAAGGAATCGCAAATTTTACGATTCCTTATTTTGCACGCAGATTTGCCTCATACATACCATTTGGCAAAATTGCGATCGCAAACACTGAAATTCAGCTACTTTTGGCGTTTGCGAATGCAATTCTGCATGATACATATGGCCCTATGTGTCTCTCCAGTCCTTATAACATTTAATGTTTTTTTCAAGTATTTTAGGATCTATTTTGATTTATTTATTGAAAACCTTTTTTAAGGCATTTATTATTCAGGAAGTGTAGAATGTTGTTACTTTATTTGCAAATTCTAAATAATGTTGATATGTTCTTTAGAGTTAGTTCTTTTTTGAAGATGGCGGTTAAAGCATGTAAATCTATGGAAGGATTACTGGCTTTCAGTTTTGCGTTAATGTTCTATGTTTGTTATACTGATTGTTGGTATTCTATGTCTTATACTGATTTTTGGTTGATGGCGGGTTCTGCTGTCTTTTGTGTAACTATTATCTTTTGCAATGTATTCCACACTTTAGAACTCTACATTGTGTATGCATTTTATCAAGCTCCATGTGATGTTATGTTATTGTTTTATGTATGATGTATTGTTGATTGCACTTTTAGGATTTCGCTTAAAATCAAATAAAGGCTTTCAAACGGAAACCTTTCCATTGCGATGCCTCCTCTCCCCGCTGTGCAGCGCCTTCAGCTAATTTTGACCAGGTGGAGTTACCCATCTTTTGCTGACTGCTGGTCTGCAATTCTGGACAAACAGCCACCACAGGTATAACTAATCTGAACAGCTGGGAGGTGTGTGCCTTTGGGCGTTATGAACGGGCTACTAACAACAAAGTTGTTGTCCGTTTTCTCAATTTAGCATTGCTCCTTGCCAAGCGCACCATTACTGTGAGATGGAAGCAGTAGCGTCCACCCACAGTTGATGCCTGGCATCAAGGTGTTCTCAAATAGACTGGGGTCGAGAGTAAAGCACTACCCAAGGAAGAGATCAGAAGCCTGTGCAAATGCTCGATGGCAGGTGACTGAGACGACCTGACGCTCTCCCTGTAGGAGCTTCTTAAGTTCTCTGATCCTAGGCTGGAACTAAATTGACGTATAGATCTCCCCTGAAGGTAAGCAGAGCATTACTCAAATGCCCCACTATCACTCGGACCAAGCCCTTTCCCATAAAGCGTCTCCCAAGCTCCTCTTCCCTACCCCTTCTCGTTTCCTCTCTGCTTGGCCCTCACCTCACTGGTTGGCCCAGTCCTTAAAAGACTTGTCTGCTCGAATTCACTGATGCTGTATTATTTGCCATATTACTCGTTGCCACTATAACGTTGCCCACACCCTGCCTTTGGAACGGATGGTTTTTCGTTCACCACCTCTTGATCTTCCTACTATTCAGGGCTAATGTTCAGGTTGTAAAACTCATTGATGAAAGTTATGATAGTGTACCAACACCTGTTGTATATGCGTAGCTTGCACACTTCGTTTGCTTTTTTCTTCAAAAAAATTGGCATTACAGGCGAGTTAAAATAAAGAATAATAACTCTGAGGGTTTATTACCAGAAAGTGAAGAGTTTAATATTGGGTTGCCACAATATTTTGCTAAAAATATCTATCACCAGAATATTGTGAAGGTAAATGTATATAGATAAGTATAGATTTAGGATTGAGGTGCTTCATTTGATGTAGTTTAGGTAACCTTGACAAGTTCTTCAAGGTACCTAGATGTTCAGATAAGAATAGTGAATCTTTACACACCCATGTATACTTGCCTTCAGTATATTTTGTTAGTCAATATTTTGGCCGGTTGATATTTTTGCCCGGACATAGAACCACTCGGATTCTACTTCCTCCAAATGAGCTGCACTTAAAGTGTACTTGTGCAAACAGGTTGGGCTTGCTAGATCTGTTTGTGATCTTGTGAATAGTTAGGAAATAAGACCTGAAGGTTTTTGAGGCTGTGGCACTCCCAGACTTTGACAGCGGTGCAGAAAAATTTACTTTTATTCCCTATAAACCAGTGGGGTTCCTTCAGGACTAATGGGATGTGCTCTGAGAATACTACGGAAGCCCACTCGATGGTGGTCTAGTGTGCTGATAGAAGTGCTATGTCACATGAATAAAGCTTCATTACTAATTTAATGAAAATGCTTTACACAGCTGAGCTGGTTCCCTGCCTCCCAGTCTAATTAAAAACAGTAAATTCCATTTTTAATAAGATTAGAAAACAAACTGTCAAAAGTATCATTTGCATCCCTGGGCAGAAAGATGTATCTGAAACTTTGGCAACAGTGAAAACAGGAAACGCATTACTTAGACCCTTCAAGTTATTTTTCATTTTTCCTCACGTGCCCGTGATTGATAATATTTGCGAGAACGCGCTGAGATCTGAAAATACCTAACAATCGCAAAAAAGCACAACATATATCAATATTTTATGTGCTGGCAAGAATCTTTTTCTAGCTTTCACTTTGAAAGAAAGGGTTATGCATTATTTATCAGACGTGCCTCTTCTGTTTGCCATTGTTTCACAAATCAAGAAACTTGTTAGATTCAGGCTGAGTAAACAATATTGAGCTTGGTTGAACCATCAGTTCTCATACAATTGACAATTTATATTTCACCAGCTTGCTATGACTCGGACTATTTCCCTTCAATCTACATTCTTTTTTTTGTGCTGAGCGATGGCATGGCTTCTTTTCTTTACAAAAAAAGTAATGTCACTCCACCAACATTTGAAAATCACATTTGTCTCCTGTTTTTAGGATCACAGTGATTTTGCCTTGCTAGGTATTTGTGCCACGTCTAAATGATTTGGTGACTGATCTTATAACTTATTGTTCAAATTATTTTATACGGTGAATGCAAATGTACAGACAATACGATCGGAGTACATGCCTTAAACGTTTACAGAACAGTTACTCATTTTAAAGATTTTTTTTTTTTTTTTATGTTATTAGTCCCTTTTCACGGGTCTCTCGTTGGGTCTATACATTAGGCCTCGGTGAAATCTTTATCATGGGAGTGTAACCTCATGTAAAGCCCAAACAATGGGTTTCATGTATTTAACATTTTTATCTTTTTTTATTTTCTGTCAAAAACACACACCAGAGGAGTATTAGATGCACAGCGGTAAGCCTACAACCCTATACAGGGCCGGCTGCGTGGTCGGACAGTCCGATAACTTCGCTAAGAATCTATGCAGAAAGTTAGATTGTACACGGCGTTGCGCCTACAACCCACGAGGGGCCGGCCGCGTTCATATTGCAGAGTGTAATATCAGCTGGTCCTGTGGGGCGGCAAGACCCTTAAGGCCCACCTTCATAACAAACAGGCAACTAGCCCAGACTCAACAAACAACCCAACGGGGCCCAGGAGCCCAGAAAGTGGTAGAGATAGAAGAGGAAAGGATAGACAAAGAGAAATGAGCAAAAAAGAGAGAAGGAGGGACAGAAAGGCGAGAGTAGGAGCGACGTGCGCTGGGGGAAGAGGGGCAATAAGTCTGGCCCAGTGTCTGGGGCAGCTATGGAAGCAATCTGCTCGGGTCAGGTGGGATAACAGCATCCTCAAAAAGGTGCAGCGTCCTAAGTCTGGTGGACACATGGTGCAAATGTTCAACAGCACGGAGATATTTAATTAGAGGTTGCCAAACAGCCTTAAAGCGGGTGTCGCGCGCCTGCAGCCGTGCTGTAAAAAGCTCCATTGTATGGACAACATGCCATAAACGCACAAACCAGGCTGCGATTGGAGGAGCTTCGTTTTTTTTCCAATACAGGGCTATAAGCTGTTTGGCCGCTCCTAACTTTATTTTCTTCTTTTACTTTTTTACTTACTTGTTCCCTGCAGAAGATCGGTTCAGCAGAACATTTCCAGAACTTTCGAAACTCGACGTGTGGTATTCAAACAACTGCGTTTGAATTACTTTAGATACTGTAATGAATAACTTTGAATAGTTATCTCGCGTGACTTTGGAACATTAGAGCAGACTTCACGTACAGTTTTTGTGCAGATGCCTGGCCAAGTGCATTATGTGTAAAGTTCATGAAAATTTCACATATTCAGTGTGAAATTGTTTTTACAATTTTGCACAGGCCTACTAAGGACATATTAATGTTAAGAGTATCAGTGACTCCCAACACATGACCAATCCCAGGGGCGCAACTAGGTCTTAATTTCGGGGGGGGCTAACATGGCAGATGAAGGGGCGTGGCTAATGTAAATCAATGGGGCGGAGCAAAAATGGCAAATAATCAGGATCGGTTAATGCTCAGGTCAAGCTGAGAAAAAAATGTGGTGAATTCTGCATTTGAAACTGGACAACAATTAAAGCACACATTTTTGTTAGTTTGATGCATTGCCCCCCAAAACCCATACTCACCCTGAATTGTAAAATTACCCCTGGCACACCAAAACACATACCCACGCTGAACCCTAAAATTAACCCCCTCACACCCTAAAACCCATACCCGCCCTGAAATCTATAATTACCCCTGGCACCCCAAAACCCATACCCATCCTATCCCTAAAATTATCCCTCCCCGGCACCCCAAAACCCATACCCACCCCACACCCTAAAATTACCCCCTGGCACCCCAAAACCCAATACCACCCTGAACCCTAAAATCACCCCCCTGGAGCCCCAAAACCCATACCCGCCCTGAACCTTAAATTACCCCTGGCACCCCAGAAACCATACCCATGCTGAACCATAAATTCCCCCTTGCCCCCCAAAACCCAAACCCACTCTGAACCTTAAAATTACCCCAGGCACCCCAAAACCCATGCCCATGCTGAACCATAAATTCCCATCTGGCACCCCATAACCCATACCCACCCTGAACCCTAAAATTGCCCCTGACACCCCAAAACCCACACCTGCCCATAAACCTAAAATTACCCCTGGCACACCAAAACACATACCCACGCTGAACCCTAAAATTAATCCCATGGCACCCCAAAACCCACACCCACCCTGTACCTTAAAATTACCCCCGACACCCCAAACCCCATACCCATGCTGAACCATAAATTCCCCCCCGGCACCTCATAACCCATGCCCACCCTGAACCAAAAATTCCCCGCTGGCACCCCATAACCCATACCCACCCTGAACCCTAAAATTGCCCCTGACACCCCAAAACCCACACCTGCCCTGAAACCTAAAATTACCCCTGGCACACCAAAACACATACCCACGCTGAACCCTAAAATGTCCCCTGGCACCCCATACCCACCCTGAACCCTAAAATAGCCCCCTGACATCCGAAAACCCACACCTACCCTAAACCCTAAAATTACCCCTGGCACCCCAAAACCCATACCCATGCTGAACCATAAATTCCCCCGGCACCCCATAACCCATACCCACCCTGAACCATAAATTCCCCCCTGGCACCCCATAACCCATACCCACCCTGAACTCTAAAATTACCCACTAGCACCCCAAAAAAAATGAACACTACAAACTTACACTACATTTGCATATTTGGAGGGGACTGTCCTCTTTGACGTTTCTATGTATGTAAGTCAAGAACAACATTCACAGTAACCTAGATATGCAGGCAGTAGGTAATGCTGTGCTGAAAAATGCATTAAAGTTACTGGAACTTACACAAAAAACTGCTCCCTGCTCTTCTGATACTAGAGTCTGGCTGATCAGCAGCACTGTGTCCTGGCATCCAGCCCCTCCCGAAGGTCTCACTGTGCAGATCAATGTGGGTCAAATGCACAGACAGCAGGGGGAAAGGGATGGCCAGTGCAGGTGAAGCTTTTCCTTTGTAAATTAATTCCTGCTGGCGTCATAGCCAAGGGTTTGCTGTCTGTGCAATTGTATGGAATACACATCTATACAAGTACACAGACAGCACACCCTGGGCTAAGATGCCAGCAGAAATTCCTTTACAAAGGAAAAGCATCACCTTAACTGGCCATGCCTTCCCCCTGCTGTGCACATCTTCACACCCCATGCTGACAACCCATCAAGTGCATAGGTGAAATCCCTGCCTTCAGGCAAGGATTTCACCTCTGCGCCACTCTAAAGTAAACACAAGAGGTTGCCCTGAAACCACTCGCTGAAACTTTTCAGAGGCTCGCTGTCTGGCTCGGGCTGCTGGGCCTCTCTGAAATCATTAAACAATCACCTTCTCGGATGCGCAGCCTTCCTGCACCATTTCAGTGCGTGTGATCTCAGCCCGGGCAGAGGAGGCGACGGGGGGGGGGGGGGGGGGCTGAAGCCCGGTGAGCCCAATGGGTGTTGCGCGCCTGACCAATCCCATAATCCTCCATAAGTATGATGCACCTCTGACAATCCTCTATAGCCAGGTTCCTTTTCCTGTTTGCAATATTTGAGAACGAGAAGGAGTCTGCAGCCTGAGTGGCTGACGTGTTGTCCGCTGCATCTGACTGTAGAGGAAGTCCCACTGCCCCCGGCTCTATCCCATGCGCACTCCCACTGTGGAGTCTGTCAGCTTCTGCTTTTGTTGCATTCAGACAATGGTGGTGCATTGGGTCCGGTTTGCCCCACGGGCTGACCAATTGGGGTGTCAACATAATTTCCTTATGTCCTGCTCTAAGCTTTGACCTATGAGTGCTTACTATTGAACATCCTTTGGATCTTCTCATGGGTAAGACGTTGCCCCTTTCTAGTTTATTGCTTGATTTTTCAGTTTTTCATTTTAAGTCTTCATTTTGAACCCCCATTCTGATGGGGGTTTTCTGTTACTATTCACTAATCCGTCTTCATGTATTTTCCTGTGAGTATTAACATTTTTTACCTTGTGCACTCTGTGGTGGCACACATTTTTCGAGGAACAAGGTTTTGTTCCAGTTTCCAAGCAGGTGTCATTCTTCCCCTACTTCATATATACCTTAATAGCAGTTCAGTTCTAATTGTCTTCTCCTATTTATAGGTTAGCCCAGACCATCTCTAGTCCTGATGAGACACTCCCATCCTCCATAGCGTTGAAACGCCGAAGACTAATATTGCAAAACAACCGACTGCTCTCATATGGCACTGCATGATCTAATAACAGTGTTCATTGTATTAACATAAACTTTAGGAAATGGTTGTTTGCATTAACAATGTACCGGGTATTGCTTATGCACAACCTCACTTTTTTGGCTGGTTATGGTTTTTACGCACTTGGGGTCACTATGCACTATTGAGTGATTGAGGTTTATTTGGATTTTTTAACCTATACATCTAGTTTGCTTTATAACTGAAACTCTAGGGGTGTATATTTTGTGATTTTTGTGTGAAATTTTATGTTGACAGTTATTGAGCTGTACTACTGTTAAATATTTCAAATTAAACTCTAAATTGGGCCCTTAGTTTTCAAAGTGATGCAATACACATATAGCCATGAATTAAATTATTTCGCTCCTTCAGCTCTTCAAAAATGCTCACGCATCTTGAAGCAATTATCACCTGGTTGCATGTCAATTTGATTGCAGCATTCTCATCAAGACTCCCTTTCCTCCTCCTTACAAAATCAAAGGGGCACCTCATTTGTATCCTCGTGCTACAGACGACTTCTCTGACTGGCAGGAGTGTCACTTTCTTATGGCTCACCATATTAACAGGTTATGTACAATCTTGATTCTGACCATTTTGTTTTGTTGATGAACCTTCTGGGGGAAAGCAGCCCACTCTTCTGGACCACTGGGATCATGTCTTCAGTTAGATTGTGCTAGAATTCCATCGATTACTGTCATATCAATCCATGTGGGGTGCCAAGAGAAGAAAAGTGAGGTGGAGGAGTTATGTATGGAAATGGTCACTGTTCATCTGTGTATGTAACAGCAGGATAATTTTACGTTTATGGTTAGTGTTTACCTCTAGTCCAAAGCTTTCCATTTTCCAAATCAGTATGGACCCTGCCACCTAGTGACAGGCCCAGAAACTTCTACTTAAAATAGTTTTGCAAAGCCAGGCACAGCTTGTCCATGCATGCATATCCATGATCATGCTCCATTGGCTTACTTAAGTGTTCACCTTGCTTAGTTCCCTAAATTAAATTATGTGTGTGGGTGTAGTATTCTGAAGGCTTGCAGAGGAATAGTTTGTGGGCTTGGCATGCTGAGAATTGAAGAAAGTTCTAGATTGGCAGTAACAGATTTATCAGAAAAGGTACATTTATATCCTACTCTTGTATACTGCCTTTTTCCTGTTGTACTCAATCAAATATTAACATATGCAGCAAAAGCACAATGAAAAGAGGAAGAGGGAATTGCCCTTTCTGCAGGGTCATCCCCAAACTTTTTTCCTTCTGTCTCCTATTTTTCTGACAGGCGGAGTTCATGCCGGTTACCTTCCACTATCGCGCAAATTGAAGGGGAAGGATCAACGACCCACATTCGGGGTTGCTGTCCCATGAGGTCACCACCCTCCCGGCTGGTACGAGCACAGACGGCCGAGTGAGGTTGCGAAGAATTGTCTGTCCTTATGCAGTGGCTTTAATACATATGACGCCCTGAACAAATTGCCAAAAAATCGATGGCAATGAAACATGTCGGCAAGTAAAGTGCTGTTGGTTGGATAGTTAGTAACCACACTCACTTTTTTTAGATTCCACACCCAACACAAGAGACAGAATAAAATTGCATATCTGTGTTGTCGTGTGTGTTTTTTATGTTGTTTTTTGACACTGGTTTGGTCGCTGTGTGGTCTATTCTCATTGCATTCTTACACAATACACTTTTGTTTGTGTTTTCTGGACACAAATTTTCTTTTCCGAGCTTGATGGTGCCATTGATGAGAACAGTGAAGTAGTGTGGCTCACTGGTTAGAGGCGGCAGACCCGAGAGCAGAGGACGGCCCGGGACCAGGGTTCGATTCCCGGCGCGGCAGGTTTCTGGACCAGGGTCAGCGGACTCGATAATTCTCTCGCCTCGGTGCCCACTCTGATCAGCGATCACACTTGGCAACTCTGGGCATTAGCTTGCCTCATCTTCACTAACGGCCCCACCAGACCGCCGGGGATGCCTGGTCTCACCCTTGAGATACCCATTAAGAGACCATCTCTCAGGGAAGCCAGGAAGGGTTTCGCAGCGGTCGAAGCGCCTTGGGACCCTCCGGGTAAGTAGTGCGCTATATAAATACCTATACATACATACATACATAAAACAGGGCAACCCTGGTGAGTACCTGCCAGTTTCCCGTTGGTGGTGCGCCCGTGAGGTGCCATCTCGCTCCTACACACTTTTTTGTATCGTGTTTTGGGGTATAGTTTTGACACTAAGGTGTGTAGTCGTTCTATGTCTCGCAACTGGAATTTTATCATTACCATTAGGGAATGGGCTATTATTAAAGGAGGCACACTTTTAGGATATACCAACTACCCCAACAATTAATGAAAGGGGAGGAAGTTTGTAAAATTTATGCAACATACAGTATACCTAAAAAGAATTACAAGAGTTTATAAGTGCCTATGAAGTCTAGGTCATCGTTGTTTTGTGTGTCCTATTTTTCTGACCCTGTTTCCATTGGCTACAGGATTCTGGGCACTTTACCACTGCTGATCAGTTTTAAAGTGCATATGCTCGCTGTATAAATTGTGAAATTATTGCTTATCCATGATTGGTGTATTTGATTTACTTGTAAATCATAGTCAAGTGCACGGTGTAGGCCAGGGCCTGTAAATCCAATGCTACTAGTGGGCTTGCAGCACTGGTTGTGCCACCCACATGAGTAGCTCTGTAATGGGGGGCGTGGCTTGAGCGCAGAGGGAAATGGCGGCGTGAGCCCGGAGCTCCGCGCCTCTTCCCCACAAGAATCCTGACAGAAGGGCCGGAGAGCCCGTGTGTGCCCCGGCGCCGATTGGGAGTCCGGCGGTGAGTGGTCGGACGAGGTCTGGGCTGCCGGCGGCATCGCAGCGCCGAGAACGGCCGCCGATCGTGACGGCCTCTGGAGCGGAGGGGAGAGCGGCACCGAGCAAGATGGCTGCCACGGCGGAGCCCTGAAAGACGGTGGGCTGCCAGAGGCACACACTGCTGGCGAACACAGGGGCGGCGCGGTCGCCGGCAGCGACGGACCCCACACAGCGAGAATCGATCCTTGGAGCCCGGCTGCGGTGTGCGGCGATATCGGGAGCGGGCGGTGACGGCCGCCCGGGTCCGCTCCTGCGGGCGAGGCTTCCGGGCGGACTCCTTGCCAAGAGGACGAGAACCGGAGCTCCAACCCAGCCCTAGGCACCGGCCGACCCAACAGGTGAGCGGGGGCCGCCCTGAGAGGGGGTCCGCGGGAGACGGTGCACGGCGCTGTGCATCCTGGGCCCCCCTCCCCCCTCGCCCCTGCAGCAGTAGCCCGTGCAGCATATGGGGGCATAAAGGAGGACCCCGAGGGACAGTAAAGGGACTTTGGCGGCGCCGGACTCCCGATAGAGCGACCAGCCTACCACGCCACCCCAGGGGGGAGAGACCGATACCCCACAGCACCCGGGGGTCGAACAACACGACGGACGCTCCCTCTGGGGCGCAGTGGTCAGGCAGCGAGACCCCGTAGCGCGCAGGGGCGGACCACGTGGCCGAGGCCCGGAGACAGCAGGCAGGCAAGGAAAGCGAGAGCGGCGAGGCCGGCCACGATGGGGAAGCCGAGGGCCAAGGTGGAGGAGGCGGCAACGTTGGAAGTAGTGGAAGGGGGCCCCGCTGAGCAGACGGACCTGCAGCGATTGCAGGACCGGATACTGGACGCCATAACGGCCACCAGAGATGCGCTCCACAACGATATAGCGCAGGTGGCGTCGGGGCTGGGCCTGCTCCGGGCGGACCACGACAAACTAAAAGACAGGGTCAAGGATGCTGAAGTGGTGCTCGATGTCATGGCGCCGGCTCACAAGGCGATGGAGAGTAAGCTGACGGAGGCCCTGGACCGCATAAGCACCCTGGAACGGCGAGCGGAGGACGCAGAAAATAGAAGCCGACGCAGCAATGTGCGGATCGTAGGTGTGCCGGAGACGGAGGGGACGGGGGACATGATTGCCTACATGGAGGAATGGCTGAAATCGGTGGTGGCGCCGGAAGGGCTTTCGCCATTCTTCACTCTGGAGCGTGCCCACAGGGTCCCCTCAGGACCGCCCAAGCCCGGGCTCCCACCCAGACCGATCATAGCCAAGTTGCTACACCACAAGGACAGAGATCTGCTCCTGCGGAAGGCTCATGAGGATGGCCCTTTCCAGATAGCGAACAGTAGAGTCACACTTTTTCCGGACTTCACCTTCGAAACGCAGAAGCAACGGGCCTCCTTCCTCACGATCAAGAGGGAACTGCGGACTGAAGGGATTGCCTACTCCTTGCTCTTCCCAGCCAGGCTAAGAGTGGTAGTGGACGACAAGGCGATCTTCTTTGCGACTTCAGCGGAAGCCTGGGACTGGTGGGAGACATACAAGGCCGGGACTGACGGCGCCAGGATAAGAGAAGAGCGGGAAAAAGAGCGGGAACGCTCGCCCAAACGGCTGCGGAAATCGAAGAGACTATGGAAACGAGGGCGGGGGAAGCTAGGCCCATCGGCCTCTCAGACTGAAGCGGAACGGCAGGCCGCGCTGCTGGAGGTGGAGAAGCTCGGTCGAGCAGAAGGTCCCGGATCTTGGGGGGCCACGGACTCGGACACTCATGTATCGGCCTCTGGCTCGGAGTCGGACCTTTCGGGGATTCACCGCACGGAGGGGCCGCTGGTGACGCCGCAGACGGCGGACGAGATCCTAAATATATGAACTACTGTCGATGCAGAGTGGGTAATGTTTGGGGAGCTGTGAGGGGGGACCATTGCCTATGCACATAGTGGGGGCCGGGGCACACGGCGGGGCTCAGAGCAGAGGGGCCATGAGGGACTGGGGAGGGAGTGAGGAGATGGGCGACGCAGCCTCCCTCTGGACAAGGCCGCGCTCCGTAGGCCCTTAAGGCACCCACAGCTACGGCTGTGTAGTTGAGACCTGGGTCATCAGGTATGGGAGTTTGGATGGGGACTGGTATTTCAATATTGGGGCCTGTTCTGGGGGAGGGGGGGGGGTTCTACAGTTGGTGATTGTTTGCCTTTTTTGAAGTTGTTGACCCTGGGTGTACCATGGGTAGGGCTGTTGGGGAGTTTTGTTTTTTTCAGGGGGGGGCACCACCACCGCCGACGGGCTGGACCTGGAGGGAGTGTTTCGACCGGATTACTGGGATAATGGCTAATGTAAATGGGTTGCAGGGGGCCCTTATTTTCATATATAGCGGAGGTTAAGTACACCACCGCTATCACCCATATTAATCCGTGACGTGGCCGCACCTATTGACCGCCTCTCTATCTTAACAGCTGGATTCTGCTAGAATTATTATTTTTAGTCTGATTATCGTGTCCCTGGGTGACCGTTCCATTACCCACTATGAGATTCTACTCTCACCTTTGTTCTTTAATGATGGATCCCCATTATAAGATGGCCGCCGCTATTTTAATGCAGGGATTAGAACTCTTTTAACCCGTCTTCGATGTTGCTTAGACGCCCGGATTCCCGCGCCTCCACACCTGAATCCAACAACGGCGCCCGCTCGTTGTATATATAGACGGATCTACCCCCGTGCGTACTGCCTGTCCTCGTGCGTGCGATCCAGACCGCCGACTGGAGACTGCCCCCTGCTAATGCGCCAGGTATGTCAACTCTGCTGACTAAATCGAGCTGTCGCAGTTCTTGCCTATAATCATCATTTTGCACGTTTCTCGCATTTTGGTAATGCCCGTCTATTGCCCTCTAGGTTCTATCCAGGAGGGACCTTACTAAGCCTGAAAATAACCTGACGGTAGAACTGACTTATCAACCAAGGACATCTGCCTCGGTAGGAAGTCCCCTTTCTTGACGTTTGCATTTAGTTGGCACTTCCTGCAGCCCAGCCTTCATTCAACCACCCCTCTTTCTCGTTGTAGATTAACCTAAACATACACCCCCAGCCGGCGGCCCCAGCACTGATCAGAACCCGACCGTGGCATTTACTCCACCATTTAAAAGGTACACCCGGAAATAACATTCTATGTTGTTATTATGTGTGTTTTTTTTGCCGAACCAGGACTATACTTGTAGCCTGCGCTTAATTAAGCCGCCGTTTCATCCGTTTCAGGTTTATTTATTGCGCTCCAGTAGCAGACGATGTCAGCATTTATCTAAAGTCATCTATGGTACCTCGATCTGAAGGTATTCCCTTAAAAACTGTTATTCTTTACCTTGCCTTTTTCCCCTTAGGCAAGACTATCCCCCGGTAAGATAAGTATACTGATGCTTTTTCTTCCACCTCAGGGATTCATTTTTACCTAACCTTGCGTCACCCCCCTTGGGGTGGATTCCGCCACGCATATTTGGGGACAGGATTCCATCTATCACAGACACTCCCTAAGGTAACGCGATTACTTCCTGGTACTAGCCAAGTATCACCTACTTCTTTAATCATACGCCAGCCCCATTCGCCACCAATAGGTAAAATTTAATACAGCACTACTGTCATTTCTGGCTAAACACATTCTGTACTCATCTTTTGGGGGTGCCCCTTGTTGATATCCCTATTTATGCGTTAAAGTGTTTTTCTTTCTCATCTAAGATGTTTACATATTGATGTGTTGCTCTCACTGTTTAATTGTTGTTTGTGGGCCTAGTCAAGACTGGACAAACTGTTAGCCATTATCTTTATGAGTATCTAAGTATTTATGCCTCATTGTGCCTTGAACCCATGCAAGTATGCTTTCTAAAATATATGTTTTTTTTTTCATAACCAATTTTATTATGAGTTCAAGCATAGCTCAACACAGCCCTCCACAGTCAGGAGGAGACTGTCAAAGACAGATAAAAAAGAGACATATCATTAGTACAGCATCGAACCCATCGTTATACAGTAAATGGCATCAAACTACCCCACCCACCCAACCCCAAAAACACCAACCAGCCCCGCCCACAGCTACCCACCCCTTATCCCACCCTAACCCAGTGCACGTGATCACAGTCCAGCAACTCGGGACAATCAACAAAGGTGGAGCCGGCCAGCGGCCTAGAGTGCGGGATCCACATCCAGCTGTAATGCATCATCAATGTCCACAGGGGGGTCAAGGAGCAGGCCCCGGTAATCCGCCCACCGTTTCCAGATTTTGTAATGTTTGCGGGGACACCCCCGGGCTAAAATATATGTTTTTAATATGTTTCCCTATACAGAATTCTTGTACACTTGTGGTTCCTCCTTCTTTACCCCACTTTGCCCTGATGAAGGTGTTGCCCCGGACGGGGCCACACACCGAAACGCGCGTTGGCGTCTGTTCCTATTTAGGAACCCACTGAACCAACCCGGACATCTGATCATCGGTCCCCTTGTCATCTAAAATCATCTCTGCCTAGTGTTGTATGATGTATGATGTGTGAATGTTTTTTGTATGAGTGTTAACGGTATGCAAGTATGGAGTCAGAACCACTGTTTAATTGTTACTAAGGTGCTTATTTATTTATCATGATGCTAAACTATTTATATCCATACATAATGAAAATGAATTCATAAATAAAAAAATAAATTTTGATAATATCCAATTGTTATATGATGTGCTTGGGTTCAGGGCAATTTCTATAATACAAAGGACCTCTCCGAGGCCATTTACTAAAATTACTGTGGGCAGGTCCCCTACCCGTGTTTGATTAATGTAAATGGGTTGACCTGTATTACCTGGAATGTCCGGGGCCTACACACTATGCAGCGCAGACACAAAATACATGCCTATTTAGTGCGGAGGGGAGTACACATCGCAATGCTGCAGGAGACGCATCTCACATGACAGGAGGGGGAGGCGCCACAGAGGAGATGGCGGGGACAGGTTTATCACACCAGCTATTCGGCCTATGCGCGAGGAGTGCTCATATGGGTTAGGGCAGGCACGCCTTTCCAACTCACACGCCAATGGGTTGACCAGGAAGGGAGGTATGTGGTGGCGGAGGGGAAGCTTGAAGGTAGAGATATAGTGTTGGCTAGCATTTATGCCCCAAACACGGACCAGTTGGCTTTCCTCGCGACACTGTCAGGGACGCTGGCCCACTCCCTAGCAGGCCCGGTCCTGCTAGGGGGTGACTTTAACTCCATTGCCGACCCCTTGCTGGACAGGTCTCACCCCCCCCTTCGTGACTCCCCGGTTTACAGGCTATCTAGAGGTAGGAGGGAATGGCAGGAGAGCTGGGCACTTGTAGATGTCTGGAGAGGGCAACACCCGACTGACCGGGATTATTCATTTTTCTCCGGGCTCCATGACTTGCATGTCCGTTTGGACACCATACTTTGCTCCCGGGAGGTGCTAACATGCGTCACTGGCTCAGAGTACCTATCGAGAACAATCTCAGACCATAATCCGCTCCTGATCCGGCTGGCGTGGGTGGCGGAGAAGCCCAGGGTTCCGCTCTGGAAACTGCGGCCTGAGACTCTGGAGGACCCCCTTTTCGGGGAGGCCCTAGCGGAAGGAGTGGCCTTGTATTTCACGGAGAATGAAGGGACGGCGACCTCAAGGGCGACGGAGTGGGACGCCTTCAAGGTAGTGGTGAGGGGTATCTGTATCAAGGATTATGTAGGCGTGCGGAAGGTACTGCTGGGCGATTTGGCTACGGCGGATGCTAGACCGAGGGAGGCGGAGAGGGGGCGGCCCGGACGCCCAGAACTCCAGGAGACTCTCTGTTTGGCCAGGGAGGTGGTAGCCGTTGAAGTGGAGAGGCTCCGAGCCTTTGACTACAAGCGCTATGTGCTGCGCTCCCATGTTGACGGCGATAAGGTGGGCACCCTCCTGGCGTGGCTCTCGAACCCCACCAGACGATGCGCTCCCATACTCCAACTCCGGGATATGACGGGCGTGATACAACATACTCAGCTGGGCATAGTCAACGGCTTCCAGAAATATTACGAGGGCCTGTACAAGAGTGCCCCGGGAGACAGGACGGGACTGGTGGAACCCTTCCTGGCTGATCTACCCCTACACCGGATAGAGGCTGAACAGGCGAAGGACTTGGGGTCGGACATTGACGTGGGGGAGATACGATCGGCGGTGCGGCGCATGGCGAGGAACAAATCGACGGGGATAGACGGACTCCCCATAGAGTTCTATAACAAATATCTGGACATACTGGCACCGCGACTCCTGACTGTCTATAAGGAGGCCAAGGTGACGGGACGGCTACCGCAGTCGATGCGGGAGGCATTAGTGGTCCCACTGCTGAAGCCCGGCAGGGAGAGTGGTGACCCTGCATCCTATAGACCGCTCTCTATGCTCACCGAAGACTATAAAATCCTGAGTTCCATACTAGCGGCGAGGCTCCTGCCTCACATGGCGGGGCTTGTACACGACGACCAGAACGGCTTTATACCGAAGCGCAACACCACGATCAATATCAGACGGCTTATCCGTCTCATAGACGGGCTAAACGACGGGGCAGGGACGGAACTGGTTCTCTCGGTCGACATTGAAAAGGCCTTCGACAGCCTCGAGTGGGACTACCTCTATGCTGTCATGGAGCGCTTTGGTCTGGGTGCTGGTTATATTCACTGGACGAAGGTCCTTTACGCGGAAGCGATTGCAAGGGTAAGGGTGGGACCGGCGGTGTCCCTCCGATACCCGGTGGAGCGGGGCACTCGTCAGGGCTGCTCCCTATCGCCGCTTCTCTTTGCACTGGCTATTGAGCCGCTGGCGGCTGCGGCCCGAACGGGGCGGCACACCCGCGGAGTGCGGGCCCGAGACGGACAGCATTTCATCTCGCTGTATGCCGATGATTTACTACTGTTCCTCTGCGACGGGGGTGAGGACTTACGGAGAGCGGAAGCCCTACTGGAGAGCTTCGGAGAGATGTCGGGCCTGCGGGTTAACTGGCCCAAAACAAGTTTGTTCCCACTGCTGGAGGGCACTGCCCAGCCACAACACCGATCGGAGGCGACCTGGAACCCTGCCTGCATGAAATACCTGGGGGTCCATATCTACCATAAGCCGGAGGACTTGCTTGAGGGCAACCTGGGATGGTGCGTACGTGGACTGAAGGGCTGTATGTCCTTCTGGGCCACATTACCACTATCGGTAGCGGGCCGGATTTCCCTACTGAAGATGGTTGCCCTACCGAGATTACTGTATTATTTCCGGACGCTCCCAATCTGGATACCTGGCTCCTTCTTTAGGCTCCTTAAATCTCAAATCACAACGTTCATTTGGGGAGCGGGACGGTGCAGAGTAGCGCTGGCCACACTCTCTCGCCCGAAAGATGAGGGGGGTTTGGCGGTGCCAGACTTTGAGCTCTATTACCTAGCGGCCCAACTGCAAGTCTTCACGCAGGAGGTAGCGAGGGTGTTTCGGGGCCCAGAGGACGAAAGCTCACGGGGGACGCCCAGACACGTCCTGGCGTATATAACCCTCCAACAACGGCTGGACAGTCGGGATTTGTCGCTGGAGCAGCGCACGTACCGTCAATGCTGGAACCGGACCCAGAAGAGAGCGGGTACCCAGCGCCCATATGCGCCTGAGATACCACTGGGCATGCTAACGGCCTTACCGCATGGCGGCGACTGGTCGCAACTACAGGAGTGGGAGGAAGCGGGGATACAGGTAGTTGGGGACCTCTTTGAAAATGGCGCACTGCTCCCGTTCCAGGAGTTAATAGAACGCTTCGGCATCCCGAGAGGGGGATTTCTGCTGCATGCAGCAGTAACCAGGGCGATGCAGGCCCACTGGGGCACGGGACTTGAGGAACCCGGGACGGCAGCGGCGTGCCAGTACACCATGATGGCGGCGGGCACGATCAAGGCGGTTACGTGCCTATATAATCGGATGATTAGGGAGAATATCCCTCCTCTCACATCCCTAAAAACCAAATGGGAGGCGGATCTGAGTAGGGACATACCTGACACGACGTGGGCACAACTTGTCCGTAGGGCTCGCAACAGCACGAGAAACGCCAGGTTCCAGCTGATCCACTACTATGTGTTGCATAGGGCGTACATGACCCCAGGTAGAATCAGGCGGTATTTTGGCGATGGAACGGCAGCCTGCCCCCGGTGCCCGGAGGAGGGGGCTGAGTTAGTGCACATGCTGTGGGCATGCCCGGCCCTGCGGGATTATTGGCAGGACGTAGGGGAGGTGCTGAATGAGGTGACTGAAAGATCTATAGAATACGGACCGGCGGAATGTCTTTTGCACTGGTTCCCCCATACCCCCAAAAATAAACTCACGAGTAAGTTTATCGACATGGGACTGATGGTGGCTAAGAGGGAGATCACCAGGAACTGGAAGGCGAGGATGGGGCCAACTCCACGGAGATGGCGGCAGGAGTTTCTAAAATGGGCTACGGCTGACAGCACACATAGATACCAACTTGCGCGCAGGACCCCTAGCCAGACAGCAGCTGACACTGCGACCGCATGGGAAGTAATGGTGCAGGCACTCAGGGATAGCGAAGCTGACGCAGAGGAGGAGATTCCCGGGGTAGAGGGGACGGAGGAGGCGAGTTGAGGCCCTAGGAGCAGCAGGAAGGTAGGGAGACTGAAGCCAGCAATCCAGGGATGGTAGCAGCGTGGCCTTAGGCGGGTGGTGGTGTGCGGGTTGGGATGGGGGGGGGGAGTTTTTGGGTTGGCGCAGGGAAGGGGAGTTGGGGATTAGCGCGTAGTTCAGTAGGGTTATAAAAGTAGTCATACACTTAATCCGGACACTAACCACTCCTCTGTACTGAACGTCAGGCATGGATGAGCAGAGACTTCATCGCCGCCCAACCCCCGGGTTGTGGGCCGGACGGCTGTGTACTGATTGACGAGGTGTATTATATATCTGCTAAATCTTATGATGCTACTTCTATGTGTGTATTGGCCTGTACAGGTATGACTACAATAAAAATTATTTCAAAAAAAAAAAATGAGTAGCTCTGTAATGTGTGTCAGGCCTACCATTGTAGTGGCTGCACGCGCAGTTGTAAACTGCCATGTTGTCCTGACAAGTGCATCCACTTGCAGGCCCACACCTTCCCTTTCCTTATATGTAAGGCACCCCAAAGTCAATGCAGAAGATGCCCCGGCGTTGCCACAGCAACCAGCGAAGCAACCACTGCAGTGGCCAACCCCAGGAGGATGCATCGCTGCAGGGAAAGCCTGGGTGCGTATGTTTTCGGAAGGAGGCTACAACATGAGGTATCGGGTAGTCCCAAGCACTGACAAAGAGTGACCAAGTGAATTCTTGTTTCTTCTCTCATGAGTCCAGCGGGGAAAGTATTTATCTCTTCTTTGCTGAGCAAGCCGAGCGGCCAGAAATCCTCAACGGGGGTCCTGCTTGGCCGCTGTATCCTTCCCTCTTCAGCCGTGTCCATTTTGCATGAAGCAGCAGCCCGTGCGGTTACGGGCAGCGGCTCCTACCTGGGGGAAGACCATAGTGAGTATAACAGCTGCTCCACATGGTTGCGGGCAACTGCCTTCAGGTGATTCCACCGGTAGGGATCCAGTGAGGCCTCCCGCTGACGAGGGCTTTTCTGTAGATTACCGCATTACCAATACATCAGTAATTCATATGAGATCTTCCTGCGGCAGGTTCTTGCCTTACAGTCCCAAAATAACAACATGTAAGTTTTAGACTCCTTTCCCGCAACGGCTGTGAGACGCCAGCAGTCTGTACCAGCGCGGGTCTCGCAGGTTGCTTCTTACGGACACATCGGTACCGCTAAGATACGGCTAACTATTCTGTTAAGGCCGACCAGAGACGGCAATTTTAAGTATTGATTGTATCCTGTCACCGAATTCAAAGACGGCATTCTCACGTTTTTTATCTGTTGCTACGCTAGAGTTTGTGATATATTCCCCAATACCGGGCAGCTGACACAAACATCATTTTAATACTTCAAAATCTTCCGCATGTTATAGCCAGAGCGCAACGTGTTTATCGTTACTGGGCAATTCCGATATAAACGTTGGAGGAACGACAGGCCAGATAGATACATCCTCTATTTTGACTACACACAAAGAAGTTCTTCCCCCTAAGGAGAGTCAATAACGACCAACTTTGAAATCCATATCTTTTCTTCAAGAAATTGATTTAGAAAGGAAGAATTCATTATGCTTTCCATTTGCAACATCCTATGTCATTGATATTACTGTGGCTCCTGAAGACGGCGTTCCGAATAACGCCGAAACGCGCGTCGAACAATACAATCTGTTTGCCACTAATACATGCTATGCTATATGTATTTTTAATGGGATATATTGTGTTTTGAATTATTTGGTTGTTTATGTAACAGGTTCACTTTGTGTATTTTATTAATTGTTTTTAACCATGAACATTCGTTTATATATTAAATGAGACTTTATATTTTTTTACTTACTTAGTTTGGTGTCTTCCTTACGATTTCTCCCTTGTTATATGTCGATAATCTGCCATTTTGTTTACACAGTTTTAGAAACTGCGCCATATGCACAGTGAAGGTGCACTAAATCTGGTGTTATATGTTTTCACAATGTTTAGGACATGCGCACCTTATAGTTCTTTATTTCAGTTCACCACATGTGATGTTATGACACTTGCCTAGTTGGCAAAGTGATGCATTATATAGGTGATATGACAATTGGTTGTTGGTCTATGTGTTTTTTAATGCATTTTTATGGCAATTGCCTTGTTGAAAAAGTGAATTATGTGGTTGTGGTCTAATATGTGTTTGATGTCCTTACCGACAGAACCCAGAGAGTCCTCCTCCCCGCGTTCCATTCCGGAACCACCAAAACCATCTGCGACTTCCCCCAGGGATCCTCCCTCAGCCACTGACACTGTTCAACGTCTACATGGCCCCCCTCGCTCACATCGCCAGACTACACGACCTCAAAATAATTTCCTACGCTGACGACAAACAGCTGATCCTCCCCCTCACCGCCAAATCCAACCTACACCAGGGCATGAAGGCCGTCGTCGATTGGATGGAGGCAAGCAGGCTCAAGCTGAATACGGACAAGACTGAGAACCTCATCCTTTGGCCTAACCCCTCAGCGTGGGACGACTCCTGGTGGCCAGCATCATTGGGACCCCCCCCCCGGCACCTACCAACCACGCACGCAACCTAGGAGTCATCCTCGACTCCAAGCTCAGCATGACCAACCAAGTCAACGCAGTCTCCTCCTCCTCTTCCACACCCTCCGCGTGCTCCGCAAGATCTACAGATGGATCCTGATGGACACACGGAAAACCGTCACCCACGCTCTCGTCAGCAGCCGACTTGACTACGGAAACGCCCTCTACGCCAGAGCCCCGTCCAAGCTCATCAACAGACTCCAAAGAATACAGAACGCCTCAGCATGCCTGATCCTTGACGTCCCGTGCAGGTACCACATCACCCTGCACGTGAGAGACCTGCACTGGTTCCCCGTCGACAAAAGGATCACATTCAAACTCATGATCCACGCACACAAATCACTCCACAAGACCGGCCCTGTCTATCTCAACTAAAGACTCGCCTTCCACGTACCCAACAGGAAACTCCGCTCCGCCGACCTGTCCCTGCCTGCCGGCCAGCGCATCCACAGAACCACTTCTGGGGGTAGATAATTCTCCCACCGCGCCGCCAAGTCCTGGAATGCCCTCCCCCTCCACCTACGACAGACCGCAGACCTCCCGGCCTTCAGAAGACTGCTCAAGACCTGGCTCTTCGACAACTAGCGGCAACTGCCCCCCCCGCCCCCCCAGTGCCTTGAGACCCTAGCGGGTAAGTAGCGCGCTTTACAAATCCCTTGATTGATTGATTGATTGATGTATAATACAGAGTGGTGGGTACTGCCGGGCTTAGGTGCATACTCTAGCCAACCACAAACCCCATTTCTAACAGGTGCATTGAGGTGCTAATGTCTACATGAATACATTTTGTAAGATGTCATCATTGAGCTGTAGTATATAGAGCTTTTTGCCCAGAGAATATGTATTAGTAGATGTATCTGATGAACACATTAGCAAAACAGCATAACTGAAAGCACATTGGCTCTGTTAGAGAGGGCACATATATTGAATGCCCATGCAAGGAACACCAGTATTAGATGAAAAATATAATCCAACTTGCAGTGGTGGCCATAAGTGGTGTCCTGCTGGCGCCAGCCCCACCATGGATGACTGAAAAACCCTGCTGACCAGCTGAGGACTTTTGCAACAAAATGGTCAGGGGGACCATCTATAAACAAACAGAAGATTCCATATAAGTACCCTTGTCTTACCCCATAGTAGAAGAGGCAAGAATCACAGTCTAAATTTCCTCTTAGGTATTGTTTGAGAGTGCAAGGACACAACACACTAGACAGCAGCAGAGTTAAAGAATGAAGACTATAAGACTGAAATCAATTTCATAAAAATACAGTGACCACCTTTAGCTACTGAACACAAAACCAATTTATAGACAATAATAGTAATGTAGGGGAAAATGGTTTAACTCTTGCAAAGGCATTCAGTGATGTCAACAGTTTTTGAGTTTTCACAGAATTCAGTGCAAGCTTATTGGTAAAATAACAAGGCAAATAAGACTAAAACCCTGATTTAGAGTTCGGCTGATGGATATTCCATCACATAACTTATGGAGATCCTGTCCGCCTTAATACAAGGTCAGTATATCTTAATGCAATTCTAATAAGGCAGACAGGATATTTGTCAGGTTTTTAATGGAGAACCCATCTGCTAATCTCTAAACCAGGCCCTAAGTTTCTCATTCTGAGTGGCCTAGGAATAAACAGGGTTTGTGCTTAAATTGACATTAGAACTTGTCTGCAACTTTCACGCTGATCTATTGGTTATTCTTTGCACTTATATAGAGTAAATGAGATTGGCTAAGTAAGTAATGCGAAGAAGAGCAAATAAACCCCTTCATCAGGCAGTCTATGGGAGACTGACTGTGTACGTGTCTTCTAATTTGTTTCATTTGATCATTTCCATTAACCAATCCTTCTACATTTGTACAGAGCTTTTGAACCATACTGGCATTTGATCAGCAATAAAGCAACCCTTACAAAATGCTTACACCTTTTCTTTTGCCTGATTGGTCCTGTTACCAATGTCAGAGGCTTCCTAGGCACCCTCACCTCCATTATTTTTTGTACCAGATCACAGATTTGTTGCATTTGGACTGTTGTCAACAACATATTGGTTACTTGGTCACTCTCAGTTATACCAGGTTCGTCTACACTGAATGAGCTGGACTCAAGAGTGCAATATTTTGCCACATGATCAGCATATCAGATGCTCACTGTGACCAGCCATGTCAATGCCACGCTTTTGTGCAGCACATTTCACAGAAATTTCTCTAGGTAACCACAGTGCTTCTAGAATATTTAGAAAGTATTCGTCATTGTGTTTAGGAGAACCAGAGGAAGACATGAAACCCCTTTGTGACCCTAACTGGCCAAAATAGTGGACTACACCAAACTTGTACTGCCTGTCATTATAGATGGAAACACTCAAATCATCAACCACATAGGACGCTCTCATCAAGGCAATCAATTTGGCTACTTGTGCTAAAGTTATATTGCTCAAGTAGGAAGCTTCCACAGTACCAGATATGATGCAAACAAAATATATGCTACTCTCAAAGTTCCACAAGGGTCTTTCAACAAAATGTATCCACAAATATTGTCAAATAGGCCAATTCAAGTGGTACATCCAGTATATCTCGTCTTGGCATGGTGCATAGTTCTGTAACACCCACATAGCCGTGGTCTGAACTTCCTCATCATCATCATAAACTGAAATTGCAACCTTGTGACAGGGTTCAGAACCTTACATCTTTTAATGGAATATTTTAAGCCACTAAGATTTCTTGTTCATATTTGATCAAATGGCTGTTTGTCATATGCTGAGTTTGAGTCAGCAAAATTTATAATGAGTAAGGAATCATCACAATAAGAGTGTAGCCCATCACAATCCCTCACTCTGCTGGATAGACTGATGCGGCTGATTTCAGGCAACCAAAAAGTGCTGCGCCCATTTGATCCAGGATGGCTGAAAAGAAGGCCACTGGCCATTTCACTTCAGCTTGGATCTGTGCCAACACAGATAAGGTACATGTAAGAAGGGGTCCCCGCAAGAGAGACGTGTTGTGTCCAACACACACTAATTATACTTTAAAACTAACAAAACAGGAATACAAAGAAATTAAAGGTATTGTCATTTATTAGCAATACCACGGGATTGCTTCACATTCAAAAATTATATAGCCCCAGACGAGGAATGGAAGGGAAAGGGAAGGGGGGTGCTCGAGGGAGTGTAAAGTCAAAAAGGATAGGCACAGTCAAGAAATCATGTGATGAGTACAAATGCTTCCAACAAAATCATAACAATTCAAATACATAAGCCAAAAATCAAGGCATACAATGATGAACTGTTAACAGATAACTTTCAACGGTCACACAGTCAAATTGAAACTGTTAAGGGCATGTGCCGGAAGTTCAAGAAGAAAGCCGTTGACGTTTCGACATTTAGACAGTAGTGGAGAATTAAGGTAGTAATTGATGAAAATTACCATGGAGTCGAGGCCCAACTGGGCTCAAGCTTGAGCCCAGTTGGGCCTCGACTCCATGGTAATTTTCATCAATTACTACCTTAATTCTTCACTACTGTCTAAATGAGATGACTATAGTGTACTAACATAATGTAGATAACTAACCTCTCTTTATTTTATTATTAATTTTTCAGATAGGATTGCCCCACCCCACTCTCCTCCTGTATATGTCCTGATGAAGACCCTGCCTAAGGACTTAACGTAGCCTACATATAGGGGTCCAAACGTCGACAGCTTTCTTCTTGAACTTCCGGCACATACCCTTAACAGTTTCAATTTCTTTGCCTATCCTTTTTGACTTTACACTCCCTCGAGCACCCTGCCTTCCCTTTCCCTTCCATTCCTCGTCTGGGGCTATATAATTTTTGAATGTGAAGCAATCCCGTGGTATTGATAATAAATGACAATACCTTTAATTTCTTTGAATTCCTGTTTTGTTAGTTTTAAAGTATAATTAGTGTGTGTTGGACACAACACGTCTCTCTTGCGGGGACCCCTTCTTACATGTACCATATACTGCCCAGGTCCCCGTGACTGCATGGGTTCAACCCCCTTATTGTAACGAACACAGATAAGGCGCACATGTCACATTCGTGAAGAATAGGAAAACATCTTTATCGTAGTCTGGTTTCCTGGTCCAGGTGAGCAACAGACTTTGTCTCTCATCCATAGGAAGGCACTCATGAATTTGTCATTCCTGGGTACTGGATCACACACATCATTGTGAATAGGCCTCTGTAGAGACTTTGCCACTAAGGAAAAGTTAGAAATCCACTGACGATAGAAGCAAATCATTCCCAGAAACATTCTCACCTCTCTTTGTGTTATAGATGGGTTCAGTTTCAACACTCTGGTTATGTGCTCTTTGGACACCTTTCTCATTCCCTTAGTATATGACCTCTTTTTGACAGTAGCGGAGTTTAATAGTAGAAACGTTGTGCACATGCTCTGCGAGATGATTTAACAATGCAATTTTGTCTAATCTGTAGCTCTCTTTTGTTCTAGATGCCACCAATAGGTCGTAATTACAGGGCAAATTTAAGGTCTGAACACTTTTTTTCAATATTTGATTAAGCATCAAAGGGCTTTCTGTATACCTTTGTGGAACCCTACACTAAACCAGAATTATATTAAAAATGTAAATTTGAAAAGAAATTGACTGTGCTTATGTAAGAGAATGGAGAAGAAAGCTTGGCACAAGTCTATGACTGTGAACCACTACATAGCTGGTGGAATTTGGAAAAGGATTACGGCAGTATTCGGTACTACAGGACAGCATGGTATTACAATTTGGGTATTAATCCTAAGGTTCTGCACTATTCTCCATTTTTTATTTGGCTTTTGAAGTCCCATAATTGAGAATTTACAGGGACTGCTAAATACTTACTTTAAGATGCCCTGGTCTATTCACTGTTCAGTCACTGACACTGCCTCTGCCTAACATTATATTGAGGTGTTTGGGGATAAACTGCATCTGGTATCACCTTTATTTCACTGGCTCAGCATCCCTTATCAGTCCAATGTCTTTACCTGTAAAATCCCAATCTTTCTCCTTTACTGTACACTTTAAATCAGGATGTAAGACTCATTTTGTCAAAACAGGGAACAAACAGATATATGACTCTTGTGATTTTATTTTAAAGTCAGCATCTTCGTCTTGGGTCTGAATTGCCACTCCATCTGGTAAACAGAAAATTGTATAATTGCACAAAAGATCCTTTTTTCAATAAGTTAACATGACTCGTCATATATTAGGAATTCATGGGTGTTTCAATAGAGCCAACCTTTACTGGGACATTTGCCGAAACTTGATTAGTGATCTGCCTATTTGAAATGCATACACTTGGATTTCTTTTCCTGAGAGGGGTAGATTTGGAACCTTCATCAGACAAACCATGGAGCAGGTAGCACCTATATTGATCAAAAATGATACTGGGAAGCTGTTCACTTCACCTTCTACACATGGACCACTATTGTCTAGTTCTAAGATGAACATTTAGTGTTAGTTAGTGTTCGTAATGTAATTGACATTATGCCAGACATATGGTGTCATTACAGTACGACAGACCACTTATATTATCAAGACATTGGAAGTACAGGATCTATGCCTGAATGTACACTTGAACATACGTATCAGATTTGCCGTATAGTTACCAAAAGTACCATATTGTTAAGCTTAACGAAAGGTGCTTGCTGTTATATGTGCTTTTGATATTTGATGAAGAATAACGAGAATTTGTAATTGGAAACCTGCATTTTTCTCCGTACTTTGTGGCTTTTGCTGTGTTCACTTCTAATTGGATACATATTTTTGAATAAACCATTGAACTTTAAACCTGAAATCCTGGTCTCACACAGCTTTGTTCGCTAGCCTTGGACTGCTCTTACAAATACGCAGACAGTTCAAATCTTATGCATCAAACCTCTTAATTAGTTAATTAGAGCGCCAACAGATTTTTGGTGGAAAATGCTGGCAACAGACTAATTATTTATGCTAATTAACATTAATTAAGCTAACTAATTAACTTTGTTGGTTGGTGGAAAGTTGGAGAATTTCTAAGATTTGTGGATCATTGCTGAGTACCGGTGGGTGTCATCTAATGAGCGGAGTTGGTGAGCATTAATAGGGTTTTTGCGTGGTGAGGGATGTCATGTCACGTGAAGTATTGTATTGATTTGATGATCATGTTTGTGTCATGTGGCATTTGCACACAACAAGCCAAGTTGTGACATATTTAAATAATTGTGCATCATTGTAATGCATCATGGGTTATGTTTTATTAAAGATGTTGCTGATTTTCTTTGATTTATGTAAATAAGGTTTATTGAGAACTTGCGTTAGATATAAAGTTGTCTTCTGAATGAAGCATGGTGCCAGATTATTTATAGGTCGAAATTTATAAGATCCTTAGAATTCTAGTTGTCAATGCGTGGCTCATAGTGCATGTAGGGAATATCACCAGGTGCTATATCCCTTTTCTGTGTTGAATTCGATATCCTTCCCGTGTCCTGGTAGGCAGACAAAGGTTTTATGTGTTTTGGTTTATTACCATTACATTGTGTTTAAGGTTTTTATTTTAAAATTGTACTGCGATCCATTATGTGTATTATGAAAGTTTGGTTAAATCAGAAGTGTGTGCACAAATGGTGAAATCTAAGAAACCATTCTATGTTGGGGAAGTTTCACTTCCAGTGGGGAATACTGCATATGAGATGCTGCTAAATCATAGTTGACATGTTTCTGTGGTTTAAAGAATGGCACAATGCTGCTAAAGGTGACAAGAAGCTGCAGTTTCCTGAGATGGTACATTTGATGTGAAAAGACTTGAGTATTTGAGGCCTGTCATGTTTGAGATGAGACCACATCTAAGAACTGAGCAGTTTGAGGAATTGAATGAATGGAATTATGTGGCCAAAGAGGAGAGAGCAATGTTGAAGGGTCAAGTTGGTAAGGCCATGAATAATTGGTTGGAAGTGAGATTGTCTTTACCAAAAAAGGAGTGTAGTTAAAATGTATTAGAAACTGTGGATGTGTTTTTATGGAATAATACTTCCCCAGACAAAAATAAAAGAGCATAAGACAGAAACAAACCTGCAAAATAAATTGAGAATAAAAGTGATTCTGAGGAAGAGGATAAGCTTATAAATGATTTGATGATAATGACAAAGCAACTTTCATTTAATGAAGCACATCCAGAAGCACAAAAAAATTGAATAAGTGAGTCACGGAAAAGGCATTCTAAATTGAAATTTGGATGTTGCACTGTCAAGTGAGGCAAAATGTTGTGTATATTAACAGAATGAAACTGAAAGAGGATTAAGACCAAATTGTCCATTCGGAAATTTATAAGAATACAATTAAAAAAAATTAATATGGAGAATTAGAGTTATGGAATTTGGAAGGAAGGAAGAGCGCTATTTGTGCGTATGAAAAACCTGAGTGCTTGTCTGAAGAATTTTATGTTGATTTGGAGATGTGGATTCTTGGAACAAACAGAATGAGAATGACAGAATGTGAGTTGCAAAAAAAGAGCATTGTTCCATTAAGAACAAATCTCAGAGACTTACTTGATTTGATCAGAGATTGGTAGAATATAAAAAGTACAATGATGATGCAACTCAGACTTCTGAAAAGCCACAAAAGGCAAAAATAAAAAGTTGTCAGAGCAAGTGATTCTGAATGCGAAGTTACTGTTGAAAGAGAGTTCTGTTTGTGAGAAGAGCTCAGGTACATTTCCCTAGGACTCGTCATGACTGCTGGACATTTATGAAGAACCAGTAAAGTAGCAAACTAAGTGGGAGAATTGTGATGATTTCGAAGGCGCTTTGGGAACATCTGGATACTTTATTTTTAATTGTGGTGCATAAAGACTTGCGGATTGAATGTAAGACTGTGATAAAATGGCCCAATAAAGAACTATGGCGAGAAGGTCCTAATTCTAAGCTTTCACCAATTGTCATGCAGAAGTATACTCATTTTATTGAACATTTGGAAGGAAATGTTCCACAGAAACACATTAATGGGTTGAACATCATGAGTGTGCCCCAAAATCCAGATGAGTCCGTTCATGCATATATTAAATGAGTGATGCAGACTTACAGGCAGCATAGGGAGTTGATGACCCAGCAAAGGATGGGTTCTTTGGATTTGTTTCCTCCTATATATTAGGTTTGCGTCTGGAGATCACTACACATATTCAGCAGAGTGTGATCTGTTGGCAGGTTAAATCATTAGACTGAATATTTGCCTATGCAAAGTATTTTTATGATTATTGTGATGCAAGAAAGAAAACGGCAAAGGAAAAGTTGATGGTGGCACAGACTAAGGACTTGATTTATATGTTGGCAGTAACAATGCTCCATCGCAACGATGATGGCGTATCCTCACCTCCAACATAATGGTCCACCCGCCTAATTTATATGTGGGCGGACCATAGGTTTGGCTATGATGGGGACTGCTCTATCACTGGGAATACAAGTAGTGTACAGTTCCTAGGGGAAGAAAGGTATTTTCTTAAAAGGGCCCTCACACACCCCAAAGGATCTCATGCTTCATCACTGGGCCTTGCTCCTTGTCGGGCCGGCGCTGCAATGCCCGATAGGGCTCTTTGGTGGAGATATTTTGGATGAAGCCGCAGGGTGAGTGCTGGTGTGTGGGATAGGTTGTGACCTAGGGAAAATGGGAAGGGAAATAAGAAAAAGGAAACAAAACAAAGAGAACCAAGGTTTTGTTAAAATTACATGACACTGTCTATAGTCATTTGTGCTATGAGTAATTGGAATTACAATTAGATAAAAAATGAAGTTACAGCGCCAGTATTGGTTACTGTGATACAGTGAAGTATCCGGTGTTGAAGGGAATCCTAAAAAACACCAGTAGTTGCATAGGGGATGATGATTCCAACCTAGCGTAGACAGATCTATCAAGGATTGTGAACCAATTCATTATCGGCATGTGAGTAAACACAGTGACATTATAAATTCATGTCCCATGCGTCAAGCATTAGGTAAAACATGCATTATTTAAAAGCCAATAGCAGACACACTGTTTCAGGCAACCATATAATACAAGGTACATGTATAGAATAGCAAGCACAATACCTCAGGCAAGTCACCAGCACTTCCATTGCGAGCGTGGCTTATTTATAGGGCACAGGCAAAAGTGGCTAGACGGGGGGCTTGTCCTCTGCAGTAGAATTCACTTTACATAGTACCATTCACATTAGTGGAGTGTTATGACTGCAAAATGAAGGCATATAAGTTAAGGTGTGACGGTGATGGCCGTGGTCCACCATGTCAATGACCAAAAGGCTGCATGAGCACTCACCCCTAGGGATCGGGACTTCTGTTGATGGGTTTAGCAGAGCACCTCGTTGCTCTGTCTCTCAAGAGGAAATACAATATCAGAAACTGAAAGAGGTTTCTCTTACCAGGGTAGAAGCAGCTTTTTCACACACACGAAAGAACTTCCCTACTGACGCAGGGAGGCAGTGCAAATAGCGGCTGTCCTACCCTTGCTCCGGGACCCGTAGTTCGTGCTTCTCGGGTCTGCTGTATTTGAGTCAGTGTGGTGGATCAGTTATGCGTAGAAGTCTAGAAAGTAAACCTCGGCGGCCATATTGGAGAGGAATTTTATCAAATGGACACTGTGTGCCTAAACACGGGTAAGATTGATGGTTAACACATAGAGCCAGGATGGAAGTGGCACAATGGGGACGCTATTGGTATCACAGGGAGTTGTGTCTATCTATCAGCGTCACATTACTGGCATCTGGGGGGTCAATGTCAGTGACGGTCCGTCAACAACACTTTATTGATTGACCAGGCACATTGTTTAAGAAAAGTCACAGAGTATTTGCATGAGGGCATATGGTTATTGTCCGCTCGAGTGTGGATCGTCGTTGTGGTGGGCTTGGAGTAGGTAATTGTTTGTGAATATCAATTTAGCCTTTAATGGTCGAGAAATATATCGACTCCCAGTGAACCCTGGTCACTGACGGGAATACCTATATGGGAATGCCTCAAGGAAGGGAATGCCTATATAGATGTGTTGCTCCCGGGGGGAGGGGAGGGTTCATGTAGTGGGGAGTGATGGGGCCTCACCTGAGGCCGTATATCGGGCGGCAGGAGTCGTGGGAGTAGGTGGTGCCTGTTTGTGAGGGAATATTCATTCAATTGCATATTGCATAAGTGGTGAGGTAGAAGGTTGTGTGACCTCACCTTGGGCAGCAGGTGTTCAAGTGTGCAAATCTACAAACTAGGCCTCTAGGCGGTGTGTTTTAGCAGTTGGATGTTAGATGCTAATTGATACTAGAAGGTGGATCAAGGGCGGTTGAGCTCAGCCCACGGAATGTTGTTATTGAGGCCCTGTGTATGTGATGAGAGTTTGAAAACCCAATTCTGCTCTTTTCTAAAGAGGGCCTCTTTTGATATTTGGGGGAAGGCTTCCAAAATCGTCCAGTGTAAGTCATTGGAGGTGTGGTTGTGCTCACCAAAGTGAGCATATATCTTTGTATTTTTTCTATCACTGCCATAGCCTAACCTCTACGACAGCCAGATGGAGTAAGGACCATCAAAGAAATGGATGTATGTCCACCCATCCAATCATGGTGGGCTGACATATAGCCATTTTTATTTTACTGTCCATCACCGCCAGGCAAACCCTAGTGGTGAGGGACATTAAAATGCTAATAATGCCCCCCAGCACCATGGGAGATGACTCCCATGGTGAGGGGATCATTATTTCTATGTTTTAAAAAAGAAAATCCCATTTCGGGATTTTCGTATTGACAATAGATAAAAAAAGAGTTTGGTGTAGGGCTGTATCATGGTGATGCAGCCCTGCACCAAACAGTGGAATGCATTGGCAGGAACCACCATGACAGCAGTTTCTGCCAAAGCATTATAAATGACTGCCTGCTTGGTGGTCATTTATCAAATTTGGCAGAACAACTGGCCACCTGCCAAATAATAAATCAGGACCCAAGTTTTTTCTGAAAAGTGGTCACCTTTCTGGTAAAGTTGTTTTTCTAGGTGGTAGCAAGGTGGAAATGGTGGCTTGTGAGGTAGGCGTAGAAGCTTCATTAACAACGTTGATAACATTAATAATACTAACAATAATAGTGTTCAGATAAAATCAGGAGCATGTCACATATACGGTTGGTATGGACAGTGGAAGCAAGACTGCATATTTAATGTGAACAGATTTCAAAATGAGACACAAATGGCCACTCAAATGAAGTGCAAGTTCCAGTGGCTTAGAATGAGATGATGCAGTCAATGACACAAGCCTGGTGCTAACCTTGAAAGTGGAAGAGGGATCAGTTAATTCTAAAGTTACAAACTGTATCACAGCTGGTGCCTTTTTAACCAATGACTGTAGAAGGGTTCGTTGGTGTAGAATTTTGGATGACCCAGCCACTCTGGATAAAATCTCCAAAGAAGTGTCAAGCTCGGTAATACAGGCAAAAAGAGTAATAGGAGACATGGGCTCGGTTGAGCAGATTAGCTCTATACATCAGAGCCTGTTTGATAACATAAAATCCTTCTTCACAAAGCCGGGGAATCCAGTAAAAAGGGGTGTAGATCTTCCAGGTACCAAATGGTATTATAAAACCTGCCGCAAGGCTCATAGCTCTTTGATTAGTGCCATTAAAACCAGGAACATAACATTGATTAAAGCAGAGAGGTTGAACTACAAGAGGGTCCAAACGTTAGCGAAACAACAATGGGATGATCGACGCTGGCAGGACCTTTATGAAGCCAGTTTGTCCTCAAACCAAATTAAATTTTGGCAGGTTGTGAAATGGGGAGGACCAAGGGACTCGCAAACACCTGCAAACCATTTCCTAGTTGAGGATTGGGTGGAGCACTATTCATCCCAGTTCTGTGGGCTGGACAGGGCACCGAATGAAGAGGAGTTAGTGGCACTCTCAATACCCAACCTCATAAGCATGCCCGTAGTGTTTCAAAACATTGATGCAGAGATGGCACTATCCTTGGTTCAAAGGGGTAAAGCTCCTGGGATGGACTGTATTCCAGCTGACCTTTTCAAACATGATCAACGTAATTGGGTTCCATACATAACGATCCTAGCAAATGCTATAGCTAATGGAGCAGTGATACCTGAGTCTTGGAAAGGGGCTGAAATTTTACCCATATATAAAAAAGGGGATAAGTCAGTACCAGGGAATTATCGCCCGATCAGCCTCATAGATGCCATACATAAAGTAATAGCGAGAATGGTCCTAGCTAGAATACAGGTCTGGATGAATGAGGAAAATATCCTTTCCCCGATGCAAGCTGGTTTTAGGTCAAGCACGAGCACAATCGACCAAGTATTCAGATTTGTTCTGATTTACTGGAAGATTGTGTATTTAGGGGGGGGCACTATTTATGCAGCATTCGTGGACCTTAAATCTGCGTTTGACCTTGTTTCAAGAGAGAAGTTGTGGGTCGCCCTGAGAAATATGGGTATGCTTCCAGAACTTTTAGAGCTCACTATTAGACTACATGATAATAACTTTACCAGGGTAAGATGGGGTAGGCAGGGACAGGCGACAGAGCGATTTCCTGTGACTCGTGGGGTAAGGCAGGGCTGTGTCCTAGCGCCAACCCTGTTCCTTTTGTTTATAAACCAAGTTGTACAGTTTTTTAGGAGAAACCCCAACAGATGCACCTTCTTTGGGTGGGAGAAAGTTTCCCCTTCTAATATTTGCGGATGATACGTTGATATTGGCAAAAACCCAAGCGGGGTTACAGACTGCAATTAATAAATTCGTGGATTTTTGTAATATCAATGATCTAGAGATCAATGTCTCCAAAACTAAATACATGGTTTTAACAAAAAATAACCCTAAACAGAGTGACGTTAGTTTGAATGGTGCCAAACTAGAACAAGTTGGAGTCATGACCTACCTAGGGGTGGTCATAGATTATCGAATAAGATGGAAGGCTCAGATTGAGGCTCTGTGTTTAAAATTTGCTAGACTATCGGGGTGTCTAATAAAGGAGCAACGCTGCTCCCAAACAAAAAGAGTCTTGCCAGTTTGAAAATTTATAATGCTAAAATAAGCTCCTCCATCCTCTATGGTGCAGACTTATGGGGTTATGTAGACCTTGCACCCTTGGTAAAAATCCAAAACAAGTTTTTGCGCAGCCTGATTGGCCTACCACAATCGACGCCCACGCTACCCCTTTTGTTAGATATGGGATGTCATTCCATTAGAGATCTAGCACGTTATAGGATGGTTGCCCAGTGGAGACGTATATGGTCCACCCCAGAACTGGCCCTATTTGCAAGCGAAATTATGGATCTAAGATCAATTATTGGGTCAGGAAATCTCCCCTGGTTTCGTGAAGTTAAGGCCATACTATCAAATAAGGGTTTAAACTCACAGTGGGCAGATCCAGAGAACAGAGAACAGTGTTCTTCCGTCAAAAAAAGAATTTAAATCATTATATTGGGCGACGGTGAAAGAACAACGTATCTCGACTTACCATCCTACAAATCTGACTGGTATCTTTTTACTCCATAAGACAAAGGTCCATGTTGAGTCATACTGGGATATTATTACCAAAAGTTTAGATAGAAAACTCTATCACCAGTTCAGAGTTGGCACCCTATCAGTAAGGGCATATACACATAAATGGCGCAGTCAACAACATAATGAGTGTTGCCCATGGTGCTCAGGGGAGAAGGAAACCATTAGTCACCTTTTCTTTGTATGCCCAGCATATTCTGCGCCGCGTCGCAAATGGATTAGGCCCATCTGTAGGAAGATCAATATGCGGGCGTGTAGGGAAGCCCTCTGGGTCTTTAAATCTAATTCCTCTGAGTGTGTGTCCACTTGTGTGGCAAAGTTTCTGGGGTGGGCATGGATTCTAAGAGCCAGGCACCCACAAACCCTCTAAAAAGTGGAATCCCCGAAAGCTTTTATTTTTATCATCGGAAAAATTGTATGAACGTCTTTGTGAATATATTTAATCCTGTTTTAAAGATTTTTAAAATGTTTTAGCTTGTTAAATTATTAATTGTAATTGAGATGAAATGTATTTTTTGTACTCCTGTTGTTTGGTGATGGAATTGAGGTTATTGTGTAAAATCCTTTTAATTTGTCCAATTAATCATGCTACGAAATGGAATTTTTATCTCTTGTCTTTTATGATATAACAATCGAAATAAAGACGTATGAAATCTGAATCTGTTTTTCTAGGTGGTAGCAAGGTGGAAATGGTGGCTTGTGAGGTAGGCGTAGAAGCTTTATTAACAACGTTGATAACATTAATAATACTAACAATAATAGTGTTCAGATAAAATCAGGAGCATGTCACATATACGGTTGGTATGGACAGTGGAAGCAAGACTGCATATTTAATGTGAACAGATTTCAAAATGAGACACAAATGGCCACTTAAATGAAGCGCAAGTTCCAGTGGCTTAGAATGAGATGATGCAGTCAATGACACAAGCCTTACCGGCATCTGTGGAGAACGTGTAGAATACAAGGCAGTTCAATGTGAATATGCCTTCAGCCCCAGTAATCTATGCAGAGTAGTACAGCAGGATTTCAGCCACATTTAAAAGTTCTTTTAAAAAGACAAGGGGAAACCCAATGGGTAGCTTGGGACCATGGGCATCAATTATTATATATAGGAAACAAAAGGTCCTCAGCATAAAGGAATAAATGCAAGAAAATGTTATATAGAACACTATAGGCTACTATATACTTCAGTCCCTAGTCCAGCCGGACAGGGAATTTAATAATCAAACAAATCGTTCAAGGTAAGGGTACATATTAGCAACAAAGCATTATAATTACAGTAGGGCACAGTCCTGTGCCGTACAGGAGAAGGGAAAGTGAGAAAGTAATAGAGTGAAGGAATATCAGGCAAATAAGGTGAGCTATCAGGCCACTGTCATGAATCAGAATTAACAGTGTGTCCTGGAGTAAACCATACATAGAACAATATAATAAGGTGCAATGTATGTCTACTCAAAAGAGTCGACGTTTCGATCCCCTGCTCAATTTATACAGGGATCATCTTCAGGACTTAGGAAATTGTTTTTGCCTGAATGGAAATTAAACGCCTGTTGGGAAAAAACAGGGAAGAAAGCAAAAGATAGACAGATATAGACATTGTTAGAAAAAATATTGATGGACATCAGCTTTAGCCATTTACTTACAATATTAGGATCCGCAGTGAAAGGGTGTTGCCTGATGGCGTGGGCATCCAGTGCAAACATATCTTAATAAGTGAATGGTGAATTGGTGAAAAACTGTTTGTTGTGCGCAGGTGGCAAGGAGGCCAGTTTTTCGTGTAATCTATGGTGGGGCAAGGTGACGATTTGCCGTTGAGCTGTGATGTGAAAAGTGAGCCAGGTATGCGTTTCAGGGCCAAAGGGGGTCCCATGCTGTCAACGGCTAGACTACGAGAGAGATGATAACATCCTTTTGGGGTGCGCAGAAACAACACCGGTCCTGAATTTAATCCAGTGGTATTACATGTTTCTGGTGGAGGAAAATCTTGAGGTGGAGGAAACATACCAGAGGCTTAAAAAATGAAGGACTTCCGATAAGATTGCAGCATTGTTGACCGGGCAGGACCATATAGTGGCTCTGTTGAGGCTTCAGTTGCATGGTTACCCAAAAAACCCTTGATTCACGTCCCCGCCCGCGTAGGGTCCCCACACTTTTCATCTTGCAGCTCCTTGAGCTATGTCTTTCCAGAAACTACTTTATGTTTGATAATGTGTATTATCAACAAATAAAGGAGGACCTGTGGTTCGAGTCCCAGCCAGCCGGGAGACAGATGGTTTACACTGTGTCTACGCACACTCGAGAGAAACCCGAGGCAGCAATGAAGAGGAGAGAAAATGAGCAAAAGACGAGATAGGCGGCGCAGCACAGGCGAACCCACAGGCGTACCTGCTCAAGGCGATTCACTCCACTTCTCGCCGCGGGTGCCGCTTCGTCTAGGAGTGTGTGGGGCATCGCTACTTCATCATAAGGAGGAGGACCAGCAAGGCAGACAGGGCGAGAGGCACGGCGGGCTGCGAGCGTGCGGGGACTCCATCAACCAGGAGTCCCTGCGAGACCACGGATACCAGCATCCGGTCCGCTCTCCCTGCTGGCCCGCCCCCTGCCCAGCTGAAGCTTGTTAAGGCTTCCTTCACCTTTCCTCACCGGGATACCATTCCTTTGAACCCACAGAGGCGGCGCAGCACAGGCGAACCCACAGGCGTACGTGCTCAAGGCGATTCACTCCACTTCTCGCCGCACCCGCTCCGCGGGTGCCGCTTCGTCTAGGAGTGTGTGGGGCATCGCTACTTCATCATAAGGAGGAGGACCAGCAAGGCAGACAGGGCGAGAGGCACGGCGGGGCTGCGAGCGTGCGGGGACTCCATCAACCAGGAGTCCCTGCGAGACCACGGATACCAGCATCCGGTCCGCACTCCCTGCTGGCCCGCCCCCTGTCCATCACGGCCCTATAATATAGCCCCTAACTCCCGCAGCGCGGGACGCAGCTCGGGGCGAAGACCGGGCTAAGAGCGGGCCGTTCGAGGACGGAGAGGACTGGACTGGGCCTCCATCTTTCGTCCTTATTCCCGATATTTCCTTCTTTGTCTGAGTTCAAATCGGCAACCGACACTACCGTCTATCTCCACTGTTAAGCTAGGGGGTCGCCCTGGTTGTTGTAAATAAGTCATGTGTACCAGGTTAACACGGAGTAAGGCCGCCAAGGGTGGCCCGCCAATCAGTGGTCCCATGGATGATTTTATTACCCGCACTAACATAGCCATAGACCAAGAAATTTCTAAGCTTCAGACTCGTGTTTCCCTGGATCTGTCAGCTGCCAGAAGATTGTCCCAGGTAATCGAACTCTCTAAAAATCCTCCCTGGGCCACATAGCCACTGCGGTTACCCCGGAGCGTCCAGCAATTCCTCATTGTGTAGTTACACAGGTCGAAGTTCACCACACCCCGATTCTTCCTCCTCTCTCCCCTGCTCTAGAACCACCGACCCAGAAAGACGAAGTGAACCCACCGAACGTTTCTCTTAAACAGGATGTTAGTTTCAATTTCACCACCCCTGTAATGCTTTCACCTAGGTCTATCACAACCAAGGATAAACAACCCAAAAGGAAACGCAATTCTCGGTCTGCTTACTCTCGTAAGCAGGCTAAAATTGCGGTAGCACAACAGTTGAAACTGATTAACGTTCCTGTATCTAATGCTATAGGAAAGAGTGCTTCTAGGGAACAGCCACAATGCGAGGGAGCCAATGAAGGGTCAGACACGGCCTCTTCTCCCACCATGGTAGAGGATGCAGGCTTACATGTAGAGGGTCTGGAAAGTAATGATGGGGAATTCATAGGTCTAGTTTGGGAAACTCTTAAGAAACTTCTTTCCCCCCTCGATCTTAGACTCTCACGCATCGAGAATAACTTGCTTGAGATGGAAAAGAGCATTATTGCCCTGACCACTCTCGGCCTGAGAAGTCTAGAAAACCAAGGCCTTCCTGTAGTTGTCCCACCATCTCAAATCCCAATACCTCAAGCCCCGCAACATCCCCCCCCAGTACCAGCTCTTGCACGGCCGGTTCCCAAACCGCGGACCGTGGGTGTGGATCATACTACCACCGCCTCTAAACCTAAGGCTCCTAAGCGCCTCATTCCTCAACCGCCAGTTAATCCCAATGCAGCTGTCTCATTTAGACCCCCTCCCAGAGAAGGGGCTCATCAACCAACCCAGGGCCCTCCTCCTGTTAAGAACAATTTTAGAGGGGGCTATATCGATCTTCCTCCAGAGGCCAACAATTACGTGGTTGTGTTGACGGGCGTCCCCCAGATCGGAAATGGTCAACACGAGAACCACTGGTCTCTGAAGGATAAGATAATGCATTGGCTTAACCCCTTCCATGCTGGTGACGAACCCCAGCCGTCATGCACTACAGTGCTCGTGTGCTGATGACGGCTGGGGTTCGTCATGGCCCGCCCGTGTTCGGCCGGCGGCCGCACACGGGAAAAATCGCGGCCGCACGGAAGGGGTTAATGTGAATAGACCAATTCCCAATGGCCAGAGAAGCAGAGTTCTGATGGTACGTAGAATTCCCTGGGTGGGTCCCACAAGGAAAACTAGTTCCGGGGACTGCATAGTGGTGACTTTTGAGGACCCACATACGGCACACCACATTTGCTCCTGGCCCATCGGTGAAGGCTCTCTTGTCATACCTAGGCCATTGTCCTTTTTCTATCCACCACGCCCCAAATATATTCGGGATGATGATTGGTCACTAGTACGTCACCATACCCGGAGGAGCCAACCAAATATCCACCAAGATTTCCCCTTAAACTGGAATGGCTTCCCAACCTTAAATAGGTTTGGTGGTCTTGAGGAGGTTGATTGACGTCCAAGGCAACTTGCCTTCCAAGCAGCGGAAATAGTACCATCACCAAAGGTCCTAGGGCACACAGAATCCTCTTCTGTGTTGATTGAACCTATTGCTGCCAGTCCCCTAGGTCCAGTAAGAATGCTACATGCCTTGTCTACAGAGGGGGGATTGAACACTTCATGCACTTTATATTCCCAAGCCGTTGTGGAATGACTTGATTCACCTCGTATGATTCCCTTGTCTCCCACCCAGACTGTCCCAATAGACACGAAGCTGATCGGTGTAGCAATGGCTCACAACCATCATCAGATCGAGCCACCGCAAAGGTTAAATAGAGCAGATGCGGGGGTGGCAGGCCCTGTGTCCATTCTGTCTATACCTGCCAACCCTGCAAGGCGAATTACCCCAACCGATCCTTCCCTAAAGATTATAAGCTGGAATGTGGCAGGGCTTGCCCGTAACTTTGAAACCCCCGAATGGAACGCCTTCTTGGACCCTTACGACATCTGCCTTTTGCAGGAAACCTGGTCCCTAGAACCCAGGCACAGAGTGGGCTTCACAACCTACTTTGTCCCTGCTTCCCAACAGCATGGACGCAAAGGTTGCCCGTCCGGAGGCCTTCTTATATGGGTCAAAATCGCGCTAGGCTTAAGTGCAAGCCATAAGACCACTCAATCACCTGACCTTCAGAGGATAACCATATCATGCCCAGGGGGAAGGAAGCTAGAAATTTTAAACCTTTATTTAAGGGGGGCCAGGGGTGGGGTTTCATCTCTACCCTCTACAGGATTAATCAATAATTTAGCCGCCTGCAGTATTGATTCCTATGTACTCCTTGCAGGCGACTTCAACTGCTGCTTCGAACCATTGGCTAGGGAGGACATTCTGGACACTTGGGATGAGGATACAAGGAGAGGATACAAGGAGAGCGAAGACATCACGGACTTCATCACTCCACACGCGCTCCCCTCCAAAGAGTACATCCTCCTGGGAGACCTCAATTTTCACCTTGAAAAATACAACGACCGCAACACCACCACCCTCTTGGACAACCTCGCCAACCTCGGACTTAAACAACTGGTCACCTCCCCCACCCACATCGCAGGTCACACACTCGACCCCATCCTCACCTCCAGCAATCATGTCTCCTTCAGCCATACTACGGATCTCCTCTGGACTGACCACAGCTGCGTTCATTTCACCTACAACAAGCCGAAACCCATCAACCACCTCCAACCAACTCTACAAAGAAACTGGAACAAAATCACCATCGACCAGATCTCCTCATCGCTCCTTCTAAACACCCCTGCCCACTCCTCTAACCCAGACCAAGCCGCCACCAACCTCACCCTATGGTTATCCAACACCGCCGACACTCTAGCACCACTGAAAAAACGTTAAAGCAAACCTGGCAGCAAGAAGGCCTCATGGTTCAACGATGATCTTAAGAAGTCCAAGAAACTCTGCCGCTCCCTTGAAAAAGCCTGGAAAAAAGACCCAACCACCAGCACCAAAGACGCCCACAAAAATGCCACCCGCATACACCACCAACTAATCCGAAAGGCCAAGAAAACAGCATTCAAGGACCGACTAGACAACAACGCCCACAACAGCAAGGAACTTTTCAACATTGTCAAGGAATTTACCAATCCCTCAGCCAACTCCAACGACATCACCCCCTCTCAAGCCCTCTGCGACTCCCTAGCCTCATTCTTCCACAACAAAATTGCAGACATTCACAACAGCTTCGACAACCAACCCGGAGACCAACCCACCCAACCATACGATGAACCTTCTCCCCCCTTGATCACCCTTAACGACTGGAACCCAATCTCCACCGACGACACCATCCGCCTGATGAACTCCATCCACTCAGGATCCCCCACAGACCCATGTCCTCATCACATCTTCAACAAAGCAGACTCCATCATAGCTCCGCACCTCCGAGACGTCATCAACTGCTCCTTCAACTCCGCCACCTTCCCGGAAAGCTGGAAACACGCTGAACTCACCGCCCTTCTGAAAAAACCCACAGCGGACCCCACCGAACTCAAAAATTACCGCCCCATATCACTCCTTCCTTTCCCGGCCAAAGTCATCGAGAAAGCCGTCAACAACCAACTCGCCGCTTTCCTCGAAGCCAACAAATCCCTCGACTCCTCACAATCTGGCTTCCGAGCAAAACACAGCACTGAGACCGCCCTCATCGCAGCAACAGACGACATTCGAACTCTACTGGACAATGGAGACACAGTCGCCCTCATCCTCCTCGACCTCTCCGCAGCCTTCGACACAGTATGCCATAGCACCCTTTTACAACGCCTCAGAAACATCGGAATACAAGGAAAAGCACTCGCATGGATCACCTCGTTCCTCACCGGAAGAACCCAGAAAGTCCGCCTTCCACCATTCAAGTCCGAGGCCTCTGAAGTCATCTGTGGAGTACCACAAGGATCCTCACTCAGCCCCACCCTCTTCAACGTATACATGAGCCCCCTCGCGGCCATCGCACGCCAACACAACCTCAACATCATCTCTTACGCGGATGACACTCAACTGATCCTTTCTCTCACCAATGACCCCAACACCGCCAAAACTAACCTACACAAAGGGATGAAAGAAGTTGCCGAATGGATGAATCACAGCCGTCTGAAACTGAATTCAGACAAAACTGAAGTCCTCATCTTAGGTACATCCCCCTCTGCATGGGACGACTCTTGGTGGCCGGAAGCCCTTGGAAAAGCACCCATCCCGACAGACCACGCACGGAACCTAGGCGTTATCCTGGATTCTTCACTTTCAATGAATAGACAAGTCAGCGCAGTATCCTCATCCTGCTTCAACATTCTTCGCATGCTCAAAAAAACATTTCGTTGGATCCCCACCGAGACCAGAAAAACAGTCACCCACGCTCTGGTCACAAGCCGACTGGACTACGGAAACACCCTCTACGCAGGTACTACCGCTAAACTCCAGAAGAAACTCAAACGAATCCAAAACGCCTCAGCCAGGATCATATTAGACATCCCGCGTAACGAACACATCTCTGGTCACCTGAGAGACCTCCACTGGCTACCCGTCAACAAGAGGATCACTTTCCGACTGCTCACCCACGCACACAAATCACTCTACGACATCGGACCAGAATGCCTCAACTCACGACTGTCCTTCTACACCCCCTCCCGCCAACTGCGCTCTTCCGGCCAAGCCCTCGCCACTATACCTCGCATCAACAAGACAACCATGGGAGGCAGATCCTTCTCATACCTGGCTGCTAAAACATGGAACTCACTCCCCACTCACCTTCGCCTTACCCAGAACCACCTTGCATTCAGAAAGCAACTTAAAACGTGGATATTTGACAAATAATCCTCCTCCCCTCCCTAATCGCCTTGAGACCCTCTGGGTATGTAGTGCGCTATATAAATTCTTTGACTTGACTTGACTTGACCCTGACCCTAGATCCTGTCCTTAAATGGACGCAGAGTGCGGTAGACATCAATGCACTCTGCATGGAACATGACCTGAGACCAACTAATGGACGATCCAAATCGGATTCTATGGGTGCACATACCTACAACAGGATGGGTCATACCTCCAGAATAGACTACATCATTCTGAATTACAATCTGTGGTCGTTCCACCAGGACATGGAGGTCATAGCGTCCTGTGATAGCGATCACAATCCTCTCTCGCTAACCCTCACTCCGCCTTGGCAGGCTGGGAACGGAGCCACGTTTGCCCACAAGTGGAAAACCTTCCATGAACTTGCACCTTCAAACTGTGGCAGGCGCCTAAAATGGGCTAAAGCAGCAGCGGATGAGGAAAGGATGGCTCAAGCAGGGTCCATTATGTCAGCAGTGGGGTCGCGCCTCAACGCCTTAGGTGTCACCAGCCAAGCTGTTCTACCGATATTTACAGAAACTATTGTGGCACTAAGTGATCTGTTCACATTACCCCAATCCAGAGCAAGGGTTGTAGTGAAAGGCGCCTCAAGGGCTAGAGATAAGTGGTATTCCTCCAAATATCGGGTTGCTAAGGGGGAACTCATTTCCGCAGTGAAAAGTAAGGATCCAGACATTATCAGACTTGCGAGGAAACTCTATAAAAAAACTGTAGCTGAGGCTAAGGAGGCTCATGAATATAGTTTCTGGTGGGAGTTAGTGGAGGCAAGCACTAGGAAAGACTCGAAGGGGTTTTGGGACCTGTTGAGAGCCAGGGACAAGCCTCTTGATCTTCAGCTTACCTGTAATATTCCTGGTGTCGTCTGGTTTGCCCACTTTTCTAAGCTATACTCTGTTCCACGGGGGGCACCTCAACCAAGCATGGGTTCTCTGGTCAGTTTCCCAGCCGGTACCTCATTTAATGACTGCCCCTTCAGCACGGAGGAAGTTGAAAGGGCAATCAGCTGTATTGTAACCAATAAGGCTGCAGGCCCTGATGGAATTCCGGGCGATCTGCTGAAGAAATATCCACCAACATGGAGCAGATTAATTGCCTCACTTTTGAATGAGGCCTTGCTGGGAGGTTCTCTCCCCGACTCATGGAGGGGTGCTGAGGTCGTCCCCATTTTTAAGAAAGGCTGCCGGGACAACCCAGCAAACTATCGCCCTATCAGTCTCCTTGACTCAACACAAAAGGTTGCGGGTAAGGTGGTACTAGGTAGAATTATGCAGTGGGCTGAAGAAAATCAGGTTTTGTCAGATTTCCAGGCAGGTTTTAGAACAGGGACAGGCACCATTGAGCAGACATTTCGCCTTTTAATGATATATTGGAAAGTGGTCATGCTGGGAGGGGGCAGTTTGTATTTAGTCTTTATAGACTTCGAACTGCCTTCGACCTAGTCCCACGAGTCCAATTGTGGAATGTGCTCAAAGGGTTGGGCATTCCCCCTTATTTGCTGGCTTTGCTCATAAAGTTTCATGATAGCAACTTCGCTCAGATTAGATGGGGTACCCAGGGGGAAAAAACATCTTGTATCCCTGTAGATAGGGGCGTCCGCCAGGGGTGTGTGCTTGCCCCCACTCTGTTTTCTCTATATGTTAACGGAGTGGTGGAGCATCTGCTTCAACATCCGTCGGATGCGCCATCCCTGGCTGGCAGGAAAGTTCTGACGCTCCTATTTGCGGACGACACCCTCCTAATTTCAAAATCACCAGCAGGTATCCAAAAGTTGCTTTCTAGTTTTAAGGCCTTCTGCGATAACATGGGCCTGTCCATAAACATTAGTAAGACCAGATTCCTTGTCCTTAACCCTCCCAGGAAATCTGTTGTCCCTCCTGCTTTAGACTCTGTTCCACTGGAAAGAGTCAAAGAATTTGACTACCTGGGCATTCGCCTCTGTGACACCATGAGTTGGAAGGCACACCACCAGAAGGTGTTCCTGACCCACAAGAGGGTTGCAGGGGCACTGCTCAAAGAACAACGTGCCTCATCTTTAAAACCTATTGGGGCACTTTTAGACATTTATAGAGCAAGGGTGGTGAGTGCAGCATTGTATGGCGCGGAACTGTGGGGTGTACAGAGAGCTGACACCTTATCCCACCTCGAAAACAACTTCCATAAAGATCTTATGAAGTTACCCCACAGCACCCCTACAATCCCCCTCTTGCTAGATGCAGGCACGTGCCCAATTTGCGAGCAAGCTAGGTTACGCCCCCTCTTATTATGGGCCAGGATTTGGAACGTCCCTGAATTGTGTAGCTATGCGGATGCCCTAAGTGAACTATTATCCCTATCAGGCTGGCACAAGGTAACCTGGCTCAGGGAGGTCAAGCGGCTTCTCTATGAGCTGGGTTTAGGAGACGCCTGGGTCAACAGAACAGCACCTTCAAAACAAATGCTAAAGAAGGCTTACTGGTTATGGGCGGATAACGAGAGATTGTGCAACCCAAAAAATTGTAAATCTGTTGCTCAGTTCCTGCTAGTTAAGGAGCTCCCTTTTAGAGAACCTTATCTGGACTCAATCCACAACTCGGGCGACAGAGCATTGTACTTTAAGTTTAGGGTGGGAGTACTTCCCTTAGGGTTGCTAACTTCCACCTGGAAACCACCATTCCAAACCATACCTTATTGCCCCTTCTGTGACTCAAGGGTCGAGTCCATTGCCCATCTGTTATTTGAGTGTCAGGCTTATACGGCGCCCAGGCTGAGATGGTTGAAGCCTTTATGCAGGACCTTGGGCACTAGATCACATTTGGAAGCTCTACGCATATTGCGCTCAGATGCCCGCCCTTTCTTTGCCTGTGGTATGGCCAAATTTCTGGGCTGGGCTTGGCGGATAAGAACTGCAAAGAAACAGTTGTTACAGTAACCTGTCTATACCTGCACCGGCTCTTAAAATTTTCTGGCTAATAATTCACTCTTTTTAAATGCCACTGTTGATTTGTATGCTTTTTTATACTGTGTAAGTGTTGAATTGTGTTTTTACTGATGTAATGGATTGCTTTTATGATATGTTTTTATATCGAAATAAAGCTTACTTACTTACTTACTTAAAACAAATAAAGGGCACTTCCATGAGGGCGATTTTTGCCCCCAACCTGGCAATTCTGTTTATGGATGCACTCGAAACTGTCAGTATCCTAACGGAAAGCAAACCATTCCTCCCAGGGATAGCACTCTGGCGTCGCTATATAGACAACATTTTCCTGATCTGGAACCTTGATATTGCCACATTGCAGTCGTTTAATCACTGGCTAAATAACAACTGTGCAGATCTCAATTTCACCCTTGCCTATGACCAAAACCAAATAGCCTTCTTAGACCTAACAATTTTCCACCATGAGAGTGAACTACTAACACGCCTATACAGGAAGCCCACAGAACGAAACACCCTCCTTAGCTATGATAGCAATCATCCCCGGGCTCTCAAAGATTCTCTGCCATACTCCCAATTTCTAAGGATTAGGCGAAATTGTTCATCTAAGGCAGACTACTTTAGGGAAGCCAATACCCTTGCCAACAAACTAAAAACACGTGGCTACCCCAGAAGACTTGTAAAGACTGCATCCAAAAGGGCCTGGTATTGCCCACGAGATGTCCTCCTCACACCAAAGACACGTGACAAAACAGAGAGAATAGCCCGTGTAACCACTTTTTCTCCTGTCTCTAATAAAATTCGCAAGTCTATCCTCAAACACTGGCCAACGATAAACGCAGGACCATTACACTTAGAGAGACCACTCTTTGCTTTCAAGAAAAGCAAGAACCTAAAGGACCACTTGGTCCCAGCGGCCTTACCTGCCCCCACTGCCAGGACAACCATCGAATCCAACTGGGGACTACCACCAACCTTGGGGCACGCTAAGTGTGGCTGCTGCACTGTATGTGAGTTCACGATTGAGGCCCGTCACTTTAGCCACAATGGTGTGACTGTAGAAATGAAAAGCTTCACCAACTGCAACAGCTGTAACGTCATCTATGCAATTCTTTGCCCCTGCCCCAAAATGTATGTGGGCCAGACCACCCAAAAAGCAAAGACTCGCATATGTCAGCACAGGAGTCGTATCAGATGTGGGACCCCCAACGCACCTCTTGTTGAACATTTCTCTGAACTCAACCATACCGCTGATGACATCAAATGGACAATTTTGAAAGCGGTGAAGCTACCACCAAGAGGAGGCAACCTGGGCCAACTCCTAAATCGAGAGGAACTAAAGACTATTATCCAATTCAACACCATCCACACAGGACTGAACAGAAGTGAGGACTGGACAACTCTTCTATAATATCAAACCCTGAAAGACAATGTCCTCATCAAATCCAAGCACCTCTGAACAGAGCAATGAGGGTTATGGACCCAGACAAAGTTCTGACATCTGCAATGTTTTTTTAATATAATTTATGTCACGTCTTAAACACCCCTCACTTCTTTTATCCCCCTAACAAAAAGGAGTCACTTAACTCACCACAAACTACTGACCGGTCTCCCTCTCACCAAAACACTTTCGCCGTAAATTTAATTTAATTTTATTCATCACACTTGCGCCGTAATTATAACTATCAGAATCAGAATCAGAATTTTTTTTATTGTTGAATTAATAAAAATCCTTACAATAGCAGAAGTGCAATTGACCTAAATACACATAACAAATTTCATTAAATTGGTTAAACAAGTATTAATAACAAAGTTAAAAGAGGGTTAAAACTACGTCAGGTCCCATCGATAACGACATGTGGGAGTGGCCTCAAACAATATATTAAAAGATCATGCATGGACTTGTAACTGCTTTCCAATCTTAATCATGAATTTAAGACCCCTACAAGTCAGGATTGGCGATGAACCTCCCAGCCAAATTATAACGGCCTGGCGACATGTTCTTATGTTCATTTTGTTTAATATGTCCCGTAAAAACTGTCTTCTGGCTACCATAAGAAATGGGCACACACAAAATAAGTGAATTAAAGATTCCTTTTGGTAGCCACAGAGTCTGCATTTTGGGCAGTTGTCTTGGGATTTCCAGGAAGGTCTTAAATCCTTGGACTCGTGAAGGCCCATACAGAGGTCGATGAGAGCCTTTTTTAGGTGTTGGCAAAAGTGTGTTGCCAAGTAAGCCTGTGGCTGTTGGAGTGAATAGGAAGAAATAACGGTCCAGGTATGGCGTCGAAGGGCCAAAGTTTGTTTGTCTTCCAATAATGACTTCAGTTTTGTATTTAGGTTGGCAATTTTGCAAAAACTAGCCTGGTCAAATTTTTTATTCCATGCTTCAAGCAATCCAAGATCCAAAAGGCAGCTTTGAAGATGGATGGCCCAGCACTGGGTAGAGTCAGTATTGATTTCTTGCTAACAGAGATTTTTTAAGGTGTGTAAATCGGCAGCACAGAGTTTGTTGCAAAATTTGACAAACCTTGATTTTGACCTGAAGATTTGATGCTGAAGGCCAAATTCAAGTCGCACCTGGGCCGGCGAGGCATTCTTCGGTAAATTGAAAACTACTTTGTAGATTTTATTTTGCAGAGAGTTTAATATACCGGCTTCCCCCCCACACCAGGTAACCAGACCGTAGGACAAAGCTGGTATGATCTGAGCAGCCATTACTTTAAGAAGATGGGTGTAATTTGGGCCACCCAGTTTTTGTAGGAGACGCCTGTATCCATAAATTAACGTCTGGGCTTTAGCTTTTAGCACTGCTGAGTGAGACCCTACGGGTAAGTAGTGCGCTATATAAATGTCTTTGATTGATTGATTGATTGATTGAGTTGTCTTTGCCTAGGGTAGCCCCCAGGTACCGATAGTAAGGCTGTACCCCTATGGCAAGATGATTACATGACCAATTAAATTTGATGGACGTTCGCTCTATAAGACGTATTACTTTTGTTTTTTCTCTATTTATTTCCAAATGTTCCTCGTCCAGGTAGAGATGTAGAGCGTTTATCAGCCTTTGCAACCCAATTGGGGTTCTGCTTAGGAGCACAATGTCATCAGCAAATTGAATAATTGGCATTGGGGTGTTACCGAGCTTCGGTGCCTGGCTTACAATTTGGCCGAGCCTTTTTCCTAGATCTGCCAGGTGTAGATTGAATAAACAAGGAGCCAGGACGCAGCCCTGTTTTAATCCGTCCTCGGTTGGAATTTTAGACGTGAGGCTTGAACCCTGTCCTTGTTTGACCCTCGCCCAAGTGTCTGTATAGAGGAGCATGAGAGCCTCGAGGACATTTTTTGGCAGCCCCCACTCTGTAAGTTTTGCCCTAAGTCTCCCCCTGCTGACTCGGTCAAAAGCCGCTCTAATATCAATAAAGCAGCCATATAGCCGATTGTTGTTAATTTTGGCTCTTTCCATCAGGAGTGCTAGAGCTGTGAGATTAGTTGTAGTCCCTGTCCCTTTTCTGAAGCCCGTCTGGTAATTTGGAATTAGGTTGTTGGTATCGGCCCAATCCTGAATCTCCTTCAAAATACAAGAAGCGTATAGTTTGGCTTTCACGTCGATTAGAGATATAAGCCGATAATTCTGTGGTAATCTCCTGTCTCCCTTCTTAAAAATTGGGTGGATGATGTTGCCTGTCCACGAAGGGGGCTGCTGATTGCCAGAAAAAACTTGATTAAACAGGGCTGAAAGATGAAAAGCCCAAAACTCAGCGTTGTATTTGAATACTGCGTTGGGGATACCATTGGGCCCTGGTGCGCCTTCGGTTTTAAGATGGTTAATGAGCCTTTTGACTCTGTCACAGGAGAATAGGTCCGGCCGCTTCCCCAGGTTATTGAACCTTCCTATGTCAGGGTAACTTGATGAATTATCTGACGGTTCTTGCGAGAAACTTGATGTCGTTGTGATGTTATTGGGACGATGGTGGTTTACTGGGACACAAGATTCCCTTTTTAAGTAAAGGTTTTTTTACGTGGGCTTCCCAGCTTTGTTTGCTAATGCCGGGATCCTGGGATAATGCGTCAGCATGTTTTAATTTGTTAATAATGCCCCAGAAGTCCCTCCTATTTCACTTTTTACTAGCTACTAGCAGTTTAGCCCACATCCCTTCCTTGTGGTTTGACTTGGCTTTCGACACCATTTTACGATAGTTGTTTCTCATTCTTGTAACAAGAAGATGATTTGACGTGGAACCCTGGATAATGTTCCTTGATGCCTTCCGTTGCGCCCTGGCTATTTTTCTCTTTTCCTCCCTTAGATTGTTGGTAAACCAGGGTTCTCGTGGGACTAATGGGCCATGGTACGGTGCAGGGTGAATCGAGTGTTTAAGAGACAAATTTTCTAACTGATTTGTCCAGGATAAAACCAAATCTTCGTTTTGGTCGTTTTTGTGTTGAGAAAAAAAGCTACTTGCGGATTCAAAAATGGCTTTCATGCCACTGCCCCTCCATCGCAGTTTACGTAAATTAAACTTCTCTACCTGGTGGGAGAGAACAGTTAACTGGGCTGACTCCGGCACCCCTAGGTTGATCCAGAATATTTGTGGAAAGTGATTATAACTAATTTGCAGAGCCATCACAGCTCCACTGGCCACACTGCGGACGGATAATTCACTCGCGCACTGTTCCAAGATGGCGTCCGTATGAAACTGAAGCAATACTGGCTCCCCCTAGGCTCATGTCACATGACCGTCGTATGCCCAATAAGATGTCAGATATTCATTTTGTTGGCTGCGATCCGGCAAGGCACAGCTCGCAACTCGCGTCCCGACATCCCTCCAATATACTTTAAGATTCGTTGCCAATGACCCCTTAGCAATCAGACCTGCGCTCTGTCCTAATTATTTTGCCATCTTTCCTTAGCGGATCAGTCAACTTACTGACCGCGCTTCCATAGACGGCGTCAATGCTCACGCTGCTCCCATTGGTACTTTGCTCACTCAGGCGCCTTGAAGAACATAACGGTAAAATTGCGCGCCCTATCACTCGTGATAATTTTAACTCACTCCTCACATGGTTCTAACTATTCTCTCCTCCCCAACAGTGGCACATTATCTGCAACTCAAATCGTGCTCTGGACGCTTGCACAGAGCCATAACTCTGGCCATCCACTTACCCAGACGCCTTGAATATCCCTTGGAAACTTAGAATTTAACGGTAAAATTGTGCGCCCTAGCACTTATGATAACTTTTATATCACTCCCTACATGGCTCTAACTATCTCTTCCTCCCCAACAGAGGCGCATTATCTGCACTTCAACTCGTGCTAATGGACGCCTGCACAGAGCCTTAACTCCGGCCATCCCTTCAATCCACGCTGTACCAGCCGCGAGGATTCCACATATTACCACGGTAAATTCTGGCGCATCAGCAAAAAAACTCCCCTCGCCCTACGCGCCACAAACAATGACCTAAATACCCTCTTCCCCACAGTGTCCGAGTAATTGGACTTCTAGACCAGGCAACTGAAGCCTCAACAGAGCCACTATATGGTCCTACCCGGTCAACAATGCTGCAAACTTATCGGAAGTCCTTCATTTTTTAAGCTTCTGGTATGTTTCCTTCACCTCAAGATTTATCTCCACCAGAAACATGTAATACCACCGGATTAAATTCAGGTCCGGTGTTGTTTCTGCGCACCCCAAAAGGATTCTATCATCCCTCTCGTAGTCTAGCTGTTGACAACATGGGACCCCCTTTGGCCCTGAAACGCATACCCGGCTCACTTTTCACATCACAGCGCAACGGAAATCGTCACCTTGCCCCACCATAGATTACACGAAAAACTGGCCTCCTTACCACCTGCGCACCACAACCAGTTTTTCACAAATTCACCATTCACTTATTAAGATATGTTTGCACTGGATGCCCACTCCATCAGGCAACACCCTTTCACTGCGGATCCTAATATTGTAAGTAAATGGCTAAAGATGAGGTCCATCAATATTTTTTCTAACAATGTCTATATCTGTCTATCTTTTGCTTTCTTCCCTGGTTTTTCCCAACAGGCGTTTAATTTCCATTCAGGCAAAAACAATTTCCTAAGTCCTGAAGATGATCCTTATATAAATTGAGCAGGGGATCGAAACGTCGACTCTTTTGAGTAGACATACGTTGCACCTTATTATATTGTTGTATGTATGGTTTACTCCAGGACACACTGTTAATTCTGATTCATGACAGTGGCCTGATAGCTCACCTTGTTTGCCTGATATTCCTTCACTCTATTACTTTCTCACTTTCCCTTCTCCTGTACGGCACAGGACTGTGCCCTACTGTAATTATAATGCTTTGTTGCTAATATGTACCCTTACCTTGAACGATTTGCTTGATTATTAAATTCCCTGTCCGGCTGGACTAGGGACTGAAGTATATAGTAGCCTATTGTGGTCTATATAACATTTTCTTGCATTTATTCCTTTTATGCTGAGGACCTTTTGTTTCCTTTATATAAACATTTAAAAGTTCAGCAGAAACTTTCAGTAATTAGAGACAATTTTCCACAATTTGCAGCCACACTTCGAATTGGACCGTGTCAGGCACAATAACGTTGTCTAAAGGTGGAGTAGAATTGCATGCTTGGTGCAGTCCTAGAGTTAGACTAGTATGGTCCATATGTAGAAAGAGAGATTAACGGCTTTCACATAATATTTTTGATTGATATGGATCCTACCTGATGTATGGTTAAACCAGTGGAAGTTCTATACTTACCCCTTTCAGGAAAAGAAGTAGAAGTTGGTTTATAATTAGTAATACAAGCCCAGCAAATCTGCTGGATCATGATCCATCATGCAAGTTACAATGCACACTGGATGATGTTTACATTCAGACAATAGAAGATGATGTTGAGTGTTAGACTTTTCATTCTTAGGGTGATCTTCCTTCAATGTTTTGCCTGCTTACCTCCACTTGTTGCTGTATGTTTTTGTTGGCCCAAGGACTCTGAGCCCTTTACCACTGCTGACCAGTGCTAAAATGCATGGGCTTCTCCCCTAAAGATGGTGACATTGGTATATACCTGATTGACATATTTAGTTTACTTATAAGTCCCTTGTAAAGTGGTATACCATATACCCAGGGCCTGTAAGCTAAATACTACTATTGAGCCTGCTTCACTGGTGGTGCCACCCACACAAGTAGCCTTTCAAACCTGTCTCAGGCCTGTAATTGTAAGGCCTGTGTGTGCAGTTTACTGCCACTTTGACTTGGCATTTAAGACCACTTGCCAAGCCTTAATCTCCCCTTTTATTACACATAGGGCATTAGTATGGTAGGCCCGAAGTAGCCCTAAGGGCAGGGTGCTATATAAGTAAAAATTTGGACATGTACTTTTAAGTTTTACATGTCCTGGTAGTGACAAACAGCTACATTCGTTTTCCACTACTGTGAGGGCTACTCCTCTCCTAGGCTAGCAATGGGAATTCCTTAAAATACTTTAACACTGTAATTCCTAATTAGAGAAGAGTAGTAGAATCATGTTTCATATCTTTGGAACTGTAATGATAAATCCTCCTTAGTGGTAAAGTTGGATCTGACATTACTATTTTAGAAATGCCACTTTTAGAAAGCAAATGAACAGGTAAATGCGCCTTCAAGAGATTTATTTCAAAACTTGTTTTTACTCCTTTAGTTCACCAGTCAAGGCAAGCTAGCAAATATTGCTTGCAATGTAATTTCTTTTTAGAATTTATTTTCGTAGAATATAGAAGTACTTAGATTGTTCCCTTATTCACAAAATGAGACCACAAGATCTAATCATAGACAAATATATCCAAACACGGGTGTAAGTATAAAAATACTTTTATATTGAGAATAAATATAGGGTACTTGTAGGTTTAACTCACAATGAAACAAGAAGGAAAAAAGTTTTTGCAATAATTAACCCCTTCACTGTAACAATTGTGTACACTTTTTCGTATAAAACAAATGATAATTAAGAAGGAAGTGTATTTGTCGATGTTTTGGTCCTTATGCTTTTGTCAATAAGACCATCTTCAGGACTGTAAACGTTAAAAACAGTTGACCCCTAATGAAACATGGAATAAAAAATAATTACCACATGTCTTTCTAGACTATAGGGAGATATTCCTAGAATCAACTGTGAGTGGAGAGGGTATTCTCTGGGCTCAAAATAAATTATGTGATTTCAATACAAGACTTATTCTATGAAACGATAAAGAGGATTCTAATAACTACAATACATATCTTCTTTAAGACTCACTGAGTGACCGTAGGACAAAAAGATTTTTTTTAGCAGTGATCATATGGACTCAAACCAGGAGGAGACCAATTTTGGTTCCCGTGAGACATACATAAGTTGGAATATTATAATTCTATATAAAACACAATCACGGCCTAAAGTTTGAAGTTAATGAATAAATAAAATGTTCATCCTTGACATGTTTTGTTTTGAAGTAAATGTGAACTAGGATTTGGTGACTATCTTTGTAAATATCTTCAAAGCAATTGTCAATACTAAATGTTTCTGTTTAATTTGCACAGGTGTTTATCTTATTGTAGATGTATATAAGAAAGACACATGGTAATTATTTTTTATTCCATGTTTCATTAGCGGTCAACTGTTTTTAATGTTGAACCCAGAGTGCCTCCATGGGCATGCTGGCTAGCCTCCTGTTTTCTGAAATCTCAGGGACACAAAAGACTTCCTGCAATCCTGCTGGTGCTGCTGGGCTCTGCCATCTGTAAGTCATCCCCTTGCCTAAGGTGCCCCCTCCAGAACTGGGCCTCAGAAGTGGGTTCTGCTGCTGTTAAGCTTCAAAACCGATGCATAGTCACCACCGCTTCAGTCAGGACCAACGCATTGCCCTTCAACGCCAACACAAAGGCTGTTCGACAACAGCAGTCCCGCAGTCTGTGTGGCCGGATGACGATGCTCTCTGGGGCTCGACCACGCAATGCATTCTACGGAGCTCTATGGCAACGCAGGAACCCACTAGGTGAATAGGAGCAGATGTATGCTGCTCTCATTGTCGGCTCTTGCTTCATCGAAGGTCATTTTTCAGCGGGACCTGCATGAGTCTCGTAGGTGGCATGCCCTCTATCATGGTCACCCTGAAGTTTGGATTTGCACCAGTCCCTTGCAACCTCAAGTAAGCTTTTGACTGCTAGGGACTTCTAAGCACTATTTTTGGATTTATTCTTTATAAATTCATATTTCAACTTCAACTGATTGGATTTTTATTGACGAAAGCATAAGGATCGAAACGTCGACAAATACACTTCTTTCTAAAATATCATTTGTTTTATATGAAAAAGTGTACATAATTGTTACAGTGAAGGGGTTAATTATTGTAAAAACGTTGTTCCTTCTTGTTTCATTGTGAGTTAAACCTACAAGTACCCTATATTAATTCTTAATATAAAATTCCTTTTATAGTTACACCCATGTTTGGATATATTTGTCTATGATTATATCTTGTGTTCTCATTTTGTGAATAAGGGCACAATCTCTGTACGTCTATATTCTACGAAAAGAAATTATAAAAATAAATTACATTGCAAGCAATATTTGCTAGCTTGCCTTGAATGGTGAACTAAAAAAGGTAAAAATAAGTATTGAAATAAATCCCTTGAAGGCGCATTTACCTGTTCATTTGAATTTGCCCAAGCCATCAGGGGTATATTGGGTCTCCCATTTCATCAGATAACTTTTAGAAAGCAGACATTTTTCTGTTCTAAACTTTGCCCTGTGTGCCTGCAGTCTGTCTCCAATACACGTCTTGCCTGGGTAACAACTACACTTTGTGCATTCCGTCTTGACAACCACAAGCACAGAAAGGTGAGGCTCCTCTGCTTTCTGAGCACTCATCTGCATTCATCTGCATTCTAATGGGTCTTCCGAGGCAGGGAGGAAAGGGAGAGGTTGACACTTAGACTTCAATGGGTAGTGTTCTGTTCACACACAAAGCACTGATTCATCCCCCCACAGATAGCCTGGCATATAGGACTGGGTTGAAAGGGATCCTTGTTTACTTCAGAGAGTTGCTTTGAAGTCACTCCCTACTTCAAAGACTCTTTTGGGTATAAGTACTGGGGCTCTGACCCTGTCAAAACAGTATCCTACTGGATCTGGGAAAAACTGCTGGAGTAAAAACTGCTGTGATGTAAGGATTGCTACTCTACCATGACTGACTGCTCCAAGGAACTGATTATCTGCTTTGCAGAGCTGTCCTCCTGCCTGCTGATCTCTGGCCAGCTGAGGATAAGGACTGGACCCATCTCACTTGAACCCAGAGTGTTTCCATGGGCTCGCTGGCTTGCCTCCTGTTTTCTGAAATCTCAGGGACACAAATGACTTCCTGCAATTCTGCTGGTGCTGCTGGGCTCTGCCATCTGTAAGTCATCCCCTTGCCTGAGGTGCCCCCTCCAGAACTGAGCCTCAGAAGTGGGTTATGCTGCTGCTTTTCTTCAAAACTGATGCATAGTCACCACTGCGTCACTCAGGACCAACGCATTGCCATTCAACACCAACACAAAGGCTGTTCGACGACAGAGGTCCCGCAGTCTGTGTGGCTGGATGACGATACTCTGCCGGGCTCGACCACGCAATGCATTCATCTCTACGGAGCTCTACGGCAACATAGGAACTCACTGTGTGAATAGGAACAGATGCATGGTGCTCTCATTGTCTTGCTTCATCCAAGGTAATTTTTCAGCGGGCCCTGCATGAGTCTAGTAGGTGGCATGCCCTCCATCATGGTCAGCCTGAAGTTTAGATTTGCACCAGTCCCTTGCGACCTCAAGTAAGTTTTTGACTGCTAGTGACTTCTAAGCACTGTTTTTGCATTTATTCTTTATAAATTCATATTTCAACTTCAACTGATTGGATTTTTGTTGTTTTGGTCTTGTTTTACTCAGATAAATATTCTCTGTTTTTCTAAACCTGTGTGGAGGCCTTTTGTGGTGCATTCATTGTGTTACTGTGTGTGTTGCACAAATACCTTACACATTGCCTCTCAAGTTAGGCCTACCTGTTTTTTGCCAAGCTACCAGAGCATGATTAGGATTGTGGACCCAATTTCTAACATTGACATGACATTAAAAATCTCAAGAAATAAAGGTTGGCATGTTTCCAGTTCCAACAACTTACCTCTAGGCTTAAGACACACTATAAATAGAGAGGTTTGGAATTTGACAGGTAAAGATATTGGAGTGATTAAAAGTGCAGAACCAAATTACAGTAAAATTGAATGCGGAGTATCCCCATATTCCTCAGTACAAGAGTACTCATTAAGCAGAGTAGGGAATAGCACCTGTCACTGAAAAGATAATTCAACAGGGCATTTTGAAAGAAGTCCTTGGAACTTCATGTAACTCACCAATAATGGGCTTACAAAAACCGAAAATGAAATGGAGATTAGTACAAGATCTGTGTGAAAGTAATGGACATAGTGATTCCATATTGTCCTGTGGTACTGAATCCAGTAGTAGATTCAGGCGGATGTAGAGTAGTACACAGGGGCTGACATGTGTTCAGCATTTCTCTCTATTGTTCTTTATGAGAATAGTCAATTACATTTTCTGTTCAGATTTAAAACTAGAGCCTTTTTTGCTGTAGGATTCCACAGTTTATACTGAGAGTCCCTCAATCTTTTCCTAAATACTCAGGAAGGAGATTAAATCTTTAATATTGCCTTATGACTCAGTACTGGTACAGTACATTGACGATTTAATGGTTGCTGTAAAACCAAAACCAAAAGAGGGTTGTAAATTGGACAATATTGCATTGTCAAATCATGTGCCGGAAAATGGGTGTAAAGTAAGCCCAACTAAGATGCAATACTGTAATAAAGAAGTCAGTTATTTGAGACATCAGATTGAGAAAGGAATAAGGAAGATGTCCAAAGAACACATTTCTGCAATTCTGAGAATGAATCCTAACACAATACAAATAGAGGTGAGGATTTTTCTAGGAATGGGTGGCTACTGTAGTCAGTGGGATTCCAACTTTTGCTCGATAACGAAACCTCAACAGAGACTGACTTGCAATGATGTTAGGGATCCAGTACACTGGAACAACGAAAGTATGCAAGCCTTCCCAGACATGATACCTCATTGTGTACGGAATCCACCATAGCAATAGGAGTGGGTTAACTCACGTAATTTGCTATAGTGTAATTATGTGAAATTACAACAAAAGCATGCTAGATTACGCAAGGAACGTTGCCCAGCATTTAGAGCTATTTTCTTAGCACAAAATGCACTGTGTGTCCAAAATGGACCAGAGGATGCATTGGTGCTAAGAAAATAGCGCGAAATACAACAGAACACAAACAAGAGCATCATGCAGATGCTTACACTCACTAAAGCTGTTGTTCCTGCCCTCCTGTGGTAGGATTGATTTTTGTGGCAAATTACTAAAAATTATCTGAATTTGCATAAACGCATAGTTTCCAGTAATTTCGTGTCAAGTGAGAGATGTGAAATTACCGAAATGACTCCGCTTATTCCAACGTAATTAAAATTTCACCAAGGCCTAGCTAGGAATGGCTGACAATGACAGAGATTTGTACATATTTTGTCATAAAAAAGAAGGGTGCTCACTTTCTGTTCTTATACAACAGCATGGAGATGCAAAAAGGCCAAATGCATATTTATCCGCAACCCTACACCCACTTGTGATAGAGTGTATGAAAAACATAGTTGCTACAGCATTGGCCATCATAAAGAGTGACAAAATAGTAGTGGTCACACATTGATTACATCTGCTCCAACTTCAGTTGAAACACTGTTGACTCACTTATGCACTCAGCACTTGCCATGTGGTGTTTACCTAAATATGAGAAAATAATATTGTCTACAGGAAACCTTTCTATATGACGGCGTAATGTGTGAAATCCTGGGACATTGTTGCCAAATTGCAAAGAGAAAAGTGAAGTTGGGGATGATTTTGAGCACAATTGTATTGATGTGGCAGAATTGTGTAAAAAACCAAGACCATCCATTAAAGGTTTACCACTAGAACTTCCTGAATAGATTGTATTTGTGGATAGCTCATGTTTGAAAAATTCTCATAGAACCCTTCAAGTGGCATATGCAGTTTGCGCATTGTAGAAGCATTGTACCTGTGTAATGTAACCGCAACACAAGTAGCTGAATTGATTGTCATCCCAAGAGCATGATGCATAGCCAATACATTGAGTGTAACCTTCTACATGGATATTCACCATGGTTTTAGAGTGGTCCATGATGGCACAGCAATAAAAAATGGCCCACATATTTTGAATCTATCGAATATACTGAAGTTAGCTTAAAAGATTGCTGTAGTCAAATGTGTTGCACATAAGAGTGGTAGTGACATAGTTACATTGGGTAATCTGTTTTTAGATGAGACTGATAAATACTGTGCTCTTAAGTCTAACGCATTATCAATTTCAAGTGGCAATTGAGAAACAGATTATTCAGATGTTGATGTTTTAAGGGCTTTTCTTTCTATGACAATTCAGACAATAGCAAAATTGATGAATTTGCAAAGTGAGACTCCAGACGCAGAATCAAAAAGGTGGAAAATCTGGATGTAGAAAAGATGAAAAAACTACAGCAAATGGCAAGATAAATGCATGGATCTATAGAGGTGGGGCTTGTTGGAATTGTGGATATATTTGTCAAATATTGGTTTAATCTACATTTCATATACATTGCAGAAAAGTTGTGTCAGAAATGCAATACATGTCAGAAGATCAAAATGGGGGGGGGAAACTAAAGTGAAAATGAGTCACAATTAAAAATCAGAAGGTCCATTCAAATAGTTCCAGGTGGAATTTGTAGAACTGCCACTGTGCAATAGTCTGAAGTATATATTAGTGTTTGCTTGTTTTTAAAATAGATTGAGGCATGTCCAACAAGGATGTGTAATGCAATGACAGTGGTTCCATATTTACAGAGGAAGTTGGTTTCAAGGTTCAGTTTGCCAAGCTTTATTGAGACAGACAAAGGCATACACTTTAAAAATTAAATATTGAGAGTCGTGTGTACAGTATGGAAGATCGAGGAAAAGTTCAACTGTAGGGATCACCCAGAAGCATCAGGAGTTGTGGAAATGGCCAATGGCATGATACAAGCAAAATTATCCAAGGTGTATTCCTCAATGTCAATGAAATGGTCAGATGCTCAACCTTTAATATTTACTTAGCATGAGATGCACCCCAAACAAGAAGACAGATTTGAGTGAACACGAAATGCTCCTGAGGAGAGCCGTGAGGATTTGTTCATATTCCATCATCTGCTGCTTATGTGAATATTACTGATGATTTAGTTTTGTATAACTGTACAGTTTTGGCTGATGTAGGACACTCTATCTCACACCAGCTGCAATTTGCATCACCTTCTGCAAGTACTGAACCCTGTCACAACTTAGATCTTGATGACTGGATTTTGGTGAAGAAACATGAGACAGTTATGCCTAGAAGCTAGGTGGAGTGGACCATATCTAATCATACGGTTAACAAGTACTGCTGTGAAATGTGTATGTTTGGAATAGTGGATCCATGCATCGCCAATTAAAAGAGTGTATACAACTGATGAAGAAACAGTGATGCAAACCATTAATTCACTAAGAAGTGTTTGAGTTTGCTATGTGGATCCAGAAGGCAGAGAATAAAGACAAAGAATTCAAGATCAACAATTAGAGAGTTAAACTTTTGAAACCCCAAGTGCAAGTGAGAGAGAAAATAAGACTCCATTAGTTGGAAACAGTGCAAATTAAGAAACAGAACATTGTGAGGAAGATGAAGCGAATGAACTTGAAGATGCTGGCTTGATCCAAGCTGACTGTTCTATAGGTGTGAGAGAAAGAAGCAGAGCATCTCAAAGCAAAGATAGCCTGAAAGTAAGTGATGGAAGTCCAGCTGAAGCAGTTAGAGCTGACTGACAAGGAAACTGGTGAAGCAGTAATCAGAAGTTCATCAAGAGTAAGAGTGCAAAACAAGAAATGCACAGCCCCTGAATGTATATACTTGACAAAGATCATGCCATAAAAAAGAGACATCAACCTGAAATAATTAGAATGTTTGCTTCAAGAACCACTGTGAAGTAGTACATGAACTGAGAAATGAAATAACTGATGCTAAATAATTTCCTAATGAAGGAGTAAACTCAGAATTTACAATTAGTGACTGATGTTTTGAAAGGCTGAATTGATTTGAGGATATTATTGTGCTTGCATAATTTCCAGGAAACTGGATTTCAACTTCTACTCGTATTAAGTCTCTTTTTATTTTCATTTGCTTGTAATTTCTTTTAAATACCAGAATTTTAGATCTATTTGCTTTTGACATCTGTAGAAATTTTATTCCTTCGTTTCAGCTAATGATAGCTTTTTAGAAGTCTATTTTTAAAGTTGTTTGTCTATGCCAGCCTTACTGTCTTTTAATATTTAGTTATTTTTAAACTTACTTAGCTGAAGAAATACTAAAGTGCCCGTAGAATTGTTGACTCTATGAACTCTGTAGGATTTTGATTTTGTACCTTGTTTTTTGAGGTTGAAATATTGAGAGGCTATATTTTGAAAGGAGGAAGATGGCATCATCTATAGAGAGATTTTTCGAAGATATATCACACGGGGGGCCATGGACCGGAAGAAAGCAGTATATCCCTTAGGGGGTCCTTAGGATCAGCTGAAAAATGCCGACCTAACAGATGAGGGAAAATAATGATCTCAATAATTCTAATGTTTTGTTTTTAACATCCCTCTAGGAACCCGCAATAAACTCTGGTTACTGGTTTATCGAAAGGGATTTTTAATCTATATATCAGGATTCTTCACCTTATTAGTCTGTAGTATTCACCCAACCACCATAAGGTACTTCCTCTAGCAATAGGGAGCCCATCCATCGCCCTAACAAACTGTTGGGCGGATGTGACAATGCCGTCATGAAGCATGTTACCTAGGTTGGTGGCTGAGGGTTTGTCCTAATCTTTTTAGAAGAACCCCAGAGTAAGTTATGTGTAGGTGATTGATAAGCCAGATTGTCCTAAAGTCAGTTTGATTCCAGGATTTTAGCAGGTGAAACTATTTTCTATTTGTGTGGTCTCTTAGCTTCAAACTGTTTTGACTTTCTTAGTTTGTATTATTCGTACTGGGAAGGTAGACAAGTCTAAAAAAGTTACTTAACCATAGTCAGTGCAATAAAGAATGACAGCTTAGGTCACGGAGGCTCTGTGACGGTAATGCATGTTGACTTGAATTTCTATTAATCATGATACAGTTCATTAAAACCTTACATGTTAAATATAGTGTGGTTAAAAGCAAGTAGAAAATAAAGGGAGTAGACAGAACCATGTGCATAGTCAAAAGAGACCTTTGGAAACGTGACTGGGTTGCCGATGCACTCAAACACAGTATATAGATTGTTAAGTAACAATACAACAACACTTTAGCAACATAAATGACAGAAGTATTTCAACAGAACTCCAATTGAAGGGTAAATCGTGGAGTCTTTAATGAAGTATACAGCCAGCCGACACGTGTTTCATCGCACTTGCGATTCCTCAGGGCTGAAACAAACAGATAATTGACAATAGAGCATGTGTCTCGTATGGATACAGTTACAATAAGACCTCGGTGTGTGGTCTGTACATACTTATTTTTAGCTTCCAGTGCAGTGAACGTACAAGGATTCACCTTTTATCGTCTAAGTGCCACCACAATACATCTGTGTCGAAAGTGTGTCGAATACCGATGTTTTTAGTCGACGTGCTGGTGACTGGTGAGTTTGTGCTGACACGTTGATGGAACCTAAATACCGTTCCTGAGACGAATGATATATAACGTCATGAATGTCGTAGCGGAAAAAGTGTTCTATCCGTGTACGACTCATTCACACTACATGCTTAGTGAGTTGTGGACAGTAATGAAAACTGTGACTTAATGCACAGAAAGGGCACATACCTAGATGGCTGTGTCAAAGTCAGAAGGTCTATATATTCAATTTGAGAAATGAACAAGAACAAAAAGGGAAAAACCTCATCACTAAATATCATAGTCACAATAATGAGGCAAGAAACACAAAAATAGTCAGGTTGTAAGACAAAGGAATGGAAGCTCACCGCTCAGCTGGTGATAATTCGGACCCAGCCGGGCACGTGACCGATGGTACTCGGTATGAGTATATACGATGAAGGGTAAAGTTCTCGATTCTGTAACTAGACCAAATGTACTGGGTCACTATATGTAAGTCGGAATCTCATTATCTAGAACTTTAACAAATGGTCATCTGAATTTTGAATTTGTTATCATAGCTTATATAAGAAGTGTGACAATCAAAAGGAACATCGTAACCGATTGTTAACGGGCATAATCAACTTGTGGACACTTTCGACTCCTACCCAGAATTACCAGTTGGGTAAATAACATATTCGTTGAGGCAGGATCTGGGATATCCTTCACAAACAGTATTTAATCGTTTGAAAAAGACTTACATGTCTGAAGTATAGCCGGTTATATGAGGCTCGGAGGTCACAAGAGTTAGCAGTTCCAATATTGTAGAAAACGTCGAACAGGTTGCTGTTCTGAAAAGATTAGGAAAACGTGCTTGATCAATTCTCTTCAAATTGTTAAAAATTATTGAAAATACTGAAGTGTCAATTGATGACAGCTATTATACCAGGTGGTTCTTCGTTGAAGTAGTGGGTGCTGTTGCTATTGTACTATTTAGGAAAGTGTCCAGTGATAGTACAGTGCCACACAGTTAAAGAGTCAATGCTTAAAAAATGCAACAGGGCATGCGTAAAAATGCAACAGAGCATACGTGGAAAAGCTGTGGCTCTTAGTTCAAGTGTAAAAGCACACTTGAGTAAAAAGGGATGCATGGAAACTGCTCTGTCAATTGATTGTCAGTGGCCTTTTATACACTGAATCATGCCACTCTCATCTCTCACCTCAAAAAACATGGCATTAACAATAAAGCTCTAGCTCTGCTCTAGTCTTTTTTGACGGGCAGGGAACACTCAGTAATGCTGTAGAACCTCTCCGCTAGGTTGTTTTCTCTTCTTTGGGGGTCCCTCAAGGTTCTTCCTTGAGCCCTTTACTCTTTAATATCTATGTCACCAAACTGGGTTCCTGATTAGATCCTTTGGATTTCCCTCCACTTTGTATGCTGACGATACGCAGATTGTTGTATCGAACTCTGACAATGTCAACGACACAATCCCCCAGTTTCACAACTGTATGAGAGCTATCAGTGACTGGATGGCCAAACATTGCCTAAAAATAAACTCTGACAAAACCAAGGTAATTCTTTTCGGTAATAGACCGCAATTCTAGAGCACCCGTCTTGTTGGCCTTCTGAGCTAGGTACTAACTAAGACAAAATACTAACTTAAGACAAAATACTAACTTAAGACAAAATACTAACTTAAGGAAAAATTCTAACTTATGACAAAATACTAACTTAAATGAATAGTTCGGGTATTGCACTCTGTTTAAATATAGCTTGATCGTTTGTTTGGTAAGTGTGCAGCGTTAGATCAGTGCCTGCTGAACTGTGTGTACAAATGTATGTGGCCTGGTATCGCTGGATAACCAGGACTCTAGCGCGCACAAGAGAAGTATTCCAATAAAACGTTTGGAAAAACACTTTTATGCTTATTTCATCAAGAATTCATAAATGAAGTATATACTCAGTTCAAAACAATCATATTGAAATTAATCACAATCACAACATTTATGTCATGTATACTTTTTGTACAAAACAGTATTTTTGAGAACCCAATGCATTTCGGGGTATGTTGATCTGTATCATCTGGTTTGTTGAGAAGTTCCTTTAGATTACGTGCTCTTTTGTAGGCGAATAATGGCTTCTGAATGAACAATGTCTCAAAATCTTTTTCTACTTGTAGAATTTCCCACCTTTTCATTATAGTTCTTTTTATGTCCCTTGATGCTGTAGAATACTTTGATACAAAAACCATTCTTTTGTTCAGGGTCTTCTCTTTTTTTGTGAAGCAATTCGGTTCGAGGTATTGCGTTTATTTTTTCTAATTGTGCTTCCAGAAGTTTTTCAGGGTATCCTCTATCAAGATAACGTTGTTTCTGATGTTCCAAGCTTCTCTTACATTGTATCTCATTAGATGATATCCTCTTAATTCTCATAAATTGAGATATTGGGAGATTGTTTATCAGATTGGTTGGGTGAAAACTTCCATATTGTAATGCCGTGTTTTTGTCAGTGGGTTTTTTGACAAATCTAGTGTGTATTGCATTTCCAGTTATTTCAACCATAACATCTAGGAATGGTATGGATGTGGTACTGAACTGACTTGTGAACTGTATCCTAGGGTTTGCGAGATTTAAACTTTCAATGTTTCTCTTAAGTTCTGTGACTGGTTTCTTCCATATTATGAAGATGTCATCAATATAACGTTTGTAATGTATGATGCCTTCTTGCCAAGTACAGTCTTTGAGGATGTAATCGAATTCAAACTTAGCCATAAATATGTTTGCATAGATACATGCCCCTGGAAAGCCCATGGCAGTTCCGCTGAGTTGGGTATAATATTCGTGTTGCCATGAGAAATAACTGTTGTTCAAACAGAATTCCAAGAGTTGCATGAGCAGGTATTTTGTTTCCATAGTTTTATCTGTTGTCAACAAGGCCCATTCCATGGCTTCTAAACCCAGTTTGTGGGGAATTGACGTGTATAACGATACTACGTCTATCGTACAAAGTGTTAAATTCATGCCTTCCTCCAGATTTACTGATGTAAGACTTCTCAAAAAATGTGATGTGTCCTCCAGGTATGTCGACCAATTGTGGTTAAATGTTTGCATATGTGCATCTATAAAGATGCCTATGTTTTCAAAGATTGACGAACAACCAGACACAATCGGTCTGATGGGAGGATTTTGTAATTGCTTGTGCACTTTAAGCAAAAAATAGATTTTAGGTCTTCTTGGGTATATTTGCCGTAGGTATCTCTTAGTGGTCTGGTTAATCCAGTTGAGTTCCTCTGCTTTGTCAAGAATTTGATCAAGGTTATGTGCAATTTCATTTGTCGGGTCTTGTTGAAGTTTGGCGTAAATTCTGTCATCTTGAACATTTTCATTGCCCTTTTGGATGTAAAACTCAGTGTCCATAATGATAAGTCCTCCTCCTTTGTCCGCCTTTTGGATGACAATTTCTTTATTATTGGCCAGAGCGCGTATTGCACTGTGTTCTGCTCGTGTCAGGTTTTTTAGGTTGCTTCTGTATTGGATTTTATTCATATCCGCCTTTACCAAGGTTTCAAATGTGTTGAGACTTTTGTGAGGCACTGGAGCCATGAAGTTACTCTTGGGTTTGAACTGCTCTGTGGTGTTATCCAATGTCTCAATGGGATTTAGGATAGTAAAGAAATATTTCAAACGTAGTATCCTCATGAATTTGAAAAATGCCACTTCAGTTTCAAGTTCGTTTGTGCGATAAGTGCTAACAAAAGTAGATCCTTTATTTAGCAATTTTTCTTTGAATTTAGACAACGGATACTTAGAGATATTTATTACTAGGTTCTGTTCTGGCTCCGTAACCCCGTCTTTTTGGCTTGTTCCTTTTCCTTTTCCTTTGCCTTTTCCTCTTCGCGTTTTTTGACGCGGGATTGTAGTGTTTCTTGGTCCGGAGGTTTGTTGAGGAGTGGGCCCTTCTCTAAAAAAGGATCAGTTGATGACGTGGACGCCAAGTCTATTGTTGTTGTTTTTTGAAGATCTTTCTTACGAGATTGTTCTTGGACTAAAGGTTGCCTGGAAGTACTTGTGTCGCTATCTGATACCACACTCTCTTGGGATGAAGTTGTTTGTTGTTTTTTTCCGGAATATCGTCTGGTAGCGTATACTTCGGCCCAGGTGTAGGCCTCATTCAATTTATAATCAATAGTATCGCGTTTAAACTTGCCCAATTTAGTCTCCTGGAGTTCCTTACCATACTTTTCCAATTTTCATTCTATGTCCTCTAAATATTTGCTCCATGGCTCTTCCTCCATTCTTGGAGACAGTTCCTTCTTTACATTAAATATTTCCTCCTCCAAGTCTCTTATTGTTTTTGCCAGTTCTTCTATAAGCAACAATATTAAATCCAAAGAACATTTGTTCAATATTTCGAACCATTTTTCCACAAATTGCGGATTATTATTCAGTCTGTAGAGCATGGGTCGGATGGCAAGCCTGAGTCCTCTCGGGATTCGTTTGACACGGTGGTACTGAATGAGTGTTGACGCGTGTAAACGCTGATTTAATTCTCGTTTTGATAAGTATTCGAGTTGTTTAAGTTGTTGCACTACAGAACCTCCTTGTGCATCGAAAGTTTTGGTTTCCTTAATTAATTTGTAAATCTGAGTTGCTTCGTCTGATGTGTACACCTTGGTGTTTGCTCGATTATCCGTGATTGCTGCAATTGAATCGAATGACATCTTGTCGGTGGTGCAAATACCTTTATGCAGTAATATATCGAAAATTAATAGATTGGGTATTGCACTCTGTTTAAATATAGCTTGATCGTTTGTTTGGTAAGTGTGCAGCGATAGATCAGTGCCTGCTGAACTGTGTGTACAAATGTATGTGGCCTGGTATCGCTGGATAACCAGGACTCTAGCGCGCACAACACAAGAGAAGTATTCCAATAAAACGTTTGGAAAAACACTTTTATGCTTATTTCATCAAGAATTCATAAATGAAGTATATATTCAGTTCAAAACAATCATATTGAAAATAATCACAATCACAACATTTATGTCATGTATACTTTTTGTACAAAACAGTATTTTTGAGAACCCAATGCATTTCGGGGTAGAAACCCCTTCATCAGGGGTCTGTGGAAAAGAAAAAGAAGAAAGGAAACTCTATTACAAAAGATGCCTTAGAGGTTTTAAACTTCATAGTGAAGGGATATACGAATTCCTTACCAAATTTGTGAGTTCAGTATGACTGTACCAAGTGAAGTATATCGTAGTTTACGATCAATCTGAGGAATCAGTAAAAGGGAGGTTTCTTAGAATATTATTCATATTTACTAAAATATAATTACAAAGATATATAATTACCCAAGAGAGTCCAAGTGTAATTTACCTGTTTCCTAATTGTGCACAGTCTGTCAAAAAAACGAAAATTATGGGGTGTTTATTAGCCCACATCTAACACATATCACATATCTACGTGATATACTCAAACACTTGAAGAATAGGCTCACCTGCAGGTCTTGCGTGTGGCCACGAGGGAAAGAATAAATTGTGTGGGTTATTTAAACCGTAACCGAATGAAAAAACCGCTGTGAATCAGACACCAGACTGATAAGAAATGTTTTCCTGCGAGCCTCGACTTGAAATGCGGGTGGTCTCGCTTGTATGTGTTCGTCTTGTTGAACTGAAGAGATGAGATAAACCCGCGTTCAGTAAGCATAATGCTTAATGTCGAGTGCCTTGTCAATTAAATACGACTCGAAGTTAGTCCTTATCGGTTAGGTTTATTTCGAATCTAGTAGCGGCGTCCCTGCCCGGTCTGTGCTGTCGGTTTCAGCAACAATTGCTGTAGTCCCTTTTTAGTGTATATTAGACGGAGTCTGCAATAGAGAAAGGACTGTCGAGACTGATAGTTGGCGGCCATTATTAAGAAGGAAATGTATTTGAAAAAACAGTAGTAATTTAAACGTGTGACTAGGTACACGTTTGAATGTTAAAACCTAAGATGTTATTTTCAAAGTCGCTTTTTTTAAAGGCACATGATCTATTGTGTAAGGTCTCTAAAAGAATAGAGCAAAGAGAAAGGTAAACATTGCATATTAAAGGTCCATTGAGTTTATAATTAGAGTTAATGAAACAGGTGCATATTGCATTGATAAGGAACCTTGTTGGTGAATCAACATAATCAAGGAGTTTAAATCATAATACAAACAATGTGGATTCATATCTGCATCTGCCTATTTACAATCTTACATTAGCGGTGTTCACATGGACACTTATGTTGCTGTGTGTGTGTATTAGTGCAAAAGTGCCACTGTGTTGTGGAAGCCCTTGAGGGTCAGGTAGCTTGTAGTTATGTTGTTTTCTACAGATAGTTGCAATTTTTAGAGGAAACAAAACAATTCCAGTTTATCATTAAGTCCATTTGGGGCCAATGTCTGTAATTTGCGTATCCAAAAGGTTTCCCTTTGGAGAAGGATTTTGGCATTATCTAGTCCTAAGCGTTGAGGAACCAGTTCTATAATCAGAAAACGCAATTGGGCTATTGTATGTCCCATTTCAATCCAATGTTTCGCAAGTGGAGATGTAAGATTTTTGTTGCGAATCCGACTTTTGTGCTCAGAGAGTCGTATTTTTAGTTTCCCCCGGTCAGTTTTACTAATATACATGAGTCCGCAAGGACACTTAATAGAATACACTATGTGTTCAGCATTGCAATTTGCAGAGTGTCTCAGGTGGATTTTTTCTCCTGTACGTGGATGAGATAACGTGTCTCCTGGTATAACATTGTTACAATTTTTGCAATTGTAACATCTCGTGGTCCCTTTATGGATTCCCATATGTTGATCTGTATCATCTGGTTTGTTGAGATGTTCCTTTAGATTACGTGCTCTTTTGTAGGCGAATAATGGCTTCTGAATGAACAGTGTCTCAAAATCTTTTTCTACTTGTAGAATTTCCCACCTTTTCATTATAGTTCTTTTTATGTCCCTTGATGCTGTAGAATACTTTGATACAAAAACCATTCTTTTGTTCAGGGTCTTCTCTTTTTTCTGAAGCAATTTGGTTCGAGGTATTGCCTTTATTTTTTTTAATTGTGCTTCCAGAAGTTTTTCAGGGTATCCTCTATCAAGATAACGTTGTTTCTGATGTTCCAAGCTTCTCTTACATTGTATCTCATTAGATGATATCCTCTTAATTCTCATAAATTGAGATATTGGGAGATTGTTTATCAGATTGGTTGGGTGAAAACTTCCATATTGTAATGCCGTGTTTTTGTCAGTGGGTTTTTTGACAAATTTAGTGTGTATTGCATTTCCAGTTATTTCAACCATAACATCTAGGAATGGTATGGATGTGGTACTGAACTGACTTGTGAACTGTATCCTAGGGTTTGCGAGATTTAAACTTTCAATGTTTCTCTTAAGTTCTGTGACTGGTTTCTTCCATATTATGAAGATGTCATCAATATAACGTTTGTAATATATGATGCCTTCTTGCCAAGTACAGTCTTTGAGGATGTAATCGAATTCAAACTTAGCCATAAATATGTTTGCATAGATACATGCCCCTGGAAAGCCCATGGCAGTTCCGCTGAGTTGGGTATAATATTCGTGTTGCCATAAGAAATAACTGTTGTTCAAACAGAATTCCAAGAGTTGCATGATCAGGTATTTTGTTTCCATAGTTTTATCTGTTGTCAACAAGGCCCATTCCATGGCTTCTAAACCCAGTTTGTGGGGAATTGACGTGTATAACGATACTACGTCTATCGTACAAAGTGTTAAATTCATGCCTTCCTCCAGATTTACTGATGTAAGACTTCTCAAAAAATGTGATGTGTCCTCCAGGTATGTCGACCAATTGTGGATAAATGTTTGCATATGTGCATCTATAAAGATGCCTATGTTTTCAAAGATTGACGAACAACCAGACACAATCGGTCTGATGGGAGGATTTTGTAATTGCTTGTGCACTTTAAGCAAAAAATAGATTTTAGGTCTTCTTGGGTATATTTGCCGTAGGTATCTCTTAGTGGTCTGGTTAATCCAGTTTAGTTCCTCTGCTTTGTCAAGAATTTGATCAAGGTTATGTGCAATTTCATTTGTCGGGTCTTGTTGAAGTTTGGCGTAAATTCTGTCATCTTGAACATTTTCATTGCCCTTTTGGATGTAAAACTCAGTGTCCATAATGACAAGTCCTCCTCCTTTGTCCGCCTTTTGGATGACAATTTCTTTATTATTGGCCAGAGCGCGTATTGCACTGTGTTCTGCTCGTGTCAGGTTTTTTAGGTCGCTCCTGTATTGGATTTTATTCATATCCGCCTTTACCAAGGTTTCAAATGTGTTGAGACTTTTGTGAGGCACTGGAGCCATGAAGTTACTCTTGGGTCTGAACTGCTCTGTGGTGTTATCCAATGTCTCAATGGGATTTAGGATAGTAAAGAAATATTTCAAACGTAGTATCCTCATGAATTTGAAAAATGCCACTTCAGTTTCAAGTTCGTGTGTGCGATAAGTGCTAACAAAAGTAGGTCCTTTATTTAGCAACTTTTCTTTGAATTTAGACAACGGATACTTAGAGATATTTATTACTAGGTTCTGTTCTGGCTCCGTAACCCCGTCTACTTGGCTTGTTCCTTTTCCTTTTCCTCTTCGCGTTTTTTGTCGCTGGATTGTAGTGTTTCTTGGTCCGGAGGTTTGTTGAGGAGTGGGCCCTTCTCTAAAAAAGGATCAGTTGATGACGTGGACGCCAAGTCTATTGTTGTTGTTTTTTGAAGATCTTTCTTACGAGATTGTTCTTGGACTAAAGGTTGCCTGGAAGTACTTGTGTCGCTATCTGATACCACACTCTCTTGTGATGAAGTTGTTTGTTGTTTTTTTCCGGAATATCGTCTGGTAGCGTATACTTCGGCCCAGGTGTAGGCCTCATTCAATTTATAATCAACAGTATCGCGTTTAAACTTGCGCAATTTAGTCTCCTGGAGTTCCTTACCATACTTTTCCAATTTTCATTCTATGTCCTCTAAATATTTGCTCCATGGCTCTTCCTCCATTCTTGGAGACAGTTCCTTCTTTACATTAAATATTTCCTCCTCCAAGTCTCTTATTGTTTTTGCCAGTTCTTCTATAAGCAACAATATTAAATCCAAAGAACATTTGTTCAATATTTCGAACCATTTTTCCACAAATTGCAGATTATTATTCAGTCTGTAGAGCATGGGTCGGATGGCAAGCCTGAGTCCTCTCGGGATTCGTTTGACGCGGTGGTACTGAATGAGTGTTGACGCGTGTAAACGCTGATTTAATTCTCGTTTTGATAAGTATTCGAGTTGTTTAAGTTGTTGCACTACAGAACCTCCTTGTGCATCGAAAGTTTTGGTTTCCTTAATTAATTTGTAAATCTGAGTTGCTTCGTCTGATGTGCACACCTTGGTGTTTGCTCGATTATCCGTGATTGCTGCAATTGAATCGAATGACATCTTGTCGGTGGTGCAAATACCTTTATGCAGTAATATATCGAAAATGAATAGATTGGGTATTGCACTCTGTTTAAATATAGCTTGATCGTTTGTTTGGTAAGTGTGCAGCGATAGATCAGTGCCTGCTGAACTGTGTGTACAAATGTATGTGGCCTGGTATCGCTGGATAACCAGGACTCTAGCGCGCACAACACAAGAGAAGTATTCCAATAAAACGTTTGGAAAAACACTTTTATGCTTATTACATCAAGAATTCATAAATGAAGTATATACTCAGTTCAAAACAATCATATTGAAAATAATCACAATCACAACATTTATGTCATGTATACTTTTTGTACAAAACAGTATTTTTGAGAACCCAATGCATTTCGGGATAGAAACCCCTCCATCAGGGGTCTGTGGAAAAGAAAAAGAAGAAAGGAAACTCTATTACTAAAGATGCCTTAGAGGTTTTAAACTTCATAGTGAAGGGATATACGAATTCCTTACCAAATTTGTGAGTTCAGTATGACTATACCGAGTGAAGTATATCGTAGTTTACGATCAATCTGAGGAATCAGTAAAAGGGAAGGTTTCTTAGAATATTATTCATATTTACAAAAATATAATTACAAAGATGGGGGCGTGGCTTGGACGCCGATCGGGATGGCGGCGTGAGCTTGCAGCTCCGCGCAGGGTCCCGCTATTTCTCCTGAAAACTACACCTGGGGAGACCCCTGGTCGGCGCAACTGGCCCGTGAGGGGTTGGGGAACCACTGGAGAGCGGCTGAGAGCTCTTTGGGGACCGCTAGTCCCACGGAGACCTAGAAAGACGATGCCCGAGGTGTTGCCCGGAGTGTGAAGAAAATGGCGGCGGTGAGGGTCGATGGTCTTTGAACCAAAACTGAGGAGAACTGGCATCGGCCTGCGGGGTGGCCCGCCTATGTGAGATCGGAGTTGCGGGGGTTGCTGGCACAGACCTGAGGAGCGGGGGGCTTGGCGACCAACATTGGACTGGTGCCCTGGGTGCACGCACTCGTCTCTACTTCCCCCCCTCCCCCCTCCTTCTTACTCCTGGCGACAGTCGGGCGGACGGCGCCGGGACTTTGGATTTGTAGAGTTGCAAGCACAGCGGAAGCCCTCTACCTCGAACACTGCTGGTGCGCACGCCCCCCGGGCAGAGGACATCGGGCCCTGGTGAGGACCGCGCCTGCCCGTGCAACGGCAGAGGCACCTAAGATGGCGGCTGCGGGAGGAGCAGCCACCATGGAGCAGGGCCGGGAGGATCCGATTGCGCTGAGCCAGGTGGGTGAGGCCTCCCCGCAGATGATGGACCAGGAGCAGAGACTAAACCGGCGCCTGGATGCTATTCTGGATGCCATCACCTCGACCAAGGAGGCATTGCAGCAGGACATTGCGCAGCTCGCCACGGGGCTGGGTCTCCTGAGGGCGGATGTTGCCAAGTTGGCGGATAAGGTTAAGGACCACGAGCAGCTGCTATTGGACCTGAAACCGGCGGTGGTGACCGCGGAACATAAGATCACGGACATCCTTAACCGGCTGGACACGCTGGAGCGACGAGCGGAGGATGCCGAAAGCCGCAATAGACGGAACAACGTGCGGGTCGTAGGCCTGCCGGAGAGAATTGAAGGGGAGGATGCGGTGGCCTACATGGAGAACTGGTTCCGGACAGTGGTGGCACCGGAGGGTCTCACTCCCTTCTTCACGTTAGAGCGAGCACACAGGGTGCCGGCTCGCCCACCAGCGCTTGGCTGCCCCCCTAGACCGATGGTGGTGAAGCTCCTCCATTATAAAGATCGGGACCTCCTAATCCAGAAAGCTCGGGCCTCGGGTCCGGATGAGGTTGAAAATAGCCGAGTCACGATTTTCCCGGACTATACTCAGGCGGTCCAGAAGAATAGGGCATCTTTCCTGGCGGTGAAAAAGGAGCTGAGAGAGGAGGGCATCCAGTACTCATTGCTCTTTCCGGCCAAGCTGCGAGTAATCCTGGATGGGAACACTCAATTTTTTCAAACTCCTGATGAAGCGTGGTCCTGGTTGGAATTGTATCGCGCCGGCACGGACAGGACTGGCAAAAGTCAGAGACAGAGGCCTAAACTGCTTCAGGTCCGGAAATCGCAACGGATTTGCTCCCGCAACAAGCTTCAGCGAGCGAAACGGGAGGCTCAAATGGCTGCGGACAAAAGAGGGGCGCTGGCAGCGACGGCGGCCATCACGAGATCACAGCAGGAGAGTGACATGGCTGTGACGGACTCTGGCGAGGACGGCGGCAGGACTGGAGAGGAATTTTCGGAGGCGGAGAGCTCGAAGGGACCAGTGGTCACCCCCCAGACGTCTGATGAGATTTTTCATGGCTGACTCCTGTATGGGACTTGGGACACCGTATCTCTTGTGGGGAGGTATCCTGTTGGCACTAGATGGGTTGCCAGGTAGGGTGGGGCATCAACATTGCGGGATGGAAGGCGCGGGGTGCGGGCTCCGCCTGCCCAAGGTCGGCGATAACTCACCCCCTCGGGGCCTTTAAGGCCTTCTGTGGTGGCGACCACAGGTTAGTCGGATGTGTGTTTTGTTTAAGGTTTGGATCGGGGCTGAAACTGGGTTTGTAGGCTCTGTTATGGGGAGTGGGGTTTGGGGAGTTTTTTCTATGGTTCGATGGGGGGGCAACTGCTGTGGTGTGGGCAATGAATGGCTACACTTGACCTGGCTCATTCTGCGTTGGTATGGGGACGTTACCTAACTTGAAATGCCTAACATGGAATGTCCGAGGACTGCGAACTATGGTCAAACGCCACAAAGTGCATGCTTATTTGGTGAGGCGGGGGGTCCAGGTTGCCATGTTGCAGGAGACTCATTTAACGAAACAGGAATGCATTGCATTACAGAAAAGATGGCGGGGGCAGGTCTTTGGAACCACTTACTCCGGGTTTGCTAGAGGGGTACTGATATGGGTGCGTGCGGGGGTACCGTTCCAGGTGTTGAATCAATTGGTGGATCCTGAGGGCAGATATGTGGCGGTGGAGGGAAGGTTGTATGGTCGGGATGTGGTTCTATGCAGTGAATACGCTCCGAATGTTGAGCAGGCCCGCTTCTTTGATGGTTTATCCTGCTCTTTGGCCTCTTTCTTAGCGGGTCCTGTGATTCTTGGGGGGGACTTTAACTCGATCACAGATGTAGCTTTGGATAGATCTCACCCACCACTGGTCGATTCCCCTGTACGTAGGCTAGCTGCACACAGGAAGGATTGGCAGGAAAGATGGGGACTGCTGGATGTGTGGCGGGAACAACACCGGGATGGCAGGGATTACTCCTTTTTCTCGGCCCTCCACGCCCTCATGTTAGGATTGACTCGGTACTGTGCAGCGGGTCCCTAGCCCCATTGGTCTCCCATACGGGGTACCTGGCCAGGACCATCTCGGATCATAATCCTTTGCTGGTGCACGTCCAATGGCAGCGGGCGCGATCCGCGATTCCAACATGGCTGCTCCGGCCCGACACCCTGGAGGACTCGGTGTTTAGTGATGCGGTCCAACGGGGCATAGATCAATATTTTGATGAGAATGAGGGTACAGCTACTTGTAGGTCCACTGAATGGGACGCGATGAAAGTGGTGGTGAGAGGAGTGTGCATGGGTAGGTTTTCGAATGCTCGAATGTCGGTGTTGAATGCGCTTGCTAGTGCGGAGGAGAAGTTGAGGGATCTGGAACGGCGTAGGCCGGACCGACCGGACCTGCAAGCCCGGTTATTGGAAACCAAGGAGGTGGTGGCTACCGAGACAGAACGGCTGCGGAGCTATGATTACAGACAATATGCCATCAAAGCGCATGCTGAAAGGGATAAGGTAGGCACGTTACTGGCTAGGCTCGCTAATCCTGAACTCAGAGGCTGTCCGATATTGAGCATAAAAAATACACTGGGGGAGACGGTTTATTCACAAATGGCGGTGTTGGAATGCTTTCAAACCTACTATGCTGAGTTATACGAGAGTCAGTTGGGGGTGGAGGCCTGGGAGATCGCGGAATATCTGGAATTGATGCAGCTTCCGGTGCTTGACGATGCAAAGGACTTGGGTGGACCTGTTACGCTAGCCGAGATCAGGGTGGCCATTAAACATATGGCGAGGAATAAAACACCCGGGGTAGATGGCCTGCCGATTGAATTTTACCAGAAGTATGTTGATAGCTTGGCACCTAGACTACTGGTGGTGTACGGGGAGGCTCACAGGCTGGGGAGTCTGCCCGGTTCAATGAAGGAGGTGCTGATAGTGCTGTCGCTGAAACCCGGCAGGGAGGCGACTGATGTGAAGTCGTATAGGCCACTGTCCATGTTGACGGTGGACTATAAGATCTTAAGCCGTATTTTGGCCACTAGGTTGGCCCCGCATATGACCAGGCTGGTGCACAGGGACCAAGCGGGGTTTATCCCCACGAGGAGCACGGCGCTTAATATTCGCCGTCTGATTGGGATATTAGACGGTGCGACGGACGTGGACGATGCCCAGGCGGTGTTATCTGTGGATATTGAGAAAGCCTTTGATAGCCTGGAATGGGTCTATCTGGACGAAGTCCTTGTAAAGTTCAGCATTGGAGAAGGGTTTCGTAGATGGACGAAGGTGTTGTACTCCTCGGCAACGGCGCAAGTGCATCTGGGCACTCTGGTGTCTGCGGCTTATCTGGTTGGTAGGGGGACGAGACAGGGGTGCTCCCTCTCCCCGCTTCTGTTTGCACTGGCGATGGAGCCGCTGGCGGCGCACGCCAGGTCGAGAGACATGTACGCGGGGATCGATAGAGGCGGGCAGTTGCACTACATATCATTGTATGCAGACGATCTGTTACTATATATGGCGGATACGGAGCGGGCTCTGGAAGGGGCGATGGAAATGCTGTCTGAGTTTGGTCGGTTGTCGGGCCTCAGGGTTAACTGGACGAAGACTTGTGTCTTTCCGCTTAGAGCGGACGCGCCCTGCCCCTCTCACGATGTAGGGGTGGTCTGGGAGCCATCTTGTTTTACTTATCTGGGAGTCCGAATCTACCACAAGGTCGCAGACTTATTAGAGGGTAATATTGGGCGGTGCATACGGGCGTTGAGAGGCTGCATGTCCTTTTGGGCCTCCCTCCCTTTGTCCGTGTTGGGTAGGATAGCTCTGCTGAAGATGGTGGTGCTCCCGCGGCTCTTGTATTACTTTTGCACGCTGCCCATTTGGATTCCTCAGAGGATCTTTAGGGATCTGCGGACGATGGTCATCGATTTCCTTTGGGGGCATGGTCGCCGTAGAGTGGCGCTGAACACGTTGCTTCGTCCCAAGCTTGAGGGGGGATGGCGGTCCCTGACTTTGAGTTGTACTACTTGGCCGCGCAGCTTCAGGTCCTCACACAGCACGTGGCTAGGGTGTTCAGAGGGCCAGAGCACGACCGAGAGCAGGGGATACAACGCCATGTCCTGGCCTACATTATCATGCAGCAGAAACTGGAGTTGCGAGGCCTCACCATGGAGGAGAGGACGCTCAGGTTATGCTGGCAGAGGAGTCTGAGGAGAGCGAAGGCGTCCCGACCGTATGCCCCGGAGATACCGATAGGTATGCTGACTGCGCTGCCGCATGGGGGCGATTGGTCTCCTTTACTGGAGTGGGAGGAGCTGGGGCTGCAAGTGGTGGGGGATCTGTATATTGACGGGACGCTGGTCCCCTTCCAGATGCTGCAAGAACAGTTTGGGCTGCCGGAGGGGAGCTTCCTCTTGCATGCGGCCGTGGTGGCAGCCATGCAGAAGCACTGGAAAGAGGGGCTCATTGAACCGGAAACGACTATGGCTTGCCAGTATGTAGTGATGGCCGCTGGCACCTTTAAACCGGTGAACTGCCTCCATAATAGGATGTTGCATGAGGGGTTAGACGCGCTCCTGGGCCTGAAAGCGAAATGGGAAGTTAGCATAGGCAGGCCCATTCCGGACACGGTGTGGGATCATATCCTTAAGCGTACGTGGAAGGGCACAAGGAACGCACGCTTTCAGCAGGTGCATTTTTATGTGTTGCATAGGGCCTACCTGACCCCGGAGAAGATCAAACGGTATTTCCAGGTGCAGGAGGCGAGGTATCCGAGATGCTTGGCGCTGGAGGCGGATTTGGATCATCTGTTATGGGGCTGCCCGAAACTGGAGGCTTACTGGGCCGAGGTTGGGGAACTCCTAAATGTAGTGACTGACAGGGAGGTGGAGTTCGATATGGCGGCGTGCTTGTTGCTCTGGTTCCCACACACAAAACAAACTAAGGTGACAAGTAAATTTATTGACCTGGGGCTGATATTGGCACAGAGGGAGATCACCTGGCACTGGAAGTCCAGGGAGGGACCGTCTGTGAGGAGATGGACGAATGAATTGCTGAGGTGGTCTGAATGCGAGAGTGTGCTCCGTATGAGACAAGCAGTCAAGCTCGATAACGAAAAGAGCCTAGAATCAGCGCGCGTGGGAGTTGACAGTTCAGGCTTTGCGTGACTCCCTGGTGGACGATGAGGGCTGAATGGATAGTGCATGAGGACTCCATGAGGCTTGCGAGTATGGAGGTATTAGCAGATCTGTAGCGGGACCCATACTGGAGTTAGGAACATGGCCCACATCATTAGTGGTTGCTGGGGGGGGAGGGGATGGGGGTGGTTTTGGGGTTCTTGGGGGGGCGGGTTGGGCACCGGGATCCAGGTTGGGTAGCGGAAGTAATTCCGGGCCTGCAACTGTCCTAACGGGTCTGAAGAACTGGGATAGAGGGCGGAACAGGGGCAGGGACAAGTGGCGCTGTTAGGTTAGGGCCCCACAGGAGGGACTGGGGGGTGGGATCACATTGTCGCCATGTGACCGGACTGTTAGAACATGCTGGACGGTGCTGGGGGTGGGTTAGGTGTTAGGGGGGTAAAATGCAGATACATGAAGAGATTATCGACCACATGTCCCTCAGGGACGCTCACAATGATGTTCTTGCTGGAAATCTTGAACATTGCGCCGCCCGGCCTCCGGGATACGGGCTAAATGGCTGTGTATGATCTATGCTTATTCGATCCATGCGGGGGGACACCATGAGTGTGCTGGTTGATTTATTGTATGCAATGGTTTCTAATTCTGCAATAAAAACAAATTTAAAAAATATATATATATATAATTACAAAGATATATAATTACCCAAGAGAGTCCAAGTGTAATTTACCTGTTTCCTAATTGTGCACAGTCTGTCAAAAAAACGAATATTATGGGGTGTTTATTAGGCCACATCTAACATATATCACATATCTACGTGATATACTCAACCACTTGAAGAATAGGCTCACCTGCAGGTCTTGCGTGTGGCCACTATTTTAAAAGATGTACGAGGGAAAGAATAAATTGTGTGGGTTATTTAAACCGTAACCGAATGAAAAACGCTGTGAATCAGACACCAGACTGATAAGAAATGTTTACCTGCGAGCCTCGACTTGAAATGCGGGTGGTCTCGCTTGTATGTGTTGGTCTTGTTGAACTGAAAAGATGAGATAAACCCGCGTTCAGTAAGCATAATGCTTAATGTCGAGTGCCTTGTCAATTAAATACGACTCGAAGTTAGTCCTTACCGGTTAGGTTTATTTCGAATCTAGTAGCGGCGTCCCTGCCCGGTCTGTGCTGTCGGTTTCAGCAACAATTGCCGTAGTCCCTTTTTAGTGTATATTAGACGGAGTCCGCAATAGAGAAAGGACTGTCGAGCCTGATAGTTGGCGGCCATTATTAAGAAGGAAATGTATTTGAAAAAACGATAGTAATTTAAACGTGTGACTAGGTACACGTTTGAATGTTAAAACCTAAGATGTTATTTTCAAAGTCGCTTATTTTAAAGGCACATGATCTATTGTGTAAGGTCTCTAAAAGAATAGAGCAAAGAGAAAGTTAAACATTGCATATTAAAGGTCAATTGAGTTTAACATTAGAGTTAATGAAACAGGTGCATATTGCATTGATAAGGAACCTTGTTGGTGAATCAACATAATCAAGGAGTTTTAATCATAATACAAACAATGTGGATTCATATCTGCATCTGCCTATTTACAAGCTTACATTAGCTGTGTTCACTTGGACACTTATGTTGCTGTGTATGTGTATTAGTGCAAAAGTGCCACTGTGTTGTGAAAGCCCTTGAGGGTCGGGTAGCTTGTAGTTATGTTGTTTTCTACAGATAGTTGCAATTTTTAGAGGAAACAAACCATTTCCATTTTATCATTAAGTCCATTTGGGGCCAATGTCTGTAATTTGCGTATCCAAAAGGTTTCCCTTTGGAGAAGGATTTTGGCCTTATCTAGTCCTAAGCGTTGAGGAACCAGTTCTATAATCTGAAAACGCAATTGGGCTATTGTATGTCCCATTTCGATCCAATGTTTCGCAAGTGGAGATGTAAGATTTTTGTTGCGAATCCGACTTTTGTGCTCAGAGAGTCGTATTTTTAGTTTCCGGTCAGTTTTACCAATATACATGAGTCCGCAAGGACACTTAATAGAATACACTATGTGTTCAGCATTGCAATTTGCAGAGTGTCTCAGGTGGATTTTTTCTCCTGTACATGGATGTGATAACGTGTCTCCTGGTTTGAACTTGTTACAATTTTTGCAATTGTAACATCTCGTGGTCCCTTTATGGATTCCCATATGTTGATCTGTATCATCTGGTTTGTTGAGAAGTTCCTTTAGATTACGTGCTCTTTTGTAGGTGAATAATGGCTTCTGAATGAACAGTGTCTCAAAATCTTTTTCTACTTGTAGAATTTCCCACCTTTTCATTATAGTTCTTTTTATGTCCCTTGATGCTGTAGAATACTTTGACACAAAAACCATTCTTTTATTCAGGGTCTTCTCTTTTTTCTGAAGCAATTCGGTTCGAGGTATTGCCTTTATTTTTTTCTAATTGTGCTTCCAGAAGTTTTTCAGGGTATCCTCTATCAAGATAACGTTGTTTCTGATGTTCCAAGCTTCTCTTACATTGTATCTCATTAGATGATATCCTCTTAATTCTCATAAATTGAGATATTGGGAGATTGTTTATCAGATTGGTTGGATGAAAACTTCCATATAGTAATGCCGTGTTTTTGTCAGTGGGTTTTTGTACAATTTAGTGTGTATTGCATTTCCAGTTATTTCAACCATAACATCTAGGAATGGTATGGATGTGGTACTGAACTGACTTGCGAACTGTATCCTAGGGTTTACGAGATTTAAACTTTCAATGTTTCTCTTAAGTTCTGTGACTGGTTTCTTCCATATAATGAAGATGTCATCAATATAACGTTTGTAATATATGATGCCTTCTTGCCAAGTACAGTCTTTGAGGATGTAATCGAATTCAAACTTAGCCATAAATATGTTTGCATAGATACATGCCCCTGGAAAGCCCATGGCAGTTCCGCTGAGTTGGGTATAATATTCGTGTTGCCATGAGAAATAACTGCTGTTCAAACAGAATTCCAAGAGTTGCATGATCAGGTATTTTGTTTCCATAGTTTTATCTGTTGTCAACAAGGCCCATTCCATGGCTTCTAAACCCAGTTTGTGGGGAATTGACGTGTATAACGATACTACGTCTATCGTACAAAGTGTTAAATTCATGCCTTCCTCCAGATTTACTGATGTAAGACTTCTCAAAAAATGTGATGTGTCCTCCAGGTATGTCAACCAATTGTGGATAAATGTTTGCATATGTGCATCTATAAAGATGCCTATGTTTTCAAAGATTGACGAACAACCAGACACAATCGGTCTGATGGGAGGATTTTGTAATTGCTTGTGCACTTTAGGCAAAAAATAGATTTTAGGTCTTCTTGGGTATATTTGCCGTAGGTATCTCTTAGTGGTCTGGTTTATCCAGTTTAGTTCCTCTGCTTTGTCAAGAATTTGATCAAGGTTATGTGCAATTTCATTTGTCGGGTCTTGTTGAAGTTTGGCGTAAATTCTGTCATCTTGAACATGTTCATTGCCCTTTTGGATGTAAAACTCAGTGTCCATAATGACAAGTCCTCCTCCTTTGTCCGCCTTTTGGATGACAATTTCTTTATAATTGGCCAGAGCACGTATTGCACTGTGTTCTGCTCGTGTCAGGTTTTTTAGGTTGCTTCTGTATTGGATTTTATTCATATCCGCCTTTACCAAGGTTTCAAATGTGTCGAGACTTTTGTGAGGCACTGAAGCCATGAAGTTACTCTTGGGTTTGAACTGCTCTGTGGTGTTATCCAATGTCTCAATGGGATTTAGGATAGTAAAGAAATATTTCAAACGTAGTATCCTCATGAATTTGAAAAACGCCACTTCAGTTTCAAGTTCGTTTGTGCGATAAGTGCTAACAAAAGTAGGTCCTTTATTTAGCAATTTTTCTTCGAATTTAGACAACGGATACTTAGAGATATTTATTACTAGGTTCTGTTCTGGCTCTGTAACCCCGTCTTCTTGGCTTGTTCCTTTTCCTGTGCCTTTTCCTCTTCGCGTTTTTTGTCGCTGGATTGTAGTGTTTCTTGGTCCGGAGGTTTGTTGAGGAGCGGGCCCTTCTCTAAAAAAGGATCAGTTGATGACGTGGACGCCAAGTCTATTGTTGTTGTTTTTTGAAGATCTTTCTTACGAGATTGTTCTTGGACTAAAGGTTGCCTGGAAGTACTTGTGTCGCTATCTGATACCACACTCTCTTGTGATGAAGTTGTTTGTTGTTTTTTTCCGGAATATCGTCTGGTAGCGTATACTTCGGCCCAGGTGTAGGCCTCATTCAATTTATAATCAATAGTATCGCGTTTAAACTTGCGCAAATTAGTCTCCTGGAGTTCCTTACCATTCTTTTCCAATTTTATTTCTATGTCCTCTTAATATTTGCTCCATGGCTCTTCCTCCATTCTTGCAGACAGTTCCTTCTTTACATTAAATATTTCCTCCTCCAAGTCTCTTATTGTTTTTGTCAGTTCTTCGATAAGCAACAATATTAATTCCAAAGAACATTTGTTCAATATTTCGAACCATTTTTCCATAAATTGTGGATTATTATTCAGTCTGTAGAGCATGGGTCGGGTGTCAAGCCTGAGTCCTCTCGGGATTCGTTTGACACGGTGGTACTGAATGAGTGTTGACGCGTGTAAACGCTGATTTAATTCTCGTTTTGATAAGTATTCGAGTTGTTTAAGTTGTTGCACTACATAACCTCCTTGTGCATCGAAAGTTTTGGTTTCCTTAATTAATTTGTAAATCTGAGTTGCTTCGTCTGAAGTGTACACCTTGGTGTTTGCTCGATTATCCGTGATTGTTGCAATTGAATCGAATGACATCTTGTCGGTGGTGCAAATACCTTCATGTAGTAATATATCGAAAATGAATAGATTGGGTATTGCACTCAGTTTAAATATAGCTTGATCGTTTGTTTGGTAAGTGTGCAGCGTTAGATCAGTGCCTGCTGAACTGTGTGTACAAATGTATGTGGCCTGGTATCGCTGGATAACCAGGACTCTAGCGCGCACAACACAAGAGAAGTATTCCAATAAAACGTTTGGAAAAACACTTTTATGCTTATTTCATCAAGAATTCATAAATGAAGTATATATTCAGTTCAAAACAATCATATTGAAAATAATCACAATCACAACATTTATGTCATGTATACTTTTTGTACAAAACAGTATTTTTGAGAACCCAATGCATTTCGGGGTAGCAACCCCTTCATCAGGGGTCTGTGGAAAAGAAAAAGAAGAAAGGAAACTCTATTACAAAAGATGCCTTAGAGGTTTTAAACTTCATAGTGAAGGGATATACGAATTCCTTACCAAATTTGTGAGTTCAGTATGACTGTACCGAGTGAAGTATATCGTAGTTTACGATCAATCTGAGGAATCAGTAAAAGGGAAGGTTTCTTAGAATATTATTCATATTTACAAAAATATAATTACAAAGATATATAATTACCTAAGAGAGTCCAAGTGTAATTTACCTGTTTCCTAATTGTGCACAGTCTGTCAAATAAACGAAAATTATGGGGTGTTTATTAGGCCACAGCTAACATATATCACATATCTACGTGATATACTCAAACACTTGAAGAATAGGCTCACCTGCAGGTCTTGCGTGTTGCCACTATTTTAAAAGATCTACGAGGGAAAGAATAAATTGTGTGGGTTATTTAAACCGTAACCGAATGAAAAACGCTGTGAATCAGACACCAGACTGATAAGAAATGTTTACCTGCGTGCCTCGACTTGAAATGCGGGTGGTCTCGCTTGTATGTGTTCGTCTTGTTGAACTGAAAAGATGAGATAAACCCGCGTTCAGTAAGCATAATGCTTAATGTCGAGTGCCTTGTCAATTAAATACGTCTCGAAGTTAGTCCTTACCGGTTAGGTTTATTTCGAATCTAGTAGCGGCGTCCCTGCCCGGTCTGTGCTGTCAGTTTCAGCAACAATTGCCGTAGTCCCTTTTTAGTGTATATTAGACGGAGTCCGCAATAGAGAAAGGACTGTCGAGCCTGATAGTTGGCGGCCATTATTAAGAAGGAAATGTATTTGAAAAAACGATAGTAATTTAAACGTGTGACTAGGTACACGTTTGAATGTTAAAACCTAAGATGTTATTTTCAAAGTCGCTTTTTTTAAAGGCACATGATCTATTGTGTAAGGTCTCTGAAAGAATAGAGCAAAGAGAAAGGTAAACATTGCATATTAAAGGTCCATTGAGTTTAACATTAGAGTTAATGAAACAGGTGCATATTGCATTGATAAGGAACCTTGTTGGTGAATCAACATAATCAAGGACTTTAAATCATAATACAAACAATGTGGATTCATATCTGCATCTGCCTATTTACAATCTTACATTAGCTGTGTTCACTTGGACACTTATGTTGCTGTGTGTGTGTATTAGTGCAAAAGTGCCACTGTGTTGTGGAAACCCTTGAGGGTCAGGTAGCTTGTAGTTATGTTGTTTTCTACAGATAGTTGCAATTTTTAGAGGAAACAAACCATTTCCAGTTTATCATTAAGTCCATTTGGGGCCAATGTCTGTAATTTGCGTATCCAAAAAGTTTCCCTTTGGAGAAGGATTTTGGCATTATCTAGTCCTAAGTGTTGAGGAACCAGTTCTATAATCTGAAAACGCAATTGGGCTATTGTATGTCCCATTTCGATCCATTGTTTCACAAGTGGAGATGTAAGATTTTTGTTGCGAATCCGACTTTTGTGTTCAGAGAGTCGTATTTTTAGTTTCCGGTCAGTTTTACCAATATACATGAGTCCGCAAGGACACTTAATAGAATACACTATGTGTTCAGCATTGCAATTTGCAGAGTGTCTCAGGTGGATTTTTTCTGCTGTACGTGGATGAGATAACGTGTCTCCTGGTATGACATTGTTACAATTTTTGTAATTGTAACATCTTGTGGTCCCTATATGGATTCCCATATGTTGATCTGTATCATCTGGTTTGTTGAGAAGTTCCTTTAGATTACGTGCTCTTTTGTAGGCGAATAATGGCTTCTGAATGATAAGTGTCTCAAAATCTTTTTCTACTTGTAGAATTTCCCACCTTTTCATTATAGTTCTTTTTATGTCCCTTGATGCTGTAGAATACTTTGATACAAAAACCATTCTTTTGTTCAGGGTCTTCTCTTTTTTCTGAAGCAATTCGGTTCGAGGTATTGCCTTTATTTTTTCTAATTTTGCTTCCAGATGTTTTTCAGGGTATCCTCTATCAAGATAACGTTGTTTCTGATGTTCCAAGCTTCTCTTACATTGTATCTCATTAGATGATATCCTCTTAATTCTCATAAATTGAGATATTGGGAGATTGTTTATCAGATTGGTTGGATGAAAACTTCCATATTGTAATGCCGTGTTTTTGTCAGTGGGTTTTTTGTGCAATTTAGTGTGTATTGCATTTCCAGTTATTTCAACCATAACATCTACGAATGGTATGGATGTGGTACTGAACTGACTTGTGAACTGTATCCTAGGGTTTACGAGATTTTTTTTTTTTTTTTTGAAAACCTTTATTGGAAAATCAGGATATACATGCGCAAGCCCACAACCATCATGGCCGGCCGCAAAGACACTCAATAAAAACAGGAGAGTAGCATGCAATAGGCAAATAAACTAGCAGGATATGTCAAAATATGTTATACGGACTGTGGGGTATGCGACATAGGATATGAGGTTTTCGTTTTTAAATTTAGAAGAAGAGAGGGGGCCGCAACAACAAGGACTACACACCTTACACAAAGACATAGAAGACGCAGGGGGGATAAACCCCAGTGATATTCGGTGGTGGGCTATACGTGAAGCAACTCTACAGTCAAGCAGCCATAGCGCAAGAACCTAAACAGTAGCGACGATATAAAGGGCAACTTTACCAAGTCCGATCCCCGAAAGCCCACCCCTGAAAAGCAAGGGATAGAGAATTATGGAAATGCCAAGTATAGAAAAAGAACAAAGGTGTGGGACCCCGTGACGCCAGCCCCACTAAAGAGGAAGACCCTCCCAAAGCCGGAAAAGAGCGATAGGGACCATAGAACAAAACAAACTAAAACAACAAACCCCCCCCGCACCCGCCACCCTGCACCCCTGTAATGGCTACGGCCTAACCCACTAACAGCGTGCCTGTCGCCCCGGAACTGCCCCACAGTAGGGAATTATAAAGAGTGGAGGAGGAGAGGAGCGAACCCGCTCCCGGGCACCCAGTGCCCCCTCGCCGGCAAGGAACAACACAGAACAAGGGGTAATCGTTGAGCAATGTATACATAGTAGGGAAAACTACGAGCGGTGCGTGAGAATTAACACATCGTAATCAGGATTAATCACAAGGCAGTACAGGTCGCATTCCCAAAGCATTATTAGCCACTGTAGTAGCAATATCATGAAGCATTACCCCCTGCAACCAAAAGCACAAGCAAGAATGGAAGCCAGCCTATAGCAGTCCCTCGGCCCTTCTCGTACGTGAAGTTATTGAGCACAGTTACATGAACCAAAGCAGCAAGAACCAGGTCAGAGTAACGTATCCAGGAACAGAGTCAACTCAGCGCAGCATCATGGAGGTCCAACGTGTCACACAGCCCTCAAAGTAGTAGCCCAGAGGACGGTGACCCGGAGGGGGGATAGTTATCCTTGCCCAGTCCTGCGTGAAGTACCAGAGTCAGCGACAGTACCAAGCTCCAGCAAGTGCGGCATGTGAAACGAGTCAGTGATACAGCCCTCCCAAGCTCCATGGAACAAAGCAACACAGGAGAGCCCCAGTTCAATGTTAAAATACAGCAGGAACAGCGTAAGAGCAGCCAGCAGCAGGTCGTTGGGGAAGGATATTGCAGCTAGATCCAGATTAGCATGTCCAAAACGCCCGATGCATCCAACCGTACATATACGGAAAATCCGAAGACGCCGTGCTTTCGACCATCCAACTGCGGTGAAAGGCGCCATCTTGAAACCTCCTGGCGCTGAAGACGGCGTCTCACTGTACACAAGTGGGCCAGACAAAATCAATGGCTCCACCGCTAGGATCATGGTATCCAACTTGCCCCCCAACAGTAGGGCGCCCTGCACCAAGGTGTCACGGAGGGCAGCCAAAGAAGCAAGTAGTGCGTCGAGGCGCAAACCAGTTCTGTGTATCCCGTGTGGTGCGGTCTCTTCCACCATAGTAGCACGGGCAGAGCAGGGCCGATGTGGAGCCGGGGCACGGGCTGGAAGGCGGCGAACAATGTGGTCTCCTCGGCAAGATCGCCAAGAGCTATCAAAAGGTGCCGCTGGAATTATTGCAGGTGAAGGGTGGCTCGCAAGAAATTAGGGAGCCTCCCGCAAAACTCGGGATATTAAGTAAATACCTTTCGGCGGAGCGAATACAATGTTGCACTGTCCGGGAACGCAGGGGCACAGGGAGAGTCTCGGTCTTCGCTTACAGTCAGGAGATTCGCCGTCACACGCCCCCTCAGAGCTGACCGGTCCCTCCAGGTCAACGGCGGCCGCTGTTGTTTACTCGGGGTCCAGCCTCGCAAGATGGCCGAGTCCCCGGTCTTAGAGCTGCTACGGGCCGCCGGAATCGCCGACGTTTTCTCGCCTCCAGAAGCAGGCACGGACCTCAGGATTGCACCCTCGATGATCGGATACTTTCACGACCCCGTACCCTCCGTCATGCCGCGGCGGTGCGCGCAGGATATATGCTCGTCAGGAGACGATGATCGGAGCCGAGGGACTAGGCGGCCATTGCGGGCGCCGGCTTGGCTCCTCCCCCTGTGGTTTACGAGATTTAAACTTTCAATGTTTCTCTTAAGTTCTGTGACTGTTTCTTCCATATTATGGAGATGTCATCAATATAACATTTGTAATATATGATGCCTTCTTGCCAAGTACAGTCTTTGAGGATGTAATCGAATTCAAACTTAGCCATAAATATGTTTGCATAGATACATGCCCCTGGAAAGCCCATGGCAGTTCCGCTGAGTTGTGTATAATATTCGTGTTGCCATGAGAAATAACTGTTGTTCAAACAGAATTCCAAGAGTTGCATGATCAGGTATTTTGTTTCCATAGTTTTATCTGTTGTCAACAAGGCCCATTCCATGGCTTCTAAACCCAGTTTGTGGGGAATTGACGTGTATAACGATACTACGTCTATCGCACAAAGTGTTAAATTCATGCCTTCCTCCAGATTTACTGATGTAAGACTTTTCAAAAAATGTGATGTGTCCTCCAGGTATGTCGACCAATTGTGGATAAATGTTTGCATATGTGCATCTATAAAGATGCCTATGTTTTCAAAGATTGACGAACAACCAGACACAATCAGTCTGATGGGAGGATTTTGTAATTGCTTGTGCACTTTAGGCAAAAAATAGATTTTAGGTCTTCTTGGGTATATTTGCCGTAGGTATCTCTTAGTGGTCTCGTTTATCCAGTTTAGTTCCTCTGCTTTGTCAAGAATTTGATCAAGGTTATGTGCAATTTCATTTGTCGGGTCTTGTTGAAGTTTGGCGTAAATTCTGTCATCTTGAACATGTTCATTGCCCTTTTGGATGTAAAAATTGTTAAAAATTATTGAAAATACTGAAATGTCAATTGATGACAGCTATTATACCAGGTGGTTCTTCGTTGAAGTAGTGGGTGCTGTTGCTATTGTACTATTTCAGAAAGTGTCCAGTGATAGTACAGTGCCACACAGTTAAAGAGTCAATGCTTAAAAAATGCAACAGGCCATGCGTAAAAATGCAACAGAGCATCTGTGGAAAAGCTGTGGCTCTTAGTTCAAGTGTAAAAGCGCACTTGAGTAAAAAGGGATGCATGGAAACTGCTCTGTCAATTGATTGTCAGTGGCCTTTGATACACTGAATCATGCCACTCTCATCTCTCGCCTCAAAAAACATGGCATTAACAATAAAGCTCTTGCTCTGCTCTAGTCTTTTTTGACGGGCAGGGAACACTCAGTAATGCTGTAGAACCTCCCCGCTAGGTTGTTTTCTCTTCTTTCCTTTGGATTTCCCTCCACCTCGTATGCTGATGATACGCAGATTGTTGTATCGAACTCTGACAATGTCAACGACACAATCCCCCAGTTTCACAACTGTATGAGAGCTATCAGTGACTGGATGGCCAAACATTGCCTAAAAATAAACTCTGACAAAACCAAGGTCATTCTTTTCGGTAATAGACCGCAATTTTAGAGCGCCCGTCTTGTTGGCCTTCTGAGCTAGGTACTAACTAAGACAAAATACTAACTTAAGACAAAATACTAACTTAAGACAAAATACTATTTTAAGACAAAATCCTAACTTATGACAAAATACTAACTTAAGGAAAAATTCTAACTTATGACAAAATACTAACTTAAATGAATAGATTGGGTATTGCATTCTGTTTAAATATAGCTTGATCGTTTGTTTGGTAAGTGTGCAGCGTTAGATCAGTGCCTGCTGAACTGTGTGTGTACAAATGTATGTGGCCTGGTATCGCTGGATAACCAGGACTCTAGCGCGCACAACACAAGAGAAGTATTCCAATAAAACGTTTGGAAAAACACTTTTTGCTTATTTCATCAAGAATTCATAAATGAAGTATATACTCAGTTCAAAACAATCATATTGAAAATAATCACAATCACAACATTTATGTCATGTATACTTTTTGTACAAAACAGTATTTTTGAGAACCCAATGCATTTCGGGGTAGACACCCCTTCATCAGGGGTCTGTGGAAAAGAAAAAGAAGAAAGGAAACTCTATTACTAAAGATGCCTTAGAGGTTTTAAACTTCATAGTGAAGGGATATACGAATTCCTTACCAAATTTGTGAGTTCAGTATGACTATACCGAGTGAAGTATATCGTAGTTTACGATCAATCTGAGGAATCACTTAAGACAAAATCCTAACTTAAGACAAAATACTAACTTAAGGAAAAATTCTACCTTATGACAAAATACTAACTTAAGACAAAATACTAACTTTACCACTACTAAATGCCTTCTGTGAATACCAAAAGTAGTAAGTTTAGGATTTTGTCTCAGATTAGTTCTGTGAATCGGCCCCAGTAATTTTATTTGTTTATTAATGATGAGCTTAAAAGCATTATGGGATAGGTTTACTTCCCAGAGATGCTGTGTGTCCAACACCTCTAGGGCCAAGCTTTGATATACTGCCTTCTTGAATCTCTGGCCAGATAAGAGATCTTAATGTCTCCAGTCTAGCCTCTCTTAGTGATGACAGGTACTTTAAAATGACGCCTTGCTGTGCTAGCCCTTAGTCTTGTAATCCGAATTCTAGGCAGATCTGTGCAGTTGAGGTAGACTGCGGAAGATGAAATGTGAGGCGTAAAGCCTTGCTTTGTGAGCTGTTCAGAAATAGGCTTAGCTTTCCTGGGAAGGCTTCTACCCTTAGGCTAACATTGGGATCAGCTTAGCTTTAGTTGCCTTCACAGCTGGTTTCCTAGGTGGAGTCTGGGGGAGTGGCAGTTGTGGAGCCATACCCTTAAGTATTTGTAACTGGAACTTGTTTTCACCAAATTGCCTCCCAGGTGGCATTTCTCCTCTTGTTGTAGCCGCCTCCAAAAATGACTATTTCATTTTTTTTCTAGGTTCACTGTCATGTGGTTCTGTGTACAGTAAAGTGCCAGTGCATTCAGCAAATTTTGCAGGCCAATTGGAGTTAAGTTCATCAATACTATGTCGTCTGCAAATTGTAGCGACATCAGCAGGTGTTTTTCCAGTTTTGGCAGACAAGAGTGCACCTCATCTAGCAGTTTTCTCTTGTCCAAAATAAACAGATTGAAAAAAAGTGGGCACGGACACACTCTTTAGACCTCGTCCAGTTCTTATTGCTGGGGAAAGGCCTGTTTGCAAAAAAGCTCACATTTGCCCAGGTTTCAAAGTACAAAATCTGCACAGCATGCAAGAGATTTGCCGGAATGTTCCCTGATGCCAGTTTGTGCCACAGCAAATTCCTGTACATATGGTCAAAAGCTCCTGAAAAGTTGATAAACCTGATGTAAAGTAGCTGTTTTTCTGAGTGTATTTCTCCATGAAGATGAAGAAAGCCACACGATTGTCGGTCTTGCATGGCTTGGTGCGAAAGCTTGTTTGGTTTTGTTGGATCATTCCTGCTTCTTCCGCCCAACATTCTAGTTCTTGTAACAGGATAACAGCAAATGTTATTTTTTGAGTCAATGTCTTGTAGCGCGATCATTCGGTAACAGTCTGGTTCAAGTAAGGGCCTTCTTTATAAATGGAATGGAGATTGGACTTGTGGCACGACTCAGATATGTTGCTTTCCTGAAGACCGAAGTTTAACAGCTGGAGGAATTGCTTGCTCAACAGTCCTGGATCATGCTTGGAGATCGATGCTGATAGTCCGTTTGGGCCCAAGGACCCATTTCCTCTGATTTCCTTTATCTGAGCTTCAATAACAGTTTGTGAGAAGCGGCGGCTAGGAAAATCAATGTTGTCTTCTATGTACGGTATTGGTAAATCTCCAGGGTGTTGCAGAGAACATATGTGGACTAATGAGGTAATGTGTGTAATTTTCAAGCACCTAAGATACAGGCTGATGATTTTGGTCTCTAAATTTGCATCTTTCCTTGGTTTGATTTCCATTTTTAAGCCTACAATCCTAACCTGGTTGACTGGTAGAGGATGTTTGCTCATCATCACAGACCACGGCAAGAAGAAGGAAGCTTTCCTTACCAACGGGGGGCACTAGAGGGCGCACACGCAGTATGCCCCACAAATGTGAGGCTCCTGCTGGCTGGATTTCATATCCTATAATTATCCTTTACAACTGCAGTGCTGAACGTTGGAAACTTCGCTGAGCGAAGCTCTGTGCACACTCCACACTCGGTGAAAGTTTGAAGGGAAACGGAAAGAGTGGAAGACGACACCAGCCGATTGAAGTCTCGCCCGACTCCTGGCCCACAGCACGGTGGAGACATGAGGCGGCGAGACGAGTCAGGCAAGGTCAGTAATTGCGGAGCCGCAGCGGACCGGACTACGAGGTGTCAGGCGCAAGACGGAAGAGACGAGCGGCGGCTTGGATGCGCAACACCGCTTCTTTGCCTGTGCTGTGTGGAAGTGCCGACGAGGAGACGAACTGAGGTGCAGAGCATTGGGCGGCTTGCTCAAACAGCAAGTATAGTCACCCGGGTGATCGGCAAAGGGCACAAGATGGCGGCTGCTGTGGGCATCTGATTAAAGATACCGCGCTGCCACAGAACCGCTCCGTACTACTGCTGACAGCGAGAGGCGTGCTAGGCTACTTGAGAGTCAGGTGTTTGGGGCAGTAGCGCTGACGATTGTGAATGGCATATTGTTGCGCTGCGAGGAAACAACAGGGCTATACCAGGCTCCCACAGTGCCCCTTCCCCCTCTCTTCATTGAGGACATGAGTGCTGCACAGATGGGGCGCTGGACCAGACGTGCTGTGTTTGAGAATACTGGTGCATAGTGGAGGTGCATGTATGCAGATACAGGGCAGCGAGGACTCTGAGCGGCTTGATAATTGCTGGATGGCAAAGTGACTCAGCTACAGTGATTTCTACAGGAGTGACAACGGCAACTACTACTCCTCAGGTAGACAACACTCAGAGAAGTAAGGGTGCATGGGCCCGAGGTTCTCACACAGCTACCTTGGAGGCAACAGGAGGAGCGCTGCCTTTCCCCCCCGCCCCTCTGCACTCATAGGCGAGAGGAACTGCTCGAATATCGCATGGGCGAATGAGCCGGTACATGGGACAGTTGCATCACTGTTGACAGCCTAAGCACAGAACAGCGCAATAGGGTATGCTGGAGGCGCTTTGGTAACAGCACAGCGCAGGATCAGGCTTGATTGGATTGTGGGGCTACCTGTAGTCTCCCACTATACCGGAAACCCTGCGGCTATCCAAAATCGGTGACGCAGCCCAATAGCATACTTTACTGCCACGACAGGCTTGATAATAAGAGGTGGAACACAGCTGCAAAAAGACACTTTGGTGTGCCCCCCTGGGCAGCAGGACCTTGAATATGGGGAAGGCTGATACCAGGCAACCAAAGCTAAACTTTGACTCAGCCAGGAATATGAACAAACTTAAGCAGCATGACCAAGAGCCGGTAGAGGAAGAACGTGGGGATGGCGGCGCCACTGCACATAACTCGGACATGCTTAACATACTGCAAGAAATGAGACAAGGCTTTGCGACTGTGGTAGATAAAGTTGATCGCATGTCATCTAGAATGGACGCAATAGCTCACAGGCTTGACGCACACGAGGAGCGTATCAAAGAAACGGAGCGGCGAATATCCGACAATGATGACACCACGGCGAGCCACACGACGCAATTATCGCGCATGGACAAAATATTGAGAACGATTGCGGCAAAGAATGAGGACTTGGAAGCCCGCAGCGGCAGGAATAACATACGCGTGGTGGGAATTCCGGTGACAACCAACACAGGTAAAATAGAGGAGTATGTGGAGAACTGTTGATAACAACGATGGGTTTCTGAGGCGTTCTCCCCGCAATTCATTGTCGAACGCGCACATAGATCCCTTGGACCTCGACCGGCACCTGGCGCTTCACCTCAGCCCGTAACTGCCCGGAACCAACAGTCCCTGAATTTTGATGGGAACACGTTCTCCATTTATCCCGACTTTACACCAATAGTGCAGGAGGAGCGAAGGAAATTTATAGATGTAAAGAAAAAGCTACGAGCAGCACAAATAGACCATGCTCTCCTCTACCCAGCGAAGCTTCGTGTCACGCATCAAGGCAAACAAAGATTCTTCACTAATCCTAACCAAGTAGAGGACTTCCTTCGTACTGTTAAACGTGGCGACAAAGGGGGTGGACGGCGAGAAGCTTCCCAAAGACCCTCCCCTGAAAGAGATGAAGATGAGCCGCAGTGTCTGAGATGTGGGCATGATGAAACGCTACATTGAGATTGGCAAGTATATAATTTGGTGTTTGAATTGACTTGGTAAAATGCTCATTGAAGCACCAGTTGTGAAAAGTAATATTAATCCAGACCCCTTCTCCACCCTGAGCAGAGACTCTGTCGAATTGCATCCAGGAGGGTCTCATGGTGGAGATGGCTTTGTGTTGCCCTCTAGAATTGTCCCCCAGAGGGTGCACCCCTGGACTGGTACATGGCACACAAGTGGCTGTGTCCTTAGGAACATTGTTGGACATTTTTTTGGGCAGGGGAGGGTAAGCGATACTGGCAAGATTGGGTTGCTACAGTGGGTGAAGGGCACGGGTGCTGGAACCGGAATGTTGTGGGTTTGCACTGTTCAATGTTACTTGTACACATCAGAGAATGAGGTATGGTCCGAAAGAGGAGGTATGGAAGAGCTTTACATTATATAGACTTCACGGTAGGCAGTACGCCGCGTGCAACGTGGGCTTGTTTGGTTTGCCTGGGTGTGAAAGTTAAGATGGTGAGGAGAGCCTATAGAAGTTGGAATTTGTGGGAGAGATTAAGTTGCAAACATGGAGCTTATGGTATGCACGAAGCACAGGTGGGAAATTGGTGCAGTAGCACTGCAGGTCAAGAGTTAACCAGTGTATATGTAGGCAGATGGCTGCGAGACTAGAGACACACTTGAATGTTGTCACATGGAATGTCAGGGGGCTAGGAGACCCGAGAAAGAAGAGACATATATTAGCTTATCTGGACAGACACCAAGCACATATAGCAATGTTGCAAGAAACGCATCTCACGCCTCAGAGAACCGCTGCATTTGCATCCAGATAGGCTGCACACAGAGTGGTTTCCTCATATTCAAGTTACGCCAGAGGTACTGCTATATTGATAAAGCGGCAGGTCCCCTTCCACTTGATTGGGTCGTCCGCGGATGACCAGAGGAGGTATTGCTTGGCTTGGGGGCGCCTCGGGGTAGAATCGGTCACATTGGTGTGTTGCTACGGCCCAAATGTGGACGCTCCAGATTTCTTCACCTCCTTGTGGGGGGGGGGCGATAGATGGAATAGGCTTGAATTACATCATATGGGGCGGAGACTTTAATGTTACTTGCGCTCCGAGTCTGGATGGGTCACATCCTGCTCCACATCACAGTACTAAAGCAAGCACTGTTCTCAAAGAACTCACTGAAGAAAACTGCATGCTGGACGCATGGAGGCATACACACCCACGGGAACGGGAGGGTACACATTATACAGCCCATGCTGCCTCATGACTACTGGATTATTTCCCGGGGACTGGGGCCTGCAGTCTTTACAGTACAACACTTGGCAAGGACATATTCAGATCACGCGCCGGTTAGGCTCACGCTCTCCCCGGCGGATTTTAATCCCGCGCGCAGGCCCACCGGTATGGGGAAGGGGAGCGACCGGGCAAGACTTTAGCAGACATAATACGAAAACCACATTTTTCTAACTATGTGGTATAATTGGAAAGACCGGAAGGTACGCGCTGCTGAGACACAGCGAGCATACTAGATTTTACTGACCATTACACTACACTATATACCACAAATGGGGGGCAAGATCTGGACCTGGATGCCTACCTTGGTGATGTTACCTTAGGGTGGCAGAGCGACGTGCACCGTAAATTCTTAAGCGCGCCGTTTGAGCTAGATGAAGTTCGAGATGCCATAATGGGTATGCAGTCTGGGAAAGCCACTGGACTGGATGTAAATGTAAAATGTAAATTGATACTTGTATAGCGCACTACTCACCCGCAAGGTTCTCAAGGCGCTTGTACGAATACCGCTGTGGAACCCGTCCTGGCTTTCCCTGAGAGGCGTCCACTCCTGGGCACCCCCAGGGTGAAGGCCAGGCATCCTTAGCGTTGTGGGGGCCGTTGTGGGGATTAAGCAAGCTATTGCCCAGAGTTGCATAGTGGGACTCTATGATTGGAATAGGTACTGAGGCGAGAATTAACAGGACCGTGGAATTTTGAGCCCAAGACCCGCTGAGGCGGGGAATTGAACCCTGGTCCCGGGTTAGACCTCTGCATCAGGGTCTGCCGCTCTAACCATTGAAGATATAATGGCCCCGATATTGCGCGAGGTATGTGAGGAATCTTTTGAGGTTGGTTCCCTTCCCCCATCTATGAGGGAGGCCCTCATCATCTCACTCTTAAAACCTGACAAGCCAGTTCATTTGTGTGGATCTTATTGACCACTCTCTCTTCTTAATTGTGACGTCAAAATTCTGGCAAAACTCATTGCTACCCGACTGAGTTTGTTGTTAGAGAACTTAATACTCCTGGATCAGTCCGGTTTTGTCCCTGGGAGGGCCACTTCCCATAATTTGAGGACTCTCCTTACTATTTTGAATAACGTCTCCCCTGAATTGCCCTTAGCAGCAATTTTTATAGACGCCACCAAGGCGTTCGATTGTATCGAATGGGACTATATCTTTGGGATAATGCTCCGGATGGGGTTCCCACCACTGTTTCTATCTTGGATCCGCTTATTGTATCACCAACCAGGGGCCAGGGTACTTATCAATGGACATATGTCTCTAAGATTTTCTATCACAAGGGGCACTCGACAGGGGTGTCCCCTTTCCCCATTGCTCTTTGCTTTGGCGAGGGAGCCACTGGCGGCGCGGCTGCGCCAGCACCAACACCACAATGACATGGCCCTGAGATGTAATATGAGACAAATATTGGTCTCTATGTATGCCGATGATATTACTTTATATGTGAGAGGTCCACAGAATAACTTGAATACCCTCCTACGAGAGTTCATAGTCTTTGGACGCCTATCGGGGGTCCAGATTAATTGGGGGAAATCCTGTCTTTTTCCATTGACAGACTCTGTTCAGCGATTTCCTTTGGACTAACCGCTGGAATGGCGCGACGATGAGATAAAATAATTACGTATTGGCGTCACTAGAAATAAGGAGGAACTCATGAGACTTAATTATGGGGTAGCACTGACCCGTATAACTGAAAAGGTGACTCGTTGGATAACACTCCCACTCTCTATGGCAGGTAGAGCGTCGCTGATCAAGATGGTAGTACTGCCTCAGTTGCTTTACTTGTTTTTAAATATCCTGTTTTACCCAGGTCGGCATTTTTTTCAGGCGCTTAGAACAGAAATGATTAGATTGGTATTGTGGGGGGGTAAACAGGCTAGGTTAAAGTGGACTATCCTGACTAGGCCTAACTCATCGGGAGGGTTTGGTATCCCAGTTTTTGAACTCTATTATGTAAGTGCTCAGGATCATTATGTATATTTTTGGATGCGACAGCCTAGATATATGCCACAGCTGGCAGCAGAACACTGGCTTGTGCATCCAGTTCCGATAGAGGGAGCCATATACATGGCTCTAAATGCCCGAGAGCGCACACAGAGCACTGTCTATGCTACAATAACAGCATGGAGACGCATTGAATGTTCCCTGGAGGCCCCCATGATTTATTCCCCGCTACTACCACTCACATACCACCCGAAGATGCCCCTCCTACAAGAAAAGCTTTTCCGTAAATTCCAAGAGCGCACATCACTCAGGACTTGGGGGGACTTGTATGAGAATGGACAGTTCCGTGATCAAGAGAGTGTCTTTCAGGGTATGCAGCGCACACCATTGGATACCTTTTTATATATACGGCTAAGGCAGGGAGTCAAGTCTTTAAACCCTGATTTTTCAAATGAACCCCGAACACTCCCACCACTGCAGCTGCTTCTGCAGCAGACGGCACCTAAGCGATTGGTTTCCTTGCTATATCGGGCAGTCCATACACAATGAGAAGTAGAGGCTCCGGAATCTCGTGTACGCTGGGGGGAGGAATTAGGTTTTGAGCTGATGGATGAACAATGGGAATATTGCTGCTCGCAAACTGAGAAGATATCGGCCAGCAGTAGGCTGAGAATTATACACTATAAATATTTACACAGACTGTACCACACACCGGCTCGAATGCATAGGCATCGTCTTCGAGATTCGGATAATTGTGATAGATGTCATGCGCCGCAGGCTGATTTTTTTGCATTTGTCCTGGAGTTGTTCGGGTATACATGAATATCGGGGACATGTTTTTGATGCACTGACCCAGATGACTGGCGTGCACATAGAGACCACGCCAATGCTAGCATTGCTCAGTTTTGTTAAACATGTACCTTTAGCACATCGCCGTTACATAGCCCTCGCACTTTTGATGGCCAAGAGACGGATAGCCTGTAGGTGGGGCAGGGAAAGAGCGCCCAACTTTAAGGATTGGCTTAACGATATGATCAATTGTCAGGAGCAATCTGCCATTTATGCCGAGTTATTGCCGAGTGTGTCCAGGCCTAGACACATTTGGTTGCGGCTTACGACTTATTTGCTGGCAAGGCCCCAGGAGCCTGAGGACCTGGGAGCAGGATACTATGCGCTGGAGACACCCACAGGCGTCCATGAGAGCTTACGACACTGCTGGCATTGTCTGATTATTGTTTGTTTTGAGAATGACAATGTGAGAGATGACTGGAGGGGTCTAAGTGTGCTCCCTGACATTTGTTTGAACCTACAAAACTGAAAATGTTATGTGTACTATGTTGAGCTATGACACTCCCTGTATGGCACTGCACCTTGAGCGGACATTGAATGTATTATTGTATACCAGAATGTGAAGCTCTGATGTATCTGTTTTTTAATTATTGATTAGTATATATGCTTTCTACCAATCAGCATAAGAATTTGTAGAACTATTGTTTCAGGTAACGCGGCCGACCCAAAGCGGTGGTAGGCGGCTTGCTTTGTCTGCATATTTTATGGAACTTGATGTGACCTTATCTGCTGTACAAAAAGCTGCTGGACGAGTTTCAGGATGTGGGCAATGAGCTGTGTCTAATGTTTCATACCATCAATAAAGGTTTTTGAAAATTAAAAAAAAAAAAAGCTTTCCTTACCAACATACACTCTGTCTTTGGCAAATTCGGAGCAAGACAAGTGGTTTTTATCCAGAACTATACTTCACTTCAAGATAAGATAAGATAGTATTTATAGACATACTATGCCCATAGGTGTCAAGGCGCTAAGTAGATGCTGAAAAGAGGAGGTAAAACGGCCACCAGTTAAACGGGAAATAACCAGGTTTTCTGGAGTTTACTAAAGATAGAGAGGGACGATGGCAGAAGAGGGAATATTCCAAGCTTGGCAGCGGCCAATGAGAAAGCACGACCTCCCCATCTGGATCTTCTAAATCTAGGTATTGCTAGTTTAAGCTGAGTGGATGATCTCAAGGTCCTCCCGGGGCTATATCGGTGGAACAAAAATGTAAGTTGGGAAGGACCCTTGCAATGTACTGCCTTATAAATTGTGGTACAAAAGGGGGTGGTGATGGACGGAGCATCTGAATCAATCAAACACTCACACCCAGTCAAAAGATCTGGGTTTAATCCTTCACCATTCTTTAGCCCACTCTGCCACCCCAGTTCAGACATGGCCATATGCAAATCAGTCTGACCCTGTGCCTCATGGGAACAGTCCAGCCCGAACTGCCAAGCCATGTCTTCCCTGGACCGGAAACAAGTTTCCGAGGACCGGTTTCTGGCATTTCAGCCGTCTTCAGCCCGGCTTGCTTGAATCCAGTGGCAAAGTGAGCAAGGGACTCACGTCTGAGCATACCCTGCCACACTTATGGCGGCCAAAAGTGGTACAAAAGGGGGTGGTGATGGACGGAGCATCTGAATCAATCAAACCCTCACACCCAGTCAAAAGATCTGGGTTTAATCCATCACCGTTCTTTAGCCCACTCTGCCACCCCAGTTCAGACATGGCCATATGCAAATCAGTCTGACCCTGTGCCTCATGGGAACAGTCCAGCCCGAACTGCCAAGCCATGTCTTCCCTGGACCGGAAACAAGCTTCCGAGGACCGGTTTCTGGCATTCCAGCCGTCTTCAGCCCGGCTTGCTTGAATCCAGTGGCAAAGTGAGCAAGGGACTCATGTCTGAGCATACCCTGCCACACTTATGGCGGCCAAAAGCGGTACAAAAGGGGGTGGTGATGGACGGAGCATCTGAATCAATCAAACACTCACACCCAATCAAAAGATCTGGGTTTAATCCATCACCGTTCTTTAGCCCACTCTGCCACCCCAGTTCAGATATGACTGTAGCAAGGGTCTTGAATGAGATGCATTCCTTTATCGGGTGCCAATGCACGCTAACATTTGCCGAATCTAAAGCTGGTGCAAAGTGACATTTGGTGCTCCTGTGGGCATGCTGGCACTCCAAAGGGTGCATTAGCTAGAAGAAGATCCGATGTGGGTCAGAGTAGCTGTCAGGAAGCCCTGATCTTCGGTCATTGATGCTTTTTGCTGGCTCAGGAAGTTTGGGTTCTGGTCAACTTTATTGTGTGTCCTGCAGATGAGAGGCCGCAGATTGCTGAGATGTGCTGAACTATGAAGTGAGGTGGGCTGAATAAAATGTAAGGCAAACCAGATAGTGTGAGAAAGTCTTACGACTGTAGTTAGACCATTTTGCTTCCCAAAAGTTGAGCCTGAAAGAAATGTTGGCAACCTATCAGCAAACATGGTAGAGAAAAGGCCTAAATCATACAAGTAATAAAAAATAATAGGGTGTGTTATAAAGCGCACAGTTACGTCCTCAGACGCATACCAGGGCTAGGGTTTCCTGTCCTTAACAATGAGCATAAACACTAGACACTGGACTAGATGGATCTAAATAGCTGTTTTTATCTTTTTTCGAAAAGAGAACTCTGACTTCTCCTGTCTAAGTGAAAGGGGTAATGAGTTTAATGTCTAGCCGTTAAAAAGCTGAAAGAGCATACTCTGATGCATGATTTTTTAATTCTAGGAATGAGTGCAAGCTGTGCATTGGCTGATCTAAGAGACCTTTTTTTGGAGAGTAGGCTGAAATCATATTCTTCAAGTATCCAGGGCCTTTGCCATTAAGAATTCCATGGCAATAGCATAAAGCTTTGCAAGAAACTTGTTCCTTCAACGGGAGCCAATGCAATTTGGCTAAGGCAGGTTTTGAGGGGGAGTGTCTAGGCAGTAATTGTTTACTAGTATTAACCAATCGCTTCTTGAGAGATTCCTCTGCTGTGATGGACAGCAATAAAAACGGGTGTGGTCATGACGAGCTCGTCATGAGCACAGGAGCACTGTACTGCATGACGAGCTGAGCTCGTCATGAGCATGGAAGGGGTTAAATTGATTCCTCCCTCTCTAGAAACACACTTCTAAATCAACCCACTATACAATGCTTTCTTATTTAGGTTTCAATCCTTTTATTACGTTTTACTGCATTAATTCAGACATTACCACCCTATGTCTCCAACATAAACAGGCTTAAACCTCAAACCCCATTCCAATATCTCTATTTTTCATCTTTCCTTCTGCCTTCCATCAACTGTGTGTCTTTTGTTTTCTCACCCTAAGTGCGCCGGGTATGCCCAGACGTGGGACCTGGGCTCACTGTGCCATTGGATTCAAGCTATCTTGGCTGATGAGGGGTGAAACCCAGAAACCGGTCCGATGCTTGTTTCTTGTTCAGGGAGGACCTGGCTTGGGACTGTTCCCATGAGGCACAGGATCAAGACTGATTTGCATATGGGCAGGTATAAACTGGGGTGTCATGGTGAGCAAAAGAATGATGGATGTAACCCAGATCTCTTGACTGGGGGTGAATGTTTTGACTTGTTCTGCATTCTATCCATCAACTGTGTGTCTTTTGTTTCCATGCCTTTTGTGATACAACTATAGACTGATTCGTCATACAGTGGGCCTTGCAAAACACTGGCCTCTCAGCTTCAAAAATTTATATTTGCTCATTTGTCACACATTTTCTTCTTTTTGTAGCTTTTAGTAATAAACCAAGAATGTTTTTAAATTCTCTGTACTGGCTAGGTTTCCTGAAAGCTCAGCATCTATGAATGGCCTTCCTCAGTTTTTTATGACAGGATTTGACCAAATAAAATAGGGCTAGCCTCAGTTTATTTCCTGAAAGCTAACGAAAGTATTGTTCATCTTATCACTGAAGCAAGTCAAGCAGGAGCAAACCCCTCCTCAGTCCATAGGCTACCATGTAAAGAAAAGGCATAGAAGATACCAGTAACTGCAGTGGGCAAAGCAGATGAACGGATTGCTTAAGGGATCTCGAAAGCTACATTTCGTATTTTGGGCCTTATGGCTTAAACTACATGGGGTAATGCATGACTTGCCTTTAATTTTCCATTACAAACTATGTGGTAATTCAGCTAGAGTGATCACAGCTAGGAATCAAACTAATTGATTAGAGATTGGTGATGAAATATTGGAGTGTATGTTATGTTAATATGTTATGTTATGTTATGTTAATAACTTTTATTCAGCGCACAGCTGCCCCAGCGAAGGGGCGTCCTGGCGCCTGATCAAGTACCACAACACAACAAATCGCCCCTGAAAAGAGAGGAGATCAGTCAACAGAGGTAAACAAATGGGTTTTGATCGCACGTCTGAAGAGAGTCAGTTAAGGGCACGGATATGAACAGGAAGGGAGTTCCATAACCCAGCCGCCATAACCCGAAATGAACGACCTCCCATCCTACTCAGTCTGAATCTAGCCGTGCTTGCTAGATGAAGAGATTCCGACCGGAGAGACCGCCTGGGGACATACGGGGAAACAAGACCCGTCAGGGCAGGAGGTGACGAGAATTTCAGGATCTTGAATGTCAGACAGAGTGCCTTGAATTTGATTCTCTGTCTGACCGGCAGCCAGTGAAGGGAGGTCAGAACTGCAGATACAGAGCACCGTCTCGGGAGGCCCACAATGGCCCGCGCAGCGGCATTCTGCACCCTCTGCAGTCTGGTGGCCTCGGCCTGATTAACACCAAGCAGCAGAGCACTCCCGTAGTCCAGCCGAGAGAGAATAGAGGCTTGGACCACCAGTTGCCGAGTAGGGGGGTCGAAGAATTTGAGGACTGGTCTCAGTCCTCGCAGAATACCATAACAGGTAGCTGCGATCTTTTTTGTATGGCTGGTAAAAGAGAGGTTGGAATCCAGCCAGACCCCCAAGTTCTTCACTTCGGCCGCTGGGATGGGAGTCACCCCCAATTCAGGAGGCCACCATTGATCTCCCCACAATTCCGCTTGCTTTCCTAAGATCAGGACTTCGATTTTCTTGGCGTTTAACTGTAAACAGTTAATACGCATCTAATTCGCCACGGCTAACAGCCCTGCGCGAAACCTGGGGGCAGTCACCTCAGGGTCCCCACTGAGTGTCACCGCCAGCTGCGTGTCGTCGGCGTACAATGTCATGGTTAGGCCACTTTGTCTGACGACAGCAGCCAGCGGTTTCACATACAAGTTGAACAAAGTGGGGCTCAACGCCGAGCCCTGAGGTACTCCTAGTCCCAGAGGATGGAAAGAGGACTGACCAGGTGGAATGGCTACTTTAAAAAACCGGTCCGAGAGGAAAGAGCGGAACCATTGAAGAGCTTTCCCCACAAGTCCCACTTCCTCCAGCCTCCGCAACAAAATGTCATGAGACACCGTGTCGAAAGCGGCGCTCAGGTCTAACAAGAGGAGCGCCGCTGTCTGCCCTGCATCCAGCACCGAGCGCAGATGTTCGCTCATAAAGAGCAGCGCAGTTTCGGTGCTGTGTTGCGCACGAAAACCATTCTGGCTCTCGTCAAGAATATTATTGCGAGAGAGATGGGCAGACAAGATGGAATTCACGTGTGCCTCAGTGACCTTGGCGGTCCAGGGCAGGAGGGAGATGGGGCGGTAGTTCTCGGGTAGCAGAGGGTCGAGACTAGGCTTCTTCAAAATGGGGCTGACCACTGCTTGCTTCCAGGAGGCAGGAACCACGCCCTCAGCTAGTGAGAGATTGATCAGGTCCAATATAGGCTCACGGCATAGGGGCGGGAGAAGAGTAATAAGCTCTGGCTTCAAAGGGTCTAGAGGAGAACCAGATTTAATTTTGAGGCTCAGAGTATCAAACGCCTCAACCGACAAAGCAGGTAGGGAGGACAAAAGTTCGCAGTCCAGAGCTCTTGCAGCCCTGGGCTCGTCACCGGGCACAGATGGCATAAACCCTCAGTAGATTACCTGCACCTTCTCCACGAAAAAGGATGCCAAGCTTTCACAGTGGGAGTCCGTGCAGATTTCTGGCGAGGTGGCCCGTTTACCCATCAGATCTTTGAGCACCTTGAATATTAATTTAGATGGGTTAGGGCTGTTTGAAAACTCAGAGGCATAATATGCCGCCCGGGCTTGACAGATAGCTCTGTGATAGATCTTAAGCTGGGTGAAGTACAGTGATTTTAATGTGGGGTCGAAGGATTTCCTCCACGCCCTCTCAGCTTGCCGGCAAGTTCTCTTGAGCTCGGCAAGGGTCTCATTATACCATGGGCTGCGAGTTTTAGCATGACATTTCGACCAACGCATTGGTATAACAGAGTCAAGAGCAGTACGGACCCAGTTACAGAACTGTTCATATCCCTGTTCCACATTCGACAGGTTGCCCAAGGGCTGTGCCTCCAAGATTTCAATGAACTCCTCAATTTTGAGCTTACGCCAGTTTCTTTTAAGGGTCAGTCTGTCCACAGGTTTAAATTGTTAGTCATCCAAGGGACATGACACTTTTACCAACAGATGATCCGTCCAACCCACCGCCATCGGGTCAGATGCCCTAGCCCGAACCAAGGTGGTAAAGAAGGGGTCGAGGATATGACCTCCTATATGGGTGGGGGCGGTGACTAGTTGGTTCAGTTGCATGGCTTCAAGGTCCGCTATCAAAGAGCTGATGGGTAAAGAGGACGTCTGATCAAGATGTATATTCAGATCGCCGACGATGTTAAAGTTAGCACATCTAGGAGCTAACGAATTGACCATGTCAACGTGAGCGGTCTTGAAGACTGTGTCATTCCCTGGAGGGCGATAGATAAGCAGGCCACTAAGAGTTAACTGATGGCTGACAGTGACCTTGAAGGAGGCGCTCTCGCACATCGGCAGATCAATGGCCTTCCAATCCACCGGAAAGCAAGATTTTGTCGCCATGGCTATGCCTCCTCCCCTAGAAGTACGGTTCAAACAAAATACCGTATAGGTGGAAGGAAAACCCAGATTTATAATGGCAGAGTCGGCGTCCTGTAACCAGGTCTCAGTGAGAAAAATGAGGTCAGGTGAGTCCTTGTCAATCATGTCACGAAGGGACTGATGGTGCTTGACCAGTGATCTCACATTAAGGCTCCATATACTAAGTGCTCGTTTAGAGTAGTCAATACGAGTACCTAGGGTAGGTCTTTCAATAGAGCGCACCCCAATGGGGGAATCTAGAGAGAAACTGCCACAAGGACAGGCATAAGGTCCCGAGAGAGGGAACACCAGATCATGTGTACAAGCCAATAGACCGTCCCTAACGGAGAAGAAATCGGCGCGGTTGTACCTGATCGGCGCGATGGAATCCATGGTGAGATGTGAGCAGGAAGCCAGAGTCCTGTGCCCGCACCCGCTACCTCGACGCGGACGAGCGCAGACGGGCAGGACTCTGGCACGACTCCGGCTAAGCGACGGCGTCCCCCTGCGCGTTCCCGCTGCGCGGGAGAGGACGACTTTAAATAGGCGTCTCAAAAGTCAGCTCAAGCGTGGGGACGCTCCAAGATGGCGCCCGCAGGAAGTAGTACTCACCCAACCTAAAATGGCGCCCACTGAAATCTACCCCGGGACCCGGACCCGCCAAATAGCGGTGATCGTTCCACAAATTATGTGCAAGTGAGAGGACTTGAGCCCACACGAAAGCGGTGAGTTAAAAGCAAGGGATACTGCAAATTAAAAATAGAACCAAAATACAATAAAGGTAAAGTTTAAAAGTGCAGTGCACTGGCAGCGCGACCTGCGCAAATGCAGCAAAAGATCACAGCAGGAAGCGCTCGAGTCCGCCTTAAATAGACGTCTCAAAAGTCAGCTCGAGCGTGGGGACGCTCCAAGATGGCGCCCGCAGGAAGTAGTACTCACCCAACCTAAAATGGCGCCCACTGAAATCCACCCCGGGACCCGGACCCGCCAAATAGCGGTGATCGTTCCACAAATTATGTGTATAAAGAGTTCACTCATTTGTTTGCTGGCATACTCATGATCATGGCAGTAATTCTTACTCGTATTATTTGTAGGAAAATAGCTCATAACAAACATTAGTCTGTTGTCAAATACAATGCTTTTGTGTGAACTCATTTCAGGGCTCAAGGTGGGGCTCTGCATTTCACCCACTGGTGGGAGAATCTCTCACAGGTTTGTTTGACTCTTAACACCCTTCCCTGCATGATTATAACTCAGTGGGAGGGGTGGGAGACACCTGCTAATTTTCCCTTTTTTCTTCAAAGGTTGCATTTTCCTTTTGGAGCATAATGACACCAATAATTTTGAGGAACATGACAATATGTTAGTCCTATTTTATCCTTTTTCCCTGATTGGATTCAATGTAAATTCCCTTAGAGGCGCTCAAAATTGTTGTACTTCAGCGCCTTATTCTGAACTCTGTGTATATTGTGTGAGCTCAGCAGCTCATTTGCTAATGACCGGGAAGCCCACCCTATTGATGGGAAAACTGATTTCCCTTCTCCCCCAACAGCGTGGGGCTATCCGCCATAATTAGTGATGTCCACCTTGCTACCAGGGTATTATATGCCGTTAATAAACCAGGGAAGAAAGCGGGTAAGAAGAAGGTTTAAGTTGTTCAGAAAGGCAGGGAACTGATAGGGGTTCTTTCTGTCCGTTACCCTATGCCCTTTTCGGGCCCTAATTGGCCCAATCAGCGAAGACGCCTCAAGAAGATGTCGTTAACATATACTCCAGAATGCTGAAATGCATACATTGCTTTTACATCTCAATTATTGTCAATATCAATTAAGAGAATTACATTTGCTCGTGTACTGTCACTTCACGCACTGAATCACGAGGGTAGCCTGTTTCCCTGTGATCAATAAAGTGCCCAATGGAAGCAGTGTAAAGTCCCTGGAAACTGAAGAAATCAGAACTTGTGTTAGGGCAAGTCTTAAGGAAAGCCAGTTTTGGGCACAAAGGTCAAATCTGGTTTTGGAACTTGGAGAGGTCGTATCCCTGTTTAGAAAAAGCTCTTTGGCTTAAAGACCTAGGGTTTGTACTTTTTGTTTACCGGCCCTTGAAAATATGTACAACCATGTAGACTGACTACTACGGAAGTGGAATGGTCAAAGGGGTTCACTTAAGGGATGTTAATTAGTCTTTTTTTTTTAAATGCAGCATTTTTTCTACAACATGATCGCCCATGCATTTTCATATAAATACATGCTTGTTAGACAATGTCCCAACGTCATAGTGGTAATTTTCAAGCATCTAAGTAGTTGGAGTTGCATTTTTCATGGTATTGTTCCATGTGGCCGCAGCATTGCTTCGAAAAAACACATTTCAGACTTTCTGAAGGTTGTGTTCTGTTTGTGAAAATGAAGTATTGATTTTGGAATAAGACTGATAGCGCGCGATATTGCAAACAAGTCCAATTCGAAGGTGCAAATTCTAGGGTTTGACATTTCTCAGATGATTACATCAGTTAGCCACACATTATTAAGTTTCTGACACTTCCTTACATACCCAACTTGGTGGTCCTTAGTTCACGCCATATCAGAGAAAACCAGCTTTCGATTGATCGATAATGTGTATTTTGGAGAACGTCCTTTGAAAACCACATGCCTTCTTTTTCTCTTGACCTCGTTTAACCTGTTGTTTGCCTGATTATTTTACTCTATTTCTGCCAAGGTTCTCACCAGACACTAGTGTGTGTATATATATATATATATATATATATATATATATATATATATATATATATATATATATATATATATATATATATATATATATATATATATATTATTAACAAAGTTAAGTTCCACTGAAATCTAAAATTAAATCAAATATTCGGGCAGTAAGAGCATAAATGCCAGGCAAATGTGTGTATTTCTCTTCCACTGAACGCGCAGTTTTTTGCTTCATCTTAAGTGTGAGTACATGTTGAGTCTATCCATGACTTGACTCATGCTTTGGTTGTTAGGACCAATCCAGAGCCATGAGTCAGCTTTGCCTTAGATCTCCCTATGAATTGGTTGACTTGGTCATCACTATTGCTGATTGCAAAAATATCGGTAACCTGATTCTCTGACGTTTTCTTTGCTCAGCACCATTTCCATAAGTTTTACAATGAAGGTGATGTCCATCACCTTTCTGTGTAAGACATTCACGCTGTCTTGTAATTAAAAAATAGGGGGAATCCTCGTGTAGGTACAGATGAAAGATACTGCACGTTGCTACTGTTAGTGAGTTGGTCCAACAAAGGGGATAAGGGCGGCAGAAAAAAGGTGGAACAAATTGAGGAAAATAGTAATAAAGAATAAATTAATAATGTGTAATTAAAACAAAATTATACAATGTGCGAAACAATCGTCACATCGCAAGAAGCAAACACATAGATTAGAAAATGCGACAAAAAATAACATAAAATGTTTTTTATTACAACATAAAAAAGACCTTCAACGTGCACCTCATATCTATCAAGTGCATTGAAATCTATGATAATAATTAAAATTGAAAAGTGTTGATGGGATTATTCATCTTTGAGCCTTAAGAACAATTATCAATAATTACATGGTGACTTTTTTACATTGCCAATTATAAATTTAAAAAAAAGTGCACTGCGTATAACTGTGGTGTTATTGTTTAAGCAAATGTAAATAGTGTCTCTGCAGTTCTGAATCTTGGAAGCTGTCTTTTCCTTCCCGCTAGTAGAATTGACCACCAGCAGAAGATATGATACAGAGATTCCTTCTAACAGCGAACAGATCTTCAAAGTGTTGGCCGGCCCCCCTTGGGGAGCTTTGATTGATCTCAGGGGGTGCCAGGCTGTGGCCAAGAAGAAACATTTATCATGCCATAGGGAACAGAGACAAGCACCATGCCTAAAACAGTGCTATGTTTTTAATGAAAGAAAACAAAGTGGCCATGAGCCAATCTGTTATGGACAACAATAAAGTCTTTTGTCACTCGTGTCTTGGTTGGCAGTCGGTGTCAAAATAGGGACTGGGTCTCTAAATAAACCCCAAAGCCCTTTAACCTTTTTCTAATAAAGGATCACACTTTGGGGTAGCTGGCTGCCAATGGAATGTTGACAGTCACCAATTTCAAAGGGATATCTGAACATAACTGCAATGTTTGAACAATATTTTGCTTGGTAAATATGTTCAGAGTTCACAATTTTATAGTTTAAATGTGAGAAATTATGTTTGCCATTCTTAAGAGCTCTAATGATTTTCTCTTAACATGGGGGTAGCAGTAAATAGTTTGACAATCATTGTTATAATGGCATAGGCTGCAGTTGCCAATATTTAATGTAAAGGACTCCCAGCTTTCTCATAAATAAGGGGCTGAGAGAAAGTACCTGGCTCCGCACTTGTGACGTGATAACAGAATTTTACAAAATAATTCATATATGCCTATTTGAATCTAGTGATGCCAAAGTCCAACTGAATTTGACATTGACTGGAACTCCTAGGCTGGTGAAAAGTTTTCCCATATAAGCGGTACACTCAATTTGACTAAGAGCTGAGAGGGCCCTTGTTGGAAAGGCCTCCAGCCTGTATTTAAAGGAGGGAATCAACTCAGCCCTTATAACTCACTGATAAAAAGAGTTAATATATATATATATATATATATATATATATATATATATATATATATATATATATATATATATATATATATATATATATATATATATATATATATATATATTAAAAGGGGGAAGATTATTTATGACCTTTGTTGATTTACCGGCGGCGTTCGTCTGTGTTATTCATGACAAGCTGTGGCTGATTTTAGAGAGTATGGGTATGGATGTTCTAATAATTACTTTTCTGAGGCAGCTCTACTCAGGGGCTAGGGCAAGGGTTCGGCACGGGATGGGCAGCAAATGCACTAGGCACTTTAGTATGTTGAGAGGAGTGAGGCAAGGCTGCGTCCTTGCTCCGTTCCTCTTTACATTATACATAAATAATCTAGAATCTACTCTAGTCAAGGAGTGTAGAGATCTGCCGACAGCTGCTAAGCGCCCTATCGATGCACTCCTATACATGGATGATGCGGTTTTAATGGCCCGCACACCGCTTGGTCTCCAAAGGGTTGTTAACTCCTTCTCTAATTTTTTGTCAAATCTGGGGTTTAGGATTAATTGTTCCAAAACTTTTACAATGAACTGTGGGGCGGGTTCCAAAAAGAAGATTAATACACTTTTTATAGACACAAGACCCATCGAGTGCGCCAAAAAGTTTTCCTATTTGGGGATCTTATTTGATAGGTCAGGATTTTGGACGTAGGCAGTTAAAACCAGACGGCTGTTGTTTATTAAGTAACTGATGGCACTTTTTAACTTTAGTCACAAATTAGGTAGACGTCCTCCTGTGGAACTGCTACTCATCTATAAGGCAAAGTGTGTGGCAATAGCCACCTATGGAGCTGAGGATATGTTGAGGTAAATGCCCTGCAGATTGTGGAAAATGTGTTCCCTAAAGTTTCTCCTACCAGTCACGGACAGTACCTCAAATTATATATCTGTCATTCGGAACTGGGCATGCCATATTTGGAAGACATGATTAAGATTCAGCCTGTTCTTCTATGGCACAGAATTTGGACCACAGAGGAAACTGCTTTTAATCATCACATTTTAACTGATGCTTTAGGGATGGATGGGGCCAAACATATTAAATGGCTAGAAAATTTCAAAACGTTTTTAAGTAAACTTGAACACAGAGAATACTTTAACGAGCCATACACTATGTGTAATGTGTCTAGGATTTTTTTAAAGCTATCTGTATACGTTATATGGGTGAAACCAGAGCTTTAAATTAAATGAAAAAATCAACGGTCCAATCCCATCAATTTACATTGTTGACACCTAGCATACAGCCATATATTTCTTTAATTATTAGCAATTATGACTGACTCTTGTTGACACGATTCAGACTGAACATCCTATATAGATCCCTAAGTTTTCCAGAATTAAATGATTGGTCTAAAGATTTATGTAAATGCCCGTGTGACGATGTCTCTATTCAGTCAACTATACACATATTATTTTTATGTAATTACTGTATTAGACGAGAAGGAGATGGATTATCCCTGTACTACAGAAATTTGGACAGAGACAATGTCGCCCCGCATTTTTGGCTTTGCAATGTCTGGATGAAGTATATGTAATTGCTGCTGTTACGGCCTTTTAACATTTTTTTTTTAATTATCGTAAACCATAACTATGTGATTTTATTCAGGTATTCAATATTCATATAATGTAGCTATGATATGAACTCACTTTACAACTAAGTTTTTACATTTTGTCAATTACACTGTGCTTTTATGGTTATTTTTATGATAACCGAAAAAAAGATCTTTTGAATTATAGTAGTCAGATACTACTGGGAAATCCTGAGTTAGTGAACTGAACACCCAGGTATTTATAAGAAGAGAAATATGGAATTTCCAGTGATATGTTTTCTGGGTTTGTTTCCAAAACAAAGCCCAGAAATGGGTTTTGTGGGCCTCCTCAGACTAAAGAGTCAGTATTCCAACCCGGGACAGAAAACCTGGTCGCCTGCAACCACCTTGCCCCTGACCATTACGTGAGCCAAATGCATTCTAGGTAATGATCAGTCCTGCGAGACTTGCCAGGGTTAGTTAGTGGAATCCAAACCCTCTTTCACCAAGAATGGACACACTCAGGAGCATTAGGAAACCAGGAATATATTTTAAAGATAATGTACCTGTAGAGGAGCTGGGATGAGAGAGCACCTGAGAGGAGGTGGGGGGATGAATATCTGAGGGAAATGAAGGAGAAAGAATTAGGGGATAGGGCTGACAAAGAGCATCTGAGTAAGGATGGAATCTTGGGTACCTAATGGGGGGGGGGAGAAATAAGTATAAGGGAATGAAGGAGAGAACACCAAGGATCAGTTACCAGTGTCAAAGTTCACATTCCTCTGGCAAGCGTCCCCCTACATAGGCAGTGAATGACAGTGACACATACTCCCCTCTCTTGCACTACCTTTCCCTGGGAGCTGTCATGTTCTCATTTTAACTTTGCACTCTGCAGGTTGTAGCTCTATATTCATAACAGGAAATGAATCAAAGACAAAGTATCAGAAATCAGAACTAGGTGAGCTAATTAGGCGTGACATTGGACAACTTGAGCACATGGCCTGCAATGACAGACATGAAATGGTTCAAATACCTTTTTTTCTAACTATTTCACTAGAGTTCAAAATAAAGTACCTTTGTTCAAATCAAATCAAATCTTTATTTAGATATAAAACAAATATCTTTAAAAGAAATTCCCAAATCGCATTGTATACATGTTTAAGAGAAAGAATTGAAAGAATAAAAGCAATACAACACATTTGATAATTTGTTAAAACTAAAACAGAGCTTAAAAAAGGGTTTGGAGTTAGGGCTGTTTTATAAAAGAATACTGAACAATTCCATTTCTGTTGCAAACTGCCTGGCCGTTTACACTAAATACAATGTTTAGTTTAAAAGGTTAATAAAGAAGCTATGGCAGCCCTCTTTGGCTTAAAATTGCGGTACGCTTGCTGAATAAAATTTACCAGTCTTGTATTTAATACTGTATTGTTAGGGCTCAGAGCAACAATAATGGCTTGCCTACAGGTCCGGACCCCCAACCTGTTCCATTCAGCCCTGAGCTTGCCCTTACGTTGGGAATTAAAGGCCAGGCAGATACAAACCACATGCAGCAGCGTTTCTGCCGCCTTGCCGCACCCTCTGCAAGTTGTATCCTCCGCCATGCATCGCCAAGGGGGTAGATTTTGTAAAAAACGCCAGTCGCCCATTCTTATGGCTGTCAGGCTACGCTTTAAATACAGTGAGTATGTGCAAGATAAGTGCGTGGCAGGAGTTAACCGGTTATAGGAGTTAACAACTGCCCAGGAGTGACTGCGTTTCGTGAGGAGTGCTTTATCAATGATGAGTGATCTCATACTCACGCATTTTTTAATTGCCTTTTTAAAAGCAGATTGACTGGGATTAAGGGTCCAGAGGTCTGCTGCTGACATTTGTTGGATGTAATCCTCAAAAAGGCGACCAAAAGTACCTCCTGGGTTTCTCTCGACTGCCAGACTAAAGATTCTAGTGACCCTGGGTCTGCCTGCCTTAATTTATGGCAGAGATTTAGATATGTACCAATACTAGAAATGTCATAATTTGGTAACCCCATCTCTAGTTTTATCTGTGCAGGGGATTCGGAACTTGGCAGTTGGGGCACCTTTTTGTAAATTTTGGTGGTTGCTGGTTTAAGGTGGTGTTCAATTTACCTTTAAATGTCCCTATGCCATACAATAGGGTGGGACCAATCTTTGCTCTTAGGACTTCCAGGAGGGGCGAAAGGGTTGGACCTGAGAGTTTTTTCGACAGCTTAGTTAGTGATACTGCTAATGTCGTGCCTTTGACTGCAATCTCATTGCGCTGTTTTATAAGGTTGCCCCTGGAGTCCAGATGAACTCCTAGATATTTATAAGACTGGCCGATGGCGAGGCTTGTGTTGTTAAATAACCATCCGCCACCGGCATGTCGTTTCTTACCAAACGGGACAACTTGGGTCTTCTTCATATTGACTTCCAGTTGGTTCATAGCTGTATATCGCTTCAGTGTATCAAGAAGCCTTTGCAACCCGACCCTTGTGAGGATAAACAGAACCAGATCATCGGCGTATAAAAGGTTACTTAATGCCGTGCCTCCTACCTTTGGCGGGTGACTATTTGTATTATCCAAGGTTCCTGATAAGTCAGCTATGAACAAATTGAAGAGGAGAGGGGCCAGCACACATCCCTGCTTGACACCTCTAGTTGTCATAATTTTTCGCGAGAGATGCGTGCCGGACCCTAACTTCACTCGTACCCAGGTGCGGGAGTGCAGTTGAATGACTGGGTTCAGTAGTTTATCCGGGATACGCCACTGCCTCAGTTTTTCCCTGAGAGCCGCCCTGGGGACCCTATCGAATGCAGCTTTAAAGTCAACAAAGCAGCAAAACACAGGCCTAGATGTTAAAAGGGCTTTGTCGACAATAGTAGACACTGCTAACAGATTGGTCATGGTCCCAGAGTTAGCTACGAATCCTGTTTGGTTCAATGGTATCAACCTGTGGTCATTTACCCATTGCCTAAGGTCTTCCAGGAGAAGTCCAGCTTAATGTTTCGCCTCAATGTCCAGATGGGCAATAAGTCTATAATTGTTGGGGGCAGCACGTGAGCCTGATTTATAAATGGGGTGGATAATTGCACCCCGCCATGAGTCTGGGATTGTTGCGGTTCTCAGTGCATAGTTAAAGAGATTTGATAGAATTCTAGACCAAAAGGGTATATCCGATTTGAACAGAGTCTGTGGGAGGCCATTGGGACCAGGTGCTCCATCTTGTCTTGCTTTAGTCAATGCTTTGATGACCCTTTCTTCAGGCACCTGATACTCCTCGGCTGGCCAGTATGTTATCTCTGTGGGTGGGTGGGTTTTCCTTTTTGCACCAGGGCCGATGCCCATTTCACTTTGCTTTCATGTATGTCTGTCTCTGCAATGATAAGGGTAGCGTCTTCAGTGAAACAGAGCAACTCTTAGTTACTTATACTAGCGAAATCCCGTCATTAAATAAATGAAAACTAGCATAACTATTCTGAGAGAACTCTAGAAAGACGCACGCACAGTGTTAGATAATACATTATGTATATTATTGTGGAAATCTAAACATGGTCTGTAGAGAAGGGCACGTGTAGAGCTTGACAGCGTTAGGCCTCCTTTATCAGTAGCCTAGAATATGTTTAGTGGGTTTAAAGGCTGGAGTTTTCGAGCAGATTTCAATTTACTCTCGTGATTGTAGTGCACTGTAGAACAGGTCATAGACTGGACTGGAGCCCTGGCTGGCCAGTCAAGGCCGGCCCCCTACCAGTCAATGGAATGGGGACTGGCCTCACTTTGTCTGCTTGCAGCTGTTCAACTGGTTGAGCTCCAGGTGCCCTACTTTCAGTGTACAGACATAAAAAAAGATGCTGTGGAGCGACTGTGCAGTGGCGAAGGCAAGACGTGGTGTAGCATGGGATGCATGGGCTCTAATGTAAGCAAGGAAATGGACCCTATACCCTGCTTTGAGGCGTTATAATACGCTACATGCTGGCCTATATGGATTTGCGTACAACAGTTGGTATGCCAATGTTATATTTTATGTACACAGGAAGAGTGAGTAGCGAATTCCAGAGGACAGTAGGATTGATTGAGAAGATGCCAGATGTACTTTGTAGTAAACGGAAAGCATAAAGGGTAGAGAAGTGTGGAGGAAGATGAGGGAGGGTGGCAGTCCATCTGGTATACTATGGAATATATGGGGCAGGAGGAGGGGCTGGAGGTATATGAGGCGCAGCTTAGACTACACAGTATTTTGAAGAAATTAAATTAAAGGATGGAGAACTGAGATGAGAGAGCACCTGAGAGGAGGTGGACGGATGAATATCTGAGGGAAATGGAGGAGAAAGTATTATCTCAAAATAAAAAAAGTGCAGGGACTCGTACTGAACAGCACCAGCCCATTTAAAGCACTGATTTTAATTTATTAAGTTGGGAGATTCGGAGGGTCACTTGGAAGAGTACATGTAGGTCACATTTTTAAGGCAAAGTTATCTTTGTATGGGTCCTCCATGACTCGTATCCCACCCCAACAGCTCCATGAGAGCAGGGGCGTGGGGGAAGGCGGACTCATGCACAATATAAGCACATTGTTGGACCAATACATCCATTGCAAAATCTGAATGCCACTGGTTTGAGTCTCATGGGTCCACTCAGCCTTTTAGCCGCCTGAGATTGATAAAGTGAACACCGTTGAGTTTGGAAGTAATTAACACACCTTATCAGTGTCTACAGACTAAACACATGATAGACTTCACTATGTATAAGAAGTATTTTTTCAGTCAATCAATATGTATGTTCACTTCGATTAATAACATAAGCCATAAAACCTCAGTTAATAAAAACACACAAAACAAATGCACTGTCATGCAGAGGTACCCCCTCTGTCACCAACCGTAGGCAGTGGGGTTAGCGGGCCTTGCCAGGGGCCCACAAATTCACTTTCCAACAGCCTTTTTGTGTAAGAAAGGCTGACATGAAAAGGCTTTTGGAAACCAACATCATAATCCTGACGGCGGAAATGCCACCCATAGGGGGTCATGGTGTGGTTCCAACCGACAGGAATACTCCTCAAGTCAGTCGGAACCGAGTCAGAAAGACCGGTCTGTGTACGTTCCGACCGGGAACATCGTAATCAGGCGGTCGGACTGTAATCCGACCGAGTCGGTCGGAAGCTCTCCGACGCGGTCGGGAAGTATCCGACTGTCGGGCGGAGGCTGTCCGCCCGACATTGTAATGAACCCCTCTTTGTATGGTTCCTCCTTGCCACTGCCTCTGTAACAATTCTGCAATTTATGACCACAGGACAGGCAACAAAGTATTTGTGCATTATCCTGTAAGCCACAATAACTAGCGAGCACTCACAAGGTTTGCATTGTGCCTGGAAAATGTGAATTGAAATCTTTCCACTCAAACAGTCAGCTGATCTGGCTTTGCTAATGCAAAGTATTTTTTTTTAAACCTACCGAAAAAAGCTAAATCTAAAAACATACACAAACAGCATCTTTAGGAGTCTAAAATTGGGTGTAAACTAGTTTTTATCCACTTTAATATTGTGACATTGTGAATTCCGGACAACACCGGCCAAAATTGATGTGTACATAAAGGTCCTGATTTTGAGTTTTGCCATGTTGGACAGGAGAACACAGCATATTATTCCTCATTCTATCAGCAGAATTCAGAATTGTGGGAACAATTGTCCTGGGATAAAGTCACCAGGTGTGCTTTTCTAGGGCTCTTTTATATTCTGATATTTTTGAGCATCTCGAAATGAGGATCAAAATGTATACTATTAATACATTAAGCCTGCTATGATTGCATACAATGTTATGCCGCAAAATAGACTGAATGTGAATTTCCACTGAAAAAGGAAAGGCCACTGAAAGAGCAATACAAAATAAGATTGTTTTTTAAATGGTCTGCATCACAAATTGCACCTCTGTATCTTGTTTGTTTTAGCCATGTTAAAATATTTTTCCCTGAACACTTCAATATTGTTAACCATTTGTACTTCCAATGAGGGTTGTACATTTAAGATATTTGCACATTTCATAAAGTGAGAAGTATTTTTTTAATACTGTTATGTTTTTATAAACTTCTGAAGTTATTTTCTTCTTTCACCATCCCTTCTGCTCCACCATGAGTGTTATTAGTTTGATGTTACAAAATGCTCACATTTTGCTTTCTGAAAAGATATCTATCATAAGTGAAAAACAGCCGTAGCTTGCAAGGAAAAGTTGGTCATGCATTTATATTCTAACTACACCTAAAAAATGATTTTCCAAGATCAATCTTTACACATAGAGCATGTAGTGTTTCTGTCTATTCTCCTGTTCGTCTTCCCTCCTTCCATAAAATGATGGGTTCTGCAACACCACCACACCAATGATTCCACCACAATTTTCACACTTTCCTGTACCACACAAGTCTCAACAATAGCCTCCCTCAGTTCTGCTGCACTTGGAGATAAAATTTAAAAAAACATTCTTTCACTCTCCCCCTGCCCCAAGACGTCTAGGTCACATGACTCAATAGACTTCAAGGTCACCTGGCTCAGTGAACACAGATCAGCAAAGTCTTTAAGCATAGGATTATTTTTTCTTGTTTTCTTGTTTGGCGTGGACAGCACCCCTGAGAGTTCCTAGCCTTGTTATGCATAATTTAAGTGGTACTCTAAGCTTGTGAGTGTTTGGTTTTGCCCTATAATGGGTGCCCCCTTGTGTTGAGACAAAGCAATACTTGTCTAATTAGCTCTTATGAGAGTGAAATACATGTCAGGAGTTGTATAGTTCCTTCCAGGTTGCCTTGGATAGTATTTTACTAATCAAAAACTGTAATACTGTTCCTGTGGTGGTAAAATACCTTTGTCATTCTCTAGCTTAGCGTGGACAGCACTGTGATACTCCTATGTTTAAAGACTTTGCTGCCAAAATGGCAAAAGGCTTTGGCCCTTATTAGGAATGAGTTTGGTGGTCCGTTATCCCTGGCAGTCTTGCAGCAGTCTGAGGCCCCTAATATGCTAGTGGTGCTGCTACGGCACCACCGAGCATATTAGAATTTTCCTCACCACCACAGCTTTTATTGACGGTGAGCCCACCATGAAAAGTATGGCGGTCAGGAAACAAAGCGGGCCTTCCATCTGCCAGAAAGGTATGCATTAAGGGGAGCACATGGTGTGCCCCCCTGTATGCATGCCCCCCCAGTTCCTGCAGGACATGGACTTTATAGTCAATGCCCTGCAGAAACTGCATTTGACGCTCCCATTGCATTGCCTTTTTCATAGGTACTGCAGTTGGGCCACCAAAGAACCACCAGAGACAAAAATGTCATAGTCTGTTGGTTGGTTTCTTATATCTTTGGCGGTCTTGGAGCAGGGCGGCGGTCCCGCTCCTAGACAGCCAAAGTCATAATAAGGCCCACTGTCACTTTTCTAGAGTGGCATGGATATCACTGTGCTAATTCAATAGATAAAAACTCTGCTAGAAAAACTGACATTTGAGGTGGTCAGATTTAGTTTTGTGCTGGTGTTGTAGATGAACTCATACAGGAGCAGTTATCCACCTAAACTTAGGAACTACCCAAAGATCCTAGCCTTTTTTGCATAATTTATGAAGCACTCAAAGTCTGTGAGATGTTGGTTTTGATCTTCAATGGATGCTTCCTTGTGTCAAGACAAGGGTATACTTCTCTGACGAGCTCTAATAAGAATGAAAGACGTGTTTGGAGTTGTTTTATTCATTCCAGGGTGGGATGGTTAGTATTTTATAAATCCAGAGCTGTAATACTGTGCCTGCAGTGGTAAAAGACTTTTGTAATTTTTCAGCTCGACATGGGTAGCACTGGCTAATCCTCTGCTTAAACATTTTTCAGCAAAAATGGCAAAAGGCTTTATTGGTTTTCAAGCTCGGTGTGGATAGACTATGTTAATCCTATGCTTAAAAACTTTGCTAGAAAAACAGAAATTTGCAGTGGCCCCCAAGGACGTCCTTGGGGGCTAACTACCCCTCCTGTTATCGCCAATAAATCCCACACAGCGGGATTGTTAATAGGTCTTCAGATGCCACGCGCCCATCTCCACCACTCTGCAAACACGGCTCGTGGTGCACTACTGGTTGGGGGATGAAGTTCACTTTACTCCTGAGGGACCTTGGAGGCCAAGAAGCCCTCCTGGTACCTCCTATAAGTCCTACACAGCTGGATTCCTGAGAGCTTGTTGGAGACCCAGCCTCCTTTCTCTACCACTCTGCAAATGTGACTACTAGTTGAAAAATACATAGGCATTCACAGAAAAAAACAAAAGGACACAGGGACGTTATAGTTAGGAATTCGCATTTAAAAAAAACCTTAGAAAATCACTGAAAAAAACAAATTTTACAGGGACGTTATAGTTAGGAAATGGAATAAAAAGCATAGGAATTCACTGAAAAAAACAAAGGTTACAGAGACGTTATAGTTAGGCTCAGGATTCACTTGTACAAAACAAGGGAAATTCATCAATTATAATTAGCTGAGCAAACTATTACTCCCGCCGCAACACAGTGCTTATGACCTCACATATTACATAACTGATGACATGGTCAGTGACACCACTGATGACATCTCAAATGACATCTCTGATGACATCACTCATGATATCATCCACAGAATCTCTGATGCACCCACTCATACCGCAATATAACCTTTCATACATCCACCACAACTTCCACACTACCATTCTCCAAACGATTGACACACCCATACCAGTACTTACACACCCATTCACTGATTCACGGGGCTACATACACATCCACTCAGTCACCCATACAGCCACTCATATACCATCCTGCTCACTAATACAGCCACTGATATTCTGACTCATACACCCATAAAGCCACTCATACACTGTCAGTCACCCATAGAGGTACTCACACACCTCCTCACTCACCCATAGAATCAATCACACAGCCACTTATTTACCTATACAGTTATACAAACAATATCATTTATTCATACAGATACTAACACATACTCACTCACCGATACTGTGACTGATACAAGCACCTACTCACCCATACACCCACTCTCGCACTCACTCACACAGTCACTCATATACTCCGACACTCACCTATGCTGCCTTTCACATTTGCAGTTACTCAGCCATATACCACTAACACATCCATTCACTCACTAACAAAGCCATACACAAATGCGAATTCCTAACTATACCGTTGGACTCAGGAGGGGGTAACAATTTACTATTCCCCCTCCAAATGCTGCAATAGTAGGGAAAGTGTTGCACTCAGGAGGGGTAAAACTTACGATTCCCACTCCAGTCAGTGCAACAGAGGCAAAAGTGTTGGACTCAGGAGGGGTAACAATGTACTATTCCCACTCCAGTCATTGCAACAGTAAGGAAAGTGTTGTATAGTGGAGGGAATTTACTATTCCCACCTCAGTTTGTGCAACAGTAAAGAGCGAGTTCACTAAAAAGCAAATCAAATATTTTAACAACTACATTAAATAACAACAAATATAAATATTTAAATCTAATATATATATACATATATATATGTACACGTTTTTGAAAAATTATATATTTAATACGTTTAATAAACATTTTAAATTTAAACAAATAAAAGTAATATAATTAAAATACCACACTATATTTTCACAATTATAACAACCAACAAATATAATAATTTTTACAATTAAAACCCTACCACAATTAACACATAACATAATAAATAGCACATCATTTAAACAATGCATAACAGTTTTTATGTTTATTAATTCAATAATTTCCTTGCCTACACCTCTACAAATTAAACAACACATACATATATTTTACAATTATATTAATTACAAATTTACCATAATTATCAATTAAACAATATTAATTAGGTAACACTAAAATAACTATATTTAATTAACTTCCCACCCTTTACCCCTACAAACACAACACACACCTCATATATAACTTTAAAGCTGTCTTAATAACACAATTTACAAAATTAATGATTACATTTTAATTATTAATTAACATTAGGGGCCCGACTACAATGTGGTTTGGAAATCATTTCGACCGAGGGCCCGATTACGATGCGGTTAGGAAGGCCTTTTAAAGGCATTTGCTCTGTCCGAATTGGATCGGGAACGTGTTTTCCCCACCAACTCTAAAAGGTTTCCTACCAACTGAGTATGATGCGAGTTAGGCATTAGGAATATCCCAATCCGAACACAATGGCATTCGGAATGACCGAGCCGTACGGAGCGGAATCGTACGTCTCTACGGGTCACGTTTCCTAACGACCGAGTACGATGATGGATTCAGACAGCCTTTTTAGGCATTTTGGCAGGGTAGCTTTTCTCATGTTATTATATAATCAACCACATTGCTGGCCACAGACATGAAACACAGCCATTAATATTATAGAGGAATTTTGAGCTAACATCCTCAAAGATCACTATAATGTTGAGGTGAATTGAAAGAAAAAAATTCTAAGGCTGTGAAGGATTGCCCTCTGGTTAAATTTACTTTTTCAACTCCGCCACCACGAGCACCATTTATATATAAAAGCTGTTAAATTTTGATTCCCAAAAGTGTAATTTTCCACATTCTAAAATTCTTTCACCCTGGGGTAGTGGGTGAACTGTCCAATGTACTGCCAGCATTTCTTCTTGCAGTGGAAACACGGACCCTGTAACCCTGGGAGCTTGGGCACTATATGGTTCCTTCAGGGTCACGTAATGTGCTGTTGAGTTATTGGGTCAGTTAATAAACTCTAGTATACAGCAATATCTTATATTACTCTCATCTGAAATTCATATTGTCTATAAATATGTTACAAAACTCATCATAGGGCAACAAAGAAACATCTATCTGCTTTCCTCTGCAGGGTGCTGAACCAAAGTGGTTATAGTTACTGTCCTGATCTATATGCCTTTAAATCATTGTGTTGGAGCCAACATGACACATTTCTTCAGTTTTTGAGTGTACTCACACAACTAAATAATAATTAGATAGTAGAATCTCATCAACTTTTTGCTTCCCCTGCTGCCTAAAATTACAGCTAAATGTTCGCTTTCTTTTCTATTTTGTGTGGTATCATATAGTTTACTTCCAATTTGCAGTCGTTAAACCTCTGAACACTGCATCACCTCTACACAATAATCCTGTACATTAGAGTTATTATGACCTTTTGAACTATTTCAGTTTGATATTTGACATCCGCTATGTGGGTTTTCTTTATGGTTCTTTGATTAGTTTTTGCAATTATAATTGTACAAACAAAGTGAATTTCTACTTAGTTTCATCTAAAACATTGCAGTGTAGTGGAGTTCATTAATGGACCCTTCTAATTCATAATATCGATGTATTATTATCCTTCACTAAAACACCATAGAATTTATTAAAGCTATTTTTAATGTAATAATTGTGTTTACTAAAATATTTCTAATCAAATAAGTATTTTGATATCTGCTATTTTTTGTTCTCTTATTTTTGTATGCTTACCTTTTTATTTTGTCCAGGTTGTGGATTAATTTGGTGGTTAGGGTTGCTAGCATTTAATTTAAAATGTCTCAAGTAAATGATTATCTTACAGCAAGTGTTTAGATCAATTCATTTAAAACTAAAAATCAACTTAGTTTGAATAAGTTAAAAAGTGGGGTTCATTTACTTTGGGCTGGATAATTAAGAAGATTTTTTTACATTATGGGTTGTGAGGTCTATTGGGGGATAGTGTGGATAATTATTTTTGAAAAGTTCAAATATAAGTCTGACCTTTGTTGTTTTTATGCTTAAAAAATGGGTACTTTTTTGAGGATTCATATTTTTGTGGATCGTGTTTAATTGATAAATTACTTCAGAACTATTTGTTAAACAATTTTTAAACTTAAGAATTTTGAAATCTGTTTTTATAGTCACAACTTCAGCACAAAATACAATGCACATCCTTGGTGATAGAGGATACCTCTCCAGGCACCAGTACAAAGCGTGACTTCCATTTGACAGAAATGGAAAAGGAAAGAACAAGAACCACCCTCTCCCAATATTTTCTCCCCCCTTCCCTGGTACCAATAGCTGTGCTGTGTTCAATGTCACAGGTTCGGAGTGTGGGTCATTAATTGGGTGCTCTCTTTTCTTTCATCTGATGCGGAATCCGTGAGTCTTAATAATCGCAAGTAACGGGGGGAAGGTCAGCTCTCTAAATTCTTGGGAAAACAGAGCTATAAAGGGCCGCCAGGTAGTTCTAAGTGTGTCGACTTGGGCTGTGAGTGTAAGGGTGAGCTTCTCCATCCTCAGAATGACCCACAGACGGTGCAGCCATCCCAGGTGTGTCGGTGTGGTGGAGGATCCCCAGAGTGATAGGATAGTTTGATGAGCGACCCCCAGCGCAATACTTATCTGGCGTCCCATATGTGATGCAAGGGGATAGGTGAGTGGGTTAGGGAGAACCAGCAATGCGTACAATGGAAATCTAGGGAGCTGAGTTAAAAAGTGGGTGTCGATATTGTTAAGGACTGAGTTCCAGAACGAGGTTATCTTTGGGCAGTCCCATAGTATGTGAGTGAGCATGCCCTTCCACCCACATTGACACAAGCACTCGTCATTATAAGCTGGGTTCCCCCGGTGGAGCCTTACTGGGGTTAGGTACCAATATGATGTGATTTTCATGGCTGTTTCAGTGCCAGCTGAGTTATAGTCAGAGTGTTGTGCTCTGTAGTAGATGTCTCACCACTCCTTTGCAGAGAGTTAGTGTCCTAGTTGTGTTTCCCAGCGACGTTGGGCTGGACATTTGTCCTCAGTCTGTGTGGGTCAGAGAACATATATTTCTAAAAAAAATAATTTGTCTGAGTGTTTGTCTAAAAGCCATTTCTCATTTGGGGTCAGTGTTCACTCTGCTCCGCTTTGCATTGATGGGTACAATAGCCGGTGCCTAATTTGAAGATATTGGAACCGTTCATCCTCTGGGATAGAGTAATCCTTCTTGAGGGTGTCGAAAGGGATAGGGCCCTCCGAATCAAAAAAAATGTCCTGCTGCTCTGCAGGCTGCTCCCTGCCACACTCTAAAGGAAGGCCCGGTCTCAGGTGCGAAAGTGGGGTTATCTAAGACTGGGGTCAGAGGAGAAGGAAGGGTAGTCAACTGCCCCCTGCAGATGCACCAGTCCCACACCCTCAAAAGAAAGCTTGTAACTGGGTAGATATAGAGGCTGGGTGCCCTATAAAATCGCTGAAGGAAAGGAACTTTCTCCAATGAGGTCCCGGCTCTAGCCCTGTCCATAAAAAGCCATGTTTTTCTGACTCTGCTCTAGACCACTCAACTAAGTATTGTAGCTGGGCTGCCTGAAAGTATCGAAGTAAGCACGGTACTCCGAGTACACCCTCCATCGGGGGAAGTCAGCTGCGCTCCTTGCTCATCCTGCGTCATTTGTCGGCCGAGACAAAGTAGTGGAACGCAGCATGCAGGGCCTGGATTGTACCTGCCTGGGGGGGTTAGAGGCAGGGATTGGAATAGGAAAAGTATTCTGGGCAGTGTGGATAGCTTTAAAGCTGCAACGTGGACCTGTAGAGATAGTGGGTAGTGCCACCATTGGTCCAGCTCGGTGCATACTCTTTTCGTCTGCTCTCGATAATTGAGGACATTCGTTCACTCCAGAGTCAGACCTAGTTGGACTCCCAAGTAGGGGATGAACTCGGTCACCAAGCTAATTGTATAGGTCAGTCTCAGAATCTCAACTATGGGAGGGGGAACCAAAATGTTGAGGGCCTGGAACTTGTGGAGGTTCATACGGAACCCAGATGCTTCCCCAAACTCCTCCCTCTCTTTTAGAAAGGGGGTAGGCTCTTGTGGGGATTACCTAACCATTATGTCATCTGCGTATAAACTGATCCGGGGAAACTCACCGCCGAGAGGGAATACTTTGATCCCGGGATGATCTCTCACTCACTGCATGAAGAGTTCAATGTAAAGAGCAAAGAGGAGGGTGAAAGAGTGCAGCCCTGCCATGTGCCCAGCGTATAGCGAAGCTCTCTGAACTATATCCGTCCACCCCCACCTAGGCTACTGAGGACCTATATCCAATCAGGACCCAGGAATGAAACCTCTTCCCAAGCCCAAAGTGCTCTAGTGTTGCATCCAAGAAGGGCCCTTGGACTCGTTTGAAAGCTTTCTCCGCATCTACCAAGAGTAACATGCTAGACCCCTCTCTACAATGGGCTTTATCAATAATGTATAGGAGCCTTTTTGTGTTGGCTGCGCATTGTCTCTGTGGGACAAAATTGGCTTGGTCTTGTCCTTTCAGGCCCTGGATAAAAGGATTGAGGCAGGCTGCCAGAATTCCTGTAAACAGCATTGTGTCTACGTTCAAGAGTGAAATTGGGTGATAATTGCACATAAGGGTCTGCCCTTCCCAGGTTTTGGGATGACAACTATGGCCACTTCGTGCATCAAGGGTCGGAGAGTGGCTGTATCTGCAATAGCATTAAAGAGTTGCGTAAGGATTGGGCTAGATCTGATCAAAAGGCTTTATAGAACCCGGAAGAGAAGCCGTCTGGACCCGGGGATTTTAAGGCTTTCTGCATACAAGTATCGGAGATGACCTTCTCTATTCGGACCAGATCATTAAGGGAGGCTGCCTGGGCATCAGTCAGGCGAGTCGTAGCCGCCATGCGGAGATAGCATATGGAGACTTCTGGGGGAAAAGCGGCTCTGTGTACAGGGTTGTTTAATATTCTTTAAAGCGGGCCGATATCTGAGCATCACCTTCTATTATCTCTCCGTCTCCGGAGAGGAGGGAGTTCACTCTATTAGACTGTCTTTGGGTTAGGAAGTTGGTGGCTAGGAGCCTTCCACATTTAATCCCATTGATATAAAAGGAATGTTTTAGGCGGAGGATTGCGCATTCATCCCTATCTAGGTCTAGGCTCGCCAGTTGTTTCTATGTGGCCTCCAGCTGGTGCCACTTGGTGCAGTGGTGGATGTGTTTTAGTTCACAGGCCTGCTTCTGGAGCTCCGCCCTTTTGAACTTTCATTGTGGGTTTCGGCCGCTGAAATAGCTATAAGTTCCCCCCTGATATCTGCCTTCAGAGCATTCCCAGAGTGTGGATGCAGGGATGTTTGGGGTATCATTATGGTCTATGTATTCACTAATGACTTTCTTGATCTGCATGACCACCTTTAACACTCAAGTAACATTTTCAATAAATGAAATATGAGCAAATTTATTAGATTAGATATAATATATTTATGTTTTTAAAATATAATACACAAGTAATAAAAAATAACTTTGATTCATTTTAAATAATATTATTAATACAATTAATACTCAAGTAACATTTTTAATAAATAAAATATGAGTAAAGTTATTTTATTATATTTAATATATTTATTTATTTAAAATATATTAAAAAAAACATATTGAAGTATAATATACATTTAAATAATCCTGTAGTAATAACATAAAATGTATTTTTTAAATGTTTTGGATTATTAATTAAAATGAAGAAAAAAAAGAATGCATTAGTATTAATCACTAAGTTATAGAATATATATAAAAAAATATAAAAAAATAAATGTTCAAAATATTAAATCCAATTACACAAAAAATTTAGTAAGTATAACATAATTAAACATTTAATTAATACTGAAGTATAATTTATTAAGAAATGAAATGTCTGTAAAAAACCTAATTTTAAATGAATCATTACATTTATCATATTAATATTCAAATAACATTTAAATTATTAATAGAATATTGATTAATTAATAGATTATTGAAAATAATATTCATTATTTTGAAAAATAAATTTTAGGAAAAAAAATAAAAATCTAGAACTTGAACAAATACATTTAAAAAAATCTATATTGTCAAGAAATGTAAAACAATTAAAAACGTTTGTTTTCAAATAAAAAAATGACATTTTCCCACACTTTTGTATTGAATTCGATGGAGAGTTTTGTCCTTTATTTATTTCAATAGTTGAAGGTATGAATCCCGCGGATCTACTTTGCAAGCTGCTTAAAAGGAAGAATAGAGAAGTTTGGGATGGAAATGGAATAAGCATAGAGGTAAGTACTATTTATCATTATTAACTATGATATAAAATCTATAAATATTTGTATTTTAAAATAATTACATTATAAAAAACAAAAACACAATAGTTTTCCTTTTAGATTTTTTATTAAAAAAATTATTATAGAATGTAAATAATTGTATTCAATTTTGTATTATTTTTGTAACATTTTAAATGTAAAGTAACTTTAATAAATAAATGTTTTAATACGTTTATATTTACAACAAGGGGTGGTGAGGGACAGAGTCTCTGAATTAAACAGAATACTCTCACCCAGTCAAGAGATCAGGGCTAGATCCAACACCGTTTTTTAGCTCACTGCACCATCCCAGTTTAAGAACCTGGCTGTATGCAAATTAGTCTGTTCCTGTCCCAGTGCATGATGGGAACAGGGCAAACCAAACTACAAAAGCCAATTCTTACACTGGGAAGGAAACAAGCTACCGGGGACCGGTTTCTGGCATTTCAGCCGTCTTCGGCCCGGCTTGCTTGAATCCTGATGGTGCAATGAGCAAGGGACTCACATCTGAGTATACCCTTCCACGCTTAGGGTGGACAAAAATATTTACAACAAGGGGTGGTTTCTAAATCGTTTTTGGCCACTATAGGTGTGGCAGGGTATACTCAGACATGAGTCCCTTTCTCACTGCTCCATCAGGATTCAAGCAAGCCGGGCCGAAGAAGGCTGAAATGCCAGAAACCGGTCCCCGGTAGCTTGTCTCCTTTCTGGTGAAGAATTGGCTTGGTAGTTTAGTCCGCCCTGTTCCCATGATGCACTGGGCCAGGGACAGACTGATTTGCATATAGCCAGGTTCTGAGCTGAGATGGGGCAGTGAGATAAATAACGGTGATGGATCAAGCCCTGATCTTTGGACTGGGTAAGAGTGGTCTGTTTAACTTAGACACTCTGTTCATCACCACCCCCTTTTCTAAATCGTTAATACGTTTATTACAAAAAAATAAGAAATAGTCCTTTTTTCATCTTTGTAGCTCCTGATGACGTTGACGCGTAAACGTCCATGCAAGCAGCCATTTTGAACAGCGTCGATGGAGGAAGCAGCAGGAAGCTGATCTGCGCTCAGGTAGGAAACTCTTTAAACTTTATTTATAAACATTAGAATGTTAATTAGTGTATATATATTGTAAAGAAAGGATAAGGAGAGGTTGCATATGATAAATGTAATGTTTACGTTGTAATTTCCCCATGGGGCACAGGGTCAGAGCTGATTTGCATATCGCCATTGTCTAACCCAGGGTGGTGTGGAGTTCAAAAAAACGATGGATTTGGGCCCAGATCTTTGGACTGGGATGAATGTGTGACATTGATCCACATTCGGTCCATCACCTGTTTTGTTTGCAATACCGCCATAAGTGCGCTGGGGATGCTCAGACGTGGGTCCCAGGCACTCCACACCACTGGAGTCAAGCTAGCCGGGCTGATGAGAGGTGTTACCTCGAAACCGGTCCGGTCCTCGGATGCTTGATTCCGTTCTGGGAAGGACATGGCTTTTGTAGTTCGGACTGGACTGTTCCGATGGGGCACAGGGTCAGAGCTGATTTGCATATCGCCATTGTCTAACCCAGGGTGGTGCGGAGTGCAAAAAAACGATGGATTTGGGCCCAGATCTTTGGACTGGGATGAATGTGTGACATTGATCCACATTCGGTCCATCACCTGTTTTGTTTACGTTGTAATTTCAGCATGTCGTCGATCATGTTAGTAGAGTATGCCTTTGTTGGGTCGCTATAAATAATAGGTTAATGTTATTTATGGATGTATTATGTTAAAGAAAGGTGAATGGTAATGTTATTTTAGGATGTCTGACTATTTATTGCTTTAAGGAAAGTTATGATTTAAAATGCATTGATAAAAATGATCTAAAAGTACATTGAATACATGTATTTGGAAATAATTTGGAGATCGAGATTGAAAGACAGCTCGTTTCGTGGATTTTGGATTATTTGAGTGATCTAGTTGGAATGAACTTTGTTTTCTGGAATTGTGGTTTTTATGGTGTTTTTGAATTTTGAAAATATGGGCTTTCAGGAACTTTTGAAACCTTGCAAGATGGACATAGTAAGAACATGTATTTCTAGGACTTCGTATTATTTTCAGGATGGAGTTAGAAAGTTTTTGGATTTCGTGCACGTTGTTTTACTTTTAGGATACACATGGAATTTGGAAACCTTTCCAGATTGATTTTAAAAGAATATGGATTTCGTGGACTTTGGATTACTATCAGGATGCACATGGACTTTGGAAACCTTTCCCGATGGACTTGGAAAAAACATGGATTTCGTGGAGTTTGGATTACTTTCAGGATGCATATGAAGTTTGGAAACCTTTCAAAATGGACTTGGAAAGGTCTTGGATTTCGTGGACTTTGGATTACTTTTAGGATGCACTTTGAAAGTAAAAGGATTTCCGGGACATTGGATTAAAGAATACAAATTTCGAAAAAAGGAAGATGGATTTTCGTGAAAAAGTAATACCTTTGAAGACATTGATTTACACATGGGTTTCGATTTTGACTTTGAAACAAGAAGATTAATGAGAGGACTCAAAAAGAAGCCTTTTCTTGGAATATGTTGTATTCGATTCAAGAAGATATTTTTTAAAAGAAAATAAATGCATTTTTTAAATTATAAACAATGGATTTTAAAATAAGGAAATTAAAAAAAGGTGATCTAATTAGAAAAAAGAAAAAAAGGAATTTTTTTAACATCCTTGGATTGCTTGGGTTATAGGATTTTGCAACAAAATTGAATTATTTTGGGGAAACAAGATGAAGAAAAAGAAAGAAGACAACTACAGGTAAGCTGACCTGACGTTAATATTTTTAAAATATTTTAGAAAAATGTTAATGCCAATTGAATTAAAACGTTTATATAATTTAGGTAAAAGCAGGAAAATACGGTGTAAATTATATTTAGAAATGTAGAATGTTAGCAACATTATCAAGGTAGTCTAGCCACACACAATGAAAACTGTTGTAGAATAGCCAATAGTCTCTCAGACATTTCCTTTGGTTTTTGGGAAATGCGTGGGTTTCGGCTACCAGTTAATGTTTGAGAGATTCTCATTTCTTGAAAACTTTGCTCCTTCTTCAAAGTTTCCAAAAATGAATAGAAGTTAGGGTGTGGTTTGCCAATTGTATGGTTGAAGGAGTTATGCCATCATTCTATGGCATTGTTTGTTTTTGCTTCTCCTTCTAAACAGCTTGTGTAGCAGTTCCACCACTCCACATGGAAACGTGGCTTCCTCCTGTGACCCGATCTGCTTAAATGCCCAATCCATGTGTCCCCAAAATAATTTAGTACGGGTGCCAATTATTCTTCATGTTCGTTAAAAAATTCTGATTCTGTAATTGCATTGTAGTACTCGTCTACACTTTCAGGAGGAACAAAGCAAAGAGCTGTACGTTTTTTTAATTTGAACTGTAGTTTGCTATCAGTTAAGTAATCTGCAATCAGGGATGTTTTTTGTAGTTTACGCCAGAATGCCTGGGAAAAATGAAAAAAACATCCCTGAATGTTGATATACGTGTACGTTTTAGTGATCACATTGATCATTGTCAATTCAAAATCAACAATTATCTTCCTAGGACTTTTATTGGATTTTTTGGTTTTAATCCTGATAAAAGCTCAGTGTAGGTTGCAGATTGCTTATCAGGTAGCAAACTATATACTAAGGGAATTACATTGTGGTTAATCTTTGCGTGAATAGTGTAAATTTGGGTGAAAGGATGGGGTGTACTTTAACATCCCATCCATCATCCAAATTTCACTGTTCTCTAACTTAACAAGGTTGCGGGGTGTACTAAAGATAAGAATACATTTATGAGGGTTTTGGTTGTCATGAAGGAGGAAAGGTTCATTAGAAAAAGAAATAGTGAGTTCATCAGGAATTTGAATGAAAGAAAAGGTATGAGGAGTTGTAGTATGTGTATTACTTGCCTGCTTTTGTCTTTGAATAATTCTTCACAAATTGGGAATAATAGGCATACTACTAGCAACATGACTGGGGACATGCTGTGTCCCTATTTAAATACATTTCTAAAACTTGAAAAAATGTCTAACACTGTGTCCCTTGACATTTAGCAAACTTGTTTTCATTAATTTGAATTAATAAGCATTGTGGCTTTTTAATATTTTTTATATGTTACCACATTTAAACAAATTGAGTTTTGCTGCTATTTTACTTATTTTGCAAGCTTATGATTAATATTTATAGGTACTTACATATCTGTCAAAATTCGCTTTATCTTGAAAAAAATGCTTTTTCAAATCAGCTAATTATGGTAATCTGTAATTTTATTAATTATATGATTTAGAATTAATACTTAGTTATTAAGGATAAATCCTTTTTATACTTCTATTTCTTTATAAACTTTCTTCTTTGTGTCAAAATATCTGTTTTTCAATGACTCCGGGTCGTCACTGTGTGAAAAGATCAGAGGGTCCGTTTTTGGCGTCTGCTCTCTCTGGTAGTTGATAATCAACTGTTTTCAAAATGGTGTCTTCCTCGTATTTATAGGTTTGTTCAGTGTTCTTAATTTTTAAAAATTTTTTAAAAGCTTTTAAAATCCTTTTATTTGCTGTGTAAACATGCAATTTAAAAAATCGATTTAAAAAGTGTTGTTTTAAGTTTCTAATTCCGTTTTGGCATCCATTTTGTTTTCAGTGTTTTGGTGTTACGTTCATGAAAAGAGTTGTAGGACTATTTTTTTATCTTCACTATTTAAAATGGCTGGTATGTGTTTGTTATTTGTTGGTTATTTCAGATAGTTATTTTTATTTCTCGTTTTTTTTAAACTGTTATTTTTAAGTTGCGCTTATTTTGTAAAAAAGTTACATTTTAGAATATGCAAGTACTTTTTTAATACTCGAGTATTAATTGTAATACGCGAGTATTAATTTATTAAAAAAGCTTTGCTTTTCGTAAAATTTACGTACAGTTTATTACCACATTTTAATACACTTCCCCATCCAAAACCCCTATATTTCCTGCATCCCGTGCAAGGTTTTATTTTACAAAAAAAAACAAAAACGTTTATTTTATGCGTTGTAAGGGTATACGTAATATGTGTTTTCATTGTAATGGTACTTTTCCATTACTTTTACTATTTCGCGTTGTAATGGTATGCATTGTAAAGTCATGTGTTGTAAAGGTACTTGCGTTGTAAAAAATGCGTTGTAAAAGCATGCGTTGTAATAGTATGCATTGTAACGTCATACATCCCCTCCTCACACTCTGACCTAGTCTGAGTGCGAACTACAACCCCCTCTCTAAGAGGGAGGATCTTAGGAATGTTTTCATTCAGTTTTCAGTTTGAAAGAGGGATACTAAATACCCTATGTGAAAAAGGTGTGGTGATGAAGCAAAAACTATAAATGGGAGTTAAAATTGGTTCAGAGGTATGCAGATAGTTTTTCAAGCATCTTCTGACCAGGATTAAAAACAACTTAGACAGAGTGAAGTTAGATCCGTACAAGAGTGCATGAATGGTCATAGGTCAACGTGTTTCAGCCTAATGCCCTCATTGGGGGTGTAGCTGCCTTCCTCAGGGCCTCGTGTTAGTTACTACCAGTGTAGGCAACAAGATTAATCAAAAAAGGAGTGAATATACAAAACCAGTGTTTGGAGTTTTAGAATAATTTCAATCAGTGATCCACTAATTCAGATTCAGATTAGCTTTATTCGATTTTCATAGTATAAAATCATAAAAGCAACAATACATATATATACACATCTATGAATTTCGTTAGATTATAAATAACATTTAAGGATAAAAAAGTATTAAATCAACATGTAATTAATCAGTCATATGTCGAAATTAGCTAATCATCGGGTTGCGTTTCCTCAGAACACTTTTTAAAAAGCCCGTCATAACCATGGTACATGTAACATTTCCCAACTGTTGTAGACTAAGGAACGCAGGCCTGCATTGCCGCCAAGCTCTATATATCAAGTATTGCTTGATCCATATACTACGTTCCTTCTCATACAGTTTGCAAAATAACACCACGTGAAAAGTAGATTGCGATGTCATTTTATCACATGGACATAAATCTAGGATTCTCGACCAATCGTTTTTAGTTGGAAATGTAACCAGACGGTGAAATAAATCAAACCTAAACCTGGTCAAAATAAGACGATCAAAGCACATAGTACAGAGGGTCAGATAAGGTTGTATTGCTTAGCAGGACAATGACAGTTGATGTTGGGTTACTGTTTTCTTTATGAGCTCCGCTGAACATCTTAACAAGACAAAATGATCCATGCATAGCCTTTGTAGTACTTTATTTGGAACTCCAAGGATCAGTTCCGGGTTACTGAATAGCTCTGGCCTTTGCAATTCAGTTAGTGTTTTCCTGACATACTCAAGCCAACAAATGCGCTTAGCATTGTCCAAGCCCATGACATCCCTAATAATACCCTGGTTTAGGCCAAGGGCTTTTGATGCCCATACTCTCCGCCAGAGCAAGATAGGTTGCAGTTTGATCAAATCTGAAATGTGGTCCATGCCCAGTTCTGCGTGACAATTAAAAACAGACGTGCCCTGGGGAAGAGCTAGCAAGTATCTAAAACATTTGTTTTCTGCTATTTGCAGGGAAGATGTATCCTGGTATCCCCAGATTCCTGCCCCGTATAAAGCAATTCTTCTACATTTGGCCACATAGATGTTTAACAGGATTTCAGGGGTCTTTTGCCTAGTTTAGTCGAAAAGTGCATCAGTGCCGTAATAGATCGTTTGAAAGATAGAGTCCTGTTCTTAACCTCAGGGCCCCATGAGCCCGAGCCATCGATTAGTACCCCCAGGTAGGGAAAGGTTTTAGTATGTTCAATTTTAAGTCCTGTCACTTTGAGGTGCTTACAAGTGGCGCAACCTTTACCACAGAGCATCACAAACGACTTTTTAGCATTAAGTCTAAGGCCCCTAGCTTCCATGAATTCTACATACTTTAATAGCCTTCTGGGCACCCACCTTGGTTCTGGCCATCAATACCGCGTCATCCGCATAGAGAAGGGAGACAATCTGTTTTTTACCATATCTCGGCGAATCGATTGTACTGGCCCCCAATACCTCCTCCAAGTTGTTCGTATATAGGGAGAAAAGAAAGGGGGCCAGCACGCAGCCTTGTCTCACCCCCTTCTCTATGCGGGAAGACCCTGTACACTCCGTCCTCATCCCGTGTCTCATTTTAGCTGTTGCCCCTGAATAGAGCTGCCGGAGGAAAAGCACAATGGCAGGCTCTACATTCATTTCCTCTAGTATTTGTCACAGCTTGACATGCTCCACGCAATCAAAGGCGGCTGAAAGGTTGACAAAAATTGCGTACAGTTGGCCTTCCTTGGCCTGGGTACATTTCTCCTGCAACATTACAAAGTTTAGGACCTGCTCCACAGTACCCATTCCCTCACGAAAACCATACTGAACGCTATGTTTCGTGTTGTGCGGTTTATCTTGGTTCTCCGCCCCACATAGATGTTGTGGCATTTATCATCGGGTGATCTATTGTGCTACATGCCAGCCTCAAACCTGAGGTAACCTCTGGAGTAGTGTAGCAGTGTCCAGAGAAATGTATAGGTACCACCACGGAAGAAGGTTAATGTTAAAAAACAAACCTACATCCAAGCAATTACTTTAATTATAAACGGATGTGATTTGTTATTAAAAGTAACAAACGGGTATACTTTTGGATCGAGCAACTGGATCCTCGCATATCACTTAAAACACACAGTCAACATGTTTCTGCTCCTTCTCGCCCAGCCGGGTCTATGGAGCATTTGTCAGGACAAAACGGATTAAAATTATACTCACACTTTTTTTGTAGTATGTCAGGGGTTGTAATTATACCCACCATAGTTTTAATTAAAGGCTCAATTTACCTGAAATAAAAATCACAAAATCAAATATTTGGCAATTTTTCAAATATTCTTGGTGTACCTCTGCATGTACGTTTTTAGCTAACTGGCACCGTTTTGGTGGTCAATAGTTTACAAATTATCTGCACAGACATCATTTTTCCGTTATATTTATTGTTCACAGTTTTAGCATTTTTGAGGAGGCTAGTCGGCGACTCACAATGGGGAATCTAATCATGCGATCAATGGGGCACAATGTTTAAAAGACAGCAAACGGTGATGGTAACTAATCACACGCTTACCGAACTGTTCTTGTTTTGAATTGAATAGATATAACTAGTTAGTTCATAATATATCTCAAGATTACGTGCTAACTTAATAGCGATTGTTTCTTACTCACTCTCACTGTGTTATAGAAACGTCGCTCGCATTATATAGTGATAAAGTTCATGGCGCTGATACCCACGATTATTACAATATACAGCATGCACGCTCTAAGTGAAGTCTTTACCTTATTAGTAGCGGTTTTTATGTCCTCGGGGGATTGGACATTGGAGTCCCAGGCTGCAAAAAAGGGGGGGGTACAAAATATTACCGTTACCCAGGTCTAGGTTACCCTCTTGGAGACATTTGATGGTCCGCGTGACTCTTCTCACCCGCAGTAAAAGGCGTATTCCGCGTCTGGTGCTGGCTCTGCCCTCGGACGCGCAAACGTCGTCAGTGTCTTGCTTTTCTATTCTCAAGTTCATGGTAATAGAGAGCGGACACTTGGCGTTGCTTGTCGAGTTGTTAGTCATAGAAAACGAACACTTGTTGATAGTGTTTTAGAGAGAGGGGAGTCACCATATTAACATTTGTTCAGTTCAGATTGGCGTAATATTGTTGTTAGTTGTGCTGTAATATTTCAGCACAATTGTTGCATGGAATTGGGAACGATGGTTCGGTAAAACTAAATGCTATGTCAACAATTTTATATTGCATTCTTTGTGTGGTATGATAATGTATTTGAACAGGTACTGAGTCACGTATGTACAGGATATTATGCAAAATGATGCCAAGGAACATTGTCATTTAGTCCACACTGGTGGGTTTTTAGTCTGTCTACCCATCTTTGTTCCTTCTCATATAGGATTTTCTCAGCATTACCTGTCTTATCTTTTAACATTTCGATTACTGTCCATTTCAAATCTTCTGCTCAGTGTGGACTTAATGACAATGTTCCTTGGCATCATTTTGCATAATATCCTGTACATACGTGACTCAGTACCTGTTCAAATACATTATCATACCACACAAAGAATGCAATATAAAATTGTTGACATAGCATTTAGTTTTAACGAACCAACGTTTCCAATTCCATGCAACAATTGTGCTGAAATATTACATCACAACTAACAACAATATCACGCCAATCTGAACTGAACAAATGTTAATATGGCGACTCCCCTCTCTCTAAAACACTATCAACAAGTGTCCGTTTTCTATGACTAACAACTCGACAAGCAAAGCCAAGTGTCCGCTCTCTATTACCATGAACTTGAGAATAGAAAAGAAAGACACTGACGGCGTTTCCGCGTCCGGGGGCAGAGCCAGCACCAGACGCGGAATATGCCTTTAACTGCGGGTGAGAAGAGTCACGCGGACCATTGAATGTCTCCAAGAGGGTAACCTAGACCTGAGTAACGGTAATATTTTGTACCCCCTCTTTTTTGCAGCCTGGGACTGCAATGCCCAATCCCCCGAGGACATAAAAACCGCTACTAATAAGGTAAAGACTTCACTTAGAGCGTGCATGCTGTATATTGTAATAATCGTGGGTATCAGCGCCATGAACTTTATCACTATATAATGCGAGCGACATTTCTATCACACAGTGAGAGTGAGTAAGAAACAACCGCTATCAAGTTAGCATGTAATCTTGAGATATATTATGAACTAACTAGTTATATCTATTCAGTTCAAAACAAGAACAGTTCGGTAAGCGTGTGATTAGTTACCATCACCGTTTGCTGTCTTTTAAACATTGTGCCCCATTGATCGCATGATTAGATTCCCCATTGTGATTCGCCGACTAGACTCCTCAAAAATGCTAAAACTGTGAACAATAAATATCACGGACAAATTATGTCTGTGCAGATAATTTGTAAACTATTGACCACCAAAACGGTGCTAGTTAGCTAAAAAGGTACATGCAGAGGTACACCAAGAATATTTGAAAAATTGCCAAATATTTGATTCTGTGATTTTTATTTCAGGTAAATTGAGCCTTGAATTAAAACTACGGTGGGTATAATTACAACTCCAGACATACTACAAAAAAGTGTGAGTATAATTTTAATCCGTTTTGTCCTGACGAATGCTCCATAGACCAGGCTGGGCGAGAAGGAGCAGAAACATGTTGACTGTGTGTTTTAAGTGATATGCGAGGATCCAGTTGCTCGATCCAAAAGTATACCTGTTTGTTACTTTTAATAACAAATCACATCCGTTTATAATTAAAGTAATTGCTTGGATGTAGGTTTGTTTTTTAACATTAACCTTCTTCCGTGGTGGTACCTATACATTTCTCTGGACACTGCTACGGTACTCCAGAGGGGACCTCAGGTTTGAGGCTGGCATGTAGCACAATAGATCATCCGATGATAAATGCCACAACGTGTATGTGGGGCGGAGAACCAAGATAAACCGCACAACACGAAACATAGCGTTTATGAGGGTTATCTAAAGAACCTTTTGTAACGTAGTTACAAGTGTCCTAGTCTATTCTTGATAAACGTATCTAACCTGGGGAACTGACTAGACACCTATTCCTCCTCCCTATTTTTGATTAAGAATGTATTAAGCAGCGCACAGCTGCGGGAGTTCACATTGGCTACTAAACAGGTAGCGCCGAAGAATTCACAACAGTAGCATTATGGAGGACAACCTCGGCTTGAGTTACACGGAGGATGATATCAGCGAGATATTGGCGGCACAACCCCTACTACAGAATACAGACCTAACCTAGGCATTAGCGCAGACGGATGATTGGGAAGGCCTATCTGAGAAAAAACTGGAACAAATTAGGACAGCCATCCATGGCATTATAATGACCGAATATCTAAGATCAAAATCGGCACCCAGGGGCCTGTGGGTTAACAATGCACCAAGGATTTTCCTGCACGACCTGGCATTTAGACGTGACTGGTCGTCGATATCGTGAAATGTACCTTGGACTATCTGGTCCTCATAGTAAAAACTGCAAAGAGGCTATCAGAAGCACTACTTGCCCAAATACAAACCTGTAAAAATGAACTGAGAAAAGGAATATCCCCTTCAGTATACAAAAAGAGACTTGATGAAATTAACAAGGAGATGAATGACACACAAGAATATCTTATGCAAAGCAAGTTACAAAAACTGGGAAAGGATCTGAAGAGATTTAGCCAGGAAAAGATGCATCCGTACACTAAAGAAGAATATACACCACCCGACCAAAACTCTGACAATGATTCAGGAGGGTGGAACTCTACAGATGAGTCTGAAGACGGCTCTGAAGATTCGACCCCAAGAAGAGGGAGAAACAACTATTGTCAGTTTCGTCAAAAGAGAGGAAACAGGTGGCTGAGACAGAACTTTGCTGGAAGGGGTTTTGCTGGAAATCAAATCCCATTTTTCCAACCATACATGCCACCTTATGCAGCCTGGATAAATCCCTACAATCAGGGGATGTCCCAAATGCCTCACATGATGGGCCTACAAATGCCGGGAGCTGAGAACTCTAATCAACAGCCTTTTTTAGCAAGAGGCCAACAACAAAGAGGACGTCGCAAAACCTTAACCTGGCAAGATCAGCAGAGGAATATGCTGACACGCAGCATGACAACCGAAAAACCAGGGACAAGCAAGAACATTCATTAATTGTAAATCTGACAGATCTAGTCCTCTCTGAAGACCAATCAAAAGTCCTTAACAAAGGACTAGGATTTGTGCCCACCCCAACCTTAGACACTTTTAAACTCAAATGTGAGTTGGCTGAATTTTGTCGAACCTTGAAATTGAAAGCATACTTCACAGGAACTGAACAGAGAACAGAGGATGGAGATACCAACCTAAGGAGAAAATCCACATTTAACCCTCCCAACACTCTAATACCTGTAGAAATCCAAACCTTCCAACAAGCCATCATGAAGGGTATAGATGAAATGAGTATCGAAAGTAACCAGACTTTTCAAAATCTGATAAAGAAGGAACGACAAGCTCTGGAAGAACTATGTGGAAATGACAATATTGTCATTAAGCCCGCGGATAAGGGTGGGGGTATAGTGATTCTGGGGAAAGAAGGCTACAAACAACAATGCCTAGCTCTCTTGGCAGATGAGAAATTTTATAAAAGAATTATCTCAGATCCAACGCCGAGACTGCAGAACTCAATTGCATTGATGGTTTACGAGGCTGAAACAAATGCGTGGATATCAAAGAAAGAGGCAGACTATTTAATCACAAAGGCACCTAAGATCCCTTTCTTTTACTCTTTACCAAAAACACATAAGAACAAATCCCCACCACCGGGACGCCCAATAGTATCGGGCATAGGCTCAATATTAGAGCCCATCTCACAGTTCGCGGACCAATTTTTGAAACCCCTAGTTCAAAAAACACCAACTTATTTAAAAGATACCCGAGATCTTCTCAACCAAGTGCTGGAGATGCCTTTGACCAAACGACTATGCTACTGGTAGGATTAGATGTAGAGTCATTATATACAAGTTTACCACAGAAAGAGACACTACAAATGCTTGAGGACACACTATTTATGGAAGAGGGGAACTATCGAACACCTCGCCACTTTGTCCTAGAATGTTGCCGGCTGGCACTGACTGAAAATTACTTTGAATTTGATGGAAGTTTGTTTTTACAGAGCCATGGTACTTCCATGGGAAGTGCATTTGCCCCTTCAGTGGCAGGCTTGTATGTCAGCCATTTTGAAACTAACAATGTATTTGCTGACACGAATCCCTTCGCTACCAATATTTTATACTGGAAGCGCTATATAGATGATATCCTGATGATTTGGAAGAATGAGAAAGATCTGAATCTATTCATAGACTGGTTGAACACAAGAGACAAGTGTTTAAAATTCACGTTCACATCAGATGATACCAGCATAGATTTTTTAGATCTGACAATTTTTGTTAAAGATGGACAGATCGAAACTAAAACCTTCACCAAACAGACTGAAAAGAACAGCTTGTTATCATATAAAAACTTCCACCCAAAACCTTTGAGAGACAATCTGCCCTATAGTCAATTTTTAAGACTGAAAAGAAACTGCAGCCAATACAATGACTACAGAAAACAAGCACAAGAACTAAGCTTAAAACTTCAGAGCCGGGATTACAAACAGGCCACTATCTCAAAATGTCGCAAGAGAGCAAAAAAACAACCAAGAACATCCTTACTTGAAACTATCACAAAGGAACCTGTTCGAGATCTGGTTACATGTGTCACAACATACTGCCCGGTAACCTACATGGTCCAGAAGCTAGTGAACAAGAACTGGCGGATATTGACATCAGGGAATCTGAAATGGCCTAAAACCAGATTCGCAAACCGCTGAACGCGAAACCTGAAGGATTTACTTGTCCACACTCGTCCGAAGAAACAAATCACAAGTGGACACTTAAGGAACACGAGATGGCTATCGTGACAGGACACCACCCTTGTGGAACCTGTCTCGCCCGCAACTTAACATCCACAACTAAAACTCTACAATTGACAGAGACATTGCTTTGGACCCAAAGGCAGCATACCAACTGCAACTCGACACATGTAATCTACATGATTACATGTCCCTGTGGTAAACAATATATAGGAATGACTTGCAGAAAGGTAAAGTTAAGAATTGGGGAACATAAGAGTAACATCAAGCTGAAGAAAAACAACACGAAACTCTGCACCCATTTTGTTGAAACAGGCCAGAGAGCAGAAGATTTGAAATGGACAGTGTGAGAAGTTGGCCCGATATGCAACGTTCGCTATTCTAGCGACCGCTATGTATCGTTCCAACGACCCTTATGGTGTTTGGTTGTAAGTCAACCTATAGACCAGCTATCCTAGTAGCGTGGATACGAGCAGTCTAAGGCTAAAGACTCGAGAGGGCGCGTTAAGCCAGCTGTTTACCACACATGTACCCCTTGAACACCCAGTGAAAGGACACCACACGAGTGTTATGAAAATAAACAGTATATTTATTAAGAATCACAACAGCCCTGTACTCTTTATGAGGACAGGGTACTTAGCACAGACCAAATCTCTTTAGCAAATACTTTAAGTGCACAATTAAAACAAGTGTCCGAGGACACGGAAGGTTAAGGCAAGTCGGAAGCGAGGGACTCGGGACCCTAGAGTAAGGAGGCTATGCAGGCACTGAAATGCCGAGTTACCTAGCCACGAGGGCTGCGGCTGCACAAGTCTTACAGGCGTCGGGGTCTTCGCTGACGAGCCAGGAGCCGGAAGAAAAGGAGTTGCTGGCCGGCGACCAGTGATGAATAGTTCGTAGAGATCCAAGCCTGGATCGGAGATTGATGAAACCTGAAAGCAGAGGGGACCAAGTTCGTACTACTAGCCAGTAGTCAGAGGGTACCAGGAAGGCACCAGTTGGCCGTCACCTCGACCAGGTGAGTGGGCGACGCTAGGCTCTGCAGTCTCATGGACCAGGAGGCGTTGTCGGCGACCACGGTGGAGGTGCGAGCTGTCCCACGACGGATGACGCTGTCGGCGTCTTGAGTGGACCAGGAGGGTCCGGGTGCTTCTCGAAAAGATGGAAGCAAGGGCCAGTCTGGAGCAACCAGACCGGCAGTGATGATTCTCGGATGTCGTCACAGAAGGACACAAGCCAGCGGCTAGTGACCAGACAACGTGCTGAGCAGCGAGCAGAAGGGCCCCACGCAGATCGTGGAGATGCTGGGGGACTGCACTTCGGAGCTGGAGCGGCTCAGGGTCGGGGCTTCTCGGACCCCAGAGCACTCACCAGAGAGTTACCTCGATGGTCGTGCTGGTTTTTAAGAGCGTGCAGGTTCTGATGATGGCCGGTCCCTCGAGGTCTCGTCGCACCCACAGATCACAGCTGAGCTGATGACGGGGGTAGAGGTCAGAGGTGCCAGGGAAGCCGGTTCTCGTCGAGCTGGGCCGTCGGATTCCTTGAGGAAGGACTTACAGCAAACCGCAGAGTTCTTAGATGGTGCCCGCTGATGCAGGGTGACTACTCCTTAGCCACAAGGGAGAAATCTTGAGAAGAGTCTTGAAGTCCTTTCGTAGAAAGTATTCTTGATTCAAAGATGATCTAATTTGGAAGGGTCCCCGCTCCGGCCTTTATCCTAAAGAAAGGGGTGGGTACATGACTAGGTCCTGCCCTAAGGGTGGGACCAGGAAGGGGGGTAGTTACACCCCTCTCCCCTGCCGGACTTTCCCCAGGCCAGGGCTGTCGCCCCTGGAACTGGTTCTAACCGGCAGATGCGTAGTGAGCACCGGGGTGCCACTCCGCAGTCACCTTCTCGCAAAAGCCCTACCTACCCAGAATACACAAACCCTGTCTGGGACGGTGCGAACACCGCCCTCGACAGGAAACCCTTTGTCCAAGCGCTCCTCGCTGGAAGGACTCCCAGCAGCAGGAGGTCAGACTCGTGTCTGTGGTGGCAGCATCCATTTTGTGGAGCTGAGGCTTTCGTTAACTTTAACCGGGGTTCACAGTTACGTACATGTCGTGTCCCTCTAGAAGGGCGGAATGCTAACCTCGTCGCCAGGTGAGAGGGCAGCATCCCGATTCGTATGACACCTTACTCGACATGTCTTGATAACGCGACACCGAAGTTACCGATGTGGCACGCGTTATCATGGAACAGCCATTGGGTCTTTTCTCCGCAAGCTGCAACCGGCTCGGCTCGGGCCAGAACACAGTTCACGCGAGCCCATGCACTCTGCCTTCAGGATTGTCAAGGCCTGCCATAGGAGTGACTGATAGGGACTCGGGTGTCCATTGTATGGTTAGATATAGAGCTACTATATCTAAAGCAAAGGGTGATTACACGACTTCGCCCCAGCTGTCATGCAGCCAGTTGTGTCAAATTTAGGAGGCCAGCCAGGGGTGGCATAATACATGCTGCAGCCCCTGGCGGCCCTGGGTACACCCATGCCCTGAGTTACAGGGTCTGATAGGGTGGCCCAGTACCAATTGGAAATGTACCTAGGGTACATGGAATCCATTTTAAAGAGAGAGCAGTAGGCCTGGGGTCCTGATTGGCAGGGTCCCAGGTCGACTATGTCCGAAACCAGCTAAAACACAGGGCAAAAAGTTGGGGGCAACCATAGTCAGGACGTACCTTCCTACACAACCCCCCCCCAAACGAAAGGAGATAAGGCTATCCTTGCCCAGGTAAGCCTCTATTACCTAAGTGGCCATATAAGGAAGGACCAGCTCTGGCTTGGTTTCCCCCTGTGTCATGGTCCACTAGGCAACCCCTCACCCTAAGGGTATCTGAGGGTCTCCACCATAGGGAATCTCTGTCTCTGGTGTGTCTTGGGAAAGAAGAAGGCTGATGCTGGGATGGAGTACTGAAGTGAGGCTCCTCTACCTTTGGGCTCAACTTCCTCCAATCACCATTCATCATGTGCGCCTTTCTTTCTTTAGCTGAGATGCACTGAGCTCTCAGGGTCAGTCTCTGGCTACCTAAAGCTGGAGGCTGAGTCCCTCTGTTTGGCTTACTGGAGGGACAGGTCAGGTCTGGGGTTTTTAGGCCCCATGTTTGGCTGTGCCCAACAGTGTCCAGCTGTGGGAGTTCCCTAACTACTTTTAAGGGGGATCCCTCAGGAGTCTGTTTTATTTTCACTTGGCTAGGTTTACTAGCTTCAGTGATCCTAATCTGATGATTAAGGGGTTCTTTCGGACAGGGGGCCCTTTTGGGTCCACCACTGGCCTCCCTGATCTCTTCAGCCCTGGGCTGACTGAGGCAGGGTAGAGAGGTGCAGGTTACCTGCTCCAGACTGGGTCCCACCTGGGAAGGGTCCACTGCCATCAGGGGCTCTGCCAGGCTAGGCCTGACTACCTCTGGGGCAGTTCCTTCAACAGGGGTAGAGTCAGTTCCCTGAGGAGGCTGGCTCTCACCTAGTGTCTGGGAGGGGGAAGACTCTTCTTCCTCCTCAATGCTCTCTGTTTGAGTGGAGTGATCCATTGTTTCAGGCTTCACAACCTCACTATCTGTTTGAGTAGAGGCTGAGACCATTTCAACCTTGCCAACCTTTTCAGGAGGGCACTCAGTCTGTGTTTGGGCTGTGACTGTCACTGCCCTCCTATCCTGTCCTGGAAAGTCTGTCTGAGCCTGGGCAGTGGCTACCACTGCCCGTCCAACCTTTTCAGGGAGGAATGGTGCTTGGACTGGGGCTGTAGCTATTACTGCCCCACTAACCTGTCTGGATAGGCCTATCATTCTGGAATGAGTTTCTTGCTCCACCTCAGCCCATGCTGAGAGTTCCAGGTCATTCCCCAGTAAGCAATCTACGGGTAGGTTATCTGTCACTGCCACTCTCATGGGCCCTGTGACATTACCCCAGCTGAGCTTGACTACTGCCATGGGATGCCTTCTCTTCATTCCATGAATGTCCGTCACCTGATAAGTAAAACCAGGGGTCAGTTGAGCAGAGGGGACCAGATGGTCACTCACCATGGTGAGGCTGGCCCCTGTGTCTCTGAATGCCTCAACTTTCTGACCATTCACTAAAACTTCTTGTCTATACTTTCCCAAAATGTGGGGTCCAGTAGTGAAGTTGGCAAACCCCATGCCAGTCTCACAGACAAGAGTGTGGTCAGGGAACCTGGCTAAGCCATAGTCCTCCTGATTGCCCAAAGTAATGCCCACCACATTCTTGGGGGCACTCCCACCACCTGGGGGATTACCACTAGTGGTAACAGGAGGTTTAGGAGTATTACTTGGGGGTATGTTTTCCTTATTGCTATTTTTAGGGCACTTGGCATCACTTTTGTAATGGCCCACCTGTTTACAGGTATGGCAATAAGGTTTCTTCTGTTCTGAAGGAGTGTTCTGGGACCCACCACCCTTGTTGGAGTTTTGGGGCCCTTGGGAAGTCTTCTCTGTGGATTTATCCCCACCCTTCTCTTGAGGCTTGGTCGATTCCTTTTTCTGGTCACCACCCTGGTTTTTAGGCCTAACCCTGGTTCTGACCCATTTGTCTGCCCTCTTACCCAATTCCTGTGGAGAGGTCAGATCAGAGTCTACCAGGTGCTGGTGTAATAACTGGTTCTGACAATTATTTAAGATTTGCTCCCTTATAATTAGATTATACAATCCTTTAAAATCAGTAACCTTACTACCCAGTAGCCAGCCTTCAAAAGCCTTAGTGGCACAATCGACAAAATCAGACCAGTCTTGAGCCTGCGTTTTCTGGGTATCCCTGAACAGCACCCTGTACTGCTCAGTGGTTAGGCCGAACCCTTCAACGAGTGTATTCTTCAAGACTTGGTAATTATTAGCGTCCTCTACCCTTGTGGTGAGGAGCTTGTCTCTTCCTTTTCCTTCAAAGGAGAGCCACAAGATAGCTGCCCACTGACTCTGGGGAACGCCTTGCACAGTGCAGGCCCTCTCCAAAGCAGTAATCCATTTGTGGATGTCGTCCCCTTGTTTAAAGGGGGGCACTATCTTCCCAAGGTGTTTCGTATCGAAACTCTTTTCCCTATTACTAGGTACATTGCTGCCACCAGTGGGGATTGCCCCACTTAACTGTTGCTCTCTAGCAAAGGCAAGCCTCTCTTTGGCCAGGGCAAGTTCTTCCCTTTCAATCCTTAGATTGGCTGCCCTTTCCTTAGCTTCGTACACTCTCCTCTGAGGGGACGTCATCCCTCTCTGAGAAGAGTTGTGAGAGCCATTGGTTTGAAGGGATCTGCCAGAGCCTCTTGACAGAGATCGGGCTCGTCCATTCCCAATGTTAAGCTGACCTGATAGTGGCCCCAGGGGTCCCCCAGTACCGCTATCATGTTTGCTTAAGTTGGACCTGCTTAGTCTGACGACTTCTACCTGTCCCTTATCTGCCTCATCCCCAGAGAGATCCTCATCCTCGTCCTCCTCTCCCTCTTCGTTCTCAGTTACGAGGTGGATGAGGTCAGGATCATCTCGGGTTCCCTCGAGGGGAGGCATGTCTCCTTCTGGATTAGAAGAGCTACGAAGTTTCTCAGCTCTCCTGGCATCATAAGTCTCCAAGAGACCAATCAGAAAGGACGTTGTGGGGTTAGACCCCTGCTGAATCTTCCGGGAGTGACACAGTCGTCTTAACTCCTTGAAGCTCAGCACAGTATATCCTGAAGGGATGACCTGTGGAGGGTCAACTGACACAAGGGGAGACTCAGAGTTTCCTCCTTGGCCCGACATACTGTTTCTAGTGTGGTGTAAGTGATGCACCTACCTACACTATGTGTTTTCCTACTGATCCCTTGCTAAGAGTTGTAGCCAAGGTGTGCTAAGCCTTGAGGAGCTACAACAGCTGGTTCAGTAGAACTCAGAGTATTCTAAGCTTTAGTTATATGTACTAACAGTACTTGCGCGATCTTTCAACAAGATATTCTTAGGATACGTGTGGTAAAACAACAGCAAGCTCAAATCCCAACCGCTGCTCACCAATGTGAGAAGTTGGCCCGATATGCAACGTTCGCTATTCTAGCGACCGCTATGTATCGTTCCAACGACCCTTATGGTGTTTGGTTGTAAGTCAACCTATAGACCAGCTATCCTAGTAGTGTGGATACGAGCAGTCTAAGGCTAAAGACTCGAGAGGGCGCGTTAAGCCAGCTGTTTACCACACATGTACCCCTTGAACACCCAGTGAAAGGACACCACACGAGTGTTATGAAAATAAACAGTATATTTATTAAGAATCACAACAGCCCTGTACTCTTTATGAGGACAGGGTACTTAGCACAGACCAAATCTCTTTAGCAAATACTTTAAGTGCACAATTAAAACAAGTGTCCGAGGACACGGAAGGTTAAGGCAAGTCGGAAGCGAGGGACTCGGGACCCTAGAGTAAGGAGGCTATGCAGGCACTGAAATGCCGAGTTACCTAGCCACGAGGGCTGCGGCTGCACAAGTCTTACAGGCGTCGGGTCTTCGCTGACGAGCCAGGAGCCGGAAGAAAAGGAGTTGCTGGCCGGCGACCAGTGATGAATAGTTCGTAGAGATCCAAGCCTGGATCGGAGATTGATGAAACCTGAAAGCAGAAGGGACCAAGTTCGTACTACTAGCCAGTAGTCAGAGGGTACCAGGAAGGCACCAGTTGGCCGTCACCTCGACCAGGTGAGTGGGCGACGCTAGGCTCTGCAGTCTCACGGACCAGGAGGCGTTGTCGGCGACCACGGTGGAGGTGCGAGCTGTCCCACGACGGATGACGCTGTCGGCGTCTTGAGTGGACCAGGAGGGTCCGGGGTGCTTCTCGAAAAGATGGAAGCAAGGGCCAGTCTGGAGCAACCAGACCGGCAGTGATGATTCTCGGATGTCGTCACAGAAGGACACAAGCCAGCGGCTAGTGACCAGACAACGTGCTGAGCAGCGAGCAGAAGGGCCCCACGCAGATCGTGGAGATGCTGGGGGACTGCACTTCGGAGCTGGAGCGGCTCAGGGTCGGGGCTTCTCGGACCCCAGAGCACTCACCAGAGAGTTACCTCGATGGTCGTGCTGGTTTTTAAGAGCGTGCAGGTTCTGATGATGGCCGGTCCCTCGAGGTCTCGTCGCACCCACAGATCACAGCTGAGCTGATGACGGGGGTAGAGGTCAGAGGTGCCAGGGAAGCCGGTTCTCGTCAAGCTGGGCCGTCGGATTCCTTGAGGAAGGACTTACAGCAAACCGCAGAGTTCTTAGATGGTGCCCGCTGATGCAGGGTGACTACTCCTTAGCCACAAGGGAGAAATCTTGAGAAGAGTCTTGAAGTCCTTTCGTAGAAAGTATTCTTGATTCAAAGATGATCTAATTTGGAAGGGTCCCCGCTCCGGCCTTTATCCTAAAGAAAGGGGTGGGTACATGACTAGGTCCTGCCCTAAGGGTGGGACCAGGAAGGGGGGTAGTTACACCCCTCTCCCCTGCCGGACTTTCCCCAGGCCAGGGCTGTCGCCCCTGGAACTGGTTCTAACCGGCAGATGCGTAGTGAGCACCGGGGTGCCACTCCGCAGTCACCTTCTCGCAAAAGCCCTACCTACCCAGAATACACAAACCCTGTCTGGGACGGTGCGAACACCGCCCTCGACAGGAAACCCTTTGTCCAAGCGCTCCTCGCTGGAAGGACTCCCAGCAGCAGGAGGTCAGACTCGTGTCTGTGGTGGCAGCATCCATTTTGTGGAGCTGAGGCTTTCGTTAACTTTAACCGGGGTTCACAGTTACGTACATGTCGTGTCCCTCTAGAAGGGCGGAATGCTAACCTCGTCGCCAGGTGAGAGGGCAGCATCCCGATTCGTATGACACCTTACTCGACATGTCTTGATAACGCGACACCGAAGTTACCGATGTGGCACGCGTTATCATGGAACAGCCATTGGGTCTTTTCTCCGCAAGCTGCAACCGGCTCGGCTCGGGCCAGAACACAGTTCACGCGAGCCCATGCACTCTGCCTTCAGGATTGTCAAGGCCTGCCATAGGAGTGACTGATAGGGACTCGGGTGTCCATTGTATGGTTAGATATAGAGCTACTATATCTAAAGCAAAGGGTGATTACACGACTTCGCCCCAGCTGTCATGCAGCCAGTTGTGTCAAATTTAGGAGGCCAGCCAGGGGTGGCATAATACATGCTGCAGCCCCTGGCGGCCCTGGGTACACCCATGCCCTGAGTTACAGGGTCTGATAGGGTGGCCCAGTACCAATTGGAAATGTACCTAGGGTACATGGAATCCATTTTAAAGAGAGAGCAGTAGGCCTGGGGTCCTGATTGGCAGGGTCCCAGGTCGACTATGTCCGAAACCAGCTAAAACACAGGGCAAAAAGTTGGGGGCAACCATAGTCAGGACGTACCTTCCTACAGACAGTAATCGAAATGTTAAAAGATAAGACAGGTAATGCTGATAAAATCCTATATGAGAAGGAACAAAGATGGGTAGACAGATTTGAAACCCACCAGTGTGGACTTAATGACAATGTTCCTTGGCATCATTTTGCATAATATCCTGTACATACGTGACTCAGTACCTGTTCAAATACATTATCATACCACACAAAGAATGCAATATAAAACTGTTGACATAGCATTCAGTTTTAACGAACCATCATTTCCAATTCCATGCAACAATTGTGCTGAAATACTACATCACAACTAACAACAATATCACGCCAATCTGAACTGAACAAATGTTAATATGGCGACTCCCCTCTCTCTAAAACACTATCAACAAGTGTCTGTTTTCTATGACTAACAATTCGACAAGCAACGCCAAGTGTCCGCTCTCTATTACCATGAACTTGAGAATAGAAAAGCAAGACACTGACGGCGTTTCCGCGTCCGGGGGCAGAGCCAGCACCAGACGCGGAATACGCTTTTACTGCTGGTGAGAAGAGTCACGCGGACCATCGAATGTCTCCAAGAGGGTAACCTAGACCTGAGTAACGGTAATATTTTGTACCCCCCCATTTTGCAGTCTGGGACCTCAATGTCCAATCCCCCGAGGACATAAAAACCGCTACTAATAAGGTAAAGACTTCACTTAGAGCGTGCATGCTGTATATTGTTATAATCGTGGGTATCAGCGCCATGAACTTTATCACTATATAATGCGAGCGACGTTTCTATAACACAGTGAGAGTGAGTAAGAAACAACCACTATCAAGTTAGCACGTAATCTTGAGATATATTATGAACTAACTAGTTATATCTATTCAATTCAAAACAAGAACAGTTCGGTAAGCGTGTGATTAGTTACCATCACCATTTGCTGTCTTTTAAACATTGTGCCCCATTGATCGCATGATTAGATTCCCCATTGTGATTCGCCGACTAGCCTCCTCAAAAATGCTAAACTGTGAACAATAAATATCATGGACAAATTATGTCTGTGTAGATAATTTGTAAACTATTGACCACCAAAACGGTGCCAGTTAGCTAAAAACGTACATGCCGAGGTACACCAAGAATATTTGAAAAATTGCCAAATATTTGATTCTGTGATTTTTATTTCAGGTAAATTGAGCCTTGAATTAAAACTACGGTGGGTATAATTACAACCCCTGACATACTACAAAAAAAGTGTGAGTATAATTTTAATCCGTTTTGTCCTGACGAATGCTTCATAGACCCAGCTGGGCAAGAAGGAGCAGAAACGTGTTGACTGTGTGTTTTAAGTGATATGCGAGGATCCAGTTGCTCGATCCAAAAGTATACCCGTTTGTTACTTTTAATAACAATTATTATGTTGTGAGTTCACGTCCACTTGGAAACCACCCGCTCAAACTGTACCCTATTGCCCTTTTTGTGATCTAAGGGTAGAGTCTATGTCCCACATGTTGTTCGAATGTAGTGTCTATGTAGCCCCGAGACGTAGGTGGTTGAAGCCCCTTTGCAGAAGTCTGGGAACTCGCTCTCACTTGGAAGCCCTGCGTATTTTACGAACAGATGCTAGACCCTTCTTTTCCACTTGCATGGCAAAATTTGTGGGTTGGGCTTGGCGCCTAAGAACTGCACGAAAACTGTTAATCCAGTGAACGAGCCCACCCATCCAATAAGCTGTTCTGGATATGAAATGTTTTTATGCTTATGATTGTTGTTAAAAATGTTTTTTTAAAGATGTGTAAATGCTTTTATGATATGTTTTTATCGAATAAAGCTATTACTACTACTAATTAAAGTAATTGCTTGGATGTAGGTTTGTTTTTTAACATTAACCTTCTTCCGTGGTGGTACCTATACATTTCTCTGGACACTGCTACACTACTCCAGAGGTGACCTCAGGTTTGAGGCTGGCATGTAGCACAATAGATCACCCGATGATAAATGCCACAACGTCTATGTGGGGCAGAGAACCAAGATAAACCGCACAACACGAAACATAGTGTTTATGAGGGTTATCTAAAGAACCTTTTGTAACGTAGTTACAAGTGTCCTAGTCTATTTTTGATAAACGTATCTAACCTGGGGAACTGACTAGACACCTATTCCTCCTCCCTATTTTTGATTAAGAAAATACTCGCACAATTAGCCCGCTCCGCTGGGGCTGATGTTCGATTTTTAAACGCCTCCATGCGCGGAAGTTGATTCGGACGGCTTCCTGCCGCGGAGCCTTCTGGGATTCATAGTCTCCCCCACTCGGTGGCCGCGCCGAGATGGCAGGGGCTGCGGCGGCGGGGGGAGACAGGCAGCAGGGACCAACGATGACACGGGCAGGAGCGAGATACACCAGGTAATGCAGAGAAACCACTGTTACTGCTGGCGAGAGGGTCAGGTTACTCGCACAGGAAGCCCCTGGTCAATGCTACCTATAAAAGAAAGACAAAAATAGCAATATTCAATCATATGCAACATAAATATATATTAGCACAGTATTCATTTCCTATAGGCGAAAGATGGGGAAAAATATATATGTAAAGAATTTCCCCACCCAGAATGTTCCTGGGGCCCTTTTTAAACATGAGGAGACTAAATGGGGCCAATACATCCATCGGGAAAACAGTGTATCCACACACCAATGTATTGGTTTACCTGCTGTAGTCAGGCAACCAACCTCCTTCACACCATGGCACAAAGCTCAAGGACACCCCGGCTCCTGTAATTGCAAGAGGTCAGGACATTTTTGGGGGAAAACCTTGACTCATTGTAGTATCTAAAAGTATGAAAAGGTATTACATGCAAATATAAATCATTAGCAAACACAACTAGTACAGTTGTCAGGTATGCTTACTGGATATATTGTCAACTTTATTAAATCATTGAGATTCATTAAACGATGCATCACTATGAATCCATATATATATCCATTCACTATCATATATTGGGAGCAGGGAGAGTCTCGTGCATCTAAAATTTGTCATACATATCTGTGATTAATTACTCAGCATTCTTGTCAGGCACCACCCTTAAATGGGGTACCATCTGCGATTGCTGTTACACCAAAATGAGAGAACTCACTCAGACTGTGTTGGTCTTATAGACCGAGGTAACTAATACACATTAGTACTCCTTATCATAGCAAAATGGATCACATACTTCTACAGAAAACGGGTCATGTACTCTTCAGAAAACAGTGTACATGCCTACATACCTTTTTGAAACAGTGCCAAGTGGCATGCTGTGCGCCGCAGTAGGAATCACAATATGATCCCAGCGTGACCCGGATGAAATAGGAAAATGCCGGCACGTCAGATGCATTACGTCACAAAACGTGCTGGCCAGACGCAATGGTAGGAACTACCAAAGGGAAGGGAAAGGTAGTCCTATGTTTCATGAGAACCGAAGGCTTGAACTTCATCCTGATCATAACTGATGAAGATTTTGCAATGTGGAGCCTGAGTGTTACTCATGGGCTGTGAATTCCCAGTCCCAACGCCAAAAGCAAACTCTCATTAAAATCAATACATATTACAGGAGTAGTCAACTTCATGGACAGTTTGTGCCTAAGAGTAAGTACCATCCTCTTTCACTTGTTTTATTCCCATAAGACTCTTATCATGAGCATCATGGTACTGCAATGGAATGATCAACGGGTGTACAGGTCTCTCGCCCCTTAGTGTTGTCCATATCCGTGTTTAGAATGCCAATATAAATAATGTCAGTACAGTACATGTGGTGTTATCAGGCAACTCAAATCAAGAAAGTAATCCTCTACAGTTAGCCTGCTTTATAAATCTAAGGTAACGAGGCCCAAGGGATGTCATCATAAATGATGACCTAGTCTGTCGCTTTTAAATCTGAGGACCCATTTCTGCTCCATTCTGAATAGGTATTGGGAGACATCAGGGACAGACTGAGGAATAGCAGGTTTATTCAACACAGTCCAGGTGAGGTAATCAACCTGGGATCCCTTCTTTAGAAAATGTGCGGTTAGATTAGAAGCCTGTTTATTACACCTAATTGTGCTGTTATGCTCAATTCTGCGTGTCTTAACCTTCCACATCGTCATACCCAAGTATTTCAAAACGCAGGGACAGGAGATCAGCTAGATCACTCGTTCACTGTTACAGTTGGTATGATATCTCTGCTCCTAAGGTAGTGTTGTGCCTATATCAATGTGTGTGGAGTGTGATGTCTGAGGACACACTGAGCATGAACCGCATGGAAAATGTTCTCTCACAGGTGGTAAACTCCATAAAGTATTCTGTTGATGGACCCTCTCTGTTCTCGGTCTCGTGTGAACTAGCTTGTCTTTTAGATTCATACTCCTTCTGAAGGCAGACAGTGGTTTGGGAAGAGTCGCTGACCCTTTATTCAGTATATGCCAATTCTAGAAACGGTACAGAAGGTATCCACAAACACCAATCTTTCTGAAGGTTCCTTGGGTTGATGTGGTTCAAGCAGAGCTTCCCAATTATTATTCCTGGTCTTTTGTCAAAAACATCTGTATTAATGCTGGGGTATATTGACACTCCCACAGTTGGGAAGAGAGGCTAGTCGCATGGGTCTCAAATCTTTTAATATATGAGCAGTTCTGTCGTACTCTACGAAACTATTTAAAGGGGAGGTTATCTCTCAGGGATTTAGGGTGGAAACTCATCTATAAAAAGTCTAGCATTCCTGGCGGTTGGTTTTCTGTACAACTCAGTCGGCAGTGTTCCAGCCAGAGTAGAGTATATCCATAGATCAGCGAACTCCGGGTGGGGGGCGGACCACCCAACACCTGTCCCCACTCCCTGGCCGACCACGGTAGACCAGTCACCGCCACAGACTCTACTGGGGTATGCCTCTCAACCACCAGACGGGATGCCCTGATTGCTTCTCTGTCTGTGTCCGGTTAGCCCAGAGGGATTTGTGATTCCTTGTGAGGCTCCTCCTTCGTACATAGTCCTCTTTGGGCCCACCGCCTACAAGAAGTGCGCCCCCCCGTCCTCAGTGCCGTCTGGACTCACCGCCTTTCCACCCAGGTGGCGCCGCACACTCACTTTGATCCTGAGGCCCAGATGACTTAGGTGAATTCATGAGTTTCAGAAGGCCTTCATATAATTCCCTCCGTGGGTGTGCTGTGATTGCGCAGGAAGTACTGACGTTGGCGGGTCTTGTGTGTTGCGAGAGTCCTCCCGCAACGTCCAGGTGCAGGAGCTCAACAGGACCGCTCCTTCCGGTGTCTTTTTGACTCAGTCCTGGGCCGGGGGTCACGCATCGCATCCCGCTGCTCACACCTGGGTCAGGAGTGGCCCCCGCCTGTCGTCCGCCGGCACCGTCCACTCTGCTCTCCCAGAACGCCGCAGTTGGCTACTTGCACTCCAGGTGGGCACCCCTACGAGAGTCTGATTTTGCGGGCAGATGCACCCAGGGAGGCCAAGAGGTTCCCAGGTACTGCAGGACTTCAAGAGCACCTTGTGTCCGCTCACTCCACCATCTTAGCCAAGTCCCAAAATTCTATTTTTAAAACAAATTACTTTTTTAATGTTGAGATTCATGTATTTTGTGTGGGCGGTATAATTTTCATTTTTGTATTTGAATTAGGTATTAAGAGGGGGATTGGTTAGGTAGGGTTTTAATGCTATGTTTATTATAATATTATCAAAGTGTTTTTTTTCAATAGGGTACATTTATTTGGGGTGATTACATTTTAAAATGTGAAACATTTAAGGCCTGATTACGATGTGAGTCGGAAGGCCTCTGACCTCAGGTCATACGCTTTCAGACTCCCATCGTAGGTTTCACTTTCGACTGCCGCATTACAATGCCGGCGGTCGAAAGTAAAACCGGCTGGTCATTCTGGCTGGATTCCGATGGGCTCAAGGAGCCCGTGGGCGAGTCGGAACCAGCATGTAATCTCTTAATGACGGCGTTTCTGCCGTCAGGTGTACGATGTTGGTTTCTCACAGGCTTTTCATGTCGGGCTTTCCAACATAGTAAGCCTTTGGTGGGACCTAGCAGGGCCCACTTCTCACTGCAGCCTCCGGTTGAGGGCCGCCCTGTTAATCCCCACACTGTGTGGCAGGTACCTTGAGGTGCCTGCCACACGGTGCAGGGATTACCAGAAACTCCCATTTCTCAATGGGAACTTGTACTATGGACGGTTTATGCCACAGCACAATCTACTATAGAGAAATGGGAGTATAGTGGGGTTGTATTGTAATAGCGGTGTCGGGGCTGCCGACTGGAGGTCGGTCGGAGTTGGAACCGGGCCTTCCGACTGACATTGTAATCAGCCCCAATATGTTTTACCTTATTTTATGTGTTGTAATGCTTCTATTTTTTGTGCCTTGGTGTGAGGTGCATTTATTTTGCTTTCTAATATGTTTAGGGTGTTTGTATTAAAATAAAAGTATGCTTTACGTGAAGCACAAATATTAAATACAATGTTTTTATTAAATATATTTTATTTCATTTAGATAATTTTTGTTCCACTAGAGTAAGAATAAAATATTTCACCGCTCCCCAAATTTGTATTGTTTTCTATTAATATTGGACTGGTGTTTAAATAGTAAATCCCACACCCCTTCATTTACACACCTTCCTGACTTTTACCTGGACAGGAGCTAGAAAAGTAATTCTTTCCCTTGCCCTGATCTATGCAATTTTCCCAATGTTTGTGGGACATTTAGAATAGTACACCACATATCCTTTATTATGCACCTTAACAAAATTTATTGAACTGGAGTAAGAGTGGTACATGTCACTCATCTGAATAAAATGTGTTTCTCTTTAATTAATGCACAGTCCTGATTTTTAGTTGGATTGAAGTTATAATAGTAAATCTCAACCACTTTAATTTGTGCACTTTTGGAAAATAGCATTGGATTGAAGTTACAGTAGTGAATCTCACCCATTTTGTTTTTATACTTTCCCCAATTTTTTTCTGTACTTATTATAATAAATCGCACCACCTTTTTCATGCATTTCCTCATTGTTTGTCAGATTGTAATTAGAATAGTAAATCTTACCTCGAATGCTACCCTTCTTATTTATTCTCTTACCCTGGTATTTATGAGATAGCAGGTAAAATAGTTATTTGGTGTATGTGCTTTCTACAAAGTGAGACTGCAGTTGGAATAGTTGAGTATGAAACCCTTCAAATGAATGCACTTTTACCAATGTTTGAAGACCTGGAAATAGAATAGCTAATCTCACCCCCTCAAAATCTATATTTTTAATTGTTTGAAAGATTGTAATTATTAAAGTATTTTAGCATATTATTTTCTTCGTTTTGATGATTGTTTGTTGTAGTTTTTTTCTTTAAAAAAATAGCTGTGTATTTAATTTATGAAAGAATTTAAGATAGGTGTGCTATTTAGTAAATTGTTATTTACATTGTTTACAATGGTTGAAAGAATACTGAATATGTGTGTATGTATATATATATATATATATATATATATTCACTGAAAAAACCATAGGTTTCACACCAGTTATAGTTAGGAATTAGCATTTAAAAAACCTATTAAATTCACTGAAAAAACCATAGGTTTCACACCAGTTATAGTTAGCTGGAAATTTTACTGATATAAAACCATTGAAATTCCCACGTTATAGTTAGATGGACTCACTATAACTTGCGCGTGCAATGCACTGCTGATGACGTCACATATTACATCACTCATGACATGGTCAGTGACATCACTCATGACATCACTGATGACACCATCCAGTGAATGTGTGTCTTTCTGAAAAATAAATATATTTTATATATGTATATGTAAAAGTTGATGGAAGAATAAATGTTTAAATAAGTGTCTAAATGGATGGTTTTTAAAAATTGATTGGTTAACTGGCTTAATAAGACATCATCAGCAGTGCATTGCACGCGCAAGTTATAGTGAGTCCATCTAACTATAACGTGGGAATTTCAATGGTTTTATATCAGTAAAATTTCCAGCTAACTATAACTGGTGTGAAACCTATGGTTTTTTCAGTGAATTTAATAGGTTTTTTAAATGCTAATTCCTAACTATAACTGGTGTGAAACCTATGGTTTTTTCAGTGAATTTCATAGGTTTTTTAAATGCTAATTCCTAACTATAACTGGTGTGAAACCTATGGTTTTTTCAGTGAATTTCATAGTTTTTTAAATGCTAATTCCTTTGTATATCGAGTTTCTAACCTTTTTTTTTTTTACAATTTGCTGTTTTTTTTTAAGTATTCATTTTTTTTTATAATTTTTTTCTTTTGCGCTCTGGGTGCGCGCTCCGGGAAGCTTTCAGCTCAGCTCTCCTGTAAGCTTCTCCGAGAGCTCATCTGAAAGCGCACCCAGAGCGCAACTGTCGTTCGTGAAAAAAAAATATGAATGAAAAGTTAATAATAATGCAAAACATTTCGTACCATACAAATAAAATTTGTTTTTTTTAATATGGAAAATGATTATGCATTTCTATAAAAGATTGATGACGTCACTTCGGCGCGCAACATAAGTGCCCTCGGAAGCGCATACGTGCGCGGCGCATAAACGCACGGAAAAGCGCCTACGATCGCGCCACGTTTGCGACCCGGAAGCGCCTACGATCGCGCTGCGTAAACGCACCGGAAGTGCTCCGGAGCGCGCAGCGTAAACGCGTCGGGTCATGTGACCCTAAAATAACACTTTTCATTGGTTGCTAACAGTTTTTTTTTACAATGAATGAAATCCCCACCCATTTCCTTCACTTCTTCTTTCACTTTTGTGACTGAAAGACCTGCCTTTTTTGCTGCTCCATATTCCTGGATTCATCATGGCTGCCAGACCATCCAGCAGTGAAGATGACTCCAATGATTTCATTGATGAAGAGCCTCCTACCCCAAAGGTGAAGGAACATTTCATCTGGAAATTTTTTAAGTTTCCAGAAGGCCAGAAGAAGGTGAATGCACCAAAAGTAGAGTGCAGGATCTGCAAACAGGTCCTGTCACGGGGTAACCCCCAAAAAAAATACTCTTTTGGCAACTTCACCATGATTCGCCATGTGGAGAGGAGGCACCCCCAGAATTTTGCCCGGGAAAGTGTCAGGGCTCTGGCACAGGAGGTTCCCAGAGATGGGGCCTCTACATCAACAGGAGGAGCAACTTCTTCTGGAAGAGAACAATCTCAGGGGCAGGTAGCAAACATTCAACCTGCATTCAACCATGGGGTCGTCAGATGCAGATACTGCAATCAACTCCTCACCTATGGGGAGCAAAGTGTCCTGCTCATGGTTCGGGCATTGGAGAACCATCACTGCCCTTCCCACCCCTAATTTTTTTCTTTTCTTTTTGCTCCTGTTGAGCAGTTTCTATTCCCTGTTTTTGTTCCTCTTCAGTTAAAAGAAGAAAACCAAAAGTTATTTTCAGAACTACCTCCAATTCTCATCAAAGAGCTATAATCTTAAAAAATGAAGAGTAAGTGAAATATAGTGCATTGATAATTGAAAGGAGAATGAGTAAGAAAGAACAGAAAGGTATGAGAGGTGAAAGGAAGTGAAGTAGGAGGAATGAAAGAAGGTGAGTGTTAGAAAAGAAAGTTATGACACAGTGAATAAACTGGAGGCCTCATTTCTGAAAAGTGACGCATCGCTACGTGAAAATAGCGATGCGTCACTTTTCTGGACGCACTCCTTATGACATTCCAGATATGTCATATTTAATATATGACTAATCAATTCGCAAGGAGTTACAGATATGTCAGTATTTCTGACATATCTGTAAACACAAAAGTAACGCATTGCAGGAGTGCGTCACAAAAGTGACGCAACTCCAGTAATGTGTCCTTTCACATGGAAAAAGCACCATGTGAAAGGTTTGCTGTGAAGCAGGCGCAAGATTTTGGCGCAACTGCATCCTAAAAGTGACGCACTGCGTCATTATTACCAAGCTTTTTGCAAGGAACACCCCCTCTGCATGCATTATACCTGACACTATTTTTTAAAAAGTGACGCATCTAGGTACATGGGTCACTTTTTAAAACTCTGCGCCATATTGTATCTGCATCAGGTATAATGTATGCAGAGGGGGCAATCCCTCGCAAAAAGCTTGGTAATAACAACGTACTGAAATCTATGAGATTTCCCTGCGTCACTTTTAGGATGCTATTGCGTCAAAATTTTGCGCCGGCCTCGCATCACTTTTATGTTTACACATATGTCAGAAATACTGACGTATCTGTAACTCCTTGCAACATGATTCGTCATACATTAAATATGACACATCTGGAATGTCATAAGGACTGTGGACAGAAAAGTGACGCATCACACCAGCAGTGTAATAAAATGTGCCTCGTTGCACTATATTTAAAGGATGCAACAGCATCCTAAAAGTGACGCAGTGAAATCTCAAACATTTCACTGCGTCGCTATTACAAAGCTTTTAGTGGGAGAACACCCCCTCTGCATGCATTATACCTCACGCAGATATAATGTGGCGCTTGATTTTAAAAAGTGACCCATCTACCTAGATACCTCACTTTTTAAATATAACGCAACGCGGCACATTTTTTTACACTACTGGTGCAATGCGTCACTTTTCTGTGCGCACTCCTTATGACATTCCAAGTAACGCATTGCTGGAGTGCGTCACAAAAGTGACGCAACTCCAGTAATGTGTCCTTTCAAATGGGGAAAGCAGCATATGAAAGGTCTTGCCTCAGTCTAACACCTGCTGTAAAGCAGGCACAAGATTTTGACGCAACAGCATCCTAAAACTGACGCAGTGAAATCTCAAAGATTTCACTGCGTCGCTATTACAAAGCTTTTTGCGGGAGAACACCCCCTCTGCATGCATTATACCTGACGCTATTTTTAAAAAGTGACGCATCTAGGTACATGGGTCACTTTTTAAAACTCTGCGCCATATTGTATCTGCAACATGATTCGTCATACATTAAATATGACACATCTGGAATGTCATAAGGAGTGCGCACAGAAAAGTGACGCATAACACCAGCAGTGTAATAAAATGTACCTCGTTGCACTATATTTAAAAAGTGACGCATCTAGATAGATGCGTCACTTTTTAAATATTGCATAACAATGCGCATTTTTTTACACCGCTGGTGCGTCACAAAAATTGACGCACAGGAAGCGCAAAACTAACAGCGCAAGGCCTTCATAAATATGGTCCTGGATTTTCCCCGTGCTTCGCCGGTGCGCGTACCATGCGCTTCCCCCGCGCAAAACGAAAAAAAATTTTTAATGCCCTGCAGGACCCTATTTTAGTCCCTACATCAAACCTAGGGGGTCAGAGGGGGTCTACTCTTCCCCCTTATGGTCATTTGCCCCTTTTTTTTTCAAACCCCTTGTGTCTCGATTTTACCGAGACACAAGATGGCGGCCGCTCCGCACTGTTTAGAATGTTTACAGACAACTGAGATCCAATCAGCTTCCTGCGCGCAAGTCGCGTGTCGCGCCTGGAGCGCACTCCGGTGCGCGCACGGGAGAGCGCCTATAGATATATATATTTTTTTGAACCTAAATTACTCAAAATCCACTGGAGCACATATCTTGAGACATAGCAAAGGCACATCGGGCTACCAGTCCCTACAATTTTGCCAAGTTTGGTGGAAATCCATTCAGCCGTTCGGGCTAAAAGTGAAATCGACCGCCCTATGGAAATTAACATGGGGAAAACGCGTTTTGGGACCCCCCTTTTATCTCGGCCCCCGCTTGACGAATCCCCCCCAAACTTTCAGGGAAGGACCGGACCGCCATGAGACCATTTTCCTGAAAATTTCAGGCAGATTCGTCAACCGGCGCCAAAGTTATTCAAAATAGAATGTTGAGATTTAACATTGAAAATTATCCTAACTATAACTACCTACTGGCGACCGCCAGTAGGTAATATATATATATATATATATATATATATATATATATACACACACACACACATATATATATATACACACACATATTTATATATATATTTTTGTTGTTGTTGTTGTTGTTGTTGTTGTTAATAAAGGCTACAGGGGCAATATAAATAGGAAATAGTTTCTTCCTTTGGACAAATGTCCTCAGAATATGTAGTTTTTGTGTGTATAATAATTTTATATGGATTCTAAATATTGTTTTTAGATCTTTGTTACACATTGCGCATTGATGCAGGAATTGTAAATATTCACAGATACAGTTGAACATACCTGTAGATATATATGTTTTTGAGATAGTCTGTTTTCCATTGTGATGCGAGTCACGTGACTCACAGGGAAACAGAATGGTGGGCGGAGCACTTTAAGCACTTTAAAAGCACTATCATTGCACTTTTGCCTTGCATGTGAACAAGGGCTTTTTAGCTCGAAACGCGTCATGTCTGGTTACTCACAGAATAATCTGGAACAATAAATCTTTTTCCTGAAAGCTGTGGTCTGTCTCCTGCTTCGCCGTTCCTGCTGGTTCGGAGGTGGTTCTTCAGGAGTGACTGTCGATAATTACAGAAGTTTGGTTTTGCTTCTGATCACAGACCCCCTCTCCGAGTGAGGCATCCATCGTTCAAAGCCAGCGGTACGTTTTTCCGGGATCGGAACTTGGTACGGATGCTCCCTATCTGCAGTACGGTGTAAGGAAGTCGGTGTTCCAGTGCGATACAGTCCCGGGCTGGGTCGGCTGACTCTGCCTTCCGGATTGGTGCACGAAAACTGACTCTAACCACACGGCATTTGATAGGTGGAGAGGTGCTTCAGTAAACTCAGCTGCACTGTTCAAACGTGAACCAACAGCCGCGTCTGCAGCAATCTCGGCAAGCGGCGTGTTTTAGTGCGGACCGGAAGATTACACTATTCTGTAAACAGTAACCAGGATGTCAGCGGAGGCTTTCCGTGCCAGAGAAGCAGAAGCGGCACAATTATTTGAAAACATATCCATCACGAGTGTCACCACTAGCAAGGTCCCGGCTGGGGCGGAAAATAGTGGCGAAGGTAACATTAAGACGCTGTACAGAAATTTGGAAAAAGAACGACGCTTGGAGATCACTAAGTGGTGGGAACATTACTCATTGACCAAATATGCGGATGCTGGTCGTGTTCCGAGGGGGCTCCGCATCATGCTGGCTCCGAGTTTCGATCGCCCTAACCCCATGATGCTCAAGGAGTGGGGGCAGAGTAATTTGGCAGCCTCAATGAACTTAGTGCATATTTTAATTAAATATGCTGCCATCGACAGGGATCAAATACTGTTGAACATAAACAAAATCACTGAGGAAATCAGCAAATGCAAGGAGTCCGAGGAAATTATAAAAAGTCTGGAAACTTCCATGACTGACCGACTCAAAAAACATGAGGACAAAATCAAGGCTAGAAAAGTCAGCAAGTTTGCCCGCGACCAAGCAGACTATGCTAATGGTCAGATTTTTACTTTTGCCCGGAAATACAGCGCCGCTAAACGCCAGCAATATAGTGGCAACGTCAAACAACAACTGGTTCCCACTGCTGCCTGCAACTATCCTGAACATGAGGAGGGGCTGCCGAATGATGAAATCGGCAGTAACATCTCATCAAGTGTCTCCAGCGAAGATCTGAGTAGGGATCAACAACAAGCGCCTATTTTGGATGTGGGTGAAGAACTTGATTTTTTAGTGGCAGAGAGACTGAGAACCCTGCGCCCTCGCTTGGACAGTCAAGGGCAAGTCATAAAACAAAGAACCAAAAAAGACGAGAACGAAGGAAACACGCAAGAAAACAAAGGACCCCAACAAAAAAAGAAAGCCAAGGGGCCATGGCTGCGAAAGAAGTGAGTGGCAGCAACGCAGTCATTAATCTCTCGAATGTAGTTCTGGAGAAAGCAGAAGAACAACTTCTATCTTTAGGACTCAACTTTTGCCCGGCCCAGCCTTTTGACTATGCAGCGACGCGTATAGATGTGTACCGCTTTATACGCAAAATGAAATTGCGCAAACACTTCGCCACACAAACTTTGAAGTCTAATACCGTGATCCCGGTTCCAACTGATGTCAACACCCCGGATGGGGGGTTGGAGGTAAGAGCCGCTGATGTATCCACCTACTTAGATCTTAATGACCTTTGTCAAGCCACTGATTCTCAACCATTTATCTCTGAGTCAGAAAGTAACACTCAAACCAGACTGGCCACTATCAACATCCACCAGAAGGGTGCAGGCATCACGCCCTTTAAAAACAAATCTAAGTTTGTACCTTTAATGGCCAAAGATGGTATCGACACGTTCCATGAATGTATAACCAATGATATCAAGTCATTATACATAAAGTCTTGCAAAAGGAATAAAAGTAGATATTACCAACAACAGGCCAAGTACATAGCACTTATGAAAAAACTATCCAGTAACCCAAATATCGTTGTGAAAACAGTGGATAAAGGAGGCAATTTGATAATCTGGGATAAAAAGGACTATGTAACTGAAGCGTTGCGGCAACTGAATACTATCACTTGCTATTGCAAAGCAACTAAGAAAGATTATCTCAACGCCAAAACTATGTTGGAAAAAATGCTCAACAGATTTCGGCGAGAGGGATTGATTTCAGGTGAGGAGTACAAATTTATGCACAAAGAGTTCCCTGTCCTCCCTGTTTTCTATCTAATCCCGAAAATACATAAAAACGTCTCGCCAACCCCTGGAAGACCTATCATCTCGGCGATCAGCAGTACAGGGGAAAATGTTAGCCGCTATGTTGATCACTTTTTGCAGGACCTAGTCAAGAAATTACCCAGCTATGTGCGTGACACTGGCGATTTCTTGATGAAAATTCAAGACTTGGAATGGCAGGAGGACATGCTGCTTATCACTTTGGATGTGGAATCCCTCTACACGAGCATTGGCCATGTAGAGGGACTTAGAGCTGCTAAACATTTCTTAGACACTCGCTCTGCGGACTTCTATGAACATAACAAAGTCATCATGGAACTTATGCACTGGTGTCTCAATAACAACTTTTTCACCTTTGGGAAAGATATATGGAGGCAATTGCGAGGCGTGGCCATGGGTTCCTGTTTCTCCCCCAGCTACGCGTGCTTACACGTGGGCTGGTGGGAGGAACAGGTCCTGGGCACCACACACGCAATTTGGGTGAGAGAGAAAATCATCAAATATCTGAGATACATAGATGATATCTTCATTCTTTGGCAAGGAAGTGAACAGGAAGCTTTGTTGTTTATTACTGAGATTAATGACAATGTGTTAAACCTCCACTTTACTTCACATATTAGTGCTTGCCAAATAGAATTCCTTGATGTTCAGGTCTATGTGGAACAAAACAAACTCTTTTCCACATTGCATCGCAAACCGACATCAGGTAACACCTTGCTACACGCCTCCAGTCTCCATCCGAACCATACTATTTACAGTATCCCTCTTGGCGAAATCTTGAGAGTTAAAAGAATTTGCAGCTCTACACTAGAATTTGATAAGTGTATCACTGATCTCAGAGGCAGATTTTTGGAACGTGGTTACTCCAATCACATTTTCAACCAAGCTTTGGCTAAAGCAAGGCTGAGAAGTAGAGAGAGTCTATTCTCAACATCCAATTCTGATAATGCTAATATTTCCGTGATGTCTGACTCCACTACCCACACTTGTCCCAGGTTTATCACCGCGTACAGTAGTGATCAACAGGCCATTAAAAAAATAATTCAAAAAAATTGGCCTGTTATCCTGACTGACCATATTCTAAGCCCTACTCTACCTGTTAGACCTGTGGTGACTTTCCGTAGAGCAAGAAACATGGGTAGCTGTCTTGACATCTCCAGTCCTGAATTAAAACAGAAGGAAATATGGTTGAAGGCCACACCAGGATTTCGGAAATGTTCACACTGTAGAGCATGTAAATTTGGGGAGAACAAAACTCACTATCGTATTCCATTTTGCTCTAATGACATCCCTATCAAAGGCAGGTATGACTGCAAAACAGATTTTGCAGTCTATGTTCTGACGTGCACCTGTGGACTACATTACATCGGTAGTACTACTGCCCAGGTGCACGTCAGGATTCTCCAGCATTTAAGGGCCATACTACATACAGATACAGCATATCCTGTAGCACGCCATTTCGCGGCTAAGCACAACAAAGATCTCAATTGTTTGAGATACTTTGTAATAGGATCTGTATTGCCCTTACGCAGGGGAGGGAACAGAGAGCTGTTATTACGACAGCTCGAAACTCGCTTTATACTCGAGTTCGATAGTAAGTGGCCTAATGGCCTTAATAACACTGAGGATTTTTACAACTTTCTCTAGAAGTATTACGAACTCCAGTTACATGGCTTGCTTCCCGTGCCCATACCTGTAATACCTGTTGATTGGAAATGAGCTGTTCGGTTCTCTCCAGTACGGATTATATGCCCTGTGTCCACGAGTAGTCAGGTTCCCTGTTGCTCAGTACAACTCAACTTATAACACAGGACAGTTGTTTAGAGTATCAGTCTCTCTTAGATCCTGGTTAATGTTGAAAGACAGTCAGGTTCCCTGTTGTCTTTCATGGTTTATATGACACTCATCTGTTCATAGCACTTTATATGTATAATAGGATTATTTATTTTGCATATTTATGTGTTGTGTATTTTGAATTTTCTTATATTGTGCCATCCCCAATTTTATATCTGGGGTTGATATATCTTCTCTTCACGTTTTTTACACTTTTAACACTATTTAATGTTTATATCATAGTCTGTTATGTTCTTTTTGGATGTGGTTTTTATGAATTTCATGGTTTTAAGATTGCACTTTTTAGACAGAAAAACATAATATAGTTCCTGATTTTATCATGGGTAATAATAATGTTTTTTCAAACTTCAGTGCTTTATGTACATAATACCATGAACTTGATATGCTTAATCTAGTTGAACAGACAGTATGCACTTTATCCTTAGCCTCCTTTGCACACTAGGCATGGTTTGTCCTAGCATGTTTGTGGTTGTTAGTTATATGGCTCTGCCATGCCAATATTTCTTTGTCAAAGGTTGATTCCTTTGTAATGATTAGGTATATATTGGCCACCCCAAGAATTTTTACTATCTCTTTACGTTCAATTTGACTGCTCTATTCTTCAGCTGTGAATACTTGCTATCTGGATTCATCCAGTTATAATTTCTTCCTTTGGACAAATGTCCTCAGAATATGTAGTTTTTGTGTGTATAATAATTTTATATGGATTCTAAATATTGTTTTTAGATCTTTGTTACACATTGCGCATTGATGCAGGAATTGTAAATATTCACAGATACAGTTGAACATACCTGTAGATATATATGTTTTTGAGATAGTCTGTTTTCCATTGTGATGCGAGTCACGTGACTCACAGGGAAACAGAATGGTGGGCGGAGCACTTTAAGCACTTTAAAAGCACTATCATTGCACTTTTGCCTTGCATGTGAACAAGGGCTTTTTAGCTCGAAACGCGTCATGTCTGGTTACTCACAGAATAATCTGGAACAATAAATCTTTTTCCTGAAAGCTGTGGTCTGTCTCCTGCTTCGCCGTTCCTGCTGGTTCGGAGGTGGTTCTTCAGGAGTGACTGTCGATATATATATATATATGTATATATACACACACACACACACATATATATATATACACACACATATTTATATATATATTTTTGTTGTTGTTGTTGTTGTTGTTGTTAATAAAGGCTACAGGGGCAATATAAATAGGAAATAGTTAGGATACAGAATTTAAAAAACGTTAGAAATTCATTGAAAAAAACAAAGGTTACAGGGACGTTATAGTTAGGAAATAAAATTTTAAAAAATGTAAAAATTCACTGGAAAAGCCAAAGGTTATAGGGATGTTATAGTTAGGCTCAGAGTTCACTCGTGCAAAACAATAGAAATTCAACAGTTATAGTTACCTGAGCTTAACATAACATACACCCCTGCAATGCACTGCTTATGAACTCACATATTACATCACTCATGACATGGTCAGTGACAACACTGATGACATCTCAAATGGCATCACTGATGACATCATCCATTGAGTGTGAGTGTTTTCTAAAGGTTTCTGAGTGTTAAACATATATACTAAGATACTACAAAAGTTAAATTACTATACCTTGTGTACTACTGATGAGTGACCCTATTTCTAACATATGTTATATGTATGGTTGTGTGACTGTGTGTGTCCATGTGTGAGTAGGTTTCTGAGTGGCTCTATGGGTATGAGAGGGTTGTATGGGTGAGGGAGTGGCTGTGTGAGTGACTGTAGGGGTGAGTAAATGACTGTATGTGGCTGTGTGGGTTAGTGAGTGAGTGTGTCAGTGGTGCAGGGGTGAGTGGGTATGTGGGTATGTGAGAGGCTATACAAGTGAGTGATGGGTTTGTGAGTTGCTGTATGGCTGAGTGAGTAGGTGCATAAGTGGCATATAGGTGAGTGCTTGAGTGTGAGAGTGGCTGTATGGGTGAGTGTGTGCTTGTGTCAGGGACAGTATAGGTGAGTGAGTGACTACATGTGCTAGTATTTGTATTAGTAAGTGAGTAGATGTGTGAGTAATTGTATGGGTGAGTAAGTGGCTGTATGATTGACTGTATGGGTGAGTGAGTAGGTGTGTGTGTAGCTGTATAGCAAACTAAGTGTGAGAGCGGCTGTATTGGTGAATGAGTGGGTGCATGAGTGGCTGTATGGGTGAGTTAGTGGTTGTGTGAGTGGCTTTATGAGTGACTGGATGTGTGTGTGTGGCTCTATGAATCAGTGAGTGGGTGTGTGAGTACCTGTATGGGTCTGTGAATGGGTTTGTGAATGGTTGTGTGGGAGTGGGTTTATGTGGGGTTGTATCAGTGTGTGAGGGAGTATGCGAGTGGTTCAGTGGATGATGTCATCAGTGATGTTACTGACCATGTCATGAGTGTTATATGATGTGAGATCATAAGCAGTGCATTGCGAGCATAAGTTAAAGTTAGCTCAGGTAACTATAACTGCTGAATTTCTATGGTTTTGTACAAGTGAAATCTGAGACTAACTATAACGTCCCTGTAACCTTTGTTTTTTTCAGTGAATTTTTAAGCGTTCTTAAATTCTATTTTTTTTTAACTATAACGACCCTGTATTCTTAGTTTTTTTCAATGAATTTCTATGCTTTTTTAAATTCTATTTCCTAAATATAACATCCCTGTAACCTCCGTTTTCTGGTGATGCAATAAGTATATGTTATGCAATATCAGGAGAAGAGTAGGATGCTGTAATTTACATACAAATGTGACAGTTTGCTAATTATAAATGTGTAAAATGTTAAAAACAGCAAACAGACTAAAGGGAGAGCAGTGTTGCAGGAATAAAAGAGATTGAATGCACAGGAAGGAAATGAAGACCAGTGACTCACTGGATTGCCACTTCGTATGAATTTAAGCCACATGTATTTTTATTGATGTTATAGATTTAATATTCTGTTTCACTGACATATCTGACATTGATCCACACCCCACTGCTGATAAGTGATTATGAAAATTCTGGTTGCCAGCATTCATGCCAACGTTTGGGACCAGAGTGGAAGGAGAGTTATCCACTGAAATACATTTTCCTACTGACTTGCATTGTAGTGGAAGGTTTTTAAGAGTGAGAAAGCTGACATAAAGCCATTTTGTCCGACGCATTCTGGCATCTAAATGGTTGCATTGTAATTAATGTCAGTGTTGTTGGGGGACACACTTATTTTTTTTTTGTAAACAAATGTTATTGATTTTCTTTTCAGCGGCCTGGAAGCATAGGTACATATTTATACTTGCCCCTTCCCCCCATTTACAACATACGGCTCCAAAACTGCACTACAGTCCTGTTACTGGATTGTCCCGATCGGATCCCTCTTGGAGTCCAATACTAACATCTGAACACAACTAACCCTTCTTTAGTCCGGATTCAACCGTCACTGTTTACATTATACTAAACCAACTAAACAATTTAAAAAAAAAACTCCCTATTCTCCCCCTCCCTGTCACCGGTGTGTCTGCTAAGTTAGGCAAATGTAAAGATGAGGTCTTGATATGAATGATTCAGGGAATTTCCTCTTGGGTCGACAACTACCCCTGTGCTCCCCCATCCTCCTGTTCCATCCCCTGCTCAGTTGTATGGGTGATCAGGGCCTGAACCATCTCTTTCCAAGCTCTCGCTTGGGGGACGCACTTATAGCAACAATTGGACTCATGAGACTTAAAAACATCACATACCTCCATAACTAGGCCACCCGATGGAGGACCCATTTTCTGCTCGATAGTTGGAACATGAGACATACTGTAGCCCTCCATAATCATTTCTGTAGTTGCCCTAGTCTCATGGAAACAGCAAGTATTCTTCTTCTTAATAAATGCTTTTCACCCTCAATCCTCTACTTAACCCAATACACCAAACACATTCCATCCAGCTCACAATTCTCAGAAGGTTTGAAACCTTTCTCTATTTGAACAGCAAAGAGAAATCAGGCCCATTTTAGCTTTTCACTATTTTAGCTGAGTGCGTATTAGTATTGTGTTTTAAGTCTTGCGAGTTATTACCTTGCCATGCCAGCTGAGAGTGAGTGGGTAGATATTGAGACTGGGGTTTTATATTTTACACTTGTTTTATTGGATATATGGTCGTAATAACTTTATTGAGCCTAGTGCTTGTATTATGTATTTGTTGGATACGTTTTTTGTTATTTTATTATGAGGAGCTGTATTGTTAAGGCATTTGCTGAGAATAATAAAATAGCATTTACTTACCAATGGTAATAAATGTCAACAAGTGATAGTGACACAGCCTGAAGCCCTCATTCGACTGTGTTTCATGTAATCGCCCCAACATCAAGTTATTCACTTTGGGTCCTTTTTAGACAGTGGCACAATGAACATTTCCTTGCTATTTTTGCACTGGCACCAATTAAGAGCTGAGAGAAAATTGATTTTGACTGGTAGTAATTGGCAGGGAAAAAAGTGGAAATGTACTATGCAATACGGGTGGAAATGTTATTTTCAGACGTTTTTATATGAATTGGGCACAAAACTCGGAAAACACTGCGTTCAAATGCTATTGGCGGCAAGTAGCTTTTTGTGCACCGTGTTTCACTGGACTCTAAATTACCTCTGTGGGATATTCCACTGTTTTCCACCTGAAATAGGCCTAAAAATAGGAGACTATGACATATAAACCTTATTTGTGTCATTTTTGCGCGTGCTAATCCAGCATTATTTCCACTTTAAAGGTACAGCCAACACTAGCTGCATTTCAGGCTCACTCGCAAATTCGGGTGACTGCAATTTGCCATCAGCTCTGAATTACATGTTGTGTAAAAAATAGGCCCAAAAATCGATTGCACTTCTTTTTACACCACCCCTGGCGTTTAAACGAGTCCTCAAATGTGTACCCTGAAGATGTACAGCAGCAAAATGCTGGTCTATTGTCGAACAAAACGAGCCACGCAATTTTACAAACATTAAACCAAAAATGACTGCCTTAGTAGCTCAGTAAGGCATATGATGCCCCCCTCGAGCATATTGAACTTTATACCTAGAATACAATCCTGAATATTTTTAGACAACTAACTTCCAGCCAATTACGACGCCTTGTCATGTGTAAGCCTGTTCTATCCTCAAACCCTGCTGCTTCAGTCATTCTCACATCTGTGCTGGTACTGCAATTTTTTTATCGCCTTGAGGAAACTGGCTTGAAAAAACCCGTGAACAGGTGTTGAACGTGCATTAGCTGATCGAGATCTAATTGCCAGAGAGTTGAAATGCTGAAGCCCTCTCTGTTCAGTTTGCAAAATACTGGCGATGTACTTAGGAGGGAGGGGGGGGGCGTGAACCCGGCTTTTTCGTTTAAAAAAAGCTTCGGTTTTCGGAGCTCCTTTTCTCAAACCTGGAAAAATGTCGTGTCTTATCCACTCAGACGCTTAAACAGATTTCATAACTGATGCATCCTGGGACAGATTCATTCATGACCTTCTCTGCAGTGCAAAGCCTAACTTTTATAGCGCTCTCCTGCAAGAAAGCCAGTCCTTCGCACGGCATGCAATGTATTAATTAAGCCACGAACTAAAGCATGGTGCTCACTGAGTAGCACACCTACCCAGGGTCGGATTGGGATCACAATTCGGCCCGGGCACTGACGAAAAAAGTGGCCCACATTCAAGAGGCGTGGCCCATATTTAAGGGGCGTGGCCCACATTCAAGGGGCGTTCCCTTTCATGAAATACCATTTGCACAGACAAGGAAGGAAATTTGGAGGATACTGTTCTTGCACACGACACAGGGCCAAAGTGACAATGGCCTACATGCTGAGCAATCAAAAAAATAGCAAGGCCCCTTTTTGTCACAAAATTATTCCAGCCCTCCAGCACAGGAGCACGTGAAAAGCAGCAAAGCCCCTGCTAATACTAACCTACTCAGCCCTCCCCAGACCTTCAGCTCAGGAGCACATGAACAGAGGTAAGGCCCCTGTAATTAGTAAATTAATCAACCCTTCAGGCCTTGGGAAAATGTCCTGGCAGGGGAGCACAAAACACAGCTTTCTGGGTCATCCAAGGCAGCCAGGTAGCCAGGGGGGAGGCTGAGGTGAAGCTGGTGCATGGGAAGTGCCTTCCCAGTGTGTTCTGGCAGTTTGAGTATTTACCATTTACTGTAGTATTACCCTTGTACCTGTGTATGGTACCCTTTTGTAACTTGCACACGTCACTTTTCTCTTGTAACACACTGTTTGCTACCTCTCACTTTTGTTTGCTTTAGATACTTGCACAAGTGCCACCATTGCCTACGTAACGTTTGTTCTTGTGCTGGAGTGTCTGCCATTAATTGCAGTATTATACCTCTACTTGTATTTTGTACGCTTTTGTAACCTGCACCCATATCTTTTTTTCCTCCTGGAATGTAACGTTTGCTCCTCTTGTATTTTGGTTGCTCACTATTGTCACTTTTGATTCATGTAGCTTAACGTTTGCTTTTGTAATTTGTCCACTTATAATTTTTTCCTCATGTATTATTGCTGTTCCTAGTGTGAAGCGCTCTGACACCTTCGGGTAAAGTCTGCGCTATATAAAATCGCATAAATAAATAAATATAACAAAAAAATTCCAAACATCACCAGGCCCCCACAGCAAGACCCATTCTTCCTCGCCCACTATACCCTGAATGTGAAGGGCTGTGGGCGAGGTGTTAAGACTAACACCGTTTCTGGGCTGCATGGGCGCCAGGGGGCCGAGGTGCAAATGGCTCAAAGGCCCGAGAAACACCTGGCCCCCAGGGAGGCCGATTATTGGAAACTATCACCCGTCCCCAGCCCAGCCTCAGCTTGATTGCTTGGCAGGGTGGGGGTGAAGGAGAGGCCACAGCTGACAATAGCTGTCCGGCGGCCGCACAGCGAGGCTGTTTTCATTTTCTCTGTCTGTCTCCGTGCACTCTGTGGGCCGTTTTTTTTTCTCCCCTTTCCTAGTCCACTCTCTGTGGACAGGGACAGGGGAGAAAAAAAACGGCCCACAGAGGGCACTGAGGCACCGGCCCTTCGGCCCATTCCCGAATGCCCGCCTTGCCAATCCGACCCTGCACCTACCTCATTACTTTTAATGAGTCAGCAGGAGGCTGCGTGCCTGGTTGTGCAAAGCACTGAATGCAGGGACAGTGACCGGCAAATGACGAGGCATTCGCTTTTGCAGTATACTGGTATTGCGACTCATATCTGTTAAAGAAACATGCGTCACAATGCCTCAGTAAACGGAGCCAGTGGCGTAGGAAGGAGCTAGCGGTGTAGTAAGGCCAGGGTCACGCGGTGCGCCCGGGCCTCACACGTTTTGGGCTCTGCTCTCTTACCTGCAGCCGCGCGGGCGACAAACGGTGGATTTGTTCACCAGCAACACTTTCCTTCCCCCTCTAACGGCTGCAGCAGGACGGCAAAGGCTGGAACAGCCACAGGCGGCAGAAAGAGCAGTGATAATAGTGCTGTGTTAGGGTGACCAGAATTTTAAAGCAAAAAAACGGGACATTTCACAAAAATAGAAGAGCGACTGTAATTTTATGTCAAGCAAGCGCACAGAATGACAGCACTCCTCGGCAGAGAATTGCGATTCTCATATTACCATGACTAGAGAATCTGGATTTCATTAAAGACACAGAGGCTTACATTATGCATTATTCCTTTAATGCTTATATCAAAATATTAAAAGGTTCAGAATAGAACAATAGCAACACATGAAAGGCATGAGCCATCAACAATCGGCCTCTTTTAAATGTGGAGGAAAATAAGTTCATGAAACTTGAAACATCAAAACGATCTTCTGATGAGCAGGATGAAGGAGAAGAAAGAACGAAGAACGAAGGTAAAACCAAAGGCCAGACGACACACATTTCAGGAGCGTTACCTGAAAAGAGAAAGAAGTAAATATCTCTTGAATGTAAAAATTAGTGTCAAGCTTATCAAGCTAAAAGGAACAAGAGATGAAACAAGTGCTGTTAATAAAAAGTACAATAATAAACTGTAACAAAAACAGCATTAAAAATAATTCAAAGACCGCCAAGGGGTGGGATGGGAGGGATAATGCCAGCCTCCGTGTCTTTAATGAAATCAAGATTCTCTAGTCATGGTATTATGAGAATCGCAATTTCATTACAAGAACGGAGGCTACATTATGCATGTTGGTAGCTTTGTAAAACAACATCAGACATATGTTCAATAGGCTTGCAATAATGACGTGCAAAGGTGCTAGCATTTGACCAGTCAGCAGCTTTGAGAATGTCAGACCAGAGAGATTTACAGGCCATAGCACTCCTCTAAAGGAGTGAGCTTGAAAAATGTCTTCAAGTCAATACCTGCTAAACTCATAACAGTCTTAAGCCATCTAGCAATAGAGGTCGAAGTTATGCCTTTGTGGGGTTTAACAAAGGATATAAGTAATTGGTTAACATCCTGATGGCGAAGAGCAAACATTCTGCGATCATACTCTCTCAGGCAGTCCACAACACAAAGTTTTGGGCATAAATCAAAACGTTGGTAAAAGATTGAATCAGACATGGTCTTTGTTCTTCTATAAATCTCAAATTTGACTCCGAACATGTTATAAGATCTATTCGTAATCTCCAGGGCTTTGACATCAGAGACCCATCTGCATGAGATTAGGCATAGTAGAGTAGCCAGCTTAATGGAAAGGTTTTTTTTTATTGAGGCGAGTATTAACAGGTCAGTTATTGAAAAGATCAAAGATGAGTTTGACAGCCCAAAGACTTTCCTATTTAGGTTTAGGACGTCTTCTTAAACGAATGCTTTTCATCACTCTACAAACAATAACATTTTTACCTACCGTTTTACCATTGACAAGGACATGACCAGCAGAAATGGCCAATCTATAGCTATTGTTAGTTATATAGCTGAGGCCTATATCAAATTGTTTAAAAAGGAAGTTAACTATGTCAACAATAGGTGCTTCCAAGGAATCCAGTTACTTTCCAGGCACCAACGTACCCAGATTCTCCAAATGTTGTTGTATCTGTAGTGAGTGCCTGGGCCCCAAAACTCTCCGAAGAGAGTTGCAGCTGTCGCCGAAAGTCCTGAGATTTCATTGGATCTCCTGACACTCTCCAGGCAAGAAGGGTTAAACCCCTGATCTGAATTAGTGGGTGAACTCCTCTGTCTACATCTACAAGAAGATTCTCTAGGTTAGGAATTAAGAAGGAGGGGGATGCAAGCTATTTCTAGAGTGGTGGGGATTCATGCTTGGGATGCCCAAAAGGGAATTATTAGGACAAGGAAGCACTGATCCTGTCTCACTCTCTGAAGAACTCTCGGAATCATGGCAAAGGGAGGGAATGCGTACACCTTGGCTCCTTTCCAAGAATGTAGTAAGGCGTTGACTGCTAGAGCACCCGGGTCGGGCATCCAGCTGAAGTTGTTCTCCAGTTGAAAGGTTAGTCTGCTTGCAAATGAGTCTATCTTTAGAGAGTCCCAGATCTTGTTTAGGGTACTGAACACGGAAACATTCAATTTCCAATTGCTGTGATCTAACAGGAATCTTAAGTTCCAGTCTGCAGAGATGTTCGATTTCCTCGGAAGGTATTCAGCTTGTGTTCCAAACAGAACATCCAAAGTTTCTTTGCTAGATTTGAGAGGTCTGCAGATTTGGTGCCTCCCAGATACTATTTATAGGCTACCGCTGTGATGTTGTCCACCTTCAGAATTACTGACCTCCCTTGGAGAGAGTGTTTAAAGCTCATGAGGACGTAAAGCCCAGCTGTTAGTTCTAAATAATTTATGTGGTGAGATGATTCCTCTTGTGACCAGATACCACCAGTGTTCTAATTGAGAAGGCAAGCTTCCCAGCAATGAAGGCTTGCATCTGATTCTAAAACCATCGCTGGTTTTGAACCAACGATTGCTTTTCCGTTCCACGCGTCTTGGTTCTCGAACCACCAGACTAGTTCCGATTTGGCTTTTTGATCCAGAAAGATCCGATCTACGTACCAGAGGCCAGATCTTAGGGTTCTCGCCTTCACCCTTTGGAGGGCCTGATAGTTGAGGGGACTGGGAAAGATGGCTTGGATGGAGGAGGAGAGGAGACACAGAAGTCTGGCTAGCTCTCACAGAGATATACGTTTTGCTGTTTCAGGACGTGTCTTATTTCCTTCCTGATTTTGCTAATCTTTTTAGAAGGTAGTAAAAAGAGACATTTCAATGTGTCTACTGTGAAACCTAGGAACTCCAGAGATCTGGAAGCGGACAGAATTGATTTTTCTTTGTTTATGATGAATCCTAAACTTTCTAGGAGATCCATCACCATCTTCAGGTCTTTGGCTAGTTGTGAAGGATCTTGAGAGTGAGGATCTTGACATTATGAGAATGTAATCTAAGTAAATGAATAAACAAATGCTCCTTATTCTCAGAGATGAGGCAACAGCTCTCATGACCTTGGTGAAGCACCAAGTGGCAGAGGAGAATCCGAAGGGGAGAGCCTGAAATTTGTAAAGGTGATTTTTCCAGACAAATTGAAGCAAGGGTTGGTGGGATTCGGCCATAGGAATGGTGAAGTAGGCATCCTTTAGGTCCAGTTTGACTAGCCAGTCTCTCTCTAGAAGTAAATCCCTCAAAAGATGGATGCCCTCCATCTTGAAGTGTCTGTAAACCAAATATTTGTTTAGTTCTCTTAAGTTTATGACAGATCTCCAACCTTTGTTTTTCTTACAAGAAAGAGTGTGCTTATAAATCGTAAAGTTTCTAATGGGACCTCTATTATGGCTCCTTTCTGAAGCATAGAGGAGATCTCCTCCTCTATTATATTTTGTTGCCCTGGATAGAGAGGCATGTCTCTCGGGAAATAAGTTTGTAAAGGTATATGAGTCAAAATTTTCATAAACCCATTGACAATGTTTCAGAACCAAGGATCTTGAGTGATCAATCTAAAATTGTGAAGGAAGTATTTGAGTCTGCCACCCACTTTTTGGGGGAAAGAAGGAGAAGGGAGAGGGGAGAGAGTTCTCACTTGCAGCGTTGTTTGAGATGAAGGTTCCACTGAATCTAAATCCTCTGATGCGTTGGCCTCTAATTCTCTGGGGGTAGAAATGAGGCACGTTGTACTGCTGATACCCACTTCAGAATCTACAGGATCTTGGAAATGACCTTTGAATGAAACAACCGGAAGAGAGTCCCCGTCTTCTGGCCCACCCAAAAAGGTTAGGATTGAAAACGCTGTGCATATTTTGCTGTGCCTTGTCCAGGGCGGTGAAATCGGTGACCTATTTCCCCAAGGAGTAAATCTTTTGGGTTTTGAGAGGGTTCTTTATTCACCATGTTAGTTAGTTTTGGATTTACTGCAGTCAAAATAAATCTTTGTCTTACTGCATTTATACTAGTGTTGGCATTACCCAGTAGAATTAATGCTCTCTGGCTCCATCCCCTGATGAGATTGGTGCTGAGGGGGTGCCATTGATGTGGTTGTTTTCTGCAGAATCTAGGATTCTGGCTAATTGTCTAAATAAACTTTGATTTTACTACTACTACTAATTGTCCCAGCTTGTCGAGAAGACTGTCTTGTCACCCATTCAGGAATTTTTCCATCCTCTTTCTTGGATCACGTCCAAGTTTGAATAGGAATTTAATGAGTTAAGGTTCCAAATTGGGGTATAGCAGCTTTTATCCTCAGTAGAAGGTCTAGAGCATTCAGCTCTAAGGTTATTACGAGTGTCCCTTTCTAAGAGGTTTCTTATCCATTTTTTAATTAATTTTGCGACGTAGTCCTGAGGGAACCACTCAGAACTTCTTGGGTGTTTCAGATTTAATGAAGAAAACATTTCTTCCCTTAAGGGGTCACGGATAATGTCCTTAGAGAATGTTGAGAGTTCCTCTTATGGATTGTAAAATTCTTGATCATCTTCATCAAGATCAAGGACATACTCATCAGGTATGTCTGAGGATTCTAAATCATTAGATTCGTTATCTTCCATATTGTAAAGAGCATTATGAAATTTTGTGCTTCTAGGGACACCCAGACGTTTTGTGCCGCTAAGGACACCCAGATAAGTCGTGCCACTAGGGACACCTTGGGAGTTCGGGGTGTGGGGACCTACATTAGAAGTTGAGGTGCTAAGACCTCCCTGAATTGATGAGGTGCGTGGACCTGCTATATTGCTCTTATCAATGTTTTTACTTTTCTTAAGTCTTTTACCTCTTAATTCAATGATCTTGTCAGAGTAGGGATTTGGAATTTCTGAGATTTCGTCCTCATCAGGGAGTGACCTTTTAGAGGACATGATCTGACTTAAGGTCTCATACATGCAAGACCTCAATTCCTTATGAAGGATTTTTTCAGGGCTTCATTGTCTATGTTAGGAGTAGGGGCAGAAACCTTGTCTGAGTCAGAGTCAGACATGGTATATAGGACATTTTAACTTGTAAAAAGTGGTAAAGGCCTTTAATGAAAGATAATTAGGGAGGATTTTCCTTAATAATAGTGACAAGGTTCATAGATGAAGGAATGTCAAGAGAATGATTCCTCTCTTATTATAATTAATTTTGTTATCGAATGTTGAAAAGGCCAATTAAATGAGGATTTCCTGCTAAAACCCCTTTTTTATGAATACGTTTGTAAAACAATAACTACTTGCGGATTAAATCTGAAATAATAAAAGGTAGCGATGCAGAGCCGCGTTGGAGTGCCCGGCCTTCATCGGTGAAAAGAGGTAAAAAACGTGAGTTAAACGAAGACATTAGGTAAGCTCATTATGGCATGAGGAAGTAGACCAAGGATGAAAATGAAGAATAATCATTTACACGCAAAACAAAATATTAAGGTTCAATTAAGCATCTAAAGATCTTTAAATAAATTCAAACATTAGAAACAGTACATAAGCTGAAAGAAAAGGCAGGTTTAATCTGGTCAGTCACGCAAGGATGGGACTAGGGAGATCTCCATAAATTGGAGATCGGTATAGAGGCAGTAGGAAGTGGGGGTGGGGTTAAGCCACACACAATGCAACTTCAAATTAGAGATAAAAATGAATAATGGTAATGAAGGAAAATGAACGTATCTGCTTGGTGCCGCGTTTAAAAGAGGCAGATTTTTGTTGGCTAATGCCTTTCATGTGTTGCTATTGTTCTATTCTGGAACCTTTTAATATTGTGATGTAAGCATTAAAGGAATAATGCATAATGAGGCCTCTGTTCTTGTAATGAAATTACAATATAGGCAGTAAGAACATACATAAGATGCATCTTTTAAACCCAGTAGCTTGCCTGTGAATTAAATTGCTTTCTTGGAACAACTGCTAACTATCCCAGTTTTGTAAAACATAAAAAAACACCTCCCCCCGTTTTTAGTCGACCCTCTCCAAAAACAGGGAAATTAGTTAAATTTCTTGAAATCTGCCTGGACAGCTGGTGAAAAAAGGGGACCGTCCTCGTAAATCCGGGACGCCTGGTCACCCTATGCTGTGTGGCTGTTTGACCAAGGACCACAGTTTTCCATTACTTGTCCTGTGTCACAAGGATGTGTTCTAACGGCCAGAGATGCTTGTTATGTCGGGGTTCTCAAGGCATACCTGGGGATAAAGAGGCGCTAGACCAGTCCCACATAGCAGGCAAATAAAGAAACCAGGTCTCAATTAGTTTAACTCAGGAAGCGGCACAGGATGTCCCTCTCTCGACTAAAGCCCGCCTGGCCATCCCAGCAATCATTGGTTAGGGGACATGCGATCATAGGACTACTCCACTGTCCCCGAATTGCAGGTGATAACAATATAGACTCCCCCTATGAGAAAGTCCAAAGTCCGGGGGTCCTTTTTCCAGTTACTTCTCTGGCACAACATAACATTCCTCCCTTATTTTAGAAACAAAAACTAACATGAATCAGAAACAGCTCCCTAACCCAGCGGGCTTGATCCTTCAAAATAATGCAAACAATGGTAATGCAAAACTTTACAAAAATGAAAACAACATCATACCTGGCAAACTAGGATTACCTAATACTACGAGGTCAACATCACATCAGATGATCTCGCTGTCTGGTAGAGGGCACCGGGTTGCTATGGAATCCATACCTGGTGCGGCCATCCTGGCGCTCCGGCAGGTCTAGTTGCACCATGTCAGGGATTCGCCGCCACTTATAGAGGAGGGGGTGTTGCTCAGTCTTCTTTTCACAGGTCCTTGCAATGCAGAAGGCTGGCTCTCTACTTCCAGGGGGTCATCATGGTCTTGTAGGGTGGTATCGGCATCATCGGAGTTCAGAGAGGCACCAGTCTCTGGGTAGAACCGCATGAAGATGGATATGTTCCTTGGGATTTTTTTCTCTCCACAACGGGCTGTCACTTTGGTGCTATGAATACGGATGATGGTCCAGGGATGTCGTTCAAATGATAATCGGAACTTACTTCCTGGAGATCGGTCCTCAATTAGCATGCTGGTGACGGCTGGCACAAGCATTAGAAACCTGTATTTTCTCATAGACTCGTTGGTTGTCAATGGGATCTAGATGCCACTTTGGGTGATGAGAGATAGAGTCAAGGATTACCCTTGCCCATCAAGAGATGCCCAGGAGCCTGCCCGGTAGGGGAGTGTGGAGTTTGACGATAGTTGCGTAGGAAAAAGTATATGGCCCACTCTGAGGGTTGTTGGTTTGTATGTGTAATCTAACTGACTTTGTTTAAAGTCCTACCAAACCGATCTACTTCTTTGTTGGTTTGGGCCACCAGTGAGTAATCTATTTGGGAGTGATGCAGAGAGATTTTAGATAAGACGCCATCTCTTGGCCCTGGAACTGCAGACTAATGTCAGTTTGTAGTTCTTTGAGTAGTTCGTGGGTAGCCATTAACTGCTCAATTTTTGGTAGCACTTCATGCGCACTTAGCGAGGTGATGATTTCAACTTCAGGGTACTTGGAGCAGCCATCTATCATCGCCATGGCCTGCATTCCTCTACCAAACTCAGGAAGGCCGGGCTGGCAGACACCTATGGCTGTTGTGGCCCTCTCTCTGTCAACACAGGGGCTGATGGGCTGGCTTCACGAGAGGCTTGACACCAGGGAAATGAGCACACGAGGATTTCAACTTGCTCGTCCATCAAGAGGAACAACACTTTGGTTCGTAGATGAATCATAGTTTTGACCATCCCCTGGTGCCCTATGTGAGTACGCTTGACTACCTGATCAGTGAGGCTGGTGAGTATGACAAGATAAAGTCCTCGAAGAGGTAACCATCGGGGTCTGCACTCAGTTCTTGGCGAACGTGAAATAATCTTTCAAAGATGCGCCCAGCTTCTGGGGTGCGTTGGGCCCATTGAGTTTTTAACAGGTGCCATTGATTGCTCCTTACTTCCTCAAGCGGTTTCTGTAGGCATTCATCCGGGGCAGTGGCTTGGTGGATTACAAAATACGTTGTCTACATTATCCAATGCAAATCTCTGAAGATTTATGTAGGGAGCACAATTAGGATGCTAAAAGATCGTATGGAAGAACAAGTTAGAGCATTAAAACAAAATGACGCGAGATACCCAACAGCTGAACATGTCAATAATTGTCCTGCCCAAAAAGAAAGCAAAAACTTTGTATTTTTTGGGATTGACCAAATCAAAGTGGATCCGCGCGGGGGCAACAGGGAGCTGTTGCTACGCAGGTGTGAAGCAAAATGGATCATGTGTTTAAAAGCCGTAGAGAATGGCATAAACTTTGATCAGGAGATGCAATCTTTTCTGGGTGGATAATTAATAACAAATAAATAACAAAAATGGTTATATAAAATAATCATCAGATAATATGGATCGCAATCTGAAAATGTTGAATTGAGGTTTGGTTTCAATGTTCAATCTGTTCACACTCTTTGAGAAAATTCTGCTGCTGTCTTATATTGTGTTATGGTACTTTTCTTTTTGAACTTAATGAATTGTGGCAAATGATATGCATTGATATATGCGATGTAATAGTTTGTTTTTTTGTACAACCGGAGTGCACTGTCTAGTACACTGGCATTTATACAGATTCGTTATATATTTGTAATCATGGGTCTCCATGAGTGGGTTTACTATTTTAAATAGCATTCGTTGCTGTTAATAATTCCGAATAAATCGTTCTAACTGGTCTCCGAATATGATAACGCTACTAATTGCATTTGAATAGGAACAATTGGTAGCATAAAATTACGCCCAAAATATTATTTTTCCTCAAGTTATAAACTATTAACACGGTCTACACATATTCTGGAAGATAGTTCAAATACAATTTACGATTAAATTAATGAAATGGGGACCCACTGTAAGATGGCGGCCATTCGCGATCCCGACGGGTGAGCCCCTCTTCAGTGTTTATGACTTTGCTTTTTTAGCGCACACACGGAAGTGGCAACTGCATGCCTGTACACGGGCAGGACGCCACGATCGGAGAACTAGATATTGGTTCTTACGGTAAGAATAGTTTGTTGACCCTAGCGGGGGGTTGATTTAGAGTTTTTTTACTTTAGAGGTTCGTGTATCCTAAACGAAATACCAGTCTATATTTGTTATAATTGCAGGGAGAACACGATAGTGGACCGGAATATTTAAACTTTATTACGATCCCGGCTGATGACCTATAATATCTTCACATTACTCTATGCCACTCCTGCCATAGTAATAACCCCGAGGTAAGGGTTTTTTGTTATGTAGAAATGGCAACTTATGTTGCAATTTCCTGCCACACGATGTGTAAAAAACATTAGGATATTTTTCTAATCTCGTGCCCAATACATTTGCAGGTGTGCTGTCGTACTTTCCACGGGCGATTAGCCTGGACAATACGCACAGAAGGGGCACTACGACGAGGTAGGAACTAGCTCTCAGTGTTCATACTGACCTAGTCTTCTAATCTTATTATTAATTGGTACCGGCTACAGAACGGTCCATCAAATTCTTATATTTTTCGTTTTTTTCTTTGACCTGTAGGAGTGACACTGATATTCACAGGTACCAGCATCATGCAAGATGCTTTTTCTTACTAGACACTAGCGCCTGGGTTGTACAAAAATATAAAAACCATGAACACTTTGGTATATAAGGGTTCTACACAAATGACAGGCTATCACCTCAAGTAAATACATATTGAGGATGTGATACATTTTCTGTAATATACAACACTATTGTGAATAAGCTTTGTTTAAACAATATGAGATTTATATGCCTTACAACAGATAGAAGCCAATGTGGCTACAATGCACCAATGCTTTACAAGTACTTGCACGGTCTGCATGTTTATGGTGTAAGGTTTTACCAATTGTCTATCTAAGAATTCATTACAAATACACATTTTCTGTGTTATTTCCAGCCTTGACAAAGCCGTAGGTGTCTTTAACCTAGGCGAAACGCGTTGGCACAAGGATTGGATCCCAATGGAATAAAAAGATTACTTTTTCAAGAAGCTTTGTGTTGAGTGAAGTTTTGGACTTACATATGTGGAAATTGATATAATCTTTGTGTGCTCCGAGATCTAGTGTTTATTGGCTTGGTGGATTAATTCTACGGAAAGTGGAAGAGGGCATGACTGATCTGCCACGTATATCACATACTCCTCGGTTTCATCGCCCTCTTCTTCTTTCTCGGGCGTTGCAGCACTAGGGTGTCTGGATAAATAGTCCGCAAAGTTGTGGGCCCCTGGCCAGTATTTGAGTTTGCAACTATACTCTTGAAGTTGGAGCATCTACTTTTCGATTTGCATAGGTGGCTTGGAGACGGTCCAGTGGAAAAGGGGAATTAGAAGCCTGGGGTCTGTTGACTGTGATCGGATTACCACAGACATTCAAAATGGAAATGGCGACAACTCCTGTGTATGGCTATCGCCTCCTTCTCAATTTGCGAGTACCTCTGCTCAGTCATTGTGAGGGATCGACTCACAAACACAACAAGGGTCCATTTTTAGTTCTCGCCTAGCGACGCAGCACATGCGCTGCTCGCCTTGGCGAGATCTATTGTTGTGGGTTTTGCGTCCAAAGGGGGACAGGAGATGTGCACTTGGCCGGAGAGCCAATGTGCATGCTCACGTCGTGTGTTCTCTGGCGATCTCAGCATGCGCCCGGACAGCAGATGTGCACGCTCATTGTCCGTTCTGATGTGCACTTGCCCGAACAGCCGATGTGCACGCTCACGGCGTGTCTTCTCTGGCACACGCCTGTGCCTACGTGCAGCTTCTGAGCACACCTAGCGTCTGGTGTCCCCTTGCTGCTGCCAAGCGCTGTTCACCCGCAAGGTTGGTTACACCCCCTAGGTCCAAAACACTCCCGGTGACCCTGCACGGCATCTCACGTAGATTATTACCACTACGCCTGTGCGGACGTGCAGCTTCTGAGCACACCCAGCGCCTGGTGTCCCCTTGCTGCTGCGAAGCGCTATTCACCCGAAAGGTTGGTTACACCCCTAGGTCCAAAACAGCAAAGAGCGCCCCCAAGCTTTCAGCAACAGGCCAGTGTGGAATTTCATGAATTAACCCCCAACACGCCCCTTCCCCCATCCTGCTAGTGGCACTGTTATGGAAAACGCACCGCAATTGTCAATCACAGGCAGAAGACACTGTCCGATGATTCTGTTGATGGAAGTCTCGTTTCTGCCCAGCGTGCATTTTGTGGTAGCTCTTACTAGCATGCCTGTGCCTACGTGCAGCTTCTGAGGACACCCAGCACCTGGTGTCCCCTTGCTGCTGCGAAGCGCTGTTCACCCGCAAGGTTGGTTACACCCCCTAGGTTGAAAATACTCGCGGGGACCCTGCACAGCGTCTCACGTAGATTGTTACCACCACGCCTGTGCCTACGTGCAGCTTCTGAGCACACCCAGCGCCTGGTGTCCACTTGCTGCTGAGAAGCTCCTATTCACCTGCAAGGTTGGTTACACCCCCTGGGTCCAAAACTGCAAAGAGCGCACCTAAGATTTCAGCATTGGGCCAGTCTGGAATTGCATTAATTAACCCTGCACCCGCCCCTTATCCCATCCTGCTAGTGGCACTGTTGTTATGGAAAACGCACCGAAATTGTTGATCACGGGCAGAAGACACTGTCCGATGCCTCTATTGATGGAAGTCTTGTTTCTGCCCAGCGTGCATTTTGTTGTAGCTCTAAGTAAGAAGTAGTAATGGTAGTACCTTATTTGAATGAGGGAACAAATGAATATATATAGTGTCTTGTGCAGATTTCAATCTCTCTCACAACTTTTGTTAACACTTTGTGTGCAGTTGTTAACTTTTAATTATGTGTTGCTACTTTTTTGAAATGGGTACATTTTGATGGGTAAAGTGGAATTTTTTTGTATTAAATATTTATTTGGTCAGGAAAACTGTGCGTAAAGTTTGCCACTGTTCTGTTTATTTCTTATCTTTGTAGCTGCACTGTTTGCCCTGGGGGAAGTCAATGAAACCTCCCCACACTTAAACTGCACCTTGCATGGCTGATATTTGGAGAGCGATAAAGCATGTCTAGTTACTGTTGCCTGTGTTTCCCCTCCCTAGAGAGAGAGCACGCACATTGACATATTTGCGTTATGATAACACACTAAGTTCACAAGTGATATAATAATTGGCTTGCTCTTAAAATACCGTTGTGAAAATATGTGTATTGGATTTATGATGTGTATATGCGATATAGTGGACATGCCGCCAACTTCGGACCCTGAAGGAGCCAGAATACAAATATTTGCACAACTGTTGTAGAAGTTTGTACCGATTTTTACACCAACTGACAAGTACAAGAACGACACTCTTATCGCCCAGCAGGTGCTTACATGCCTGCGTTTGCTTCCGACCATGGAGTATTATGCAGTCTCTTTTTTAATATCTAGTATTCATTTTAGGTCATTTTAAAACAGTGGAACCCCCACAATCCTGTAGGACCAACAGGAAGTGACAAAAGAAAATAGACCAATGAATCCCAGTTCAAACAGGGCCAATCAAAACCCAACATCCAATTTTCTTGATGCGCCCATGGAAAATTCTTTAACGTCCATGTGTAAAGTTAAAAACCATTGTGGCGTAAAACAGGGACCCCCTGAATAAGATCAGATTCCTGGATCAGGGCTAAGCAATTAATGGTGAAAAAACATCCAGGCAAAAACAATATAATAGCTGGCAACTTGTTATTATCAAAAATAGAAACACAAGCAAAAGAAAAAATATTTAAAGACAGCAAATGTGGTCATACATAAAATTTAATCATATTAATAACAATTGATAAACATGTTCAATCAAAGTACAACATTTATATAAAATGAATAAAATCACAGTACAGTATTTAGGTTATGATATCTCTGATTTCAAAAGGACCAGTTAAGGAGTATGTGATTGTTCACAGCTGAGTGACAGATATGATATGAGAACAGTGCTACATAATATCAACATTTGCTTATGATCTTTTGTGTCCTTATCTTGCGGTTTAATAGGTGTTTGTTATTAGAATTGTCTGGCCTTTTTGTATGATTGTAACCATCAAAGTTTAATGAAAGATTTAGTTGTCTACACAAGCAAAAGGATTCTAAAAATATCATTTTTAAATTATAGAACAAAAGCTGATGTTGTCCTGATGAAGACGCAGTGTTTGCGTCGAAACGCGTTGGCAGAAAAAAACATCTACTTTGTCACTCAGCTGTGAACAATCACATACTCCTTAACTGGTCCTTTTGAAATCAGAGATATCATAACCTAAATACTGTACTGTGATTTTATTCATTTTATATACATTTTGTACTTTGATTGAACATGTTTATCAATTGTTATTAATATGATTAAATTTTATGTGTGACCACATTTGCTGTCTTTAAATATGTTTTCTTTTGCTTGTGTTTCTATTTTTGATAATAACAAGTTGCCAGCTATTATATTGTTTTTGCCTGGATGTTTTTTCACCATTAAAGTTAAAAACCATAAATATTAGAAGAAATATCAACAGTAACTACATTACATCCTTCTGTACTCTGCACATTTTTTGTTGAATTCAGAACTCAGAGTTCAGTTGATCCTCTGTCCTGGTCCATTTGTACCCAACAACTCAGATGCTCACCTGATTAGTTGCTTAAGTGACTGGAAAAAAACAAACAAATCAGACTACAGACTACAATATTCTAGTCCTATACAACAGTCACCATCCAAAGGCCCTGAGGGAGAACCTCCCTTACGGGCAATTCTTACAACTCTGATGGAATTGCAGCAGTATCAATGATTATGACCTACAGACCACGCAACTCTCCCCTAACCTAAGAGTTCAGAACTATTTCCCACAGACCATGAATCAGGCACACAAGAACCCCAGAAACATCACAGGACAGCCCTCTTAAAATCCAGAACCAGGACAAGAGATGACACCATCACCTATGTCACCACTTTCAATCAAACTCCAACTGGATTCAAAACATTGTACGGAAACACTGGCCCATTCTACAATCAGGTTCTATGGATATCCCATACCCCAGATGTGCATTTAAGCTTACTCAGAACCTCAGGGATATGCTGATACACACAAGACCTCAGTGGCTCCGAGGATAGAACAACTCCCCTTTGGCACCTTCCCCCGTTACAGGACACTACCCATGTTGCTCATGAAAGCAACCAAAGAAGTCAGGCTAGGTCCCTCACATAGGTGGATACAAAAAGGCCAAACTAACTGTAACACTAAGAATTGCATATATTTGATCACCTGCCCCTGGCTTTTACGATACGTTGGTATGATGACCAGATGAGCAAAAATCAGGATCACAGAACACCGCAGTAACATACTGTGAAAGAAAAGTACTATCAACGTGAATACCCACTTTTTGGGCAACAACCATACCCCAGACAACTTATAGTGGACCATACCGGAAGCATGCAATTTCTGGAACAAACATCCCCTGTTAAGGAGGGAACAGTAGTGGGTCTTCTTTCTACCCACAAACACCATCGGCCTAAATGACAACATTCCTTGGAGCGAGTTAGACATCTGACTTTGTTCACTCTCCTGATCCTCTTGGGTCTTGTTGGAACATTATTGCTGACTCAGTTAGGATGATCAGCATTTGAGCTCACCATCACGTTTCACCCAGCAGCATACAGCAACATACAGCAACATACACCACCTCACCATGCCTGGTGGCATTGCCAATGAACTTCTCCTTATTAAATGTGCCCTTAGACACATTCAGCTTTAATTTCCAATCACATATATTACTCAAACCTAGTAAGGTCTTTGACAGGCTGCATCTGGTGTTACGCTCTTACCAAACTCTGAGACACACACAACCTTCATTACTATTTGTTACAGTTTTTTTAAAAATTGCTGAATTATAGTGAGGTCTTTTACAGACTGCACGTTGAGTTACACCCAAATCACATGACTACACTTTAAAATGGCACCAGCTCCCCTGTCCGTCTATGGACGTTCTATCGGGTGTGCTTCCTTCCAGGCCCAACATGCCCTGCAAAGACTGCCCCTCCGAACACACATGCGCTGGCTCACAAGTCGCTCACGCACATTGCTGCTCACCAGATCATCAGCCTGGCCAGTTTGCCAAACGCTACAAACTTATGATAGTGGGACAGTGCTAGTCAGTCATCTGATCTACCCTCTCAACACTGCGCCGCTTCCAACAAATGGTCTAGCAGCCTTCCATTTCCCACTTCACTCACTTGTCCCACATCTGATACCCATCAGACATACATAATAAACCATCACACCAGCAGTCTCATTACCTCCAGGCTGGCAGAGGAGGGTAGGTCATGGGCCCTTTACTGCATTAAGCCACATGAGTACTTGGGCAAAGGTTTATGTGGGAGCTACTCTTTAATTTGAAATTATGTACCAGCAAGCTGGAGTGTATTTTCTTCCAGTTCTTCTCACACAGCATAGCGCGACCCTCTGACCAAACCCTATGGGGCAAAAGTTGATATCAATTAGGGTAAGATCCTTATTAACGGCATTTGGGAATACAATATAGTGATGTACCAAGTTCCTTGTGTGGATTTAGTGTTGTGTCTTGTGCTGTTATGCATGGTCACTTACTTGTTTTTTTTAAACCTTTTTAAATGTACCCATATCACTGCGAGGCGAGAATTCACCCACAACATGTTCTGACATTGACCTATATGGAAACAAGTAATGAGGGAGGTATCACCCAGTTCCCTCAGCGATGATACCCTTATTATGTGCAAGATTTTGGAAAACTGTTAACAAAATAGATAATCCGAATGCCCCTGGAGTGAACTCCCACATCACAGAGGCATCCTGGGTAAACTATCTGTTCCAACACTTTAATGATGAAGTACCAAGCATGGGCCACCGAAACCCGGAACTCTGTAAGCCGATCTCAATGGCCCTTAAGCCCCTAGCTGCTGACACCGACTTCCCAAGTTCGATTGACCAATTGAAGGGACGAATTGCGAAAGGACGGAAAGAGGGAGCCCCAGGCCCAAACGGAATCCCTCCCATTGTCTATAAACAAGATCCAACCTATTGGGCGGAACAATTTCTCCCGCTCTTTGTAGAAATCTGGAAGGTTGAACAAATTCCGTCCTCTTGGAGGGGTTCAATAATAGCTCCAATCTATAAAAAAGGCAACAAGAATGAGGCTAAGAACTACAGACTGATAGCTCTTATAGACATAGATGCAAAATACTTCTCAGGGCTGCTCTTGGAAGAACTAACCTCCTGGGCGTCAACCAAAAAATTAATCCCCATCAACCAGACTGGTTTCCAAAAAAATCTAGGGACCTCGACAAACATCTTAGCCCTCTCCCTGCTGATAGATGCCGCCATCAAACACAAAAAAACATTATATGCGTGCTACATCGACTTTTCAGCGGCTTTTGATAGCATTGATAGAGGGAAATTGTGGTCAAAACTTTCAAAGTGGGAGGTGGACAACAAATTGCTCAACTTACTGATCTTACTACATTCAGATACTTGGATCCAAATAAAACTGGGGGCCGGCAATTGTTTATCAAAAGAGATTCCGACCACAAAAGGACTGAAACAGGGTTGCGTCCTCGCACCGACCCTGTTCAACCTTTTTGTGTCTGACCTTTCTAAAGATCTGGACAACTGCAACCATCACTCCCCAAAGCTAGGGGGGCTTACACTGTCGAACTTATTATATGCAGATGACCTGATACTATTCAGCCACACCCCAGTAGGCCTGCAACATCTTATTAATACAACAAGTACATTCTCGGATAAAAACGGCCTGACCATAAACATGGACAAATCGAAGGTGATGGTTTTCAATCAAAAATCAAAAAAGCAAACATTTCAATGGTCTCTGTACGACCTAAAAATGGAAACAGTTAAGGAATACAAATATCTGGGGATAACTTTTGACTCCAACGGCTCATTCCAGCGACATGTAACAACAATAAAAAACAGAGGGACTTCACTGGCCATCGCTTTAAAAAACATTAAGAATAAAATAGCGGGCCCAAGCTTAATCCCCTTGCTGGATATACTGCGCGCAAAATTTCTACCATCAATAACATACGGCAGTGAATGCATGAGAGGGAGAGATGAGGTCACTCTAGACAATGTGGTCAGTAAAACACTCCGAATACTCTTCTCACTCCCCCCCTACACCTCCCCAGCACAGTTAAGGTTGGAGTTTGGTTTACAGAAGCAGCAAATAGCACGTAAAAGTGCATATGCTAAATGCTGGCACAAAATAAAGAATGCTGAACCAGACTCCTTGAACGCCCACCTTTGGAAAGAGCAAGAGACAAACAAGGGAACCCCCGCAACAGTGTACCTTCAAGCAGCTATAAAATCCCTTGCACTGGAAGACCTGTGGCACTCGAGCTGTTCACACAAGTGCTTCAAGCGCCTTGTCAACAAGTCAGTAAAAATTCTTTCCATGGAAGAAGACAAAGCAGCCCTAACCAGGAGATCACATGGGTTGTTTGTGATCCAAGGTTACACTAGCGCCCTACCTCAGCCATACCTCAACCTCAGCTTCTCAAGGAAGGTGAAGGAAGATTTCCTGCGGCTGAGGATGGGGGTAATTCCGTCAAAAGTGCATCTTCCCCCATGGAAACGCTTGGAACTGAACTCCAATTGCAGGCTTTGCGAATATCCAAAGGAGGACGTTCTGCACTTGTTATGTAGCTGCAAAGCTCTAGACAGTGCTCGAAGCGGCAAATTAACACAGCTCTGGAACCAAAAAGGTGTGCGAACTCGCAGGCAAGCCTTGCTGATCAGCTTCAAGGGAGAAGATATTCAATTAGCCTGCAGCCTAGTGCGCTTCATGAAAACAGTTAACACAATCCAAAACCCAGAGGACAGCGATTAAACTTGACTCAATAAGACTCGCTTCTGCATCTCAAGAAACTCTCCTTATTATGTGTATTTTCTGATTTTTGGTGTCCTTTACTGAGGAAGGTATAGTTGACACAACATATATATTTTAATTGGGTCCCTTCATTTACACACATTGTGATTCTCTATCAGGTGCAGGTTGGTTGTCACATTTCTGTTCCTGACGAATTGCCTAAGTTCCAGTTCGACCACATAAGGCAAGAAACATGTTGACCCTGATTAACATTTCTTGAGCTGTCAAGGTTCATTACATATCACTGTCTGTTTTAACTTGTGCCAAGGGGACACTGAATGGCACCCCCTAGCCATTTATAACCACTCACTTCACCACCCTACACTCATAGCACCCTCACTTACACTCATCATCACGGCATCTTACTCTAAAGATCTCCAGCAAAGAGCCCCCTCGAGGGGCCCGTTGGGCACTGTAGTGCCGACCCAAGGAGGACCCGCCTGATGATGAAGTATTACACCTTTCTGGGTGTGTGAGGGCTATTGCTTCTGATCAAACGGATCCCCCGATCCAGTTGATCATCCTTTTTCCCAACTGACTGCTTCCTTCACCTTTCTTCCTTAATGAGGCATGGCACACTTTTGTGGTTAATGTTGCATTTAAAGAGCATGTGTGTTGGATCTGATAATTAGCTCCTTGCCACTCTCTATTCTTTAGGACTCACGTATGGCGGCTGAGCTATGGAACATTTATACTCTTCATTTGAGTTTGCATAGTAAGCGCTCTTATTTCTATTTGAAGGCTTCCTCACACAGTACAATTCTACCCATTTTTGTTACTCTCCCTGGCAGGCTCACACATGTCTGACACCGCACAACAATACCTCCGACATGGACAACAACCAAGGTTTTAGCTACGGTGAAGATATAGTAGTTGAGATCCTGAGAACCCCTTCTTTACTGAGAGCTGATGGCAGTAATCCATCTAGTAGCTACAATGAAGATTGGAACTCAATCTCAGCCCTCAAAAAAGCACCTGGTCAAGGTTGCCCTTCACGGAGGAATCATGATAGAGTATCTCAGCCCAATGGCTTATTAGTGACATATTCATTCCCCATCTTTGTAGATGACCTTACCTCTAGGCGCGAGTGGTCCCAGTTTGAATGGCAATGCACTCATGGTGGGTTGATTCTGATGGCTAACACAGCCAGAGGAAGAAGAAGAGGGAGACACGAACGGTCCCAGTGGCAGCACCCGGAGCCACAAATGCAAACGGGTAGCTAAATCACCCCAAAAACAACCTGAGCCTTCTTCCAGGATAAACCCAATCAAGAAAATTGTGACTCAGTTCCACAAAACCCTTCCAGGTTCACTCCCTCAGCTGGGATGACCCCCGCAAGATATTTACCTTTCTACAAACTGCTCATAAGGATATAGAAGAGTCTATCCTTCAAACCTTTTTACAAAGCGTCAAACAAAGAGTTGGGGGCAGTAAAACATTGGCCAATGACCCTACACTCACCATAATGCCAGCAGACAAGGGTGACGCCATTGTGCTCATGGCCACCACCGACTATAACAATGAGTGACCATGCCAACTAGCGGACAGCAGGTATTACTGCCCTCTCAACCTTGACCCCACCGAGAGACTCTCCAGAAAAATTCACGGATTGGTCATGACAGCTGAAACCCAAGATGGGTCACGAAGAATGAGCGAGTTCCTGGTCAACCCATCCCCTAAGACACCATACTGCAACGTTCTTCTAAAGATACATAAGGGGGTAACCGCTCCATCAGGAAGACCTATAGTGTTGGGGTTTGGCTCTCTTAGAACCACTATCCAAGTTCTGCAATCAATTTCTTCAACCCCTTGTGACCAAAACTTTGTCAATTCTCAAGGACACGAAAGACGTTCTGAACCTCATCAAAGAAGCCACTCATATCAGTGCTATAGAACTCCCAGTAACTCTACCACCAAATACAAGGTACTTCCCGAAGTACCTTTGCACCGAGCATAGCATGCCTGTACATGGGAGCACATCTTTGGCAATACCAACCCTTAAACCACCAACATCCTACTGTGGCATTGCTACATTGAAGATATTCTCATTCTGTGGTGAAGTGGCATTGAGAACAGCCATAAGTATTTAGAATAGTGAACTAATGTCACAAAAAAGGATATCAAGCAAAATACTTTTGTACAGTGTGTTCACAAAACCCCAAAATCTGCATTATTTTCACTCTCAAAAACTAAAATATGAATCAATGTGTGTCAACAAATACTGCAATGTTGTACCAATATTTGTATAAACTGAAAGCCTGTTTCCTTCGTTTGGGCATTTCAATATGGTAACATTTACTTCAAGTAACTGACGTATATGTCAATTGTAAAGAATATTAAATAGATTCTGTACTGAAGTAGCTCATCAATGTATCAATCAATATGTAGAGACCTATGCTGTGGAAGACATTAAGAACAATATATTTGGGAGGGATTAACAAATGTCTTCTGCAGCATAAGTAAACGCATAGGTCTTGAAACATTTCTAATCCATTTCAGTACAGATCAAAAGGATTTCCACATTTGACTCTTAACTATCTTTAGTTATTTGAAGTTTGCTTTATCATTGTGAAATTGTTTCACAAAATATGCTAGCTTCCAGTTAAACGAAAATTGGTACAATATCACAGTAATTTTTACATACACTGATTCATTTAAGTTTTTTAAGTCGAAGATTAAATGTACATCACAATGTGCAACAAATTACACCTTGATGCATTTCTACATTTGCCTAATGAGATGGGCCTGATTTGGAGTTTTCCTGATGGGGTACTCCTACATATATGTGATGGAACATTCCATGTTCAAAAATCCCTTTCAGCATCCCATTTGTACCTATGCCTGGACGGAGTTCGCAGGGTTCTGATCTGCAGAACTCCGCGAAGTGTCGAAAAAAATCAGCTGCGTTCAGTGCAGTTCCACGAATGGCAGAGTGTGGTAAGTTGCGCTGCCCACATGAATTTTTTAGTGCTGGAAGTTTGTCTGTGCTGTAAAATCCCCACAAACTTCACCACACGTTCTTTCTACCGCTTGAGTAGATATTCTACCTGAGTGGCAGCTTGCTCAACGTGAGAAATTTCACCAGGGATAGGTCTAGCATGCGATTTTTCCTGCTTGCCAACTGAACGCTGACGAGCCGCGTGAGAAAAGAAACTCCGCTCTGCGTCACTTTGCGTAGTTTTGCAGATCTCCTCTCTCTGCACGGAGCGCAGAGTGGGCAAAACTCTGCAAACTCCACCACTGAGGCACAATTTTTTGCCCACCCCTATTTTCCTCCATCATTCATTTATCATCTGGACATAACAAAGGATATTGAGAAATGCTTTTGGGTATGTGTTACTCTGTTACCAATGTGTACACATTCTTGTCTGTGTTCCAATGAAAAGTGTATGCACAGCACAATTATTTGTCCAAAAACATACTGGTTTACAAACATATTTGTGAAGGAGTAAGACATCATGCAAATCTGTCACTTTTAACAGGTATGAAACAGTATTTTCGATGCATGACATATTTGGAATATGTTTTGAATCCAAAATGTAGCCATTAATTCTGATGTGACTACTCATTTTGGCTCACATGCTCACTCTTGTTTGTGAGAATCTCAAATTACCAATGTGGTGCTTGGTACAATCACTGTATCATAAGTGCATATTATGCTATGTCACATGTAATAGGGCTACCATTACATCAATCCACAATAGTGAAGGAGCATCACACCTGACACAATAAAGTCTATTGGCCTGTCTGGTACAACTGTCTATCATGACATCATACAAACTGATGTATATGTTGAGTTTAGGCAGCCATGTGCCTTTTCAGAACAGTCCTTTGGTAGTGAGCAGGAATCAGGTGGGATCCTTTCCAACAAATTAATAGACAGAGCATATCATCATATACATTGTGCAAAATGTACACCTTCGAGAACTTTTCTTGTGTGTTGGACATGGTTCACCCTTAATGTTGATGGGAAAAATCCTGACTGTGACAAAAAATGTGCCATGTACGTTGAAACTCAAATAAGGACTTCCCACCCTTCATTCTGCTGTTGGGCTCTCAGCTGGCCACTGAGCCGAGGATAGGCCACTTCAAGAATGCAGGCCATTAGGGGGTTCTGGATGCGGCTCACGTGCTTCCCACATTGGGAGGACTGCCCGAGCTGGACTTCGGCTGACTTTCTGGTCCAGCATAGTAGGTCCTCCCATCTCTTCCTACAATGGAGGCTGCGCCGCTTGTAGACCCCCAGGGCCCATACCTTCTTGGCAATGGCCTTCCAGATCTCCCGCTTCTGATAGGCATTGACCCGTATGGATAGAAGAAATGAAAGCAAAAAAACAAATGGTTTTGTAACTTTTTATTTGTCTGTATTGTTGTAACACAATTTCACTACATCTATCACAAGCATGACTCACAAGTTACCATACAACATATGTATTTTTACAGGCTGACCAAAACAATTACATTAATACACACTTTTGTAGTGACTTGTTGACTACCCTCATCCCTTGTCATGCCCTACACTCACGAATCCAGGCCAATGACATCATCTAGCCCAGGGGGCTCATATATTTTCGGTGATGTGAGCTATTTCAGATTAGTGCAAAACATTGTGAACTACTGAAAGCTCAACAGCTTGTGCATTCTTACCAGACACCCTCACTGCAAGCTTCATTGACTTGATGCCTAAAGTCCCTTGAGCCAGATATTATAGTTTTAACTACGTACTATGACCGAGGGTACTATGAAAGGGCTGCAATGTGTGTCAGTGAGAGCGTGTTCTCTGCAGATGTAGAACATGTGTACGTATGAACGGAATATAATTGTACGGGAGACAGAGTCTGTGTGGTATGTACTTGTAGCAAAGGACACCACTTTTGCCGTATGTGGCACTGTTATCAGGATGTGTGGAAAGGAATGGGGCGACATTTCACCCCAATGCTGGACGCACAGCGTTGAAGAAAGCAATTCTGCTGCCATAAACCATTTTCAACAATGTTTATTCACATTTCATCCAATTTTTCACGTTTCCATTCTTTTTCCTCATGTCACATGAGAAGGCATATTACGTTTTGAACACTGTATCCTAAAAGCTTATGAAATGCCGATCCAGGCCTTATTCTGTAGCAGGAAGTGTCCGTAAGAATTCCACATCAGTTAATCCTAATAACCCAATGCATTTCGGGCCTAATCCTGGCCCTTCGTCAGGGGTGCTCTACAAATTAAAAACATTCTTGTGAGACCATGTTTTCAAACCTGTTATACATATATAGTAGCCACTCAAAATATTGCCAGCCCCTAGTTCTTTGACCTTTCACCATAACATACGTCTTCCCGCTAACTGTAGTTTAACAGCGCTACTACTAAGTCGATACCCAAGTCCACCTCTCTTCATCTCCCTTTTATCCCGCAAATGCAAGGTCCACATTGCAATCCCAGTGTACTAATTCCCTCTACACTTGTTAGAACAACTTTCTCCAACCCGAATTAATTCCCAACTACGACGTCTATACTCGCCCACACTCTTACTTCAACTATCTGTTTGTGGTAATAATCGCCTCCCAACCGTTTCACAGTCCTCGTATTCTACTCTCTCTTAGCACTGCCATTTTAACACCTGTGTTGTTTCTCCACCCTCCGATATCTCGCTTCAAATCCCATTACCTCTTAACCCTTCACTGCCTATTGCTCGCTGATAAGGTAATCTCAATACTCTGTCCGTGTTACAACAGTACACTGTACGAACGCAAAACGGCTTCCTCAATCTATGTTAATCCTTCTTCTTCAGCTGTCCTCGTTAACCTGAGTAAGAACCCTCGATAATTTATGCTCATTAATCGCTTTTAAAAAACCTGATTCACTACAACTCCCATGTAACACTGCATTTGCCATGTAAAATCCCTCAGTATTCTATTTGTCAACCACATTCTGTGAACACAGACTTCTTTAGGAATCAATCTTAAATTACCCGCCCACCCTTTGTTGACTAATATGACGTAAATTATGTGAGACCTGTAATAAGTGTTGTAGCCCCAAAGTTAAACAATATTTTATGCTGATTGATGATCCGTGTTTTAGTTGTAAAGCATAATTAGAACAAAGGTTGCTACACGATCCACAACATGTTAAAAACAAGTATTTCAAAAGGTTCACTTCTGGTGAAAATGTTCTTTCAACAGTCTTATCATGTGACTCCACCAAAATAGTTTCTTAATTCTTCACATCTCATCTATGGGTGCAACTCGTCTGAGGGGCAGACAGTTATAAGTCAAGAAAAGAAATGACAGAGTGCACACCGGTTTGTTAATTAGATTCATAAATCCAATGTTTGATTGTTTCGCGTGCCGGCCCAGAATCGTGGTCTGCCCTAGGCCACGTGCTCGTACACATATTGAAAGGAATGGGGCGACATTTCACCTCAATGCTGGACGCACAGCGTTGAAGAAAGCAAGTCTGCTGCCATAAACCATTTTCAACAATGTTTATCCACATTTCATCAAATTTCTTTTCTTGACTGTTATCAGGATGACACAAACATACCATTGTATGTCCTTTTTTATTGGTGGAATTTAAAAGTGCAGGGAAATATTCTACAAACATTTCTCTGCACTTTAAAATTCCCACATGTAAAAAAGAACTGTATCTTGCACAAATAATTATGGCTCAGTGAATACTGGCCACTGGGAGCAAGGGGCCTGCAGTTTGGACATGAAACACTTTGAAATGGGAGTAAAATGAAATGGAGTTTTATCTCAAGGACTTAGGTAACGCTCACATTTCAATTGTCGTCCATTTAAATTCATTCAGGGGTACATTTTTGCACACACTTCCAAATTTGAGTTGACAAGGAAATATTTTTATGACAGATTTACCTCAGTGTTCAGTTATTTGTTCCTGTTACTCAACCCCAGCCTGGCCCTTGATTTTGACTGAGCACTGCTCATTGTCAGGCCCTGCTATCCGCATCCTGATGATCATGATGTAAAATGAACACAGCCGTCCCATAACTTTTATATGAAAAAAGGACCTTGTAGCTTATTTAATAACTGACCTCAAGGCTGTGTGCTACTCTGAAAGGGTCTGTTAGATACTGGTAGCTCCAAATCAACTGGACCCCCTGATCTAGTGATTAGTGGGGAAATACGCATTACTGACATCATTTTCATTTGGTTTTACAGAAAACATATATATGTACAGTTTTAAAGACTATATTTTCTAATTTACATAATGTGAGATTTCTACATTTGCAAACACAATAGGATTATGGCCGGAGAACTGAAACCTTTCAGACACTCACCCTAGTCACAATTAGATCTGGTTTAGATCCATTCTTCTTCTTCTGCTATCTTCGCCTTCCCAGTTCGGACCCATCCATATGCAAATCAGTCTTGACCATATTCCTCATGAGAAGAGTCCAGATCGAAACCGCCAAACCAGGTCCTCCCTGGACAGAAACAAGCATCCATTTCACATGTAATTCAAACATATACATAGATATATCTCTACATACAGACCAAATAGAATCTAGGGCTTTACACAAGTAATACATACTAATGTTGGTTTTTTTTTAAATTTTATGAAGTGCTTACAAATCCCCAACATCATTGTCCTATGTAAGAAACAAAATATATATCTCTCCCCATAAATCACTACACTTCACTCAGGAACTCAAATAGACATTGTAACCTGGGTTAAGGGACAAAAAACAGTTAGACAGATTCACATATACATTTCTAACATGTACCTGTTCCTCTGGTGAGCCATAGAGCTGGCCATACAGGGCGAGAAACTCCTGTGCCAGGAACTCCAGCTCCTCTGGTGATAAGGCAGTGACCCTCTCACCTGCTCGACCTGGCATCATTGCTCCCAGAGGTCACAAACAGCAGCAAAAGTAGAGGCGGTCTTGATGACTGCAGTTGTTCGGAGGCAAGTGAGCTTTTTTTGGACCACTGCGTACATGTATGTGACGAACACAAACTTCAGTTGAGATGGACACAGCCATTGGCCTTTGTACATTTCTTTCACTCACATTTGCCTATGGCTGTGTCTGTCATAGAGTGGAACACCCACTATGCAGTCATCTTCCGCATCAAACATCTGATTACTAATGTACTGACGGCAAGGTTAGGCGCCCCATAATTTTAGAAGGTCATACAGTGTTTGTGACTATTATGTGAATCATCACCAGTCAAAATGGTGCCTGCTTTGTTTACATATTCAAGTTTCAAAGGACACTCATATTAAAAAGAAAAATGTATATGTAGTGCGTTAATATGGTTAAATGTGATTTTTGAGCGGTGCTGTGTACACCTCAGTTAATGGTATATAGATTGAATAATAAAAAAAAGAATGTGTAAATAATTTATTAGAACGGTATTGTTCACAGATTTCTTCATATTTAAAACAGTAGCCACCCTGGACAAGGTAATCCTTGGTATAATAAAGAATGCCGCTCAGCTAAGTCTCACCTAATTCAGGCAGTTAAATCCAAGAACTCGCAGGATATAAGAGATAGCAGACATGACTATAACAAAATTCTAACACAGACGAAAAAAGCGTGGGGTGAGGCTATCTGGGAGGATCTTCTTACCGCAGCCAAAAAGAGAGATCATGCCACCTTTTGGAGCTTAATAACAAAGGGGAATAAGACCGGTGGATCAGCTAAGGACCTCTATTTAGATGAAAAAACAAGGTGCGACCACTTCTCTAAACTATATTCACAAAATGAAGTGGGTTCGTGCATAGATGAACAAGAGGTCGATTCAGCTTCTAGTATAGCTTCTCTCCATTTTAGCCTAGAGGAGATGACCCAGGCACTAAAGGCTATTAAAGCAGGTAAAGCCCCAGGACCTGACAAGATCCCTGGTGATCTATTAATACACGATATGGACGTCTGGGGGCCTTACATTAACTTTTTATGCAATTCCATAGTGGCAGGCACAGCAATCCCCGAGACTTGGAAAGGGGCAGAAATTGTAATAATTTTTAAAAAAGGGGATCGTTATGACCCAGCCAATTACCACCCAATTAGTTTAATTGACCTTTTACAGAAAACGTTTGCCAGACATATTTTAAACAGACTTTTAGGATGGATGGAGGCGATTCAGATATTGACCAAATACCAGGCAGGGTTCAGAACAAAAATCAGCACTGTAGACTAAGTATTCAGGTTCACATGTATTTGCTGGAAATACATCAATATTAGGAAGGGCAGCTTGTACGTTGCTTTTATGGATTTGAGGGCCACTTTCGACCTCGTACCCTCTTGTGGGACACATTAAGAAATATGGGGGTCCCGGGCGAACTTCTTGTAGAGTTAATTAGACTTCACACTGGGAACTACGCCAAAGTACGCTGGGGGAAGGGAGGCGAAGTCACAAAGGCCATACCAGTGAGAAGGGGCGTGCGCCAAGGCTGTGTGCTGGCGCCTTCGCTCTTCTCACTGTGTGTTAATGATATTCCTACATATCTGGGGGATTGTAATCATGACTCCCCGAAATTGGGTGATGAAGCGATCACGGCATTACTCTTTGCCGATGATACAATCCTTATTTCACAGACCCCGAAGCGGTTCCACAATTTGGTGAACTCATTTTATAGTTATTGTATGGAAAAGGGATTAGAAATCAATTCATCCAAAACCAAATACATGTCCATAAACCCACAAAAATCATTTAAGAAAAACTTGGCACTAAACAACCAAAAAGTAAAATATGTGGGGAGTTTTAACTATTTAGGCATAATGCTGGACAGTAGCCTTTCTTGGAAGGGGCAGTTAGAAAAAAGCAGATTATCTTTTAAACAGAATTCGATGCCGATCCTAAAAGTACATGGTGGGAGTTACTCTAAGGCTATCACACCAGCATTAGAAGTATTTAAAGCAAAGGCCCAATCAGCGGCACTTTACGGTGCTGAGCTCTGGGGGTCCTCCTGCAAAAGAAACTTTGAACGGAATGAAAATAACTTCATACGTAGGTTACTTAAAATACCGACAAGAACCCCCCTAGTTCCAGTGTTTTTGGATATTGATATCAAATGCACTGACTACCAAGCCATTTTAAGGCCGCTACTTTATTGGGTAAGGTTGTGGACCACTCCGGAGTTGATTAACTATAGAAGCGGCTTAATAGAAATCATGCAGATTGATGAGTATAAGAACATAGTTCCAAAATTCAAGTTCCAAAATTTGTATAGCGCACTACTCACCCAGAGGGTCTCAAGGCGCTAGGGGGAGGGAGATGTTTTACTTATCGAATATCCAAGTCTTTAGTTGCTTTCTGAAGGAGAGGTGGTTCTGTGTAAGACGGATGTGGGTGGGGAGAGAGTTCCAGGTCTTGGCCGCTAAGTAGGAGAAGGATCTTCCCCCCATGGTGGATCTGTGGATGCGTGGAATTGCGGCGAGGGCTTGGTTGGACGATCGTAGTTGTCGGGAGGGGGTGTAGAAGGATAGACGCGTGTTGAGGCATTCGGGTCCTAGGTCGTAGAGGGCTTTGTGTGCGTGGGTGAGGAGACGGAACGTTATTCTCTTGTTGACAGGGAGCCAATGGAGGTCTTTCAGGTGGCCGGAAATGTGAGCTTGCCGAGGGATGTCCAGTATGAGTCTGGCTGAGGCGTTTTGGATGCGTTGGAGTTTTTTCTGTAGTTTGGCTGTTGTTCCGGCGTAAAGGGTGTTTCCGTAATCCAGTCGGCTTGTGACCAGTGCGTGGGTGACAGTCTTTCTTGTATCGGTGGGGATCCAATGGAAGATTTGTTTGAGCATTCGTAGGATGTTGAAGCAAGATGATGAGACAGCGTTGACTTGTCTGGTCATCGAGAGGGTGGAGTCCAGGATGAAGCCCAGGTTACGTGCGTGGTCCGTAGGTATGAGTGCGGTTCCGAGGGCCGCAGGCCACCATGAGTCGTCCCAGGCAGAGGGGGATGGCCCTAGGATGAGGACTTCTGTTTTGTCCGAGTTTAGTTTTAAACAGCTGTTCTTCATCCACTCGGCTACTTCTTTCATTCCTTCGTGTAAGTTGGTTTTGGCGGTGTTTGGCTCTTTGGTGAGGGAGAGGATCAGCTGGGTGTCGTCTGCGTAGGAGATGATGTTGAGGTTGTGTTGGCGTGCGATGGAAGCGAGGGGACTCATGTATACGTTGAAGAGGGTGGGACTGAGTGATGATCCTTGTGGTACGCCGCAGATGATTTCGGTGGCCTCTGATTTGAAAGGGGGGAGGCGGACTCTCTGTGTTCTTCCGGTGAGGAACAAGATGATCCATTCCAATGCCTTTCCTTGTATTCCGACGTTGCTAAGGCGTTGCATGAGGGTGCTATGACAGACAGTGTCGAAGGCTGCGGAGAGGTTGAGTAAGATGAGAGCGACTGTTTCTCCGTTGTCCAGTAGTGTTCGGATGTCGTCTGTTGCAGCGATGAGGGCGGTTTCGGTGCTGTGTTTGGCTCGGAAGCCGGACTGTGAAGGGTCAAGGGATTTGTTGGATTCGAGGAAGGCGGCGAGCTGACTGTTGACAGCTTTTTCGATGACTTTGGCAGGGAATGGGAGGAGCGAGATGGGGCGGTAGTTCTTAAGTTCGGATGGGTCTGCCGTGGGTTTCTTCAGAAGGGCGCTGAGTTCGGCATGTTTCCAGCTTTCCGGGAAGGTAGCTCAGTTGAGGGAACAGTTAATGACATCGCGGAGATGAGGTGCGATGATGGAGTCTTCTTTGTTGAAAATGTGGTGGGGACATGGGTCGGTTGGTGATCCTGAGTGGATGGAGTTCATCAGGCGGATGATGTCTTCGGTGGTGATTGGGTTCCAAGCGCAAAGGTTGTTAGAGTTCTGTTTTGGTTCGGAGGTGGGTGGAGTGGACTGGTCTTCGGACTGGTTTTCAAAGCTGTTATGTATTTCGGCGATTTTGTTGTGGAAGAATGAGGCTAGGGAGTCGCAGAGGTTTTGGGAGGGAGTGATGTCGTTAGTGCCGGCGGAGGGGTTGGTGAATTCTTTGACGATGTTGAATAGTTCCTTGCTGTTTTGGGCATTGTTATCAAGCTGTTTTCTTGGTGGATCGGATCAGTTGGTGGTGTTTGCGGGTGGCGTTCTTGAAGGTGGCTAGGTTGTCGGTGGTTGGGTTTTTTCTCTAGGTTTTCTCGAGAGTACGACAGAACTTCTTGGATTTTTTAAGGTCATCGTTGAACCAGGGGGCTTTTTTGCTACCTTGCTTGATTAGATGGTTTTTCAAGGGTGCTAGTTCATCGGCGCTGTGGGTGATCCATTGTGTGAGGTTGGTGGCTGCTTGGTTAGAGTCCGATGAATTGGCAGGGGGGTTTTGGTGAAGCGATGTGAGGAGCTGGTCGGTGGTGATTTTGTTCCAGTTTCTTCAGGGAATAGGTTGGGGGGGTTGTGGGTCGTGGACTTTTTGTAATTGAAGTGAACGCAGCTGTGGTCTGTCCAGTGGAGAGCTGTGGTGTGATCGAAGGAGATTTGCTTGCTGGAGGTGAAGATAGGGTCAAGCGTGTGTCCGGCAAAGTGGGTGGGGGTGTCAACGAGTTGTTTGAGTCCGAGATTGGCCAGGTTGTCCAGGAGGGTGGTGGTGTTGTTGTCGTTTTTCTTTTCCAGGTGAAAGTTGAGGTCCCCCAGTAGAATGTAGTTCTCGGATGGGAGGGCATGTGGGCTGATGAAGTCGGCGATGTCTTCGCTGAATTGTGAGCGGGGTCCTGGGGGTCTGTAGATGAGGGTGCCTCTGAGTGTGGTTTTGGGGTCGGTGTGGTTTTCGAAGTGAAGGTGTTCGGCGGTAGCGAGGTTATCATCGGAACTGGTCGTGATGCGGATGGTGTTCTTATGGACAATGGCGATGCCTCCTCCTGTTTGGTTGGTGCGATCTTTTCGGATGATCTTGTAGGTGTCCGGGATGGCTATGGCGATGTCGGGGGCTGATGAGGCGTTCATCCAGGTTTCTGTAAGGAAGGCGACGTCCGGCGATGTAGTATCGAGTAAGTTCCAGAGTTCGATGGAGTGTCTGTGGACTGAGCGGGTATTGAGCAGGAAGCATTTAAGGTGGTTAGTGTCGGAGCTCTGTTTGGAGATTGTGGGTTTGGTGTGGGTCCTGATGCAATCGAACTTGCAGGAGTGGCATGTGAAGGGTCCATGGGTGTGTCCTGGGGCGGCTTGGTAGCATTTTGGTAGGCAGCGACGGTTAAGTGTTAAGGGCTGAGAGGGTTGCGGCGTCATAGGTGATGCCGGAGGAGTGGGATTTGCGGGGAGCAGGGGGTCTGGCGATGGGCGCGGTCCAGGCGCGGACGGGCGCAGACGGGCTTACCTTTGGCGCACCTTCGGCGCGCATGGGGTGCGACCGCTGCACGTGAACGCTGTGCGCAAAAGCATCTGACATATGCGGATAGTGGGAGGGGAGGGGCGAGGGAGGAGCAGCTGGGAGACGGGAGCGGGGTGGAGATCCGGGCAGGGAGGCACAACAACAACAACAAAATGGCAGCAAGCCAAAATCGAAACAGGATTGGGGCACAATCACAAAAAGCGCGATGCAAATGGCAGTGACACCGGCACAATCAGGCAAGAATGATTTCTTCAGGCAGCACAGCACAATTGAAAAGAATGTAAAGCGCACTTTGGCAGTCTCGTGCTATGAAATAATTATGATTAGCGATTAATTAAACAGTCAGGCAATCTGGCGCTACGATATAATATTGAAATCGATCTGGCAATAGCAATAGTGGGAGCAAGGCGAGGTAGCAGGCAGCAGTTTGGCGGTATAGCGCTACGATACCAGGTAGAGCAGGGGAGCAGCGTGAGGAGCGGCCGCTTCTGATGGGTTAAAAACACATTTCATTTTGGTGCATTAGACTAGGGCTTTCCAATTTTTGGGAAGAGCCCCTGTGCATGACACCTTTTTGTAAAAAGCTTCTAAAGTCCACCTTTTGGTCCTACATTACTAATGAAATACTACACAGTTCATCAACCGGCCCTTTGACCCAGAAGTTCCTGACCGTGAAGGATATTGTTTCCTTCGAACCTTTTATGAACGAGATAGGACCACCACTAACAAAATCTTTATATCTGAAATTTAGATATGGGGTCCTACAGACGAACATAAACACCTCCAGGTGGGGGGGCAATAAGGACATCGATCTTTGTACCCTTTGTTCACAAAAGGCAAAAGAGGATGATGCTCATTTACTTTTCTTCTGCGCAGCCCACAAGACTCCTAGGGTTCGTTGGATCAGATCCTTATGTAATAATGTGGGCGTTAGGTCCTACAAAGAAGCTGAACGTATATTTAAGTCTAACACCTCACAATTGGTAGTGTTTTGCATAAGCAGGTTTCTATTTAATGTCTATCTGATTAGAAAGAAGCTTCGCCTTAAGCTATAGTGTAACTAACCTGATTCCAGTGTCTGCGATTTTGCACATTCTGTATATTGTATATTTTTGTCTCCTTTTTTAAGCAATGTATTTAAATGTTTTTATTCTGGCTTTTAAACTAAAATTTTATCTTATTTATGCTATGAGATTGTCGGTTTTATGGCGATAATTGTAAATAGGGATAAATTGTACACCTGTTACCCTCCATCTCTTCGCAGCCTGTTTATGTGGATAACTGCTCGTAAAAAAGTACTGTGGATATTTGCTGTAAAACGTTTTATTTCTTTTCTCTTGCTTTTATGGCTATGATAGCTGAAATAAAGTTGTAACAAAAAATAACATATTTAAAATATTAACAGCTACAAAATGACATTTGAGAAGTAAAATTGACTAAAAAATGCTGGCTTAAAATATCTTGTGAATCGATATATATTTTTTGCACAACATTACATTTGTGTTAATAATTTTTTTTAAATGTATCTGGAAAATGTTTAAAAATGTTCACAATTTTTCCAATGCAGACATGTTAACCCTGGGAGAGTGAGGAGATGACAAGCTCCATTGCATTGCCTATTTCCAGACCTTGCCACCATGGAACAACTGGATATTATAAATATGTTCAGATTGAATAGGCAAACTATACTGGATTTATGTCATCACCTGGAGCCAGGTCTTCTGCCTCACAACAGAAATCCCACATCTATTACACAAATTGTCAAACTCATGGCAGTACTTCATTCTGGGGCCACAGGATCATTTCAATACACTGTGGCAGTATCAGGTGGAATGTCACATACAATTTTCAGTGGTGTGCTACAAGAAATTATTTTGTCAAGCATGAGACACGTCAAACAACTTTATCCAGTTTCCACAACATGAGGAGTTTGGTCGCCTACCACATGTAGTTGGAGCAATTGATGACACACATATTGCCTTAGTGCCAGCACACGCCAGGGAACAAGTGTACTGGAATCGGAAGCACTTCATTCAATTAATGTGCAAGTTGTCTGCTTAGCTGATTTGTACATCAAAAGTGTCTGTGCCATTTCCCCGGATTGGCCCATGATTCCATTGCAATACGGAACAGGAGCATACCCCTGCAAATGTCACAAATGTCAAAACTTGGATGTGAGAGGGCCTGACTTGTCAGTAAGTACAATCACATAAAATGATTTGGGTAATTTCATGGTGAATCATCTGAAATGGTGTTCCATTTCTTGGCTCTTCTCTTTTTTCCATTTAGCGTATCCTAACCAAACATGGTTGTTGGCACCGCTGAGGAATCCATCAACACAGAGGGAAAGTCTTCTTCAATAAGGCCCATAGAAGAACACAGAGCCCAGTGGAGCCGGCTTTCAGGCTCCTAAAGGCCAGATTTCGCTGTCTGGACATGGCTGGTGGAGCCCTCCTCTACTCACCCGATAAGGGGTGCCAAATCACCAGGGCCTGCTGCATGCTGCACAAAATAGCCCTGCGACGGCACATCCCTCATATCACAGAGGATGGAGATTATGAAGAACTACCAGGTGCGGATCCTGAAATGCCAAATGAAGATGATAGTGGTGAGGAGGAAGGAGTTGACTTACGTCAAGATATGATTGGCAGCTTCTTCATACGAGTGAAAGTATCTCTTTACATATTATCACATTAACTGTTAAACCAACTATTGATGTACTGAGGAACAAAGTATGTGCTGGACATTTTTTAGGAAAATCAAGTTCAGGGAAAGCCAAGCCACAGGTGTTTGTTGAGAAAAGTTCGACACATTGACTTTTATGTTAATTGTCATTGCTTATCTCTGATTGTGTTATTGAAAATGCGTCCTCAAACAGATGACTTTGTAATGTGTCTATTTTCTTATGTTTCATTACTGATTGAAAGATCTTCGTGCAGCTGAAAAGATGATGAGGACGCAGGCTTGATTTTTTTTTTAAATGTGTTTTTTGAATATAACAGCGGCAGCAATGACAATAGTCACATAATCAGGTTACATTTGAATCATAAAATTCAGGCAATCAAATAACCCGCAAAACAGCGTGTAGTTTCGATCATGAAAAGGTAGGCAATGCAACAATTCTCAAGACAGCAGTTACAGCAACGATTCTCGTCTAGCTAAACATGTCTTTCTATGTGCCGCAACACTACACCTCTCCATCTTCGTCTTCTGAACTATCAACATCTTCCTCTGGCAGCAATTCGCATAAGTCTCCTCTGAAAGTGTTCCAAGGTGCCCAGATCTTGTTCCATTTACGCGGATTTCCCCTGGCCGCATATACTGTGCATTCCGTTACCATGATCATGTCCATATTCCGGGGTCTGCCGCGCCCCATCTCTGTGCTATGTCTCTCTTTGCAACCATGAGGCCGAGTGTACCCCAGGTTTGACCATGGCGAGTGAGATCCGCAGGCTTGATTTTTAAAGTATAATCCAGGTTTATTTCTAAGGAAAGAAGAACCCATCCAATCCACAGCCAGGCCAGGTAACTGCTCAGCATAACTGAATACAAACATTCCTGAACCTTCACAACACAGGTGGAACAGAATATGAGTGATGTCATATGTTGCTAAGATACCTTGGCATCTGAAACCGGATATGTCTCAGATGCTACACACCTTCCCAACAAAATATATGAAGATACATAGTACTCCAAACAAATAGATAGTAAGAAATTTTTAAGAAACATAGGGCTAGATGTAGGTAATGAAAATTTACTGATTCTAAAATACCGAATTTTACCGATTCGGTATTTTAGAATCGGTAAATGCTATGTAGATAAAAATTCAGTAAGTATTACCGAATCGGTACGATTCAGTATTTACCGAATCGGTATTTACCGATTCGGTAATTCCCATTCATTCCTATGGGGCTGGAGGCCCATAGGAATTAATGTGAATTACCGAATCAGTAAATACCGATTCGGTAAAATAGGGAAACATTCAAAGGTGGCAGGGTGTCACATTGACACCCTGTTGCACCCTTGAATAGTGCTTGTGTGCACATGTGGCACACATACATGCCTTAAGGGCATGTATGTCTGCCACATGGCACAGTTGAAAATGCACAGATTTGCATTTTTAAGGAATTCGGTATTTACCACCATCTAATAGTTGGTGGTAAATAACGAATCCTTACAGCACATAAGCACTCTTAAAAGTGCTTCCTACATGCCATTTACCGATTTGGTAAATACCGAATCGGTAAATAATGATTCGGTATTTACCGAATCCTCCCCTACATCAGAAATGGCTCAATACCGGTCGGTAAACCTGAAATTCACAGAATTTCAGGTTTACCGACCGGTAATGGGCCACCTACACCGGGCCCCTAGTCTTTCAAATAATTACATTTTTTTTTAACAACTCTGGAAGAGATACGTTGAGAAGGGGCAGAACCTAGACCAACATTACGACCAGAAAGAGACGCACAACGAGAGAAAGGACCTGAATACACAGAAATTCTATTCAGATTCCACACTCCATGGTCATGAGTTTTTACAGCATTTTTAAATATTTTAATGACACGCATTGGTTTAAAAAACTGAGACTTGTAACCAGGAAGTCTGACAACAACCATATCTCCAACCTTAATCTTTGTAACCTTAGTAGATTTCCTAGAATTAAAAAGTGATTTTCTAGCTAAACATTTTTCTTCTTCTCTTTTACGCCAATCTAACGTAGTATCAGAAGAAGAAGGCACAGAAACACTTTCCTCAAGTAGTCTAACCCAAGCAGACTCAACAAGAGTGCAAGGAGCGCTCCCTTTGAAGAGTAAGAAAGGAGACTTACCAGTGGAACTATTGCGAGTTAACCTATAATTTTCTACTTTCTGGAGAACCTGCTATTTCCAATTGAGCCCAGAACCTTTGGCCCAAGAAATGGTCTCCTTTAATACCCTATTAAACCTCTCAACCATTCCGTTGGTCTCTGGGTGGTACAGAGAACACTTCTTGTGTCTAATCCCTCGCTCCTTTAGAAAGCCTTCCATTTCTTTTGAGACTAACTGTACCCCATTGTCTGTAAGGATGGACTCTGGCAATGAGGGTCTCAAGAAACTTGATTACTTGAATAGTCTCCACGCTATTGGTGAAATGTATTTTGTGGATCTGAAGGACAAGACGTATTTGATCATTTGCCTGAGCTCAGTGATGCAGATAGTTCAAACCTAAATGAGTACGAAATCTGCATTTTGAAGTTAGACAAACATTACTTGCCTAAAGTAAGCACAATTTGGAGAGATATCAGTTTGCTAAGAGACTTCGAAACGATGAGGAGTCAATTCAAGGTTACGTAACACAACTTAGGAAACTGGCCTCCTCTTGCAAATTTGGTAATTCATTAGATGAGAGGATAAGGGACCAATTTATGGTAGACTGCAATATAGAAAAGGTCCGAGAGGAACTCTGGTTGAGGGATGAACAAGTGTTAGATGAGGTGATTCAAGTTGCTAAAAGAGTAGAACATTCTTTGAGATGTGTGGACACTTTAAAGAAAGACAAAGAAGTCTCAATTCATGTGGTTAAAAAAGAAGATGTAACCCTGCCCGAGGTTAACGACTCTAGCAAGCTTAAAAATAAATCACCAGTTCCTAAGTGCTTTAGGTGTTATAACGTTCGGCATTATGCCAATGACAAAAAGTGTCCAGCTTTGAATGTTATCTGCTATAAATGCAAGAAGAAAGATCATATTTCTTCTGTTTGCAAGAGCAAAATACCTTCTTCTAATATAAAGAATGTAGAAACAGATATTCTTGAAGAAGACTTTGTCTGTGAACAAATTGTGGTTCAGGTAGATTCCACAGTAGAGCGCAAATCTAGTCCTATGACACGATTCAAGTTGAAGGAGAGTCTACAAAAGTCTTATTTGATTCAGGGGCTAAGATAACAATAATATCTAAAAGCTTCTTTCAAAGTAAACTTTCTGATAACATTTCTCTTTTCAAGCCAGACATACGTCCCTTGGCTTATGGTGGAGAGCCTATTCCCCTATTTGGTTATTTCATAGGCCTCATTGAGAACAAGGGGCGCTATGTCTAGGGAAAAGTTTACATACCAAAAAAAGATGACATAATCAGATGGTTCCACCAAGGTGACTTAGGTGTCATGCTAGATGCCAGTTCCTCTACTCCGATAAAACTTAAAGATGAAGTTAAGACAGTGCAAGTACACGCAGATGACAAAATTGAAACACGCAACAAAGGTAAATTTCCGAAGGTATTTAGAAATAAACTAGGGTGTCTTAGAGATTTTAAATCAGAAATTTCCATATGTCCTGATTCACAACCACACTGCTGTAAAGTCAGGAGTGTACCTTTAGCTGTCAGGGATGAGATGGAGAAGGAACTCGACAAACTCAAACAAGGAGGGATAATTGAAGAGGTTGCTAGTACTGATTGGCTTGCTCCGCTGGTGACTGCCCAAAAGGCCAATGGTTCCCTCAGATTATGTGTGGATTTGAGGCAACTTACTAAGTTTGTAGTAGTTAACCGCTATCCGTTACCCAAGATTTCTGAGCTTTTGACATTGTTGGGAGGTGCCAAGATCTTTAACACCATTGATTTGGCATCTGCCTACCATCAGATCGAACTGGCTGAAACATCTAGAGACTATACCTCATTCATAACTCCATTTGGGACATACAGATTTGTTTGAATGCCGTTCTGTCTGGTAGGTGCGGCTTCTGTCTTCCAACGTGTGATGGAGAAAGTACTCAAGAACTGTAAAGGTGTCTGTGTCTATCAAGACGACATACTTGTATTTGCCAAAGATCATGTTGAACATGAGGATTGTCTGAATGTGGTTTTGAGCAGACTTGAAGAAGCGAATCTAACCATAAAATTGGAGAAATGGCTGTTTGGGGTTTCCTCAATCAAGTATCTAGGTCATACAATCTCAGGTGATGGCATTTCTCCTAAGTCCAATCTTGTAGATACCATTTCACGCATGCCTCCTCCTACCTGCAGAGAGGAACTCATGAAGTTCTTTGGAATGATAGAGTACTATAACAAATTTATTGAAGGTTTTGCTGAATGTTGCACTAACTTGAGAAGGCTTCTAAAAAAGGGTTGTGAATTTAAGTGGAATGAAGAGTGTGACAAAGAATTTATATCTCTTAAAAAGAAACCCAGCAATGCACCCAAGCTTAAAAGTTTTGACCCCTTAAAAACCTCAGTAATCACCACTGATGCCAGTCTCAAAAGGTTAGGGGCTATTCTCCAACAAGAAGGTGATAATGGAATGGAGACCATTATGTTTGCTTCACAAGGTTTAAAGGACCCTGAGTCTCAGTACTCTGTGATTGAACTTGAGGCACTCGCTGTACTTTGGGCAGTTAAGAAGATGAAAAAGTTTCTGTGGGGAACTACGTTTTTGGTCAGAACAGATAATAAACCGGCTTGTGAGACTTTCTCTAAAAAAGGGATTGATCTGATTTCGAGCAGAATAACCAAATGGGTTATTGCACTCCAAGAGTACGATTTTGAAATAAGGTACATTCCTGCTGTGGAAAACTGTGTTGCCGACACACTTTCAAGGTTAGTTGATGATTCGCCTGATGATGTTAGTGAAGAGGATTTGGATGATGGCAATGTTCGTGTGTGCGTCATTGGTGGTGAAATCATTAATGAGAGTCAGTGGCGCATCAAGTTTTCTTCAGATCCAGTGCTGTCTGAGATGGTTTCTCTCATCCATAAAGGCTGTCACATGGAGAAACAAGGATCTGAAGAAGCTTCAAAATTTTAGGAGTCAAAGACGAATTGGCAATTTGTGACAATTTACTGGTACGCAGAACTAGGCTTATACCTCCTTCTGATCTTCGTAAGAGGTCATCAATACCTACCGGATGAGCCTTACCACCTATGCGGATGATACACAGCTGGTCCTAGTCATCAATGACAACGGCGAAGAGGTGGCAGCCAGGTTTCAAGAAGGCATGCTGGCCATCAAGGAGTGGATGGCTTGTAACTGCCTAAGGTTGAACTCAGAAAAAACTGAGGTGATCATTTTTGGAAAACTCTTCCCTATTTGGTCCTCAATATGGTGGCCCCCGTTGCTAGGGGCACTGCCATCCCCGGTGCAGAAAGTCAGAAATCTAGGTGTGATTTTTGATGAGAAACTCAACTTTGTCCAACATGCCAATCAAGTAGCCTCGACAGCTTTTTTTAAACTCAAACTCCTTAGAAAAATCATCCCATTTCTTTCAGACAAAGGAGGAAAAACAGTGGTGAGCTCACTAGTACTGTCCGCCTTAGATTACTGCAATGGCCTGTTCTTGAATGCTCAGGCCCGGGTTGTGGCTAAAATGCAAATGGTCCGGAATGCGGCTGCTAGGCTGCTGTCTGGCACCCCTAAATTTCAACCAATTAAACAGACTATCAGGAGCTATCACTGGCTGACGGTGACGAACAGAATCAAGTTCAAAACTTTGTGTATCACCTTCAAAGCCACTCGTCAGCAAGGGCCAAAGTTCCTGAAGGAGAAGCTTATACTCTACCGCCCCACTAGACAACTAAGGTCATTAAATGCTCTCCGCCTCACTGTACCGAGAACAAAGACAGTCACTTGGGGAGACAGATCTTTTACCATTGCCGCAGCCAGACTCTGGAATACACTCCCACTGGAAATTAGATCCTCTCCCACACTGCTACAGTTTAGAAAACGGTTGAAGACGTGGCTATTTAACCAATAAACCCCTCACTTTCCTGCACCATTAAAATGCATACTGAGCCCTAGGCCATAATGAGTCTCAGCGCCAAGACGCCCATGGGCATACGTCGCGCTTTATAAATTTTAAAAATAAATAAATAAATAAATAAATAAGTAAGATGCTCATAGATCTAGCCCATGAATCTCACTCTGGCATGTCCAAAACAAAGCAGAGACTCAGGGGCTCTTACTGGTGGCCTGGAATGGATCTACAGGTGGAAAGAGTTATTAGAGACTGCATGGTATGTGCTATGAGTGGGAAATCAAAAGTGGTGAGAGTTCAACCCATGGTTATCAGAGAGCTTCCTCGTGGACCTTGGAACGAAGTGGCACTGCCGACTACGTCAATGAAAGATCTTCATGCAGCTGAAAAGATGATGAGGACGCAGGCTTGATTTTTAAAATATAAACCAAGCTTATTTCTAAGTAAGAAGAACCCATCCAATCCACAGCCAGGCCAGGTAACTGCTCAGCATAACTGAATTAAGCATGGGCGAATTTTGCGAATCTGGCGTTCGCCAATTTTGCGAATTTGTGAACTCGCAATCCGCAAAATCCGCGAATTCTCGCGAATTTGCAGATTTTTTTTGTGTTCGCAAGGATTTCTGCCAGTTCGCAAGGATTTCTGACAGTTCGCGAGGGTTTTGTAACAGTTCGCAATTGCGAACTTACATGTCGGCTCGCAACGGTCAAGATTATGTTGTTTCTATGTCTGGTTCATCATCACAGGTTCCCAGCACCCTCTGTTTCACCCCTGCCACCCTCTGTTTCACCCATGCCACCCTCTGGAACATCAATGCCACCCTCTGGTTCATCATCACTGTAGATTATGGGGGGGAAAAGCAAGCACACCTGCCTGCTTCAACTGACATGAATTAATTTGGGGTTGATTTATTAATGTGTCACTGTTTTAAAATTCCAGTCTGGCACCTTCTTCCTTATCTGTAATTTGCTTTCTGTTGCAGTGCAATTCTTTTTCCCAGGACCTTTGTGGCCTACTTGTAGCTATTCTATGAGCCTGCTCTGAGGGTCAGAGCAGGGTCATACAATTGTTGCAACTAGCAACTGAACTCTGGTGGGGCCCTTGTCAGGAAGCACTACAGGGAACGGTTACTAATGATGAGTTTGAACTTTTGAACCTGCTTTCACTTTTGCAAAACTCGTTTTTCTGCAGAACAGCATTACAGCAACTGTAATGCCCCACCAAGCTTATATGAGAAAGTTGATTTCTAATCCAAAAGTTATCCAAAGAAAATCAAAAGGCCTCAAATCCAAAAAAGTGCAGGCAAATGTCAACCTGAGGAGTTATTCTGATAAAAATCATCATTTTCAGAAGGTCTATGCTGTTTGCTAGTAGATTTCTTGTGCAGAATTGCAATTTTTGTAATTTCGCGAGTGCGAGATTGTTGCTGCCCGCCGCACCTACATGTTCGCAATTGCGAACTTACACCGCAAGAAAAAAAAATCCGCTGCGTGCGAATTTGCGGATTTTCGGTAAATTCGCGAGCGTTCGCGGATTGCGAATTTACAGAAAATCCGCAAAATCCGCGAGCGTAACGGATTTTCCGCACATGCTTAAACTGAATACAAACATTCCTGAACCTTCACAACACAGGTGGAACAGAATATGAGTGATGTCATATGTTGCAAAGATACCTTGGCATCTGAAACCGGATAAGTCTCAGATGCCACACACATCTTTTTGTTTTAATCTGTTTTAGGTATCTTCACCATGTCATCTTCATTTGGACATTTCAAAGTTGTGACATTTGCAGTTAAATGGTGCTGTTTTTAAAGTACAAAGGGACCATGGGTTGTTGCTGTGGAAGACACCCACATACTTTGTGTGTACATATCTGGTACTGAGACAACTTGCAAAGTGATTGAAACAGAAAATAACTACAAAACTAGTCTTGGACTTTGTTGTTTTTGGTTTTTATTAAACAAAAGCATATAAAGTAAAAGTAGATGTAAACCAAGAAGCAAATAAAAGGTCAGTCATGGTGAGTAAAACTATAATTGAGCCAAAATTGTTTGAAGTCCAATGTCCAAAATACAACTGGCGTCAGAAAGGTAAATGTGACAAGAAAATAGTCTACAGAGTGAATGTCCCAGGGCATGAGTTGTAAGGGGGGGCCTGAGAGAGCCACCAACAGTCCTCTGGACCTCCAGATGATGCCTGGAGGCGGTGGGGGGGGGGGGGTGCTTGTTGCAGCATTCACTCTGTCAACTATTCTGGACCACATATCTCTTTTCAGAGATAGGGGTATATTTTGGACTTGAGCTCCAAACAATTGTGGCTCAAAGCTTATGACTTCATCCACCATGACTGACAATTCTCCCAAAGTGAAACGTGGATTCTTGTGCCCCTGCATGATCCAAGTAAATATGATTAAATCAAATTAATTAACCACACAGAAATAAATTAAAGAATAAAAAGGGATAAGAAACAGGGAAAAGCAACAAAATAACCTGACTTCAGTGACCAAATCTCGCCTTTTAAATGTCATGATGCTATGCAATGGCAAAGGGTCATGGTCTAAAATGAAGTGTTTTTATAGTGTAGAATGCAGGTGCAAACAATTAGCAAAAACACATCAGGTGTGGGATGCTAGCATCCAGCCTATAACAACAGGACTATTCCACTGTTGACCGCGTCCCACAACAGATTCACTCCGTCTACAACCGGCCGCTAGAAGACCGCCAGCAAAAGTATCTGATCTTCCTGTTTTTTCCCCTACTTGATTTATTCTTCAGTGATTAATTGCACTATTTTCTAACATCTGGGGTGTATTATGATCCCATGGGCATAACATTATGTACCCCCTGTAAAGATGTCCTGTATGGTGTGGACCTTTGCATCTTTTTTGTTCCTTCTGTTGAATTGATAAACCTCTAACTTCGTCGTTATTTGCGCTTGGCCTAAACTTGGCACTGCTGTATATATTAGCGGGACCATCACATTTAGATGGAGTTCCTCAATTACAATTTAATTTTGGACATCTGTTTATTGGATTACTGCTATTCAAACACGAGCTGTGTACTGCTCAGCCTGGCGAAATTGCCTGCATAAGAATTTACTGAACTGCGCCCATGTACAGATATTTTAGAGACTTTCTTATCTTATCTTATCTTAAGAGGGACTTGTATAGCGCTCTGTCACCATAGGTTTCCTGGCGCTGGGTGGTACTGAGAGATGTAGAGAGGGGGAGCTAGCCAGACTGTGTAAAAAGATTGGTTTTAAGAAGTTTTCTGAATTCCAGCAGAGACATGGAGGATTTGAAAGATTACGGCAACTGGTTCCAGAGTTTGGGAGCCAGATGAGCAAATCTGCAACCACCATATTTTTTGAGTTTGATTGGGACTGCGGTCAGAAGTTGACGGTGGGAGGACCGAAGGTTGCGTGCCGGACGGTAAGGAGTCACTAGAGACTTCAGAAAGACGGGGGACGTACCAGTCACAGCTTTGTAGGTCAGGCAGCCGATCTTGAATGCGTTTACAGAGTAGTGGTTTTGCAGACTGCCACTTCGGGGTCTTAAAGGCTAGTCGGGCCGCCTGATTCTGCACGACTTGCAGCCTATGTAGCAGGTATTTCGGTAGGCCATGATACAAGGAGTTGGTACAAGGACTTTGGATCGTGCAATAGATACTAGGATCGGGATTATCATTTTCCAGGCCAGAACATTTTGGTCCATCTTACAAGTCTACGTTTTCTTTCCCTGAGGAAGTTCCTTTCACAGGAACGAAACGCATTAGCTGTTGTCCTGTGTTTTTATGAAGATTAATAAAAAACCTATGAAATAAAGTGGCCGAATTGTGACTTTATCCCTGGTGCTGCCTCCACCTATGTAGTGAATGTTGTAAAGATATACAATCACACAAGATATCCAAAGCGTCAAATGAAATTAAGTCTTTACAGCGTATGACAAACAAGAAACTCAGTTGCAGCAATGCAAAGTATAAGAAATAGGACCTGGTGATGAGTGTATAGGTTTTGATCCTCCAGTCTTTGCGTGAGTAAATCTAAAGTTACCTAAATTAATCCTAAGCTTAAAGTTGAAAAGTTGGGGAATCTCTAATTATTCAGCACTTTGACCTGCCTTAGCTATGCTCAGGTTAGCCATTCTCCTTTTAGTGCAATCTTGCAGCTTATCTACAACTCGTAGCATGTGCTACAATGAGATGCAAAATAAATCCATCCCTCTGTTTAAGACCTAGGCGAATCAACTCATAATATTTTAATGAGGCGTGGGCGATATTTACTCTACACTGGTATAATCTCACTTAATTTTGTGTTATGAAAGATTCCAGAAATTGAGCTATTACGCCACATCATGTAATTTACGGCCAACATTAAATTATGTTTAGCATTGCACTGGGATGAGAAGAAAGATACTATTCCACAGTTGCGCTTTACCATACTTCAGAGGTTGTCAGCGTCACCACATGTTGATGCCACTAGACATTTGGCACAAAGAGAAACCTTTTGGATACGTTTTTTAAAAACTCTTATGCCTTGTGGACTGAATGCCAAAATTGAATTCACGTGTATTCTATGAAGAAAATATGGAAGTAAAGATTAATATTTTTGGATATGTATATGCACAGGTAAATATAAAAAGAATTTTATGTTCTGTTTCTTTTTCCGTTAAACATTGTTGCTTTGCCTTATCGTATATGTGAGCTAAAGCACGCAGAACGTCTACACTGTTTTGCAACACGTGTAATGGTTATAGCACCTTTTTTTATAAATATTTTTCATAACAAGACTCTGAACACTTCAACTTATCACTTATTATGCAGGCTGTAGTTTTAATCGATCTTCAGCGAGCAAGCAACACACCACTTTAACATACTATTTGTCTTCATTGCACTATGGAATTCACTTTAGCACTCACAGCGTGGCCATAGTACACAATTGGTAATTGAATTTACATATATTAATATACGTTGACATTTTTTCACAAGTCCGTAGGGTTAGTGAGAGTCAGTTGCCTCTGGGGAAATTGCTAAGTAACGCTTTGTTAAATGACCGCTCGGTTTCTTAACCATGGTAGCAAGAGTCTGTTTTTAGTTTTTATTACTGGCTTGCGCGTCAGACACTAACGCAAGATTTAACAGCAGAAGAGATGGTCTCCCCGCCAATACAGATGCTGCAAGAAGGAGGAACTGTTTAGCCCGCGGGTAAACTTTTTGAAATAAGGTACGTTGGCCCATACGCAGATTATTTTTTACATCACACACAGTTAGTATAACATTATTTAAACTAAGTGGCATTTTCTGTTACTTTCAGCAGACAGCAGCAGTCACTATTGATAACGTTTTGTCGGTAACATGGAGAAAGATTTCTTTGTAATAACAAGTATGTGTAAGGTTGCTCCAATCGTGTGGAGCAATGAGGAGACAGACCCAAGCTTATGGGGGGAAGATTGCTTTATTTTAACTCTCTCTCGCAGGACACTCCGTCTGGCTCGCATGCGCACTCGCTCCCTGACTGGCGTCTTCACGTGTTGAGTCATGACGCAACCCGCGCAGACTAGAGCGCGACTCTACACATCTCCCCTTTTTACACACATTGAAATGAGTCCACCAAGTCCCCAAGACTTAACATTCCCCCAGTTCAAAGTCTCTGAAATGATGGGGTTTGACTACCACTCTGCCCACGCGTGTGCGTCTTACCGGCGTGGAGACTTCTCGAGTGCAGTTCTCGGCAGGGCTCACCATACTATCTCTCTGAGGACTCTGCTCTGCTCTTTCTGGAGTCGCCATCTTCTCTATCTGCGTTTCCTCTACCACGGGGATATCTTGATCTCTCACATCCACCTAAGATCCCTCTTCTCTTCGGCATTCTTCACCTGCTGCAGTGACTCCTTCACATCCTCTTGCTCCTTGATCTTGTAGGGCTCTCCCTTCCTCCGTAGGCCACTGTAGGATCTTGTTGATTTTTGCCATGCGGTCTTGGGACCACACATTCCCGTTGCTGAGTAACGCCGCTCTGTCGTATACCTCTTCCACTTGCAGAGGAGGGCTGTACTTGCTCTACCCTTTTTTCTTAGCACCGCCAGTTTGACTCTCACCCACTCCCCTCTTTCAAGGGCTGCCTCTTTCACGCTTTTTCTCTGATTATAATGTTCAGTATAAACTTTCTGAGCCTTCTCCAGGTTGTGTTGAACCACTGCCGGAGACCATTTGATGGTGATGGTCTTTTCCCTCCAAACCACATTGTCTTTGGCGAAGGGGTACCTGCCTCTAAGGCTCTGGAATGGGCTGTACCCTGTTGAAGTGGGGGTAATCCGGTAAGCCTAGATCATACTCATGATCTCTTTTCCCAGTCCTTGCCCTTCATGATGGCCGCTTGGATGGACCCCATGATGACCTGTCCGCTGAGCAACCTGTCCGTTGCTCGAAGGGTGGTATATGGAAGTGTGCTTGGTTTTGATCCCATTCCTTTCCTTATACTTGTACCACTTCTCGGAGGTGAATTGCGGGCTGTTGTCACTCAGGATTGTTCTCGGGATCCCTTCTCTCAAGAAAATCGAGGTGAGAAACTTTATCACTGTTTCAGAGTCCATTTCCTCTTGGATGTGAACCTCAGGCCACTTGGAGTATTAGTCCACTAAGACACATACATATTTTGGCATTCCTTGGTTGTCCAAAACAGGTCCCAAAATGTCTTCCGAGACATCCTCCCATGGGTTGCGAGGTTGGTCGAATTTGCCCAAAGCTGGTCTTAGGGGTTTCAGAATTTTGTCAGCTCCTTGGCACTGATCGCAGTCTCTCACGTGCCTTTCCACTTGTATGTCCAGTCCAGGCCACCAGTACATTTGCTTCACTCTCATTTTGGTTTTCACTATGCCAAGGTGCCCCTCATGTAGCTGGGCCAACAGGTGCTGGATCAATTTCGTAGGAGGCACCACCTTGTCTCCTCGGTACAGGAAGATTCCCGAGTCACTCACCGACAGTTCTTCGCGGACTTCATAAAATTTCCGTAGCACCTCCTTTAACCTCTTCTTTTCGGGCCAACCGCTGATTAGTACTCCTTGACCTCACAGATTTCTGCGTCTCCGTCATACGATTGGCCCATTCTTGCTGGCTAATCACCCTTTCTGAGTCCTCCATTACCGCTATCATCTCTTCATTCTCTGCTGCGGGGCTAGGAGCTTCTTCCATGGCCGAGGCTCTACTTAGGTAATCAGCTACCTTGTTGCGTGTCCCCGGTATATATTCCGCCTCATACCGGTACTCTAGTAGCTTCAAAGTCATTTTGGCTATGCGTGGTGTGGTGGTCGCATGTCCACTCGAGGTAAGAACTTTGACAAGGGGCTTGTGGTCTGTCTGAAGTCGAAGTCTCGTGCCCCACAGGAATTGCCTGAATGTCCCCATGGCCCATACCGCCGCCAGCATTTCCTTCTCAATCACGCTAAACCTCTGTTCTGTGGGAGATAAAGCTCTGGATGCAAAGCTGAGGGTCTACACTGTTCCGTCTGCTCTCTCTTGCGCAAGGACTGGTCCCAGTCCTTTCTCACTGGCGTCCATCATCAGTATGGTGTGACCTAGGGGATCATACCCTTGGAGTGGTACCGCCTGACTTATGTCCTTTTTTAACTCTTCAAACTCCTTCTGTGCTTCTTCATTCCACTTGAACGCTGTCTTGTCTCTTATCAGCTGCCTCAGATGATGTGTTTTGGTGGCAAAGTGCTGGACGAACTTACTGTAATACTCGGCCATCCCCAGGAAGGATCTCACTTCTTCTTTGCTATTGGGAGCCCTGGCATCGCAGATCGCCTTCACGTTCTCTCTTTTCGGCATGATCCCGTGTCCTCCTATCTCATGCCCAAGGTATGTGACTGATGTCATTCCCAGCCGCCATTTCTCCCATTCTGCTGTCAAGCCATTCTTTTGTAGTACACTCAGCACCTTATTCAATTTCCTGTCATGGTCTTTCTGGTCCATCCCCATCACCAAAATGTCATCCCGAAAGTACTGGATGCCCTCGATGTCCTTGAACAGGCGGTGCATTAACTTTTGGAACACCGCTGCGGCCGAGGCGAGACCAAAGGGCATCCTGTGGAATTGATAGCATCCAAACGGAGTTATGAAGGATGTTAGCTTCCGGCTCGTTGGGTGCAGGTCTATTTGGTGATAGGCAGATGTGAGGTCGAAGATGGAGAACCACTTTACCCCTCTTGTTTTGGCTAGCATTTCCTCTATGCGAGGTAGCGGGAATTTCTTCATGATTAGGCACTTATTCAGTTCTCGAAGGTCCACACACAGACGCACCTTGCCATTTGGTTTTCTCACCACGACCAAGGGCGCCAGCCACTCCGAACTGTCTATGGGTTCAATTATTCCTTGCTCTTTCAGTCTACGCAGTTCCTGTTGCACCGCTTCCTTTACTGCTAGGGGGACATTCCTCACCTTGTGGGACACTGGATTGGAGTTCTCCTTGAGCAGGATTTTGTGTGTGAACTTCTCCAGTTTGCCGACCTTCCCTCCGAACACCTTCGGGAAGTCCTTTTTCATCTTCTCCAGGTCCGGCCAGCACTCATGGTCTGTCATCAACACTTTTATGTCTCCCCCGGGTCCAGTTTTATCCCCAGATCCCCTTGATCCATCCACCCTAGCACTGATGTACCCTTCTCCGCTACGTACAGCTTGCACTCCGCTGTTCTTCCTCTGAATTCGAACATTAGAGTCCTATACCCCGCCATGGGAATGGGGTTGTTTGTGTACGACACCGGCTGCATGTCTGGAGGTTCTAATCTGGGTCCTAGGCTGGGCTTGAACTCTTCCTCCCAAACCGATCTCTGGACTATAGTGTACGGGGATCCTGAGTCTATTACAATTTTTATCTTCACTCCTCCTATCAGCATGTCGCATTGTGGTTTACGAGAACGTTTGTAGTCTATTCCCAACACTTGCTCCTCTATGCACAACACAAGGTCATCTTCTTCCAGCTCATCCTCTTCTCCTTCTGGTTGGTCTTGTGCTACGTACAAAACAAGCAAACAGGTAAAAGAGGATAGATTGCGCTGGGAGAAAATATTAGTAATGTGATGCAGTATCTAATTAGCTCAAAGGATAAGGTCCTGGTCACCCAACCAGAATCAAACAATGTGACAAATGTCACAACTGTAATGTTATAAAACACACAATTTATCCTGAGCTAAGAGTTCATAAGGATCAAGAAACAAATATCCAATCCAAGGATTCAAAGTGTCTTCATTTCATCTTCATTTATTTTCATTTTCCATTGAGCCCAATCTTCACCAGAAAAGAATTTTATAACCACTGCCAACACGTGTGTCGTCTTTGTCGTGATGACCGAAAGACTTCGTCAGGGCTGTAAATATTGTAATAAATATAATCATACTACTGTTCCACTTTAGTCAGTCCATATAAAAAGCATACAAGAAACAGTCCTTATTAATACAAAGTGGCTTCAGAAAGATCAAAGTTTCACTACCATAATGTTCTTTAAGAAAGAGAGTCACGAAAACTAAAGGACATTCAAAACGACTAGTACATATATTATATCCTTGAAATAGATAAGTTGTGAACAGTTTAACAGCAGTATTACATACTATTACCCTTTAAACCTTATAGGTTATATTACAGCTTCATATGTTCTGTCATCAGAATAGAAGAACACAAGGAAAAAGAGGAAAAGACACGATATATCAGTAGACAAGAAAATTATAGGTCATTTAGTTAGATAGCCATTATGATGAGAAGAAGCTTTCATAGGTCCCTAAAGGACGTGAGCAGAAAAGAATAAAAGACAGTGACAATTAACACTGAATCACTAAAGGCACCCGAGTTTCAAGTGAGAGAGCAGATCAAAAGGAATAAAAGAAAAGGTCGTGAACACTGGAAATTAGAGCCGTCATTGATAACCCCATAGTGATAAAGTTGTACATAAATCACAAACACGTAAACGGGTTGAACGCATGTATATAGAGAGTAGCTCACCATGTAGGTAAAAAGGGAAGGTTGTGTTGAAAACAAGAGGGAATTGCCTCCGTCCATTAACAACGTCAACTCTTAAACTGAGAATAAAAGATAATAAATTAATTAATCACTAGTCAGTATATGGGTGAGAACCTCACGTCTACAAAAACCAAGTAACCCAAACATGAGGGCAAAAAATAGTAGGAATGCCTAAATGGAGTAAAAAACATATCCAGTACTCAATCGATAGAAAGTATTCTCCAGGTCGTCTCATATTAATACACTACACAAACACTACACTACTACCCTAAACCCTAAAACACTACCCCCAGCATGACCCTACACTACAAAAACACTACAGCACTACCCTAAACCCTAAAACACTACCCCCAGCATGACCCTACACTACACAAACACTACACTTCCCTAAACCCTAGAACAGTACCCCCAGCATGACCCTACACTACACAAACACTACAACACTGCCCTAAACCCTAGAACACTACCCCCTGCATGACCCTACACTACACAAACACTACAACACTGCCCTAACCCCTAAAACACTACCCCCTGCATGACCCTAAACTACACAAACACTACAACACTACCCTAAACCATAAAACACTACCCCCAGCATGACCCTACACTACACAAACACTACAACACTACCCTAAACCCTAAAACACTACCCCTGCATGACTCTACACTACACAAACACTACACCACTACCCTAAACCCTATAACACTACCCCCAGCACGACCCTACACTACACAACCACCACAACACTACACTACACAATCACTACCCCAGCACGATCCCCCTCACCCCTAAAAAATTAACCCAAACCCCCTTACCTCTCTCGTCGTCATGGTTCCACACACTCCTCCTGGTTCCATCTTCTTGAAGTCTATTTTTTTTTCACAACGCATGTGCATTTACCATACATGCCTTTACAACGTAATTCGTTTTAAAGGCATGCGTGATAACTGCACAGGGGTGAAAAAATGAGGAGTGATGGTATGCAAGGTCAAAGACCTAGCGGAGTAATGGTATACGGACTGAAAGTCTGTGGAAAAAAAGATTCGGAGTAAACGTGCCGCACCGGTGAGCGTATCATACCATTTGTACACATATAGGTAACACAGGGTTCTTTGGTTTAACCCAGCACCGTTGGCATGTACGTTTGACGATTGACACTATTTGAGCAATGTTTCAGCACTTCAACACCGGGTGACATAGGCGCACACTATTCGTTTCTTGACTTTACACAATGTCACAGCAGTGCTCATAATTTGTGATTTGGAGCACTAAGAGTAACTATTATGACGAAACAAGTATTTACACCAGTAAAGGAACCATTGGTGATGCCTGAAATTCCTTGAGTAACATTTTTAATCAATATTATTGTGCTTTTGAACATGAACGAATTAGTTCCTTAAACATTGCATTGTATTATTTGCAATAATCCCCTGATGAAGGTGTTTGCACCGAAATGCATTGGGAAATGTAAATATTTCGAATCGAGCTATGTAAATATTTTGGTTCGAGCCATGAAGAATTGAAAAAAAGAAAAATGAAAAAGTGATCCAAAGAATAAACAAGAAAATACCGACTGCTCATCGATGATTGATTCTGTGTTAACTTCATGTTATAAATTGCTTTGGCCAGTAATTCATATTGAAAGCATGATATGGATTGCTAACCGGTGACTTGTTTAAGTAATGTTAATGGTGATAAAAACTTGAGATTATTACAGTTTATTTTGAATTAAGGTAAATAGCACCGTAAGGGCATGTGAATAGTGCATCCTCGTATGCAAACAGGGTCTGTTTGTTTGTTATTGGAATTATTTCACACATGAAAGGAGTTAAGCAGGTTTTAGAGGATAGCACCATTGTATAATAGAGTAAACTTGGAACAGATAAAAAGTGAACCCATGTTTTTTTTAAAAAGGAGTGCAGGTTACTAATATTGTTATAGACAAGTGCATGGGAACATGAGGAATCAGAATGTGAGCACCTCCAAAAAGGACAAATGGACACATTTCATGTGAAATATAGCACCAATTGCAAGTTCTGTATTTCAAATCATTTTAATGAAATTTTGTGTGATTATGCAAAAGCAAATCACTCAAGTTTTTTAAGGTGAACATTCACATTGCGTTTTTGTTGTCTGTCGGGTGTGGGCTGATAGCACATGATGCCAACATTGCTGTCTTCTTGCTAAGTAGTAGCAGCAACACCAAATGGCAATACCTTCAATGGCAATGACGCCACAATGGTTCTCTGCTTCTCTTGATGTTGTCCGGTTTGCCGTCTTCTCTTCCTCCTCCCTTCCCGTTTGTGTGTTTTTCTCTCACTTGTGAAATGCCTGATGCTTTAAAATAAGCCTGGTCCCCAAAAATGAGTGCTGCTGGCCCCCACCAGCAACCACCACCTCCAATTAGGCACTGGCCCTCAGACTGTCTGCAAGGCAATACTAAATTGTGTGTATGGGCCACATTCTGTTATCAAGTGATGACCTTAACACAGCTACTTACAGAGCTGCTCGGCTGCTTCTGGAATCTGAAGCTCCTGTCTCTCTGTCAATGAGAGGGCTGTTAGCAATCATTTTATACGATATTTAGGATTATTTTGAGAGCTTACCTTCGTGACTCATGATGTAGGAGTATAAGAAACGCATGAGAATTCACTCATATTCCCAAAAGCCACTTTGCCTTTTCAGACATTAAATTAATATATTAAAACCAAAACACAATGCTTGTAGCACACATTGGTACATGTTAGATGTTAGTAGACACACATGCATATAAATGAATCAAAGATTGCAAATGAATAAAAACATTTGAGGAATGAGGTCACAGTGAGACAATGCACTGTACAAGTGGCTCTTAGTTAACATGCAAATCCAAACACCTGATACCCCTGGGATCATAGTAAGCATTCATGCAAATATGTGACTATCCGTGATCGTGCTAGAGCACATTATATGTGAGTATATATAAAGTCATGTTGATAAACGATGACCATGCAGCAAGGTAGAAACATTAGGTGCAAAAAACTGGAAGCAAAGCTTGACTGTACCGAAACCAGCAGCAGAAGCTGTACATCATACTCTTTTTAAACTGAGTTCTGTGACGTAGGTAGGCCTGCAACCTGCACATTTGAAGTATTCAAGGTAGGTTTAATTATTAGTGGCGGTGGTGAAAAATAAACCATAGCGATCATTGACGAAGCTGGGGAGACACTAGGAGGTACAGATGTTGTAGAACTTGGCAAAATACGACTGAAGAGCCGTTTATCGCTGACCTGGAGTGTTGCTGACGGCAGGGCTTGGCTCCGCTGTGTTTCCCTGGCCGGGCTTGGCTCCGCCGATCCCCTGTTCCTCAGTGTGGTGCTATTTATCGCTGACCTGGAGTGTTGCTGACGGCTGGGCTTGGCTCCGCTGTGTTTCCCTGGCCAGGCTTGGCTCCGCCGATCCCCTGTTCCTCGGTGTGGTGCTTGTGGTCCAGGCTTAGCTCCGCTCGTGGTCTGGCCGGGCTTGGCTCCGCGGGGCCTCGTTGCACTACAATTCCCAGCAGCCTCATCGCGGCAAGGACGCCGCTGACGCGAACTGGAAGCGCCTGGAGGCTCATAAAGGCTCCCTTGGTTCCTCGTCCCACGGTACGTGCGCGGGCGCGCGCGGGAGAAGCCCGGGACAAGGGCGGGGCCGTCTGAGGCCGTCAGAGGCCAGAAGAGGCTGGGCTGGGCCACGGACTTTGGCCCTTCTCTCCCGGATTCTATAATAACTGTAAGAAAAATTAACTTGCACTTATTTTTATTGTTTTTGTTTCTTGGTCCTTATCACCGATATCGAACTATAATACCCTCCTGGGTGAGACATTATCGTTCAACAGTACCTGTGTCTATTACTTGAGGTTCCTTTAAAATGTCGAAACTTAGATCATCATAACCATCGACAGTGAACGAGACAAGGACAATGGATAATTATCTTGTGAAGGTGGTTAGTAAGATTAACAAAGAAAGGCGACTCTCACTAAATAGGGTAAGCCCAATAGCTTCACCTACAAGGCCGAGTTCGCCCTCACCTCCCACAGTTCTAGCGGATAGCTGCTCGGAAGACCCTATTGTTATTGACACTAATGACGCATCCATTGCAGTGTCACAGGAAGAGCGGGAAGTAATAACCAACCCTACCCAGAGTCTGACCCCGACACCCTCTTCAAGGCCTCCACCAGTACAATCGCCTGTTCGAAGAGTTGTGCGGGCATGTAGGAAGGCACCTGTCAAGTGGGTGGTGGGCCGGAAGTAAAAAAAGACAGGGACTACATCAACTAGTTCTGGAAGTGCATCAGAATCCACAAATAACGCTGAGTTGAATAATTTGCTCCCTGCCCACATTGAGCTCTTGGCAAGTATCATCGAGTCAAAATTAGAACTCATGATTAGACTTCTTGTGGTAAAGTTAGACCAGGTTACCCAAGAGGTTTCTAGATTAGGGGGTCTCCTAGATTCACACATAACCCGGACTAACACACATACGAGTCCCCCAAGTGGCAACAATGCAATAGGGATTGCGGGTACTGCTAGCATAGGGGGAAATGGGCCAATGGTTACCGTACAAAACCCACCAGTCACTCTACCACAGAAGGCCCCATCCCCCAACTTATCATTATTGCCAGCCCCAGTAGTACATCCATCCCCACCAAACATTGGTAGCCAGAATACTACAGCTGGGGGGGACAAGGGAGGGAGAAGTATGCCTAAGAGAAGAAATACAGTTAACCTCCTACCGGAGTGTGTCCCATACACAGTGGTATCAACAAATGTCCCTGAGGTTGATTCTTGTCTTTCTGATTCTAGTCTAGAAACCCATGCCGCTTTAAAAAACAAAACACTAGCATGGCTAAATAGGAATTGTGGTTTTCCGTTTGCTTTTTCAAATGACATAATTTCCACCCGAAGAGTCAGCTGGATTGGCAATGCTAGAAAGAACACTAGAGGGGATTGCATTATTGTAAATTTTAGGCACCCCCAACATGTTGCAACAGTCCTCCTTAGAGCAGCCTCCTTACCCATAGTGGATAATTCTGTATGTGCTAGGCCTCTTGGGTTTTTCTACAACCATCTGGATAACACCCAACGTCCACCACTCCTTCAGCATAAGCATCCAGTTAACGGGTATAGAAGGGGTGTTGCCGGTTGTGTCCCAAATGTTTATCAACATAAAAATAATGGGGATCCCTATTGTTACCAGCTGGCTAGCACGTATAACCAATCCGATCAAGCCTTACCACTATTTAATCGTTATACCCCTTTATCCTCACTGGAGGAAAATGATTGACTCCCTATTGAACCTAGGAGTACAGCTCAGCTCCCCACACCCTCCTTCAAAATTGTAACCTGGAACATTGCTGGTATTAAGACCAAAGCTGGAAATGTTGAGTGGCTTAATACATTAAAAACTTTTGATATTATTGCTTTACAAGAGACATGGGATCAAGCTAATAGCTTCTCTTTGGACGGTTACAGTCACTTTTGCATTCCTGCAACTAGTAGTGCTGCAGGCAGAGCCAAGGGCGGCTTACTAACTTTATTTAAACTTGATGTAAAAGGCAAAATAACACAGTGTAACTCAGGTTGTGATAATTGTCTAATTGTTGAACTTTCTACTCAGGATAAGGCCAAGATTCTATTCGTAAATTTTTATAATGCAAATGCTAATGAGTGTACCGGTCATAATCTGGATGTACTGGACAAATTCTTGTCAGCCTACAGTGTAAATGCAAATACCTTTGAAATAATATTTTTGGGGGATTTTAACATCCACCCCTGCACCCTACCATGTATTAGCCGTGACGAAGAAGGTCCGCCCCTTTCCTCATTTATCCATCTGGAACACACTAGGCGGGGGGAGTATTTAGAAAACTTCCTTGCCAGATGGAATCTATATGAGTCAGGTTGCGGGGATGGTAAAAGTAGGACCCCTACATTTAAGGGTAAAGATGATGGCACTATTATTGATTATATCTTTATGTCTTCTTTTTTGTTGTGTAAGGTTTTAAATTGCAACACAGAGGTTTCGGTTTTTAGTGATCATAACCCTGTTTTATTGGAATCAAAGTATTCAGATCTACTCTCACTAAAAACGGTGACACATAGAGGGGGACTAAATGTGTCCGTTAAAGATCAGAGGCGAAGGTTAAAATGGACAAAAATAGTCCCTGAAACATTCCTGCAAGAGGTATTGATTAAGGTAGAGGATGAAGTGGCAATATGCCTAGCAAATCGGACACAAAAAAAGATGTTATTCCTGCGTTTGATAAAATTTGTATAGAAATTAATCATAGTCTACAGGCTGGTTCAAGTCAGAAGCCGCTTCAAGGTAAAAGGTGGTTTGACAGAAAATGCTCCAAAGCTCATGGAGACTTACTTAAAGCCCTGAAAGCTATGCCAAAAAACCGTGTACATATAGCTAGTTTAAGGAGCATATATAAAAAAAGTTATCCGAGAGAGAAAAAAGGAGCTGAAAGACGTAGCTTGGGCCCAACTACTCGACCCAGAAACCCTAAAAAATAGTGGTTTATTTTGGAAAATTATAAATCAGCCATTTTTTTCGGGTGAGGAGAATTCCCCTCTTGAGGCAAACATCCCAGACGAGGATTGGATCCAACATTTTAGTAAAATATATTCAGAAACTAGCAATGACTTGCAAATTGAGGTCACTATTCATAACGTCGAGGGCACTGCTTTAACCTTTGAGGCTGCAGAAGTAGAAAGGGCAATAGATCTGACCCTGAAAAACAAGGCGCCAGGCCCTGATGGGGTTCCGGCTGATGTTTTTAAATGTGCCCCAAAATTCTGGTCTAAAATCTTATGGAAAAAATCTATCATCATTCCGGTCTATAAAAAGGGTAACAGGCAAGACCCCTCCTGTTATAGACCCATCTCACTGATTGATTCATCTGTGAAAATATTGGGTCGAGTTATTTTATCTAAACTGAATGAATGGGTGAATGAGAGAGGGGTCCTATCAAATGTCCAGTATGGATTTAGACCAAAGAGGAGCACGTTAGACCAAGGTCTCAATTTGCACTTATTAGTGGATAAATATACCAGGGCCAAGAAGGGGCCCATGTACCTGGGGTTCATGGACCTCTCATCAGCCTTTGACCTTGTTAACCGATCAAAATTGTGGCAATTCCTACTTGACATGGGTCTGGACAGGGCTTTAGTAAATCTCCTGGCGGATTTACATTCTGGCCTTCTAGCCTCCGTCAGGGTTACCTCGGACGGTCGCTGCACTAGTCACTTTAACTCCGAAAGGGGTGTTAGGCAGGGGTGCATCCTGGCCCCCCTTCTATTTACCATTTACATAAATGCCCTGGAACCAGCGTTAAAAGAGGCATCCCTCGACATTCCGCGTAAAGGAGAACTTGGAATCCCAGTTCTTCTATACCCGGATGATGCTGTCTTGCTTTCGCGGACCGGAGTTGGTTTACAACGCCTTCTGGATGTATTTGAGAACTTTATGGGTTCCCTGGACCTCAAGATAAACGTCAAGAAGTCTCAAATCATGATAATGGGGAGGAGTATAAAGAATAAGAACCTAAAAACCTTTACCTGTGGCAAAGAAGAACTTTGTAGAGTAGCCACTTTCCCATATTTGGGGATCACTTTTGATGAGAGAGGGAACTGGGGTCCACAGTTAAAAAACAGAAACATCTCGCTTGCAAGAACATCTTCCGCCCTGCAGGGCTTCTCGAAAAAATTGGGGGCAAGGCCAATAGGAACTTTAATGAAAATCTATAAAGCAAAATGCCTTGCGGTGGCTACATATGGTAGTTCAATTTGGGGATACTGTTCCCCCGGAGAGTATACAGACTACAGAGAATACATTTTTAAGAGCTGTCCTCTCTGTGCCACAGTCTACTCCATCATATACAATCCACACTGAACTTGGAGTAGGTTTTATTTCAGACATGATAAAAATGGCCCCTCTACTAGCATGGCTGAAGATCTGGTTGACCCAGTCAATTCCCCTTAATCATATCATACTAAAAGACTGCTTACAGCTAGATAGATCTAACAAAATGTTGTGGCTAGCATACATTAAAGACAGTTTTGCTAAGTTAGGGAGACCAGTGCTTTTTTCCTCCCCGGAGTCTATAACAACAAAGGACATTGCTTTGATTAAGGGTACAATGGGAGAAATGCTAAGCCTGCAGAGGGAACAAATGGAATTTAAAAAAACCTACGGTGAGGGCTAACATCATTATGAGTACCCAAGTAGGCCATGAATTGTATTTAACTATTGTGAATCAACCATATCACCGGTTCCTTTTAACTCGATTTCGTTTTAATTTGATCCACTTGAACCTTGGTCATTTTCCAACTTGGAGTACCCCTGAAAACGCAATGCCGTGTTCTTGTGACAATTTTTCCACCCAGAATACAATGCATTTTCTGATGTTCTGTGGTCACTACACGGCCATAAGGGCGAAATATCTGATCCCTATTCTAAAGGAGGCAGGGTTTATTCAAGTAAAGCCAGCACTTCTGATTCTACAGTTACTGCAGACCCCTAGGATTATGTTTCATGTTGCCAGTTTCCTAGTGGGAGCTGTTAGGATTAAGAATAGGAAGATGACCAATAACCCCTATAATGTTGTTTTATAGTGGATGAAACAAGTACTATGTTTACATTACGGGAATGTTTACTGATCGAGAATGATATGTGGGAATTTATAATGTATGTTACTTTGTATTCCTATTTAACTGACCTCTTTTTTAATGTATTTTAAATGTATTTTTAAAGGCTAACATTTTTAAATACTTTTGTAAATATTTTGACTGTGTAAATCAATTGTGATTTTATCTTGTATAAATTATGTATTTTAGAACATGTAAATTTTGTATAGTGCTATTGACTTTTCATGATATTGATTTATCGAAATAAAGTATTTTGACTGACTGACTGACTGAAGATTGTGGTCGAAGACAATGCCTGTGAGTTAGGTATTAGATTAGAGGGAGGTGAGCAAACCATTGGTGACACAACAGGAGCTGGAGAGCAATAAACCATGGAATAAGGACACATTGAAGACATAATATAAGTTGGTGTCACATGAGGCAGCAGAAATGGTGATGGGCAATTTCAGAGCTGCACAGAGCGAACATTGAAGAACCAGCAGTTGGATCCTTTCCCAACAATCCACAGAAAGCACGGCTGGATGTTCCAATGGGATGCTTAGAACAATTGTGTGGAAGCGCGTGGATTTGAAATGGAGGACTTGCTGCTGGTGGTAAAGGTTTGAAGACCAGTGCTTATCCAAAATTGAAAATAACTTTTTCTATGCCCAAGTAGAAAGCAAAAAAGCAGTAGAATTGGTAAAGTGATCACACATGCAAGAAGTAGAGTTGTTGAGAATCCACCAAACAGGTTCTAACTCAAAAATGCAGGTACATTTCCAAATTCACTTGTAAAGACAGGCTATAATGCAGGGGCTATCGTTTTAAAGATGTTATCAACATCTGGTTTATTAGCAGCATGGAAGACAGCACCAGGTTGGTAAGCAGAGTGAGTAGGACCCCAAGTGTTCAAGATATGCTTTACCTCTTGGCAGAACATGCTGTGTGGTTATTCATAAACTGTGCTGCAGAAGTTCAAGAACCTTTTTTGTGTGTTAGAACTGTAGTAAGCTTATCCATTTTATCTAAAGCACATGGGGAATGTATTACCCTTCAGCCAAAATGCACTCCACCCCATTTTACAGTCCTGTGCACACCAAGTCAATATATATGAACTTGAAGCAACTCAAAAGATTAACCTTCCTTCTGAATACATATTGATAGGTGAATGGTATGAGGGAGTAACAGATACCTGTGCAGCCAGCAATTAGGAAACAAGGCTAGGCGTAAAAAGTTATAACAGCTGTGTATGGTGGCCATGTTTCATAATGATAATTATCATTGTAAATGATGAAAGATGCACTAACAAGAACAGAAGCTTTGATAAGTAAGCAATGATATTGGAGTGTGCTGCCGTACTGATATTAGTGATATGTATCATGTATAGGTTCATACCAGCCAAAACAAGTGCTTTGTTTACTACCATATAATTGTAAAGTAGAGATAGGCAGATAAATAATCCCATCTTTCGGCCACGTTATATTATGATCATTGTTGTACAGAGAGAAGGTGATAATATGGATCCTTTTTGATGAAGTACCACTGAGGCACAGTAAGACTGTACGTTTCAAAGAGTGCAGTTCCATTGAGAAGGGGCCTTGGTAACCTATTGTGATTTATGAGTCTGCAGAGTCAAGTGTAACTGGGTGATTGTGTGCATCTGAACTTGTTCTTGGCATAATGAAGACACACTTACTTTTACTAGCTTTAGAGCTGAGAATGTGATAGCAGAAATAGAATGAACACATTTAGAATGTCTGTGTATGTGACAAATTAAGTGTTTCCAATATTTCTGTATGTATTGTTCTAATTCGAGCAGCAACCTCTTTCTCAGAATAAACTACAGACTGCTGCATCAGGCTATTAATGAATATAGAGAATGAATACGACTACCCCTCAATAGAAACTAGACCTGTAAGAAAATAAGTTATTCGTAGCATCAGGTATCTACCATGTGTTGTACAGAACTGAGTTCAAACTTTAATACCCACTTTTGAAATAACTTTCAAAAGCTATATGTAGTAACTGTGACAGGTCTAGTTTTAGAGGACCAAATATTATTGATAAGTATCTAAGAGCAAATTCATTGGTATGGACTGATCAGAGTACTATTTTACCTGAGGCATATGATGACATATTAATTGTGTCAGTACTCATTTATTTATTCTTCTCATCGGTAGTCAAGGCTCTTCAACGTTGCAAAAACGTAAAATGTGTGAGATTATCTTTGGGGGCTAGAGGGATCTGAAAATTCTCAAAGGAAGCAAAACCCAGATAAATAGTTTTCTGAACAGTTTCATTGAGAAAATTAATTATCTTGGGTATATACATGCAGGAAAAATTAATCACCATCTTTACTCTGTCAGGATAGATTGCCTCTAGTACTTGTTAATGGCATGGTATCATGCTAATACGTGTACCCTTGTTCTAAAAAGAAGGAATTCAGGGCAATAAATAGCTTTATATCGGGTGGCCAAAACTGTTGTCAGTAGTAAGACCTTGCAAATAAAAACAAGCAGATGAATCAGATCTTCTTTCAATATCAAAGTACAGAAATATTTTCTGACAGGTCCTAAACTCTAACCTCAATGATTCTTCAGCAGTGTTCTCTCTGAGTGGAATTTCATAATTAATGATGACTAGTTGATTTATGGTTGTAGTGGGTTCCATAATGGTAAGAACAATATTTTTTATGTAAATTTTCCTAAAGACAAGTATCTTCATTGTTGAATCACACATTGGTATTAAGTTCATCTAGGAGCTGGTTAACTGCTTTAACATTCAATGTTCTTACATAAGGACCTGGTATAATGATATCCAATGAAATACAAAGAACATGGATACTTGTATCACTTTCATTGACCCCAATATCCAATATGGACACGTTCCCAAAAATGCAATCAGCAACATATATGAAGTAGTATTAACAACATGGTATTCCTTGTCACACAGTGTAAAGAAGAGGTGTGGGGCAGCGGCCTGGGCAGCTGACTCTGGGACACAGGGTTTATGGTTCAATCCCTGGCGGCAGGTTAGCACAGCACCATGTGACTCTGGGGAATAGCTCGCTTAATCTTACCAACAGCCTCTAGCGCCTTGGTAGCCTTGGGTAATTGTTCACGCTTTACAAATACTGGTATTATTATTAAGGAAGAATGTTGCTGCTAATTTGTATCACTGGAGACGATAAAAAATATTCCGGAAGAATGTTTCCATGCAACATCCTCAAGGTAATATTCAGCACTGTAATTCATAAAAGAAGTGAAGCTCTTGCTGCAAAGATCTAAATATAGCTCTTTGGTGCCCAATGTACTTGTCACGTCCCCATTGTTAGGTAATTGTCCATTTGAATAACCTAATGACTTCAGATTCAGGGAGAGATTGAAAAACTGCTTGCATATTTCTTCAGGATCATCTAGTGACAGTGGAGCTTCATACAATTGAACAGAATCTGTCCTAGAGGGAATGATACATCTAAGTCTCTGTCAATCTCAGTGCAGGCACTACCTGGTATATGTCGCATGAGTTTTTAAAAAGACTGAATAAGTCTCTCAAATCAAAAAATAAATACTGATTAGTCTACCTGAACTTCATGAAGTGGTAACACATTGTAAAAGTCACCAGAAGTCACAAACATATGATAAAGCACTACTGTTCTTTCTGAAGCATAAAACCAGCAAATACCTTATTAGGAATACTACCTGTACTGTGACTTTTTTGTTCTAACTAAAGCCAACCACATAGGCATGCATTGATCTTTATGGATGTCTGGGATGTTTTGCAGCAAAGAGAAGCACAATAAGCTGCCTCAAAATCAGATGTAAGGTGGACATTACCTGGCATAAACATATTGAATTTCTCACTTTGTTACCAGAAATTGTTTTACAACTTCTTAAAAAACATATTCAAACATTAAAGCCCCAAATACAGCAATAGCACATCAATATATCCAGAACATGTTCTAATATTAATAATACCCTCATGTGATTTACACTTAGGTTTGGAATAGACTTAACCAACATCTGATTGGGGCGACATCTCACCCCAAATCCAGTGGCACAGCCAATTCTGCCTTTGCAATTATTTTCTTTTCGTTATTTTCCATGATACCCCCATGTACTGTATTAGTTATCCACTATTTCTTTTCTTGACACTGTTCACATCTACATGCGAGGAGTGCAACCTGCATATGTATAATGGCTATATTGGAATAGACGTACACATTTTTGCAATTTCTTTAAATATTTCAGAATGAAACTTGGGAAACTGCTACTATTGCAGATTTCAAGGTATACTCACACGGTTGTGAATTTACACATACATAATTGTACATTGTGTACATTTACACATGTGTAAATTCTTCACAAAAGTGGATTTTCACATTCCAACAGTTTTTCAAACAGAAAAAAGGTCTTTTCTCCTAGAGAAACGTCTTCGGCTACATCACTACCAATTTTGTGCATGTTCCTTCTCCACAAATAAAAAAGCGAATCAGGATGACATTTTGGAATGTGTCAGATAAATCATAACAAAGAAGTGAAACAGAGGAGTAAATTACCAAAATTAAGAAGAGATGTTTATGGATAATATAACTACTGTGTACAACTGGGCTGAATTATAGATGCTGAAAAGAATCTTGAAATCGGAACACGTCAAGCAATGCATGTTTATTACCATTTGATTTAGAATCTTCCTTAAACTAACCTAAAGATATACAGAAAGGGGCAGGTACTTTTCCATCCCCTATTTTTAGAGTCAATTATCCTTCGAAGTCCCATGAGGGGAAAAAACAAACAAACATATATTGAAATTGCCTCAAGACTGACATGTTCTGACAATGTAAATAATTATTCATCGTTGTACATACTAACTTATTTCACCTTGAGAACTTTACAAAGAAATTGCCATTCTTAACATGTAGTAACATAAGTAAACTTGAATGAAAGTCATATTTTGTTACATTTATGAGGGAGTTACAGTTGAAAGTGTTCTTTTCAGACAAAGAGAAAGATTGTGAATCTATGATTGCAGACACAGAATATTTGGAATTTAAACCAAAAATTGTGTATCATGTAGATTGAAAATTAAAAATGCTTTGAAGGATTTTCACACCATAAAACCATGTAAATCAAAATGAAAGGCATTGCTAGAGAATCATAGGCAGATGAGTATTTAATGATTAAACAGACTGATAATGTTGGGCCAATTGCCTTCATTAATGCTGAAAAGTACACAGTAAGGATTTTGGTGATTTTACATATGGGAAGCTAAGCTATGTTTGAACGTGATTCTTTTCATGAGATACAACACATTATCAAAGACTACTGTAAGAGGAAAAGGGTTGGGGATAGATAACAGAACAACTAGGAAATTCCCAAGAAAACACTCAACAGTTTCTCCAGTCTTTTGATGTTTAGCAAAAGTCCATGATGCATTCATAATACTCAGTTGAGGTTAATATTGGGTGGCATGGGCTCAGGTGTTTAACTACTTGCAAAATATATATATCTTCTTTGAATGTCTAATACAATTCATCCCAATAGTAATTGAGACTCAACTGATTTATTTTGAAAGATTATCAGAATTAAAATGTTTGATTAAACCATTATTGTTCAGATGCAATGTCAAAAATCTATACAGTAACATTCAGTGTACTCAGAGGTTGGCAACAATTGAGAAATCTGGGTTGAATCAAGCATCTGCAGTAATAAACACAAAATTCCTTTTAAAATGAATACATTGTAAACTCTCACAATTATTATTGACTTAATATACTGTTAGTATTTAAACACTGTAGAGAAGGATATGATTAATAATATGTAACTGTAATATACTAGATTATTTATGTGTGCATTTGATCAGAAATGTACTATTGAAATGGAAAATGTGAAGTATAGCAGATCTTTGGGATTTGATTGGATACACCAGACGAGAACCACAAATTTGGACTTCATCTTCTAGAGGCCCATCACTCAATTCATCTTATTTCAGAGATTAGGGGCAAACATGTTCATTTTACAGACTAGATATAAATGGACAAGAATACCTTTCAAAATAGAGTTGCTTGTTAAATCAATTAACCATAATAGCTTGCTGACAATATCAAGCTCACAACCAAAAATATTATTAAAAGTGTGCAGCAAAGCCAGTTGTTATACATCAAACATATTGTTTCGCATGAAACACATTGTACAGTGAATGAGTCATAGATGATTTTGAAATTAATGCTACAAAGAGACTCCAATAGCATTTTAAACACTGCTGAATATAAGATGAAAAATATAATACACTTAATGGCAATGCAGAACAAAATATACCTTCTAACACATCATTCCTACAAGAGCATTAAAACTGCCATGATAGATGACAATGTACTTCAGTTTGATCCATAATTTAAGATATTATTTGTGGAAAAAACAATTGTAATCTCTTCAAGAAAAACAATACTGGGAATATTGTAGTAACAGTGGAATATTGTAACCGGGACCAACCTAATTGAAATTGCTTTGGCAGTGGCGAAGTTAGGAATGTTCCCCTTTTTTCAATAAAATCATTAAGGGTTCTGTTGTCACTAGATCACATACTGGGAGAACAATTACATCACACACACAGTTAAGATTTCAGATGCTAAATATTTAATTGTATCCCCATGTGATAAAATATGTACTGTACAGGCAGAATGAAAAGTGAAGCTAAGGTGAATAAACACAATCACTATATTTGTATAAAATATCTCAATTCAATTCGGCAAACCCTTTTTGTAAATTTCCCCACAATATTAGTTGATCTGTCTCAAATTTGCGAAATAATGAGGTGGCCACCAATGCGGGGCGATTTGACATGAAAAATACTAACATTTTAAATGTATTGGCTGTAAACAATAAATGCAGTTATTCTGAATGCAATAAATAGCTCACAATACCTATCTAGTTCCTTGTAGAAATGTGGGGAAGCAGTTGCTGTAGGATATGCAAGAGAGTGACTGAGGATCATATACTTCAGTCCAAAACATTTCAGTGTTTTCTGACATGTATAATAGAAGATATGGTTATCAAAAATGGAGTAGGACTGTGCTTTGACCATATGGGAATCTGCATCACAATTTCTGAATGGATAGATCATTGTAGGACTGGTTTCTTTGGTTGGAGGTAAAAGCAACTGTGAGAGATCTGTTTATACTCCGTATGTTTTGCTTAGTTTCAATTACCTAAGAGATTGCTTCTATTAATATTAACTTAAATATGTCTAATGATATGAACACCTTAAGAAGAGATCATTTCTCAAAACACAGAGTACTATACATACATATCAAAATGAAAGTTGTTAAAGAGAATACGTTTTCATCCTTCCATTGATCCAGATGAGTTGATTAAACAAACCAAATTATGTGAAAGTTGTCTGAATTTAGTAAGTGGTAGCAAAATGGTTGTTCAATGAGTAGAAAAGATGTCCCTAAGTAAGTACTTATTGTCAAACATATTTTTCTCTAATTTGTATAGATTGTTCCCTCTCTATACCGACCCAGGATCAAGACTTAGTCTTGCTCTTGACAGGAGTAAATCTCCAGCTGTATCCCAGACTAAAATCTGACTTTCCAATGTCTGTGAATATCCGTAAATACAATTTCAAGTTAAGTTTTTTTTCGGTTAGTTAACAAGCGAGAGACAAACATAACACTATCCATCTTGACGACCATCACTAACAAGCGGTAAACAGTCATTACACTAACCATCTTGACAGCCATCGCTATTTAAAAAAGTTAACCACTATTATTAAAAATGACCATGTCACAAATAATTAAAATACTCACAAATTTGAGGGTGCTCACCAACTTTGCATGACATTTCTGCCTTGCAAAATCCACTCTCATGACAAATACCTCACTGGTGTAATAGTTCATACGAGTAAAAATATTTATTAGTATAATGCATATGATTAACCAATTTGTTTGGGACTGCAACGTTCTTTCATTCCTGACAACAATCAAACCACGATTCAACTAGGGCAATTTGTAACTGAGAATAGGTTATATTTTTGAACATTCACAATGAATATGTTAACCGCTACAAGGATAAACATTCATACCAAAAACCATGTTAATTGTTGTACTTATATCCAGGACAGAATGCTTGCTACATGGTGAATTCTTTATTCACAACCTTTCTCAACAATACTTAAAGCTATTCAGGAAAACAAAATAAACAAACTTATAGTATTCACAGGAATCCAATTAGAGTCTTCATGGTTTTAGTTTTGGGGGTAGTTGTTAAAGGCAAGATTTTTTTAAAATCTAAATTCTCAATAACTACTCTGCAATATAGTCCCTTCAGATGCAAAGTCCACCCTATAGGTAAACAAACCGGAACCCACAGGCATCTTGACATTTAACATTGAGAACTTTAACAAGCCGATCACCAACTGTGCTGACACTCTGGACCCCATGAAACAAAGCAACAGAGCAAAAAGTACTACACATGCCAGCAGGTACAAGAAGACCTCAAAATAACCAAACAACACTGGTCAACTGGAACAGAAATGAAGAACTAGCAAAAGGGAATTGAAGAAAGATGCCTTCAAAGCTGCCCAGAGGAGTGGAGGTATGACCAGTTCATCTGAGAAACCAAGAGGAAGGCACTAGTTGAACAAATAAACACCAGATCCAACAGCAGCAGCAAACTCTTTGCAATCATCAAAGACTTCACTACACCCAGAGCTGTCACAGAAATATCAATCCATCGCAAGATCTGTGTTACAACCTCTCAAACATCTGCAGCAAAATCTTAACCATATACAGCAACTTCCCCTGTAAGCAGACTGCATGGCCCTCTCCAGAAGTGACAAAGGAAGTCAGCACAATCACCACATGGAACACCATTGGCACAGAGGAAACCACAAGAGTCATAAAGATGAATCACTCTTTGGCTCCAGTGAACCCCAGCCCCCACCATGCCTGTGACAAAGGAGCAATCCCTCTCAGCAAAGCAGGGTCCCCTAGCCTCAACACCTCCCTCAGTACAGCCACCTTCCAGGAACAAAGGAAACATGCAGCCATCAACGCCCTCCTAAAGAAGCCATTGCCTGACCCGACCAAAGTCACCAATTAATGACCGTTATCCCTTCTTTCCTACCCAGCCAAAGTCCTGGAAAAAGCCATCAACAAGCATCTCTCCAACCACCTCACCAAACAAGCTTTTTGACACCACTCAAACAGGATTCAGACCCAACCACAGGACGGACACCACTCTTATATCAGCAATGAATAACAGTGAATGATCCTCTATGGGGAAACCGCAGCCCTCAACCTTCTAGACCTATCATCAGTCTTCAACACTGTCTCCCAACCCAGCCTAATACAATGATTCCACGAAGCAGGAATCCTGAGACTGGTCCTTGAATCGATTTTTAAAAAAAAATATGTTTATTTGTACAAGGAAAATAAAAAAGGAAAACAATAAAATAAAGACAATGACATATTCCAAATGATATTATCTGCATGTGACAGTCTGATGAACATACATCGTAGCACCATTCTAAAATAAATGGCCAATACAGCAAATATTTGGGCGGTCCTGCCCCTAGACTGACAAAGAGCCCTTTATCGTCTGTACCTCTACCTTGGTGGGCAGTAAAATGGGAGGTTAAGTGGTCAGCATCAAAATGGGGGTCACGCTACATGGTAGAGTCGCGGTCAATGGGACCAGCCGTCGCCGGAGGTGGAGCGTCGTCAGGTTCGGTAGTCGTCAGGGTTGATTGTTGCCTCATATATAGGGCCCAAAAGTTTTTGGGTTTGTTGCGGGTGGTAGTAGCTTGCTATAGTTTTCCATTTGAGTGCAGCAGTACATCATGTCTCTGGACCACTGCGCTTATGTAGGTGTCGGGCCGCGAAGCCAACAGGGTGGGACGCATCTCTTAGCTAGGAAGAGTTATGTTATATGTTATGTTATATGTGGTTTTGTAGCGCGCTCCGATAGTCAAGACTGTCCTGGCGCGGGAGTGAAACTGAAACAGAGTGGGAAGTAGGTATGCTAATCATGAGTTTGAAAGAGGTGAGTTTTGAGCAGTTTTTTAAAATTGGTCAGATTGGGAGCGTGTCTAAGAGCGTCTGGCAGGGCGTTCCACATTTGAGCTCCCTTTACCATGAGGGATTGTCCGCCCAGGCGGACTCTTCTAAATCTGGGGATGATCACCTGCTTTTTGGAGGTGGAGCGCAGCTGACGGGATGGGAGGTAGGGTGTGAACCTTTTGGCTAGGTAAGAGGGGCATGGTCCATTGAGGGCTTTGTAAACGATGACCAAAGTTTTAAAACGCACTCGTTGAGCCACAGGGAGCCAGTGAAGATCCTTCAGCTGTTTGCGCACGCTGAGTCTCCTGGGGATGTTAAAAATGAGTCTCACCGTGGCGTTCTGGACAACCTGTAGCTTCTTGATCATATAGTCGGGAGCCCCTAAATAGAGGGCGTTTGAGTAGTCCAGCCGGGAGAGTACCAGAGCCCTGGCAACCGTTTCTTTCGCTGATTGGGGAAGGAGGGGAAAGAACTTGCGAAGAGTGGTCAGAGTTCCAAAGCATGTTCCAGCCAAGCGTGAAATCTGGTCACGGAAATATAAGTCGGCTCCGAACCAAATTCCCAGATTCTTGGCAATCCCGTTCTCTCCCTTGGGGCATGTTGATTCACCGGGCCAGATGGACTCCTTAAAGTCACTGGGGAATTGGCCGTAGAGCAGGATTTCTGTTTTATCCTCGTTGCATTTGAGGGATGATTTGGCTAGCCAGGTGAATACGGAGGAGAGGCATTGGCGAACTCCAGAGGTGCATAGGTTCTCCTTTGTCCAGGTGAAGAGAAGCTGGGTGTCGTCGGCGTAAGCCATTATCTATTATATATATTATATATATTATATATATATTAGTGCCATGTCCACAAGATGTCTGTGTGCTTTAGGAAGAGGTTTGACAAAGCCCAGCCGGGCTAGGACCGGGTCCGGGGATAGCGTCATATCCGTGATGTGAATAATTTCAGTAAAGACATCTCCGCAAAAGTGGGCAACCCCCGGGCAGACCCAGGCTATATATTTGCTCTCCGCATCTTTCACACTGAGATCCCTCGCGCAGGCCATAGCGATATAATTGTTGCAGTGTATAGTAAACTCTGTTAAAGTGAACTATTCTATGACGTCCGTTGAGCAAAATTAGTTCAGTACTCGAGCAGCAGAAGAGCCACTTATCATCCGTCAAGTCCACCTGTAAGTCTCGCTGCCATGCCAGTCGTGGTTTGGTGAAGTCGCCTGCTCTGGCAGACAGCATGGTGTGATATATTCTGGACACTAACTCAGTGGGCGATTGTGCTTTAATAACAGCAGTTAGTGCCGGAACCTCGGGGGCATCCGCCATATCCTCCCCCAGTAAATCCCTGAGAGCATGTCTAAGTCTGTGAAATTGGAATTACCCAAGGGGCATCTGTACAAAATCCCCCTCTGTAACATCCTTACAAGAACGGGCAGTGCCGTCTGCAAAGAGGTCTCCCACGAGAAGTACGTTTAGTGTCAGCAAAGCAGTTATGACTCCCCTGTCCGTAGACGCAGCAAGCCAGTGGCACCAATCAAGATGGGATATTGGAGCATATAGTACATTACCGGCTTGAGCTTCCAGTATACAATGCCAAGCGTGTGTGACCGAGTTTATCGAGTCCATTATGCCTGTGCGTCTATCTCGAGGTGCAAACAGCAGGGCTGGAAGAGGCTTGGGGCGGCAAATATGGTCTCCATCCGTATGTGCGGAATGTCTGGGGGTCCGTGTATCCAGTGATATGCAAGAGAACATTGAGCAGCTCTATAATATAATTCCAAGTCGGGAGCTCCAAGGCCCCCCATCACATATGGCAATGTCAATATCTTCCAAGCAATGCGTGGCTGCTTACCCGCCCAGGCCAGATGCACCATTAGGGAGTGAAGACGCTGAAAGAATATTCTGGACAGAACCATGGGTATGTTCGTAAAGAGAAAGAAAAAGCATGGTAGCACCATAATTTTCATAAGGGAAACTCTGCCCATCAGTGATAAATGGAGGCTCACCCACCTGTCAACATCCTCCTCCAGCTTGGAGATAGCAACTCCATAATTCTCCCTAAGGACAACCTCGGAGTCGGTATGCTGCCTCTGTGGTCCACTGCAGGGGGTATTCCGGCTCAAATTGGACTGTGGCTGGGGTAAGGAGGAACAATATAGACTTGTTCCAGTTGACTTTTATACCAGATCGGGAACCGCAAAACTGGAGAGAGATTGGTCTAAGGCTCTCTAACATAGATAAGCGTGTCATCCGCATACGTAGAGACAATTAAGTTGTAGTTTGTGAAGCGTATACCCCTCTGCCCATGATATTCCCATAGGGTGCAAGCCAAGGGTTCTGCCGTCAGGGCATATCGTATTGTTGAAAGGGGGTATCCCTGTCTCGTACCTCTGCAAACTCGTATGGAGTCAGTGACCAGGAAGCCAATCCGGATGCGTGCCGTGGGGGAGTACAGTTTCGCAAGGAGCTGCAAGAAAACCGCTCCAACTCCCATGCGACCAAGGACCTGTCTCTTTAAGGGCGACTCGAACAAGTCGAAGGCTTTTTCCATGTCCAAAAGACCGCAATAGCCGGAACCTCCGGACGTGTGTGTTGTAGGACAGCAAAAACGGTACGCAGATCATACGTTAAGTTCCTGCAGGCATAAAGCCAGCCTGCTCCGGTGCTACCAAGGTAGTGACAAGTGGGGCTAGATGATTGGCGAGCAGCTTCGCGAAGATTTTTGCGTCCACATTCATGAGAGACAGAAGTCGATACGAGGCACACTCATCCGGAGGCTTCCCCAGTTTGAGTATAGCCACGAGAATCGCCTTTCGCATAGTCCGGGGCATCGTTCCTGAGGTACAAATGTGCTCAAACAGTGTAAGTAAGTGAGGTATTAGTAGGTCCATGAACGCCTTATAGAAGGCGACAGCAAGATCGTCACTCCCGGCACGCTCCCCTCTCTCATATCCGAGAGGGATAGGACTATTTCTTCCCGCTCAATCGGGCGCATCAGGAACTCACGTTGCAAGTTGGACAGCCACGGCAGCTCAATGTGAGTCAGGTAGTCTAGTATGTGTAATAGAGCTCTGCATAGTATGTTAGAAATTGCTCCACAACGTAGGCCTCCGTTAGCGTGGGGTCTCCCGGTTGCGTTCTAATTTGTCTGGTATCATAGTTACGTCCCTGCGTTGCTTAAGAATTTGTGCGAGAACCGTCCCTGGTCGTTCGCCTTCGCCGTATGTTCGGGCCGTGGCGTATTTACCAAGGTGATTTATTTCTGCATCGGCCTCCTCATGATATTCCCAGAGTGGCTGCGCTAGTTCTAGAGTGAGTTCATCGCTCTGGTTCGTCACACTGGAGGCCTCAAAGTCTTTCAATTTACGTTCCAGAGCCGTCATCCTATTGCGAATCAACTTAAGAACCCTGCATGTTTTGAAATTGCTACCCCCCCTGATATACACCTTAAAAGCCTCCCAGACAGTTTGGAAGGAGTCTACTGACCCCCACGTTTACTTAAAAAAAAAACCCAACCCTCTCCCATGCCTGCCTAACCCCAACTTGGCTGCGTTACCATCCCTCCCTCCCAAACGGAAAACCCACCCATTCCCAAAACAAACAACAAAATCTATCCCAGGTGTAGTTCACGCCGTGGTGGATGTAGCTCGCTCAACAATAAGGGTGGGAGGCCCATGTAGGCCATACTCCGCACCCGGCCATAAGAAAATCTTGTAACTGTGGAGTAGTACAGGGTAACATAGCCCAGCAGGCCCTCAGGGTGCAAAAATCTAGTCGGGACCTCAGCCCAAAGTTATTCCATAAGGAGTTCAGTCCAAAGAGGGCACAGTAAATCTATCATCACCCCCGTCCACCCACCAAGCTAAGGATGGGGCCGAGTAGTGGACGGCAGCCCCATCATTATGTCCCCCCCCTGGAAGGGAGCAGTTCCGCGCCACCCCAGTTAGGCAGGTAAGGCGACCCAGTCATAAGGAGAGGTAGCGTGGGTCGCAAATGCAAGGGACATGAGACCTTCGTTCCAGACACAATGCCAAAAAAATTGAACCCATCCCCCCGTAATATCAGACTGTACTCAGCAGTTAGTGTCACCATGCAGTAATCAGTCCTGTTCTTCCATAGAGCCACCTGTCACTTCATATAGGAGATGTCGTTCTGGGTGGAGCCGCTTCTCTTTCATCGAGTCTTTCAACACTTTTTGAAGGGCCTTCAGATCGATAAAAATGTGCGAGCGGCCCTGCCAGGGTATAACATGGCGTAGTATGCTCCAAGTTCACAAAGTTGTCTCTTTATGGGGGCAAACAGGCATCGTGCTTCTTGGACTCTAACCGTGAAGTCCGGGAACAGTGATATCGTCGATCCTTTGAAGCGTAGGGGTTGTTTCTCACAGGCCAGTTTCAGCGCGACGTCTCGATCTCTGTAATTAAGCAATATAAGAAAAACGGTATAGGTGAAAGGATAAGCACAGAGAAATAAATGTATATATTAGTAATTGTCCACCAATTCACAAAATCTGTACGCTCAACCACAAGGGATCTGCAGTTAGGACCCCAAACAATCCAGAAAGTCACTATTACAGTTGAAGGAGCGTTGTGTTATTCAAAACAATTTGCAGGTTCAAAATTGCTGATTCCCAAAGTTCTTTATTGAAGTCAATACAGGCTGTATTGTGCTCTGTATACTTTATGCTTTTGGAATAATTTGGAACCTTTGATTTTGATGAAATGCTGTCGCCATCATTTGATGAACTTTACTTCAATAAAGAACTTTGGGAATCAACAATTTTGAACCTGCGAACATTTTTGAATAACACAACGCTCCTTCAGCTGCAATAGTGACTTTCTGTAACTAAGCAGTTTCACTATAATTGGTCTAGGGGTAGCTCCTGGCGTCGGCCTCGGGCTGAGTGAGCGATGTGGCCACTCCACCATAAACATACTTGAGAACGAGGAATCACCCAGTAGAGTCTTCAGGAGCCTTTCTGTGAAGAGCTCCATGTTTCCTGTTAGTGTAGATTCCGGAAGGCCTGTAATGCAGCGATTACAGCACCTGGAACCGGCTTCCAGGTCCTCTGTTTTATCCTGTGAGACTGGAAGCACCCTGCTCAGCTGTTTGTGTTCAGTTTCGATGGCAGTCTGGGCTTCCTCTGCCTCTGTCAGCCTGCGTTCCGACATGTTGAGCCGTTCCGCATGCTTGTCCAGCCTTTCAGCCATGTGGTTCATCCTGTAGGATAGGGCGTCCATCTTGGTGCCCAAAGAGGATATCCCGCCTTAGAGATTCTTTTCCATAGCCAATATGAGTCCCCTGATGTCCTGTTCTTCAATGGTCTGTTCCTGCTCTCCAAATCCATCCTCGTCGGCGGCTTTGCCGGACTTGGACCGCTTCTGATTGAATGACAATTTTGGTTGAGTTCTATCCACTCGCCCCATCCTGGTTTCACGTGTGCGCTGTCACGTTTGCAAACTCCGCTTGAGCGTTAGGGTTGCAGCAATGTTGGTGTCTCGTCATGGCTGCAGTGACTACAGGGGGCCGGGTGAGGTCGCCCTATCCAATCAGGGCCTATTCTGCGATCCCCTTGAAAGAGGGCCTCCACACAGTGATGCGGGCGTGAATGTCACTAAATGGCGGCTCTCCGCAATCTTCTCGATATGTGGCTCGCAGCCCAGCACCCCAGTAGCAGGGGCCACCCCATCCACTTACAGAATTTTTTTTTGCTATCTGCCAGAGGGGCCGCTCCCACAGCAATCCACTAGCAATGTCTGGCAGGGGGTTGTCCAGGGGCCTCAGATATCAGTCAGCGCCCACTGTCCTGCCGCCGTGCATATAGAGAGTGGCTTGCACGCTGTTTGGTTTACCGCCGCACCCCTGCCAGGAAATGGTGTGAGCGTAATATATGGCAGCGTTGATCAGCCTCTGTGCGGTCGACTCGCCGCGATCTGCAGGAGCCACCAGGGGTAAATGAGGCAGTGTGTGGCCTCCCCCCCCCCCACAGGCGTGGTCCAGGCAGGCCGCAGATGACACCTAGGTGTAGAAAGGGCCCAGACCACAGAGCAGTTCCCGGTCGGAAGGCCCGCAAAGTCAAGCATGCCAAAGGGGGCGGTCTTCTCGTACGGGCTCGCTGCGTAGGAATTCAGCAGAGATCTCCAGAGGGTCTCGATGACAGCAAGGGCGCACTCACCATCAGCATACCGGGCATCTGGGAGGCAATCAAGGTAGCGTGTCCTCAACTCCCCCTTCAGCACCGGCTCTCAAGTTGCTGCGGGGCAGTCCCACTGCTCCCTCCAAGTGGCCGGTCCCGTTCTTCACGCCCGTCAGGGATGCAGCGAGCCAGCAAGCGCAGGCACAAACAACAAGGTCCCCGCGCCAGCAGGCCAGCCCCAGAGCAGCAGGGCTTCCACAGCGGGTCGTCCACAAGGGCTACATGTCACCTTCCCGGCCGGGGTAGGGAAATCGCTGCACCATGTCAGGCTCCGCACAGCTCCTGCGTCCGGAGTCAGCCCAGTACCAGCGACGGGCTGTATCTTTGCTCATGGGGCAGGTAGACGAGTCATACTTCTCTCCTCCGATGCTGTGCTGCCCCAAGGGGTGGTACAAAAGGGGGTGGTGATGAACGGAGCATCTGAATCAATAAAACACTCACACCCAGTCAAAAGATCTGGGTTTAATCCATCACCGTTCTTTAGCCCACTCTGCCACCCCAGTTCAGACATGGCTATATGCAAATCAGTCTGACCCTGTGCCTCATGGGAACAATCCAGCCCGAACTGCCAAGCCATGTTTTCCCTGGACCGAGGACCGGTTTCTGGCATTCCAGCTGTCTTCAGCCCGGCTTGCTTGAATCCAGTGGCAAAGTGAGCAAGGGACTCACGACTGAGCATACCCTGCCACACTTATGGCGGCCAAAAGCGGTACAAAAGGGGGTGGTGATGGACGGAGCATCTGAATCAATCAAACACTCACACCCAGTCAAAAGATCTGGGTTTAATCCATCACCGTTCTTTAGCCCACTCTGCCACCCCAGTTCAGACATGGCTATATGCAAATCAGTCTGACCCTGTGCCTCATGGGAACAGTCCAGCCCGAACTGCCAGGCCATGTCTTCCCTGGACCGGGAACAAGCTTCCGAAGACTGGCGTCTGGCATTCCAGCTGTCTTCAGCCCCGCTTGCTTGAATCCAGTGGCAAAGTGAGCAAGGACCCACGTCTGAGCATACCCTGCCACACTTATGGTGGCCAAAAGCGGTACAAAAGCGGGTGGTGATGGACGGAGCATCTTAATCAATCAAACACTCACACCCAGTCAAAATATCTGGGTTTAATCCATCACGTTCTTTAGCCCAATCTGCCACCCCAGTTCAGACATGGCTATATGCAAATCAGTCTGACCCTGTGCCTCATGGGAACAGTCCAGCCCGAACTGCCAAGCCATATCTTCCCTGGACCAGAAACAAGCTTCCAAGGACCGGTTTCTGGCATTCCAGCCGTCTTCAGCCCGGCTTGCTTGAATCCAGTGGCAAAGTGAGCAAGGGACTCACGTCTGAGCATATCCTGCCACACTTATGGCGGCCAAAAGTGGTACAAAAGGGGGTGGTGATGGACGAGGCATCTGAATCAATCAAACACTCACACCCCGTCAAAAGATCTGGGTTTAATCCATCACCGTTCTTTAGCCCACTCTGCCACCCCAGTTCAGACATGGCTATATGCAAATCAGTCTGACCCTGTGCCTCATGGGAACAGTTCTGCCCGAACTGCCACGCCATGTCTTCCCTGCACCAGAAACAAGCTTCCGAGGACCGGTTTCTGGCAATCCAGCCGTCTTCAGCCCGGCTTGCTTGAATACAGTGGCAAAGTGAGCAAGGGACTCACGTCTGAGCATACCCTGCCACACTTATGGCGGCAAAACGCAGGAAAAGGGGGTGGTGATGGACGGAGCATCTGAATCAATCAAACACTCACACTCAGTCAAAAGATCTGGGTTTAATCCATCACCGTTCTTTAGCCCACTCTGCCAACCCAGTTCAGACATGGCTATATGCAAATCAGTCTGACCCTGTGCCTCATGGGAACAGTCCAGCCCGAAATGCCAAGCCATGTCTTCCCTGGACCGGAAACAAGCTTCCGAGAACCGGTTTCTGGCATTTCAGCTGTCTTCAGTCCGGCTTGCTTGAATCCAGTGGCAAAGTGAGCAAGGGACTCACTTCTGCGCATACCCTGCCACACTTATGGCAGCCAAAAGCGGTCCAAAAGGGGGTGGTGATGGACGGAGCATCTGAATCAATCAAACACTCACACCCAGTCAAAAGATCTCGGTTTAATCCATCACCGTTCTTTAGCCCACTCTGCCACCCCTGTTCAGACATGGCTATATGCAAATCAGTCTGACCCTGTGCCTCATGGGAACAGTCCAGCCCGAACTGCCAAGCCATGTCTTCTCTGGACCGGAAACAAGCTTCCGAGGACCGGTTTCCGGCATTCCAGCCGTCTTCAGCCTGGCTTGCATGAATCTAGTGGCAAAGTGAGCAAGGGACTCACGTCTGAGCATACCCTGCCACACTTATGGCGGCCAAAAGCGGTACAAAAGGGGGTGGTGATGGACAGAGCATCTGAATCAATCAAACACTCACACCCAGTCAAAAGATCTGGGTTTAATCCATCACCGTTCTTTAGCCCACTCTGCCACCACAGTTCAGACATGGCTATATGCAAATCAGTCTGACCTTGTGCCTCATGGGAACAGTTCTGCCCGAACTGCCACGCCATGTTTTCCCTAGACCAGAAACAAGCTTCCGAGGACCGGTTTCTGGCATTCCAGCCGTCTTCTGCCGGCTTGCTTGAATACAGTGGCAAAGTGAGCAAGGGACTCACGTCTGAGCATACCCTCCCACACTTATGGCGGCCAAAAGCGGTACAAAAGGGGGTGGTGATGGACAGAGCATCTGAATCAATCAAACACTCACACCCAGTCAAAAGATCTGGGTTTAATCCATCACCGTTCTTTAGCCCACTCTGCCACCCCAGTTCAGATATGGCTATATGCAAATCAGTCTGACCCTGTGCTCCATGGGAACAGTCCAGCCCGAACTGCCAAGCCATGTCTTCTCTGAACCGGAAACAAGCTTCCAAGGACCGGTTTCCGGCATTCCAGCCGTCTTCAGCCCGGCTTGCATGAATCTAGTGGCAAAGTGAGCAAGGGACTCACGTCTGAGCATACCCTGCCACACTTATGGCTGCCAAAAGCGGTCCAAAAGGGGGTGGTGATGGACAGAGCATCTGAATCAATCAAACACTCACACCCAGTAAAAAGATCTGGGTTTAATCCATCACCGTTCTTTAGCCCACTCTGCCACCCCAGTTCAGACATGGCTATATGCAAATCAGTCTGACCCTGTGCCTCATGGGAACAGTCCAGCCCGAACTGCCAAGCCATGTCTTCCCTGGACCGGAAACAAGCGTCAGAGGACCGGTTTCTGGCATTCCAGCCGCCTTCAGCCCGGCTTGTTTGAATCCAGTGGCAAAGTGAGCAAGGGACTCACGTCTGAGCATACCCTGTGGCCAAGTGGCCGGCCCTGTTCTTCACGCCCGTCAGGGGTGCAGCGAGCCAGCAAGCGCAGGCACAAACAGCATGGTCTCCATGCCAGCAGGCCAGCCCCAGAGCAACAGGGCTTCCACAGCGGGTCCTCCGCAAGGGCTACATGTCACCTTCCCGGCCGGGGAAGGGAAATCGCTGCACCTCGCACAGCTCCTGCGTCCGGAGCCCGGTCAGCCCAGTACCAGCGACGGGCTGTATCTTCGCTCATGGGGCAGGTAGACGAGTCGTACTTCTCTCCTCCGACGCTGTTCTGCCCCAGGGGGCCGTAAATCACAGTTTCACGGTGAGAGTGGGTCACAAATGCAGGATATTGAACAGATAATTTGGCGGGATATCGGAGCTCTCGGCTCAAGTGGCCATCTTGGTCACGAGCTAGCTCCGCCCCCCCCCCTCCTTGAATCAATTTTATTCTTCTTGACTGGAAGAACCCAAGTGGCAAACATGCCTCTGAAGCACTAGATCTTATTTGCTTAGTCATTCAGGCTCCTCGCTCAGCACAATCCTCTTCAACATCTTCATGACTCTGATGGCCGATGTCATACTACCTCACACTATAAACATCCTCACTTATGCTGATGACACACAACTGATATTGTCCCTCTTGGACAAACCAACCAACACCTGGAACAGGTTCACCATATGTATGACAGAAGTAGCCATTGGGCTGAAATCCAATTTCCTCAGATTGAACTCAGGCAAACTGAGTTGGTAGTCTTTGAGGAGAGTGCCTTTCCATGGGACCCCACCTGGTGGCCTACAGATCTTGAACCTACCCCTAAACCCTGCTTGCAAGTAAGAAACCTCAGAAGAAACATCATAGACAACAAAGTGTATATGACCACCCAAGTCAACACAGTGGTCTTGGCCTGCTTTAACACACTGAGGATGCTGAAGAAAATCTTCAAGTGGCAACCAGACAACATCAGGAAAATGACCAGTCAAGCCCTCATTACCAGCAGACTAAGAGGGAAGACCCTGTACGCAGGGATTATAAACCAGCTCACAAGAAGACTGCAGACCATCCAAACACAACTGCCAGACTAGTCCTTTACCTCCCAAACCTATTCCACATCACACCACACCTAAGAGGACTCCACTGGCTGCTGATACACAAGCATGCACACTTTAAACTTCTCACCCGTACCTACAAAGCTCTTCACAACACTGGCCCTTCCTACCTGAACAGCCGCATTCACTTCCACCTACCTTCCAGACACCTCTTCTCTACTGGTCTCTCATTAGCACATAACCCACGCATATACAAAAGCAGAGCAGGGGGCAGAGCCTTCTTGTACTTGGCCCTTAAAGCCTGGAACTTTCTCCTAAAACACATCTGAGCCTCCTCCTATCTTCTTGACATTCACAAGATACTGAAGACGGAGCTTTTCGGGTAAGCCCCCAAGGCTGCTTCACTCCCGCTACAGAGCACCTGGATATCCTCATCGGTGATTAGCACGCTATAAAATACCGATAACATACATAGCATAACATAACATATTAAATCCAGGGAATTAGCAGTTGCATGGCAAAATTCATGCACAACTTAATCAAACACCAATCATAGGTCTGTTATGATAAATATGAGGTGCTGAAACCTTCACTTAGAGGACATCTTGATATATCAGATGTTTCAAAACAGACTAACTTTCCTAATTGGAGAATTTAAATTGCCATATGAACAGGAGATATTGGATAAAGTAGGTAGCAGACGCTGTTCTCTGGCCTCTCCGAGAGATGCAGAGAAAATGCTTGTTACTGTCCGCTTTCAATCAAGGAAGTCCTTGAGAGCTTGAGTGTCTGCTTGCTGTGAGGAATCACATGGACTGGAACTGGTACCTGAAATTAAAAAACAGCTGCTGTGCATGCTAGACAGTCCACTTACCTGTGTGGCTGGCTAGTGGTTTGGTGTAGCTCAGGGGCTCAAACTTGGCAGGAAGTTAGAGGCGGTGTCCGGGGGAAAATGATCCCGCCTCTGCTCCTGATTGAGCTTGTACCTGTGTTTGCTGATGTCAGAGAAGGAGCACTGGCCTGGCCTCAGCCCCCAGTGATAGCCCTGGCGTGGGAGAGGTCGACCATGAGGATGAGGTTCAGGATTCTAAGCCCTTGGGTAGGTACCTTGAAGGCACAGGCGCCCACCCCGTGACACCTTCTGATGGCTCGAACAACTGGGACAGCCGACAAAGGGGCTGGCATGATTGCTGCCATAGCATCATCAGTAAAGGTGCCCAAAAAGACATCCAACAAGAAGCCCAAGGAGCATAGTATAGAGCCCAAGGATCCCAGGGAGGCCAACAGGGACTCTAAGCCTTCTGGGAATCCTAAATCACTGGAAATGATATATGAGGACTGCTAAGATGTGGTTATTATGGCCAGTGAAGTGAATACTATCTGTTGGAAATGGCCCTTTTTAGGGTGACCCCGAACGTTTTGCCTTCCTCCTGTTTTTCTGACTATCTTTTTGTTGGCCTTAGGACTCTGAACACTTTACCACTGCTAACCAGTGCATGTACTTCTCCCCTAAAACATGGTGACATTGGTGTATACCTGACTGGCATATTTAGTTTACCTGTAAGTTCCTTGTAAAGTGGTATACCATAAACCCAAAGCATGCAAGCTAAATGCTTCTACTGGGCCCGCAGCACTGGTTATGCCACCCACACAAGTAGCCTTTCTAATCTTTCTTAGGCCTGCAATTGTACGGTCTGTGTATGCAGTTTACTTCCATCATGACTTGGCATTTATAACCCCTTGCTGAGCCTTAAACTCTTTTATTACACAAAGGTCACCTCTAAGGCAAGCCCTAAATAGCCATAAAGGCAGGGTGCTGTGTAAGTAAAAGGTAGGACATGTACTTTTAAGTTTTACATGTCCTGGTAGTGACAAACTGCTAAATGTATTGCTCACTATTATGAGGCCTACTCCTCTCATAGGCTAGCATTGGGAATTCTTTAAAACACTTTTAAGCTGTAATTACTGATTAGAAAGGAGTAGCTTCATCATGTTTCATATCTTTGAAATGGTGGTGATAAATACTCTTTAATGGTAAAGTTGGATTTGACATTACCATTTTGGAAATGCCACATTTACAAACATTGACATTTCTCTACTCTAAGCTTTGTTCTGTGTGCCTGCAGCCTGTGTCCAATACATGTCTGAGCTGAGTGACAACTATAATTTGTGCATTCCCTCTAGACAGCCACAAACACAGGAAGGGTGGGTGTAACAGAGGACTCATCTCCATTCATTTGCATTCTGATAGCCCTCCTGGGCAGGAAGGGGGAAACGGAGCTCACACTTACATCTGAATAGGCTAAGTTCTGCCCTCACACAAAGGACTGATTACCCACCCCCGCAGATAGCTTGGCAGACAGGGCTGGAATGAAAGGTAACCTGTGCACTTCATGAAGCTGCTTTGAAGTTACCCCACTTCAAAGGCACATATGAGAATAAGTACTGTTGCTCTGACTCTATCAAATCAGTACACTACTGGACCTAGGAAGAATCTGCTGGAGCAAAGACTGTTGTGCTGTAAGGATCGCCACTATGCCTTGACTGACTGTTCTGGGGAACTGCTTCTGTGTTTTGCAGAGCTGCTTTACTGCCTACTGATCTCTGCCCTGCTGAGGACAAGGACTGGACCCATCTAACTTCAACCGAGTGACTCCAAGGGATTGTTGGCTTGCTTCCACTTTTTTGAAGTCTCAGGGACACAAAAGACTTTCTACAAGCTTACTGGTGCTGCTGGGCACTGCCATCCATGGGTACTACCCTTGTCTGAGGTGACCCATCCAGTCTTGGGCCTCAGAAGTATGTTTTGCAGCTGATTTCCCAAAAAAAGTCATATTGTCACCACTGAGCCAGTGGTAACCGACGCATCACCCTTTGAAGACAACGCAGAGGCTGTTCGATGACAGCCGTTCTACAACCTGCATGGCCCGATGATAACACTCTGCTCGGCTAGACAATTGACGCATTGCCTGTATCTCAAAGAAGCTCAATGACTCAGTGACCTGACTACATGGAAAAGATAAATGCATAATTTTTTAAGCGTCAATGCCGTGCTCCATTCAAGGTACTTTTTCAGTGGAACCTGCATTAATCTCGTAGCCAGCCTGCCCCTGGTTCCTCGTGAACTCAAGTAACCTTTTAGCGATATTGACTTCAAAGCACTGTTTTGGCTTTTTTGTCAAGTCAAGTCAAAATAAGCTTTATTCGAGATCACAAAGTGAGTCATAAAAGCTGCAAAATACATAACTACAATGGTTTAAGAATAACCAAAAATTCAAGTTAAAAACATTTATACAAAATTCATCCTTATTTAAAATGAAAACTTAAAAAATTAAAAAGACTAACACAGTATCACAATGATATAGTTACGATTTACAGCTGTTTCCTACGACTTATAACAGTCAACAAAAAGCGCGACATTACAAAGCACGTAAAAATGTCTGGTAGCATTTGCAAGTATGTATACGCCGGACGACGGTATCTGAAGCCCAGCTTTAATATCAAGGGTTTTATACATTTCTGTCTCAAACCTGAGAAGTGTTTACAAAAGAATACAGTGTGCATAGTATTCTAGGGTGAAATATCGTCACACGTACAATACCCCAGATCGGCTGACCAATTATTAACAATGGGAAAACTGATTAAATAATGAAAAATATCCAGCTGAAAACGTGTGAGCACAAACCGATGACGAGAGTTATAGATGTTAATTAAATATGGTTGCATGTAAACACTAGTCAAAATCAATTGGTTCCTCAACACCGTGGGTTTACAGATTTCAGATTTTAATCTAATTTCTTCCAAGAAAGAGATGCATTTAAGCTTCAATGTTTTCCTCTGAACAATGGTCAAGCTTTCTGGGAGAGTAAAATATTCAGGATGACCAAGGTTTACCCCAAAATTCTGAACATACTTTAGCCATGGGATTTTGAAAACCTTAGGGGATTTTATGAAGTCGGCGATTATCGCTCGATTTAAAACAGTGCGTTCAGATGACCATATTTTGTGCCATAGTACCACAGGTTGGATCCTGATTAAGTCTGCTAAGTGGGGGGCGCCCAGTTCAGAGTGTCATTCAAGTTGAGCTACTTTTCGGGAGTACAAGGAGAGACCTGAAAAAAAACATTTTCTTCAAGCTGTAGTATGTCTATTTTTCCATGACCCCAAAGCTCAGTCCCATACATGGCTGACGATCTGCACTTTGCGTTATAAATAGTCATCATCTCCTTTGGGTGTTTAAAACCACACTGACTAGCGAAACTCAACAGGGCCATTTTTGTTCTCATAAAATGTTGTCGCCTTGATCTAATAGCGCCTTGCCATTGCCCTGATTGATTTAAACAATGCCCAGATAAGAAAAAGAATCTGTGAACTGGATGGTTGAGCCCTCGATAATAATGTCACGACAGCGGGTAGCCTTCTTCCCAATCTTCATAGCGAAGGTTTTACTTATGTTAATTTTTATTCCCAAATTAGATATATACTTAGCAAATTAATTCACCAGGCGCTGCAGAGCAATGGGAGTGCGGGCGATTAGCACCACATCATCAGCATAAAATAGTGCTGGAATAGGCCTTTGTCCCACCTGCGGAAGGTCTACGCATTTATTTGCCAGTATATCTCCTATACTGTTTATGTAGAGGTTAAATGGGAAGGGGGCCATTACGCAGCCCTGCCGCACCCCTCTTTCTATATTGAATGACTCGGTACACGTACCGTCAAGGCCGTACTGAACTCTGCCTCTACCTTGGGCGTACAGATCTCGTAGGAAGTTCACAATTTTAACATCCATGCCCATATCGGTCATTATCGCCCATAACTTATTGTGAGCTACCAAATCAAAAGCTGAGGACAAATCAATAAAAACCAGAAAAATATTTCCTCCTTTCATATGTACATACTTACCAATTAACAAGTCTAGGTTAACAGCCTGCTCTACAGTGCCCAGCCCTGCCCTGAAGCCATACTGTAGATCTGAAAGGATGTTATTAGATTCTGCCCACTCCTGTAAACGACCCAGAAGCCTGCGACCAGCAACCTTAACAAGGCAATCCAAAAGGGAAATTGGCCTGTATTGCGCTGGGTTGTTACGGTCGCCCTTCTTAAAAATCGGGATGATAAGTGACTCAGGCCAGGTGGGTAAGAAACCCTGACTTTGACAGGCTTGAAAGAGCAAAGTGAGGATAGGACCCCAGAGCTCGATGTTAGATTTAAAAAGGTCGATAGGAATCTCGTCGGGCCCTGGGGCCTTCCCCCCCTTGCTTTCCTTCAGCGCCAATCTTACTCCGTCCAGGGAAAAGTCTGGATAATTACACTCATTTAAAGGGCCAATATTTTCGGAAGTGTTAGCAAAAGATACAACTCCATTATGTGGCAAAGCACTAGCAATGGGGACAACCAGATCTTCCTTAGGGGAATATAGTTGAGAAAAATGAGCTATCCAAACGTCCTCAGAGATTGCTATCTCTGCGCATGGAGAATCTAAAGATTAATGGGAATGGGAATTAATGACACGTCAAAAAGAGGTATTATCTTTAGATCTGGCATCCAATAGCTTGTTCCAGGTCTCCTCTTTCAAAGCTCTTTTCCGATGTTTAATGGCCGCAACAAAGGCCAATCTACAATCCGGGACTTTCCCTGCAGATCTAGGTTGTTCAGCTAATGCCAATTTCAAATTTTTATGGGTTTTAGTACATGTAGAATCAAACCACCCACACACTCCCGCCTTTCGTATTTTCTGTTTTGCTAAAAGTCCCTCAGCCACCCCCTTTTTTATTTGATTAAATGCTAGGATGAAGTTATGCACCTCTGATGATTCATCTAGGCATACTTTAAAAGCTTCCCTCTCCTATTGTGTCAGTTTTTCGAGCAAATTGGAAGGATCCACAAGGGACCACTTTAACGCGTACCCATTGCAGCGAGAGATCACAGTTTCCTCTTGTACAAGGGCTTTAGATTTGCCACAAACTTGCCCAGTAAAATCAAGCTTCAATGTGGCACTTTGGGGATAATGATCACTAAGTGCAATCTCATGGCCAATGAACTCCAGGACCAATGATGAATGACGCTGGGGAAACAGTAAAAAATCTATCACACTATCATCCCCCCTGCCACTGTATGTACACCTCACTGTAGTTGGCGAAACAGCTAATTCGTTACAAAACCCTAAGTTAAATTTAAAAATTAGCTCGTTCAAAAAGTCTCCATACAGTGAATGAATAAAATGGGTTGTATCGCCGAAATCAGGGGATGTCATACCACATGCCTTACTTGTGGTCACAGTACATTTACGTATATTAAAGTCACCACCCCATAAAATGATAGGATCACGAGAATTACTGTCGATAACCCTCTCTAAGTCTTGATCTAATGATTGGAGGACTGTTTTGATTTCTGAGAAACATGCATTATTATAGAAATTAACAATATTTAAAATACCATGAGCAGAATTCTCCAAAGAGAGGATTTGGCTTTTTTGTCATTTTGGTATTGTTTTACTCAAATACATATTCTTTATTGTTCTAAACCTGTTTAGAGTCTTTTTGTAGTGTTTTCATTGTGTTACGGTGTGTGTGCATTGCACAAATACTTTACACATTGCCTCATAAGTTAAGCCTGCCGGTTCTTTGCCAAGCTACCAGAGGGTGAACACAGGATAATTTAAAGTGTGTATCTAGCTTACCCTGACTAGGAATGTAGTCCCTACTTGGACAGGATGCAAATCTCTACCAATTAGAGAACCACTTTCTAGCAATATCCCAGTGGGGGGGATTTGGTGTTGGAGCTTCTGGGCTGGCACTGGTATTCGGAACAAAGGCACTTCAGGTAGGCATCCTATCAGGTTCCCCAGTGATATATTTCATAATGCTTCTCCACAGATTCCAGTGAAGAAAACAATGGTGTACTTTTTTGCTTTTAAGGGCTCGGTTTGCATGCATCTATTACCTCCTTTTCTGCATCATCGGTGCCCACACAAGGAGACAGTGCTGTGGTTTGTGGTCAGGCGACTGCTATGACTAATACAAGTAATACTGGTTTACTGCCCCCTGTGTCTATGGTGGACAAGGATCTTATACTGGAAAATGTATCCCAGATGATTATTTGGGCTGATGGTGGGATATGCCAGGGGCCCCATGCTATTTAAAAAAATGAGTCTCATGAGAATCAAGGCATTCTGGAAGCTTTTTTCATTATCAGATTTCTCTGACACCAGTAGACTGGCCTGGCCACTTCTGGTTCTGGTTTAGTGTGACCAGCTAGAAGGGGCAGAAGTATCTAGGCCCAAGGCAACAGATGAGGGCAAAGGGTCATTTAAAACCAACGTTCAACCCCAAAATTTGCTATAATAGTATCTGAGCTACTGTTGAGACCAGTAATGATGAGTTGTCATGGGATCCCGAGGGAGTGGAATTAACCCTCACAATGGAAACTGTGGTATCCCCGATAGGCCTAGTGGAAAACGAGGATGTCTCCCCGGAGGAAAGACTTTTGGATTGGATGGGAGCGCACAGCTGTTTTTGGTTGGGGTTTCAAAAAAGTTCTTGTGCTTTATTGAGGGTTGGGTGCTACATGCAGGTGGCACGTCCGTCCAACGTGCGTTTTGTAGATGCAAGTGGTTATTGTGTTCCCATGTAACTTGGGGACATCCCTGTCTTCTGTGCACACCGTGGGTGCTTAAATAAGCCTCCAAAACATTAAGTTGTTGAAATGTTTTTAATCATCATTTCTCGTCATTGTTTTCATGACAATAAAGTTTCACGTAAGTTAAACGCTTTTGAAATGGCTCCAATGCATTTCGGGTTGTATACCCTTCATCTGGGAGCTTCTGAAAACAACAGTGAGACATAGCGGGGTGTGAAAATATATTCTGATATGCTGGCGGTCGTAGCATGCGGGGAGGGTAAGTGGTGTGGTGGGTTTGCCAAGTTACACTAGGTGGTTCGGGTCGGTTTATAAGTGTGTCTGGGAAAATAACGGGGCGGAAAAGTTCATGCATATAAAATGCCAGGTTGGCGTGCTCCTTTATAGTAGGTGTGGCATGCGGATGGCGTGTGGTCTATGGGCATGAATAGTGGTCTGTGCTGAACTGGGGTACTGAGAACTCACGTTTGACCGGTAAAAATGCGGTTCCTGCGAAAGACAGATACAGATTCATTTTAGTAATCTATCAGTTTGCGTTGGTCAAATGTGTGCGTAAGGCACCTCTCAGCGCGGGTCATGGCGTGGTACTTACGGGGTGTCGGTGTGCTCCGTTTCATGCGGGTGATCTACTTCAGCGTCCCTGCTCCTCGCGGACCAGGAAGTGAGTGAGGGTTGCTTTGGAGGTGCATAAAAATAGAAAGTGGACTGCGGGTGGCGGCCATCTTAAGTGAGTGAATACTACACGGGGACATGTGTGGTGTGGGGCGAGTGCAGTGTGAACACTTAACAGGCATAACGTCAAGAACAATAAGAAACATTTGAAAAACATAAGTACATATGTTGAAAAGATAATAATGGCAACATAGAAATAAAAATAAAGTTTGGTGATTATATCATCACGTGGGTGGCCAATCGTACTGCAGGGCAGTCAGTAAATGGCATCAGACACCAGGAGGTGTTCTATAGGTAACATGAATATTCTAAACGATCGTTCAATCCTGTTGGTTTCATTGATTGTAATTTGTAAATCCATGCCATCTCTCGTTTGAGAAGTTCTTTGTGATTGTCTATGCCCTCTCGTTTTTCAATAACTTCAAATATCAGAAACTTGAGTTGTGACACGTTGTGTCTAGACTCTGTGAAATGTACTGCTACATTGGATCTTCTGTTGTTTGTTCTTATGTTCGACTTGTGCTCGTTGATACGAATTTTTATTTTTCTCTCAGTCTTTCCAACATATGTGCTGCCACATGGGCATTTGATTAGGTAAATGACATTCTGTGTGTCACACGTGGCGTTGACCTTCAGTTTAATTTTATTTCCTTTCATTGGATGGTTTATGGAAGGACCTCTGATAATGCAGTTGCAATTGCCGCAGTTCATGCATGGTTGGGTACCTTTGTATTGTGGTTTGGTTGGTGTGTCGTTGTTGAGGATTTCTTTTATGTTTGCACTGCGAGTGTAGGCAAAGATGGGGGGATTTTTAAATGTGTCACCAAAGTCTTGTTCTGCTGCTAGAATTGGCCAGTGTCTTAGAATGGTCTTTTTATAAGCTGTGCTGAGTGTGGAAAACCTTGATACAACGACCATCCTGTCTTCTTGCTTTTTGGTGGTTCGGGCTAGTAGGTTTTCTCTTGGAGTATTCCGAGCTTTTTGCACGGCTTCTTGTATGATTTTATCTGGGTAACCTCTGTCCTGGAATCTTTTGCCCATCTCGTTCAGTCGCATCTCAACTATTGGGGGGTTAGAGATAATCCTTTTTACTCGTAACATCTGGGATGTTGGCAAGTGTCGCTTGAGGGATCCTTGGTGGAAACTGGTGTATAACAGTGTGTTGTTTCTGTCTGTGGGCTTACAGAATAGATCCGTGTCAAAGCCAGTTTCTGTCATTGTGATTCTTACATCCAAAAAGGTGATAGTCCTTTGGTTGGTTTCCCACGTGAATTGTATTCTGTCATTTGTCAAATTGAGGGTTGTTAATGCTTGTGTTAAAGATTCCTCAGTGCTTTTCCAAATAATAAAAACGTCATTTATGTATCTAGCGTACATTTCAAGGTGATTTGTCCAGTTAGGGTTGTTATAGATGTTTTCCTCTTCAAAGAGCTTCATATAAATGTTCGCATAGGTCGGTGCGGCACAATTGCCCATCGAAGTCCCGGACTGTTGCAGGTACCAGGTGTCCTCTTGTCGGAAGTAGCTGTGATATAGCGTAAAAATTATTAGTTCCATTAGGAATGTTTGCATCTCTTTCTCTATGTTGCTTTCTAGAATGGCCTTCTCCATTGCTTCTATCCCTCCGTCATGGTGGATGGATGTGTATAGTGATCGTACATCCGCAGTACATAGAACAAATTGTTGGCCGGGGCCCACTTTTATTTGTGCCAATTTCTTTAAGAAGTCTGTGGTGTCTTGGATGTAGCTGCTCATGTTCTTTACTATCGGTTGGAGATATCGGTCGATGAATTTCCCTTCCGGTTCGTGGAGGGAGCCTTTTGTTGAGACAATGGGTCTACAGGGAGGATCCATCAGGTTCTTATGGATCTTAGGGATCATTGTGATAGTTGGGCTTCTGGGAAATGTTTTTATCAAATATTTCTTAGTCCGGTCGTCAATGATTGTCCTCTCATGTGCTTTATTGATAATTTGGACCAGTTCCTCTTTGAATTGGTTGGTGGGATTGTTCGGTAGTTTCAGGTATAATTGTTCATCATTAATGTGTTCGTCCATTTTCAATTTGTACATGCTGGAGTTCATCACAACTAGTGCGCCTCCCTTATCAGCTTTCACACACTTAATATTGGTGTTCTGTGAAATCCTGCGTAGTGTGTCAAAGTCTTTCTGTGTTAAGTTCCTATTGGTGGGTTTGTTGTAGTTGAACTTAGATATGTCCTGTTTTATCAATGTCTCAAATAGGTCGATGCTTTTATGGCTTGTGGGAGCCTCAAAAGTACTGGGTGGTCTTAATCCCATGAGTTGGTCGGTCCTGCTGCTAGTTGGTGGGGTGATGTGATCAAAGAAATGTCTCAACTTGAGCTTCCTTATGAGTTTGTATGTGCTTACTTGGAGTTCCAGGTGGTTGGTTTTAGTGGTTGGTATGAATGATGTGCATTTGGATAATAGTTCAATCTCATGTGGGTTCATAATAGTGTCAGAGATGTTGATAATTAGGTGTTTATCTTTTTGGTCTTCTTTTAGCCTCTCGTGTTGGATTGTGGAGGTTCTTTTTCTATTGTTCTTCCTGAGGCCTCTCCTGGGTCGTCTTGGTTGTCTTGGCCTTCCACTAAAAAAGGAACCGCAGAGGGTGGTTCAGTCGTGGTATCATCAGTTGTTTGTGTGGTCTCCTGGGTTCGTGGTTGTCCTTCTCTCCTAGGTGGTCGATTGGATGTGTCACTTTCTGATGAGGATGTATCCGTCTGGGGGTTAAAGGGTTTGTTACGTCTTCTCTGGGCATACATGTCTGCCCACGTGTATACCTCCCCAAGTTTATAGTCCTGTGTGTCTCTTTTGAATTTTCTGATTTTCCGATCATTTATTTCTTTAGCGTGTTTCTCTATTTGTATTTTGGTGTCTTCCAGGATCTGTGTTAACTCCTCAGTAGTGATCATTTTTGTTAATTCGGCCTCTACTTCTTTGATTTCCTTGTTGAGTTCAATAATGATGTTTGATAGCTCTTGGACAATAAGCAAAATTAGGTCGAGGCTACACTTGTTCAAAATGGCGTTCCATTTTTCTTGGAAGGCTTTCGAATTCTTACAGAGTGATGGTTTCAACGCCAGCCGTAACCCTCTATGAATCCGCATCGATCGATGGTATTTTAACAGCGTGGTGGCGTGGAGTTTTTGGTTGATTTCTCGTTTGGATAGGTACATTAGTTGCCGAATACACTGTTCTTTAGTACGATTGGAGGTGTTGGTCGCTATGTCTTCATTGATTAACGCGTAGATGCGCGTGGTTTCTTCTTCATCAAACGCAAGAGTATCGGCCCTTGCTTCCGTGGATCTGGCTATGTCTTCGTATTGCATATTGCGTGCAGCTCTCCGCTGGGCGGATAATGGAATTGACTTTTGGATTGGATGGGAGCGCACAGCTGTTTTTGGTTGGGGTTTCAAAAAAGTTCTTGTGCTTTATTGAGGGTTGGGTGCTACATGCAGGTGGCACGTCCGCCCAACGTGCGTTTTGTAGATGCAAGTGGTTATTGTGTTCCCATGTAACTTGGGGACATCCCTGTCTTCTGTGCACACCGTGGGTGCTTCAATAAGCCTCCAAAACATTAAGTTGTTGAAATGTTTTTAATCATCATTTCTCGTCATTGTTTTCATGACAATAAAGTTTCACGTAAGTTAAACGCTTTTGAAATGGCTCCAATGCATTTCGGGTTGTATACCCTTCATCTGGGAGCTTCTGAAAATAACAGTGAGACATAGCGGGGTGTGAAAATATATTCTGATATCCTGGCGGTCGTAGCATGCGGCATGACCCGCGCTGAGAGGTGCCTTACGCACACATTTGACCAACGCAAACTGATAGATTACTAAAACGAATCCGTATCTGTCTTTCGCAGAAACCGCATTTTTACCGGTCAAACGTGAGTTCTCAGTACCCCAGTTCAGCACAGACCACTATTCATGCCCATAGACCACACGCCATCCGCATGCCACACATACTATAAAGTAGCACGCCAACCTGGCATTTTATATGCATGAACTTTTCTGCCCCGTTATTTTCCCAGACACACTTATAAACCGACACGAACCACCTAGTGTAACTCGGCAAACCCACCACACCACTTACCCTCCCCGCATGCTACGACCGCCAGCATATCAGAATATATTTTCACACCCCGCTATGTCTCACTGTTGTTTTCAGAAGCTCCCAGATGAAGGGTATACAACCCGAAATGCATTGGAGCCATTTCAAAAGCGTTTAACTTACGTGAAACTTTATTGTCATGAAAACAATGACGAGAAATGATGATTAAAAACATTTCAACAACTTAATGTTTTGGAGGCTTATTTAAGCACCCACGGTGTGCACAGAAGACAGGGATGTCCCCAAGTTACATGGGAACACAATAACCACTTGCATCTACAAAACGCACGTTGGACGGACGTGCCACCTGCATGTAGCACCCAACCCTCAATAAAGCACAAGAACTTTTTTGAAACCCCAACCAAAAACAGCTGTGCGCTCCCATCCAATCCAAAAGTCAATTCCATTATCCGCCCAGCGGAGAGCTGCACGCAATATGCAATACGAAGACATAGCCAGATCCACGGAAGCAAGGGCCGATACTCTTGCGTTTGATGAAGAAGAAACCACGCGCATCTACGCGTTAATCAATGAAGACATAGCGACCAACACCTCCAATCGTACTAAAGAACAGTGTATTCGGCAACTAATGTACCTATCCAAACGAGAAATCAACCAAAAACTCCACGCCACCACGCTGTTACAATACCATCGATCGATGCGGATTCCCAGAGGGTTACGGCTGGCGTTGAAACCATCACTCTGTAAGAATTCGAAAGCCTTCCAAGAAAAATGGAACGCCATTTTGAACAAGTGTAGCCTCGACCTAATTTTGCTTATTGTCCAAGAGCTATCAAACATCATTATTGAACTCAACAAGGAAATCAAAGAAGTAGAGGCCGAATTAACAAAAATGATCACTACTGAGGAGTTAACACAGATCCTGGAAGACACCAAAATACAAATAGAGAAACACGCTAAAGAAATAAATGATCGGAAAATCAGAAAATTCAAAAGAGACACACAGGACTATAAACTTGGGGAGGTATACACGTGGGCAGACGTGTATGCCCAGAGAAGACGTAACACACCCTTTAACCCCCAGACGGATACATCCTCATCAGAAAGTGACACATCCAATCGACCACCTAGGAGAGAAGGACAACCACGAACCCAGGAGACCGCACAAACAACTGATGATACCACGACTGAACCACCCTCTGCGGTTCCTTTTTTAGTGGAAGGCCAAGACAACCAAGACGACCCAGGAGGGGCCTCAGGAAGAACAATAGAAAAAGAACCTCCACAATCCAACACGAGAGGCTCAAAGAAGACCAAAAAGAGAAACACCTAATTATCAACATCTCTGACACTATTATGAACCCACATGAGATTGAACTAATATCCAAAGGCACATCATTCATACCAACCACTAAAACCAACCACCTGGAACTCCAAGTAAGCACATACAAACTCATAAGGAAGCTCAAGTTGAGACATTTCTTTGATCACATCACCCCACCAACTAGCAGCAGGACCGACCAACTCATGGGATTAAGACCACCCAGTACTTTTGAGGCTCCCACAAGCATAAAAGCATCGACCTATTTGAGACATTGATAAAACAGGACATATCTAAGTTCAACTACAACAAACCCACCAATAGGAACTTAACACAGAAAGACTTTGACACACTACGCAGGATTTCACAGAACACCAATATTAAGTGCGTGAAAGCTGATAAGGGAGGCGCACTAGTTGTGATGAACTCCAGCATGTACAAATTGAAAATGGACGAACACATTAATGATGAACAATTATACCTGAAACTACCGAACAATCCCACCAACCAATTCAAAGAGGAACTGGTCCAAATTATCAATAAAGCACATGAGAGGACAATCATTGACGACCGGACTAAGAAATATTTGATAAAAACATTTCCCAGAAGCCCGACTATCACAATGATCCCTAAGATCCATAAGAACCTGATGGATCCTCCCTGTAGACCCATCATCTCAACAAAAGGCTCCCTCCACGAACCGGTAGGGAAATTCATTGACCGATATCTCCAACCGATAGTAAAGAACATGAGCAGCCACATCCAAGACACCACAGACTTCTTAAAGAAATTGGCACAAATAAAAGTGGGCCCCGGCCAACAATTTGTTCTATGTACTGCGGATGTACGATCACTATACACATCCATCCCCCATGACGGAGGGATAGAAGCAATGGAGAAGGCCATTCTAGAAAGAAACATAGAGAAAGAGATGCAAACATTCTTAATGGAACTAATAATTTTTACGCTATATCACAGCTACTTCCGACAAGAGGACACCTGGTACCTGCAACAGTCCGGGACTTCGATGGGCAATTGTGCCGCACCGACCTATGCGAACATTTATATGAAGCTCTTTGAAGAGGAAAACATCTATAACAACCCTAACTGCACAAATCACCTTGAAATGTACGCTAGATACATAGATGACGTTTTTATTATTTGGAAAAGCACTGAGGAATCTTTAACACAAGCATTAACAACCCTCAATTTGACAAATGACAGAATACAATTTACGTGGGAAACCAACCAAAGGACTATCACCTTTTTGGATGTAAGAATCACAATGACAGAAACTGGCTTTGACACGGATCTATTCCGTAAGCCCACAGACAGAAACAACACACTGCTATACACCAGTTTCCACCAAGGATCCCTCAAGCGACACTTGCCAACATCCCAGATGTTACGAGTAAAAAGGATTATCTCTAACCCCCCAATAGTTGAGATGCGACTGAACGAGATGGGCAAAAGATTCCAGGACAGAGGTTACCCAGATAAAATCATACAAGAAGCCATGCAAAAAGCTCGGAATACTCCAAGAGAAAACCTACTAGCCCGAACCACCAAAAAGCAAGAAGACAGGATGGTCGTTGTATCAAGGTTTTCCACACTCAGCACAGCTTATAAAAAGACCATTCTAAGACACTGGCCAATTCTAGCAGCAGAACAAGACTTTGGTGACACATTTAAAAATCCCCCCATCTTTGCCTACACTCGCAGTGCAAACATAAAAGAAATCCTCAACAACGACACACCAACCAAACCACAATACAAAGGTACCCAACCATGCATGAACTGCGGCAATTGCAACTGCATTATCAGAGGTCCTTCCATAAACCATCCAATAAAAGGAAATAAAATTAAACTGAAGGTCAAAGCCACGTGTGACACACAGAATGACATTTACCAAATCAAATGCCCATGTGGCAGCACATATGTTGGAAAGACTGAGAGAAAAATAAAAATTCGTATCAACGAGCACAAGTCGAACATAAGAACAAACAACACAAGATCCAATGTAGCAGTACATTTCACAGAGTCTAGACACAACGTGTCACAACTCAAGTTTCTGATACTTGAAGTTATTGAAAAACGAGAGGGCATAGACAATCACAAAGAACTTCTCAAACGAGAGATGGCATGGATTTACAAATTACAATCAATGAAACCAACAGGATTGAACGATCGTTTAGAATATTCATGTTACCTATAGAACACCTCCTGGGGTCTGATGCCATTTACTGACTGCCCTGCAGTACGATTGGCCACCCACGTGATGATATAATCACCAAACTTTATTTTTATTTCTATGTTGCCATTATTATCTTTTCAACATATGTACTTATGTTTTTCAAATGTTTCTTATTGTTCTTGACGTTATGCCTGTTAAGTGTTCACACTGCACTCGCCCCACACCACACACGCCCCCGTGTAGTATTCACTCACTTAAGATGGCCGCCACCCGCAGTCCACTTTCTATTTTTATGCACCTCCAAAGCAACCCCCACTCACTTCCTGGTCCGCGAGGAGCAGGGACGCTGAAGTAGATCACCCGCATGAAACGGAGCACACCGACACCCCGTAAGTACCGCGCCATGACCCGTGCTGAGAGGTGCCTTACGCACACATTTGACCAACGCAAACTGATAGATTACTAAAACGAATCCGTATCTGTCTTTCGCAGAAACCGCATTGTTACCGGTCAAACGTGAGTTCTCAGTACCCCAGTTCAGCACAGACCACTATTCATGCCCATAGACCACACGCCATCCGCATGCCACACCTACTATAAAGGAGCACGCCAACCTGGCATTTTATATGCATGAACTTTTCCGCCCCGTTATTTTCCCAGACACACTTATAAACCGACCCGAACCACCTAGTGTAACTCGGCAAACCCACCACACCACTTACCCTCCCCGCATGCTACGACCGCCAGCATATCAGAATATATTTTCACACCCCGCTATGTCTCACTGTTGTTTTCAGAAGCTCCCAGATGAAGGGTATACAACCCGAAATGCATTGGAGCCATTTCAAAAGCGTTTAACTTACGTGAAACTTTATTGTCATGAAAACAATGACGAGAAATGATGATTAAAAACATTTCAACAACTTAATGTTTTGGAGGCTTATTTAAGCACCCACGGTGTGCACAGAAGACAGGGATGTCCCCAAGTTACATGGGAACACAATAACCACTTGCATCCCCGGAGGAAAGGTCACAAAATTCCCACCAGACAGTTAAAGCTAGGTAGTATTTTTGGGAGTTTGGTTCTACAGATGTTCACTTAATTGCTTCAATTTATAATCTGCTCCAACGACACAGGGAGGAGTACAAAAAGGATTCTCTGGCTCTAAAGAATTCCTACCTGAAAACACAGGTGGTATTGTGGAAAATGTCCAAAAACATGGATGCACTGTACCGTCACCTGAATGACATTGAGTCTCAATCTGTCAGTCTGGTAGAGTCAGCACAAGCTATTAAAAACCAAATGAGTCAACAGGAAGGTTCACTGCACGCCTCATTCCAAAAGCTGGAAGATGTCAAAAATCAAATGCGACCAAATATTCTACGCATGTTGGGGTTTCGGGAAGGGAATGAAGGGGATTACCCTAGAAGGTATATTGTTGATTTATTCCAGTAGGCATTCCCTCATCTTTGTGACTGGGATATTGCTTGTTAGATTCAGCGGGCACACAGATTCCCATACTGTAAGCCAAATAAGGTCCAGTACCCTCATGCTATTCTTATTTTAAAGGGGAATTTCATGTTTAGGCAGCATATATTTCAGCTGGCTCTCCCAAGTAAACCAGTTAAAGCCTGAAGTGTTGAGTTCTTCATCAGGTCTGACTTTTTCCGGGACACAGTAGAACGTAGATAACACCTACAGTATACATTTTTGTCTTTTCAGAAACCTGGCGCTACTGTTTCCTTACTGGAGCCTGCTAATTTGAAAATATGCTTTAAAGGCCAAACAACTTATTGCCAAGACCCAGGGAAAGCCCAGAACCTGCTAAAACAATTGTGGAAATTGAATGCTGAGTGAATTGACTTTTAGCGCTGCTTACACCCTATGTCTGGAATATGTCAGGGGAAATTAGGTGCTGTCTCTATAAACGTTCCCTTTTCCACCCGTAATTGGCTTTATAACATGGTAGTTAAGGCCATATCACTGGTTTATGCAGAGTTTTGTTTGTTGGGTTCTTCCTTTTTTTCTCTTTTCTTTTTTAGTAGTATTTTGGAAATGAAGCTGGGCATAGTCATGTTATTTGATTTTTTGGAACACTCTTGGAGGGGACTCTATTGTTAGCTGTGTTGCTATTTAATACAATGAGGGTTTTTTTTTTTTTAAAACAGATTTTATTGGTAGCATGACAAAAATATAGCGCGTAGTGCTCTGAACACCAGAGACAATTACTAGGGCAAATGATCAATAGCACATCATGCAAACATTTTCTTAGGCGATACGTCAGAAGGAAATTGTAAACAAAGAAATGTCCATTAGTAAACCCCTCTGCCCCTATCCACCCCCCCTCAACTCCCCCCCCCCTCCCAAGCGTGCTGCTGCCTACTCCGTCCGTGCCATGCCAAACGCTGCATATTTTAAGCCAGAACAAAGGCCGTAGGGCCATCAATCGTACTGTAGGGCCTCCTCCTCTGCGGGTGGGTCCAGTTCCAGGCCCCGGTAGTCCGCCCACCTCTTCCAAATTTTATAGTGCTTGAGGGGGCATCCCCGTGCGACATAGACAGGCTGCTCCAGACCCATACAATAATCCATACCATTCTGCCAGGCCGTGATGGTGGGGGCACGAGGTGCCTTCCAGGATCTCGCTATATCCCTTTTGGCCAGAGTCAGACCCAGAAGTAGTAAGTGGCGCTTATATCTATTGCCCCCAATTCCAGCCAGAACATGAAGGAGAGCCAGTTTGGGGTCCCTCTGCAACTCCCAGGCCAGCACCTCACTCAAACACCGGAACACTCTGTCCCAAAACCTCTGAAGAGCCCCACAGCCCCACACAGTATGCAGTAGCGTGCCCACCTCAGAGCTGCATCTAAGACATGTCGGGGATGCAATCAATCCCGCCCTCCACAAGCGCTGTCTAGTGTAATATGTACGGTGGAGGTATCTGAACTGTATCAGTCGCAAGCGCGTGGAGACGGCCGCACCCCTGGGCCCCTCCAGGGCCTCAACCCAGTCTTCCTCGTCAAGCTCCCCAACATCCCACTCCCATTGGGACCTAAGGTGGGCAAGATCTGACGCGCTATGGTGCACCAGCGTCTGGTAGATACGGGAGATCTTTTTGTCCGGCAATTCCCCCATAAAGACCTTGGCCTCAATGGGACTGAACTCCGGCAGGTCTTCCACGTCACGGATGTACGGGGCAAGAGCATGCCGGAACTGAAGGTACCTATAGAATTGGGTATGTGGCATGTCAAACTCCTCCCGCAGCATAGCAAAAGATTTGAGCGTTCCCCCGGACATAACATCTCCAAGTGTGGAAATACCTATCATGCCCCATTGCCTAAAGCCCACCAGGGCCGCCAGCTGCGGCAATCTACCATTCTGCCACAGCGGAGTCTCCAGGGTCAGGACATTCCACCACCCCACCCTGCGCAGGGCCTGCCGCCAGATCTGGAAAACCACGTGCGTGACGGACGGCAACGATCCCCGGAGGGGCGCCGAGTACAACAACGTATGTAGGGAGGCAGAGCCCATAAGGTATCGCTCCACCGCGTATGCAGGATCCCCCCTGTCCGCGTACCACCAGTCGTTGAGTACAAGGAGGTGCGATGCTTGATAATATGATAATAAGTCAGATGTGGCAAGACCCCCTGTGTAGGTGGAGCGGAAGCACGTCCGCAGCGCAACTCGTGCCGCGCCTCCTTCCCACAAGAAGCTGCTCAAGGCCGCATTCAGGCGTCGAAACCAAGTGTGTGGGACCAACGCCGGGTGGTTCTGCAGTTGGTACAGTAGACGTGGGAGCGCGACCATCTTAAAGATGGCAGATCTACCCTAAATGGACAGCGGCATTCTGGCCCACACCTTGATATCCTCTCGCGTACGATCCCAAACCGGGGCGATGTTGCGCTCCAGGGCCACCGCGGCATCCTCCGTGAGGTATACCCCGAGATACTTCACCCCTTCAGCCGTCACCTGCAGCCCATCGGCCCACTCACCCAGAGGATGCGGACCCCCTAGAGTCCAGAGTGTGGACTTCCCGGGGTTCATATAGAGCCCCGAGGTTTCTCCAAAAATTTGTAGGATCCGCAAGATACGAGGCCCAGAGCGATCCAAGTCGGAAAGAAAGAATAGCACGTCGTCGGCGTATAGGGCTATTCTATCCGCCACCCCCGGTGACCACTGGAAGCCCCTCACCTGGGCGTCGATCCGCACCCACGCCGCCAGGGGCTCCATTGCGAGCGCAAAAAGGTATGGGGAGAGGGGGCACCCCTGTCTCGTTCCCCTCTGGATTCCGAATGAGCGGGAGACACCCCCGCCGACGCGGACAGCCGCCGTCAGGTCAGTATAGAGGAGGCGTATATAGGCCAGGAAACGGGGACCCAGATTCAGTCGACCCAGGAGAGAAAACAGGTACGTCCAGCTCAGAGAGTCAAACGCCCTATCCATGTCAGCCAGCAGTAGCGCTACTCTCTCTTCCAATCCCCGCCAGGCCGAGATCGCCACCTGGGCTCGCCTAATGTTATGCCTAGTGGCCCGCTGGGGCATGAAGCCGGCCTGGTCCGGGTGAACCAAGTCCGTAATGTGCGGTTTGAGCCTGTTGGCGAGGGCCTTCGCCAATATCTTGGCCTCTGTATTGAGAAGGGAGATAGGCCTGTAGGACTCGTGTTTCTCCGGGGGGCGTCCTGGTTTCAAAAAGACTACCACCTCTGCATGTCGCCAGTCTGGAGGCAGCAGGCCTCTCTCCCGGGCCTCCTCAATAACCGGCCGAAAGTGGGGCGTCAACTGGGTCGCAAAGTGCCTAAAGAATTCGCAGGGGAACCCGTTCGGGCCCGGCGCCCTGCCCGGATTCAACTCGCCCAGGGCAGTGGCCAGTTCGTCGTCCGTCAGAGGCCGGTCCAGCAGGTCGCGGACCTCATCCGACACGGCCCGTGGCGGAAGGTCATCAATAAATCGCTGCACCATGTCAGCCGCCAGGCACTCCCGGGGCGCATAGAGGGACTTGTAATAGGAGGCGAAGCTGCCCGCAATCGCTCCAGGCTCCAACAGTGGCTCCCCATCAGGGGTGACAATCTGAGGCAGAGGCTGTGCATGTCTAATGCCCTGACACAGGCGATGTAGCATTTTGCACGACTTATCGCCCCATTGATAAATGCGGCTCTGAGTGGCCAGCCAAGCCTGGCGGGCCTCATCTAATAAGATCGAGGTATATTGCTGTTGTGCCAGTAATAGTCTTCGCCTGAGCAGCGCGCCATCGTCCTCCCGACTCCTATGCTCCAGGTCCTCCAATTCCGCTTCCCGCCGCACCAGGTCCTTACGCTTTTCCCTCCGCGCCGCTGAGCACCAAGAGATATCAATCCCCCTCAAAGTGGGTTTCATGGCCTCCCACAAGGTCGCAGGGGATGCCACCGAGTCGACGTTGGCGGACAGAAAGTGAGCTATTTCACGGGTAAAATGGACGCGGTACGAAGGCTGAGTTAACTGCCAGGGCGACAGGCGCCATCTGAACGGCTGTCTAGGACGCCCAGTGTCAACCACCACAGAAGTCGGAGAGTGGTCAGACAGTGCCCGTGGCAAAATGTCAGCGGACATGAGCCTACCTGCCATCGCTCGCGGGAGAAAAATGTAGTCCAAGCGCGAGAACGAGTCGCGCGCGGAAGAGAAGTAAGTAAAGTCCCTACGCGCCCCGCGCTTGTACCTCCAGGAGTCAATCCAGTCCAGCCCCGTGACCAGTGCCCGCAGACGCGATGCTTGCCCCTCCCCTCCCACCACCCCGCCTGCAGCACCCCGCCATCTGTCGCAGGAGACATCCATGACATCATTCCAGTCCCCCCCAACAATTGACAATGCTGTCGGCATATCGACCCAGAGGGACATCAACTTCTCCACCAGGGCCCATTGCAGCGGGGGCGGAGCATATACACTACCAAGAACAATCATCTCACCACCTATCTCGCCCTGCACAAAGATATACCTGCCCTGCGCGTCCTGCCACGTGCGCCTATGTGTAAATGGAACCCTCCGATGAATCAGTATGGCCACCCCCCGGGACCCTCTCGCGAAACCTGCATGATATGTCTGTGTAAAGCCATTGCGCTGGAGGCATAACGCCTTTGTGCCTAATAAATGGGTTTCTTGAAGGAGCAAGATGTCGGTTCCCCTGCCTTTGGCCCACGCGAACACTGCCCCTCTCTTCACCTTATCTAGCATTCCTCTCACATTCCAGCTCAGTATTCTAGTCCCACCCGGACCTACCCGAGGGCCCCCAGCATCAGACGACATTGGTGTTTCGGCATAGAAATCATACAAGCCATAACGCAGGCACCAGCAGCAATGCTCACAACGGATCGGACGCAGCACACCCCCCCCAGACCCCACCCCAGAACCAAATCAAACTCACACCCCAACAAACCCCCCTCCACCCCCACCCGCACCTCTCAAACATGGAAGCACCTGTCGCGGTCAGGGAGTGGTCCCGGCCCCAACGGGAAGCCAGGGAGCACCCCTTCCAATGGATCCCCACAGCACAGCCCATGTCAAACTAGGCAGTGGCCCCTTCCCAACTCTGAGTAAGCGTGGCTCCCAGCCAAGCTAATACACCCTGGTCAACAAAAAGGGAACAAGCAATCAAGAGAGCAAGAGTCCATGTCCCCCAACAGTCAGGGCACATCCCCGTAAGCATTCTGCGTGGCCTCATCGTTGCGCGTGCTGGACCGTGACTTCGAGCTGCGGTGTGAACGGGACCTGCCCCGGCGCCTCTGCTGACCGTCCGGACCCCTGTCGGAGGGCCCCCCAGTCGAGGAATCCGATTCACCACCCCTGGCAGTATTGACGCGCACCTTGACCGTCTCATCTGACCATTGGAAAACGGCCTCCGGGGTATCAAAGAAAAGGGTACGGGACTGGAAGACAACTCGCAGTCGCGCCGGGTACAGAAGGGCATCCGGCAGCTTCAGGCCCCGAAGGCGGGCCTTGGCCGCTGTGAAGGACTGTCTCTGCTGTTGCACCAATCTCGTGTAGTCCGGGAAGATAAGGATAGGTGAGTTCTCATACACGAGCTGACCCTTCGCCCTCGCCTGTTTCAGGATAGCGTCTCTGTCGGCATAGTTGAGCAATTTGGCGATCATGGGGCGAGGGCGTTCCCCCACCGGGGGCTTCTGCGTCAACGCTCGATGAGCCCGCTCCACCACGAAGCAACGAGAGAGGGAATCGGCCGGCATCCACCCTTCCAGCCACTGTGTCAGAAAGCGCTCGGCGTTACCCTTCTCGCAGTCTTCCGGAAAGCCCAGGAAGCGAAGGTTACTGCGCCTGGCACGTCCCTCCGCCTCCTCCGCTCTCGCCACTAGGCCCTGTTGTGTCCGCTCAAGTGCCACGACCCTCTTCTTTAGGGTGGTCATGTCGTCCTCCACGGCCGAGATGCGCGTCTCCGCTCCAGTTATGCGCTCCACAGCGTTGCGCAGGTCTTGTCGTAGGAGCATAACGTCTGCGCCAACCGCCCCAATCTTGGCATCTAGGGCGTCTCTGGACTGCGTGATTGCGGCCAAGAGAGCAGCATTGTCAGGCGCCGGTGGCTGCGGCCCCTTGGCACCCGCAGCCTCGGTGAACTTGTCGATCGGGCCCTGTTTGCCCTGGCTTCCACTGCCACCCTGGGTCATGGTGGACCGATGTATGGGCCCCACTCGGCCGTCCGCAGCCCACACCCCTCCGCTGTAGGTCAGGATTCCCACCCTATGGTCAGGCGGCAACTGCCTTGCCCCCAGTCAGAGACCAATTGCGGCAGGAGAACGCGGAGGGGGAAGGGGGGAGAGCGGGGGCCCCCCCTCCACGCCAAGGACTCCACAAATGTCCGGCCCGAGATCCGAGTCGACCCCCGATGCGCCGTGGGGACTCCGGTCACACTGGTGGTCCCACTATCTGGGCACTCAAAGTCCACTGCAGCTGTCTGTGAGCACCGGCCCCGTCCACCTCCCAGTGACGCGGGAACCCACCGTGCAGGGAGACAGGCAGATGTTGGCCCCGGGGCCCGATGCGACCCCCGATCCGCCGAGCAGCACCACACCTCCTCCACCTGTCCACCCCCGGAGTCCCCCTCTGACCTTTGCTTGTTGCAGCCTTACAGCTGATCCCTGGTAGGTGGTCCCCAAGGAGGCGCCGCTCTCCAGGGCCGGCAGCCCGATCTCCCGCAGGCAAGATGGCGGCCGCACCCTCAATCCTCCCGGCCCTCGGGATCTGCCAGGTCAGCCCCGCAGCCACCACTCGCAGCGTTGTCCCTCTGGGGCCGGCCCTCTCAAGTCCGGGGGCCGCCTCCACACTGGATGCACTCGGAGCCGGCGTCCAGGATCTCCGCACACCGCCCCGCCCACTCGGCGGGCTACTGCAGCAATCGAGGCCCCGGCTTCTCGGGCCTCAGCACGCTGTCCAGCTCGCCACCTCTCCCCGGGGCACTGCGCCGTCCGATGACACCGCGCGGGCGGCTCCGGCAGCAGCAACAGGGGGACCCGATGTCAGGGGGTCAGACCCAGCCGTCGGGAGACGAAGTTTGTGACCAGGGCAGGATGCACGCAACAGGATGGTGTTTGGCTGGTCGGAGCTCCGGCTCTAGACGACCGCCATGTCCGCTGGCTAGGCCACGCCCCCTACAATGAGGGTTTTTGGTGTGAGTTCTCACCGTAGTTTTCAAAGTCCTGCTTGGGAAATTTGGAGATGGATGGGAATGGGTGTTGGTGTATGCAGGAGGGAGGGGGCTGTTTCGGGATGGTGGGTTGACATGAGATATGGGAAACTCTATGAAGTGTTGGGTCAAAATGAAGCAAGTGCTCGTATGGGGTAAAAGGAAAAGATATAGCATTTATTGAGCTATTTTAGCTAATTATAATGCAATGCATAGGGAGATATGTTTTCCTGCTAATAGATAATATATGTAAAAGTCATAACCAGGATGCGCACATACTCAGTTGGAACATCAGTGGTATGTACGCCAATGCTAAGATTAGATATATTAGGGAGGAATTATGCACTCTGAATCCTCATCTTCTCTGTGTTCAAGAGACTCATCTTACTATTTGTGAACTACATAAATTTAGTAGTTTAGGTTATTATACCCTTGCTGAAACTGGGATTGACGTACCTAAGGGGGGATGGCATTATTATCGAGGGAGAAGGAATGGGTCGATCATTAGGTCAAATTGGATATGTCGGGGAGATGGCTGATCACTCGTATAGGGAACGGTAGCTTACAACTATCAGTATGTGTAATTTATGCAGCAAATACGGATGATCCTGCAAACTTTAATCTCCTTCTTGGTGACCTCAGTATATGACAGGATCCAATCCTTATGTATGGTGATTTTAACTTGACTATTCACCCTAGGGTGGCCTCAACAACCTTTTATGAATCAAGTCAGTGGCACATGAGAAAGTCTAGGGCAGCAATTAAACAAATGATTGAAACACAATAATGTATTGTATGGCAGGCTTGTTGGGCAAATTAACCTGCTTTCACTTTCCATTCCATTCCATCCCACATAGTACATCCTCTTGCATAGCTATGTTCTTTGTAAGTTAAAGCATCCTGCTCACTGTGTTGATGAAATTAAATCCTAGGATCATTTCGGGTCATAGCCCATTGTCATTATTTCTTATGTCAAGCAAATTGATTAATGCTACATCCCTATGCAGATGGACCTTTGTGCGTATGCTGGACCATGAGTACATTCATTTTATGGGCTCTGGTCTAAGCGAATTTATTAGCATCAATAAAGGGTCTACTAACCCTAAAATGGTTTGGGATGTCTTGAAAGCCTTTGTTCATTGCTAGACTATTAGCTATATTACTCTGGAGATGGAATACTCACTCCTACTTAGGTACCAAAATCCCCTTGGTATGCCTTCAATATATTTAGACAATTGACCATGCTACGGATGCAATTCAAGAAATCGATCTTGGGCAGGGCATGTCCTAAGTTTGGTCCAAATGTCTGTTGTGTTTTGAGAATGGTGATATGGGTTATCTAGTGGCATTTCAACTAAAAGGTAAGAGTAATTAAAACTTGGTAAGAAGTATAAGAGATGCTATGGACATAATTGTTTCACGCTGTTCTAATATATTAATGGCCTTTCATCAGTTTTATTCCAACCTTTATATTGATGACTGCTGGGCAACTCGGGGTATGATCAACAGCTATCTTCAGACAGTAAGACTTAATCAACAAACAGTGGTTCAGAGGACAGGACTGGATGCTCTAATCACCAGGGAACTTGTTCACTTCCCGGTATTTTTAGAATTGGCACCACCGTTTTGGGACACAACTTTTATAGCCATGTTTGTTAAACAAAATAAAGATCCACTAAATTGTGGCTCATATTGTGGAATATCACTAATAAACGGTGATTCGAAAATGTTTACGCTGGTATTGTCAAACTGACTGGCTGTAGCCATAGGACCATTAATCAATCCCATGCAGAACAGATTTGTTCCTTTACAGGATACCACCTCCCACATAAATCTAGCTGTATCAGCACTCAGTGTTGCAGGTGACCTGAAAAGCCCAGCCAGAGTGATCCTGTTGTTGCTGAAAAAGCATTTGACAGTGTCTCCTTGCAGTACCTGTGGGAGGTTATGTCTGAGAGGTGATGTGGTTCAGGTTTTATAACACTGAGTCAGTTGCTGTGCTCTTCTTTATCCGCCAGGATAATCTATATGGGAACACTGTCTGAAGGTATTCAAAGTAATCATGGTACAAGGCAGGGATGCCCCCTATCCCTGCTTCTGTTTGCTCTTTATTTAGATCCATACATTTGGGTGCTCAAATTTATGCTTCCATTTCACCCTTTTGATGCATAATTGGGAGGTTAAGTTCCTAGCATATGCAAATAATATTGCAATATTAACATCATCTCCTTATCCATGGTATTTGGGCAACTCTCAGAATGTAAATTGAAAATTGACACGGCAAAAATCGCCGCTGATGTTTATTCAGAAATCTATGATGCTCGATATGTTACATTGGCCTGGTACCTGGATGGCCGCATCGCCTTTTACATGAAAATTATTATCATGCTTAATTATGAAGCACTACATTCGGAATCTCTTTCCATATTTAGGAAATTTTGTCTAGGTCTAATTGGTAGATGTAACGTTATTGAAATAGTTATTTTACCTGGGGCATGGCCTGAGGGGCATGGAGTCGGCTGCGTGAGAGCTGATCTCCGGTGCCCTAGGCCCAGGACTAAAGGCATCCTGCAGACCCCGAGACCCACCTGAGACCAAAGACAGGTGGCCAGAGGGTTGAGGCAACCAGAGAGACACCCCGGCACCTGTGGGCTCACTCTTTACAAGCCATGAGGCAGGCATGTACTAAGAGCTGCGGCAGGCAAGATGGCGCCTCCACAAGGCTCCCGTGATCGCTGGATAGTCTGGGCCTGGAGATTGAGCAGATCCCAAGGCCCCCTCAGGGCTATAGACAGTGAAGGCCCCTCCAGAGGACAAAAGTACCCGGGGGGAGACTGAGATACCTGTGGCCCCACTCTTCACAAGTTGCGGGCGGGTACCGAGCTGCAGTAGGTGGGAGGTCTACCGCTGCGGGGCTCCCATACTTGCCAGACAGCCAGGGGCATGAAAATAGAGTGCGCATTAGCATGGAGGCAGCAGATGAGGCCATGCCTGGATCTCGTCCCCACTTCCCCAACTCCTCCCCACTTCCCTCAGATGGGGGAGCTTGCTAGCCTAGTGGCCCTATAGCCCCCCCAAATCCTGGCGATAGCTCTGGGGGTGGAGACAAACAGAGGGGGAACAACCTCCCCCATGAAGACAGAGGACCACAGACCCAGTGGAGAGCGTCCGGCGGAGAGGGGGGGTGGGCAACAAATGACATTGGTGGGTGACGTGACAGAGGAGTGCGGGGGCAAGTGAGCGGTGCTTGTGCCTAGGGTGCGACAGGAGAGCCAACTTTTTTTTCTTGGGCAGGAAACAAATTTTGCAATTTTCTTAGGTATATAAAAATTATTCATTTTAGGAGCAGATGGTTTAACAAACCTATATAGGGTTTGAAGAGATAGAGCGTATAGATTGACAGGTGTAGCTCCCAATACGGATGAATTCCATACAAGATGAGAAGGGGGAAACTCTACATCCTCGGCGTCTAATAGGCTCTTATACCAGAATCCAACCTCCTTTTTGGGGGGTTTACATTCTGGAGTATATACTCAATCTCCCAATTTCCACCTATATGCTCATTCTCTGCTGAAAACCAGGAGCACAATTGCAAATATTTAAATCTAGAGAAGGAGTCACCAAGTTTAGATCTTAGAACCTCCCAAGGAAGGACTCCGTCAGATGATAGTAGGTCGGGCCAGATGGTAATTCCTGCCTTCTGAGGTTCTGCAAATTACAAATTTGTTCGTGCTGCGCCTCCATTTTAAGATCGCCGCCATTTTGTGTTGGCCTCACTCAGGCAGCTCGGCAAACACAATGTTTTTGTCGTTTCTACTTTGCGTGTCAGGTGGCTTCCTCGCCTATGTTTGCTAACGAGTGTCAGGGTCTGGCTGAGTACACTAATTCCTGTCTGAGCTGATTAATCCCCGTCCAGACTACATGTCATTTCACACCATTGTTTTCCTTTAAGTTATCTTATCTGCTGTCCTTCGCTACATGTCTCATGCATTCTCCTGTTTCTCGACTGTCCTTCTACAACACGCAGCTGTGTTTTCTCTGCTTGTAATTCGAATTGTGTGGATTCGCTTGTGATTTACTTAAGGGGTCGAATGACAAACAGAACCGGGAACTTGAGTTGCTTAAGTCTTAAAATATTGTCTATAACATTTGCCTATAGATCATGCTCGTGTGTGATTGCATTTTGCATTGTATTGTATCATATATAAACCTGTGCGCCACGGAGTTAAGTGGAAGTCTCTTTTGAACCTCGTTGTACTGACGACTTCTAAGACCACTGTACTAGCTGCAGCTAATAAATACCATCTTCTACGCCAGACGAAGAGTCTGTGTCTCTGTTTTGACAAGGCAGGTGAATCCCGGGGATTTCAGGCGTACCCTGCGCCGCTGGGCCTTAAGGCTGCGGTTCTCCAACTGGCACCCAACGTGGGGCGACTTCAGCGGTAGCGGTTGAGCCCGAGGGTCGTGAGGAGCCCCGCAAGAAAACTCCGGAGGAAGCGCACCACGTGATCGACCCCTGTATGTCGGAAGTGGACCGAGGAGTGCGGGGGCAAGTGAGCGGTGCTTGTGCCTAGGGTGTGACAGGAGAGTCAACTTTTTTTTCTTGGGCAGGAAACAAATTTTGCAATTTTCTTAGGTATATAAAAATTATTCATTTTAAGAGCAGATGGTTTAACAAACCTATATAGGGTTTGTAGAGACAGAGCATATAGATTGACAGGTGTATCTCCCAATACGGATGAATTCCATACAAGATGAGAAGGGGGAAACTCTACATCCTTGGCGTCTAATAGGCTCTTATACCAGAATCCAACCTCCTTTTTTGGGGGGTTTACATTCTGGAGTATATACTCAATCTCCCAATTTCCACCTATATGCTCATTCTCTGCTGAAAACCAGGAGCACAATTGCAAATATTTAAATCTAGAGAAGGAATCACCAATTTTAGATCTTAGAACCTCCCAAGGAAGGACTCCGTCAGATGATATTAGGTCGGGCCAGATTGTAATTCCTGCCTTCTGAGGATCTGCAAATTACGAATTTGTTCGTGCTGCACCTACATTTTAAGATCGCCGCCATTTTGTGTTGCCCTCACTCAGGCAGCTCGGCGAACACGATGTTTTTGTCGTTTCTTCTTTGCGTGTCAGGTGGCTTCCTCGCCTATGTTTGCTAACGAGTGTCAGGGTCTGGCTGAGTACACTAATTCCTGTCTGAGCTGATTAATCCCCGTCCAGACTACATGTCATTTCACACCATTGTTTTCCTTTAAGTTATCTTATCTGCTGTCCTTCGCTACATGTCTCATGCATTCTCCTGTTTCTCGACTGTCCTTCTACAACACGCAGCTGTGTTTTCTCTGCTTGTAATTCGAATTGTGTGGATTCGCTTGTGATTTACTTAAGGGGTCGAATGACAAACAGAACCGGGAACTTGAGTTGCGTAAGTCTTAAAACATTGTCTATAACATTTGCCTATAGCTCATGCTCGTGTGTGATTGCATTTTGCATTGTATTGTATCATATATAAACCTGTGCGCCACGGAGTTAAGTGGCAGTCTCTTTTGAACCTCGTTGTACTGACGACTTCTAAGACCACTGTACTAGCTGCAGCTAATAAATACCATCTTCTACGCCAGACGAAGAGTCTGTGTCTCTGTTTTGACAAGGCAGGTGAATCCCGGGGATTTCAGGCGTACCCTGCGCCGCTGGGCCTTAAGGCTGCGGTTCTCCAACTGGCGCCCAACGTGGGGCGACTTCAGCGGTAGCGGTTGAGCCCGAGGGTCATGAGGAGCACTGCAAGAAAACTCCGGAGGAAGCGCACCACGTGATCGACCCCTGTATGTCGGAAGTGGGCCGAAGGTCTTTGACGGCGCGGCTACTCCTCTCCGATGGCTGTTGATGACTGCTGCCCTGACTGTCGCTCTGCCTTGGACCCTTCTGAAATTTTGGTAGAGCGAGACGATAGACAGACCTTCGCTGGCACAGAATGATTCTTAGTTAAGTTTTTGGTGGGTCGCTCCCACAGACCTTTGTTTTGTTTTGTTCTAAGTCTCTGTTCAGATGTTGCAAGAGCTGAAGCCAAGGGGGAAGTACGATTGTACTGTTCCACTGATCTATACCTTTTGTTGTTTGTGATTAGTCTACAGAAGTGACGATGCCTGGGCTGAGTAAGTTTAAAAGATTTTGTTGTTTGGGTTGTACGAGGGATTCCCAGTTGGAGGAATCATGTCCGATCCCTACGGTTGGAACTCCGACTTATGAGCTCTATTCGAAACATGGTATTGGTCCCATTACCTTTCACAAGACATGGGTCCGATATACGAAAAATAGTAGAATTTTGAAATGGCCCCAGAATGGTAGCTTTGATCCTGCTATATTAGATAATTTAGAAACGATTTTGTTTAGAAGAAAAGCCCGGCCAGCTATGTTTGACTCCTTTCGCCTTTGGCGTAAAGAAGCCAAACAGAAAGAAATCAAACAAGCGAAAAAGGATAAGAAAGCACAAGGCATGTCAGTCCTGCAGGCTGCCCAGCAGTTTAAGGACAACGAAGTAGACGATGCGAAGGAGGTATCAGAGAGACAACATTGTATGGCGATAGATAGATGCTATACAATGTTGCATACTTTCTCTTCATATAAAAATAAGGAATCAGAAGACGATTCCCTAATGTCTTGTTTATTGAATTCACCTCCACCCTATGTTCAGAATGCGAATGCACCTCTGTTACCCCCTCCCGTTGCTCAACAAGTGGTTGCTCAATTACCGATTGTCCAACAACCGGCTCAGCCCCTTAATGTTTCCTTGCCTGATTCTGCTCCACCCTCGCAGCTTGTACTTCAGCCCCCACCTTCTCCTGCTTCTACTCTGCAGTCTGCTACCTTTCAGTCTCCGTTGCCTTCTGCATCTGTAATACCTACTATCCATTCAAGGGATTCTCCTATTTCACAGAGGAGGATAGCAGATGCTGTTTCAAGTTTCTTTTCTCCTTTTGTTAGGTCTATAAAAATGTCTCCAGCTTTCTCTAGACTACAATCTCGTTGTCAACTTCCTTTTGCAGATGAGAAAGTAGCTTTGTTTTCTCTCGTTCGTAAATGGATTGAGCATGGACCAGAGTATAGTACTGAAGATATCATGAGTTGCTTTCATCAATGGGGGGAGCCCACGCAGAGATATGTTTTCAATATTATGTGTCAAACTCTTATTAGAGGTTGGGAAGATATGGAGTTAGATACAGTTCCTTCGGACCTCCTGAAATTACAAGCTGATTTTGATAAAGGTTTATTGTAGGACACCGAGTTGAGGAAGCAGTAACTAGGCTCATTGCGTTTCAAACAATGTTTCTGTCCTTGTCTTTTTCCAAGGCTGATTCCCGTCAATAAAAAGGGTAGCAAGAATTATCCGATGCGTGAAGTTCCTCCCGTATGGAGAGAAGCAGTGATTGGTCCACCCCCTGTCCCTGCTCACTTCCAGCGTATATGGGTTCAAGAACCCTGGCAGAGGTCTGAAGTATTGGCACTTAAGCAAACTCTTCCTGACCCCCGTAAAAATCCTGCTGGATATTACAAAGAATTGTCTCAAACAGTTGACGCTTGCATTATGAATTTGGCCGACATTGATATGCTATTTGGAAATGTCGTCCCGCAAGGTATATGGGCACAGATTCGTAGGGAAAATCATTCGGCTGAATTGGGTGGTGATTGGGCTGCTATTAGAGCTGCGGATGCGAATCAGGTGGGTGGTGCAAAGCTCAAGGATTATATTACGGCTCTTCCAGGTAGAATAATTGAATTGATGAAGACAATGATGCCTGCAGTGCGAGTAAATTGGGATAAGTTGGCCGCATGCAAGCAAAAGAAAGATGAAAGTGTCTCGGATTTCTTCACTCGCTTCGAAGAAACATTTATAGGCCACAGTGGTCAGGACTTGAGTGTTGAAGGTGGTCAGCGGTTGTTTGTGGACAAGTTTGTATATAATTTGCTTCCCGAATTATCGAATAAATGAAAGAGTTCTGAAAGTGCATGGGCTGTCTCTTCTCCTGCTAAAATATTGGCTACTGCACAGTATTATGAGAATAGGGATAAGGAGGAGAAAGAGAAGCAAGAGAAGAAAAATAAAGATTTGAAAACTAAAGTTCTTTTACAGCAGGCGTGTCCGCCTCGCTCGAAACAGCATCAGCAGAACTCTCAGTTTCAGCAGCCTCCACAATTTCAGAGATTGTTAGAAAAGCCTGAGTATTTTACACCGCGACCTTCATTAGGTCCTAATCAATGCGCATATTGTAGGGAAGAAGGACATTTCAAGAATAGTTGTCCGGTCCTATTACAGCGTAATAATGAGATGTCTGCTTCCCGAGGTCGTGGTAATTTTCAGACAGGATCTAGAGGTAGAGGACGAGGTGCGTCCTCTCAGGAGCAGCGTTCCCTTGTCCCATCTACTTCGAATTACTTTGACCAGCAGACAGTTCCGTCTACGCAGTATTACAATGATGATTACTACGTTGAAGAGAGGGCTGACAATTTTCAGACTGAATAGGACAGCCATGGACGAAGTGAGGGAGTTGTGTCGATTCCAGTAGATCAAAATGGGTCGTATGTCACTGTCAATGCAATGGGTGTTTCAGAACCGTTTCTTTTGGATACTGGTGCGATGAGAAGTTCTACCATTCATTCTAAACTCCCTGGGGCACCTTTGTCTGGCTTAATAAATACTTCAGTGGGATTTTCTGGCGCTCCAGTCCGTAATCCGGTTTCTTGCCCCTTGCCTGTTTTGATTGGTCCTTATGATTTGGAAGCTCTGATTATTTTGACAACAGGTTGTGGTGAGAATTTACTGGGCTTGGATTTGCTAAAACGACTGCATGCGACATTGTATTGTTCCCCTTCTGGTGTGCATCTCACGTTGGGAAAGAGATTGATGTCCCCCATGTATTTATCTCGGGACAAGTTTCCACCTGAGTTACTTTCTCTACCAGAAGGTCTTTGGGCCACGGGCCCGAATGACGTGGGTCGTCTTACGATCCCACCGTACGTTGTCACAGTTAAAGATAATGTTAGAATGCCACGCATTCCTCAATATCGTATGTCTAGTGATGGAGAGAGAGAATTGTTGGCTATTGTCGATGACTTCATTCAGAAAGGTGTGGTCGAAGAGACTAGAGGCAATGTTTGTAACAGCCCTGTTCTTCCGATCCTTAAGAGGACAGATCCTTTACAGCCTCCTGTCTATAGATTTGTTATTGACCTAAGGGAAGTCAATAAAATAGTGGTACCACAGTTCCCTGTTGTTCCGGACATTACAGCTTTATTGACAATGATTCCTGCTTCAGCGGCTTGGTTCTCGGTGATCGATCTTTAGAATTCTTTCTTTAGCATTCCCATTGCTGAGGAAAGTAGGGATATCTTTGGTTTCTCTTTGGGTGGCCGAAGCTTCCGATTTAAGAGAGCTCCTCAAGGCTATTGTGAAAGTCCCTCTATTTACAGTAAAGCTCTTAAATGTCAACTTGATACTTTTCCTTTGCCTCCAGGTGCTACGCTTGTTCAGTATGTGGATGATTTGCTGGTGGCTGCTGATACGGAAGATGTGTGTAAGAACGTGACTGTTGCGTTGGTGCATCATTTGGCTGTTTTGAATCACAAAGTATCACCCTCCAAGTTGCAGTATGTTCGACAAGAAGTGACCTATTTAGGTCATCTCTTGTCGAAGGAGGGAAGGCGATTGACCCCAGAACATATTCATGCTATTTCACAGATGTCTGTACCCACCACACAGAGAGAAGTGCGTGCCTTTTTGGGTATTACTTCCTACTGTAGACAATGGATTCCCAATTTTTCACTTTTAATGAAACCATTGATGGCATTAACGTTGAAAGATACACCCCATCCGTTCCCTTTGACGGATGAATGTCAGAAAAGTTTTGTTGATTTACGTACTGCCCTGTGTTCCGCTCCAGTGTTGGGTACCCCAGATTATAGTAAGACCTTTACATTGTACGTTCATGAGTGAGAAGGTTGCGCGTTGTCAGTCTTGACACAGCAATTCGGAGGTGAGCAGAGGCCATGCGCCTATTTCTCCGCGACATTAGACCCAGTAGCTAAAGCTTTGCCCAGTTGCCTTAGAGCTACAGCAGGTGCCGCAATTTCTATTAGACAGTCTGCCGGATTGGTATTGGATAACACACTTATTGTTATGGTTCCACATGCAGTGGATACTTTGTTAAATACAACTAAGACGCAGCATCTCACGAGTGCTCGTTTGTCTGGCTACGAACTGACACTTCTAGCGAGTCATATACATATCAAAAGATGTAACACGTTAAATTCAGCTACACTGTTGCCACTCCCAGATGAGAAAGACGATCAGGAAAAGCATGATTGTTTTCTTCGAACAGAAGAAGAGACGAAGGGGAGGATTGATTTAAAGGACACCCCGCTCAAGGACCCGGATGGGATCCTATGGGTGGACGGTTCTTGTTTTAAGCTTCCAAATGGAGAAACCACTTCTGCCTATGCTGTCACCACCTTATGCACAATTGTTGAGACGGCACGTATTGGATATAATTCAGCCCAAGCAGCCGAATTGATAGCTTTGACTAGAGCGTGTGTGCTGTCGAAGGGAAAGAGAGTGAATGTGTACACGGATAGTCAGTACGCCTTCGGTGTTGCGCATAGTTTCAGAAAGTTGTGGAGGAAGAGAGGATTCTTCATCTCCCACGAGACAAAGATTCAGCATGGTCAGTTAGTGACTGATCTTCTTGAGTCACTTACCTTACCCGCACAGATAGCGATCATAAAGTGCAATGTACATAAGAAAATCACAGATGATGTGGGTCGTGGAAATGCGTTAGCAGATGAGGTGGCGAAAGCCACAGCTAGAAACACTACTAGTCGAATGTATGTGGCAGGTCCCGCAAATTGGGTGAGGGAAATTGGAATGTGTGAAGACACGATTGAGAGTGTGAAAACGATTCAGGGAGAAACTACTGAGAAAGAATTGAGTATGTGGAAAGAAAGGACAGGAATGTTAGATTCGAAGGGTTGTTGGACAGAGTTGTCGGAGCATCAGCGATGGTTGTTACCGGACGCTTATGTGTAGCCGGTCGTGACTATGGCTCATGGCCCCGCTCACATTAGTGCGAAAGGCATATGTAAGCTTCTGACTCCGGTATGACAGAATGAAGGAATCCCGAAATGTGCAGAAAATGTGGTTAAACATTGCATTGTTTGTTTAATGCATAACCCAGGAAAAGGAACCCCAACTCCAGCAGGCCATTTTGCTCCCCCATCATATTTGAGGTGTTGCAGATCGATTACATTCATATGGATCGCTGCTACAACCTCAAGTATGTTCTGGTGGTGGTATGTGCCTTTTCCCGCTGGATAGAGGCCTACCCCTTGAAAGATAACACTGCTCTGTCAACTGCTAAAGTGTTAATTAAGGAATTCTTCCCTAGGTTTGGTTTGCCGCGCATTGTCTGGAGTGACAATGGAAGTGAATTTGTGGGCCAGATAAGGCAGAAAGTATGTTCTGGCCTTGGAATCAAACAAAAATTCCATGCGGCAAACCATCCACAGTCAGCGGGTTTGGTTGAGTGTTACAATGGTACGCTCAAGCTTAAGCTGGCGAAGATTCAAGCCAGTACAAGTCTTGCTTGGCCTGATGCCTTGCCCCTAGCTCTTTTGTCAACCAGAACTACTGTGCACTCTCGTATGGGACTTAGCCCATATGAAGTAGTATTTGGACGCCCAGCTAATGTTTGGGGCGTCCCCCATCCCAAAAGATACTCAGACATACCATATCCTCTGTTAATGGACTATTTACATGATTTGACTACTAAATTAAGTGTTATTCATCAACAGGTACAGAGTGTTCTGCCCGAGGCCTCCACGGACCCGGGTCACACCATCTTTCCCGGTGACTGGGTCTGTGTGAAGAATTTTCAACGGACTAAGAATTTGGAGCCTCGTTGGTCTACGCCTACGCACGTTTTGCTCGTTACTCGCATGGCTGTCAAGGTGGTGGGCAAACGAAGTTGGGTGCATGGAGTGCACTGTAAAAAGGTGCCACTTCCATTACCCTTTGATCAGTGGATTCGCAGTGGTGTAAGAGAATTGGACACTGCAGAAGTTCCTTGTTTTGTTCCATTCAGTGATGCTCAGATTTATGGGACTCAGTCTGAAAAAGCGGATTACGATATTCTTCAAGCTGCTGTGCCTGTGCATTGTCGAATAGACACCACCAATCCAGAAATACTGTTTAAAAATCAGACTGTTCCGAGCAAAACACGCTACAACTTAAGACCAAGACCCAATGAACTGAACTCTTGAACACTTTTTATTAATTAAAGACATTCTTTTTGTCCTTTTTGTGTGATATTAGTATTTGATGTGCCATCTGTCTCCGTCGCAGGGTCACAGTAGGAGACTCAGACTGTAACCTGATTCTGTTCTTTTAGTAAGCGGATAGTGTCTCAGGATATACAGAAGTAATTAGCTGAGTGGAACAGTTGGTGGCGCCAGAGAGCAGAACCAGAGAGATGGATCGCCGACCAGAGCGGAGCAAAGTGGAGCAGAAGCGGAGCGGGAGGTCAGCTCCAACTTCACGAACGAAAGTACCCCCGCCTGCCCACCGGCCCGCCGGGCCCCTGCAACGCGACCTGCAGGCAGCCCAAGCAGCAGTACCAACCCGCCCCTGCAGCGGTTATCAATATCGAGACCAAGAAGTCGGGTCTCAACACACGAAGCACACGAAGCAGGGAGGAGCGGAGCAGGAGCGAAGCGGAGCAGACCAGGAAGCTTGTAGGCAACTCCGCGCCTGAAAGTCATGGGTCGCACTCCAACTCCACCCACCAGCGGGTGAACCCCAGGAGCATCACGGTAGATGCAGTTTTATAGCGAGTGCGCTATTTCGAAAGTTCGTGTGTTTAAGCAAGTTTGCAGCACCAACTCTGGACACCGGTGTTTCGGAATTGTTGTTCCTCGTCAGCAGAGTGTAGGTCGGTCAGGGGTTTGCTGTGCAGGCTGCCAAGTGTTCTCAGGTTGATACCTCTCAAGGCGCGTGGGTGCGGGATCCGAGCTCGTCAGCTCTTAGCTCGAGGGAGCCATTTAACTGGAAGTCATGGGTCGCACTCCAACTCCACCCACCAGCGGGTGAACCCCAGGAGCATCACGGTAGATGCAGTTTTATAGCGAGTGCGCTATTTCGAAAGTTCGTGTGTTTAAGCAAGTTTGCAGCACCAACTCTGGACACCGGTGTTTCGGAATTGTTGTTCCTCGTCAGCAGAGTGTAGGTCGGTCAGGGGTTTGCTGTGCAGGCTGCCAAGTGTTCTCAGGTTGATACCTCTCAAGGCGCGTGGGTGCGGGATCCGAGCTCGTCAGCTCTTAGCTCGAGGGAGCCATTTAACTGGAAGTCATGGGTCGCACTCCAACTCCACCCACCAGCGGGTGAACCCCAGGAGCATCACGGTAGATGCAGTTTTATAGCGAGTGCGCTATTTCGAAAGTTCGTGTGTTTAAGCAAGTTTGCAGCACCAACTCTGGACACCGGTGTTTCAGAATTGTTGTTCCTCGTCAGCAGAGTGTAGGTCGGTCAGGGGTTTGCTGTGCAGGCTGCCAAGTGTTCTCAGGTTGATACCTCTCAAGGCGCGTGGGTGCGGGATCCGAGCTCGTCAGCTCTTAGCTCGAGGGAGCCATTTAACTGGAAGTCATGGGTCGCACTCCAACTCCACCCACCAGCGGGTGAACCCCAGGAGCATCACAGTAGATGCAGTTTTATAGCGAGTACGCTATTTCGAAAGTTCGTGTGTTTAAGCAAGTTTGCAGCACCAACTCTGGACACCGGTGTTTCGGAATTGTTGTTCCTCGTCAGCAGAGTGTAGGTCGGTCAGGGGTTTGCTGTGCAGGCTGCCAAGTGTTCCCATGACTTCCAGTTAAATGGCTCCCTCGAGCTAAGAGCTGACGAGCTCAGATCCCGCACCCACGCGCCTTGAGAGGTATCAACCTGAGAACACTTGGCAGCCTGCACAGCAAACCCCTGACCGACCTACACTCTGCTGATGAGGAACAACAATTCCGAAACACCGGTGTCCAGAGTTGGTGCTGCAAACTTGCTTAAACACACGAACTTTCGAAATAGCGCACTCGCTATAAAACTGCATCTACCGTGATGCTCCTGGGGTTCACCCGCTGGTGGGTGGAGTTGGAGTGCGACCCATGACTTCCAACTCCGCGCCTGAAAGCAACCCCGCCCGCCCGCCACCCACTGGGCACCCGCAGCGTGATCTGAAGCGCAGCCGGCAAGCCAAGCGAAGATAATAACCACCAATTTACTGATAACCCCCAAGGCGAGACCGAGCACTCAGGTCCCAACAGAGTGAAACGCAAAACGGCGGCCGCCGCAGCGGCGAATACGGCCTGACCAGCTAAAGGCCTGCCGTCGACCAGCGGAGCAGAGGAGATCAGAGAACAGACTGAGGCGGACCAGAGTGTGAGCAGAGGACAAGAGACGCCAGCGGAGCCCCAGCACCGGAGTGGCTAGAGGCGTCGGTGAGGAGCCCCGGGAACCGGTGGACTCAGAGGAAGGAGGCGGTCAGCTCGAGTGGAGGCCTCCGGCAGTGGGACGGTGAGAGGGGTGCCTGGGTTTCGGGGAAGGGGGTGGTGGTGATTTGAGCGGTCAGCGCTGCCATTCCCCGCCCCAGTGCCCCCCCCAAAGCGCCCTGCGCCTTCGAAAGAGAGTCCACTCAACAATTCGTCTTGCGCCTAGAGGGATTTTGACGCCTACTCACAGCCCGCACTTCGCCTCGTAACACGTGGGGAAGCCCAAAATAACTACCCCCCCCAGGAAGGCGGAACAATCTACCGCCCCAGGATAAGGATATGGCTTTCAAGAAACTGAGGTCGCGAACCATTTTTAGGAAAGGAATGGGAACTGAAGAGGCAATCAGGAAGTCCTCCAATAAAGCGGTGAAAAGTGGACGGATAACACGGACTCCTGCAATAATTAATTATTTTTCCACACTTACCACCAAAGACCAAACAGAAAGTCAACCGCAAAATAAAGGAGCTAAACCCAAATTCAAGGAGGGTGGAAAAGACATATCGGGAGTTTTACACAACCAATCAAGTGAACAAAACCTAACAAACCCTGAATTTGACCCAGAACAAAATTCTAGCCCATCAGTTATAGAGGAATCCCCTCTGGAATCAGACTTATTCGGTCTAATTACTCCGAGTCTATTAAACATCCAACGCAGTACTGATTGTAACAACTTATGTCCAGAAACAATTGTCAAGGAGGACGATAAGAAGCTTGAACCGCAAATAAGGCCAGAGGAGATACTTACTAGTACACTACAAAAATCCCCGGATCGAGTAGTTGATCTCGAATACTCACCAGACCTTTACATGTTTAAATCTTCCAGCCTAACTAATCACAACACTCCTGTGTCCAAATCACTCCTTACCTTGCAAGAAATTTTAGAATCAGTCCTCTCATTCTTAGGCAATATTCTGTAGAATTCAGACCAAACTCTTGACGTTCAAATAGAAATACTAAAATTACTAGTAGAAAAAAAACGAAAAAAAGACCACACCGAGTCAGCAAAAACACAAGAAAAGCCAGTAAACTCTCAAGAGGCAACAGGTAATAATAATATTACCAACATGCTGCTAGCCCAGGGAAAAAACGACACCGGTACTCAAACGAAAGGTACTTAAACGAAAGGAAGACTAAATAAGGGAACTCAGAATAACCACCAGGAACCAACTATATATTCTCTAAAGAAACTCTTCAGAGAAGATACAATTGACGCCCACAACCTATATCCTATTTTCACAAACACCAAAAATAAATCAACAACGTCCAATTCGGTGACCGACCAAGGAAAGAAGGCAAACATCATCCTCGACGACGAACAAGCGAGGGACACACAAGAAATCAAGAAGAACCAAGAAGGAGCTGGGAAAAAAAGAAGAAAGCCGCAACGTAGAATCAAAAAGAAGAAAGCGCGTAGCCTCAAATTCCAGAAAGCAATAACCCCCCCCCCCCGCATCCCAGTACGAGCACGAAGAAAGCACGAAAACACCGACTCCCACAAAGGGAACATACCGAAACGCGGCAGAAAACACAGACAAAAAAATTCCTCGACAATATACCACTTTAGATCCAAGAGCTGAAGAATTTCACCTCAATCCAACAACTAAAGGGTCAAGGGAGCGCTTCAAAGGGCCAGATGATCACGACAAAAAAGCCCCTCTAGGGGAAGAAACATCGTCAAAACTTTTACAAATAACAGAGCTTTTTCCCACAGACAGCATCCCACTAAATTGAGGCAGAATAGTCAACCTTCTTCAGCGCATAACTCTGTTACAAACCTTAACAAGAAAAGAGATCGATTTAGTAATATTCCCAGACAAAGAAAATACCAAAATAGCGGTGGTTGCATTTCGGTCACCGGTGTTACCAGGGATCATCCTAAGAGAACAGGAGACCTTACAAAAATGTGGCTATGATCTGGTCCCTACACAGGAAACCACAGTCAACCACCCGAAAAAATTGTTCAAAGGACCCTTATGGGAAAACCCCCAAATTCAATACAAAACTACCTACAGCATTGAAGACTCAGAAACAAACCCAAATTCAGACCAAAATCTAAGGATCTCAGTAAAGAACGGAGAAAGAGAAGTTTGGAGCCATGACGCAGAAGCAAGGGAAGTAGCAAAAACGTTCCAGTCATGGTCATGGATTTCAGAGTCACTTAACGGTAGGAAAAATGTGAAGTACCCGATTCAACCCGTTTAGCAACGGCCTTTCGATAACATCCTGGAACATGGCAGATAAAACCACAGAAAAAAATGACGGAAGTCACAAAAAATCGACCAGACATATTGGCACTACAGGAAACTTGGTCAATAAAAACCTTTAACCAGGACGGATACTTTGTTTATGACACCCCTGCGCAGGAAGCTAAACGGGGACACGCTAAGGGAGGGATAGCTATCCTATTAAGGGAAGAGTATCTCTGGGCTCAAGAGATTGTTGACACCAATTCTAAGCAATTCCAGTGTATAAAATTCAGGTTGGAGATTCACTCCTCAGACCCCCAAAAAGGTCTATTACTCTTCAACGTATATGTCCATCCTGGACCAAAGAACGATGTCCAATTTGAGGAAACCTTTGAAACCATTCAACAAATAATCGAAGCTCAATCTTATCCGCCATTCCTGATAATGGGTGATCTCAACGGAAAAATATCAAACAATGAAATCTCCAACTGGGCGAACTGGTACAAAGATGAAGCTCTAGAAATACCGGTGCCGACATTCCCGACTAGAAGCAGGGCTGTTAAAAGGGGGAAAATGCTATTAGCGTCACTTCCAATACTAAATGGAATTATTTTGAATGGGAACGTGGAAGGTGACATCCCAGCATCGCATACCAGACGGGGAAATAGTACCCTCTCAATCCTAGATTATATGATCAGCAGCATGGAGTCGTTTGAGTCCGCTTCACATCTCCACATCTACTTCACTGAAGAGACTGACCACGCAATCCTGCTATTACATACGCAATGGAAGATAAGCACCTGCTCTCCTACTCAAATCATGTATAAACATAGCACAGTGGAGGCAAAAACAAACCAAAGGAGGCTCTACTGGAATTCATCTATGTTAGATAGAATAACTACCTTAATCGATACAAATCATCTTCTAACTATAGAATTCTCTGCTGATGTAATAACAAACTTTGAATCCATTATCGAGAACTTAAAGCAAGTCTTTCAAAACAAATTGCAACAAGTCGCACCAGTAACGAATAAAAACAAAAATAAAACCTCAAATTCCGCAACTGCAAAAAGACTAAACAAACTTATTAGAGCACAATATGTGGACCGCTCAATCACAAGAAAGGCAGAAATTAAAAAAACTGAAAAATCAACTCAAGCGAGAAACGCGTCGCTTAAAAAGAATAACGCAGGACAAAAACTGGGTCGATCTACAAATTGCGGCAAAACAGCGCAACCAACGATCATACTGGTCATTAATCGCAAAGGAAACTGGAACAAAAAAGGCCCTGCACCCCATCCCAGTCCCACCTCAAGAATGGGAAATCTACCTGACAGCTTTGTACAGAGCAAACACGAGTAATGAAGAGGCTGTAAACACTGGGAATAACAGCGAAGGAAACAACGTTCCGATCGGAACCGCCTCCCCGTTCTCAATAGAAATGCACATCCGAAAGGCGAGATCTACAGGAGCCTCCGGCCCAGACCAAATACCAATCAAGGTCCTACAGGCAGATCCCAAGGGTTGGAGTAAGATGCTCTCTCCCCTTTTTAACTTCATCTTTAAAACAGGATCAGTGCCAAAATCCTGGAAGGGGAGTATCATAATACCGATTTTTAAAAAAGGGTCAAGACATCAGGCTTGCAACTATCGCCAAATAGCATTACTAGATGCCACGGGGAAAATCTTCGCCGCCGAAGTGTTGGACCAACTTAAAAATTGGGCATTTTCTCAGGATCTAATCCCCTTATATCAGGCCGGCTTCAGGCCTAACCATTCGATTATCGATAACATCGCGATATTACAAACAATCCTCGACAAATACGTTGTAGGAAAATCCCAACCGGTATACGCAGCATTCATTGATTTTTCTACCGCATTTGATCGAGTAGACAGACCATCACTCTGGAAAAAACTGAGGAAGTTAAGAATCTCTGAACAATTATTACAAATTATAATTACACTGCATTCGCACACGTGGTGTCAAGTGCAAATGGGGAGTGAAAAGGGCCTGACCAACATAATTCCAACAGCAAATGGTCTCAAGCAGGGGTGTCTCTTAGCCCCTTTGTTATTCTCACTATATTTTAGTGATTTGCCTCAGCACTTGTAACAAGCGCCAAGTCTGCCTCCAAAGATCGCAGCCCATAACGTTCATGCCCTTTTATATGCAGACGATATTGTAATGTTAGATCTTACGCCCTTTGGCCTGCAAAGACTTCTAGACACTCTGAACACATACAGTCAGGAAAATTTCTTAATTCCGAATCTCACAAAGACAAAAATAGTCTCCTTCTCAGGAAGAAAAAGAAGCACTAAATTCTGTTGGAGACTCGGCGCTGGAACAATAGAAGAGACAGAGGAATACACATACCTGGGCAGGATCTTCACTAAGACATTAAAAAACAATTTACAGGTTAATAACCTGACTAGGAAATCCGAGGTGCAAGCCGGAGCCCTTCAAAGACTATACGAGGCCTCAGGCAACAGACATTTTTCATCCCTTCTCAAAGTATATAGTACAAAGATACCTCCAGTTTTATCATTTGCTTTGGAATATATTCCAATAAAACAGTGGTCATTCCTGGACCAAAAAGAAGGGAAGATACTGAGGAAAATGCTGAAGGTATCACACTCCAGCCCGGTGCAAGCTCTTCGCCTCGAATTCTCTATCACGTGCTCCTACTCAAGAGCTATCGCAAACGCCATCAGGTGGGCACATAACCTGCTGCACGCAAAGGCTGGAACTCTCCGTTCACTACTTAAAACCGAGACCTTTGACTGTGACGCTTCGAAACAAGTATTCTTCAGCAACATGTCCACTGAATTTAAACTAGCTGAGATCAATGTTAACCTGTTGCTCACGTGGACTCTGTCACAACTGAAACTCTTTTTAAAATGTTTCACCCCCAGACTCAGTTATGATCTTGATTTTTCACACTGTGCCAAATTGACTCTGTCTAAAAGTTTCACGGAAACAATCGCACCTAAGCAAGTGCAACAATACATACACTTTAATCTCTCGCACGGAGCTAGGAGAACAATCATCCTGTTATCATCCTGTTACGGCTCGGCATTTTACCAGTGCTAACCACAAGATCAAGATGGCACCCAAATGGATCTTCATTATGTAACCTCTGCCACGGAGGAGAGCAGGATGTAGAACATCTTTTATTTATATGCCCTAACCCAAAAGTAGTGGCAGCTAGGACAAAACATCTGTATCCTATATACATTAACTGCTGTATCACCACCGTAAAGGACTTGATCACAGTATGCAAATTTCCTCCTAATGAACTAGTTTGTTATAACTTTTATACATTTTTAAAACCTTTTTTAGCTTTGTATTAATATGAAATTCTAAAAGTATATGTAACTGAATTTTATCGTATAAAATTTGTGGTCCTCAGTGGAGTACCAAAACAAATAAAATAAACTTGAAACTTGAATTAGTTGAGTGATTAAGGAAGAGTGCCGTGAGCGACATTGTTTTTAGATAAAAGATGGACGGTACAATAATTGTAGGTAGGGAAAATAGGAAGCAAGAAATTAAATCAAAATATTGTAAATTATTACGTAGTCGATTTGGCGTAGCTTTGTGTGTTCTTATGTTTTTGCGTATTTTATTAGCCTGCACAGGATGGATCATCCACATTTTTCAATCAAGAAATGTTGCTAATACTACGACTTCTTTGCCTTCTCGCCTTTCTGTCTTTTCACACAAAATGCATACTTTACCCCTCATGAACAGATAAGGAGAGCCGAGTATATGAACAACACGTTTATTCAGTTGTTGCACCAACATCAGTTGGCCATTAATATGACTGATTGTTGGGTGTGCGGACTCATGCCACACAATATGCAAAAGGGAATGCCGTATTTGGTTCTTCCTTTCTCATACGAAGGTTCAGCTTGGGCCTATTTGTCAATGTTTTCAGCCGCATACCACAACAGACTTAGAAGCCCTGTGAGAACTCCTGGGAATGGATTAGATTGTAGCCATAGTTCCTTGATAAAAAGCATAGTGGTAATGGCCAAGATTGTAGAGAAGAGTAAGATTCCATTAGATGAAAAGAAAGCTTATGATGGATGGAATGTTACCCACTATGTCTCCATTCTCAGCGACAAAACTAGAAAAGGCGAGTCTTCCCCAGTGTGGACTGTGCCCCATAAAGGTAATCTTTGTCTCCAAATTAACAGCAAGAAAGTTGACGACATCCAGAAATGTACATATACATATGTTCTCTCATCTCTTGATTTCCCTCCGCTAGTTCCGTCTCAATGAACATATTTTGTTTGTAACGATCGAGCTTTTACTTGGTTACCTTCTAACTTTTCTGGAAAATGCTACATAGCTTTCCTCCTTCCCCCTACATATACGGCTTTGTCAAACCATCATAGAGTTAGACATAGCAGAGGCGTATTCGATGCCAAAGACACGGCAGAACAAGAGGGAGGAGATTTCCTTAAAGGATTCCTTCCCTTTTAGAGTCCGATGGTTAACAACAGACACATTAGGCAATTGGTTCGAGTGGTTGAGACCACTATTAATGTTAATGCAGGTGCAATAGGTAACATTACAGGAGAACTTCGAACGGACCATCTTATGACGCTTCAAAATAGAATTGCGCTAGACGTGATCCTAGCAGACCGAGGAGGTGTCTGTAGATTGATCGGATCTATTTGCTGCATTTACATTCCAGACGATTCTCCAGCAGTATACCAAGCCATTTCCAAATTGCACACAGTCTCCGAGATGATACATCAGGACGAAGGAGATTGGTCTCTTATGGGATGGTTTTGGGGAATATTGTCTACTTGGGGATGGAAGATTTTAACGTTCCTTGGAGAAATTTTAGCTGTCATATTCTCTTGTTGTTTATGTGTTCAGTGTGGTCCTGCAGTTTGTGGTCTGTTGGCTACTTTATGCGTTCCACGATCTGCCGCTCTGAAGACAGAGAATATTAGAATGATGGTGCAGCAACAGCTTGAAGATCTCATAAACATCAGTGTTGATTCTGACTCAGATTAGCATGAGTTGGTTTGTTTTGCCTGAATAATGGCAAAAGGAGGGTCTGAGGTTCTGCAAATTGCGAATTCGTTCGTGCTCAGCCTCCATTTTGAGATCGCCGCCATTTTGTGTTGCCCTCACTCAGGCAGCTCGGCGAACGCAATGTTTTTGTTGTTTCTGCTTTGCGTGTCAGGTGGCTTCGTCGCCTATGTTTGCTAACGAGTGTCAGGGTCTGGCCGAGTACACTAATTCCTGTCTGAGCTGATTAATCCCCGTCCGGACTACATGTCATTTCACACCATTGTTTTCCTTGAAGTTATCTTATCTGCTGTCCTTCGCTACATGTCTCATGCATTCCCCTGTTTCTCGACTGTCCTTCTACAACACGCAGCTGTGTTTTCTCTGCTTGTAAATCGAATTGTGTGGATTCGCTTGTGATTTACTTAAGGGGTCGAATTACAAACAGAACCGGGAACTTGAGTTGCTTAAGTCTTAAAACATTGTCTATAACATTTGCCTATAGCTCATGCTCGTGTGTGATTGCATTTTGCATTGTATTGTATCATATATAAACCTGTGCGCCACAGAGTTAAGTGGCAGTCTCTTTTGAACCTCGTTGTACTGACGACTTCTAAGACCACTGTACTAGCTGCAGCTAATAAATACCATCTTCTACGCTAGACGAAGAGTCTGTGTCTCTGTTTTGACAAGGCAGGTGAATCTCGGGGATTTCAGGCATACCCTGCGCCGCCGGGCCTTAAGGCTGCAGTTCTCCATTGATGGGTGTTGCTAAATTGTCTTCCAGACACACAGAGAGTCCCAGGGAGTCTCAGATTGGTGCAAAGTCTGAATAATATCTTATCCCCCATCTCGTCTTGAATTATACCACAAGTCAAGTGCTGATTTTAAAACCTTTAGGCGAACCTTCTTAAAAACCTTGGCGCCCCGAACTTGTACAGAAATCCAATGCCCCCTCCCTCGAAGTTAACCATGACACTCAGAATCCTCCCCCAGTTGGTTTCATTGGGACTTGAGAGTAGACAGCGTATATTTTTCAACTGGAAGGCAAAAGAGTACCAGAGCACGTCTGGGAGGGCTAGACTGCCCTTTAAGAGTCTTCGTTTTAACTTCTTCCAGGATAGCCTAGAATTTTTATTAGACCATATGAAGCTGCCCATTTTACTTTGAATTTTACCCAACAGCTTACCTGGGAAATCCAGGGGAATCGTACTAAATAAATACGTCAATTTAGGCAGAATAACCATCTTGACAAGATTTACACGGCCATAGATGGTGAGGGGTAGATTCTGCTATCTAGAAAAAAGATGGTCAATTTCCTTAGCCACTTTCCTCAAATTAATCAGGGGGATATTGATTAAATCCTGTACTAAAGTTATCCCCAAGTACTTGAGTTCCTTACTGCAGATTCTGAGCCAGCAATCAACACCCCAGCACATTACCTCAGTCTTGGAGGAGTTAACTGAGTACCCAGAGTACAGACCAAATTCCTTCAGGGTGGTTTCTACCATGGGGAGCACCTCCGCTGGGTTGTTGGTATAAACCAACAGATCCTCTGCATACAGGGCTAATTTGCACCTGTATTCTGAGGCTTGGAAGGGAGTAATTTGTTAATCCAGTCTCAGAGCTTGGGCAAGAGGTTCGATATAAACATCGAACAATAAGGGCGAGATAGGGCACCCCTGCCGTGTTCCCCTTTTTATACTAAAGCTCGATGTCGGTGAACCATTCAGGAGGATAACTGCAGAGGCGCCCTTGTAGCATCTAATGAGGGTTTGTATGAATGTTAAACCAAAACCCATCATTTTTAGACTCTCCCAAAGGAAGACCCAGTTGACGCGGTCAAACGCCTTGGCTGCGTCATATGCAGCCACTCCCAAAGGTTCTGACCATGCCAACGCCAGATCAAAGCTGCCTATTAGCTGTCAAGTTTTGTTTCTGGATGAACCTTCCCGGGATAAAACCCTTTTGATCAACATTGATTAACTGTGGAACTATCTTGACCAACCTCCCTGCCAAAATGCTGGTAAAGATCTTATAATCTGCATTTAGCAGGGAGATTGGTCTATAAGAGTCCGTTTTAAGAGGGTCCTTTCCCACCTTCAAGATAAGCACTATAATTGCCTCCTTCCATGACGGGGGGAACCTATCTTCTGAGCTGTAGATGTAGTTAAAAAGTTCACATAAACTAGGAACTGTCACATCCTGAAGGGCCTTATAAACTTCGCCCGGAAGAGCATCCGTCCCTGCAGCTTTGTTGTTCTTGATCTTCTTTATATGGAGTTTGATTTCCTCTTCCGTGATGGGGCCATCTAGCATGTTTCGACCCTCGCCTGTCAATGTTGGTAATGCCTTATTTTTCAGCCACTCCTGAATACTATCGGGACTTGAAGTTTTCTCCTGTTTATAAAGTATGGCAAACATGGAAAGGAGGCACCTTTGCATATCCTCTTGATTACAAGAGGTTGCACCCGTCTCGTCTATGATCAATTTGTTGATGTTATTCTTTACTCGGTCCGCCTTTACCTTCCATGCCAGAATGGCTCCTGCTTTTTCTCCGTATTCATAGTTTTCCATATTATGGGCAAACCATTGTGCCTTTACTTTTTGGTCTAACTTCCCCCTGTACTCTAGTCGCAGGTGCTCCAGGCCACTAAGGATTTATGTCAAGTTGTCAGGTTGACAACTCAACCTAGCTCCTCCCAGCTTAGATATCTTTCTTTCTAATTTTTGGAATTCTAGCACCTCTTCCCTGTTCTTGGTGCATATCAGGCTATGTAACAGGCCGCAAATGTGGGCCTTAAATGCGTCCCATACGAAGTCAAGTGATGTTGAACCAATATCTTTGAAGAAATACTCGATGGTAGATGTTTTAATAGCACTAATTATTTCTTGGTTAGATAGCATTGCCCTTTTTAGTGTCCACCTAGAGGTGGAATTAGACTTAGACTTATTCCCTAAATATGAAAAGAGATAGGGGCATGGTCCGATAGAATACTTGGGAGAGTGGCGATATCCTCTAGATTCTCCAGACCAAATCTATCCGTAATAATATAATCGATTCTAGAGGAGTGGCCGTGCTTTTTACTAAAAAACGCGATGTCTGGTTCTACACCCTTCTTAGCCCTCCAAGCATCCACCAGCCCGAGCTTGTGGATCATATTGATCATTACCCGACGTGTGCGGGGGGCGGCAGCATGCTGATTATAATTTGACCTGTCTTGAAGGAGATTGAGAAGAACATTAAAGTCACCACCTATTACTACCCGAGTGGTGACGTCTACTAATTTGGTCTGTACTCTGAGTAGGCAGGCAGGGTCATTGACATTAGGGCCATAGTAAGACACCATGGCAAGCTCGGTCCCCCCGATGGCCGCCTACACCAAGATCCATTTGCCAGATTGATCTGTTTGCGTGGACTTTATGGTGCCACCAGCTCCGGATCTAATTAGGACCCCAACCCCTTTATTATATATTGTCTGTTCAGAGCAGCAAAAGAGTTCAACCCATCTATATTTTCCGAAGACAGTCTTACACTCGAGGTAACTTAGATTGGTCTCTTGTAAGAGGCACACCTGGGCTGAAGATTGTTCTAAGAATGTCATGATCAGTTTTTGTCTTGTCGGGCATCAGAGCCCATTGACATTCCACGAGATAAACCTTATCCTAGTGGTCGTCATGTTTTACAAGTTCTTCTTGCCTTTCTCCCCTTAGCTGGACACCCCAAAAGCAACTTACTTGTCGAAGAAAAGAAAAAGTAGAGAAAGAGGACGTTTTAAAAAAAAGTTTTCTCCCTCTGCAACCCCACCAGTGCTCCCACTCCCCTCCTCCCACCCTCCAACCCTCCCCCCCCCAAGTGACCCCATCAATCCCTCACAACCCTGGGGAACCCTCCCTTCTCCGCTGAGCATACTCCCTTTGGTTGGGAGCCCCCGCTGTGTGTGGCTAAATAGTAATTACAGAATTAAAATTAAAATATATACTGATCCTGCCAGGATGGCAGCGGCATTCTACTAATCTATACATTTCCCCTCTGTTTTTCGTTTCCTTATTTTATTTTTTCTCTAGGCTTATTAATTCATTTAGAAGCCAGATGCCGAACACACCCTTAATAATTATACCCCGCTCTCGCTTCCGCTTCCACTTCTGATCTTATCTATTAGAACATCAACTTCCTCTATTTGGCGCAGATTGTGCATGTGGGTATTCCACATGATCCAGAGGGATGCAGGGAATCTTAACTGTGTCTTAGCTCCCAACAAATTCAAAATTGCCACCCTTTTGCCCAATTCCCACTGCTTTGTGGCAGTGATATGGGAAACATCGGAACGAATGGAGAATGAAAACGAGCTGGAGAAGGAAGTGCACTTAAGATGACCAGCTTTCAAGGCCAAAGACAAGATTCTCTCCTTGATAGTATACATGAGGAAGTTCACCAGTATTTTCCTTGGGCGCTCTTTTCCAGGATTTCTCCTGTACGGAATGCGATGGACCCTTTGAATATCGTCCATCAAGTACAAATTCACATCTGGAGAATCTTTTAAGGGAGTTACTTTCAAGAGAGAGACTACAAAGTTCTTAATGTCATCCCCTTCAAGATCTTCAGGGACATTTAGAATTTTCACATTATTTTTCCTGGAATGATTTTCGAGGTGCTCAATATCATACTTCAATTCCCTATTTTGTTGGACCAGCTTGACCATCATGGTAGAAGAAGAGCATAAAGCCTCCTTGATCTTGGGGATCTCTGCCTCAAGGACATCCGTTCTCTGTGAGACCTCTTCAACTTTTTGTGACAATAGTTCACAAGAGGCTTGAATAGCAACTTGATTGGCCTCTGGGATTGTGAATCTCCTGCCGATATCCTCTTTCAGACCTAACAAGATGTCAGCCAATGTCCCATGTGCAGTCAATTTCAGGGGTAAAGGAGGGGTGGAAGGCCCGGCCAATTGGGGCCCAGATGCAATAGATGTAAAGACCTCTTCCCCCTTCTCCAATGCGGTTCTACAGTCATTTCCCTGGTCAGTACCCTGATTTTCTAATACTGAAAAACTATTTGATAGTTCCACTGACGAATGCACAATTACCTGCTGGTCTTGTAGTGCACTCCCCTCCCCTGTTACATTACTAGAAGAGCTCGAAGAGGGCTGCAGGTTTTCTACCCCAGCAGTGGGGCCAGTTAGGGCAGCAGTTGGAGCGGTAGAGATGGTGGCCATAATGATGTTTTTATCTTGCCCCCGGTCGGAGGTGGTGGAAGAGAGAACCTTGTAGTAGGATTTTAATGATGGCGTAATATTAAGTTTAGTGAAAGGCCCCCTCTAACTTTTTTCCTGCCTCTTCCCTTACCAGGGGGTGTACCTTCTACCATATGACTTCCCTTCCCCTGTCTGGCGACAGCCTTAATTTCTATAATTGGGGGCGAAATTACAAGAGGTTTGGGTATGACTGTAACAGTATTAGGACCTCTATTGCGTAGGGTGTATCGACAGACCACAGGCTCAGATGTAGACATAGCAGTGTCGCAGTTCGAATCACTGCTGGGAACACTGCAGACTCGCTTCTCCATGCAGTTCTCCTGCTCTTGTCTTAAATCAGTCTCGGTCTCAGCTGTTTCAGCTAGAAGCTCTAAAAAGACTCTGTCTCCTACAATCTCCACCTGTTTCTTAGCCACAACACCCCCACCACAGACCCCCGCAGGGAAAGGAAACAAGGCGGAAGCCGAGCCCCCGAGCCCCACAAAACCGGCACAGGAAGCTTCCAAGCCTCACCTCGGCCTCCGTACCAAGAGGCTCCAGCCGCACCAATTTTAGCGTTATCCAAACACCGGGCTTCAGCCTCTGCCTGAGCTCTCTCCACGCTACTCGCTCGACAGAGTGCTGGTCCAGCGGCGCCTTCAAAGTGATAGAAGATAGACCCCCCAAGGGGAGACTGCCGAAACTGTTGCCTGGAGTTTCTTCACCTCCATTCCCTTGCTGCCCCCAGAACACAAAACCACGGAGGCTTCAACACCGCTCCTCCCACGACGTTGCACACCATCGAGTCTGCGCCTCGCTAGGACGCTCCGGAGGGCAGCGAGAAAGGCACCTGTGTTGGAACTGGCCCTTTTTGCAGGGTTATCTCCAAACTTTTTGCTTCTTCCTCCCTTATTTTTCCTGAACTCTGGTTGTTGGCAATAGGACTCTGGGCACTTTACCACTGCTGATCAGTGCTAAAGTGCATATGTTCTTTGTGTAAATTGTTATTGTGATTGGTTATCCATAATTGCCATAGTTGTCTCACCAAGAAGTCCCTAGTAAAGTGCACTGAGTGTGCCAGGGCTGGTGATACAAATGGTACTAGTGGTCCTGCAACACTGATTGTGCCACCCACATGAGTAGCCCTAAAATGGTGTCTCAGGCCTGCCACCGCAGTGCCTGTGTGCAGTCTTTGAACTGCCATGTCCTCCTGGTCAGTGTCCCCACTGACCGGGCTTAACCCTTCCCTTTCTGTGCACATTGGTCACCCCCATGGAAGGCCCAAGGTACCCCCCTGGGCAGGGTGCAGTGTATGTGAAAGGTAGGGCATGTACTTGTGCAGGTGACATGCTCTGATAGTGAATTACAGCTATTTTCGTTTTTAACTGCTGTAAGGCTATCTTGCTCCATAGGTTATCATGGGGGATGTTGGGAACACTGCAGACTCGCTTCTCCATGCAGTTCTCCTGCTCTTGTCTTAAATCAGTCTCTGTCTCAGCTGTTTCAGCTAGAAGCTCTAAAAAGACTCTGTCTCCTACAATCTCCACCTGTTTCTTAGCCACAACACCCCCACCACAGACCCCTGCAGGGAAAGGAAACAAGGCGGAAGCCGAGCCCCCCGAACCCCACAAAACCGGCACAGGAAGCTTCCAAGCCTCACCTCGGCCGCCGCGCCAATTTTAGCGTTATACAAACGCCGGGCTTCACCCTCTGCCCGAGCTCTCTCCACGCTACTCGCTCGACAGAGTGTTGGTCCAGGGGCGCCTTCAAAGTGATAGAAGCTAGACCCCCCGAGGGGAGACTGCCAAAACTGTTGCCTGGAGTTTCTTCGCCTCCATTCCCTTGCTGCCCCAGAACACAAAACAATGGAGGCTCCAACACCACTCCTCCCATGACGTTGCACGCCATCGAGTCTGCGCCTCGCTAGGACGCTCCGGAGGGCAGCGAGAAAGGCACCTGTGTTGGAACTGGCCCTTTTTGCAGGGTTATCCCCAAACTTTTTGCTTCTTCCTCCCTTATTTTTCCTGACCTGTGGTTGTTGGCAATAGGACTCTGGGCACTTTACCACTGCTGATCAGTGCTAAAGTGCATATGTTCTCTGTGTAAATTGTTATTGTGATTGGTTATCCATAATTGCCATATTTGTCTCACCAAGAAGTCCCTAGTAAAGTGCACTGAGTGTGCCAGGGCTGGTGATACAAATGCTACTAGTGGGCCTGCAGCACTGATTGTGCCACCCACATGAGTAGCCCTAAAATGGTGTCTCAGGCCTGCCACCGCAGTGCCTGTGTGCAGTCTTTGAACTGCCATGTTCTCCTGGTCAGTGTCCCCACTGACCGGGCCTAACCCTTCCCTTTCTGTGCACATTGGTCACCCCCATGGAAGACCCAAGGTACCCCCCTGGGCAGGGTGCAGTGTATGTGAAAGGTAGGGCATGTACTTGTGCAGGTGACATGCTCTGGTAGTGAATTACAGCCATTTTCGTTTTTCACTGCTGTAAGGCTATCTTGCTCCATAGGTTATCATGGGGGATGTTGGCTACACTGGCTACCAGCATATCTTCTCATAGGAACAAGATAGGACATAAAAGTCTGGTATCCCCGAACTCAGGATTTAATAACACATCTTTTAGGAAAGGTTGTTTTTAAATCCTGTGTTTGAGAACAGCACTTTTAGAAAGTAGGTGTTCTCTTGTCTGACCTTTCTGTGTGCCTTGGCCTGTTTGTGAATTGACTGTCTGGTTTGAGAGTGACAGGGGCTGGGGGGCCTCCAGGAGGCTGGCTGGGTCAGCCCTAGGCTGAATGACTGCATTTGCAACTTGAGTGGTGGGAGGAGATAGCACCTGGGCCTGAATAGGGCTGTGCCTGCCTTCCACAATGCTGGCTCCACCTCCTGCTGGGCGGCTGACGACCCTGCCCCTCACACTGAAAGGAAAGGAGAAGCCAGGAAAACAAAGTGCTCAAGGAACACCCAGATCTGGTTCAGACCGGGCTCAGGGCCCACTTGCACAAAGAGAACAAAGACTTTTAGGGGTATAAGTAAAGGACCCCTGACAACAGAAAATTAGATCATCCTGGAATCAAGAAGGAACCTCTGCCAAGGAGAAAGCTGAAACTGACAAAGAAAGACTATCCTGCTTTTGCTCTGCTGGACTGACCTGCTGTTGCTTTGCTGCCAAGGAGAGGGGAAGGACTTTGCTTTGTGCTGTGTCCCCTTGCTTGAAGGAATCTCCAAGGGCCTGAGAGAGAGCTGGCTCCCTGTTATGAAGTTCCAGGAACAAAAGAACTTCACCCACAGCTTCCCTGAACTCTACTGAGAGAATTTTGTCCTTCCTGGAGTGCGTGGCCCATGTGTGGTGCCTCTAGAAGTTGTACCTGTGTTTGGAATCTGGAAACCAAGCTTTTAAAGACTTTCTGCAAGTTTTGTCGCATCGCTAGCTTGCGGAGCGCATCCCCAACAGTGAGAGGAAATACCCGCCGCTACGAAGGTCGAGATCGTCGCAGCACCTGTTGCCGCTGCAAGAGCTGTTGTATCCTTCATTTGCGGGATGCACCAGACCGGTGCGGGGAGATTACCATCGCTGCGAGTGTCGTTGCAGAGCCTGTCGTTGCTGGGTGAGATCGCCACACCACTTGCTTGCGGGCCGCATCACGTCGCTGCGAGTGTCGTCGCAGAAGCCATCGCTTCGAGGAGCTGCAAGAGTGAGATCACCGCTGGTCCGCGCATCGTCGCCCCGGAGATCGTCGCAACTCCAAAGATCATCGCATCGTGCCTTTGCGAGAGAAAACTTCCTACAGAACCTACGACCCAGAATCCATACAAGTCCGCCTTCCTCCCCATACAGACTGGATTCGTCACAACATGCCCGCTGCTGCAGCGGGGTTGTCACATCGCCTCCCCAGGGTCTCAGGAGCAACGCATTGCTTGTTTTCCACCGCACCAGATTCTGCTTTGGAACTTTGTCGCTTTTAAAAGGTACTGTTGGCAAAACGTGACGCAACTGTGAACTTTTCACGCAACTGTGGATTATTTTATCGCAACCTTAAGAACTCTTTTGCAACCATATTCTTGAACTGTGTATTTTGGATTTTTTGTTGTTTTGGTCTTGAGTAGTTTAGATTGAATACCTTTATTTTTCTAAACTGTTGTGGAATCAGTTTGTGGTGTTTTCACTGTGTTACTGTGGGTGTTGGTACAAATACTTTACACATTGCTTTTGGATAAGCCTGACTGCTTGTGCCAAGCTACCAAGGGGGTGAGCAGAGGTTATCTAAAGAGTGTTTCCTCCTTACCCTGACTAGAAGCAAGGGTCCCTATTTGGACAGTGGTACCTACCTCAAAAGAACCCTGTAAGTCGCTAGCCGCTAGTGACGGATCAGACGCCACACATAGGGGAGCTCCACCGGGGCCGTTAGCTTCCGTCCGCTATGTTCCCCCCAATGTGTGTGCGTTTTACCTCAGGTGAGTTAACTTGTGAAAGGAACTGAGGCCACCAGACCTATTCTTACCATGAGAACTAAACTCCTATGGGAACTGCAATGACTCCCCCGAGGCTCAGCTCAAGACACTTGTCAAAGGTAGCCCCGGAGACCAGACCCGGCCTAGACTACTCTTTGGGTGCAGCCGGGAGGACTGTGATTGCAGGACGCTCGACCATAGACAAATCTCACCTGGCTCTGCCCCAACAGGAACAATCCAGTCTTCAACAAGGCTGACGCTGTCATCGCACCCCACCTGCGAGACATCATCAACACATCCTTCGACACCGCCGCCTTCCCTGAGAGCTGGAAGCACGCCGAACTCAGCGCTCTACTCAAGAAACCCACAGCGGACCCCAACGAACTCAAGAATTACCGCCCCATCTCGCTCCTCCCGTTTCCAGCCAAAGTCATCGAGAAGACCATCAACAAGCAGATGGCCGCCTTCCTCGAGTCGAATGGATCCCTCGACCCCTCACAGTCCGGCTTCCGAGCCAATCACAGCACCGAGACCGCCCTCATCGCCGCCACCGATGACATCCGAGCCCTGATGGACAACGGAGAAACAGCGGCCCTCATCCTCCTAGACCTCTCCGCGGCATTCGACACTGTCTGCCACCGCACCCTAGTACAGCGCCTCAGCAACGTCGGAATCCAGGACAAGGCGCTGGAATGGGTCATCTCCTTCCTCGACGGAAGAACTCAGAGAGTCCGCCTACCACCGTACAAGTCAGAAGCCACCAAAGTCATCTGCGGCGTCCCTCAAGGATCCTCTCTGAGCCCCACCCTCTTCAACGTCTACATGAGCCCCCTCGCGGCCATCGCACGCCAACACAACCTCAACATAATCTCCTACGCCGACGACACCCAGCTGATCCTCTCCCTGACCAACGACCCCGCCGCCGCCAGAGCCAACCTGCACGAAGGGATGAAAGAGGTAGCCGAGTGGATGACGACCAGCCGCCTGAAACTGAACTCGGACAAGACGGAGGTCCTCATCCTGGGCTCCTCACCCTCCGCCTGGGACGACTCCTGGTGGCCTCCCGCCCTGGGCACCGCACCCAAACCGACAGACCATGCACGCAACCTGGGCTTCATCCTGGACTCCTCCCTCTCCATGACCAGGCAAGTCAACAACGTTTCCTCGGCGTGCTTCAACATCCTACGCATGCTACGGAAGATCTTCTGGTGGATCCCCACCGAGACCAGGAAGACCGTCACCCAGGCCCTCGTCACCAGCCGACTTGACTACGGCAACGCCCTCTCTGCCGGTACCACCGCCAAGCTCCAGAAGAGACTCCAGCGGATCCAGAACGCCTCAGCCAGACTCATCCTCGACATCCCACGAACCAGCCACATCTCCGGACATCTGAGAGACCTTCACTGGCTCCCCGTCAACAAAAGAATCACCTTCCGCCTCCTCACCCACGCACACAAAGCCCTACACGACCAAGGCCCTAGCTACCTCAACAGCCGGATCAACTTCTACGCTCCCAAACGCCACCTCCGATCAGACAACCACGCCCTCGCCGCCGTACCCCGCATCCGAAGAGCGACGACAGGAGGAAGGTCCTTCTCCTACCTGGCCGCCAAGACCTGGAACTCCCTCCCGACCGACCTGCGCCTGACCCAAGACCACCTCTCCTTCAGGAAGAAGCTGAAGACCTGGCTGTTCGAGCAGTAGCAGCACCCCCCCCCCACCCCCAGCGCCTTGAGACCCTACGGGTATGTAGTGCGCTTTATAAATGTCATTGATTGATTGATTGATTGATTGAACTGCTAAACTACGTCCCCACTAACCGAGAACAAAACCAAATAAGGCCAGTTTTGACCTTATTAGACATTAAGTATTCCATCTATCACTTTTTTATTTTCTCAAAGAGACACTCTAAGTGTGATGTGTATGCCCAGACATAGGTGTCATGCTTGGTATGGTATATATAGCATTTAAGCTGTACTCCACTGTTGAAGTCCAACAAGGCAGCACAGAGACGTTAGAGTAAGCTTTGTATCAGTGTGGAACTGGTGAACATGCATTGCTTTCTCGCTATTTTTGGTTGAAGTGCGTGTGTGTGTGTGTGTGTGTGCGCGCATGCATGCGTGTGTGTGCACGTGCACATTTGGACCTTGCAGATTTTTGCTTGATTTACAGTTTCTTTTAATTTGGATGTGGCGATATTGCTGCTCCAAGAACATATATGGTGTGTTGATGGCCATTTATTAGATAGTGTATGATCAAGCCTTTGTTGTTATGTCATTGATCCATGTTTGCAAAAAATGTGTTTTTGGTGTGTAATCCAATATTTCATTTCTGTGGGGTTTCATTGCCAATAGGCATTGCATCACTGAGTATGAGGAACATTTTGTGTTGAGTAAAGTGTTGATTGGTAATGGCATATCAGAATTCAATAGCGATAAAAAAAATCTGTATTTGAGAATGTTGAATTTCGTATGAAGAGTCAAACACGTTGGGACCCCTGATGAGATTATGCCTTTAATCATTAAAGGGAAAACTTCCTCTTTGAAAGAACTTAGCATAGGTAATGGAGTGTCCCAAATCTAAAAGGAGAAGGACAAGAGCAAAAGTTAAAGACTGGACCAGGTTGGTGCGGATTGGAGTCTGAATACTAGACTGAAACAGTTTAATGCCTATATAAGACATATTTAGAAAGACAACACAGTACAGTAAACAAAGGAAAGACAACAGAAAAGAATTAAGCAAATGAACAATAGACAAATAACCATCAATGATAGTTGTTATGCTCCACAGAACAGGATCTGTCTGTACTAAAAAGAGATCACAAGAAGGCGAATAGCAGCTATTAACACAGAGTCTTGTGAGACAATCAGCAGCTCTTCTGGGAGAAATGCACTAATGCAGGGGTCTCCAAACGGGTCCTGGAGGGCCGGATCCATGCCAGGTTTTTAAAATTACTACATGTATCTCAATGGGGATATCCCAAAAATCTGGCATGGATCCGGCCCTCCAGGACCGGTTTGGAGACCCCTGCACTAATGCAACTCAATGCAAAAGGGACCAAGCCTCAAAATGCATTGGTACCTTCCTGTACTAATCACTAATATTGAGAGAAAGGCGCCAAAAAGGAAAGGGAAATAGAACAAGAGGAACACAATTAAGAAACAGGGCTCAAAAAAGGCAGGACTGGATTTTTAGAAAAAGGCAATAGGGCAAGGTGAACAATGGAGAAGCAAGGCTCACGGAAGGCAGAAATTAATTAAAAGAAACAGAGAACAGGAAAAGCAAGAAATCGAAAACACACCAAGCAAACAGACCTACGTAAGTAACTAGAAAAACAATACAGATACGGAAAACTAGGAAAGGTAGATGTGCAGCACAAAGATTGGTAATATGCATGTAGCAAATGGAACTCTGGAATACAGGGTAAGGAATCGTACACTCAATAATGGGACTGAAAGTGAATAGACATAACACCAACCTCTTAAATACAACAGAAGGTATCTGCAATACGAAAAAGAACTGGGTTGGATGTATGCAGACAGGACAAAGAACTCCGGAATACAAAACAAAGGTGGCTGCAGTATAAGAGAACAGGGACAGAAGACCAATAGCATCAAGGCATGATCTGGGAAAGCAAGGAACATTGAGGCAGCAAAGCAGATAGAAACTAGTAGCAGGCCGCCCAGCAGAGCAGCATCAATCACACAGTCACAGTAGTAAAATGGTTAAAAGAACGTTTGTTGGAAATGTCCCTTTCTGCAGGGTCACCCCCAAACATTTTTGTTCCTCCTCCCCTTTTTGCTGAATTCGCTTTTGTTGGATTTAGAACTCTGCACACTTTACATCACTGACCAGAGCTAAAGTGCTTGTGCTCTCGTCCCTAAACATGGTTTGATTGGTTAATCCACAATTGGAATATTTCATTTACCTATAAGTCCCTAGTAAAGAGCACTGCATGTGCTCAGGGTCTGTAAATTAAATGTTATAAGTGGGCCTACAGCACTGATTGTACCACCCCCTTAAGTAGCCATTTAAACATGTCTCAGGCATGCCACTGCAGAACCTGTTGTGCAGTTTTGACTGCCATGTCGGCTTGGCATTTAAAATCCCTTGCCAATCCTAAAACTCCCCTTTTATTGCTTATAAGGCACCCCTAAGGCAGGCCCTAGGTAGCCCATAGGGCAGGGTGCTGTTTAATTAAAAGGTAGGACATGCACTTTAGGTTCACATGTCCTGGCAGAGAAAAACTCCCCTATTCCTTTTTCAATACTATGAGGCCTACCCCTCCCATAAGTTAAAATTGGGGATTTCTTGTTACATCTAATAAGCTGTAATTCCCAGCTGGAAGAAGGTGGAGCTATCGTGTTTAGTATCTATGGAATTGTACTGATGAATCATCTTTTCTGGTAAAGTCGAATTTATTGTTACAATTTTAAAAATGTCCCATTTAGAAAGATGGCCTTTTTCCACTCTTAGCCTTATGTGCCTACAGCCTGTCTTCAATACACGTCTTGGGGTGGGTGACAGCTGGGCTTTGCATATGCCATCTAGACAGCCACACACAATCGTAGCTTAGGTGTGACTTAATAAGTCTTAAAGGGCCATTAACTTTGTTTTTTTTTTAAGAGTGTTATGTAGCATGAACTAGACCAGAGACATCGGGTATCAGAGCGCTTTACATTAGCACTAGCTTCGTTACATGAGGACACATTCATTTTTTTAGACACAAGGAGATTAAGTGATTTGCCCAGAATCACAGGATGTTGAACGTCGTTGCCCAGACTCGAACCCGGCTCCCCAGCTTGGAGGTCGAACGCTCTAGCCGTAAGGCTGCACCATTTCCCGCTTGATGAGGGCAGAGCTGAGCACTGCCTTACTTACACCTGAATAGGCTGTGTCCTGTCCCCAAACAAAGAACTGCTTAAACCCCTGTAGTGAGTCTGGAGCCAGGGCAGAAAGGAAGGACCTTTGTGCACTTCAAAGTCCCTCTTTGAAGTCTCCTTCACTTCAAAGGCACCACAGGGTATGAAAACTGGAATTCTGACCCTACCACCTCAGTATATTCTGGACCTGTGGATACTCTTCAGGAAGAAGGACTGTTGTGCTGCTGAACTACTGATACTCTGCTGGACTGCTGCTCTAGAAGAACTGCTTTTCTGCTGTGCCGACCTGCCTGCTGCCCTTATTGTCTGAGTGAGAATGACTTAACCTACACCAATTGAACCAGAGTGACTCCTAGGGTTTGTCTGCCAGCCTCCTGTTCTGAAGTCTCAGGGACATCAAAGACTTCCAACAACCCTGCTACAGCACATAGACTCTGCCATCTATGAGTTCTGCCCTGCCAAGTGGTGCCAATTCAGTCCTGGGCCCTTGGAAGTGGGTACAAAGTGCTGCCCCAGCATAATTACATGAATCACCGCCATTGTGCCGCTCAGAATTGGTGTATCTCCATCAACACTTATGCATCGCTTTTGCTGCGAGGATTGAGTGCATCGCTGATGGCACCACGCATCACCTCCATTCCTGACACATTTTCAACTTTTTGTGGCTCTGAGCCGATGCATCGCCTACATCCCAAGGATCGACATAGCTGCATCGCCTCCTCTGCTCCTCACATCCCATTCTCGACGCTGACGCGACTGCGACCAAAGGTACTGTTTTCAGACAGCCAAGGCGTGTCCCTGTATCCAACCTGCGCTCTATCGCGGTTGGCCAGAACTTTTGGATTTGACCCGGTCTAGCGCGCCCAGATAGCCCAAGTTGGCACTTTATTCTTTTAAGCACTAAATGTCAAGATATTCTTTTTTAACTCATAACTGCTGTTCTACTTTTGGGGTCTTTGTCTTGTTTTGTACAATAAAATTAACCTCTAATTTTTCTAACTAGATGTGAAATCTTTTAGGAGTTTTTTCACTGTGTTACTGTTCGAAGTGTTGTGAATGTATCTAGGACCCTGATTAAATATTCCTGATTCATGCCTTCATGCGGTTATGATAAACCATGTCCTAATAAAGACATACAAATCTTGCCCATATTCAGTAATAGCCCACGCAGCCCAAACACGGAAGGGCTACTTCCTTAGATTCCTGTAGAGCACAACAAGTTCTTTCGAAACACACCAAACCTTCAGCAACCTGGGAATTCCCCATGTCTTTGTTTTGATTTGTCATTGAACTCCTGCGAGCACTAAAGGAACAGTCAGTTCTTAGTGACATCTTTTATTGACGTCTTATGTCCAACCTTACGTCAAGCACGGCACCTTACAGGTATAAATATACCAACATTTGCCTTAAGCAAACACACAGTGGTGTCGAGCAGAGCGGCTATCTACTTAGCCAAATCCCAGCTGATGCGAGAGCCGAAGGAAGCCGCCCCTCCCCTTTGACACACTGGAGAAGCTGCCTTTTCTCATGCCGAGAAATCCAGCTCCGGTGTTTTCCAGTCACCCTTGCGGGTTACTGGGAGATCAAATCCTGAGAAACGAGATACAAGACCTCCTTCATTCTATAACCAAGGTACGGAGCAGATTCAAACCTTAGAGAGAATTCTTGATTCAGATTCTTGGCAAAAAACTTAACTTAAAGCTGCCACTTACTTACTCCTTCCCACGTTTTAGGCTTAGGTCAGGTACACTGGGGTAGGCGTATCTTAGAAGCACCAGTTGAGTTCATTAGTCAATGTTTTTATGTATGTAAATATTTTATCCATTTTAAAGTATCTTATGGCTAAGAAACCATATCAATGCTTTTACAGTATTATTTTATAATACTCCTTTTACTGCACGCACTTTACTTCATAATAAGTATTGCAATTGTGGCAATTCATTTCTCTTGCATGAGAAAGAAGACTGTTCAATAAAATAACACCTTTTTTTAAAACGCCCGTCTTTCTATTTCTCTGCACCCTGGTGAAATTAAGCATGCACGATTGACTGAGTGAAATAGCTGTCTATTGTTTTTACACGACTCTGATGATACACTCCATATTCTGGGGGAGCAAAGTTGTCATGTTATATGCTTGTCAGAAGCTAATCCCTTCTTGTCTAAATCAGGGAAGTTAACCCCTCCCTATTCATTCGAGAAAGTTTCTAGTGACCTCTGAGCTAGCTGGCAAAAACAAATTAAGTCTAACATAGTCAGTAGAGACCTAGATGACCTCAGTCCTACGTCTACACTGCTGTTTATGTTATTCCAATGCGCAGAGCCTATTGGGAATATAGGAACTACACTACATGGCGCCCAACGTTTGGTAAGGCGATAATCTAACGCAAGATACTAGAGTAACTCAGTCGTGCTTTTCACACAGACCCCTTTCTCTCGTAAAAAAAACTCCAATAGACGTCTGAAGTGGGTGAAAGGTTAATATCCGCCAAACCTTAGTAGGATGAGAATCCTATGTATTAGTTTACTGTATAGTCAACGTTGAAGGATACAGTGTTCCAAAATATTGTGCACCTAATCTTTGTTTCCACAAAACCTGATCTGCAACAAAGACATTTCTGTCAGTAAAAATGACAGAAAGTGAAGAAGAAAGAGACAGAGAGGCTTTAGCAGATCAACTCTTAACAGAGGACACAGTCCTCCAAAATGCAGACCCTGATGCAAAACTCATCCCTGTCAATATAAGAAAAACCATAACTATAAAACGTATAGAAAATGGGGTATCACCAAGAGGTGGTACAGTTGTATTCGTGGTAGGGGCACATGAGTATCGGCAGACAGAGGTATTCTATTCCTGGATAACTTTTCCAGCAGCACATACTGTGACACTTGAGTTCCACTACTATAAAGTAGCGGAATCTCCAGCGGAATACTCTCCTTTCAAGGAAATTGAAATTCCACTAACATACCAAGAGCACCTGCTCTTATTTAATAGCGCCCTAAAACATCAAAATCACATTACCAGGCTCGGTTCACTAGGTAGACCAGGAGCCACGTGGCCGGTTCTTGCCAGGTACACACCACACCCAGACATTGAAGAAATGTCAGACGGAGAACTTTTGGTTCCGCTGAAACAATTAATTAAAATTCATTGACAATTGGTCCAATATGTCATGCGGACTTCAACAGTCCAACCTGCAATTAAAATTCCTCAAAACACCCCTCATCAGGGGAATACAAATAAAATCACACCACAGAATATTCAATCATGTATTGGAAAAACACCTGCAAAACGGGAACAAATTCCTTTCTGGTTAGCTCAAAAAAATCACTCAGATAGAAGAAGTATTTCCTGATACTACCCCTCACGAAAAACACAGAATTCTGACTATCTGTCTCCCAATGGGGATCGCACCACATGTGGAGGACTGTGACACTTGGGGCACGGTCTTTGCTTCCATCTACACAAAAACACATGGTGTTCCGTCAATGGCGGTTATACCAGATGTACTAAGACAGATTTAAAATGAATACGGTCCAGAACCTGCTTTAACTCTGGGTATGAAGATACTGAAAGACTTCAAGCAGGTCTCGGCTATATTATTAGCCAACATAAAAGGAGAAGCAGCATGTGTGGCAATCCGCCAAAAATTGAAGGAAATAGATATAACGGACCAACCTTTTGAGCTTGCTAAAATAATTGAAAAATGCTATGAAGAATTAGGCAGAGATAGTTTGGGTGGTAAACCAGTAAAACCCCAACTAATTGAAAATCCTGAAAAAACGTTTATTAAAAACAATCTCAATTCTCAAAAGAAGAAATGGGAGGGTAATAAAGAAACTACTTCCAGAGAAAAACAATTTCAGTCCAGAGGAAGGTCTCCCCAATGGACAAATAAATCTCCAGGAGGAGGGGACAAGCCTCCCCAAAGGGAGCCCTCTGAAAAAAGATATAACCTTAGAGATAGGGATAAACTAAGAAAACCTTACAGATATCAAGATATTGATACACGTCCCACTTGATCTTTTCAGACTTCCTCACAGAAATCGGAAAGAAGAGGATGGTCAGAACACAAGGAAGAGCACGTCAAGTCGAAAGACAAAGAACCTGCTCATCAAAGTAAAAAATCACAATTTCCCAGAAAGAAGGTAGCAAGTATTAAAATTAAACATGCCGAGAATCCTGAGGACACAACTGAAAAACGGAGAGTGGGCCCAGACAATGCTAGACAGCGCAGCAGAAGTGACCATAGCTCACAAGATCCTGATGAATCTTCTAGAGATAGTGGAGACGAATAAATACATTCAGGTGGAAACTGCAGACACGCGAGTTAGCGTGCCCCATAAACTATATGAAATAACATTACGTATAGAGGGAGATAAAACTAGGAAAATAAAAGGTCTCTTTTGGAAGAATCTTTCTAAAGGCTATGATATCCTGTTAGCTGAAAAAGACTGGCCACCAGACTTTGTCAGGGAGTGCCCTCACGGCGAAAAAATGATTATGCCTGCCTTCTCAAATCATATCCCGATTCATACAAAATACACATTTGCAAGAAAATGGGCAGTGACCCAAGCTCCTGCTTTATATAAAAATCATGTTGGATGGGATGAGGACTCTCCTCACCACAAAATCCAGTTGAAAAATCAACCTAATGCACAAAGACAGTACCCAGTTAAACAAGAAGCTAAAAAGTCAGGGAGATCTTAGATCAACTTGAATATCAAGGGGTGATTGAAACATGCACCTCACAAATGAACAATCCTTTGTTTCCTGTCTCCAAGCCAGACGATTCATATCATCTAGTTTTGGACTACAGACATTTAAACTCCTGCTGTAAAACTTTTGCAGTACAAAACTCTTACAGTGCAGCACTAATGAATAACATTGTGCGCAAAAAATATAAAACGACATTAGATATCTCTAATGGATTCTTCTGTCAAAACATTGCACCTGAAAGCAGGTATTTGACCGCTTTCTCAATAATGGGGTCACAAAAACAATTTTGCCGACTCCCACAGGGATTCAAGAATAGCCCAGGATTATTCTCAGCAAGTTTAACAGAATTACTACAAATGTATGATGATGAGGCATTATCCTATGTCGATGACATCTATCTTACAGACGATGACCTGGAGACTCACTTGAAAAAAGTGACCACCATAATACTTGGGTTTCGCATCCGAAGGTTACAAATTCAACTTTAAAAAGTCTAGAATAGCCCATCTAACTGTCCTATTTTTAGGATATGAATTATCAAGTGGAGGCAAAAGCCTTGCAGCCAATTTCTTAGAGAAATGTGCAGTACTCCAAGCACCTAAAACTCTGAAGAATTTACAATCAATACTAGGTTTCCTGAATTTCGGAAGAACATACATTCTAAATTATGCAGAGAGGGTTAAACCTCTCTACGAATTAATAAAACCTGATTTCAAACCAAATAATTGGACTCAAAAACACACAGACATTTTGAGATCATTACAGACAGACATGTTCACTAAAACAAAGCTGCAAACACGCGCAAACTAACGCAATCTGGTAATCCAAGTCATCCCAGGAAGATGCGGATTCACATACTTGACCTCTAATGAGGGAGCAACGGTACCTATAGCTTACAAATCACATTTGTACACTCAAGCTGAAATGAAATTCAGTTCTACAGAAAAAATTCTGACAGCGTTTTAAACTGCTGTAGCAAAAAAAGGAGCCCTCGCACAGGGTAAATGTATAATAATAGTTACACCTGTACCTGCTTTAGAAGCAGTAACAAGAGCAAGCATTCCAAATGCTAAGGCACTACATCCAAGATGGATACAGTGGGTTAATTCTCTTGCTGCACCAGACGTAGTATACGAATTTGATCCTAATCTAAAGACACAAGAATTTCTACAATATGAATATGAATGTCCTCTGCCGACCGAGATCCTGCCTCTAGAACATTACGGCTGTATAATATATACAGACGGATCAGCACAACCCGCAGTTGGGGCTAAACAAGCTTATAGTGCTGTGTGCGCGATTGTTAAAGGTCGTTGGCACGAAGGAAAATTTAGACCACTGGTCACTAAAACTCAATTTCTAGGAGATTGTACTGCTCAGTGAGCTGAACTACTGGTTTTCAAGATGGCGCTTGAAAATACGGATCGCGAATTCCCCACACTTATAGTGTGCGATTCATATTACTGCGTTTAGTCTTACAATGAATACTATGAATGAATATGAACCATTGGCATGTGTTTACCTAGACCACTGTGGTCCCTTAAAAAGGGATGTCAACTATAAATATATCATGGTCTCAGTGTATTCCTGTACGAGATTCATTTGGATGTGGCCCCAGCGCTCGGCTGACGCCAGAACTGTTATAAAAGATTTACAAGTCTTTATCGGCACATACGCAATTGGCATGCTACATTCTGATCAGGGTCCTGCGTTTAGCTCTCGAGCTTACATAGAGGCCATGAACAGCATGGGATTGCATTGCGGTACTCTTCTCCCTTCCATCTTGAGGGAAATGCGGTTGTGGAAAGAAAAAACCGTGACATAAAGCAATCTATAACGGCGAGGGTATTAGGTTCGGGTGATGGGTGAGTCAAACATCTAACAAGTGTCCAACGTGGTCTTAACAATCTGCCAAGAAATTCTTTAAAATGTTTCACTCCATACGAACTATTGTTCGGCACTAGAATGAGAATTCAGGACTTAGATAGTCATACTTCAGTGGTAGAAGAAAAAACCTTTGATATCAAAGATCGTTTGGCTTTTTCACAGGACTTGAATGAAACAAGAAAAATTCTAAGTAACATAAAGTCTAAGCCAACAACTACTGAAGAACCACCTCTCCCAGCAAGACCTGTCTGGATTCCAAAGATTGGGGATCTGGTCAGAGAAAAGATCGCGGTGAAGAAGGAATTCGGGCCTTCTTACAGAAAAGCAGTCCTGTCTTAGCTGTCAGCGGAACAAGATCAGTAGTACTACTGCCACTTGCTGGTAAAAAGGAAAACAGAGTTGTTTCCATCGACCTGGTGAAACCACAATCATGTGGCCAATAATAAGTAGTAGGCCCAGTGGACTACCAAGAAATAGCAGAAGACCAAATCTTGCTACAATTCAAGAGGTTCAAACTGAAAGACTAATCACTTTCGATAAACCATCAGTGAATAAAAAAGAGCTATGCAACAAAGGAATGGAATTTGTGCCTCTTGAATCCCAAATTGCAACATTTCAAGAAACACCAGTCTACAACGATGTAGCCTCGGACTATACAAATGTAACAAAAGAAAATGCAAAGATCAATGGAAATCCGGAAGCAATCCCACCAATTGACAGAACTGCATCTGGCTACTTTATCAAGTTTGATTACTTTTCCGATGATCCGAGTGAACATGGAGACAAGCAAGCATCAAAAATTTTCAAAATGAAAATTAAATAACTTTTTCATCAACTCAAAGAAACATATCTGATTTCACCTTGGATTGAACTATGGATTGTGTTAGGTGCACTTACCCTTCTACTGTGGCTGATCCCAGTTTTAATTTTGGGTAAATGGATTGATGGAAAATACAGTACAATGGACACAGCAAGTCAGAACATCAACTTGGTCCTGAAACCATACAAATCCTCTAACATAGAGAAAAGAGAACTATCATCAGTGAACATCACAGCAAAGCCTATACCTGGTGGTGTAGCATGTGTCAGAACTGAGTATGAAATCTATTGCCCGGTAGAGCTCTTGAAGTATCCACATTAATTCAAGATTTCATTAAGTGACTTTGTGACACCAAGTTCTTTATCTGATGATTGGGACTTTGAAAATATTAATATTATGATGTCAGATTTAGAAATGTCAGCAAAATTTACAGAACATGATTATTTACAGGGCTCATCGAATTATGAAGAGATGTACTGTTATAACCACTATAGTCATCATTATCCGCATAAGTCTGCGAATCCTAGAAATATATTTACTTATAATCAGTGGGAACATTGTCCAACTCTGCCAATAGGCAGTTCAAAAACGTTTTATGAAAAATTCCCATACTTTTTAGGGTTTAATCACACTGATCCGGAAATGTTTTATTTCAAGATGTTAAATAAGAAAGGAATGAAAAACATGCTGACAAATACTAAATTGATTTATTCTGAAAAATGATATGACAAAATGTCAACATTTGGTTTTGAGTTTTGTAAAAACAACATTGAAACAAAAACCATCTGGGGAACAAAAGAGTGGCAGGTACAAGGTCTAGAAGCAATATTCAGAGCCTGCATGATCCCAGAACAAATAATGTTCCTGAATGACACAATTCAGCAAACAACCTGTCTTGGCTTAGCTAAGATAAAAAGATTTAAATAAGCAGTCTATACCAAAACCAATGCCTGATAGAAATACCACTACAGATGAGGGGTTAGATGTGTCCTATATTTTAAAAAAACCCAGAACAAATCCTGATTGGAAAAAATGGTTGATCTGGCCCATAGACACAAATAACTGTCAAAATAGATTCCTGAACAAAATACAGGGGTTCAAACAGAACAGGCCAGACCCTAGATATTCCCAGAGACAACATCCAGGGATAGTAACAACATATAGTGTAGGAAAACTATGCCTTGAGTGGCTACAGAAATCCACACTTCCCGAAATAAAGAAACACTTAACTTTACTTAAAGAAGGTGCTGACTTGCGAGATTTCATAATGGGACCTCGCAAACAGCGTCAAAAACGTTTCATATACGCCGGTATATACGCAGCTTACAATGAAGCTTGGAAATTGAAACAGATTGAAACTGCAGAAAAAATACGGGAAATTGACCGTATCAATTTGGAGAAATAATTTTCTGTAGTAGACAATGGGTTAACGATTCTGTCCTACAGAATCTGTTCACTCGACAGCATTGTATCATCTGCTATTGATATAATAGAGCAGGACATGCTAATGTTACAACATGGCCAGTCCCAATTACGTTCTATTGTACAGCTAGGCTGGACGTTGCAAAACCTGCGTTCAGGCTATGTGCCATGGCGTTTAATCAACACAACATCATTGTTTTCTATCTTTAACCTTACTGATAAACAGATCAGTTTGGCACAAAAAGGAGCAGACTATACGATACTGAGCATTGAAAAACTTGAGAGATTACCATTGACAATATCAGAAAGACCTGTCATTGAATGGATAATACATGGCACCATTACAATCCCGATTACGACTTTTCAGTTTCAAAACTGCCAAAAATATATACCAGCAGGCCTGTATGAAAGGTTGGGTAAAGGATACATCAAATAGGCCTAGAATTTACCTTACACACACACAAATGTTACAGTGCAGGGAAAAAGAGGTATTTCTTAGTGGTAATGATTGTAAAAAATCACTAAGCAGTACACTCCTGTGCCAAGGTATTAACTTGCATGGGGCCTGTGAAGGTTCTTCGAACAACCTTTCATGTAATCTTCCGGGCACCCCTACTACACAGATAGAGCCATTTTTCGGACAACTTTCCAACGGTAGCTACGTTTTAATAAGCAATCACAGCGGCTGTGGCATGGTGCCAGGAAAACCCTATCTTGTAACTGTGACTTCCAGGGTAATTTGCTGTATGCAAGTATTGTATTCAAACAGCAATCCAGACATGGAGGCGGCAATATGGCCTTATGTGAATATCTCTTCTAATCGAATTGATACTTTAAGCAGAATGAAGTCTATTCTTTTACAAACAACTGTGCCTTTAACCTCGTCCAAAGAGACATATGACCTGCAAGTTGCAAGGACAGCGGCAGAGATACATACCCTATTATCGACAAATTGTCCGGTGCATTTCGTAGAAATGTTAAGCCAAATCTTAAACATGTCAGATACCAGTGGCATCGCACATGTATTTAAGACAATTTTTTCGGGACTGCTAACACCCTTCGAAGCAGTTCTTGGCATCTTCCCGAATTTTGTGCATTCGCTCTTCGGTGGCCTGCCTATTATTTTGGGACTCGTAGCAGGAATTTTATTTTTGTTCCTCCTGCTCTGATATGGCAAGCCAAGTCACAGACAAACCTCTGGCAACAATGGAAGAAATGATCCTAGCAATACGATATCGAGACCGTATCACTGAGGTCCTCGGATTGGCCCGGCTAAGAGATCTGAATACTACCTGGTTTCTTTCATTCAGACCAATTTGGCAAAATTGCATCTTACCTGTGCTTCGTTGTCTGCTATGCGGAGAAGAATGCGTGTTGGACGTTTGTCTTACACTACCATCAGCAGTACCAATGGATATCGACGCTTTGCTTTGTCCTGTAACGACTCATGCAACGTGTTGTCCCCAGCGGCTACCTATTCTGATGACGGCATTCGTTGAGACTTCACCATTACGATTAAGTGGCGGTGAGGTATGAGATGAAAGCGGCACCACACAGGTACAACCTTCTGTGAATATTGCTGATCCTGACATCGATGATGGCAATGCATCGCACATTTGCACTATTTCCACCTTTTCGTAGTTGGCCCAACTTTCACCTACTGTTGTAGACAAATTTTTTACCGGCCTATCAGAAGTAATGTTCTCCCCTAACAACGAGAATAATATTTGAAAAAACGAGCTCACAGCGTTCCCTGAACTCTGAATTCGGCCTTCAGTTTTTGATAAACAGAACTCCAAAAAGACAGTGACACTAATTTTTTCTCCCTTCCCGAGAACGAAATTATTTTCCCCTCATTTCCAAAACATTTATCAGTTTTTGGCACATGGTACTCTGCTTAAAGTAGAACTATTCTTAGAGAACAGAGCTTCTATTTTTAGAGACTCTAGAGACAATATTTTGAATCAGCCTCTAGCATATGTACAATGTTATATAACTTTGTGATGGAATGGCCCGACCTTTTTTCTGTATTCAGAGCCATTTCATAAGATATAATTTTTGCAATTCATTCAGCCTAAATTCATATTTGCATTTCCTGAATGATAACTCTGATTGAAAGCATACAGTATAATACTCATTTCGTGTATCGATACCATTTCAAATGCATTTCATTGTATTTTGGGGTGGGTTGGAAAACACATGCATACCTATATGTTTGTATATTGCTTAGTATTTAGTAATGATGGACATTATACGTGGAGTGGGTGTTGTGAATGTATCTAGGACCCTAATGAAATATTCCTGATTCATGCCTTCATGCGGTTATGATAAACCATGTCCTAATGAAGACATACGAATCTTGCCCATATTCAGTAATAGCCCACGCAGCCCAAATACGGCAAGGCTACTTCCTTAGATTCCTAGAGAGCACAACAAGTTCTTTCGACACACCAAACCTTCAGCAACCTGGGAATTCCCCATGTCTTTGTTTTGATTTGTCATTGAACTCCTGCGAGCACTAAAGGAACAGTCAGTTCTTAGTGACATCTTTTATTGACGTCTTATGTCCAACCTTTCGTCAAACGCAGCACCTTCCAGGTATAAATATACCAACACTTGCCTTAAGCAAACACACGGTGGTGTGGAGCAGAGTGCCTATCTACTTATCCGAAGCCCAGCTGATGCGAGAGCCGAAGGAAGCCGCCCCTCCCCTTTGACACACTGCCTTTTCTCACGCCGAGAAATCCAGCTCCGGTGTTTTCCAGTCATCCTTGCGGGTTACTGGGAGATCGAGTCCTGAGAAACGAGATACAAGACCTCCTTCATTCTATAACCAAGGTACGGAGCTGATTCAAACCTTAGAGAGAATTCTTGATTCAGATTCTTGGCAAAAAACTTAACTTAACTTAAAGCTGCAAATTACTTACTCCTTCCCACGTATTAGGCTTAGGTCAGGTACACTGGGGTAGGCGTATCTTAGAAGCACCAGTTGAGTTTGTTAGTCAATGTTTTTATGTATGTAAAAATGTTATGCATTTTAAAGTATCTTATGGCTAAGAAACCATATCAATGCTTTTACAGTATTATTTTATAATACTCCTTTTACTGTACGCACTTTACTTCATAATAAGTATTGCAATTGTGGCAATTCATTTCTCTTGCATGAGAAAGAAGACTGCTCAATAAAATAACACCTTTTATTGAAAACGCCCGTCTTTCTATTTCTCTGCACCCTGGTGAAATTAAGCATGCACGATTGACTGAGTGAAATAGCTGTCTATTGTTTTCACACGACTCTGGAGATACACTCCTTATTCTGGGGGAGCAAAGTTGTCATGTTATATGGTTGTCAGAAGCTAATCCCTTCTTGTCTAAATCAGGGAAGTTAACCCCTCCCTATTCATTCGAGAAAGTTTCTAGTGACCTCTGAGCTAGCTGGCAAAAACTAACTAAGTCTAACATAGTCAGTAGAGACCTAGATGACCTCAGTCCTACATCCACATTGATGTTTATGTTATTCCAATGCGCAGAGTCTATTGGGAATATAGGAACTACACTACAGAAGTGTTGCCCAAATACTTTGCACATTGCCTCCTAAATTAAGGCTGACTGCTCTATGCCAAGCTACCAGGGGGTGAGCACAGGTTTATTTAGTGTGTGTATCTGGCTTAACCCTGACTAGGATTGTGGTTTGTGCTTGGAGTGGGTGCATACTTCGGCCAACCAGAAAACCAATTTCTAACAATGCTCAGAGGGAAGATATAACTGGCATCTTGGGGGAGGAGCACGGCTGCAGGGAACAAGCCAGGTGAAAGCAATTAGCCAGGGGCTGGTAATCAGAACTCCACCAATTAAGTGAAGAATGCACTGAGACTTGGAGAAGTGAAGACTATAGATGTCATAAGGCACAAGAACAGAAACAGGGAAGCCGGGATTGCAGATCGGAGCTGAGAAAGAGGACTTTCCGGCAAACATGTATGTAAGTGTCACTGAATCTGTAAGAACTATGATGACAAACAGAGCGCTGCCTCCAGGATGCATCAAGCTTTAGTGAAAGGTTATAATGTTGTGAATTACACTCCTTCCACCAACCAGCCAGACCCCTGTGCTCTGCATGACTCCTACTTGTATACACCCTACGCATACACATGACCAGATCAGGAGGATGGGCATTCTCTTACATTGCTCCTAAAGCGGGGAATGGCCTCCCACTCCACATACGAGCCTCCTCCTCCTCTCTTCTTGAGGTCTGCAGGAAGCTGAAGACCTGGCTTCTCAATTAACCAACCAACCATAGATAGCGCTAGGCACACACACCTGCTAAGTGCCAGGGCAAGGGCTGGTGACAGTGTACTTTACAAATAAACATAACATAACAGAAAATAACATAATATAACTCTTCTTGCTCCCTCTCTTGTCAATTGGTAGAATGCACACACATAAATCAGAGTATGAGGGGAAAAGGGGAAAGGGAAAGAGAGAGGCACATACAGAAGCCACCCTTTGGCATCTTTGAATCAGCAAGGTGGTCAGCAAACTCGGCAGGAATGTGGATCTTGATTGCAGGTTATAGGTTGGTTAGAAAGCGAGTCAAGTGAGTACACAGAGAGAAATAACCAAACCATCAATTTAGTATTGAGCTTTTTTACTGATCTCTTCGGCTGATTGCTCTATTAGCAGCATACGAAGCACGATGCAGTAGTGCAGCTCCAATGATGGCAGGGTTTCAAGTATTTACAGATTCAAGGAGAATGGACAGAAAACACAAAAGCTGAAAAAGCAACCTGCCTAATCCTGCTAACCTGAGGGAACTAGAAAAGACAATAAAACCCAAGAAAGGCGAGAAGATTGGAAAAGGGTGTCAAGTAGCCTTAAAGGGTATCCATACTACACAACGGAAAGTTGCATTTGGATGGTATCTGAATCATCTTTTAGAGAATTTCTGCAGAAACTCAAGAAATGCACATTTTCTGTGCAGTCTCCTTGCCAGCCTATCAGTTTAACAGAGGACTGCCACCCACCAGTACGCCAATAAATTCTACCTTTACTTACAGTCCAGGGGCTGTACCACAAAAAGTTCTCCGCAGTGCAACATGCATTAGCACATGATTTTTGCATGACCTGAGCACTTTGGTATGACAGAAAGGGCCGCTGACACTTGTGGCCCCTTCTGAAATGTGGATTATGCCAGCCCACGTTTTACTCCCAAGTTATATAATGTGGGGCGTTCCTCCATTTACGGTGGGGTGTGGTCCCCGGCAAATGGGGGCTCTTCTTTGCCATTACACCTGTACTCTGTTTCAAATGCAGGTACAGGGCATGGACAACATTGAGGGGGTCACTAGGGGTCACATATACTATTTGCGACCCCTGGCACTGCCTTTGTGACCCTGGACCTCAGATATGGCAGTCAGTGCTCGTCCTTATGGATGTTTGTTGAGGCACCATTTTCCTTGTTTTCAGTCATTTTTTTTTTTAATAACTCTAATAGTGAATAATGTCACATTATTCACTATTAGTGTAGTAAAAATAAATGGAGTACAGTTAAATGGCATATTAACCCTATTTGGCAGCTGAGGTAAGTAAAACATGCTTTTAAATGTATGTTGTGTGCGTGCTTGCGGATTAAAAGTGTCCATATGTAAGAGAGTGTGCATGTATAAGTCAATGTGTGTGCATGTGTAAGCATGTGTGTTTGAGTGAAAGGTAAGGTCAAATGGCGTGTGCTGTCACTTTCGCTGTCCCTGACATTTTGGTGATTTGACGTCCATGGTGCAGGGGCGAAGAGGCATTCAAGAAGTGCACTGATTGTGCACTACACACGAAATGGTGTTCCCTCAGGGTGTCCCAGATGTGTCACGTGGGAGGGGACAACAAGGTTCCAGGGGCCTACCAGACATGCCTCTGGAAGTGTGTGCAGCCATATAGAGAATTTACCTGCAAGTAGATACCTGCCCCCTTCTCAACATGCTGCAAGTCCCTCTGAATTGGAAGACCAAATGACCTTTTTAGACCATCCCGTGCTGTTCTAGTGCGGACGCAAACTTGCACTAGCATTGGGGACAACACATTTTTTGTAAATATGATGCCCTGTCCCTTTCTGCCCTCTCCGCAGTCAATTGAGTGTGCATTTGGATCAGATATGGATAGTGCACCATTTTATATAATTGATCCCCAGCTAAGCAACTTGAGCATGGTTTTGTCTAGACTTGCTTTTTTAAAGCAGACCCCCTGCACAGTACTCAATTAGAGGGGAGAGGACAGGGGTGGCCTTAGGCATGTGCAAGCTGTGCACCTGCACAGGGCCACCAAACCCCGGGGTCCACCACGCCAACATATATCCTTAATATAATAAATCCTCTGAGGATGGATACATATTTGCGTGGCGGCCCCTGGCAGGTATTTGGCGGCCTCCGGCTCTGTTCCACTTCCAAACAATCTGACCCCCCTCTTCACTGGCCTCTGCGCTTCGCCCTGCCCGGACGCCCTCTTCTGGGGCCCCCTACCTATGCTCCCTGCCCAGGGCCACCATGAGCCTAGAGCCGCCCCTGGAGAGGATGTGGTCCGCCGGCTAGATTGCCGACTTTGGTGCTGGAAACCAAGGTTTGAGCCTCGGGGTCGTGTCCACATTTAGTGATTCTGGGCAAATCACCTAATCTCCCCGTGCATGGCTGTGTCCTTAAGTAGCCGCTGCTCCAATACCTTCGGGTCGAGTTAGCGCTATAAAAATCTGCATTAAAAAAAAAATCTATCAGCAATGAGCACAAGCACGCTAAACCAATGGGGTACCTTAACTCTTTTTATGTTACGCATAGACTCAGAAAACCCATTTTGAACTGACATATAGATGCAAGAGGGAAATAGGCAATTATGTAGGTCAAAAAATTCCAATATTCATTGAGGTGACATGATCGGCCATTCAGGAGAAGGGAATTCTCACTCAAGGCTCAACTGATATACCCTGATGGGTCTGTCGACCTGGTACATATATTTCTTTATTGTGTTTCTGAAAGGTCCTTGGGTAGATCTTGGTGCCAAATGAGACTTCCCCAAACTCGCACTTCAGCGAGACTGTCAGGTGTTGTCTGAATTGAAAATGTAAACAATCCTGAAACGTCTGTATTCCTTAGGCCAGGTGGATCACATCTATAGGAGCAATGTTCTTCTTTTCATGTTTAGGTGATATCTCCCTATGGCTAGAGTTGCTGACCGTCACCTTGGAACTGGGAAGCCCGGCCTCGGCTTAACTACCTGCGATTTAGGACAAATCACTTACTTTCCCTGCGCCCTAAAAATGTATAGGGTATTTTATCTGGTGCTCATGTGAAGCTCTTTGATGCCCTGAATTGGGCTGCATTCGCTCCATATGAAACTGCAAAAAATAAAAATAAAAGGCCGTGGAGACGAACCATCTAACAACGACCATTTTTCAACAAAATGTTCCAAAAGGGCATACTCTTTAAGATATTCCAGTGAGCTATTCAGGAGGAGGGGGTCTACACAGTAGAATACCGAAAGTCTGCCGAATTATACCTAAATCAATATGTTTCCATTCTTCATTCTTTGAAATAGTAAACTTGTACTAAATTTATTTTGCTACTATGAGACTTCAAACTCGCGGGCACTTTACACGTCTGGTATCACGTTGTGCACCTATGGGAGACGTAGATCGGATTCCATCTCCCCCACGGTTTCTTTGCAAAGGAGTCTGAAAAAACGAGCCAAATGTGAAAATATCTGGTGTATTTCATCGTTCCTATGCTTCTAGTATACCCTCCGGCTTCCTATGTCCCTTCACAATGATAAAGGCACCGCAGAGGTGAATACCCTTTACAAATCCGAATAGAAATGCTACAGTAAAATGCAAAACGCTCTTTTCCAGGAATTCTGGGTAGAACTGGATCAATTGGACACACTTTACAATCTCAATGTACCAGGATAAAAGCGAACTGGCATATTTTTGACACTCTTTGTGTAAGATTTTCTAGAGGATTGGATTTCTTTGAACACGTACACGTCTAATCTGCTACCATCATTTCAGAATAACACGTTATTGTACATCTAACAGCACTCTAACAGGCATTTGATTAAGCCTAACAAAGGGGCTTTAATATAAACTACATTTTAAGTTTTTCATCTTGTTTCTGGGACCGAGCTATACATTTGCAGTAAGCCTCTGATCCCCAGTCCTGCAAATTGAGTCATAAGTAAAGAGTTAAACCCCCCAATGTGATCATGATGAGCTCTTAGATTCTGTGTTACACAACTTATCCCATGGGGCTTGTTTATGATGTTGGGCGAGGTCATTGCCCGTAGGGGGAGAAAACACAATCAGTTTTCCTCCTCCACTTAAAGCAGCCTGCCTCATAGGGAGGGAGAAAGTGCATTCGAGAGTGTGACACTCAGGTTAATGTAGCACAGGGAAATTAAATTGCTTAATAAGCGGTACAATTATGAAATGCAGATTAAGTGCGGAGCACAGACACAAGTGTACCTGGAGATGAATCAAATGCATTCCTGGTTCCCCTTTCCGTTCCATTAAAACCTCTGTAATTGCATGATCTATGCAAATGACAAGAGGGCCTTCTGAAACATGGTCGATTTCAATTGCAAAAACGGCAAATGTTTACCGCTGGTCACATGCAACATAAATTGTAATAAAATTACAAAACTAAATCTATCTCGCATGTTAACTGTTGAGAACGTGACTCTGGTGCACAAGACCACTATATGTTAGTGTTTGACCTCATATCCAAAGAAAAGGAAAGACATCCGGTATGTTTTCATATCAGTAATACTTTTTTGCAACTCTGCAGTTAAAAAAAAAGGCGTTAAAAGTAACGGATAGAGCTACAGATGTAAAATAGATAGAGTAACACGGATTGACACATGGATATACACCAATGAACGTTGCCCCTCACTCAGACGTAGGTAAAGAGAGGGAGAGAACTCCATCCATCACGGTACTATCACCCGACACACAGCCACCAATTAGAGGCAGGGGCAGAGGAGGAAACGTGCCAATCAGATACACTGGAATTGGGACCAGAGAATTTATGAGTGGCTGAGGTGAGTTAAAGCATTCCACCGAAAACTTTATTTCACTTCTCAGTTGTTTTCTTAAGCACCTACCTCCACCAGCGCCCTACCAAGCCCTACTGGGTCAGGACGGTTTAGGGGCATTCAACATAACATGCGATTTTGGTTAGCTGGCCCAGTGGAAGGATGGTGATGCTGGGTCAGTTGGTTCTGATAGCAAAGAGCTACCAGTAGATCCTAGTTTCCCCTCCCAGGGATTCCTTCAAGGCCAATTGATCATGTGCCGGGCTAGGGAATCCTCAGAAATTCCTCAAGTTCCAGGGGTTAAGAGATGTCTCCCATCCCCCCCCCCTGCACTTTATGCCACAGCTTGAAGTCCCTGGGAAAACAAAGCGGTAGGTGTCCCGCTCACATTTTGGGTAGGGAAAGGATGGTGGTGTGTAGAAGCTGCATTTTTGGGAATATTATGGGCTTTGTTGGATGTGTAGGGGCAGTGTGGGAAGGGCAAGTGGGGCATTGGAATATCTTGAACTTTGGGGCTGCCACCCTGGCTCTGTTCAGTTGCTGAAACCAGAGAGGGAACATCTGGTACTATGTGAAATCTGATATGATGCTTCAAGGATCCCCCTCAGAGGTGTTGCCTGAAGGTAGGAAAAGCAATCCAGTGTTCTTAGATGTGATATCCTTGGTGTGGTAATCTCCCAAACATTTGACTTCACTACCTGATTTTTGCTGAACTGGCTTTTGTTGGCATTAGTACACTTTACTCCTGTAAACTAGATCTAAAGTGCTTGTGCTCTCTGCCTAAAACATGGTCAAATGGCCCACACCTAATTGGCACACTTAATTTAGTTATAAGTCTCTAGTAATGGTACGACATGTACCCAGGGCCTGTAATTTAAATGCTACCAGTGGGAAATAGCATTGCTTGTGCCACCCACTAACAGCACTTTCAACATGTCTCAGGCCTACAACTTCAGCTTGAAGTGCAGTTTTAAACTGTTATTTTGACCTGGCAAAATAAACCTTTTGCCAGGTCTAAACCTTCCTTTTAATACTTATAAGTCACTCCTAAGGTAGGCCCCACAGCTCCTACGGCAGGGCACATGGTATATAAAAAGTAGGACATATTGCTTTAGGTTTTGCATGTCCTGGCAGTGAAAAACTCCTAAAATCGTTTTTTTTACTGTTGCAAATCTATCTCCCTTTTAGAACTGGGGGTCTCTAGTTGGCTGAGTTAGGTAGCTTAGACCAAATAGGGACCCTTACTTCTAAGTTAGGGAAAGGAAGGACACCCTCTCAGATAGCCCCTGCTCACCCCCTCAGTAGCTTGGCACGAGCAGCCAGGCTTATCTCCAAGGCAAATGTGCAAAGTATTTGCAATTCGTATTGCAAAAATAATGCAATGCGTAATGCAACAATCAGACAGTCCGTTATGCAAAAATAATGCAATGAGTAGTGCAACAAACAGGTCGTTCGTTATGCAGAAATAAGGCAAAGCATAATGCAACAATCAGGCAGTTTGTAATGCAAAAATAATGCAATGCATAATGCAACAATCAGGTAGTTCGGAATACCAAAATGATGTCATGTATAATGCAACAATCAGGCAGTTCGTAATACCAAAATAATTTACTCTGGCACCGATCACAGTACTCTGGACGGTCTCTATGCCCCACCTGCTGACTCGCGATCAGCTACTGCCAAAATATGTCCCCAACACGGGTATGGTGTAAATCAAAGTGTAGCTCCACACTCAGGCCCCGGTACTGCCACTCCTTGGCAAGTACGGGCTGCAATACGGACTACAGCGGATGCTCATGCTGCAAAGTGAGGAAAGGCAGAGAACGTTCATCTCCCAGGTGGCAACACACGCACACTCGCTGAGTGTTACCTGGGGGGCGTGATCTCACTCTCCTCTCCTCACGACTTGGGCCTCTGATGCGGCTTCGTTGATCTTGGGCAATAGAACACGCCCCCCCACAACGAGGATGGTTCGAGGTCCCTCCTTGTGAAAGACAGGCTCGGACCGGTGGCACAGCTCCTCTGGGGATGCCGGCCCGGGCCGATGGCAATGATGAAGGTCTCAGGCTGCAACAGGGCACGCGCACACAGCGTCACAGAGACTCACCTAAGCTCTGGGTGCCCACGATCACAGGGCAATCCTCACGAAGGTCTCAGGCTGCACAAAGCGCACGCACACAGCATCGCTGAGACTCACTTGAGTTTCGGGTGTACACAATCACAGGGCAATCCTCACAAAGGTCTCAGGCTGCACGAAGCACATACACACAGCGTCGCTGAGACTCACTTGGACTCTGGGTGCACACAATCACAGGACAATCCTCAGGAAGGCCTCAGTCTGCACAAAGCATTCGCACACTGCATCACTGAGACTCACTTGGATTCTGGGTGCCACCCACAATCACAGGGACCTCCTCACGAAGGTCTCAGGCTGCACAAAGCACACACACACAGCATCGCTGAGACACCTCTGGAAACTTTTCTGTTCCTGAGTTTCCACAACAGGGAGCCAGCTCTCCTCGGACCCTTGGGGACAAGTTACTTCAGGACACAGCACACAGCAAAGTCCTTTCAAGCAGGGGGACACAGCACACAGCAAAGTTGCTTAGCCTCTCCTAGGTTAAATCAGCAAACTACAGGCCAGCCCCAGAACACACAGCAAGTGTTAGACCTTTCCTTCAGTCTCTTCAGCTGTTTCTTTCTTGGCAGGGGTTCCTCTTGACCACGAACTAGTTTCAATCCATTTCAGTCATGATCAGTCCAAAGTCCAGGGGTTTCAGCTCTCATAGTTATACCCCTAAATGTCTTTGAAGTCTTTGTGTTCAGGTGGGCACTAACCCCTGTCCAAACCAGTTCTGTGTGTCTTCCTGCCAGTGGCACCTTCTTCCTTTGATAGTGTGGGTCTGGATCCTTAATCACTCAGCAGGAGATAGAACCATTGTTTTATGGCGGCAGCCCTGACCTCTTCACCTCCATTGGCTACTCCTCCCACCCTACACTCCAGATGCAGGTCAGCCTGTTGCTGTATCACCTCCACCCCTGGGTCAAGACATTCCCCATATCCTATCACATTTAAATCCAGACAGTCAATCCACAACCAGGCAGAGACACACATAAATGTTAGAACACAAACAACCAGCCACTTCTAAAAGTGTGGTTTCTAAACACACAATGCAAAAATCACCTTCACAAAACGATGTGTTATTAAATTGTGAGTTCAGGCATACTAGACTTCACCTCTCCATCTTAATTATGGGAAGATAGGCTAGAAACACATTAAACAGCCTTCCTCATTCTGTCCTATGGGCAAGATGGCCTTTCAACAGTGAAAAACTAATGGAGGGATTTCACTGTCAGGACATGGTACACACCTCAGTACATGTCCTACCTTTCACATACACTGCACCCTGCCCAGGAGGTACCCTGGACCTACCATAGGGGTGTCTTATGTGCATAAAAAGGGAAGGGTAAGGCCTGGAAAGTGGGTACACTAGTCAGGACAACAAGGCAGTTTGACAAACTGCGCGCAGGCACTGCAGTGCCAGGCCTGAGTTCTCTCTTTAAGGCTATTGGTGCGTGTGACACAATTAGTGCTGCAGGCCCACTCGTAGCATTTGTGTTATCAGCCCTGGCACACATAGTGCACTTTACTAGGGACTTTTCTATTAAAACAAAAATACCAATTATGGACAGCCAATTACCATTACACTTTACACAGGGAGCACTTGCGCTTTGACACTGATCAGCAGTGGCAAAGTGCCCAAAGCATCTAAGTTGGCAACACCATGTCAGAAAAAAGGTCTAGGGGGAAAGCAAAAAATTTAGGGAACTCTATCCAAAAAGTGCCAAGTCCAACACTTCCCATATCCAAACACTGGGAGGCTTAATTATGAGAGGATTGATTTATGTGTTGGTAGAATCCTCTCATTGTAATTGATAGGATATAGCATTAATGTAGCATGGTTTTAACTGTGGACGTAATGATATTCAACTGTTCTAGATATTTGTAACGATTTTAATTAATCATACAATAAACTTGAAGAGAGGATTGCGTCACATCGGCATCACACATTTTGGTACATGCGTGACGCAGACCTCTAAGTCAGATTTTTAAAGCCACTTTGTGTGGCTTAAAATTGTGTTATGTAAATAATCAGAAGGGTAGGGAGGAGGAATACACGTCCATTTATTTCCCCGGGTAGATATCAAGGTAATCAAGTGGGTGAAATGGACACTTGTAACAATTCTAAACCATTGGTTAGAAAAACTATGGTATCCTCAAAAAACCCAATGTGTGCTGGTGTTGCGGTATATTTCTTTCATCCGCCCCTACATTGTGGTTTTCGGCAGTTATCATCGGATACCATAGAGAATGTGGGTGCCTGCCTCATCCAGAGGCTCCTCTGGTCTAGGTTGCAGTGTCTAGAGATGAAAAAAGAAATAGTGCAAAAAAAGTGAAAAACTGGTAAAAATAAGATCAACACCTAAGAAGTTTTTTAATGTATTGGTGGAGATCTTATATTAAAATTAAGTGGGTACTTATCCTAGATCGGGTTACTGGATCTAGAAGTGTGGATTTCCAGAAGGTGTCGACATGTTTCAGCCCCCTTCGGCTCAACGGAGTCTATGGGGCTTTCGTCAGGACAGGGTGGTCAAACAAACATAGAGAATCTACTCACACTATTTGTGTGGTGATCACGGGTTGATTATATGGTGGATCAACATTTGCCACTTTAGTCTTATTAACCTAAAAGAGAAAATAGACACAAACATATTGTACAAGGATCAATATCCTACACTCTCACAATAATTTTGGAGCAGGGGTGGGCACCGTAGTAAGTTAAAATTAGAACTACTGGATGAATGCATATTAGCCAAGTTAACATGAGTGCTAAACACGTTGGAGTAAGACCTGGACAGGCAGAGAAAAGAGGGAGGCGAAAGTAAATAATAGATTGAAATAAGGGATACTGCGATGTTGTGGCAATAAGCAGGATGTGACTTGGTCAAAGTAGTGAATTTATCAACATCACGTCAGGTTTAATTTTGCGTTCGGACATTGATACCAAATTGTAAACAATATGCCAGAGTATTGAATATTATAACGTTAGCGGAGAATCAATGAAAGGTATCTAGGTAGTTGTTATTATAAAACCTAGCCTAAAGTGGTGCAGAATGGCGCCTGGACCCCTTTGTGGTTTAAAAGTAAGCAGCACAAATAAACCCTGGAAAGCAGTCACTCGAAAGGTCCTGTTTAAGACTTACCCCGGTTTTCAGAGTCTTAAGCTTCCTTCGGGTGGGCCCAGAGCTGGAAAGAGAAGGTGAAGAGAGAAGTGAATCTCCTTACCTAAAGGGAAGAGCGTACTTCCCTGATTAGTGAATGCCGCCATTACCCGCGTGTGTCGGAACCTTCGCCGCTTGTGCTGACTCTGCCCCCGGATGTGGAGCTTTCCACGGGAGGAGCGTATTTAGCGGAGTTTTTTTGAAAGCACAGCTTTATTGACTCGAAACGAAAACAAACAGTTTTAATACTTGTTAACTATCGAGAGGCAGCAATCTGTGAAGAATAAACACAACCTGCATGAGTACGTTGTTTAAGGGGTAATATAGGTTACAACATTGATGCGCTGTGAATGACACGATTTAGCTCAAATTGGATAACAAGGTGCAGCCAAGTAAATATGGTGGAATAGTAATATCTTTTTTTGGCTGCATGTAGTGCGGTAACAGAGCATAGCCATGATGTTTTGAGGCAACTTGATCAGTTGTCAGAGTGGTGAAGATATGAGTGTTAGGGAGCAGGCAGAACTAGGAACAGGATTGTAATTTCTTAGAGTCAGTACTGGATTAGTGGGCAGCGAACTGATGCCATGGGACATTGTCATTCAGACCCGTGACATTTGTTTTCAAACGGTCCACCCACCGCTGTTCTTTTTCATACAGTTTTTTCTCTGCATTGGGGGTTCTTTCAGTGAGCATTTCTATGACGGTCCATCTAATGTCATTACAAGAATGACCCGCCTCCACAAAATAGGCACACAGTTTAGTTGTTGTCTTCTTAAGCCGGATATTGCTCCGATGTTCCCCTATTCTGGTTTTTACTTTCCTGCATGTCATTCCTATATACAATTTTTTGCAAGGACAACTGGCCATGTATATTACACGGGAGGAGTTGCAGTTCGTGTGTTGTTTTTGAGTCCAAACAAAAGTTTCTGTCAGTTGTAATTGTTTAGAGTGAGTGGTGTATTGGCAGGCTGCACAGTTGCCGCATGGGTAATGACCACTAACTGGTGACATGTTAATGCTTCTGGTGATCTCTTGAGTTTGTATATGTCGAGGTCGTGTATGAACCAACGTGTCTCGCAGGTTTTTTGTTCTTCTATTCGCGAAACGTGGTCTAGGCCAATTGAATTTCCCTGTATTTAGGATTTTCCAGTTTTTATTGACCAGTTTTTGAACCTCATAGGTAGATGGACAATATGTAGTCACACAAGTCATGAGATCCGGTATGGGGTCCTTGGGGTATGTTTGAAGGAGACATTCTCTTGGTTGGTTATTCGCACGTTTCATGCATTTGCGGATGGTGGCTTGCGTGTAATCTCTATGTTTCAGCTTGGTGCATAGTTCCATTGCTTGTGTTTTGTAGTCATCTGTTTTGTGCAGTTACGTTTCAAACGTAAGAACTGGCTATAGGGTAGGTTGTCCCTCAGCGGTTTCGGATGATGACTTTTATACCCCAAGACGACACCCTCCAAATGCTGGAAGATGTCCTTTATAATGAAGAGTGGAACCACCATACACCGAGACATTTTGTCCTACAGTGTTGTCAGCTAGCACTCAAAGAAAATTTCTTTGAATACAACGGAGTCCTCTATTTACAAAATCATGGAACTTCAATGGGCAGTGCCTTCGCCCCTTCGGTGGCCGGATTGTACGTTAGCCACTTTGAACAACAACATGTACTTAATGAGGTCAACCCGTACTCTTCCAGTATTTTATACTGGAAGAGATACATTGACGACATCCTCCTCATTTGGGACATTAAACTTGATCTGGAACTCTTCTTAAGGTGGCTAAATGAGAGGGATCCATGGCTAAAATTTACACACATGGCCAACAACACATCTATCGATTTTCTTGACCTTACGATCTTCGTTGAAGATAACCATTTGAAAACAAAAACATACACTAAACCCACTGCTAAAAACAGTTTACTTTCTTATAAAAGTCATCATCCGAAACCGCTGAGGGACAACCTACCCTATAGCCAGTTCTTACGTTTGAAACGTAACTGCACGAAGACAGATGACTACAAAACACAAGCAATGGAACTATGCACCAAGCTGAAACATAGAGATTACACGCAAGCCACCATCCGCAAATGCATGAAACATGCGAATAACCAACCAAGAGAATGTCTCCTTCAAACATACCCCAAGGACCCCATACCGGATCTCATGACTTGTGTGACTACATATTGTCCATCTACCTATGAGGTTCAAAAACTGGTCAATAAAAACTGGAAAATCCTAAATACAGGGAAATTCAATTGGCCTAGACCACGTTTCGCGAATAGAAGAACAAAAAACCTGCGAGACACGTTGGTTTATACACGACCTCGACATATACAAACTCAAGAGATCACCAGAAGCATTAACATGTCACCAGTTAGTGGTCATTACCCATGCGGCAACTGTGCAGCCTGCCAATACACCACTCACTCTAAACAATTACAACTGACAGACACTTTTGTTTGGACTCAAAAACAACACACGAACTGCAACTCCTCCCGTGTAATATACATGGCCAGTTGTCCTTGCAAAAATTGTATATAGGAATGACATGCAGGAAAGTAAAAACCAGAATAGGGGAACATCGGAGCAATATCCGGCTTAAGAAGACAACAACTAAACTGTGTGCCCATTTTGTGGAGGCGGGTCATTCTTGTAATGACATTAGATGGACCGTCATAGAAATGCCCACTGAAAGAACCCCCAATGCAGAGAAAAAACTGTATGAAAAAGAACAGAGGTGGGTGGACCGTTTGAAAACAAATGTCACGGGTCTGAATGACAATGTCCCATGGCATCAGTTCGCTGCCCACTAATCCAGTACTGACTCTAAGAAATTACAATCCTGTTCCTAGTTCTGCCTGCTCCCTAACACTCATGTCTTCAACACTCTGACAACTGATCGAGTTGCCTCAAAACATCATGACTATGCTCTGTTACCGCACTACATGCAGCCAAAAAAAGATATTACTATTCCACCATATTTACTTGGCTGCACCTTGTTATCCAATTTGAGCTAAATCGTGTCATTCACAGCGCATCAATGTTGTAACCTATATTACCTCTTAAACAACGTACTCATGCAGGTTGTGTTTATTCTTCACAGATTGCTGCCTCTCGATAGTTAACAAGTATTAAAACTGTTTGTTTTCGTTTCGAGTCAATAAAGCTGTGCTTTCAAAAAAACTCCGCTAAATACGCTCCTCCCGTGGAAAGCTCCACATCCGGGGGCAGAGTCAGCACAAGCGGCGAAGGTTCCGACACACGCGGGTAATGGCGGCATTCACTAATCAGGGAAGTACGCTCTTCCCTTTAGGTAAGGAGATTCACTTCTCTCTTCACCTTCTCTTTCCAGCTCTGGGCCCACCCGAAGGAAGCTTAAGACTCTGAAAACCGGGGTAAGTCTTAAACAGGACCTTTCGAGTGACTGCTTTCCAGCGTTTATTTGCGCTGCTTACTTTTAAACCACAAAGGGGTCCAGGCGCCATTCTGCACCACTTTAGGCTAGGTTTTATAATAACAACTACCTAGATACCTTTCATTGATTCTCCGCTAACGTTATAATATTCAATACTCTGGCATATTGTTTACAATTTGGTATCAATGTCCGAACGCAAAATTAAACCTGACGTGATGTTGATAAATTCACTACTTTGACCAAGTCACATCCTGCTTATTGCCACAACATCGCAGTATCCCTTATTTCAATCTATTATTTACTTTCGCCTCCCTCTTTTCTCTGCCTGTCCAGGTCTTACTCCAACGTGTTTAGCACTCATGTTAACTTGGCTAATATGCATTCATCCAGTAGTTCTAATTTTAACTTACTACGGTGCCCACCCCTGCTCCAAAATTATTGTGAGAGTGTAGGATATTGATCCTTGTACAATATGTTTGTGTCTATTTTCTCTTTTAGGTTAATAAGACTAAAGTGGCAAATGTTGATCCACCATATAATCAACCCGTGATCACCACACAAATAGTGTGAGTAGATTCTCTATGTTTGTTTGTCCACCCTGTCCTGACGAAAGCCCCATAGACTCCGTTGAGCCGAAGGGGGCTGAAACATGTCGACACCTTCTGGAAATCCACACTTCTAGATCCAGTAACCCGATCTAGGATAAGTACCCATTTAATTTTAATATAAGATCTCCACCAATACATTAAAAAACTTCTTAGGTGTTGATCTTATTTTTACCAGTTTTTCACTTTTTTTGCACTATTTCTTTTTTCATCTCTAGACACTGCAACCTAGACCAGAGGAGCCTCTGGATGAGGCAGGCACCCACATTCTCTATGGTATCCGATGATAACTGCCGAAAACCACAATGTAGGGGCGGATGAAAGAAATATACCGCAACACCAGCACACATTGGGTTTTTTGAGGATACCATAGTTTTTCTAACCAATGGTTTAGAATTGTTACAAGTGTCCATTTCACCCACTTGATTACCTTGATATCTACCCGGGGAAATAAATGGACGTGTATTCCTCCTCCCTACCCTTCTGATTATTTACATAACACAATTTTAAGCCACACAAAGTGGCTTTAAAAATCTGACTTAGAGGTCTGCGTCACGCATGTACCAAAATGTGTGATGCCGATGTGACGCAATCCTCTCTTCAAGTTTATTGTATGATTAATTAAAATCGTTACAAATATCTAGAACAGTTGAATATCATTACGTCCACAGTTAAAACCATGCTACATTAATGCTATATCCTATCAATTACAATGAGAGGATTCTACCAACACATAAATCAATCCTCTCATAATTAAGCCTCCCAGTGTTTGGATATGGGAAGTGTTGGACTTGGCACTTTTTGGATAGAGTTCCCTACATTTTTTGCTTTCCCCCTAGACCTTTTTTCTGACATGGTGTTGCCAACTTAGATGCTTTGGGCACTTTGCCACTGCTGATCAGTGTCAAAGCGCAAGTGCTCCCTGTGTAAAGTGTAATGGTAATTGGCTGTCCATAATTGGTATATTTGTTTTAATAGAAAAGTCCCTAGTAAAGTGCACTATGTGTGCCAGGGCTGATAACACAAATGCTACGAGTGGGCCTGCAGCACTAATTGTGTCACACGCACCAATAGCCTTAAAGAGAGAACTCAGGCCTGGCACTGCAGTGCCTGCGCGCAGTTTGTCAAACTGCCTTGTTGTCCTGACTAGTGTACCCACTTTCCAGGCCTTACCCTTCCCTTTTTATGCACATAAGACACCCCTATGGTAGGTCCAGGGTACCTCCTGGGCAGGGTGCAGTGTATGTGAAAGGTAGGACATGTACTGAGGTGTGTACCATGTCCTGACAGTGAAATCCCTCCATTAGTTTTTCACTGTTGAAAGGCCATCTTGCCCATAGGACAGAATGAGGAAGGCTGTTTAATGTGTTTCTAGCCTATCTTCCCATAATTAAGATGGAGAGGTGAAGTCTAGTATGCCTGAACTCACAATTTAATAACACATCGTTTTGTGAAGGTGATTTTTGCATTGTGTGTTTAGAAACCACACTCTCTATGGTATCCGATGATAACTGCCGAAAACCACAATGTAGGGGCGGATGAAAGAAATATACCGCAACACCAGCACACATTGGGTTTTTTGAGGATACCATAGTTTTTCTAACCAATGGTTTAGAATTGTTACAAGTGTCCATTTCACCCACTTGATTACCTTAAAATTGTGTTACCCTGCCCTGGGTAGGTGTTCCATGGGCGTTACATCAGTATTCCCAAGCAACTCCCATGGATTTTGACGCATCCTCAGATTTACAAGAACTTGTAAACCTGGGAGTACGCCAAACTCTTACACCTTCCCAGGGGAGGCATAACGAGGAGAAATATCTTTATTTCTCCTTGTTTTTTCCTCTTTCTATGTGTGCTGCATTTTGCAGAACACATAGAAAGAGGACTATGACTCCCAGGATTGTTTTAGTGGATGAAGATGCTCCGTCCTGCACAAAACAATCCGGCATGCAACACAGGCACCCTTGCACAGTGGTGCAAGGCTGCCTGCATTGGTGCTAGGCTGTCAAAAGGGCGCAAGCACAAGAGAAAGGACAGGAATAAACCATATAGACTTAAATACAATGCATTTCTGCCATTTCCCTGTCACACAGTGCAGAGCAGCAAGGTAACGTGTTGTGCTGCACTGCACCACGTGTTCATAAATGAACCCCTTCGTTTTTAAGGGATTTTAAATCACAATTCTGAAAATGTCACTTTCAGAAAGTTTACATTTTTGTGCCCAAAAACACACAAGTACACAGTGCCACATACCTGTGGCTGTTTTCCCTGCAGTGGATTGTTTATTCCTTCCAGACTTATGGACAAAGGAGGTTTAGGTGTGGACAGGATGGCTAAGAAGGGAAATGTACCCACCCCCCCTACAGCACAGACAAAGGAACCTGACACCAGGCATGCCCTTTCTTTTGTCACCCTAGACTTCTGGGAACTGCACACACTAAGGACAGGGGCACCGGTCAGAACTAGTTTGGGAATGGGCTAGTGGTTTTCCCCACACAAAGGCTAGCACTGGGGATAAAAGGTGGTGCTCTCAGACTCCGATTCAGAAGATTAATGGACCTGTCGAGGACTCAGAAGAAGGACTACCCTGCTGCTAGAAAGACTGCCTTGCTGCTTGAATGACTTGCTTGCTATCTGAAAAAGAAAGATTGGACCTGCTTGCCCTGATCGTAGGCCACCGAGAGTGACTCCAAGGGTCAGTTGGCTGACCTCCTGTGTGAGCTACAGGGAGACACTAAGCTTCCAGAGGCCTCCCTGCAACTGACCATGTGCCCAGATACAACTGGACCTGTCTGGACTTACCTGATCCATGCTACTAACCTCTGCTGGAGTATTGATCCCCAAGAGGAGTCCCCCAGTTCTTGGACCCTTGATTAGCATCAGTGAGAACTCCTCCATTAGAAAAAGGTGAAAATCACAAAGTCTGGGCTCCCTACGACCGCAAACAGGCCCGTTTGCACCAAGACTCTGCAACCCTAGATGGCTGCCAGCATGAAGTTCCAGCGAGATATGCTCTACGCGCCAACAGCACCACAGCGACTGGCAACACGAGACCTGCACTTCACACTGACAGCGACTGTCCACAAAGCTCAACCACTGTGAAGCTCCAGCAACAACAGGATCTTCATGTTACAGTGACAGCCATTGTGACTCTCGACCTGTTGCACCTAAAGCCTCCTTCTCCAATGCAAACAGAACTCTTTATGCAGGGCTTGCAAAGGTAACTGTTCAGCTGGAGTAACCTGGTCCCTGTATCTGACCTGCGCTCCATTGTACCCAGCCTGAACGTGTACTTAGCCCTGATCTAGTATGACCACATAATAGCGAGTGGCACTTTCTGCTTTTTGGAGCTATTTTCTCTAAAAACCTTCAAATTCAATGTTTTTGGTTCTACTGATTGGATCTACTTTGTTTTGGTGTCATTTTATTTATTACAATTTACTCTATTTTTCTAAATTGTGTTGGGATTTTTCTTGTGTTGTGTTTGCATTTTATCACCGTTTGTGTGCTGCACAAACACCTTATAAATTGCCCTTTAGGTTAAGGCTGACTGCTTTGTGCCAAACTACCAGATGGTTAAGCATAGGTGAATTGAGTGATTTTTATGGTTCACAAGGATTATCAGCTTGCTAAATTGGCATATCAAGCAAAATGCCTTCTCATGATCCTTGAATCAATTAATTTTGTACAGCGAGTCTCTGTTTCAACCTACACAGAGGGCCTATTACCCACCCCTAGTGGTCCTTATCTAGCAGGCCTCTGTGTCTCATATTTTCCAACATTTCTGGGAGCAAACACTGTCCTCGTGTAACAGCTTTTCCAGAGTTCTGCACCTCTGCGCTTCCTTTGCCCAGTCTTGCACTCTTGCCCAGTCCTCACTCCCTCATTTTCTAACGATTTCCCTTTTTGCCAGGAGGAATCCCAGGTTAACCAGGAACTTCTGGTATGATGTCACATCCGAGTCTCTCCACACGCCCAGCAGCACCAGTGTAGCTTGTCCCTCTATCAGTGTGTGGAATGAGGCCTCAAGTCTGGTTCTCACCCCCATCCAGAATGGCTTTAGTATTGGGCATTCCCATATTGTGTGGAAAAGGGACCCCTGTTGGCCACAGGCTCATAGGCACCTGTCATCAGCTGCCCATCCTATTTTGTGTAGTAGTGTTCTAATCCAGTCGTCCTGTGTAATATTTTGATTTGGATCAGGAGGAAACATGCCTGTATTGCCACTTCTTTGGGGAATTTTAAGCCGTCTCTCCTGTCATTGACCTTTATGTCTCCTACATCTGTCTGCCATCATGTCCTGAGGTCGCTCAAGTCTCCCTGTGTGTTGATCATAAGAGTGCCGTATGTTAGAGAGATGGCATTGGTGGTCATTTGTCCATCCATCAACCGTCTTTCCAGGGGGATTCTTCCATGGTCTCCTCCCCTGGGGATTCTGAGCCTGCAGCATGAGTCGTAGCCGCAGGTAGTTGAACCGCTGTTTGGGTGACATGTCATATTCCTTCCTCAGGTGTTCGAAGGGCACTATACCATTCGCATCCCGGTCGTCCTCTAGGCTAGAGAGGCCAATCAGGTCCCATTTCCTGAACCTTGGTAGTGTGGTAATGGGGCCTAGTTTAGTCCCCTGGCACCCATATCTTCTTGCTCTTTATGAATTATTAACTAAATATGGGTGGCGCAGGTGAGGTTTTTCTCACCTGTGGTAAAATCAACCAAATGATGTGAGAAACAAGGGTTGTTACTTTCCTTTTTGAATATTGTTTTGTTTCTACCGCATAGGACCAAATGTATTCAGTAGTCCTTTACTGTATATCTTTCATTAAAAATTACATACTTAAGTGTCTTGCATTGTAGCATCTATACAGTACTTTATACCCCTGCGAAAGCCACAAAGCACTCAATGAGTGTCTATTTAAGTCACCTATTACTATTTTATTTTGATAATGATGATGATCATGATGATGATGATGAGCACAAGGATTATTATTATTATTTGTCTTATTATTATTAATCCATTAACTTCTGGGCTTTTAACCCACCGCAGTCCTGAACAATTTTTTGGCTATTTTGGGGTAGATTATTCTTAGGACTGCATAACTTTTTTCCACATAAGGCATCCACGCAAAATTCAGCGGATTCCAAAGGTACCCAAAGTTTGTTAGATCCCCTGGAAGGTACAGGGAAAATATGCAAAATATAGCTTCATTAAGATTTTGGGGGGAAAATAGGCAAAGTGCTCTGGGGAAAGCTTTTTTGTGGAACTTACCAGGCGTCCTGCATTTCGCCATTGCCGTGAGGGGAACGGCCGCACCGGGGGAGTCCAGCCAACGCTGTGAGGGGAACGGCCGGACTGCACTACATAGGTGCCCCGGCGGCGCTCTCCTGACGCCAGCAACACCGCGCCCGAAGGCGCTTGAAAAGGAAGGAGCGCTGAGCGCTCACCAGGAAAGCTTTTTTGTGGAACTTACCAGGCGTCCTGCATTTCGCCATTGCCGTGAGGGGAACGGCTGCACCGGGGGAGTCCAGCCAATGCCGTGAGGGGAACTGCCGGACTACACTACCCAGGTGCCCCGGCGGCGCTCACCTGACGCCAGCAACACCGCGCCCGGAGGCGCTTGAACTGGAAGGAGCGCCGAGCGCTCACCGGGAAAGGTTTTTTGTGGAACTTACCAGGCGTCCTGCATTTCGCCATTGCCGTGAGGGGAACGGCCACACCGGGGGAGTCCAGCCAACGCCGTGAGGGCAACGGCTGGACTACACTACCCAGGTGCCCCGGCGGCGCTCACCTGACGCCAGCAACACCGCGCCCGGAGGCGCTTGAAAAGGAAGGAACGCCTCACGAAACCGCGGGACGCGCCGGACGAAGCCCGGACTAAGGGCAGACAGTCTGTGACAGTCCGGGACAGGAGGAGACTGGGCTGGGCCACAGATTTTGATTTTTGCGTGCCGCTGCCCTCGGTGCCCCCGTACTGTGAGATTGTTACTCATTTTTTATATTACTAATCATTCCTGTATATAACTGTGTGATCATACATTTACTGCTTTAATTATATAACATGTTCGGAAGTTGCAAAAAATTGTATAGCCAGGTTAAATTATGTCTAAATCCAAAAGGGAGAAGGTTATAGTGGGGGCAGGCGCCATTGATAATTATATGGTCAAAATGGTACATAAAATTAATAATGACAGGAGAGCCTCCTTAGGTAGAGAGGGGCCACTTGATGTAGCCTTAGATGTTACTACTATCGTGGTGGATCCTCCGAAATATGACCTTACTGGGATGGGTTCGCGGGCTGTTTTAATAGAGGATGCCCAGGTTCATCCAGAGTTGCAGGTCGAAGATCTAAACGCTTCTTCTAGTGAAACAGAGGAAGTTCCACCAACCTCCAGACCAATAAGATCCTGCAGGAAACAACAAAGCAAACGTGGGGGAAAGAATAGTAAAAAAAGGGCTGATATCCCTAAACCCGCTAAACATATCCCCGCTGTGGCTACCATCCCGCAGGATGGAAGCAATGCAGCGAGTTTTAACTTAAACCCAGAGCAGTTTGAGCTACTGGTCCACTCTCTGGAAGCTAAATTTGAAGCTAAGCTAGAAGAGTATGTCCAACCCGTAGCGCTTAAATTGGATACTCTTGCGGCAGAAGTAAAGAGGTTGGGAGTACGTTTAGAAAAACAACTGGCTCTGACCGACAGAGTAAAACCTACCGGGGAGGGTGCAGTTGGAGTGGAGAAGGAAATTTTGGTTGTTAACCAGCAGAAACCTTCCCAGCCCATAGCTAGAATTAATGCAGGCATACCTGTTCCTTCTTCCTCAACTAGCGCAGACTCACAAACTCAACCAGGCCCAAAGGGTAGATTAGGAAAAAATCAGGGGAGGAGAAGTAGATTTATAGATCTTCCGCCTGACTGCGTTCCTTATGTAGTGGTTTTAACCAATGTACCAGTCTTTGACCCCTGTTCTGCCCAGCCAGCTGAGGAAACACACGAATCTCTTAAGAATAAAACTGTGTCATGGCTGAATAGGACCTGTGGCTTTCCAACAAAATTTGCTACAGAAATTATATCAACCAGAAGGGCACATTGGCCTTCTAGGAAGATGTGTAGTGGGGAATGCATAATTGTAAATTTTAGACACCCACAACATGTCGCTACAGTTTTGTTAAGGGCAGCCTCTATGTCGTTTGACGCAAATAGTATTTGTGTGCGCCCCTTAGGGTACTTTTACTCACATCTAAGCAGAGCCCCCCCACAAAGTGCGAGAATGAGACCGTCTACACTACCCACACCTATCGAGACCCGGCCCTTAGGATCTGCACAGGACTGTGGGGGAGATAATTATTTTAAATTTGGGTCTAACCTTGTCACTCATAATAGATTTGATGCACTATCTGGATTAGAGTTGTGTGACTGACGTGAGGGTTGTGAGGGCTTGGGGGGGAGACATCTGCAGCAAGGGAACACACGGAGCCTGAAGAAAACATAATAAGGCCTAAAAATATTTGTTGTAAACCTGAAAGTATAAGTAAAACTGTGGGGGACATGGTAAAGATGTTAAGTTGGAACGTTGCTGGTCTACGTTCCAAAAGGGATGATAGCAACTGGCTAAACCATGTGAAGCAATATGACATTGTGGCTCTCCAAGAGACATGGGACAATGACTGTGACTTTTGGATCGATGGTTTTACATACTATTTCGTTTCCGCATTGAGATCTCTGGCTGGGAGAGATAGAGGGGGCCTTATGTTCTTGGTTTCTGTGAACATACGGGGAAAAGTAAAAAGGGTTGACTGTGCATCTCATAACTTTCTTATTTTGGAAATAAGTTTGGAGAATAACACAAAACTAATCCTGGTGAACTGTTATAACTCGCAGCAAGGGGACTCTCCTAATGAGCATCTTAATTTGTTGTCTGATTTTTTCAAATTCTATAAGGAGAAGCAAACCACTTTTTGCCATTATATTTTGTTGGGCGATTTTAATGTACATCCTTGTAGTCTTAATTGTCAAATTATTGATATTGATGGACCAGATCTTACATGCCCTCAGCATTTTGAGCATAATTCTAGGGGGAAGCTCTGGAGATACTCCTGTCCAACAATGATTTGTTTGAGGCAGGGTTCTTCGATAGGAGTGCTCGTACCCCGACGTATGTTGCTAGGGACTGTGAGTCAATAATAGACTACATATTTCTTTCCTCTGGACTTCTAAAATATGTACTTTTTTATAATGCTATATACTCCACTTTCAGTGACCACAACCCGGTGGTGATTGAATTGATAAATGGATTTTCCTTATTAAATAAAACTGATTTGCCGAAGGTCGTAGCTGAGGTAAAAACAAAAGATCAGGGCAGAAGATTAAATTGGAGTAAGGTTACCCCAAAAGACTTCTTCCATATTATTACGACTAAGGCTGCGCAGGAACTAAACATATGTGCGGACCCACAATCTCGTGGGGGGGACGTAATTACCTCGTTTGAAGCCATTTGTTCTCAGGTGGCTAAAGAACTTACAATAAATAGCAAAGAAGGGAAAAATAAACCAGTACAGGGCTGGTTTAATCATAAATGTACCAAAGCACATAATCTATTAAAAAAGGCTCTAAACGAACGGCCTAGGAATAAAAGTTTAGTCGCTCAGCTTAGGAAGGTGTACTCCAGAGTCGTCCTGGCACGAAAAAATGAAATAAAACAAGAAGTGTGGGCTGATCTAACGGATAAAGCGACATTGAAAGATAGCGCTAAATTTTGGTCTATAATTAATACTCCCCTGTTCTCTGGCAATCCGAACGCTGCATTGGAATTAAATATTGCAGAGAAGGATTGGTTAAGCCATTTTAAAAAAAATTATGGGAGTGATTTAGAGCTGGAAATTTCTGAGGTTCCCATCATTAATCCCCCAATTATACCTGTAAATTTTAATTTAGCAGAAGTTGTTAAAGCAATAGAGGGCACCGCGGGCGTAAGGCACCAGGCCCTGACGGGGTTCCCTCAGATATGTATAAGGCTAACTCCACCTATTGGGGAAAGATTTTGACTATTGTCTTCAATACCTCTGCCATTTCAGGATTTCCTAAATCATGGTCCCGATCAACTATAATCCCGGTTTTTAAGAAGGGCCAAAGGGGAGACCCTAGATGCTAACGGCCTATATCATTACTTGACTCCTCCTTTAAAATACTGGGAAAGGTTATATTAGCAAAGATAACAGATTGGGCTCTGGAAAAAGACATACAGTCCGACGCCCAATATGGTTTTAGAGCTGGAAGGGGCACGGAGGACCAATGCCTCAATTTACACCTAATAATATCCAAATATACGAGGGCAGCAAGGGACTCTATTTTCCTGGGGTTTATGGATTTGTCCACGGCCTTTGACCTAGTTAATAGGTCTAGGCTGTGGACTATGCTGTTGGAAATGGGCTTTGACCGGCCCCTCGTGTATTTTATGGCCGAGCTACATAAAGATCTGAAAGCCTCAATAAGGATGACGCAAGAGGGGAAATGTACGGCTAGTTTTAAGTCCGGAAGGGGGGGCGTCAGGGTTGTATCCTGGCTCCCATGTTGTTCACCCTGTATATAAATTCGCTGGAAACCAATTTGTTAACAGCTACACTCGATATTCCGCGTATGGGAGGATCACCGGTTCCGGTGCTTCTCTATGCGGATGATGCCGTTTTATTGGCAAGGACTCCTTTGGGCTTACAAAGACTGCTGGACTCATTTGGGAACTTTATGAACTCTCTGGACCTAGTGGTCAACAATGGCAAATCACATATTATGTCTTTAGGGGCTGGTAAAGGTACCGCTAGATCTTTCTATTGCGGGGAAGAAGAAATCACCAGGGTGAAAGTGTTCACCTATTTGGGAGTTGTCTTTGACGACAGGGGAACGTGGTCACCTCAGCTCTCTATAAAGGTGAATGCTGTGAGAAATTCTTCAGCCGCAATATCAGGACTTGCCAAACGACTGGGGGGGAAACCCTTTGAGGCTATTTTGGCTATATATAAAGCCAAAACTATCGCAATTGCAAAGTACGGGGCAGCTATATGGGGGTACAGTAAACCTGACTGTATACAGACAGAAGAGAATAAATTCTTACGTGCCCTCCTTGGTCTCCCACAATCCACTGCGACCCATTCTGTTCATCTCGAGTTGGGCTTAGGATACATCACTGATATAATTAAAATAGCCCCAATCTTGTTATGGATTAGAATTTCGTTGAATCCGAATCTTACTCTAAATGATAGGATTCTAAAGGATTGTATTGAACTAGATAGAATGAAGGATATCCAGTGGCTGTCGTATGTAAAATTGTCATCAGAGAAACTGGGGCGCCCTGAGATTTACCTTCATCCTGAATCCTTATGTAAAGCTGATTTGGAGTGGGTTAAGAGAAATTTTGTTAGGCGAAGCGAAGCAGACCGAGAAGCAGTGGAGCTATGCAAACCATCCATCAGGACCCACTTCTTGGTAATACCGTCATTAGCAATGCCATCATATCTGTCTATCATTTCTAACCCTTTTCACAGATGGCTTTTAACTAAATTCCGTTTCAACCAAATTCACCTGGTATTATGGGATCTGTAGGGTTGGATCAGGCTAGAAGACGCGACCCCGTGTAAATGCGATGATTTCTCCGCCCAAGACACCATGCATTTTATGTTCTTTTGCCCTTTTTTTCAAGAAGCCAGAAAAAGGTTTATTTTTCCTCTAATGAAAAAGATGGACTTTATACAATGTAAACCTGCATTATTGTTCCTACAATTGATGGAATCCCCTGAAATCATGTTTAGAGTTGCCAGCCTTCTAGTTGCGTCTGTCAGAAGTAGGAGGATTAGACAGGCAGCTCTACTGGGAATGTCTAATCATATAATATACGTTTATGTACATTGATTATTGTTCTTTAACAAATGAATTTGACTTTTTAGATGTTTTTTAATTGTATTTTATATTGTATAATACATTTTATAATGTTTTGTATAGTGTATAGTATACTTTTAAGATTTTAATTAATCAAATAAAGTGGTTTGACTTGACTTGCTCTGGTTAAAAGTGTTTGTCTTTTTTCCTAAAAATGTCAACAATGAACAGTTTCATCTTCCCAGCTTTCAGAAACATACAGAGCTGAATAAAAAAACAATTTTTTTACCACAGTTTTGGCATTTTTCAAAGAGGTAGCCCATTTTTCGTGCTCTCAACCTCCTTCCAGTTTGCAGTGAAAACCAGAGTGAAACCCATTCATTGGTGATCCAGGAATGTTATAGATTTCTGAAAAGTAGACAACATTATGAATTCAGCAAGGGGGCATATGTGTCCATCCCTCAATGTTTTCCCAAAGAAACTAACTGTTGAAATAAATATTGACAATAGGTAGACAACATAAACATTTGGGACACCATTTTCATCTGTAACGTTTTGTCACGATGCCCGATGTACAAAAGCAGTATAATATTAAATCTGCTAGACCCTTTTGGTTATGGGGATATATAGGGTTTGTAGGTTTTCCGAGAACCAAAGGTACCCAGAGCCAACAACTGAACTGCACTGTACAGTGGTTTTTATTTGTGTAGCGATTATAAACCAATTCATATGGTGAAATATGTAGAGTGAAAAATGGATATCAAGGAAACCTACGTATTTCTGAAATGGGCTCAAGACATGAAGTTTAGGAGAAGTGGTTATTTGTACATTTCTGAATGTGTGGGTATTAGTACTAGCATATGATTTTGAGGGTGTTTTACAAACGTTCTTTCTTAAACACTGGCTAACATTTGAAAGGCACACATGTAGCCAAATCCAATTGGTAAAACAAATGTTCAACTATGCTATGCTCCCAAATGTCTTCCAATACAAATGGTGCCACACTTTTGTGGGTAGGCCAAGTGCCCGTGACAGGAAACGGCCCAAAACGCAATAGGGAGCTGTAGATTTTGGGCCCTAGCTCAGCAGGCACCTAGGGAAACCAAGCTAACTTCCTCATTTTTTAAACCAAACACCTGGGAAAATCCGGGGTGAGGTTAATTGCATGGCTCTCGCCAAGATTTTGTATTCTGAATTCCTTGCAAACCCTAAACTTGACTAAAAAACATGTTTCCTCACATTTCTGTGGTCTGTTGCATGTATATTAGGTAGGGGGCATGGCCATCCCCTGGTGAGTAGCCCACACCCCTATATAATTTTATATATAAAACAAATTCCTGGTGTCTAGTGGGCTTTCTGCTCCCAAAGGGTGGTAGATTGGGGATAATTGCTCTTTTTGCCCCCCCCTCGGGGGCAGAAAGACAGTTTCATGTATATTGGGGTGGGGACATGGCCGTTCCATTGTGGGCAGCCCCTACCCATATCATTTTATACATAAAAAATATCCCTGGTGTCTAGTGGGCTTTCTGAGCCCCTGGGGGGCAGATCAGAGTCAATTTCAATTTCAATATATAGTTTATTCGGCATAAAACAATACCATAAAAGTACCATGTAAAAAAGCAGTATCTCCTACGTTTTTTTAAAAACCATGCTAAGATTCTATTTAACAGCAATACATAAAATAAAATTGATTCAACACCAGGATCATCTTATAAAAATGGCCAAGAAGTGCCAGAATACAAAATTTCATCCATAATATAATGCAGTCCATAGCAGATATTAAACATTCACGACCATTATTCCACCCCTCTACTGGTTGTGAATGTCATCGCTAATCTTAAGAAGTTTACTGTACAGAACAGTGTTAAAGGTTCTACTGACAGTTTCAAAAACAGTAGGGCCACTTTAGCTTGTTTAAACTTGGCTTTCTTTAAAATACCTTTTAAAAATAATCGCCTAGGGTAGGCATACAATGGGCATAGCAGGACCAAATGAAGCGTATCCTGTGGAGACCGTTGGTCGCAGCCACAGGGGGCCTTACTCTCCAAACGCTTTGTATACCCTGCTGGGACAGCCAAAGTGTGATGTAACAAATTTAGCCTGATTGGGTCATCAGGAATTTGTCTTGAGGATTGTAGATAAGACACAGATAAGGTTCCAGGCCCAGGCACGACTTTGTGAGCTGGTGAGTTCTTACTGATGGCTTAGTCAACTCTCTTGCTTCCCTATTTGATGTGGCTCTGTTTAAAAATTCTGACTTAATACGGCCCTTATCCTTAGCTAGCAATTTTGTCTGGTGGGTATAATATTCCGCACAACCCATGGCTAGCAGGTTTTCCTTAATATATCTGAGCCATGGAATATTATGACCCTGGGCCCGTGGCATGCAGTCTAGTGCTATTTGTTGACTTAACCCCGCCTCTGGGTTTGTCCATACTTTAATCCAGCATGCGAGGGGCTTCCATTGCAGCTTGTCGCACAGCTGGGCTATACCAGTTCCTCGAGAACTACATAGGAGGAAATGCTTTGTGGGACTTTCAGTACCCGCCTCAAATATTTGTTTTCTTCTATTTGTAACTTATGTGGGTCTACTAAGCCCCAAATCTCACTCCCATATGAAACTTTGGCACAGTTTACAGAACTGTAGAGGTTCAGAATTTGCTCCGGCGACCATTGGCCTAGCCTCTTTGTGAAGTTCATGGGTGCCCCTGTTGAGTTAATTAGTTTATTGCATTTCTCCTCCACAAGGGCTTTGAAACTAAGGCGACTGTCAAACAGGATCCCCAGATATAAAAATGACTTAACCTTTTCCAATCCCTGTGTGCCTATTGTATACTTGGTTTTACTGGATGGTCCTTTCCCTATCTCTATACGGGCCAAGAGTACCGCGTCGTCTGCGTACAGTAACACAGGTATCCCTCTCCTACCTATCCGCGGGCAGTCCACCCCTAGAGCTACCAATGCCTGGGCCAAGCCATTAATGTATAAAGTAAAAAGGAAGGGGGCCAAAATGCACCCCTGCCTCACTCCCCTTGAACATGGGAAGTGGTCTGTGACATTTCCCTCCTCATCATATCTCACCTGAGCAGAAGTATTCTAATGCAGTGCACGTAATATATTTACCAGTCCAGGATCGACTCCCAAGGCCCCCAGTATTCCCCACAATTTCTTCCGATTTACTCGGTCAAATGCCGCGGTAAGGTCCATGAAAGCCAAGTACACCGTCCCCTCACTGGCTATGGTGTACTTGGCTACCAGGAGATATAAATTAAGGCATTGAACTGTCACGGACTGAGTGGTCGCTCCCTGGGTCCCTGGCTGAAGCCTGGTATCGTAGCGCTGCTGTGCTGATCATTCGCTTTGAAAGCTACTTTTGCTTATAGCCTGCTGTGTGCTTTGCATATTGCTTTGTGGAAATAGCGCTCTATCTCACCATTTTCATAGCGCTGCTCTGCTGAACATTCGCTTTGTAAGCTACTTGTGTTTATAGCCTGCTGTGTGCTCTGTCTAGCGCTTTGTGGAATTAGCGCTCTAGCCCTCATTACAATACTTTCCTATTTTGTTTGCGCATTCACCAACAGCGCTCCGCTCGCTCTGCTCCTCCCCCGCCTCCATTTTGGTTGTTTGTTGTCGTCCTCGTGTGCACGACCCGCCTCCCAGCTGAGCCGCCCTCCCACAGACTTTATCAGCGCTCCTCGTCCTGCAGAAGCTGTGACTTGCTCATCCTTCACGGACTGAGTGGTCGCTCCCTGGGTCCCTGGCTGAAGCCTGGTATCGTAGCGCTGCTGTGCTGATCATTCGCTTTGAAAGCTACTTTTGCTTATAGCCTGCTGTGTGCTTTGCATATTGCTTTGTGGAAATAGCGCTCTATCTCACCATTTTCATAGCGCTGCTCTGCTGAACATTCGCTTTGTAAGCTACTTGTGTTTATAGCCTGCTGTGTGCTCTGTCTAGCGCTTTGTGGAATTAGCGCTCTAGCCCTCATTACAATACTTTCCTATTTTGTTTGCGCATTCACCAACAGCGCTCCGCTCGCTCTGCTCCTCCCCCCGCCTCCATTTTGGTTGTTTGTTGTCGTCCTCGTGTGCACGACCCGCCTCCCAGCTGAGCCGCCCTCGCCCCTCCCCCTCCACCATCCATATATGACAGTAGCTCTCGCGCGCAGCGTCCACGCGCAGCGACCGCGCCCAATCCGCGCCGAAGGTGCGCCAAAGGTAAGCCCGTCTACGCCCGTCCGCGCCTGGACCGCGCCCAGCGCCAGACCCCATGCCCCTCGCGCTCCCCAGCCCCCCCGCATTACCTATGATGCCGCCTCCCTCCTAGCCCTTGACCCCGGTCGCGCCCCCACCTGCGTCCAAGCCGCTCCCGGACACACCCATGGACTTTTCTCCTGCTACTCCTGCAAATTCAGCGGCACCGACAACATCTCCGCCTCGACCACACCACAGAATCCCGATCCCAACCACCTACAATGCATCCTTCTCAACACTCGTTCGGTGCACAGGCACGCCATTGACCTATGGAACCTACTAGACACCTTCTCTCCAGACGTCGCCTTCCTTACGGAAACATGGATGAATGCCTCCTCCGCACCAGACATTACCATTGCCATCCCCAAAGACTATAAGATCACCCGCAAAGACCGTACCAGCCACACAGGAGGAGGAATCGCTATCGTCCATAAGAAATCAATCCGCATCTCAACCAGCTCTGACGCCGACCTCGCCAACTCCGAACACCTTCATTTCCAGATCCACATCGACCCCAAGACCACACTCAGAGGCACCCTCCTCTACAGACCACCAGGACCCCGCGCAAAATTCAGTGAAGACATCGCGGACTTCGTCACTCCTCACGCGCTCCCCTCCAAAGACTACATCCTTCTGGGAGACCTCAACTTTCACCTGGAAAAGATCAACGACCGCAACACCACCACCCTCTTGGACAACCTCGCCAACCTAGGACTTAAACAACTAATCACTTCCCCCACCCACATCGCAGGTCACACACTCGACCCCATCTTCACATCCAGCAATCATGTCTCCTTCAGCCACACTACGGATCTCCTATGGACCGACCACAGCTGCGTTCACTTCACCTACAACAATCCGAAACCCATCAACCACTCTCAACCTATCCTGCAAAGAAACTGGAAGAAAATCACCTCGGACCAAATCTCCGCATCGCTCCTTCGAAACTCCCCAGCCCTCTCTTCTAACGCCAACGAAGCCGCCGCCAACTTCACCCTATGGTTATCCAACACCGCCGACACCTTAGCTCCACTGAAAAAACGTCAAAGCAAACCTGGCAGCAAGAAGGCCTCATGGTTCAACGACGATCTCAAGAAGTCCAAGAAAGTCTGCCGCTCCCTTGAAAAGGCCTGGAAAAAAGACCCAACCACCAGCACCAAGATCGCCTTCAAAAACGCCACCCGCACTCACCACCAACTGATCCGAAAAGCCAAGAAAACAGCATTCAAGGATCGACTTGACAACAACGCCCACAACAGCAAGGAACTTTTCAACATCGTCAAGGAATTTTCCAATCCCTCAGCCAACTCCAACGACATCACCCCCTCTCAAACCCTCTGCGACTCCCTAGCCTCTTTTTTCCACAACAAGATTGCAGACATCCACAACAGCTTCGACAACCAACCCGGAAACCAACCCACCCTACCATCTGCCGACCCTCTTCCCCCCGCGAACACCCTTAACGCTTGGAACCCAATCTCCACTGAAGACACCATCCGCCTGATGAACTCCATCCACTCAGGATCCCCCACAGACCCATGCCCTCACCACATCTTCAACAAAGCAGACTCCGTCATAGCACCACACCTCCGAGACGTCATCAACTGCTCCTTCAACTCCGCCACCTTCCCTGAAGACTGGAAACACGCTGAACTCACCGCCCTTCTGAAAAAACCAACAGCAGACCCCACCGAACTCAAAAATTACCGCCCCATCTCGCTTCTTCCATTCCCGGCCAAAGTCATCGAGAAAGCTGTCAACAACCAGCTCGCCGCCTTCCTCGAAGCCAACAAATCCCTCGACCCCTCACAATCTGGCTTCCGAGCTAAACACAGCACTGAGACCGCCCTCATCGCAGCAACAGACGACATTCGAACTCTACTGGACAATGGAGACACAGTCGCCCTCATCCTCCTCGACCTCTCGGCAGCATTCGATACAGTCTGCCACAGCACCCTTCTACAACGCCTCAATAACATCGGAATTCAAGGAACAGCACTTGAATGGATCACCTCGTTCCTCACCGGAAGAACCCAGAGAGTCCGCCTTCCTCCATTCAAGTCTGAGGCCTCTGAAGTCATTTGCGGCGTACCCCAAGGATCCTCACTCAGTCCCACCCTCTTCAACGTATACATGAGCCCCCTCGCGGCCATCGCACGCCAACACAACCTCAACATCATCTCTTACGCAGACGACACCCAACTGATCCTCTCTCTCACCAATGACCCCAGCACCGCCAAAACTAACCTACACGAAGGAATGAAAGAAGTCGCTGAATGGATGAAACAAAGCCGTCTGAAACTGAACTCAGACAAAACAGAAGTCCTCATCTTAGGTACATCCCCCTCTGCATGGGACGACTCTTGGTGGCCGGAAGCCCTTGGAAAAGCACCCATCCCGACAGACTACGCACGGAACCTTGGCGTCATCCTGGATTCTTCACTCTCAATGAACAGACAAGTCAGCGCCGTATCCTCTTCCTGCTTCAACATTCTTCGCATGCTCAGAAAAACATTTCGCTGGATCCCCTCCGAAACAAGGAAAACAGTCACCCACGCTCTGGTCACGAGCCGACTGGACTACGGAAACACCCTCTACGCAGGCACCACCGCTAAACTCCAGAAGAAACTCCAACGAATCCAAAACGCCTCAGCCAGGCTCATATTAGACATCCCACGCAACGAACACATCTCTGGTCACCTTAAAAACCTCCACTGGCTACCCGTCAATAAGAGGATCACTTTCCGTCTGCTCACCCATGCACACAAATCACTCTACGACATCGGACCAGATTGCCTCAACTCTCGACTATCCTTCTACACCCCCTCCCGCCAACTACGCTCTTCCGGCCAAGCCCTCGCCACGGTACCTCGCATTAACAAGACCACCATGGGAGGCAGATCCTTTTCATACCTGGCTGCTAAGACATGGAACTCACTCCCCGCTTACCTTCGCCTCACCCAGAACCACCTAGCGTTCAGAAAGCAGCTTAAAACGTGGATATTTGACAAATAATCCCCCTCCCCTCCTAAGCGCCTTGAAACCCTCTGGGTATGTAGTGCGCTATACAAATTTTATGACTTGACTTGACCTGGTGTAGCGGCCATACCTAAACCTGTACTGGGTATCGGTAATGATCTCATGCTCCTCTGCCCAATCAATCAGTCGGTTAAGGTTGGCCCTACCTAGAACTTTCATGGTAACATCAATTAACGAAATGGGCCTATAGCAATGAGGGCTGTCCTTGTTCCCTTTTTTAAATATGGGAACTATTGTGGCCTTAGACCAGGATATTGGCATCGTTGATTGCACTGCAGTATTTATTACTCTGGTGAGTATGGGCGCCCAGAGTTCTTTCTGGCTTAAAAAAAGATCGGGGGGGATCCCATCGGGTCCTGGAGCCTTATTACGGGTTAGCCCCTCAATCCCCACCTTTATTTCTCCTAAGAAAAAAGTAATCTGAGGTGGATTCACACTTTCCCGTTCTACTGTAGCCAAATCATCAATACTACCAAAGTTGTAAAGGCCCTTATAATGCTCAATCCAGGTTTCTGGGAGAATATGGCAGGCCAGCTTGGGATTGTTTGAAACCTGAAAGCATGGTTCATTAATGACTCTCCAGAAAGCAGTCGAGTCCTTTGTCTCGGCCGCTTCTCTTAAGTTTTCCCATACCTAGTTCTGCAATACAATTCTATGGGATTTTAATGTTTTATTGTACCTAGCCCTACAGCTTGATACCTTCCCTCTGTCCCTAGGTACACAATGCAGAGCCGATTTCAAATCCCTCAAGGTGAGGGTACAGTCATGATCAAACCACCTGGGTGCACTATGTTCCTTATTGGTCTTCCTGCCCCTAAGTAAGCCATCAAATTGTTTGGCCGCGCCCTCAAATGCCCTGATCAGGTCTGCCCCCTCAACCTCCAGGTCCAGACACTTCCAAACATTGGACTCAGACTGTGTCAGTAAGGTTCTATAAAGTGCTTCACTATCCGTGTTGGCCCACCTTAGTCTCCTGCCTTGGTCTGTGGCTTTAGTTAGACCTCCGGCCTCCCTTCGGTGAGATAGAAGTACCGAATTTGGATCTCTAATGCACAGGAGAAGGAGATTATGGTCGCTAAAAATGCTGACCTCTATCTTAAACCTTATAACCTGACTCTTTAACAAGGATGTAACGAAAATAAAATCAATTATGCAGCCCTTCGCTCTGCCTTTGAAAGTTGGGGTGGCCATGCTATTACCCTCCCCACCAATCAAATCCATAGTGTGGGTAAGTGCGTAACTGCCCAAGATCTTATTCAGCGCTCCTCCTTCCCTTGTGTGGTTCAGGTGCCACCACTCTACAATCGGGCAGGCCGACCAGTTCCCTTCGTTCAGTCTTAAGAAGGGGCATGGATGACAATTAAAGTCCCCCGCTAATACTAGCTGGGAACACAATGCCCCTTGCTCCTCCATCCCTGCCAGCCGAGCCCCTAATTCATTTAGACCTTGGAGAGGTTGTCCTGGAATAATGTCATTATAGAAATTCACAATTGTTAAGTTAAAACCTTTATTACGATACGTAAGTCCCAGTATGCGGTCCGAGCTCCAGCTTAGTTCACTCCATCTTCCTGAAAGTCTAAGATCGACATAAATAGTCAGACCCCCCTTTGCCCTTACTTACGTGCTGAGTCAGAGAACATTTTGTATCCTTCTATTGCCTGGGTATTACTGTGTGCCTCCCATGTTTCTTGTAGGAGGATTATTTGATGTTTCTTTATGTAGTTTAGCCAATTGTGATTTTTAATTTTTGAGGCTAAACCTGCTACGTTCCAGGATATAATCTTAATCTCTCCCACTGTTTGACTGCCTGCAGTGACAGTTGTAAGGTCAGTGTGTGTTACAGAGACTTCACCCCGCTTCCCTGCCTTTTTTTCCGCACTTCTCCCACCGGGCTCCATAACTCTCTTATTGGCATTAGATTCATCTGACTGTGTGCGGCCTAACCCTTTATAATCTCCTGTTTTGGGTGACCCTTCCCGCCTAGCTTTATTCTCGACTGTCAGCCCCCCCACCAGTCAATCTAATTCGTTTAGGGCTGAACCACAATGGAGAGATGCGAATCGATTAGTGAGTGGAACTATCTGACCCTCCACTTGTGGTGCAATCCAGGTCCTCCTGTGGTCACCTTACATATTCCTGTGCACTGTGTTCCTATAAAAAAAGGCCAAGGGGAGCAGTCTGGTACTGGACCCTCCATCCCCTTGGTATTGACCCCTGGATTGACTGTAAAGGAGCTCTTTAACTAACTCTGGATATCTAATATTTAAAATCACGCAATCAACCGCAAAGCTCTTTCTGCTATTTCAGATCCAAGCCAACCTCTTTGCCATCAGGATATGTCTGTGTTGTGTGATAATAAAACCTATATTTTTGACTAGCCAATGTGCTGTCTTGTTAATTAAAGTGCACAGGGATTCCTCCCTGTCATCCCCATTAGCAGGAACCCCTGCAAGGACCACTGTATAGGGGCTTGACGCTGGGGGGAGATCTAATGTCGGTAATCCCCTAGTGCTCTGCACAGAGTCCGCTATTGTTTGCTCCTTATCACTGACTATTACTCTTCTTCCCTCCGAACACCTCTGGGCTATGTCAGGGCGAGCCATGTTGGGTGACCCTATTCTTTTTGTGCTTAGGGTTGTCCCGTTCGTTTTACCCACCAAGGGGCCCATATTGGTGCCCTCACTATCTTTGCCCAGATGCCCGCCTTCAAAGTGCCCCCCTCCTTGGCCCTCGGGACTAGTTGTGGGCTTTGAGTGTAATGAGGCTTCAGCTCCCCCCTCCTCCAGTCCCCTGATTCTGCCGGGAATGTTATTTCCCTGATCACATAGCCAGGAGAGTTTGACCTCAATGGCCTTAATTTTTTCCAGTACCGGGCCCAAATGGGTGGAAAAAAGAAGCTCTCTAAATTTGACCTTAATAGATCTTCCACTCCCTGGCCTGTCCCCGTCTTCCCCCAGTTTGAACATTGTGTGTTACAAGTAGGTCCCCCAGGAGTGTTCGCTCTACTAGTCTTAGAGGCACTCTTCTGCTTTGTTTTGGATTTTGCCCCCATCAGCCCCCTCCCCCCGATCGAGTGCTCCTGGTTCTTGTATCAGCTACAGGTGATACCGACTGACCAATACATATAGCTTTTATTGCGCCTTCCGATGTCGTGACCATCTCTCCAACTTCCCTTACTGTGTTTCCTATGCCTGAATTAGCCCTAGGGACTACCATCTCTGATGGCCCTGGTTCTGGCCTATCGGTCACTGAGGTGGATGAGCTAGAATTCTTCTCCGCCTCTTCTATACTGATGTGAGACTGAACAGGATAAGGATCACTTATGAGCGCGTTATCAATGTGCGTAGGTAAACCATCCTCCTGTGTCATGTGGGAAGCATGAACTATGGCACTAGTGATGCTGCCACTGTCTCGCTTTGATTGACCTTGGGGGACGCCTTTACTTGGTGTTTTGGACCTTGCTATGGAGCCCATTGAAGATCGCTTATGATCTAACAGTGTATCTAACGACAATCTTTTTTCTGTGAGCTGAATTTTGTGGACTAACAGTAATTCTGCTCTTTGGAGAAATGCATCAAGGGTCCCCTTAACCCCACACCCTACCCCAGGGATCACCTTCCGCCTACTCATACTAAGTGGTGTTTAGTACTCCGACTTTTTACAGAGTTTTATATAGCGCAAACTTGACCCGAATCGGGTATCAGAGCGCTTTACATAGCACCAGTTGCATGAGGACACATTCAGTTTTGTTAGGCACGGGAGATAAAGTGATTTGCCCAGAATCACAGGATGTTCAGCTGTCATTGTCGAGACTCGAACCCGGGTCCCCAGATTCGAGGGCGACAGCCCTAGCCGTATGGCCAACTCCTCTCCCCAGTAATGTGGTGCCGCCAGCACACCCTGTGTGCTGATGGTCCTTAAAAACAACAACAAAAAACAGCTCAGGCAGCTCAGGAAGCTCTTTCTGAGCAGCCCGAGCCTCTGGAGAAAAACTGGAAACCCTCTGGTTTAAAGCACCAGAGAAGTCTTTCTAACCTCCCCCAGCGACAGACGCAATATCAATTAAGTATGCCCATGCATTTGATTATTTGAACTTCGGAACCCATTTCACTAACACTTCCTATGATATGCTTGGGGACAAAGGTCAAATGACATTACTTCCTCCTATGATTACAGTTTCTTTGATATTCTTGCTGGCTCACTAGTTGCCGAACATTTTTTATGTGCCCCCACCCCAAATTTTAAAAGATTGAAGACACATTCAACAGATTCATACCCAATAAAGAAACAACACAAAATCAACGTATTCCAAATGAGTGACTGCACCAACATTATAAGTGACTCACTGCACGGAGATTTTTCACTAATCACTTCTTTAAAAAATTGAATGATTTTGAAACTACTTAACTGTATAACCAAACTCACAAACTAAATCATGGCTGAAACTACTTCTCTCCGAAACTCTTGCAGCAGAAGACTTCCCGATACGACAAAGCTTGCGGCTGATCAGGATCACCTGTGGACCAAACCTCAGCTCACATTTTCAAGAACATACTCCTGAAAAGCTCTGACGACCTTCATTTTAGGGGCATAATCTATCATTCCTTAGTGACTAGAGTCCTCACAAAAGAACAAAACACGATACACAGCAAACATATTAAAAAAACTTTAGGACCCCTTGCATCTTGCGACTGAACACTGAACACATGTGATTTACATTCAAACAAATGTCGGAATTCCAATGCTACCCTCCAGTAAGATGGCTCTATCCAGAGTCCATCTACGTTCATAGACAAGAGTCTTAAAATTAATAGTTAGTTCTACAACCGAGTGGTCTGAAAGGCCCACTGGGGTATGGGAAACTGAGGTCAAAACAGACTTAAGTATATGGTCTACCAGGAACAGATCTATTCTTGAAAATTGCCTGTACTTTTTACTACAGAAAGAGTACTCTCTTAAGTCACCATTCTTGGCTCTCCAAGCATCCAGCAAGTTGAAGTCTTTTATTATATTCTTAAGAACTGAAAGAGACCTCTTAGGCAGGACATATTTTGCTCTGGAGATACGATCTAATTGACAATCTAAAACAAGATTGAAATCACCCCCGAGAATAACAGGTGCTGTGCTCAAGATTAGAATCTTCTCAAGGTTTCGAAGAAAGATTTCATTATCTTCGTTCGGGCCGTAAAATACTGCGAATGTATAAGGTGAACCAGCAATCAGAAGGACCGCCACCAACCATCTCCCTGACTGGTCAGTGTCCCCGCTCTGTACCCTAATTCCCTTGTTTGCCCTGATGATTATTGCTACTCCCCTAGAGATTCCCTTCTGTCTAGAGCACAGCACATCCTGTACCCAACGTTGTTTCCCAAAAACCTTCTTACACACTTCTGCCTCAAGATGAGTCTCCTGCAGCAAATATATACTGGCCTCTAAGTTCTTTAAAAAACCGTACACCCTTTGCTGTTTCTTTAAACTTCCTATACCGTTAAGGTTCCAGGAGATGATTTTACTACTAGAAAGTAGGTTTACAGCCATAGCCAAATATTACCCAGCCACCAACCCTCCAGGATGACTGCAACATCTGAGTCAATGTATATTGCATTTCTGCGACCAAATGAGGACTTTTTATTCTTTTTCCCCTCCCCTCCCCTCCCCAACCCACCCACTCCCTCCCCTGAGGAACCCTCCCTTCATCTCAGGCGTTGTCTAGCCCCTATGGAGCTCCCCGCCTTTCAGCACCCTGTCTGTCCTATGCCCTTCTAGCTACTATATGTGATTTAATGTGGTTTTTTTTTCATTATCCCTTGTATGCAGTGTTCATTTTCATATAAGCAGTAAATGATGGGTCTAAGAGTGATAAATAGAAACTAGACACACCCAAACCAAACTACTCCCTCATATTCGTTAACAACTCATCTATTTCTTCTGGCTGGTTACATGTGTGCATTTTGTTATTCCACATGATTTTTAGCATAGCTGGGAACTTCATCTGCACTCGCACCCCTAATGATCTAAGTTCAGGCATTCTTGAACCTAGTTCCCATTGTCTTTGGGCTGTTCGTCCTCCTATATCAGCCCTGATTTGGTATGGATTAGCCCGATAGTGGAGTGAGGCGCTCGCTAGGGACCTGCTGAGTATCAGCTCCTTAACATTGTATGTCTGGAAATATACCAGAATTTTCCTGGGTGCCTTACGGTCTGGGTGAAGTCTGAAAGGATCTCTATGGACTCTCTGTATTTCTGCCTCTAAGTCTATGTCTAAACGATCTTTCAACACACCCTCCCTAAGGAGTCTACAGACAAAGGCTTTAATGTCCTCCACTTCTTCCCCTTCGGGTATCTTCAGTATGCGAAGATTGTTCCGCCGTGAGTGAGTCTCCAAACGTTCCATGTCCATCATTAGAGCCCTATTTTGCTTTTTTAAGGTGCAAAGATCAGCAGAGCTCTCTGCCGTAGTGACCGAGAGGGTAGAAACCTTATTTTCCAGTGTGGTTGTCCGAGTCTCTATGCCTTCCAATTTGGCTTCCAGAAGATCAAACCTATCATGTAGTCTTTTTTGATTTGCCTCGGAGATTTCAAACTTCTCAAGTAAATCACCCCTCAATGATTGAAATAAAAGCCCTATTTTATCAAGCTCTAATTCAGGGGTAGGGGTCCGAGATGTATCCATTTCAGGTCTGGCGTAAGTTTGAGAGGCTAAAGTAATTGCAGTGTCAGGCTGGTTACGCACTGGGATTGCTTCCAAAACTGTGTGCTCTCCTAATAACAGGTGGGATGACCCTGCACCCTCTGCTGTTGAAATAATCGTAGAGTTTATAAGTTCCGTGCCCTTTGAGGGTGTTTGGGGTATTACAGAAGAAGCTTGATGAGTTAGAGCATTCTACGCTGCACTATTACAGCCACTCATCAGTGTGTCTATGTCCAGATGAACTGGACCCGCTAGATCTTCTAGCACCTCATCAGCTTGCGTTTCCACGATAGGGGAGTACCTGTTCTCCAAGACCAGGGCAGATAGAGAAGAGGTCTGAGTTAGCTGAGTTGGCTGTGCATCTACTTCTGCACCTACCCCCTCCTTCATGGAATTCATTTTCTCCATAACTTTAAAGTAACTTTTGAGAGAGGGTGTACTTTTTTGTGTCGGAACCTGCTGGGGGGCTTTACTACTGTCCCCTTTCTTAGCGCACCACTTCCTCTTACTCTTATGTGGTATAAGTGGTGTAGGTCTCACTTTTTCACCCAATTCCACTAAGTCCCAAACCCCCTGCTGCCTTAGTTCTTGTTTAGACCTCAGTTGGTACCTGTTTCTCACCACCTCCCCTCTGTTTTTAGACTGCTTAATACCAATTAATTCCCCCTCTCCGGTCCCTGAGAACACTGTTACCAGGTTTGTATCTACTGGAGCTGTGGCAGTGGAGCCTCCGCCTAGTCCTACTGAGCTTACTTGACACTGGCTTAACAAAACTGGTGCTCCTGTCAGCAAGGCTGCCTCCATACGAACACTTCCTTTAGCAGAGGCTAAACATTTAATGGCAGAAAAATGCCCCCAACACACAGGGCCTCTAAAGTGATGCAGAAGCGCTCTTTTTGAATGTTGCCACACTTCCCATTTCCGATCGGCACCCCCTGAATCCCAAGCCCCAGTTCCCAAACTTATCTCCACTGTTCTGCTTCCTCGATTCAGGGAGACCGTGGAGCTAGTCACCAACGCCTCAGCTGTCGTCTCCAAAACCGCTTCCGAAGCAGCGTCTCTCCCGACATGAATCGGCTCCGCCCCGTCCTCCAGGTGCAGGCTCAATGGTACCATTTCCCCCAGGTCCTAACGCCGCCTCTGCCGCTGCTCGCCTCACTCTCGCGGAATCGAAAAAGCAGGGGAAAGTCAAAAAAAGAAGCTTATTTTTACTGCGTTATACAATTTCTGTTTCCCATCTCATCCGCTTTCACCGTAATGCTGCTCAGCAGGGGAACATCCAAATACTCGTCTTCGGTGCTTCCACACGGGGAGCTCCGCGACAGCCATTAGCCTGCCGCCGCCATGTCCCTCTCAGGCCACGCCCCCGGGACTGAGTCTACTCGGTAGTGTGGTTCGACCACAGAACAAACTGTCTGGGAGTCATTCAAGGCTTTTATTAGAGGCTTTTTGGGATACCAGATGAAACAAAAAAGAAAAGATCTAAAAGAAAGAGAAGCTAAAGATCTGGACTCTATAAAGAGGAAAGAACAGGAATTACAGCAGGCAGCTCTGGGGGAAAGAGATAAGATCCCGGTACTCGAAAAGGAGCTTCTAGAGCTACAACTGAATCTCAAAGTCAAAGCAGATAAGTTGATCCATGACAGGTGGGAAGCCAGCAAACTTAAGAACTTTGAGTATGGGGAGAAGTGTGGTGCACTCTTGTCGTGGAAAGCCAGATTCAATAGGACTAGCAACAACATCAACACCCTGTCCCAACGGAGCTCGGGAAAACAGTTGACCGACGATGAAGAGATTAGGGCCGAAGCTAGGGGATTCATGGAGAAGTTATATCAGGAAAACATAAGTATGGGAACAGAGGATTTCGAGAAGTAGTGGAGCCAGAGGACACTGCCTCAATTGAGTGAGGCAGATAAAAAGACTCTATCGGGTGAGATTACCGAAGGGGAGATCAGGATGCAGTTAAAAAAGATGAGTAGGAGCAAGGCCCCAGGCCCAGATGGTTTACCAACGGAGGTCTATAAGGATAACTTAGAAGAGATTCTTCCCCACTTGCTGTCTCTTTTTAATAACATATATCAGCAAGGAGGAGGTATTCCACCCTCATGGTTAGAGGCTACTATTACCTTAATAGCCAAACCCAATAAGGATCCCATGAAAATAGAGTCTTATAGACCTATCCCCCTTCTGAATTCGGACCTTAAAATATTTTCTGGAATTTTGGCTGGGAGATTAGCGAAAGTTATTAAAACCATTATTCACCCGGACCAGAGGGGCTTTGTGCCAGGTCGACAGTTAAACGAGTTGACATTTCAGGCCATTGGAGCAAAAGATTTTGCAGAAGAAAAGGGACTTCCGTTGGCCATTGTGGCAATTGATGCCGCGAAGGCCTTTGATCAGGTTAATTGGCCGTTCCTTTGGGACACTCTGATCAGGTTTGGCTTTCCACTTCCCTTTATCCAAGGTGTTAAAATATTGTATGGGAACCCACGGGCGAAAGTACTGATCAATGGTTGCCTGACTGATTGGTTTATGATTTCAAGGGGGACGAGACAGGGCTGTCCCCTGTCTCCTCTCCTTTTCGATCTCTATATCTCTATATCGAGCCCTTTGTTTCGTTGTTGAGATCGGATCCAACAATCATTCCTTTTAAAATGGGTGGGCTGGAGCTTAAGACCGCATTATATGCTGGTGACTTATTGCTTTATACTATCAATCCACTAGAGGCCATTCCAAAGTTATTTCAATTAGCAGAGGAATATGGTGCAGTCTCAGGATATAGCATTAATAAGAGCAAAACAGATATAATGAGCTGGAACAGTCCTGTCCCTATACCAGGGGTCAAAACTAAGATCAGGTACCTGGGTATTTACCTTACGCAAAAGCTAATTGATGTCCCCAGAACAAGCTGGCAAATAGTGGTTAAAGAAATAACTAAACTTTTACTTAGATGGGCCGGTCTACCTCTTAGTATATATAGTAGAGTCAATTTAATTAAAATGGTAATATTGCCTAAAGTAACTTTCTTATTTAACAGTATCCCACTGACTTTCCATAATAAAGACATCTCCAGCCTCCAGGGCAAGATAGGCTCCTATATCTGGGCTACTAAGTCACCAAGAGTTGCTTGGAGGAAGTTGAGAAGGGGTTTGAAAATAGGCGGCCTGGCCCTCCCTGATTTACTTTTTTACTGTTATGCGTTCCAGTTAAACATTTTTAGACTCCTGGCTAACAAGTTGGACTCATCCTCACACAGCCGTTTGTTCCAGGCGATTTTATCTGACCTACCCCTGGGCCTTGAATTTTTTTTGTTTAAATTCGGTGCCCAGAAGTTTTATAAGAAAGTTTGCTTAAAAATCCTACTTACAGCACTTAAGTTGTGGCAAGCAGTCTGTAAAATATGGAGAATTCCCTATTACAAATCCCTAGCCCCAATCTGGGACTCCCCCGGAACACCCGAATGCTTATTAGATTACTTATCATCCCCCTTGAGGGATGCAGGCCTTGTAAGATGGGGAGACCTGAACAACAACCTAGGTCTCCTAGATTGGACATCCCTATTTAATATAACAGGAAGATCTTTTACAAGGTTTAAATACAATCAATTATCATCCTGGTGGGAAGCCAAAATTGGGAGCTGGAAGAAGAGGGAAGTGGATTTCTGGAATTAGTCAGCAGACAGGAAGGTTGGAAGGGTGAGGTCTCTTCTTGGTATATTTTACTAACAGGGGCAAAAGATCGGCAGGAGGGAGAAATCTCTAAACTTTGGGGTGATCTTCTGGCAGACAGCCCGGAAAGGAAGCTGGAGGTTTGGACAGATTCATTTATAATATCCCAACAGACAATAAAGCCTGCTAATCTTAGAAGGAACCATCTCTACACAGCACACAGGGTTTACTGGACTCCTTCAAAATTGACAAAAATTTCTGGAGAATCTTGCTACTGTCCCAGATGTAAGCTTTTAGCAGCAGATGATTTACATATTTTTGTGGATTGCCCAGAAATTAAAAACTATTGGCAACAGGTCTGTAGTTTTTTAGAGGAGGTACTGTCAAGACCAGTTATTTGCAGCCCAAGATTGATTCTTTTCGAATACAACATCAGAGACAGTATCTTTTAGTTTATATTTTATGTTATTGTCATCGCAAGGAGGGAGGTGTGTAGAGAATGGAAATCTTCGACCCCCACAAGGTTTTGCAGACTGTCTAAGAAACATCATGGCTATAAGTAAATTAGATCTGTTGTGTAGTGGAGAGGGTGCGGCTAAGGTATGGGCTCCGTTGGTAAAATGGTCGGATAGATAAACGATGAAAAGTCCAATGATTATGCCAGGGGTCCTCCCTGGGGCAAGGTCTACCGATATCGAATACGGGAGTTGGACTAGTAGACAGCCTACCTCTGGGTGATCCTTAACCGCTAAGCATAAAATCCCAGGGCGCATAGTAATGATTTGTGCTGGTGGCTTTGAGAGATCCCATCTAGAGTCATAACATCTGGTGGCATATATGAGGACAAAAAAAAAGAAAAAATGTCGGAATTCATTGAAGAAAATAATCTACTGGCAGATTTTCAAAATGAATTCTGTCCATGGTCCAGGCTCTGAGGCATCATTGATTGTGACATTGGGTAACTTTCTACATCTGTTGACTCTAATGGTGGATTTACTTCTATCTGATTCTTCATTGACTTTCAACATGGTTCCCACCCCAACGTCAGTCAAAGTGTTTTTGATCTTGGAATTCAATTAACAATGCTGAAATGGATTACATTTTATCTTACTCACAGAATTCTCTTCGTATGACTTCTTCTTTTCTCCTCTGAAGCATTTATTTCCACAGCTAATGTACCCTTTGGCTCAGCCATTGCCCCCTTCTGTTCAATATCAATCTCAATCCCCTACCAGAGCTCATAATCTCAGCTATTTTAACTATGCTGATGACACTCAAATCATTCTAAATCTTGAAATCTCATCTGACTCACATGACCAGGACTTATGAACCATGGGAAAGTGCCTTGACCATTGGAAGTTTGCAATCTACCTTATGTTTAACATTGTGAAAACAGATATTTTTCCTTGTGGTACAGGATAAATCATTAACTACCAGCAATATGGCCGCGATAAGTAGCCTGTGATGTGTCCTGGCGCTAGCGCGGTAAATCGCGGCGCCGTATGTATAATTATACTCGGGACACACTTGTTTGGTTGCTGCGTGGCTCCCGACTAACTTCATCGGCCACGCCCTCTTGATTTATTGAGCCGGCGCGTGACGACACGCGCCAGCGCTAGCGTGACCTCGCTGGCGCGGGTAGACTGCACCGCTACCCTGCGCCAAAGGACACTACTTTCCTTCTAACCTTTATTGAACAGAACCAATTAGAATGCAATAGAAATAACATAGACCTGTTACCAGTCACTAGAATTCCAGTCTCTTGGCGTTCACACCAGGAAATCAGCCAGCCGGGAGGATGGTGCAGGATTCTTGCACAACCCATACCTGGATTGCTCTCCCCGGGACGATGGCACCGATGGTGTCATTCCTGGCGGGGTTCCGCTTGCCAGGGATCTTACCGGAGAGCTCGGAATGCTCTCCCCTGGAGTTGCTGGGAGTGGCTGAGTGTCCTGGTTCATTGGAGTCTCATTTTCAAAAGAGCACTGCCCTTGTGGTTCAAAACCGTCTTCCTCTGTCGGTTGACTTTGCCTGGTCCTCGAGCTCTCTGGTTCCTGTTGATCTGGTGTCCCAGGGTATACCTTCTTGAAGAAGGAGATTTTGCGAGTGACTACTTCTGTTCTTCTCTGGGCTGTCACCATGGTGCCAGTTCGGCGGAGAACTGTCCAAGGCCTGTGCTTTACGGAAGTTGGAATTTGCTTCCTGGATATCTATCCTTGATGTACACACTGTCGCTTACTTGAATATCGGACTCTTTGGCCCGTCTCTGAGTACTGGCTTGGTCATTGGAGTTGGTCCGGTTAGCCAGGGTCCTTTCCACAACTACTTGGGCTAAGTTCCAGCTTGGGTGACTCGGGATAGTGTCTCTCACCACTCTGCCCATGGTTGCCGGCCCTGGTGCTGCTTCAGTGGTGAGGTGGGGTGTCAGCCGGTATTCTCTCAATAAACTGTAGATGGCCCTTTCCAGTGGAGACCTGTTAGCATGCTCAATGCATATTGTCTTGTTGAGCATGCGCATAAATCTCTCCACTTCCCCGTTGGCTTGTGGCAAGCGTGGAGTTACTTTCCGATGGTGGATTCCCCAGCTCTTTAGGTAGTCCGCGAACTCCTGTCCCTGGAATGGTGGGCCGTTGTCGGTTTTGACCACCTCAAATATTCCGTGCGTGGGTATAGTTTTCTCGAATTTGGTGATGACCTCGGTGGCTGTCTGACTTTCGACAATCTCCACTTCTGGATACTTCGTAAAATCGTCGATGATCACTAATGCATACCGCTCATCGGGGAGGTGTCCAAAATCTGCACTTACACACTCCCACAGCCTTTGCGGGTTGTCTTCTATGATGATTGGGTGAGGGCGATCTGGCTGCCCTGCGGCTTGACACCAGGTGCAGATTCTGACCGCATGTGCTACCATAGCGTCCATTCCGGGGAACCACATCTTGGCTCTTAGCCGGCTTTTGGTCTTTACCATGCCTTGGTGTCCTCGATGTGCCAGGTCTACGGCTTGCTGGGCCAGGCTAAATGGCATCACCAGTCGCGGTCCTCGTAGTAGGCAGCCTCGGCTGTCGATGGACAGTTCATCCTTTACCCATATCATTGACTTTAGTGTCGCTTTGGCTTGCGGTGTCCGTCTGCTCAGGGTGGCTTGAACAGGGCACCAGTCATTTGTTTGGATGTCGTCAGCAGCCAGTTGTAGGCATTCATCTCCCTGGGTGGCTTCGACAATTGCTTCGAGGCTCATGGGCAGAGGCCGTGACCTTTCCAGTACGAGCCGGACATACTCTTCAGTGTCCTCTGCATCCTCCCTTTCCACTTTTGTGGCTGCTCGGGGGTGTCTCGAGAGGTAGTCTGCGGGATTTGATGAGCCCGGTTTGTACTCCACCCGATAGACGTATCCTTGCAACTAAAGTATCCACTTCTCGATCCTCGGTGGCGGTTTTGACCCTGAACCTTGAAATAGAGGTATGAGTGGTTTGTGGTCAGTGGATACTGTGAAGGAATGGCCATATACATAGACATGAAAATGGTGGCAGGCCCAGTGGATGGCGATCGCCTCCCTCTCTATTTGCGAATATCTCTGCTCCGTGTCCGCTAGAGAAAGGCTGGCATACGCTATTGGTGCCCATTCTCCATTGCTCGGTAGTTGGGTTAGGACTGCCTCTCGTCCATAGGGGCTGGCGTCCACTGCAACGTTGGTGGATCTAGTAGGATCGAAGTAGGACAGGGTCGTGCCCGCCGATAGGGCTGATTTCGTGGCTTTGAATGCCTGTTCCTGTTCCGGGCCCCACTGCCACGTAGTGGTGGACTTTGTCAGCTCCCTGAGGGGTTTTGTAAGATTGGAGAGATCGGGGACAAAACGTCCGCAGAAGTTCACCATCCCCAGGAAGCTCCTTACTTCCGAGATGTTTGAAGGGGCTGAGGCTTCTTGGACATCCCTCACTTTGTCGGGGTCCGGTGCTATTCCTTGATCGGAGAAAGTGTAGCCAAAGAAGCTGATCTTGTTTTTCAAAAACTGACACTTCTCCCGGTGTAAGGTCAGACCAGATTCCTCGATCCTTTGAAGGACTCCTCTCAGTCTCTGATGGTGATCTTCTATCGATGATGCTGCGTAGATGAGTAAGTCATTACTCATGTTTAGAACTCCTGGGAGTCCGGTGAGGACCTCACGGATGGTGTTTTGAAACACTTCCGCGGCACTCGAGATTCTGAAATTGAGGCATCGGTATCTTCTGAGGCCTACGTGCGTGGAGAAGGTGTTTATGTATCGAGAGTCCGGATGTAGTGGTAGTTGGTGATAACCGGACCGGAGGTCCATCTTTGAGAACCATCTTGCGCCGTTCAATTCTCCCAGTATGTCGTCAATGGTTGGGTTAGGTGCCGTTCCCTCTTCACCGCTGCGTTAGGAAGGCACATGTGACAGATGCGGACTTGCCCCGGCTGCTTCGGTTTCCAGGCCACTACAATCGGGGACACCCACGGGGTGGGCCAGCTGACCTTTTTGATGATACCTTGTTTCTCCAACGCCTCTAGCTCTTCTTCCACCTTCTTCCTCAGGTGGAACGCGACGCGCCTATGTCTCAGTGCCACTGGTTGGACTGACGGGTCAATATGGAAGGAGACTTCCTTCCCTTTCAGGCACCCAATGCCCTTGAAGACGTCTCCGAACTCTTCCATGATGGCTTCTAGTTCTTCTTTTAGCACCGCCATGGCAAACGATATGAGCCTCAGCTCTTCCCCTGACTTTCCACTGATTAGCATGCCGCTGCCTTCTTTTGTGACATACACGGTGGTGGGGATTTTAAGGCTCTGGTGTTGCAGTTCGGTCTTGAAACATCCTATCAGTGGAATAGGTGTCTTCTGGCCATACGCAAACACTCTGATTCTTGCTTCGCGTAGGGGGGGCCGGATGCTCAGCTGGTTGTACACGTTAGCGGCCATCAACTCAATGGATGCTCCAGTGTCGATGGTGGCTTTCACCTCCTGCTGGTGAATTTTAATTCGGCATTTTGGAAGACGTTGCTTCTTCCGTCACGGCTGGTCAATCGCGAACACATAATGGACTGGGTAATCGCCCGTGTCGTCATCCATGTCCTCGCTGTCTCGTTCCTCTATTACTGCTTGAGCAGCTTCTTTCTTTGCTTTCGCTTCGCTGACTGGCATACCGCCGCATAGTGGTTCATCCATCCACACGCACTGCACCTCTTTCTTTTCGCCGGGTAGTCCTGCATGCGGTGGGGCGGGCCACCGCAGTACCCACATTCTTTCCGCTTATCCGGCTGTTTCTTCCCAGCATATTGGCGGCTTTTGGCCTCATCACATTCGCCTTCTCCGCCACGTTGACCTGCTCCGTTTTGATGGGCCGATGGAGGGCTGCTTCCATGTGGGAGGCTCTAGCCTGCAGCAGTTCTTTAGAGCGGCCTAGGGTGAGGATGTCTGCTAGTGGCTTACTGTCTTCCTGGAGGATGGTGACTCTGAGCTTGGATGAGTAGCACCCTTGGATTATCTGCCCTCGGATTTCTTTCTGTTCATCACGGAATCCGCACGTGCTAGCCAACTCTTTTAACCTTCTGTGGAAAGCATCCAATGACTCCTCCGCTTCCTGTTTGGCCTGGCGAAAGATGAAACTCTCATAGTCTCTGTTCGCCATTGGTTCAAAATGCGCGTTTAGGGCATTGAGGAGGGTGTGATATGTCTTGGGCGTAGCTTCCACCAAGGTTTTGTAGATACGGTGGATGTCTTTACCTCCTAGATGGAGAAGTAGAGCTCTGTGCCTTTCACGGGCTGTGCCCGCCCCTTAGAGGTAGATCTGGAGACGATCAGTCCAGTCTCTCCATCGCGGAGCAAGGGACGACGGAGACCCATCCACCACAAAAGGCTCAATGGAGGGGATCAACGCCATCTTGGCGCCCGGGTGAACACTCCTCGCGGCACGTGCGCTGCTCCTTTCTTCGGCGCGCCTGTATTGGCCTGGCCGAGGGCTGTTACGATGTCACTGGGGCTGCTTCCCGGGACTGGCCTGCACTCCCACACGCCCTGGAGGCTGTCCCCTACTCACTTCACTCCTCTTCTCCTCAGATGCCAGCTCGTGGGGCACACCGGCCTGGGCCTGGATCCGGGCGCAGTATAGACGCTCTTCCCTCAGCAAGGCCCTCACAGAGGCAACAGAGAACGCCTCAGCTGCAGCATGCCAGTCTGGGGGTCCCACAGCAGGTGGCCTCGAGGTCAGGCGTGGCGCCGTGTGTGCCGGACATGGACCACCTTGAAAGTGCACCACCAGTCATTGGAGGCACACCAAGCACAGCATGGGGTCTTTCAGCCCCTCGCCGCCAGTGTGATGTGTCCTGGCGCTAGCGCGGTAAATCGTGGCGCCGTATATATAATTATACTCGGGACACACTCGTTTGGTTGCTGCGTGGCTCCCGACTAACTTTGTCGGCCACGCTCTTTTTATTTATTGAGCCGGCGCGTGACGACACGCGCCAGCGCTAGCGTGACCTCGCCGGCGCGGGTAGACTGCACTGCTACCCTGCGCCAGAGGACACTACATAGCCCCTCACTTTACGCAGCTAAAGTTGTTATGAACACTGTGACAGTTCATGTTCAGACTTTTCAATTTCTACTTCTTATACAGAAAATGTGTTTTTAGATGTGCGTAGAAATGCTTGAAATGTCTGCACCCTGTGCACCTGCTTTATCAATATGATAATCGAGCTGACACGGTTGTCACCATGATTGTTTTGTCTTATTGCTGGGTTAGTGTCTGCTACTCCCATCATTTTTTTCAAAATAAAAGATAGGCACAATAATCAGATCCTATAAAAACCCAGGTATTAGAGGATATCATAGAGAAGAACTGTGTATGGGGCTATCAAAGCAGAAATCACATCAGTTTACAGCATCAACTTTAGACGTAGGCGCCAGCAGGAAGAAGTAGTCTTCAGTCGGTCGCTGTTTATGTTCCATCCTTGAACAAGCTGTGAAAGGAAATAGCTAGCTTGCTATGGACAATGAAAATAGAGGTATATTGTGTAAAGCATCAATGGAACAAAAAAAATTGGGCTGCTTTTTCAATATCTTAGCTAAAACGCAGTGTAGCAGGTAGAAATAGTTTGAGTGTTAGGACAAAATCAACTCAATAACAATGTTAAAGCTTTTCTTGCTGTTTTCATTTTCCATGGCATGTTTCGCTGCATTAATTTTCATATTCTGTGTGGTTACCATTCATATATTATGCATCAGGCTAGGATTTTGAAATAAACATCTTAGAGTACACGTCCTTGTACTGATTATTACCAGGAAAGACCTCTTACACAGTATTGCTTGGTAGGTTGTGTATGGATTGCAGTACAAATGGATTTGCAATTTGTATTGGTAAATTGACAAAGTCCGTGCGCATTGAGGTTAGAAATTGGAAATTCAGCTCTGTGACTTCTGGGGACGGTGTGAATAGGGAATTTTAATTCCTTTTGGTGTTTCATGATGAGGTCTGTATTACATTATTCGTATGACGGAATTATGATTGATTTCATATTTAAAGATGGATGGATACAATATTATGTCTCTCACCTTCTCTAGGACCATAAATGGTCTATGCCAATACATGATGGGAGAATCACTTTAAGGGGCAATCTACATGAATCATGGGAAAATTACATTAGATCACAGCTTACAAGCAAAATAATTGGATACAGGTGTATATTTATTTTTCTCATTTTAATGTGTTTGTAAGAAAGCCTGTATAAAAGATGAAGTGCTGCATATCTTTGTTGTTCTTCTAATATGGGATAAATGGGGTGAGTTCTGAACAACATTCAATAAATGCATGAAATTGAATTTTGTACAAAGAAATATTTCCACATTGTTAATTTTTGTAATGGTCGTATATGTATAATATGATGAATGATCCTTTGTATACATCTGATAATGGTTCCAATGCAATGCCATGCGGGTGAAGAATTTAAATAGCAAGTTAACAGCTGGAAGTACTGTAATGTATTTTGGAACTTGTCATTTTAAATATGACGTGTTAGGTTTGGGAGTCTCTAGTTGGCAGAGGTAGGTAGCTTTGACCAAATAGGGACCCTTGCGTCTAGTCAGGGTAAGGGGGTACACTCCTAAAATAACCCCTGCTCACCCCCTTGGTAGCTTGGCATGAGCAGACAGGCTTATCTCAGAGGCAGTATGTAAAGCATTTGTGAACAGATACAGTAACCCAGTGACAACACTACAGATGGACACCACACAAGTTGTAGTATAAAAATAAGAATTTTTATATAGACTTAACACAAGACCACAAACGACAAAAATCCACACTACTGTACTAAAAAATGGTGGAAATAGCTTAGTTCTCTTAAGATGTAAAATGCCACACTTTGAGTTCAATGTACCTTTGGATGCGTTACGCTAAACAACGAAAGTGTTGCAGGGAAGGTGATGCGTCGGTTCCTTACACGCAAGAACGGTGAAGGGTCGGGTCCCTACTGATGCGCAGGGGATGCATCAGTTATTCTGGATGTGGAGGTGGAGCCAGCATTGTGGAGGAAAGGCACAGCCCTATTCAGGTCCCAGATGCAATTCCTCCCTCCCATGTACATGCAGATCTCTCTATTCAGCCCTGTGCTGACTCACCCTGTCTCCTGGAATCCCCAAAGTCTTCAAGGGTTAACCAAACTATCCTATCCTTTACCTCACCATCCAGTGCCTTGCACATGTACCCCACATCACTCTCCTGAAATTGGCAAGACAGTATCTGACTGTCTCTGTCACTCAACCCACACTCTTCTGGGTGGTCTTCACACTCACATACCAGAACTTCAACCTTGGGGGAACCCCTCTCTCTGTACCTCTCATCTAGAGTCAGTAGAGTGTCTCTCCCACCACTAGAACCATGAACCCTTGCGTCAGTTTTCCCATTCTCCTCAGGGACACTGCGTACCACTGGAGCTACCTCATGTCCTTGAACCTCCTGGTGTATGTCAACCCCCTCCTTCAAGTCAGGCGCCACATCTCTGGATGTATGTACTGCTCCCTCAGCACTAGATAATTCAATTTTGCTGCCACGGTCTGAGCTGGACTTCATCTCCAACCCAGCCAAGCTCACTTCCTGAGCTACCCACATTTCTTTTTTCTGGGCTGAGACACTCATGGCTTCAAGCCTTTCGGGCTCCAAATCAAGCTCCCTCATTGTCAACTCATGCTCAAACTGTATCCTCTTTTCCTCTTGGGCCAATTTCCTATTTTATACCTCCAATTGAGCTCGGCCAGCTCCATCTCATGCATTCTCCACTCCTTCTGTCCTTTAACTCCTCTGGGGACAGGTCTTTGGTAGAAACACTGCTACCTACTGGGGAGGTTGCTCTCCTTCCCCCTGGACCCAATGGTCCATCCAGCTGCTCATCTGGATTGTCAGCCCCCTCCTCATTCTCAGGGGTATTCCTTGCTTTGACCCAGGCCCTCAGCGCCTTTTGGAACTCATCTTTTTTGGAGAGACCGGTCATTGCAACTTTAAATTTCCTGCAGAAGTGCTTTAGCTGTTTTATATTGTAGCATTCCAGTTTCTCCTCTTCTCACTCAAACTCAACTGATGCTATAGATGCTGCTTTCTCCATGGAGGTTAAACTTAGCAGTTCTTTGCAAAAATAGAAAATCCCAGGAAATCAATCTACCAAAAGTATGTGGTTGCGTTTGGTCTGCACTCATTAGTAGTGTTCACCAAGTCCAAATCCTCACCGCTGACCACCAATATTAGATTTGGGGGTCTCTAGTTGGCAGAGGTAGGTACCTTTGACCAAATAGGGACCCTTGCGTCTAGTCATGGTAATGGGGTACACTCCTAAAGTAACACCTGCTCACCCCCTTGGTAGCTTGGCACGAGCAGACAGACTTATCTCAGAGGCAGTGTGTAAAGCATTTGTGAACACATACAGTAACCCAGTGACAACACTACAGATGGACACCACACAAGTTGTAGTATAAAAATAAGTATTTTTATATAGACTTAACACGAGACCACAAACGACAGAAATCCACAATACTGTACTTAATGCCACACTTTGAGTTTAATGTACCTTTGGATGCGTAACGCTATACAACGAAAGTGTTTCAGGGAAGGTGATGCGTTGGTTCCTTACACGCAAGAACGGTGATGCGTTGGGTCCCTACTGATGCGCAGGGGATGCGTTGGTTCTTCTGGATGTGGGTAGGTGTTGCTTTGGTTTCTTACTGCGCTTCCGTGGCGATGTAACCAGCAGCGCCGTGATGTGATGAAGATCCGGTGCAGTGAAACAAAGATGGCGTCTTCTTCTGGATTCCACACGATACATGCACGCCCGACGGCCGTGTGGCGACTCAACGATTCTTCTGAGCCGCTACAGGCCCTACGACACACTTCCTGGCAATGCGGCGGCTTCTGATGCAACGTCAATCCTCTTCTCCGGCGATGCGAGGTGCTTTGGCGATGTGGTGGGACAGCTGCAGTGACGTTAACATGCTTCTCCGTTGATGCGGCAACGTCTCATGCTACGTCGATTCTCTTCTCCGGTGATGCAACGACAGCCGCGGCGACACACTTCTTCTTCCTGAGTCGCGCATCCAGCTCCTTGCGACATGCAGTCCCTCAGAAAGCCAACACAACAGCAGGCACTTCTAAAGGACTCTTTGGGATCTGGTTGGTGAAGTCTGTTGTCCCTGAGACTTCAGCAGGAGGCAAGCTCTATCTCAAGCCCTTGGAGATCCTTCACAAGTTGATTGAAAGTAGCACAAGCATCCTTTCTCCTCTCTTTAGCAGTCAGGCAACCACTGCAGGCCAATCCCTCACGCTTAGGGATAGTCTCTCCTCAGTCTCTCTGGTTCCTCTCCTCAGCAAAGGTTTCTTCTTGTTTCCCAAAAGTGATCTAAAGTTCTGGGGTCTGGGTACCCACTTTTATACTAATTTTCTCTTTGTTCTCTGAAGGCAGAGAGCCTTGGCCTAGTCCAAACAAGTTCTTGGCAGTCCTGGAGCACTTTGTTGACAAGACTCCAGCTTTCCATTCACAGTGTAGGTCAGGGCCATCAGACGCACCACAGGAGGTGGAGCAAGCATTGTGGAGGGAAGGCACAGCCCTATTCAGGTCCCAGGTGCAACTCCTCTCTCCCATATACATGCAGATCTCTCTATTCAGTCCTGTGCTGACTCACCCTGTCTCCCGAAATCCCCCAGCCCCTGTCACTCAAACTCCAGACAAGTAGTTTTTTTTTTTTGGGGGTTCAAATCTGCTTTATTGGAATAAACAAAGTATGGTACACAGCTTGGGTTGCCCACATCCCGGAGGCCGGCAGCAGGAGAAGATGAACAATACACAGCCCAGAAGCCGGCATCCCGGGGGCCCGGCGGCACATTACAGACTTATATGACGCTGGATCCGCATCCGGTGATGTAGGACAAGTGAGGATGAGCAGCAGTCGAACAGATTTCTTTGAGCGAGAGAAGAGTCTCACTACTGTTTTGTAGTTTGTAGAACAAGAACCAAAACACCCCAACCAGGTAAAAACAAAGAGGCAGTGTATGACCGTGTAGTAGTGGCGAGTGATAGTGGTGTACTGTGGTAGTCCGGGCAGGTAGTGGCGTGTGGGGGAAATTGTGTCCAGAACTTCCTTCCCAGTGCTGTAGAAGTCAGCAGAGTTTCAACTTAGGAAATCGCAGGGTGTCTCGGGATATCGCCCGCCAGAGGTGTGAAATCGTGTCTTGATGGCGAGGGAGGGTGTACAAGCACAGAGAGGAAGAGGGGGCAGACCGGTCTAGGCAGGGCAACACACATCATCAGGGAGTCCGTGGGGGCAGGTGGGCACACATAGAGAGGGAGGGCTGAAAGCCACATCGGGAGCTATAGGTTAAGTTCTGGGAGAGGGTCCAGGGTGCTGCGGAGTGACAGGTACGTCACCCGATTGCGCGTCTTCGTTTGAGCGCCTGAGCAGGTAGTGCACCAGAGGATCCCAGATGTCCCCGGGCCGGCATGAGAGAGGCAGTAGCTCAGCAAAGGTGGTATGCTGATCCTGGCAATATGTCAAATCCGCAAGCCAGTCCTTGAACTTGGGCGCCCTTCCCCTGCTCCAGCGGCACGCAACACGCCGCTTAGCCAAGAGCAAAGCTGTGTCAACGAATTTTCTGCAATCTCTAGGCAATTGCATCGTGTAACCGAGGACGGCTACCAGAGGGTCCGCAGGGATCTCCTCTCCCACCATCTCCGCAATGGCCTCCATCACCTGTCGCCAGTAGCGGGCAATCTGGGGGCAAGCCCATGCCAGGTGAAGAAAATCAGCATGGTCGGCGCGACAACGCTCACAACGATCATTATCAGACAACCCAAATCTATACTTCCGGACCGGCATGTAATATATCCTCTGAAGGAATTTGTAGTGAATAATTTTCAATCTGCAACTGGCAGAGATGCGGGAAGTCAGGGTACAGAAGTGTTTCCACTGGTCATCTGAGATATCTATGGCAAGCTCCGCGGACCAGTGTAGCCGGGCAGCAGAGACCTGTACCAGAGCAGCACCGCGGATCTGGCGGTAGAGCCCAGAGACCAAATGGGTCCCGTCTTGCGATCCCAAGAGGAAGTGCAGCGGTGGCAGGATCGCAGGCTCATCAGGGTAGTCAGGCAGGATGGCACGCATCCCCGCGCATAGCCGAATATAGTAAAAGAGTTCAAGGGGCGTATGCTCATGCGTTTTAAAAAACAGGTCAGCGGACTTGAAATGGTTCTCGAGAAACGGATCACCCCAGCAGGTGACAAGTAGTTTATCACAGAGTTGACAGAATCCCAGTTCTGATAACAAGGAAAGTTGTGGATGATAGGTGAGCGGTAGTCTGGGGGAGTAGGGCAGCGGGCATAACAGTCGCCTAGCGATACGGCGCCATGCATCTAATGTGCAGGAGACCGAGGTATTCGACGTGGTGATGGATGTCTCAGGACAGTGTAGCAGGCCGCTGAGCGGGAGTGGGTGCACAATCCAGTCCTCCACCGCTATATGCGGCATGAAGGGAGTAGGAGCCATCCAGTGGTAGGCAAAATGCGCCTGCGCGCACTGATAGTATGTTTCAAAATCGGGGACATCGAATCCTCCCTGGTTGTAGGGAAGGGTCAGTGTCGACCACTTTAAACGGGGAGAGTTGCCACCCCAGAAAAGCCTGCGCAGCTCCGTGCGGAGTGTCGTGAAAAAAAAGGCACCAGGGTAGTAGGGGATATTAAGAAAAAGATATAGGAAGCGGGGCAATATCACCATTTTTATGAGTGAAGCCCTTCCAGCCATGGAGAGTGGTAACGTGATCCATCTATCGACGGAAGCAGTCAACTTGGTTATGGCTACCCCATAATTGGATCGTAGTGTCTCGTCCTTATCACGAGAAATACGGATGCCCAAATAACGAAGATCATCGCGGCACCATACCAACGGGTAATCAAGACGGAAGGCGTGCACCGCATCCGTAAGAGGAAAAAATTGCGACTTGGCCCAATTGATGTGAACACCTGACACCCCCCCGAAAAGGATGAATTCCCGAAGCAGGGGATTGAGGTGCATTTCAGGATATTTGACATACAGCGTGATGTCGTCCGCATAGAGGGACACATCAATTTGCCGCTGCAGGCATTGTACCGCTCCCGCTCGGTGTAATTGACGTAAGCGACAAGCAAGTGGTTCGACCGCAATAGCAAATAACAGAGGGGAGAGCGGGCATCCCTGACGGGTGCCTCTCGTGAGTGTGATAGGTTGCGACAGCCATCCATTAATCAGTACCTTCGCCGTGGGGTCCGTGTATAAGAGGCGAACCCAGGCTAGGAACATTTTAGGGAACCCCATGCTAGCCAGGACCGAGAAGAGGTAGGCCCATTCGACAGAGTCGAACGCCTTGGTGGCGTCCAGGAACACAGCCGCCACTGGGACGTCATGGTGGACCGTGCGGAGCAGGGAGAAGAGGGTGCGAAGATTATGGGATGTGGACCTGCCTGCAACGAAGCCAGATTGGTCAGGCAGGACAATTCTGGTCATTAGCAGCGAAAGCCGTGTGGCCAGAATCTTGGCGAGGATCTTAACATCGCAGTTTAGGAGGGAAAGTGGACGGTAAGAGTCACAGGAGGAGGGATCTTTATCCGGCTTCAAAAGGGAGGTGATAACTACCTCGCGCATAGAGCAGGGTAGTATCCCATCAGCGAGGGACTCGGTAAAGACCTCTCGGAGCACGGGCGCCATAATGTCGATATAGGCTTTGTAGAACTCAGCTGGTATGCCATCGAGCCCCGGGGCCTTACCATTTTTGAGGGACATGATGGCCTCGCGAACCTCGTCCAATTCAAAAGGTGCCGCAAGAAACTCCCTGTCCCCATCGCTAAGCCAGCACAGCGCCACGTCATTGAGGTATTCAGCGTATGGTGCGTCCACCTCTGCCGTGGATGTATAAAGTGAAGAGTAGTGTGCCGTGAAGGCGGAGAGTATCGCATCCGATTCTCTGATGGTGGCACCGGACTCATCGGTAAGCTCCAGTATAGTGTTTTGCACCCGTGATGGACGTGTGATCGCAGCAAGCACTTTTCCAGGCCTATCCCCCTCACAGTATTTCCGGGCTACCCCGATACTTCGCTTCTCTGGCCGCCTCCTCCTCATATTTGGACAGTGTCTCTCTAAAGGTCGCGTGCAGGTGTGGGCCAGTGTCTAACGTCATGCGGAGCTCTAGAGCCCGCAGGTCCCTTTCCAGTGTGGTGATGGTGTGTAGGATATCACGCAGTACCCCGTGGCTTTTTGAGATGCAGAGCCCCCTGATAGTGACCTTGAAAGCCTCCCATATGTGTTCAACGGACTCCACCGAGCCCTTGTTCCTAGGAAAGAAATCCTCAATCTCCTCACCCAGCTCAGTGCGAAATAAATTGTCGAGAAGCACATCGGGACGCAGTCTCCACTGTGGCCGCGGACTGTCCCACCCAGGAGTTCGGAACTGCAACTTCACAGGGCTGTGATCAGAATAGGTTCTAGGCAAATGGTCCACCCCCAACAATTCTATAGCAATGTCCCTGTTAACCAGAAAGTAATCTAAGCGCGCCCATGTCCCGGTGTGAGATGTGAAGTGTGTACCCTCCCGTCCAAGGGGATGTAGGTGTCTCCAGGCATCCAATAGTCCACCCTCCTCTACCACTCCCTCCAATGCTTCCCTGGCCCTAGGCTTGTAGGAGCTAACACCATCCGCTCTGTCTAGGGGGGACGCCAGCGCCAGGTTGAAATCACCACCCCAAATGATGTGTCGCGCCCCAACGGCCACAATCTTACCCCACAATGTGGAAAAAAAGGCAGGTGAATCAATATTCGGTGCATACATTGATACAAATAAATAGACGTCATGGCCCACCCTACCCCACAACAAAGCATAATGGCCCTCTCTGTCCACCGCCTCCCCAAAGCGGCGAAAAGGCACTCCGCGGGCAATGAGCACCGCCACACCCCTTGCATAAGTCGAGTAGGAGGAAAAAACACGGGTACCAGCCCACTTCGACGCAAAAGAGGCATCACCTCGCATAGGCAGATGCGTCTCCTGCAGCATGGCAACCTGCACATGATGTCTATCCAGGTAGGCAATAACATTTCTGCATTTTTTAGCATTGTTCAATCCTCGGATATTCCATGATAAACATGTCAGTCGCGCAGTTGCATTCAAAGTAGCCATGGACATAGCAACAGTAGAAGTGAGAGCGCCCGAGGGGGCCACATTATGAATCCACATCCACCCCTCCAGTACCAAGACACACACCAGGTTAGCAAATATACACACAGTCTAAGCAACGTTAACCTCATGAAATCCAGCTCCCCCCACCCACCCCAGCATCCCAATCATGCCAGTAGCCATGGAACCCCCCCACGCAGCCCTCCCCCCTCCCCCCCAACTGTAGCAACGCAAACAGCCAAAAACGCAACAAGGCAATGGGGAACACCCGACAGAGGTACATCATAAAGCGCGCACTGCCACTATCTGGCCCGTAGCTCCAGAACTATACCGCCCTCGGTGGAGACTAGGGCCGAGAAAGTGGTCCTTGGTGTACGTTACCACTGGGGTGCAGGGTCCAGACAGGTCCATCCCTCTCGTATCATCCCAGCTATTAAAGTCTGAGCCGCTGCTAGCAAGCAGGTCGGTGCAGTGCATATGCAACTCAAAGTATGTAGGGTTAGTTAGTCATCATGGTGCACTGGAGGTAGGTCAGCATTCTCCTGTTCGTCTGCAGATGCACGTTCGTCCCTGCGTGCTCTTCGGATCGTCTTCAGGAAATCCTCAGCTTTTTGCGGGTTGGTGAAAAAGCGTTGCTTGCCTTGGTGGGTAACTCGGAGCTTTGCAGGATACAAGAGGGCATAGTCTATTTGGGCCTCCTGCAGTTTTTTCTTCACTGGAAGGAACTTGCGCCGTTCATCCTGAACCATCGGTGTAAAATCGGGGTAGATGGAAAAGGTGATACCGTCGTATCGCAGTGATCTTTGAGTCCGAGCAGCTCTGAGGGCTGTATCGCGATCGCGATAATTCAGGAGACGAGCAATTATAGGCCTCGGTGGCAAACCAGGCTGGGGCATAGGCGCCAGGGAGCGGTGGGCCCTCTCCACAATGAACTGAGGCGAGAAAGCCTCCTCTCCGATTGAGCCTCTAAGCAATTTCTCCACGTATAGCTCCATCCTACCCGTGGCGGTGGATTCCGGAACATTTGTAATGCGGATATTGTTCCGGCCGCTGCGCGCTTCTAAGTCCTCATTCTTTGCCGCTATGACGCGAAGTAGATTGTCCATTCTGGCCAGCTGCGTCATGTGGGTCGTAGTGACATCAGTGTTGTCGGAGATCCTCTGCTCCGCAGTCGTAATACGCTCTTCATGGCGGTCGACCTTGTGGACTAAGGCGTCCAGTCGAGCCGTGACCCCATCCACCTTCTCCACAACGGTGGCGAAGCCCTGACGCATCTCCTGTATCAGGTTGGTAAGGTCCACAGCTGGGGCAGGAGGCGGGGTAGGCTGCGGAGATGGCGCGCTAGGCCCCGGGTTCGTCTGTGTCGATGTGGCGCTTTTACGAGCGCTGTCGAAACTCAGCTTGGGTTGGCGAGTCTCGGGCCGCCCCATGGCAGTGTCTGGAGGCAAGTGATGGGCCAAGATGAGGGATGGTAGAGCAATTAAGCGCAAGGTCAGGTCCCACAGGGAAGATGCAGCCAGCAGTAGGCAGGAAGATCACAAGCTCGGTATGCCTCAATATATAGCAGTAGAGGCGCCGTCAAGGAAAAGCGCTATGCAGCCTCCAAGCGCTAAGAGGTAGTAGTTAAATGTCCAGCCAGAGGCACGTGGTCCTAGTGGTGGGCACTCGCAGCACAGAGCCGGGTGAGGGAAAGGCCAGGGCACCTATAGCGACAGCGGGCAGCAGGGTCCAAATCAGAAGGGCAGCCAGCGGCAGTTAGCAGCAGGGTATCGTGACTCACTGGTTGGCGCCGCATAGGAGAGCAGCCACGCAGCATGTGCACAGCCAACAGGGCCTCCGGCACCCGACGTGATATAGTGAGCTTCAGGCGAATGAGGCGGGACGTGACAGGGGCATTCCGCGCAGGGGGGCCAGCCCCGAGCCCCGGTCAGCAGGTCCAGCGGTCCGCGCTGTACAGGCCAGGATCCGCGGCAATGCGGGTGACAAGCACGACAGTCCGGAGGTGCCGCAGCTCCACCCGCCGTGCTAGTAGCGTCCCCCCCTCAGCGCCAGCAAGGTGAGTCAGCGGAGGCCGGGGGAGGGGGGGGACCCAAGGCGAAGTCCTCAGCAGTCGCCTACCTGCGCGGTCGCCCCCGCACGCCGTCCCAGGAGGATTCCGAGTGCGGAGTCTCAAAGCGGCCTGGAAGCCTCGTGGCAGTCCCCGGGGACGCGTGTCCGCAGCGGCCGGGTGTCTGTCTCCTGCAGCTCCAAAGCGAAAGTCGGGCAGATTTCAGCAGCCCGTAGCTCCGGCTCCAGTGCCCGCAGAAGCTCCAAACTTGGATCGAGTGAAGAGTACAATGTCTGGATGTGGAATCCGGTCTTCTGGGGGTGATACAGCACCCCGAGGCGCAGGATCGAGGAAGGATCGATAACCAAGGAGCGGGAGCTGCAAGTCTAGGCAGCCATTCCGCAAGCGCGCCCTCTAGCGCCCCCTACTCCAGACAAGTAGTTGAAGTTGAAGTTGAATTTCTACCTAGTTTCCTGAGTCAGTTAGGATAATAAGATGTAATAATCAAACTGCCCATTCTGGCCTATGGGGAACAGTTAGCCTTGCAAAAGTGAAAAACCAAAATGGCTGTAATTCACTATTAGGACATGCCACACACATCAGGACATGACCTACCCTTTGCCTACAATGCACCCTGCCCTTGGGCCTATCATAGGGATGACTAATATGCATAAAAGGGAAGGTTTAGGGACTGACAAGTGGGTGCAGTTGCCCAGTCAACATGGCAGTACAAGACTGCACACAGGCTCTGCAATGGCAGACCTGAGACACACTTTAAAAGGCTGCTTCTGTGGGTGGCACAAACAGTGCTGCAAGCCCACCAGTAGAATTTGGTTTACAAGCCCTGGGTACACTCAGTGCACTGTACTAGGGTCTGACAAGTAAACCAAACCAGCCAATCATGGAGTCACTAATCCATACATCAATTTACCATAGGGAGAGCAAATGCACTTTAGCACTGAGCAGCAGTGGTAAAGAGCCCAGAGTCATAAAACAGCTAACAAAAGGTCAGAAAAAATACAAGAGGAATCAAAAAACTTCTGGGATGACCCTGCAAAAATAGCCAAGTCCAACATAATGTTTTAAAATTTTGATATGTAAATTATGTAACTATTGTTTATATTTTTGTAGCCCTGAATAAGACCCAAGGGTGACAAAACGTGCTGGCTATCACTACAATCAAAACACGATTTTAAGAAAGAAGATCACAAATAAAGGAATTTTATAACTACTTGGATGACTACTTACGTTATATGGAATCATGCATGTCAATTTCTTATGATATATATCACATAATTTGACTTATTTGATCTTTGGTGTGCTGGGTTATTATTGTTTTAAGTATCAACATTGTCCCAGGTGGAGGTTTATGGTGGCGGATCGCCTGTACTCGTGCACCTGTTTCTTCTTATACAATTATATGCAACTAGTGATATGTGCCATTTTTTTGTAAATCATTTGTAATATCCTACTTTTTATTAGTGTGTATTGTAGAGTTTCTGCCCCAGCTGTGAGGTTTACATTTAGTGCATTTCTCAAGTCCAAATCCATTTGGACTTTTGTAAATGTTTTTAGATCCTTACTAGTTCAGATATCCCTCATTGTTCATATGCTTAAAGGATCTAATTTATTGAATCCTTTGGGTTGTGCCTTTTTCTTTACATATTGTCTTGCCCACGAAAGGGTAATATATGTCAAGACATTTTAAATCCCACTGCTGACATCGCTGAATGCTATACTTTATTTAACATTAGAGGGTGTTATGGTAGGTTAGCTACTCTATTACTGCCATAGAGATATGCAGTGCCTTCCCTCGTGTCCAACAAGACAAGGACAGCACAAAAAGTATAGGGGAGAGATGACAGCCCTGCCTTGTTCCTATTTTTAAATTTTAATTTCTTGAGAATGCCTTTCGAAAGAATGTAACCCTTTGTTGGCAGCCTACGATAGTACCATAGTTGGTTCTTGTACTGTTCTGGTACAGGCCACACGTCCAAATAATCATTTCAGATTCAACTTAGTGCTTCTAGTTGGGATAAGTCCTGAATGATCAGGGTGGACTAGTAGTTCTATAACTTTACTTAATCTAATTTTCCAGTATCTGTGCCAAAATGTTTGTCTCCACAGTTAAAAGTGATATTGGTCTATATGAACAAACTTTCCATCTTGATTTTAGTGGGTGTCTTCAGTGTATACAGTATTTGACAGTGTTTTCTTTTACTTTTTTTGTTGGTTGTAGGTCTTTGTGCTAGTAGTGTTACTTATTACCTTCATTGGTTTTAGTGTGATCCACTTGCAGTCCCGGTGAATGGCCATGTAGAGCAGATGCAATAGATGTCAGCATGTTTGGAATGCGGCACTATTGGTGTAGAGGTGTGTGTAACATTTGGGAATTGCAGCTGAGTTACTCTTTGGTTGGTTTGCTTTTATATTTACATACCATTATCTGTGCTCCAGCTTATTTTTCCTTTTCCTCAACCTTACTTTGTAGTAGATAGTCACAGTTTTCCTGCCGCTCCCACATTTACACCTCAAAGGCCGAACAACATCTACATAGTTCTGCTTAGAGCCAAGTGAGATCTCCCACATAAGAGATGGGATTATTTTGTAACCATTCCCTTTATTTAGGCCTTTTTTTATCATGAACTGTCTCCAGCCTTTGATGTCAGGAAGGATATCTGAAGATAGTATTGTTAGGGTGACCAACTGGCATTGGTGCAAATTCAGGACGGTGAGTGTAAAAATTCAGGACAAAGGGTCAAAATTCAGGACACAAATTCAGGACAGGGGGTCAAAATTCAGGACAAAACTTCAGGACTATAGGTACGTTTTACAGACCCATCAGAGGTCGCGTAATAGTATATAAGTAAGCCCAGCCATTTCCACACATATTCAACAGTTTGCAAACCTATCCATCATGTATCCTTCCATCTATCATTTCACTCATCCATCCCTTCATCCATCCCCTCATCCATCCTTTCACTTATCTCCATTATCCATCCATCCATCCACCATTTCACCCTATCCATCTGTACACTTATCCATCCACTCTTTATCCCATCCATCCATTAACTCATCCATTCAGCCATTTACCCTTTCACCAATCCAGCCATCCTTTCACTTACTAATCCTTCCACCCATCCACTATTTTAGTCATCCATCCATCCTCCCTTTCTCTCTCCATCGACCTTTTCACTTAGCCATCCTTCCTTCCATCCATCCATCCACCCACCCATCCATCCATCTACTCATCCACTCATGAATCCATCCATTGATCCTATCACTCATCCATCTATCATTTCACTCCTTCACGCATCTATTCATCCTTTTGTCCATCTACCCTTCCTTTCACTCACTCATCCATCCTTACATCCACCCTTTCACTCATACGTCCATTCATTCACCCTTGCACTTATCAATCCATCCATCATTTCACTCATCCACCTACCCACCCATCATCCACCCACTGATCCATCCTTTCACCCACCCACCATCCAATCCACTGATCCATCCTTTCACCCACCCACTATCCACCCACCCACCCACTCACCCACCCACTATCCACCCACCCACCCACTCATCCATCCATCCATCCTTTCACCCACCCACTCATCCATCCATCCATCCTTTCACCCACCCACTCATCATCATCCATCCATCCTTTCACCCACCCACCCACCCACTCATCATCCATCCATCCTTTCACCCACCGACTCTCCATCCATCCATCCTTTCACCCACCCATCATCCATCCATCCATCCATCCGTCCTTCCCCTCATCATCCATCCATCCTTTTCCCTCATCATCCATCAATCCTTTCCCCTCATCATCCATCCATCCATCCTTCTACCCACCAACTCATCATCCATCCATCCTTCCCCTCATCATCCATCCATCCTTTTACCCACCCCCTCATCATCCATCCATCCATCCACCCTTTCCCTCATCATCCATCCATCCACCCTTCCCCTCATCATTCATCCTTTCACCCACCCCCTCATCATCCATCCCCTCATCATCCATCCATCCATCCATCCATCCTTTCACCCACTCATCCATCCATCCTTCCCCTCTATCCATCCCTCATCCATCCATCTCCTCATCCATCCATCCATCCCCTCATCGATCCATCCATCCCCTCATCCATCCATCCCCTCACCCATCCATCCATCCCCCTCACCCATCCATCCATCCCCTCACCCATCCATCCTTCCCCTCATCCATCCTTCCCCTCATCCATCCTTCCCCTCATCCATCCATCCTTCCCTCATCCATCCATCCTTCCCTCATCCATCCTTCCTTTCAGCCATCATCCATCCTTCCCCTCACCCATCCATTTATCCTTCCCCTCATCCATCCATCCATCCATCCATCTCCTGATCCATCAATCCTTCCCCTCCATCCATCCACTCCATCCATCCTTCCCCTCCATCCATCCTTCCCCTCCCCTCCATCCATCCATCCATCCATCCATCCATCCATCCATCCATCCATCCATCCATCCATCCATCCATCCTTCTCCTCATCCATCATCCTTCCCCTCATCCATCTTTCCCCTCATCCATCATCCAGCTACCCTTCCACCCATACATCACGCTATTTACATTTTCTCTCCATCCTTTCCCTCACTCATCAATCCATCCATCCTCTCTCATTAGCCATTTATTCAATCTTTCATTCATCCATTCACCCTTTCACTAATTCATCCAGCCATTCACCCATCCCTTCACTTACTTACTCGCCGACCTTTCCATATTAATTTTGAGCTGAGCCCTTTTGAGAAGGGGCCCATCAAGAACTTCACCCGCGCTGCAGGAACCGTTCCAGGACTGGGACAGTAGCCACCCGGGGAGGAGACAGGATCCACCACAGGGGGGGACAGGAGACTTCACAGGCAAGGGGGGGACAGGAGCCACCACATGGGGGGACAGGAGCCATTACTGGGGGGGACAGGAGCCATCACAGGTGTGGGTGGACTGGAGCCACAACATGGTGCCATCACTGAGGGGAGGACAGGAGCCATCACAGGAGAGGGAACACAGGGGTGGGCATGCAGTATTCTAGTATCATCTTGGGCTCCTCTCCTGCACAAGACAACGAGAAGACAGACTCTCTGTCCAAAATGCCATCCCCCACTGTGATGTACAGTACTTACAGGCGATACTCCAAAAGAACTGATTGAACTGATTGTCCTCCATACTTTGTTAATCAGTGTGGGTGCGATTGTGCCATTTCTTTATTTTCTTAAATTATAGACTGCATGTTTGAAGAACCGAGGTTTGCTTACAATTTAGTGACAGTAATCAAGCTCTGTGAAGAGAACCACGTGCTGCCTCAGTGTAATCAGGGGTGTAATCTGGCCGAGTCTCGGATATTTGGGGCCCTGGGTAGAAATTGAACGTGTGAGCCCCACTCTAAATAGCAGAGACATGACACATTCAGGGCTGTTTGCATGTGAATAGATGTCGCTGCTCCTGAACCGGCAGCCCCTCCCTCTCAGTCACCTTCGAAGCACCTCTTAACAGGTCATCAAGGGCTGGAGGTGTGATGGTTGTTATCCCGCTGTGCCTCTACAGTGCTGCGGGGCATCTGAGGAGCTTTGGTACAGCATCGGAGTGAAGAAAAGAGGTGGGTTCAAGCTGTGCCGGCTTTAGGGTGGAGCAACCGGTGCCCTGTTAAAATGACGGACAAATGGCGTCCATTAAAGATTCCTTAACGGACAACGGACAGACGGCCGAAATTACGGACTGTCCGTGAAATTTACGGACGGTTGGTCACCCTAAGTATTGTCAGTGAAGCAGAGGGAACGGGATTGGCAGTTGTCAGGGTGGAAAAAACCTTCTGGTGTAAACACATTCTGCGTAACCTTGACTTCTCTCAGTGTGCTCCATTTGGGCAATTGCTGGTGGGTGGTGAAGACTTGAATGCACACAAGCAAATGTAAAATACTGATTAACTGAGGTATTCACACTTATCACAATTTCCATCAAAGCATATAACACTGCTACCAAGTAATCAAAGTAATCACCTGAGGGTTAGGATCTGACATCCTAGAAAATTGCTGATAAGTGAATGCTTTTACTACACAACTACAGTGCAAGTTCTTATTTTTCACAGCAATGAAGATTTAAAATATTCTATAGCAATACATTTTCTTTTGCCTTTGTTGTTTCTGCACAACTTGATTCACCGCTAGTTCTTCTATGGTTTTCTTGGCGGTTACTACACAAACAAGATTTCAGGTTCTCAACTCTATGGGATGTGTGCTTTTTGTCTTTTATCGCTGCGAGAACTAGTCTTCCACCATGACCAAAGTTATCGAAGGCATGGGAATGCAATCAAAGTTTTTTTAGTTTTTTTTTTAAGGTGATTCTATGGAGATCTTCGACTAAGCTATCCTTGAAAGGTTCTTGCAGATTGGCAGGAAATTCAGTGATGCAGTAGAAAAGCAGGCAGCATTCTGCTGGTGGTGTGGCCAGAAAGCCAAGCATAGATATCAATCTGGGTGCCGTTTCGATAAAGCTGTGCCCAAGGAGGCTGCCACATCCCCATTTTCTCATGTGACTCCAACTTGTTGAACATCAGGCTATTCAATACAATGCAGTGGATTACCAAATGGTGAGCAAGATACTCCCCATTTGAACCTCTTTCTTTGTGGAGTCTTAAGATCAATTGATTGATTAAGATTTGCAAAGCACACTCCTGCCTAGAAAGGTGTCCTGGTGCTCTGTGTGAGACGCAGCAGATGACCAAAATATATAGTCTGTCAATGAAGAACTGAGGTGTGCCTAGAGATGCTTCCACACATTTAAACGCTGAGGGATGATGCAGCTCCAACATGGGCGCTGTTAATTACTCAGGAAAGAAGAATTAAATGTTCACTAATGTGATATTGGACCATATTCAGGAGATTGCTAAGCGCGTCAAAGGATCTAACAAAGAAGTTGGGCACATAATCTTATGCAGGCATTTAAGCATACTGACAGGATGGCTGGCACAGCTTGTATTCCATGGCAGTACAGACCGCAGACCTATTCGAGGAGCCAAGGTGTTTCATCTGTTGAGTATGTATCTTTCTGGGTGAAGAGAATGGTTGTGGCAAATGCTTCATTCTACATGGTGGGGCAATAGCATTTTGACCTAGAATATTGTAAGGCCTTTGCTCAACGATCCATGCTATTTTTTTAACCCCTCATAATCTCTGAGGCCAGAAGACCTTCACAAGACTTGCCAATGGGTGCAGCTATCTTGAATATCTAGAGCATACGTTTCTTGTGGTCCATAGCGTAATTGCTAGGCAATTGAGGTACATTGTTGCTGCGCTCGGGTCATTCTGTTCAAATACTTGATGTCTGTTATTTCGTCAAGTTGGCAAAAGTAATCTATAAGACAAGTGATGGATCTCACACCTCACTTGAAAATGATCTAGACTTGCACTTTATTTTCACAAGGAATAATCTAGAAATATGATTTTTTTGCACATGTTTTCTTTAACTAAGAGGCATTCATTAGAATTAGAATTAAAACCTCTATTCATTTCGACTGGGAGTTATCCATGTGGGCTATGAACTAATCGCTTCTGAATAGCATCTGTGGAATCATGATGGCAAATAATTATTGTAGTGTGGTATGCAGATATTGTTAGCAGCAAATATATGAATACCAGGGTTTTGGCTCAAAAACACAATGTTTTCGAAAGCCTTTTATGTTGAAACTATCAATTTATTACTATGAATGCAAAGAGAAATAGGGAAAGAAGTTTCTTCATATTAAAGGTAGTTGTCGGTAATGAACAAAAAATAACAATCACTAGTGTGAGGCGCAGTTACTATATTTATTTATTTTATTCATTTCTTTGGTGATTTTCTAAAGTATAGACCTAACCTGGTGAGTGGTGAAGTGCTTTACTTTTAACAAGAAATAAGATAGAAAATAAAGAAAAGGAATACTGAGAATATAAGTGCAAAGAAAGGCCAGAGTAAAAGGATAGAGATAAGTTGCCGAGGAAGAATTTTACGGAGTTAAAGCCTGTTTTTTTAATGATATTTGGAAATGTACAGATACATTATGAAGAGGCAGATCTTCAGCTTCTTTTGTAAAAAAAAAAAAAAAAAAGAGCAGTGATTTGTACGATTTCAGCTCATCTGGGAGATTTTTCCAAAATCTAAGAGTCATACATGAGGATGCATGATTCAGGGTTTTACTCTTCTTTACTTTAGTATTCAATAGGATTTGTTCCTGCCCCCCTCCCCTGTACTCACAATTTGTCGTTTAAGTGACCAGGGAATGCTAGATTAAATGGCTTAGTGTGTTAAGCAGACAAATATGAAATGAGTTCTGGCTTCCAGCAGTTGACTCTGTAGGTCTCTTAAGACAGAGGTGATGTGGGTTTATTTTTTTTGTTCCGTTGATTAGCCATGCACCAGCTTGAAGGATGACTTTGAGAGGAGTTAAGGCATTTTTGGGAACATCCACGAGAGAGCCATTACCCCGTCTAACTGATAATTAACCAGTGTCTCTACTGTAGATGTGAAGTGTATTTGTTTAGAAGATGGTGCTGAATTTGTGTCGTTTTTGCCAGTAATAGTTTGGGAGGTCTTCTATCGAGCTGTAGAGTGAAGACGATGTTGAGGTGTTGCTGAATTCTGTTTGAGTTGTGGAGATATCTTTTAAAGATCACCTAAGGATTTTTGTCGTTTCTGATTTACCGCTGTTGATCAGTGTTATTGTGGTAATGTAGAAAGGAAGTACAAGTCCAGTCAAGTTTTAAACTTCAGTGAGATTAGTTGGTGACATTGGCAGGTCTAATATGTTACATTTTCTATATGTTTGTATTTTGATTCGTTTGTATGGGCTGTTTAACTCACAAATTTATTTTAGTTTAGCTATGGGTGGATTTTTGTGATATTCGAGACTATGTGAAAGCCCCAAGAAAGACATTAGTGTCTTCATGGATGTTACTAGGTTATTTTAATTATCCTGGAATAAGTGGGTATTCCATTGGAATAAGTGAAACGTGGAAAGCATAAGTGTTACTCTGGATGTTTGAGGGCGCTGAAGGGAAGCATGGCCTTTTGGGCTACCCTCCCACTCTTGGTATACCGCTGTATCTCTTTACTGAAAATTATTGCTCTACCGCGCCTCCTTTATTATTTTCGCACGTTGCCAATCTGGGTGCCCAGTTCCACCTTTAGAAGGCGGAAATCGCAGATGACCTTGTTCATATGGGGATCGGGCAGATGTAGGGTCGCTTTAACTACGCTCACTCGTCCGAAAGACGAGGGAGGGCTAGCGGTCCCGGACTTCGAGCTCTATTACCTAGCAGCTCAATTGCAGCTCTTCACACAGGAAGTGGCAAGGGTATTCCTTAGGACCGGAGCACGAGAGGGAAGGAGGCACTCCGCGACATGTCCTCGCTTATATAGCCGTACAACAAAGGCTTACTCTTAGAGATCTAACACTTGAAGAGCAAACGTTTCGGCTATGCTGGAACCGGTCCCAACGACGCGCGGGTGTGCGACATCCATATGCTCCTGAGATGCCTCTTGGAATGATAACGGGGTTCCCCCACGGGGGGGACTGGTCACAACTGCAGACCTGGGAGGACGCGGGGTTGCAGGTCCTTGGCGACCTCTACGAGGATGGGGCACTCATACCGTATCAAGATCTGCGGGAACGTTTTGACCTCCCACAGGGAGGATACCTGCTGCATGCCGCGGTGACTGGGGCCATACAGGAGCACTGGAGGGGGGGGGGCTCCTCGAACCAACAACGACCATGGCCTGTCAGTAAACCATGATGGCGGCTGGAACTTATAAGGCGGTAACGTGCCTATACTCTAGAATGCTCTGGGAGAATCTGCCGCCCCTGACGGTGCTAAAAGCCAAGTGGGAACGAGACCTGGAGAAGGAGATCCCCGAGACGTCTTGGGCCCAGATAGTGCGGCGGGCACGGAAAAGTACGAGAAATGCGCGCTTCCAGCAAATCCACTTTTATATACTTCACAGGGCTTACTTAACACCGGGAAAATTTGGGAAATATTTCGGGGCGGCCGAAGCGGCATGCCCCAGATGTACTGCAGGAGGAGCGGAGCTGGACCATATGCGATGGCCGTGCCCTGACCTGAGGGAGTACTGGAGGGCGATTGGTGACACACTGAACGAGGTCACAGAAAGGAATCTGCAGTATGACATGGCGATCAGTATTTTACACTGGTTCCCGCATACACTCAAAAATAAGACCACAAGTAAATTTATTGATATGGGCCTGCTGCTGGCTAAAAGGGAAATCACAAGACTTTGGAAGGCGAGAGTGGGTCCAACGCACAAGCGATGGGCTGGTGAGTTCCTGAAATGGGCTGCTTGTGAAAGTACACTTCGATACTCGCCGGAAACCAAGCGATAGAGCAATGGACACGGCGGCAGCATGGGAGGCGCTAGTACAGGCCTTAAGAGATAGCACACTACAAGAGGAGGGGGAGGATCCTGATCCTGACAGAGACACTACCCAAGACATTCCAGGCACATCACATACCTAGACAAACATAGGCTCCTGATAACACCCATAGATGTAGACTAAAAGGACCCTCAAGCGTAGGTGGTGGGATTTGGGAGGGGGGGGGAATAGGGAGTTGGGAACAGTTGCAAGTTTTTTGGGGGGATACGCGAGGAACTTAAAAAGCGGGCGTATATTCTCCTAGCAGAAGGATTGTTGCTGCTTGTATATTTATGCATATGACGCATCCCTGCTCGACGCCGCCCGACCTCGGGGTTGTGGGCCAAAAGGCTGTGTACGGAACTGAACAGGGAATAGTGAACTGGGGAGCCAGAGATGTAATGCAAGTACAGTAATGTTTTACGTAATATTAGACTGCAATAAAAACTACTTAAAAAAAAAATAAGTGTTACTCTGGTTAGGCTGGATTGTTAGTGTGGGTGGTCCAATGTAGAAAAATGTTGTACACTCTATGGTTAAGCAGAACCAACTTTTTTTGTGGATGACTACCATGCCACTTTTGTTAGGTCTGTCTTTGTGTATGAGCATATAGTTTTTGGCCCTAGAATGTCGGATGCGGTTGAGTATGTTTATGATAGCCAAGATTCTGTGATGAATAACCTTCAAATAAATACCAACCTCAATTGCATATAAATATAAATTGCATTTTAATATAACATTGTGTGACAAATAAGAACCTTAATATGAATAGCAACCCAACTACATATAATTTGGATAATAAACTTAGTTTCATTTCAGCTCAGAAGAAATACAGAGTTTAGTTTCAGAATAGAGAGTGGGAAAAACAGAGAGTGGTCTCAGGTATTATTTACTCACTGATGTTGGACTCCTAATCGAGTACACACCTGGTCCGCTTGACCAGCAAACGCAAGAAGCCATCTACAGCTTTTTTCACTGGATGGCTACCGGGGCCAGCCGCACTGTGAGTGGGCCATACTTTTAGTTTACACTTCTTTTTATTTAACAGCATTGGTTGGATTACAGTTCTGTGCTATACAGAGTATAGGGCTGTATACTGGGCTTCCCCTCTGTTTTTTGTGGGACCACCGCCTTTGCATTTACAAAATGTGCTGGTTTAGGAAACTTGGTAGATTAAAGCAGGATTTAGTCTTTTCCAATAACTAGAGGAATTTTGTTTATCCAGGAGGTCAACATCTCCTTAAACCAGTAGCAATCACAAGTATTTGGACTTAGTGCATGGTAGATATAGGTTGTATTCACCTTTGTCCTGGGTGTTTTGATAATGCATGCGTTTTGTAACCTGCAAAAGGTAGATTAGGTGTACTTTGCTTGTATAGTGTTGCAACATGTATTACGTTACTGTGCCTGGGGTGCCATTACTGCATTGTATTTTAATGAATAGCATATTTATCATTGTCATGAGCATAATTATTGTTTTACTTCACAAGACTTTCAAGTATATTTTAAACGCTAGTGTTCCTAATTAAGACGTGTATAATAATTTACAATTTTTAAATGGGTTTATATGGTTTTCTGGTTTCAGAGAGCGTACAGATTGCCCCTGAAGATGGGCATGTAATAGGCTGAAAATGCTCTTGGACCAGGGGAAGAGTGTAGAAGCAAACTTATATGGAATTAGAAATGAATAATGAGGTTGCACGATGAAATTGAGTAATAAAGCATTCCACATGTTACGTTTATGAATGATTCATTGAATAAATATGAGCGTAAACTTTATGTAGAACTGTTCAGGGGGGAGGTCTCTTGCGGCACATAGAATAGTCAATCGGAGGGAGACATGTACCAAAATTAGGACTGTGCCTTTCGTACAGTCATAAACTAGTCCAAAGACCCTCTATTGTACACAAACTGTGTCAAATAATAGAAAAGAAGAAAAAGGTTCAAAAGAAAGTGAAGTTTGTGGTTAAACAATTGCTGGGGTTGAATGTGAATACCAAGAACTCATAGTTATACACAACAGCTTTACCAAATTTAACACCTAGAATAATCTTTATATGAAATTAAACCTCTACAACTTGGCTTTCATGGGAAGACATAAATACAACATTTTTCAACATAAATAAAAATATTCAGGTGTAACACAATAACAGATGCACCTGGATGCTCAGAAAACGACGTGAGAAGAAGTGTACTGGAGATTATGTAGATTTTCCACAGCCTTGATAGGCTGAAAATCTGGATTTTATTAAAGACCCAGAGGCTAATATTAAGCCGAGTGGTGGTGGCAATAAAAGATTATTGCATAATATTGACCTCCGGGTCTTGACATAAAATTAGCCCTAAAAACAGAGGTGTAAATCCAGAGAAGATTCTACTGTAGAGCGAGGCAAGAATTATCCTCCACTTGCATGCAGTGAAAAATGGGATGAGCAAAATGTCTGCATTTCGAAATGTGGTCTCATCTTGGTTCTTTCCCTATTCAATACCATAAAGATGGATGAACATTGAAATTTCCACGTCAATCAATATGTCACAATGATACATCATTCAATAATGCATGGGTCGATGTGGAGTAATTCATGGAATTAAGGGACAAAAACCATTTAAACTGCCTTTAGCTCCCAATACTGAAACACTGGAATCAGTAAATCCAGAGCATCACATAAATGAACCCACAGTGACATCCAGGACTTTTAAGGTTGACCAGGTACATATCCCTGGAAGTCAAGCTCTCTGAAGCAATACCTAGCTTAACAAAACCTGGAAAAATGTTGGCCAGTGATGTGGAGGTGAACTGTACAACCATGGCCCTCAAATCACCAAAATGCCAGGAGTAGCAGAAGTGACATCACATGGTCTTTGGCAGAGGAAGTGATGTCATATGGCCCTTGACCCTGTTTTTTTTCCAGAAAGTCATGTTATGTTATGTTATATTATATGGGGGGATTTCTACAGCGCTCGGCTACTCCGAGGAGTGTCCCGGCGCTTCAGATCCTCCACTGAACAGAGGGGTGAGAGCAGAGTTACTTTACTGAGTGAACAACAGGGTCTTTAAATTCTTTCTGAAAGCAAGTAAATTGCCCGTGGTTCTAAGGGACACGGGAAGGGCATTCCATGACTGAGGTGCGATGAATTTAAAAGAACGACCGCCGCACCTGGCCCGCCTCGTGGTGGGAACCACGGCCAAGGCCAGAGTGGCCGATCTAAGTGATCTGGAAGGCAGGTAGAAATTCACCCGCTTCTGAAGATACAAGGCTCTCAGGCCATGCAGTGCCTTAAAAGCCAACGTCATTGTTTTAAAGAGAATCCGTTTTTTTATAGGGAGCCAGTGAAGAGTGGTGAGAAGAGCACTGGCACTGGCCCTTCTGGTCAGACCAAAAATGGCACGCGTTGCCGAGTTTTGAACAACTTGTAGGCGAGCTAACAGGAAGTCGGGGAGGCCAAGATACAGTACATTCGCATAGTCTAGGCGAGCACCAATCAGTGCCTGCACCGTAACTCTTCTGTGGTCGACTGATAGAAGGGGCAGAAATTTTCGAATAATCTTTAAGATGGCGAAACATTTGCCCACCAGACCCAATATCTGGGATTTGAAGGTGAGGCCATTGCCGATTTGAATCCCAAGGTTTTTGGCGACGAGCGAATCGCAAGCAGGGGGAAACATGGCGGGAGGCCACCATGTCTTCCATCTGGGATCTGGGGGACAGCCAAAAAAAAGTACCTCCGACTTATCAGAGTTGCATTTGAGGCAGTTCAGCTGGAACCAGCCGAAGACCGCCTCAATGCAATCTCTGATGTTCTTACCATTAAAGTCGGAGCCCTTGTCACACGTGAAAAGAAGCTGAGTATCATCAGCGTACGACACAATCTGAGCTCCGAGAGACTCTGCTAGAGCCGCCAGTGGGGACATATAGATGTTAAAGAGCGAAGGGCTCAATATAGAGCCCTGAGGCACTCCCACTTCCAAAGGCGGCATCCTGGCAGAGACCGTTTGTTGGCGATCGGCAAGGAAAGATTTAAACCAACTAAACACCGACCCCCTTAGACAGATCTTCCAGAGTCTAGAAAGGGGACGGTCATGAGGGACGGTGTCAAAAGCCGCCGATAGGTCAAGCATCACCAACATAGCTTTTCCCCCTGCGTCCAAAGTTTCTCTTAAAGCCTCAGTGACTTCAAGCAGTGCAGTCTCGGTGCTCATGTTAGAGCGAAACCCGGACTGTGATGGGTGTGGTGTGGCTCACTGGTTAGAGGCGGCAGACCCGGAAGCAGAGGATGGCCCGGGACCAGGGTTCAATTCCCAACGCGGCAGGGTCGTGAACCAGGGTCAGCAGACTCGATAATTCTCGCCTCGGTGCCTACTCTAACCAGGGATCACACTCGGCAACTCTGGGCATTAGCTTGCCTCATCTCCACAACGGCCCCCCACAAACGCCGGGGATGCCTGGTTTCACCTTGGAGATACCCAGGAGGGAACATCTCACAGGGAAAGCCAGGACGGGTTCCCCAGTGGTCTATAGCGCCAGGACGCCTCCGGGTAGCAGTGCGCTTTACAAGACACACACATTTACATGGGTGCAAAATATTGTTGAATTCAAGAAAGTTGGCAAGAGTAAGATGAACATGCTTCTCAACCACTTTCGCTAGGGCGGGCAAGAGAGAGATCGGTCTGTAATTTGTGTGGACTTTGGGATCAAGATTGTTTTTTTTTAAAAGAGGCAGGATCAGGGCTTGTTTCCACCACAAAGGAACTGTTCCAGTGCTCAAGGAGAGGTTAAGTACAGGGTTAATTAGGGGGTTGAGCACGTGCGCCATTTGTGCAATAAATTTGGCAGGGCAGGGATCTAAGGGGGAGCCGGATTTTAATTTGGACAGTAAGTCAAGAGAGGCTTGAAAAGTAATAGGAGGAAAATCCCAAAGAGAAGGGCTCAACTGATTAAGAGGAAGAGGAGACAAAAGCACATCGCTAATTGCAGGAGCAGGGGCTGCAACAAAAGAGGCTTGGATGGACTGGATTTTGTTTGCGAAAAAATAGGCCAGCTCAGTAATCCAAGGCCCAGAGTGGGTGATCCTGGGGGTGCACCAGGGGGGGAGGTGAAATCCTTTACAATTCTAAAGATCTCTTTACACGAGTTGGAGGCAGCTTCTATTCTTGAGGTATAGTAGGATTTCTTACCAGCATTAATATCCTGGTGATAAGCCCTCAGCTGAACTCTATAGGCTTCTTTAGAGTTGGCATCATATTGTTTTCGCCAAGCTCTTTCCGCTTTTTTACATTGCCGCTGTTTCTCCGCCAACGCAGAGGAAAACGAGGGTGCAGATGCTCTAGACTGATTGGTCCGAAGGGCTCGAATAGGAGCGAGTTCATCTAATTGTCGGGTCATAATGACCTTAACCATGATGACTTTATAGTAATTGATATAGCTGAAGTTCCATAATAACAGCATGATTAATATCTTAGTACAACACAGACAAACATATATTTAAGATACAGCCTATTTTATACTTCCCACTCTATCTTTGAAAGTTTGAGTATGTGAAACTTTCCCTATATTTTAGTTGCCAAGTGAAGCACACAAGCCAGGCATCTACTACAAGGTTTTTCTCCCTGAGAAGATTTTGAAGAGGATGTGGTCATATAGTGCATTTTAAAGCCCAGTTTTGACTTAAATTTGCTAAACATTCACAGGCTCAGAAATGACTCTCTCAAACATGTTAAAACCTTTCATGATGTACCAAGCTGATGAAAGCTGATACTATCCAGGAGTATACTCCATTTTTTCCAAATATGCCATGGGTCAAAAATTAGCTCCACTGTGCCGGGGCTAGCATTTTTTCATGGGTGCATCATAGCCATGGGTGCCCCCGATATGCCAGTGCCAGAATTTTTTTCAATCAGGTTGCCTATATATCATTAGTGAACTTTATTGTCAAAAATTACCTCAGTATATCAAGGCCACCCTTTTGTGTCATTGTTGGTCTCCTTGCCCCTCTCCATATGTCAGGCTGCCTTCCTTTGTGGCAAGAAATACTTCCAATGTGCAAGTTCCAGGATTTTTTTTACAAGTGCCTCGTATGACAAGAATTACCTGTAGTATGCCATTACCAGCATTCTACCATGGATGCCCTTTATGCCAAGAATTGCCTCCAGTGTACCAGTGCCCGTATTTTGTCACAGGTTCGCTATTAGGCCTAGAATTATCTTCAATATACCAGGGTCAAGGACATATTTTCAAGCATAACGCCACATTCTGATTCACTTATGTTAATTTTGCGGGATTGTGTCCGGCGCTATGCGGTGAAGTCAATGAAAGAAAAAGAAATAGCAGTGGACTACTGAGTAAAAATCCATGTCTTGGGCTTATTCTTAAATAATCCTTCATTGTTTGTTTGGCGTAGTTCGAAAGGGAGATTGTTCCATCCTACTGGGCCCAAGAGAGAAAAAGAGTGTCCTTCCCCTTTCGCAGGTAGGACCCTTGGAATTCTGGCCAGATGGTTATTGGCGTAACACCAGGCTCTCACAGGGTTATAGTAGGAGATCCTGGAAGATAAGTAATCAGGCCCTGAATGAATAAGCGTTCTGTGCATAAGAAAAGAGATCTTAAATTGAATTAGCTTTTTCACGGGGAGCCAATGCAAATTACGCAGAGGCGGGTTAATGTGCTCCCTTTTGGGAAGACCATGAGTAAGCATTACCGTTGCATTCTGTACAGCTTGTAGTATTATCAACAGATATTGTGGCATGCCTGTGTATAAAGCATTCAGAAAAGGGGGTGGTGATGAACAGAGTGTCTGAATTAAGCAGACCACTCTTACCCAGTCAAGAGATCAGGGCTTGATCCATCACCTTTATTTAGCTCACTGCATCACCCCAGTTCAGAACCTGGCTATATGCAAAGTAGTCTGACCGAGTGCCTCATGGGAACAGGGCAGACCAAACTATCAAGCCAATTCTTCACCGGAAAGGAGACAAGCTTCCGGGGACCGGTTTCTGGCATTTCAGCCGTCGTCGGCCCGGCTTGCTTGAATCCTGGTGGTGCAGTGAGCAAGGGATTCATGTCTGAGTATATCCTGCCACACCTGTAGTGGCCAAAAACGATTCAGAAAAGGGGGTGGTGATGAACAGAGTGTCTGAATTAAGCAGACCACTCTTACCCAGTCAAGAGATCAGGGCTTGATCCATCACCGTTATTTAGCTCACTGCATCACCCCAGTTCAGAACCTGGCTATATGCAAATTAGTCTGACCCAGTGCCTCATGGGAACAGGGCAGACCAAACTACCAAGCCAATTCTTCACCGGAAAGGAGACAAGCTTCGGGACACTGGTTTCTGGCATTTCAGCCGTCGTCGGCCCGGCTTGCTTGAATCCTGGTGGTGCAGTGAGCAAGGGACTCATGTCTGAGTATACCCTGCCACACCTGTAGTGGCCAAAAACGATTCAGAAAAGGGGGTGGTGATGAACAGAGTGTCTGAATTAAGAAGACCACTCTTACCCAGTCAAGAGATCAGGGCTTGATCCATCACCGTTATTTAGCTCACTGCATCACCTCAGTTCAGAACCTGGCTATATGCAAATTAGTCTAACCCAGTGCCTCATGGGAACAGGGCAGACCAAACTACCAAGCCAATTTTTCACCAGAAAGGAGATAAGCTTCCGGGGACCGGTTTCTGGCATTTCAGCTGTCGTCGGCCCGGCTTGCTTGAATCCTGGTGGTGCAGTGAGCAAGGGACTCATGTCTGAGTATACCCTGCCACACCTGTAGTGGCCAAAAACGATTCAGAAAAGGGGGTGGTGATGAACAGAGTGTCTGAATTAAGCAGACTACTCTTACCCAGTCAAGAGTACAGGGCTTGATCCATCACCCTTATTTAGCTCACTGCATCACCCCAGTTCAGAACCTGGCTATATGCAAATTAGTCTGACCCAGTGTCTCATGGGAACAGGGCAGACCAAACTACCAAGCCAATTCTTCACCGGAAAGGAGACAAGCTTCCGGGGACCGGTTTCTGGCATTTCAGCCGTCGTCGGCCCGGCTTGCTCGAATCCTGGTGGTGCAGTGAGCAAGGGACTCATGTCTGAGTATACCCTGCCACACCTGTAGTGGCCAAAAACGATTCAGAAAAGGGGGTGGTGATGAACAGAGTGTCTGAATTAAGCAGACCACTCTTACCCAGTCAAGAGATCAGGGCTTGATCCATCACCGTTATTTAGCTCACTGCATCACCCCAGTTCAGAACCTGGCTATATGCAAATTAGACAGACCCAGTGCCTCATGGGAACAGGGCAGACCAAACTACCAAGCCAATTCTTCACCGGAAAGGAGACAATCTTCCGGGGACCGGTTTCTGGCATTTCAGCCGTCGCCCTGTTCCCATGATGCACTGGGCCAGGGACAGACTAATTTGCATGTAGCCAGGTTCTGAGCTGGGATGGTGCAGTGAGCTAAAAAACGGTGATGGATCAAGCCCTGATCTTTGGACTGGGTAGGAGTGTTCTGCTTAATTCAGAATACTCTGTCCATCACCACCCCCTTTTCTGAATCGTTTTGTCCACCATAAGCGTGGAAGGGTATACTCAGATGTGAGTCCCTTGCTCACTGCACCATCAGGATTCAAGCAAGCCGGGCCGAAGACGGCTGAAATGCCAGAAACCGGTCCCCGGAAGCTTGTTTCCTTTCCAGTGAAAGAATTGGCTTGGTAGTTTGGTCTGCCCTTTTCCCATGATGCCCTGGGCCAGGGACAGACTAATTTGCATGTAGCCAGGTTCTGAGCTGGGATGGTGCAGTGAGCTAAAAAACGGTGATGGATCCAGCCCTGATCTTTGGACTGGGTAGGAGTGTTCTGCTTAATTCAGAATACTCTGTCCATCACCACCCCCTTTTCTGAATCGTTTTGTCCACCATAAGCGTGGAAGGGTATACTCAGATGTGAGTCCCTTGCTCACTGCACCATCAGGATTCAAGCAAGCCGGGCCGAAGACGGCTGAAATGCCAGAAACCGGTCCCCGGAAGCTTGTTTCCTTTCCAGTGAAAGAATTGGCTTGGTAGTTTGGTCTGCCCTTTTCCCATGATGCCCTGGGCCAGGGACAGACTAATTTGCATGTAGCCAGGTTCTGAGCTGGGATGGTGCAGTGAGCTAAAAAACGGTGATGGATCAAGCCCTGATCTTTGGACTGGGTAGGAGTGTTCTGCCTAATTCAGAATACTCTGTCCATCACCACCCCCTTTTCTGAATCGTTTTGTCCACCATAAGCGTGGAAGGGTATACTCAGATGTGAGTCCCTTGCTCACTGCACCATCAGGATTCAAGCAAGCTGGGCCGAAGACGGCTGAAATGCCAGAAACCGTTCCCCGGAAGCTTGTTTCCTTTCCAGTGAAAGAATTGGCTTGGTAGTTTGGTCTGCCCTGTTCCCATGAAGCACTGGGCCAGGGACAGTCTAATTTGCATGTAGCCAGGTTCTGAGCTGGGATGGTGCAGTGAGCTAAAAAACGGTGATGGATCAAGCCCTGATCTTTGGACTGGGTAGGAGTGTTCTGCTTAATTCAGAATACTCTGTCCATCACCACCCCCTTTTCTGAATCGTTTTGTCCACCATAAGCGTGGAAGGGTATACTCAGATGTGAGTCCCTTGCTCACTGCACCATCAGGATTCAAGCAAGCCGGGCCGAAGACGGCTGAAATGCCAGAAACCGGTCCCCGGAAGCTTGTTTCCTTTCCAGTGAAAGAATTGGCTTGGTAGTTTGGTTTGCCCTGTTCCCATGATGCACTGGGCCAGGGACATGAGAAATGCCTATTAAGTCCCATATATCAAATCCTTTTGTATTTTCCATATATCCAAGTTTTTGTGAGTCTCACATGTGTGGCAAGAGTCAGCTTGTCATGCCAGCCGAGTGATTTAGTAGCAGAGAACCAAATTTTAACTGTGAGGTCGGTGGGGCCGGTGAGTGGGTATTTGCTTGGTGTTGAATATAGCGCCCTTGAGAAGGTCCCGTTGGGTAAAAGCCAACGGTCCATAATAAACCCCGGGTTGTAAGGACGGCCATAAGTGCAGTGATTGATAGCTTTTAGATGTGCAGCCCAATAGTATTTTTTAATATCAGGCAAGCCGATTCCTCCATCATACCAGCTAAATGTCAGCTTTTTCATAGCAATACGTGGTCTCCCCCCATAGGAGGTCCCTCAGGAGCACTTCAAGGTCTTTGAAGTACGAGTTTGGGACGAGATCGGCTGAATTCTGCAGCGCGTACAGAAAACGGGGCAAAGACATCATCTTAAATAATGCAGCTTTGCCCAACAGTGAGAGCGGGAGTGACTTCCAGTGTGTTATGTCGCTTTTGAGCATCTGCATTGGGGGGAGTAGATTGCAGGCGTATTGGACTGAGGGGTCTAGGGAAATAAATATGCCTAAGTATTTGAAGCCTTCTGAGACTACCGGAATTGGGCCATTTCGGGGTAGAGGGGGAGAAGTCCCCCATAGGACATACAGAAGTGATTTTTGCCAATTGACGCGAAACCCAGAATATCTCCCAAAATTATCTAGTATGTCAAAAGCTGCTATTTGGGATCTCTTAGGAGACGTGAGATAAAGGAGAATGTCATCGCATAGAGGGATATCCGGTCCTCCCAGTCCTCCGACCAGCGCATGCAGCGGATCATTACATCTTTACGGATCCACGCTGCAAGTGGCTCAAGGGCCAAAGTGAAGAGTAAGGGAGAAAGGGGGCATCCCTGATGGGTCCCGCGGCTGAGTATAAAGGGCTCTGACTTCCTGTTATTCACAACTATCTGAGCCATAGGCGCGCTGTACAACAGTCGTACCTAGCAGCAAAAAAATGGCCCAAATCCTAGTTTGCCAAGTACTGCAAAAAGAAAAGGCCATTCCAGTGTATCAAAAGCCATTGTGGCGTCTAGGGAAATTATTATGGCATCCTCACGTATCGTCGGTACTCTGCCCAAGACTCCATGCAGTCTACGTAGGTTGAGAGCAGTGTTTCTTTTAGGCATGAACCCTGATTGATCTGGGTGTACTAGATCGCCTATCACCATTGATCATTCTAGTTGCAAGTACTTTAGCTAGAATTTTGGGCTCCGCATTCAGCAGCGATATAGGTTGATAGGAGGTGCACTCCGTTTTGGGTTTCCCTTCCTTGTGGATTGTGACTATAGTGGCAATCCTCTGGTCGTATGGCAATGAGCCCTGCTCAAGGCTTAAACATGGATTTAAAATATGGGGCCACTTCATCTGGTCGAAGTTTGTAAAGCTCAATTGGAATGCCGTTTGGACCCAGAGCTTTCCCGGAGTGTAAGGTTCTTATCGCTGTTGCTATTTCATCGGCAGTTAGTGCACTGTCCATGAATGTGTGGTCTGAGTCTGATAGCTTCGGAGAGAGATTTCTTTGATAAGATCTGTAAAGTCTGCCTCAGGGTATGGTGCCACCGAGCTGTATACGGTTTGGAAGTGAGATGCAAAGTGGTCAACTATGTCTTGGGGATCTGTCACAGGGGACCCATCAGTACTTTTAATTTCTGGCACAAGCCTGCTGGCCTGCTCCCTCTTGTCTAACCATGCGAGCAATTTGCCAGCCTTGTCACCCCAGTCATATACCCATTCCAGCCTATCCTGTCCCAGTAGTTTGGCACGGTCAGTGAACAACACCCGGTATTCATCCTGGCACAGACGGAGGGTGTGATGGGCTTCAGGTGTGGCATCTGAGGCCACGTCCTGCTCCAGATGGTAAAGCTCCTGTTCTATGCCGTAGATTACTTTCACTTTGTCCTTTTTGGAACCCGCCACCAAGGAAAGGGCCGGGCAAGGGACCACCGTTTTGAACGCTTCCCACAATATTTGGGGGGACTCAACTGTGTGTTTGTTCTCTAAAAAGTATGCATCAATAGTTTTGATTCGTTCTTTCTGTATTTTGGGGTTTCTGAGGTACCAGAAGTTTATTGGGCAACCCGTCCCACCTGTGTATGGTCTAAAACAATATAAACCCACAGAGGGTAATGGCCGGAAATACCTCTTGCCAGGTGGCGGATTTCATGAATATCAGTGATTTGTGGAGCCGGGACAAGTATGTAATCAAGGCGGGATAGGCTGTTGTGCACCCTGGAATGGAAGGTGTGCTGTATCTTATCAGGATTGAATGTCCTCCAGCCATCTATGAGTCCCATCGCTTCCAAGAAACTGGAAAACGCATGTGCGGTTTGGGGGGTAGTGCGAGGGGGGTGTCTATCTAGCGCGCCCGACACTATTGAGGTAAAGTCGCCTCCAAGCACCAGGTGTCCGTCAGGCAACATCAAGAGTACAGCACTTAAGTCTGTGAATGTTATGCCCTGCATCCCCGGGTGCGCGTATATTAACAGGAAATGATAGACCTGCCCTCCCAAGAGCCCGTAATTCCAACATATCTGCCTCTGTCATCCAAATATGTGGAGGTGAGTGAGAAAGGAAATGACTTTTTTAGCATAATACCTACTGCCTTGGAGCTAGAAGTGAAGCCTGCGTGTGCCACCATCGAATATCTCAATCAGTGCATTGCTTTGCACTTGTTCCTGGAGAAACACCATGTCCGGCGATAGTCTCTTAATATACTGCAACACAACACTTTTCTTGATCTTGTCCCCAATCCGTTAACATTCCAACTTAAACTTTTGACTTGCCTGTTACACTGCACTCCCATTGATAGTTAGACAGGTCCCCAATAGTGGGGTTCCGTTTATAGATCATGTTAAACATCACAGTGGCAGCCGCCACATACGGGAACTGTACCATCAACAAATTGAGTATAATAAGCAAAAAACACAAAACAACTAACAAAATTACCCCAACCCAACAACCCCCCACCCCGCTGCCCTGCGCTAGGATCTCAGAACTGCCCATCAAAAAACTTGCAGAGTGCCTGTCGCCCTAGAAATCAAAGGAAGAAAAAACAGGGAGGGAAAGCAGTGTGCTCCGCGTCCTGCCCTATGCTACTTCCCTGTCACACCCTTGTTGAGCATTAAACGTAAGGTCTAGAGAAATCAACAGACCCCGACAAATAATGCACAATTATCCCCCCTCCCTTACCTGCCCCGCATCATTGTTCCCTTTTGTTCTCAAAAAGGCGGCCATCGTCTGAAGCTCCGCCTCAGGCTGGCTCACTGTCCGCATGGCCCCTGGCTTCTCGCTCCTTTGAGTGTTTAGTCCCTTGTGGTCAATCCAGTCTGCAACTCCCTCAGGACAATCAAAAAACCATGCCCTTCCCTCCGCCTCGACTCGGAGGCGAGCTGGGAACAGCAACGAGTATTTCAGGCCCCTTTCTCTCAGGTCACGCTTGACTGATAGGAATTATCTCCTCTGCTTCTGTACCCTTGGCGTGAAGTCAGGGAAAAAGGAGATTTCGGCATTGCCATATCTGAGAGGGGCGTTGGCCCGCAAGCCAACATGGTCTGCGGGGGAGCGCCCGGCTTCGGACAGCCGCCTGGGACCCCGTGAGCCCGCTCAATCACAGAGAATTTACTGAGGCCTTTGGGTTGCAGGTGCTTGAGGATGAGGTCCTCAACGAACAGGTCAGGAGATTGCCCTTCCGATTTCTCCGGAACTCCTATAATGCGATGATTGTTGCGGCGAAGTCAACCTTCGTAATCATCCAGCATGAGGTCCGCGCGGTTTCGGGATTCCTGCAGTTCTTGGACCTCCCTCTGTAACTGTCTGACATCCCCCACTAAGCTGGCTGTCGTGATTTCAACCTGCATTACATTTTCGCTGAGTTTCCCCATGTCGGCTCTGATGAGGTTGACGTCGCTGGCCACCGAGTACAGGGAGGTTTTAATACCTGTGAAGGCCATCATGACATCTTTGAGGGAAGGCTCTGGTTCTCCTTCTCCAGGGCCTCCCCGTGCTGCTTCGTCTGATGGACGGCCCGGTTGCACTTCTTTGGTCACTGTGTATCGATCCACCTTGTTGGTCTGGACTGGTTTCGGCCCCCTAGTCCCGTCCCTTTAGAGTGTTCCATAATAGCAACTGAGGCGGATCACAAGTGGACGGGAGTTATTGGGGGTGGTGGGTGAGGAAGTGCTCTGCTCTAAGACAGGTTCGATGAGAGTGACATTGAAGGTTTTGCACTCTATCCCAACCACCACAAGGATGAAGGCAGTGCAGTTAAATACAACAAAGGGACTTGAACACTGAAGCCTCTCATCACAGTCCAATCCGCTCCTGATCGCACCAGTGGGGAGAGGGGGCGTGGGTGACCCACCGATCTCTGTGTGAGGTGGGTTCCATGGGAAAACACCGATGGTAGAGAAAGAGAAGCCCAGTTGCCACCGTCTAGCGTACTACATACGGTGCCCCTCAATTGGCCTCAGATTGGAGTGCAGACATGTACCATCAGTGTATCCCAGCAAGCCGACAATCAGTGCTGTTGGCATTATTCCATGCGACCCTCCTGTCATAGACTCCACACCTGTTCAGAGCGCCAAAGTGTCGCGGGGTCTCGGCGCCACTGCCGTGACGTGGCAGGATAGCTGGGTCCTTCAGTTGGAAGGGTTGCTGCTTAGGGCCCAGCTTTAGGCTCCCGCTTGTGTCCCGATACCCAAATATCAAGGGGAGTCAGCCTGGCGACGCAGCAGGTAGATGGGCCACCACCACCAGGAGCGCGTTGCTGCCCCCTGTTGCTCTAGGGCCGCTGCGCCTCGCACCCCATCAGCTGCGCCCTCAGGTCACAAAAGAACCTTGATTGCAGGGCTGTGGTCGCCCCTATGGATTTTGTCAAAGAGTTTTCCAAGACGTCTGTGCAAGAGCGGGGTCACAGGTCATCTCGCAGATGCGTGTGTCAGATTGTGGGCCCCCACCTCGGGTAGCGGCTGAATGCAGGCGCGTGTGGACGGCAGCGGTGGGACAGTGAGGGGCTCCACTATATAGTTTGTGCTGCCGCCATTTTGTACTTCACAGTCAGCGTGCACTTTAATTCTGCTGATTTAGCCCCTCTCCGTCATGCCGGCATGTCCTTACTTCAGCGCTGATCCTCCCACCGTCCCAGGCATGCGGGGCTGTGTCGTACAGCTCCGGTGTCGGGAAAGTCGCGGCAGCGCCCTGGGCCGCGGTGCCACCGTCAGGCAGAAGTGAGCCGGCTGGATCACTGACGTGGGAGACCTCGTCACTGTGGGCCCTGGTCTCGGAATCTTGCGTGGGCCTCAAATCTGGAAGGGCAAGCACTTCTTCAGTCTGCACTCCTCATGCACCGGAGCAGGCGGGATGGGCTACCCCGTCGATCTGGCGTCAGGGGCTGCAGTTGGGTGTCACGGATAGCAGGTCAAGATGGTTGAGGGCAAATATGGGCGACGGAGCACTCGGACTACGCAGCCATGTTGAGTCTGTGCTTGGCCATGCCCCTTAAATGCATTTTTGCTTGCCTTAGCTCCACCAAAGGCCCATTCCAGCTATTTGTGCTTAATTATTCTATTGCACTAATAGTGAATTCTAGGGCTATTATTCATTATTATTATTGAGGGTCACCCCTGTGTTCTTGGCACTGATTTTACCACCTCTGAGGCCAGGGGTCACAAATGCAGTGCCTGAGGTCGCACAGGGCAAGCCAGAGGTCACAGCTGCGACCCCTCGCAATGCCTAAATAACATCCATGCAAAACGTAAAATGGAAGAAACAAGTTTATGATGTGGTGAGCATCTGAACAGACAAGCTACAGTGCATGCATCAACTGTTTAAAAATCCGGAATTGCCACATTAGTTATAAGGAACCACATCACAATGACTTGAGGTTTGAGAGTTTGATAGCTCAAGTCTGAAGTCTGAGGAAGAGCACACGAGGGAAGGTGTGTCAACTGGTGTCTATACACACTCAGCATTCTTGTGGCATGGACGACCGTGCTGGACCAGACTCACTGCTTGACCGCCAGCGGAAGGAAGGTTTCCAATCCAGCAAGCCAGCATGAACCTTCGCCAAGAAGGGAACTAAAAGGTAAATTCAGGAATAGAGATGAAAAGTCTTGGAAGTAATTGTGAAATAACAATTTCACCGATGCTTCACACATATGATTTTTAAACCGTGCTCCACTCAACTTACCATTAGATAAATGCTCTTCTACCCAAAAGTTCAGGATCAAGCAGTATAGCGTAGGAGCTTCATTATCACCACGTCTGCATACGAAGGGCACTTTTAGTTCTTGAAGCTCACTCTTGCTAATACAATTATAGGAATTTGGACATCTGATTCACAGCATTTGATCAACTCCGCTCTGCTATACATCATAGAGTTTTGTGAGAATGTATATACATCTCACAGAAACAGGGCATAAGTAAGTGTGAGTCGAGATCCTCATGGGTGAAGCAGCTGTGCTCTACAAATCCTGATTGATTGATTAATTGAATATTTCTGTTTTTTTTAAAGAGTTTTAAATAGCGCGAACTAGACCTGAGGATATCAGGTATCAGAGCGCTTTACATGAGCATCAGTTTCGTTACAGACGGAAACATTCATTTTGTTACGCACAGGGAGATTAAGTGATTTGCAAAGAATCACAGGATCTTAAAGCGTCGTTGCCAAGACTCGAACCCAATTCTTCAGCTTCGAGGTCAACTCCAGCCGTAAAGCTACATCCTCTCCACAACTCCACAATCGGCTTGCCAAAACCTAGGATACCAGTACTGATGAAAACCTCCTAAAGTAATTTCCTTTCACTCAGTAGTGTAAAGCACCAACATGACCACTAAGGAGTGAAACACCAGCAAAATACTTTTATTTTTAGCCTTGAGGGATTTTCCCCATCAAAAAGCTTGTAATCACGAATTGCTATCTACGGGACCCGCACACCATCAGGAGCGAAGAAAAAACGAATATGTGACATTATAACGCTATCAAAATGATCGCGGGACGTTACATCGCAGTTTTTACAATGCAAGTCGTTCCAAAGACTTGCACTGGAGAGTGCTGGACTTAGGAATAGTATTATTTACTATTCCAACACCAGTCTACGCACAGTAGGAAAGGTATTGGAATAGTAAATCATACTATTCCTTAGGCTAGAGCGCCATCCAGCGCAAGTCGTTATAACGACTTGTGTTGTAATACCCGCGATGTAAAGGCATTGCGATGCAATGCCCACATGGTGGTGGGTGTCTCCCTCCCAAAAACATATTATAGTTTCAGAGTCCCTGATAGAGAGTAAAGGAAGACCTGGGTCAGATCCTGATTAAATACTGTAACTTTGTGTCATCCATGTAAAGTTGTTGAACATGGCATCAGCAGTGTGTTGCTTTAGCATAATACACAGCCTCACAATATTAATGTACCTATAAAACTATGTCGGTGTGATTTTTTTTTTTTAAAAACCTTTATTATACAGTTCTGTAAAACACAGTTCCAAGCCTACAACCCAGGGGCCGGCAGACATAATTACAGCTGCGTCAAAGCAACACAGCCCTTCAGCCGACGACCCTTGGGTCCGGCGGCGTAGCAGAGTAAGGCACATACAGAACGATCAGTTCCCACAAGGATATGCTAACAACCTATTTTTTTTTCTTTTTAAACTGAAACAAAGAAAGTAGAGTCAAAAGTCAGTCGTGAGCATTGCAGTGTACATAAAGTCATACACAGACCAAACAAAATTACTTTTTACCGTACAGGTCCTCCCATATGGCCAACCCGGGATATGACCAGTTCCGCCGTAGGAGAGTCACATAGTTCCCCTCGATAAGCATTCCAGTGCCCCCATTTCTTGTCCTACATTTTGGGGCATTCTCGAACCTTGTACACTGTCTTTTTAGCGATCATACAACAATCCATTTCAGCCACCCAGCTCACCACCAAGATCCTGTCCGGCGAACCCCACTTCATCGCTATAGAACGCTTGATCAGCAGAAAACCTAGTGCCGTCCACTGCAGCTCAGGGTCAGTCAGGTCATTGGCCCCCCAGATGTTAAGGACACATTCCTTGGGCATTGACGAAAGTGGCTTACCCAGGGAGCTACTCATTTTCCGAATTGTTCCACTCCAAAACTGTTGCACCACTGGGCATTCCCACAAGACGTGGTAGAAGGTACCAGGGAGACCACACCCCCGCAGACACAGGGTATCAGGGCGCCTGCCAATTTTGGCCAGGGTAAGGGCAGACATATGCGCTCTGTGTAACACCTTCAATTGGATCAGCCTAAACCTATGGCAGATAGCCTATTCCCTCGGGGACATCAAGGCCGAGCGCCAGTCCTCCTCGTCTAAGGGACCCAAGTCACCCTCCCATTTGGACCGTAGTGACTGAAAGGGATTAGGGAGATTATTGCATAGTTTACGATAGGTGAGGGAGATGGCCTTCTCAGGGAGAGGTTCGTCGGTGGGATTTTTAATAATTAATTTGTTGAACTGTCTCGTAGTAGAGAGATTACATTTTTGAACTGAGATTCAACATAAATGTAAGTCTCAATGTAACAATCAAACGAGAATGGATATTTGTATGGCATATTGGGAAAATATATCATACTTAATTATGCATTAATAATTACTGTCTCTTGAAAACGTCCTTGCATTAGTAACACAAATAAACTGATTTCTGGGGATGGGGAAAGAGAGGTAGGAAGAGAGTAATTTGAGGGCTGTACCAGAGATGCTTAGGATGTTAAGGGAGGTAAAATATGTTGATCCACAGAGTCAATCACAGCTGATAGATCAAAGGTCAAAGGAGGGATGAGAGTTGAATTTAATAGCTGAGGTGATTGTGATAAGTTGGCCTGATATATGATGTTCACTAGTTCTAGTGACCACCTTGTATCAGTCCAAACAACCCTTATGATGATTGGTTGTAAGTCAACCTTATAGACCAGCTATCCTAGGGGTAGCATGGACAAAGCAGTCTTAGGCTAAACTCTGTAAAGGCATGTGAAGCAAGCTGTTTTACCAAATACACTCTCCTTGAATACCAAATGAAAGGACACCACACAGGTATATATTGAAAATATATATATATTTATTTACGACAAGTATCCCCTGTACTCTTCATGAGCACAGAAGCAAATGCGTCAAAACAAAACAGTGTTTAAATATACAAAAGTTGCACAATATGGATAGGCCCTGGTGGCCGCTCAAACCATATACTAAAATAGTGGTATAAGAACCACGTATCTGAAGGGAAGAAGGCCTAGGGCCTTGAGAATCGCTGGGACTACAAGGAGCTAACAAACGTTAGTGACCAGGAGGCCCATGGAATGCGCGTGCAGTGCTGAAAGTTGCACGCGGGCGCCAATTGATTTCAATGGGTTCGTAAAAGTCACAAAGTTAAGGAAAAGGGAACCTTCCGGATGACCTAGAACCTAGCAACTTGGAACTTAGACACTAGAGGTGTATTTCGACACAGGAGCACCAGAGTGCCAGAGTTACCTCACCCACAGGAAGCGGGTGCATATGTCTCAAAGTGTGTCGGGTTTCGTCGTGCTGGTCTATGGAGCCTGGAGATAAGGATGACGCAGGCGGGTCGTCGAGGAGAGTTCCGGTGGATCAAAGGGTGGATCTGAAGAGGTGAAGACCTGAAAGCAGAGGGGACCATTTTCAAAGTCACTAGCCAGTGACCGGCGAGGAACCAGGAAGGAACCAGGCGTTGTCGGGTGCAAACAGGTGAAGAAGTGTAGCTTGTCTCTGCAGCCACATGGACACGAGGAGGTCGAGGACGTCCGGAAGTCGATCACGAGCTGTCCCACACAGGCTCTAGCTGATGGCGGTATTGGCGACTTCATTGAAGCAAACAGGCCATGGCTAATGCAAGCCACGCAGGAGCTGAAGAAAGCTTGTTACTCTGACCAGCAAGGTCAGAGGGGCTGCTCCTTTTTACAGGAGCGAGGGCCAGTCTGGAGCAACCAGATCAGCGGTGTTGTTTGTAGATTTTGTCGCCAAGATGGCCACTAGCCAACGGACCAGTGACCGAGATGACGCGTCGAGTGGCAAAATGCACAAGGGCCCCACGCAGATCGTGGAAATGCTGGAGGGCTGTTTTTCAGTGCAGATGCTGCTCGGTGGTGGGGCTTCTCAAACCCCAAAGCACAGCATTGAGGATGCCTCGGGTGCTGCGCAGTCAGCTTCTTGTGGATCTCCCAAGATGGCCGGTCCCACGTCTTTCGGTGCCTCCACGGGTCTCTACTTTTCAGGGACTGTGGATCGGGCTCTGAGATGTCTGGGAATCCAGGTCTTGTTAGTCTCTGGGCTCCGGCTCCGGCGGGAGGCGGCGGCAATGCAGATGTCGAGTTGCTGGATGGTGCCTGTATTCACAGGGTGGTCACTCCTTGGCCACAAGGGAGATGCTCTTCAGTCTTCTGTGCAGCAAAATGTCGAAGTCCAGTAGTCTTCTTATTTTCAAGTCGAGTTCAGGATGATCTGAAGTCTTAGGACACAGCTCCGACTCTTAAAACCAAATCTAGGGGCCGGATCACCTGCTAGGTCCCTCCTCTGGGTGGGACCAGGAAGGGGGTGGTGACACCCCCTTTCCTTTGTCCAGTTTCGCGCCAGGACTGGGGCTGGAAAGCCCCAGCTCCCGTTTGAACTGGCATATGCACAGGGACACCTTGTGTGCCCCAGGCATGTCTCATTCTATTCAGGCCTCCCTAACCCACTACACAAAATCCTGTCTGGAGTGGTGCAAGCACCTCCCCTGACAGGAAACCCTTTGTCCAGGCCTCCCAAGCTGGAAGGACTCCCAGCGGCAGGAGGTCAAACTTGTGTCTGTGGTGGCAGCATCCATTTTGTGATGCTGAGGCTCATGTTTAACTTTACCCGGGTTTCAGGTTAGGTACATGTTGTCTCCCTCTAGAAGGGTGGAATGCTACCCCTGTCACCAGAATTGGCGAGGGGGTAGTATTCCAAGTCGTATGACACCTTACTCGACTTGTTTTGATAAAGCCAAACCAAAGATAGCATTTAACCGCGAGGTTCATAATGCACTTAAGAGTATATGGTATGGCAATATCATGAAACAGCTAAAGGACGTTGTTCAGAAAGCTGCAGACAGGCTCAGCTCATGCCAGAGCACCGTCTCACATGAAACCAAGCACTCTGCCTCCAGAATTGTCGAGGCCTGCTATAGGTGTGACATATAGGTTACCATGTGTCCATATATGTTAGATATAGACATACTATATCTAAGTAAGAGGTGGTTACACCAACTTACCCCGGCTTAGTGATCAGCCAGTTGTGCCAAATAGCTAGGCCAGGCCAGGGGTGGCACAATACATGCTGCAGCCCCTGGTAGGCCTTGGATACACCTATGCCCTGGGTACCTAAAGTACACTGTTACAGGGGCCTATAAGGTGAACCAGTTCCAATTGGTAATGCACCTAGAGTGCATTGGCATTAATTTAGAGAGAGAACAACAGGCTGTGGGTCTGATTAGCAGGCCCACAGCCACATTAAGTCAGAAACCAGTGAAGCAAAAAGCAAAAATTTGGGGTGACCATAGGATAGCAGACCCTACTCTCCTACAGTGATGTAGTTGGCAATATGGGAACATGTTCTTTTGTAAAGTGCAGAGCACAGAAAACAGATTGGACAGGATTATCCAGTTCATCTGAGGAGACATAAAGGGTTAGGATGTTGAAAACTAGGCAGGACGGGAGCAGCAGAACTCCAGGCACAAGAGGGGCAAGTAGTGAAGGAGAGTAATTCAAGGTGATGGGAGAGGGGCCTGAGGGGCAGCTCTAGATTATGTGCTGTGTGAAGGAGGGTGGCAGTAAGGGGAAGGCCTTGGTTTTAGTTTTGGGGTGCCCTTATCAACAACAGATGAGTTTTTGGATTGTTTGACCTCGTGAGATGCTGTGGACCTCCTGAGATGCTGTTGACCTCCTGAGATGCTGTTGACCTCCTTAGATACTGTTAGCCACTTTGGTGCTCATGACGACTCCCTGCCGTCATGAGTCACAGTAGGCGTGTGCTCATGACGGCCGGGTGCAGTCAGAATGTTGCCGCTCCGCCCATGCGCTGTTAATTCCCCGCCTGTGAGAATGAATCAGTGGGCCGAGTTCTGACAGCTCCCAGCCATCATGAGCACACGCACACCGTGATTTATGACAGCCGGGAGCCGTCATGAGCACCGCAGTGCCACACCCCCCCTACCCCCCCCCCCGCACCGTGGTGAAATTCGCACCTCGGTGAAGGGGTTAACCTCCTGATATGGTTCGCACTTTTGATCAGGTCTGCGGGTGCGCTGGTTGTCTCTCCCTTGTACGTGATGAAACAGGTTCTGAAGATGATGCAGGCCTGTAGGGGCATCCAATGAAAACCCATCATGGAGGGATTAATGCATTTCTTCAGCTACATTTAAACAGAACTCTAATTATGGAATGTTGTTCCAAGTCTGGCTCCAATAATTATGGTTTTAAACTACATAAAAGTGAGAGCCAGAACCGCACTATCAGGTCCTTCTTTGCACTATGTGTTTTGAAGTGGACCTTGTTGTTGATATGTTCACCAATGATTATGTGACTTACTTTGAAAGGAGGAAAGCACATGTTCTCACTCAGGTTTCACCAAAAGAGCATGATCCTGGAAAATCACTTAGCGCCTGATTTAGAGTGTCGGGTGGATACTTCATCACAAGTGTGATGAATATTCTGTCCGCCCTATTAATAGTGCATCATATTCAAATGCACATGCACTAATGCAGATGGGATATCTGTCATGGTTTCAATGGAGTATTCGTCTGACCATCTGTAAATCAGGGCCTTAGTCTCCACACTAACCGCGGCCCGTGCAGGTAAGAGTGGTGGGGTGGTGGGGCCGGGTTGGACGGTGGATCCGACACATGACCACTTGGGAAAATGAAATAAATAATTATTTTTCCCTTGTCATCTTCTGTCGAAACCCGGGCCCACCGCTGTTACATGTACGGGCCGCGTCTGTTCCACATGCCTTGATTCACTTATGGGGAAAACATGGCAATGCTCAGGAGCAAGTTAGCCTCCAGTACTAGGCACTGTATAAAAACAACTGAGATCAGAGACTGCTAAAGTAAGTATCCAGTTCCCCTCGTCACCTCTTTGGGAAACAAAATCCCCACCTTTTAACGTTTGTTTTTTTCTTTTCAGCAGTGTTATTATGATTCTTTCACTGAAGCATCAAACATACACCAAAAGGCCTTGAAGAAATGGAATCCAAACGCCGCTTTAACAGTTTGAAATCATTCATTGTGGTATTTTGAGAAAGAAAAAACATTCCACAATAAGATTTTTTTTCAAAGGATTATATCGAGTGGGTAGCTTATTCCAACACATTCTGACTCGGTTCTTCCTTTATCCTATTTCCAGTGAATTTCATTGACTCAGGTGGCATTAATGGATCAATGTTTGTGTTGCAGACATGTGCTCTCTGCAGGTGGGCCCTTATTTGGCGATCATCAGCCCGATAATATTTCTACTTCTAACCACTGTATGTGTTACATTTTCACATCAGATGACTCGTCTGCTCTAACAGTTGGAGGTGATTATTTCTTAAGTGATCATCAAAAGTTGTTGCAACAGTGAGACTAAAACATCCCTTTCTTCCCTTCAGACTTGGCAAGTGAAACACTGAAACATTACATGTGGCTCATCCCTGTCGTGTTCCACAAGTTTTTTTGAAATGTGTGTTTAATTCATGATTGATTGACTTGCTTGAGATTTTTGTTTTATAACAAACATTATAAGCAGGGCATCCTTCTTTACACATCCGCATGTTCAACGTGTTAAAAAGTCAACAAGTTCTGCAAGAAATACAATTAAACTTTGTAAAGGAAATGTATGGATAGTTGTGTACCAAACACAATTATGCGCCCTTGTCATAGCTAAACACAAATATCCACTAGCAAACTACCTAACATCGCAATCCTATCCTCAAAGTCAGTGCTGTAGCAGGGGGAGGCGGACCATCCGGGCGTACTATTTTTGGGAGGAGGGCGGCGGAGGTGAGCTACTACCATCCCCCCTCCAATGAGAACAAGTCGGTCTGCCAGACTACCCCCCTCCCACAACACCTCAACAAGTCATCCGTTGGCTGACAGCCCCCGCTCTTGCCTGCAAGGGGGCGAGCAGTGCACAACCCTCAGGATTAGGCTTTAGACAGCAGAGATATCGCTCTAGAGCAGAGTTCTTCAAACTTTTTGATTTGACTTGTTAATGAGGCTTTGATGTTTTTCACCCCTCGGTGTGAATTAGGCCTCCACCGTGAGCACCCTCGATCAGCCCAAGCCAGGAACTGCACTCTGACAGAATCTGCGACCCCCTTCCAAGGACTCCACGACCCCCCTGGGGGTCGCGCCCACAGATTGAAGACCTCTGCTCTAGAGTCTACAGGCTCAGTCCCCACAGCAAAGCTAAGCCTCAAGTTGTACAGAATGTACATGCTGAAGCTTGAGATAGCAGAGCTGTCTCACAGGATTCCCTTGAGTTATCTTTAGTTAGTAGAGAGTGGCATTCCCGATATACTGCCTCGGTTTTCAAACAGCAGAGTGATCTCCTACATTTTAAATCAAGCTTCCGAGTTACATGTCCACTTTCCACCTCCCCCTGCCCATCTTATGATGAATGATGAAGCAGTTATTTTCAATATTTAGTTCACTCGAGTTATTTCAACTGCTTATATTAGTTTAATTTGTGCGTCAAATGTAGTTCCTACACACCACATTGTCTATGCACAACTGACATGTTGCAATCAGTTTGGGCACTTCTTTTTTTACCTTTTGTTTATTTTGTTTTATTTTTTTTATTTCAAGTGAATTTTATTGAGAAGAGAGAGAAAAAAGTTTTTATATACAAAGATACAGTATACAGGAGCACAGTATGGGTCGCCTGAGGGGAAGAAAAAGCTTGATAACATTATATGTTTTGTAAGGGTATGTGTGCGACATTCGTATACTCGGTGTGTAGTTTCGTACACTTCTTTTTTTAATTACATGTTTGCAGCTCTATGGTAGGGATGAAAGCAGTAGGCCACGTGGAGACACTCAAACATAAAAGTTGTGAAGGTCAACTTAATTTCTGATTTAAGCAAATGTCACTTTAATTGGTAGAATCCATTTTATGATCACAGATAACACAGAATGTATCTACACACACTTCAGGCGGGTCAGAGTTATGGCCTGATTTATAGTATGGCGTACCGATTGTACTCCATCAGGGCAACGGAATAAAATACTCTGTCACCCTGAGGAGTACCCTTACCCAGAAGGAGATGTCTGCCGGCCCAGCAGACATCACTGTCCATGAGTTAAAAGTCTCCGTCAAGCATGACAGTTGCCCGTCAAACATTAAACTTGATTTTGTTCCTTCAAAAGCTAGTGATTCCCCTCGACCCTCTAGTTGTGGGTGCCATGTAAAGTTGCTACTGTCTCTTACCACCAGGTTTTAAATGGCAATAAGGGATAGTAAAAACTAGCCATTGGACCACCCATTCTAAATAGGGTATGCGGTTAAACGGCCAACCCCCGGGACGTCGGAATATGTCAGCAGGCAGAGACTGAGTAGGCTCCGTTGCTGACATACTTAAGGTCCGCCCAATTTAAATCAGGCGGGCGGACCTTCAGTTTGGCAGAGAGGTCACTTGATCGCTGTTGTGATGGAGAACCCTCTCCGTTAAACTCTAAATCAGCCCCTTAGACTTACATCAGCTATGTATTTCCCACATACAATAACAGCAGGGCTTTAAGTCGGATGAAAAAACTGGGGGGGTATCTCAAAGGTGCGTGGGCAGTGACATTAGGGGCGTGGCTTTAAAACACTTCAGCTAAAAATCTGTGCTTAGCATAGTGGGCCACCCGACTTGTATTTTACTGTTTCGGTCATTGCATCTAGATATGTGATACAACAAGTAACATCATACCTACAAGTCAGGACTTTTGGCCTTGTCAATGGTTGTTAGTTGCATAAAATAAATAAGCTGCAACTATGGCTTGTTACATATAATATTGAAAAAGCTTCCACTTAAAGCCCTGGTGACCCTACCACAATGTTGCTGCTCTTGCGGTTCAGAAACAGAAGGGAAATCCAGAGAGAAAATGACTCTATAAAACGATTTCCCTTCCCCTACAACGCTCACCTGGCATGATGTCATGCCGTAACTTCGCCACTAGTGAGAAATGAGCAATGTGGGAAGCTCACATCGATGTGCTTGCCGTCTGGAAACGGGTCTCTATTGGGCTCTGTTTTGAGCCCTGGCACTTTTTTTCTGACTTCAGTGACCGCAAACGTCTGTCAGTGCAGTCCGGAAAAAAAACGGACCGCTGGTGCCAGGACTTAAAACAGAGCCCGATAGAGACCCGTTTCGAGGCCTCCTTGAAAAAACTGCCGGTGCTCAGACCCCTTGAGACCCGGCCCACTTAAAGCCCTGAATAACAGGAAATTTTGTACAGGTATTTTAATCTGGCCATCGGGGGCATCTAACCATTAAAAAATAGAAGAACATTGGCATTCTTCTGAGGAGTACCTCGTCCTGTGTTCTTGAGGACTTCAATGGAGGCAAAACAGCCAATTAAGCTTTGTCCTGTTTGTATTGTCCCTGAGGACTAAGTAGATTTCAGCCAAAATTAAGAGCACATTATAAACTAAAGAACATTATCTTGTCAAGCGATTATAAAATGTGTTATTTCACCAAAAGTTAAGTGTCTTTTAAATGACATGAACTTAACAGCTGCCATCAGATAAGTATGAAATTAAACTTTAATTAATAAGAGAGGGTATTGGATTCACTGCGCCATGGGCATTTTGTGCATCCTTGTGTTTGAAAAGAGCCTGCCCAACGGCAGAAAAACAGAAGCTGTGTTGAAATGAACATTTTTTTCTGTCGTCCTTTTTAAAAGTCACACGCTGTGAAGCAGAGGCTGTCAGCCGTCATGAAGCAATCACATTAAAAAGGAATCATTTTTATAAAATTGGAGTTCTCATTCGCACATGCATTTCTGCTACGTTATCAGATTGCGATTGTCTCATAACAGCAGGGGAGACCTGTCAGGGAGTGGCCTCGACTGATGATTTTTTGTAAAAGTTACTCAGTGAATGAGGACCCTCCAGCTGCTTGCACCCAGGGGCGTAGATCCTCTGGTGTTTGGGGTGTTACACTCCCCCGAATTAGCCGGTAGATGCATCAACGTTTTAATGTGCGATTTCTAATTTGCGAAAAATAAGGAATCGCATATAAAGAATCGCAAATGGCTATGCATCATTTTTTTCGCAAAATTGTAGCGTTTCGGTAAAAATCGCATTTTTCACAAAATCGCATTATTTATGCGATTCCTTAATTGCGAAATCGCTTTTTGCGATATCGCAAAATGCGATTTCACTCACATGATGCATCTCATTTACTGCTCAACTGCCTAAAAGCCAGTACAGCAATTAGGCGCAGCTGCCCCTCAGTTTGAAGGTGTGGGAAGGGCGTTCACAGTGTGAGCTGTTCGTGGAGGTTGCTGTTGGAGTCTGGGACTTGCCTTTGAAAATGGAAAATGAGAATCCCGTTGCAGAGGGGCCTGCTCGAAAACGCAAAATTAAGTTCTCTGATCAAGAACTGGAAATACTCATCGAGGAGGTGACTGCAAGACATGAGCAGCTGTTTGGAAAGCTGTCTCTTAAGGTTCCTGAGCCTGTGAAAAGGAACCTATGGATTGCAATACAATCGAAAGTAAATGCAGTCGGAGTGGCACATCGTGATATCAATAATCTCCAGAAAAGGTGGTATGACCTGCGCAGCCGTGCAAAAGAGAAGCTTGCCAAAAGAATGAAATCTTCAAAACTCACCGGAGGCGGAACACCCAGGGATACTGCAAACACTCCCCTAGAAGAAATGGTGGAAGCCACACTTTTGCCGGAGACTGTAGTCGGAGTTACAAACATCGACACATCGGAGATTCCAACTCCTACTGAAGGTAAGTGAATGCTATGTGGGTTAAGAAGTGTGACTTCAGTCCATGAATTACCAAGTAATGATGTGTGTGCTGCATTTTTTCATTTAATACTGATGTGCCTGAGTCCTAAAGTCTCTCCCAGTCATGTTCAGAAAGACTTTGGAACAGTGCATTGTGGTAGTTGTAGGTCTTTTGTCGGAGTACACAATGATTAACATTTGCATCACATATAAACATAGCCACATGCAAATAGGAAATAAGACACAACATCATTTATAGTCAATTTCTTCTTACACTTTAATATATATAGTAATGTTAGTGCAAACCAAAAGTAACAAATGTTTTCCCATTTCGTTGATTCATAGAGCAATTACAAGATCTCATTGAGCATGACTTAAGGGATTTGCACCACCCAGAAGTGCTTGAAAATGAAAATGAAAATGCTCCCAGTACGTCTAATGCAAATTCACTGCCAAGTGAGAGAGAGAGAGTGCGTCAACTGCTCCAGACTGATTCCGAAACAGAGCAGAATGTAAATGTGACACCAAGCCAGCCACAAACCACTCCTGCAGTGTCAAATACAACGATGAGCAGGCGTAGGAGACTGCAACACTTCAGACTGAGTCGAAGTGCAGCGCGTGAAAGTGGTCAGGATGATGATGGAACCTTCACAGGCAATCTTGTGGAGGACAAAATTTTAAAGGTGCAGCGTCTGCAAGGAAAAGACATTCGGATAATAAAAGGCAAAATGGGTCACATAAGCGAACAAATGGGCACTTTAGCAAGCAGTATGAATGCTATGATCAATGTGATGAAAACTGTCCAGGAATCAACAGCATTAAAGCTTGACCGGATTGCAAACTCTTTGGAAATAATGTGCAATTTGATGCAAAAACAACAAAAGATTAGTGCCAAAAAACAGGAGAAACTCTTGAACAGCATGCAGACACATTACAAGGAAATAACTTCCCTTACTAATTGTACCCGTGCCCTCTGCAAGCAAACACTATCCACACAGGTACTTTTGATGAAAACTTTCAAACACATACAAAAAGGTGTGGGGGCATCCCTAGAGACATCTGCCGAAACACCGTCCAAGGCATCCACTGTAAATGTCATTGAAAATGAGGAGCGGGGTAACACCAGTGCTGAGAGTGGCACATCTCAGCATACCTTGTGTGGCACACGGAGAAGTATAAGGAAGCAGAGTGATGCCACTCATGCCAAAATGCACACTGTGAAAAGTCCTGGGAAGGCATTAGGAGTGAGTGGCCACAAAAAATGACATTTCAAAACATCTTGCAGGGTATGCATGTGTTCCATTTTTGATCAAGTACAGTTGTTCATTTGAACCTGCCTGGTTTTTTGGACCACAATTTAATTTACATTTCATGTTGAGTACAAGTAATGTAGCCATTCATTTTATTTAACCATTAAAATACAAACAATTATCTCTACATAAACTTTTCGGAGTTTTTCTTACCTCTTTTAAAAATAATGCTGTGTGATCTCTGCCCTTCTCCTCCTGCCCTCTGCTGCCTCTGGTCCATGTGCTCTTGGTTGAGGTTGTGGAGGCTGAATTATGTTCGGAGGTAAAACATCGTCCTCATCAAGTTCGATTCCCCTTTCCGTTGCTAGATTATGTAGCATTGCACATGCAGCGACAATTTTGCAACAAATGTCTGGTTGGTACTGCAATGCTCCTCCAGTTTTATGTAGAATCCTGAAGCGTGATTTCATGACTCCAAAGGTACGCTCTATGACATTCCTTGTTGATATGTGTGCCTGGTTATAGTGTTGCTCTTTCCTTGTAGTTGGGTTTAGGTATGGAGTTAATATGTAAGACCTCACTCCATAGGCACTATCTCCTGAAATGACAAGCAATGTCAATGTAATGTAAGCATAAATGTTTCGAATTGAAAACTGAGTTTGTTGAGTATAATGAAATTTTTACCTAGTAGGTATCCATCTCCAAATTCCCCGGAAAGCAATCTCGCATGAATGGCACTATGTCTAAAGATGAATGAGTCATGGGCACTTCCAGGGTAACTAGCAACTAGGTCTGTAACTATGGTTTTTGCATTACAGATAGCTTGAATATTAAGGGAATGGAAGCATTTCCTATTGCGATAAATATATTAATTTTCAGAGGGAGGACAGATGGGAACATGTGTACCATCTACACAACCAATTACATGAGGAAATTGTGCCATGTTGTAGAAATCCAGTTTGGTCTTCATTAAATCCTGGGGTGTGGTTGGGAATTGGATATGTAACCTTATTCGTTGTAACATGGCATTTAAAAAGGAATTGAAAAATCTGGATAGGGAACTCTGGGACACGCCACCAGCAATGGCCACTACCCCCTGAAATGACCCAGATGCAAGGAGGTGCAACAAACACAATACCTGCACATGGGTAGGTATGGCTTGTGTCCTGCGTGTTTGCCTCTGCAGGATTGGGTCCAATTCCTGGATTAAATCTAATATTAAAGTGGCATTCAGCCTATATTTCTTGAATATCTCTGCCTCAGTCTGCCCCAATAACGTTATGCGCACTCTGAAGATCCTCTCCTCTATGAGCCTTCTCCTCCAACCTGCAGCTGCTCTCAGCCTCTGTCTGCGTGCCAAAAAGTAAAGTGCAGCCATCTTGAAAGGCTGGGTCATGGTCTGAGAGGTCCTTATATGCAGTACAGGTGATTGACAGATCCAGTTCTGCCACTTGCTGAAATTAGCACCACGTTCAAGTTCTTCTTATTTTTGCAATTCCTAATAGCGAATTTTGACAAAATCGCAAATTGCTAATTTTGATGCATTGCATTTTTTCGCAAATTGACAAGAAATCGCAATTTTAGCGAACTTTTTAGAGAATCGCAATTGAAAATGCGATTCCGAAATATGCGAAACACTGCCAAATAATGATGCATTCCGATGACATGCATTGCATTCGCAAACGGCCGTATATAGCGATTCGCACCGTTTGCGAATGCGAATATCGTTGATGCATCTGGGCAAAAGTCTTTTCTGCTAAATAGTTCGGTAAAGGTGCTTTCAGTCAGGGGTGATGTGGTGTCTGTCAGATTTCAACAGGAATTTTTACCTACACACAGACAAAAACAGACACACACTTTTTCCTCTCTGTTTTGAAAATCTTCTAAAATGTTGGTCATTTTATAAAATAATGTGTTTTCTCTCACTTAATTCCCATAGCAATCCGAATTCGTCTCCCTTTCCTTTGTCCCTTTAGCCCCTCTCATGTGCTTTGCTTGTTGTGTATAATGTACTTTAACATTATATACAGTGCCATTGTTGGAACTTTTACCTCTGCAGCGGGGCCCGGCCGGGATGGGACCCCTGGTGCACACAGACGGGGTCCCCAAGAAAGGAGCCGGTGAAATGATGAGGATGAGGAACAGAGCTGAGGTCAAAATATCCTGTGGCATGCCCGTTGCCCACACAATAATACTCTGAGCAAGACCTGTGAGAGAGCCGCCATGTTCTGGAGGGCAGGGGAAAAAAAAGCAAACAGACGTCAAGCCCCAATCACAGCAACAAGTGTAGAACAGGAGCCGGAAGTGATGCCACATGAGAGGAGTGCAGGCTGGGCCTGGAGGAAGCTCTCTGACTCTGTTATTATAAAACTCAAGAACACAACTCATTATAAAGTAAGCAACTTAGTTGGGCCCGGGCAGATTTCAATAGCAATAAGACTCCTCTCCTAAACCTAAGCTACCTCATAATAACTGCCTTGAGGAGCACAGCAAGCACGCTGGCTGCTGAGTTCAACTGCTGTGCTTAGAGGACCTAGTAATTATGCATGGAATTAGCATTTTAGTGCAGTGATGGGGACACCAGCACAAAAATGTGTTAGCCTAACCCATTATGCGTGGCACTTGGCAGGGCTGTACAACACATATTTCTCTTATTAGTTTGATATACACATAAGAGAAGTGTCACTATTTTTAAAAGTAGCAGATGAGGCCATTAGAAGAGTTTCATCCTCAGAACTTCTAACTTCATAATATTGACTAGTTCATTTTTATTTATTCGTTTACTTTAGTATTCTAAACTCTTTCTCTGTTTAGTCAAAAGGGAAAGGAGGCAAATGATTGAGCCGGAGACTGTGAATTAGTGATATTGTTCCTATACCCCAATAAATGAAAACATTTCAATAGTAATGTAAAACTCAAATACCCTTTATGGCAAATATTTAAATCTTACTTGCAAGTTAATAGTCTTTGTAATCTAGTTACTGAGATTATTGCACTCAGATGGCAGCTTGTATTTGAAATGATTTCCCCTTCTCATGGAAGTCATAGTCTCTTTTAACCCCTTCGGTGCTCACGAAGACCCCCGGCCTTCACGCGTCACGATGGGCGTGTGCACACGATGGCCGGGGGCTGTCCGAATTCCGCCCACTCATTAATTTTCCCGCACAGCCGGAGAATTACCACTGCGTGCAAGGGGTTAGAGGATGCAGTCAAAAAGGGGTGATCGACCAGATAACCCTACTCTTGCACAATCGCACAGCCTTGCTATATCATATTCTGCATGACTTCTCATTGCAGGTCTTTAATCACTAATTTTACTTTGCTAAATAGGGTGACCACGTCAGGTCAATAGCATCACAGACACTGCTTCCGGTCCTGAATTTTTTACCTTGAAATCACTGCTGTCAAGTCCATCAGTCAGATTAGTTCAATGGGAGGAAACCAAGAGTACAACAACCAAAATGCATTAGGCTAACACACAAAGGTCTAGTAGTGGAATCTGTGTCATGATGCCATAGAGAGAGGTGGCCACCTTACTGCTAATGAATTGAAGTTGTTGTTATCTCCGTGCACACCCACTCCTCCCGACAACCTCACTATAAGAAACCCCCCTATTGGTTCCCTGGGCATCCGATCGTTTCCTGGTTCGGAACACCGCAAGAACTCCGCATCACTTCTGCAAGTAAGTTTGAGATCCCGATATCCAGCCCGTTACCCGTTTTCGTTTTTCCACTATTAACTTTCCCAGTCTGCCATATGTTTCTTCGTGTATCCTTCGAGTTTGCTTTACACTGTTAGTATCAATCTATTCCCCTTCCGTGCACCACAACCCAAAGCTAGTGACTTTCTGAGTACTGATTCCAGATCACCACGCTATGTATGTTGATTTAACCTATGTCCGCCACACTTGTTTATTTAACAGAGTTTGTCCACTTTATGATTATATGAATACTTGGTAAGGTTGCTGAATGTTAAGGTCCTTTATGTTTCCATTTACAGGCCCCTGACGAAGGGTTACCCCACTTAACCCGAAATGCATTGGGCATGAAGTAATGCTTATGAATTCCAATGACTATAATGAATCTGTAAAAAGAATGGATTATGACATCAACTTGATATGAATAAAGCAATTCGATGATCTAAACCTGTGTCTGATCTTCTACTTGAAAGAAACATGAACAAGTGAAGAAACCTTGTAGTTTCACGTTGAAAGAGCGCACCCTTTGTGATCTTCCCATCACACTCTCTCCTAATCCACCTTACTGCTAATGTCATACATCTCTTGTTCTTTCTCTCAAGTCACACTTTCCTTCACATATGTACACTTCAGGTTTACGCCTGGCTCACTGCTTTACATAACAAAGCATCACTGGTGGGGCAAAAGAGAAACCCTGAACGCTTCATCCATATATATTCTGGTTGTGCTTTCCTGGGAGAAGCAAGGCATACTTTGCTTCAAAGTGTAAGCAACACAGACCAAACTGGCAGGACATTGCACTAGTAGGCATTCAATGTACAACCAGTATAGCCAGAAATGAACTAATAAGGGCTCTACCAGCCATTAAAGGCCTGCTCCTGCGTTAAAACATATTTCATCACTAAAAATAAATGGCCATTGTCAGATTTGATTTATATCTTAGATATCTAATGAAGTCTCATTAGAACATTGGAATGTTGGAAGCTCCATTAAAAACAATGCAGCGCGCAGGCTTCTAATGACCGGTAAAAACCCGGAGCGACAATATTCCTGTGTTTGTTCACAGCTTTTGCTTTGAACAAAGGCCTCACGGAGCCCAGGGGATTACAACTCCCTCAGGCTCCATGAGGCTTTTGTTTTACAAATTAATACAGTCTAGGGGTGGAATGTTCTAAGAGGTTTAAAGCCCTCCGTAGTGGGCTCTACTGGCCTTCGGCTTGGGCCTTTAACGCTTTAATGGCCTGTAGAGCCCACTATGGCAGGCTCTAAGGCTATATTTAATACATATCTAGGATACAAATCAAAACTGACAATGGCCATTTTTACCTCATTTTTAGCGATTAAATATGCTTTTGGAAATTATCATACTGACTTCTAATTATTTGCTGTTTTGCACACGAGAGGAATTTAGAAGAGCCACATGCAGACTTGGTTTTCCTAATTCCTCGTGTTCTTGAACATTTTCACATTTGCCATTTGCTTTTCACATTCTCCTCACCCTTCCATCTCTCCTAAAGTCAGCAATGTACTTCACAGTTTCTCCCAAGAACTCACAGTGCGAGTAACATAAGGCCTCAAAAATAGCAAGAAAAACACAAGACTTACCATCTTTTGCAGGCACGTAGCCAGGGGTATAGGTTTGAGGGCCTGGTCCTAAACATCAACTCCCGCATGAAAGGAATCTCTGGTTGAACAGGGTTATCATTTAAGAATAGCACAATGGTGAGATTTTAAAGACTACTCCATGTAAAATACAAACACATTTTCTTCGTCCACAGAATATATCCCCAGATGAAGGCATGATTGGAATGCCGAAATGCATTGGGATCATATGAGTGTAAAAATGAAATTTGAATACACCTGTGAATGCAACAAGGAATGAATATATGAATAAATACTCAAACAACTTTCTTTGACTAAAGTTTATAATCCTTTGCGAAACCTTCATGAAAGGACATCTCTCAGTGTTGAGAGTGCTACCCTCCTATATTTACCACGCCTCCAGGCAGAAGGCGATACTCCGGAGTTCCTCACAAACTACTTAAAACTTTTAAATTCCGCTGTGCGCCCAGCTAAAAATCCTTATTTTAAAGACTGCAGCATATCTTAAATTATTAGTACTATTTATTCCACTTTTACAATTATATGTGTGTGATAAGTAGTAGGCAACCGTGCCTTAAAGAAATGAAACCTGTCAGATTGGGATTTTGTCTAGAAAATGAGTGATGCATAGTGTTTTAGAACCACCAATAGAATTGATGAAAACTTGAATAGAACATAATTGCACTTCTACATGAGACTATGGGCCGGATGTAGGTAGCCAAATACCGGTCGGTAACGGCCGAAAATACTGAATTTCGGCCGTTACCGACCGGTATTTGGTATTTGTGATGTAGAAGGTTAAAATTGACCGATTCGGTAAATAAGAGTCGGTAAATTACCGTTTTGGAATTTACCGAATTCTTATTTACCGAATTCTTATTTACCGAATACGTAAATAAGAAATGGTAAAAATGACTTTTGAGATGTAGGAAACCTCAAAAATACTGAATTTCATGAAATTCGGTATTTTAGAGTTGGTAAAATGGGATTACCTACATCTGGCCCTATGTATTCTCCCAAAAGGCACCTTTCAGTAAATGTGTGGCAAATGCTGCAAATTGAGGTCCAGTCTACTAACAGTCATCAATAATAACTGAATGGCGTTTAAAGGCAAATCTAAACACATTGGCACATAGTTATTTCTGATTACACAGGCATGGTGCATACAAAGACATGATATTGTCATGGTACAGACATGGTAAGTCAATACTGCACATCTGTACTGAACTTCTGCAGTAATTTTCTCCTACTAGAGAGGTCTCAATGGACAGTTGGCAGAACAGGCCGACAACGGAGGCATAATGTACTGGGGGAGCTGGACACACCTCAGCAAGTGAGTGTGATGATGGACCCTCTTCCACTAGCTAAAGAATCAAAAATTAGATGAAAATGAACCGGTGAGTGTAGGAAAAAGAAACAAAAAGTGTAGGGTTGTAGAAAAAAGAAGCTTGAGGCTAAATGAAAGCATGGCAGTCATGGTATTCAACAACCACAGCTTTAATTATTGCTGGAGATTCCCAACTAGGAAAATCTTGGTACCCCTGCACTTATTTTTATTTCCAAATCAAACATTGTTTGGATCCCAAGCAAATGACTGTGAGTGACTATGATACATTTTTGGGTCCAGACCCTCACTCAATGCTGGGCTCTTTCTATTTCGGTGGCTGACTGCACAGTGCTTCCAAACGTACTGAGCAGGTGGCTTGCAGTGCAGTTCAAATGATGGAAAAGGTTCGGTCAACAAGGGAAAGAAGAGCCCTTCTTCTCCACATTCAGCAGGTGTAACCTAATTGTAGCCCCCCTTTTCTGCACTGTGACAGCTGAAATCATTTGGTCTTCTTTGGGAACTGGAAACCAAAATGGTGAATTGCCAGAACCCACATTGTTTGAGGTAGAGCTTGGGGTTATTTTAGCCAGGGCTGAGGGGTCCTTGTGTGCGACAAATGCTAGACTGCCTTACTATCTCAAAATAAAGGTTAGGATGTATTGCTGATGAGCAGCATTTTCTAAAATGATGTCATCTTGGAGCGGAGGATTGATACAGAACATTGTTGTTTAGTTGCCATTCTTGTTCTAATGTCCATCATCTAGTGTCATTATTGTAGCACTAGACCCCAAATGGCAATGTCACTCACAATGTCCATCTGCCCGGGTTTCCATATCAGTGTCCAAATGTCAGTATCCTGATATGAGTGTTAGTGCGTCCCTGTCTGTAGGAAAGTGGGTTTCTCTTGCAGTAATCCCCCCACTTTTTGCCCGACACTTGATCCACTTTGACTTGATGTGCCCTGGGTCTCTGCCAATCAGGTTCCCAGGGTGTGTGCTCTTTGCCAAAACTGTACCTGTGTACCCGCAATTGGCACATCTCTGGCCACAGGAAAGCCCCTTGTAAAATGTGCCATGGGCACCAAGGGCACTGTGACCAGGGAATGCCTCTAAGGGCTGCAGCACCTATTGTGACATCCTTAGAGGCCCTGTACCAACACACCCATACCCTGCCATTGCAGGTTGCATGTTTTGGTGCAGAGAACAGGGTAGAGTCGACATGGCACACATCCCTGTGTGCCATGCTAGCAACCCACTGCCTGGGGCCTAGGTAAGTCACCCCTCTTGCAGAGTACAGCAGACCCCAAGTGAGAGCACAGTTGTATGAGCACTGTGCCCCGACAGAGTCTAAGTCCATTCTTGGACATTGTAAGTGCAGTAAAGCCATAATGAGTATATGGTCTGGGAGTTGGTCATTACAAACTCCGCAGCTCCATAATGGCTTTACTAAAACCTGGGAAGTTTGGTAGCAAACCTCTCAGCACATTAAACCCACACTGATGCCAGTGTGAGATTTAATGTAAAATGCACTCAGAGGGCATCTTAGAGATGCCCCCTGAAAAACGACCAGCCCTGGTGCAGTTCCTGAATTGCTGCCCACTATTTGCCACCAACAGGGAGGCTTCTGGACACCTGGGTAGAGGGCCTCTGCTCTCTGGGTCCAGAAACACAACCCATCCTGGGCAGAGGTGTCATGCCTCCTTCCCTAGGATGGGCTGGATCCACGAGGGGGAAGTTTCAAAGGCCTGCTGCCTTTGTAAGCTGCCCCTGCCTTTTGCTGCCCTCAGCAACTGGCTCCCACCAGTTCTGACCCCACCTTAGGGCAGGAGAATCAGCAGAAAATCAAGTTAGGAGGAGAGGTGTGCCCACCTTTGCCAACCCCACCCATCCATTGGGGGAGGCGAGGTGAAGCACACATCTTACTCCCCTTCATCTTGAAGACGAGGGGACCCAGCCAATTAGAGAGAGGCTCACGCCCCCCTCTCCCCACACCCATGTAACACCCCTAAATTTTGTATTTAGGGGTACCCTGAAACTAACCGTCCTAGATTCCTGCAACCTACGAAGAAGAAGGATGAACAAAGTCGCACAGCAGAAGTGACTGTGGAGAAGAACTGACTTGCCACAGAGATCCTGCGCCAAAATTCAACTTGTCCTGCAGCCAGCAACCTCCATAACTCCTGGAAGGACTGACTACCTTCAACAAAGACCAGATCACCTGCGAACAGCGCTGCATTTCAAAGAAACTTCAATTAAAGACTCTGAGCCTGCTGAAGATGAAGAAACACAACGCCTGGAACCACCACTGCACCCATCGCCTACGGCCTGAGTCCAAGTAGCACACAGGTCCAAGCGAGGTCCCCCAGCCCTCCAGAGTCCTAGTACACCGTGGGTTGACCCCTCCAGGACTCCCCAATATCGCCTGCAGCCTCTGCATGGAAATCCTCCCAACGGTGAGTGGCCTGGTAAGGTGAAATCCAACCTCAAAAGGCACCCCTGCATCTGTCCGTCCTGTGCCCTGGAAAAGAGGACCTGAGATGCACCTACACCACCCCTCTAACTTACCTGCTCTGCTGTTGGTTCCTCCTTGAACTTCCTGGACCAAGCCTGCAGCTAAAATCCAATACTGGCAACCCCCATATGATTGCACTGGGCTCACGACACCTCCTAAGCACCCTGCACCTGGCCGCCCTGCGCCGATGAGGGTGTGGACTTGGTGCTGACCTGGGACCCCCTTTGCCTGGATCTTAACCCTAGGAGCTTGGCTCCCAAGACTGAGTGGCCTGCCCGTGAGCAGCCCTCAACCAAGTGCCCCCTTAGTCCCATTGACTAACATTGGTCCTCTGCACTCTGCACTTGGCTGCCCTAGTACTGCTGGTGGTGCGATTTGAGTGCCTAACTGGACCTTAGAGGACCTTGGTCCTAACCCCTAAAAGCCATACTTGCCGGACGTTTACTTACCTGTAAACCGTTAACACTCTTTTTCCCATAGGAACCAATATTATGATTTTTGTGCCAAAAATGTTGTGTTGAACTGACTTTTGTATGGAAAACAAAGTAACGTTGACTTAAACCCAAAATTGTAGCACTTACCTGTAACATGTAAGTCCCCTTGTGTGATATCTCAGCATATAACCTCAAGTAGTCAAAGTAACTGAAAAGTAATCAAAAAGTAATCAAAAGTAAATTCTATGTACTTTAACAGTTTTAAAAGCAAATACAAACCTGTAACAATTGCAAAACCATTCAAAACTTCATTTTCTTGTAAAGTTTTGCATCTTAAAGTATAGTCTACTTACTTGTACCATGTTCTGCTTGGTTCTAGAAATAGAAGATAAGTATAGAACTTTTTTTAAACCTACATAATTGGTCTGGATTCAGTCTCTGAGTGTGTGCCATCAGTCTTGAGTGAGTGAATACAATAAATGCTCAACACACACTCTGGATAAGCCTAACTGCTCACCCACACTACCACACGGAGAGCACTTAGTACTTGTCTAATTTAGCCTCTGCTATACCTCTAGGGAGCTCCCTGGATTCCGTGCACACTATACCTTACTTTGGTATAGTATTTACAGAGCCAGCTTCCTACATTGTTCACGTGTCCCTGTTCCTGCTTCAGTGTTCTTTTATGAGTGTCCTGGTGCCAAGATTCCCATATCAATGTCAGTATCATTGCCCCAGTATCACCATTCCAATTGTGGCCTCCCCTTGCATCTTCAACTGTCCCAGTATCTATTAAATCAGTGGAAGCAATAAACTACCCGATGTTTGTGCTAATGTTCCAGTGTCAGCATCAATACTCCTGTGATCCTTTGCCAAAGTATCCATAGAAGTGCTTGTGTTTCAGTATTCCTGTGTGAGTGTCCCTGCGATACGTTTTGTTATGCAGGTGTTGGTGCCCCATTGTCTGTGTCCACCCTTGTAGTTTGGCAAGAAGCAATTTCCTTGACCCAAATTAGTTCAAATACAATAGTCAAACAAACACATTAAAATATTCAATCCACATTCGATGTATGATCATTACATTTTATTCAAAAATCATTTGTATTTTCATGCCATAATATTAAACAGTTAAAAACACATCAAGTTATACACTGGTAATAAAAAAATCGATTCTTTCTTCCTACAAATACCACTAATACATCAAAGAAAAGCAACATTTTTTGTAACAATTTCTAATTATGACCAGCATAAAAAAAAAAAAAAATGTATGATATAACCCTTGTCTAATACCAATACACATTTAAAGGAACTCTGAAACACCCTAGTTGATACTTTGATCCAATCGACATTCAACTAGATTGTGTTAATCCTTGAATTGTGTTCACAACTGCGTCGACGCGTTTTGATGGTTTCCAAATTATAATGCCATCCTTATCAAGACACCAATTTTCTGTCTCTTATTCTTGTTTTCCGCAATGTTTATTCCTCAGCCCTACACAAAACAAACATATATAATCAATAGTCACATCACTATGTGATCACGTTTCTATTGGTTAACCAACAACAGTACAAATTTCTTACATGTTTGTCTGTTAAAATGCATATTCCTCCCTGACACATTTTGAATTTGGTTTACACAGTATTGGTAGAGGAGGCGTGCCTAGTCATTTTGGAAACTTTTCAATTACCTGCCAACAATTAATGTCCCCCCTTCCTTTTTCTACATTGAGAGAATTTTCACTGGAGTTATACCTCTACTCTTATTTCGTTATGGCGGCTTCTACTTCAATATTGCTGTAAATCCGCATCATACATGCATCCAATTCTCACCTTGTTGTGAGTCTGTTCCCAGCGTGATTTTGATTTTAGATTCTTTCGTTCAGCACAATATCATAAGTTGCATACTTAAAAACATATCTGGGGAGAAATATATAAAAAATGACCTACAATTAAACCCCTCCTATAGTTCTACCAATTTCACCAAATATCCGTTCCTACTTTCTAACTGCTCCTCTTTCTCAACTTACCTGTGAGGTGTATCCGTGTCCCCTATAGATCGAATTCAGCGGGTTGTGGCTTTTATATCCGCACACCACTTGAGATTGATAGTATATTCTTGTCTAAGAGCTGGTAAAAAGGAATCAATAAATATATCACGGATATTAAAATCTACCTCAGATAAGAAAACTGGTGTATTTAAGCATCTATCGCCTACTGTTAATAACAGGTAACTTATTACCTTACACAATATCCCGCACGCTTTGATTAAAATGGGCTTCCGGTATTGATTTCGTCCTGCTGCGCAGCTTTTACACTTTTATCCGTCTTTCAGCAATGTGCCCTATGAACAAATCAAGGACTTTACTAAGAGAAATTCAAATCTCTATCTCCTCATATTCCTCATCAAACAAGCCGCATTGCGTTTCATACCTTGATTCTCAGAGAAAGAACCTTGTTATTCTGGATATAGGGTTTTTGGCAAATGTTAACCGCTGGCCCGTAAAAGCTCCTTCCTTTTAAACTATGTGCTAGCCCTCATCATTGGTTATAATGATCACGTGCTCTCACCAGTTAGGATCTACGTGAGACAGCGTAATTCATTTGTCCCCGTGCTCACGTGATACGTGTCCACTGTTTTCTTCGTTTGTATTAAGTAGGATGGTTCTAGTTCATCTAAGCAAGCTTCACTGGGACTGCATGGAACATATTGTTCCCCTGCTTCTAGTATCTGCATCAAGTAATTAATGTATGATTTAGTCTGCTATTCAATACTCTACCATATTGCTTGATAGTACTGATCCTGCTGATTGGATTGATGGATCTATGTTTGTAAGATATGTAGCCAATCCTTTCTTGAATTGAGTTCTCCTTCTACTGTATTCAAATAGCACATGAACTACTCTTCTCTCCTCTTCTGTCTCTGGTCTATATCTCCCCCTCTTCTGTTGATCCCAATCTTTTCGAGAATGAACCATTTAAAATCACTACAATCATGATTCTTTTCTCGGAAGTGCTCTATGAGGGGTGCATTCTCTTTGTTCGTTCTAATGGATGATATGTGTTCCAATCGACGGATCCGAAGCTCTCTACTTGTTTCCCCCACATACCCTTGTTGGCAGGGACAGATTAGCAAGTAAACCACATTCTTGCTGCGGGAATTGTTTGGAGTCGAAGCAATCACATTTTTTTCCCACAAAGGTAATGCTCTTACTTACCAAACATTGTGCACATATGGAACACGTTCTACATTTGTTGTTTCCTATAGCTGCTTCCCCTCCTTAGGGTATTTTGCTTTTCGATTGTCATTTTATAAGTTTTCACTAGTGCATTCCGGATGGTTTCATTGCGCCTGAATGGAAATAGGGGTTTCTGCAGTTTTACTTCATTGCCATAGTTAAGAATATTCCAGTTCCTGTTTATAATGTTTTTGATCTGGTTACTTATATGGGAATATTGGGCCACAAAAAACACTCTTCCTGCAGCAGCATTGTTTTTTTCTTTGTTGGAATTTAATAAGCTATCTCTGTCATAGAATCTCGCTCTCTTGAGTGACATCTTGATGAGTTTGTTCGAGTAACCTCTTGCTTTCAGTCTTTTTATGGCCTTCGGCATGATGGTAAAAATCTGTCAATGTGGTGCAGTTCATGCTTAATCTTAAAAACTCCCCAAAAGGGATGTTATCCTTTTGAGAGTGCGGGTGAATGCTGGAATACTGCAGGAGGGTGTTCTTATCCGTGGGCTTGATATAAAGTTCTACCCCTAATTCATTATCCACGTTTGTAATAAGTATATCTAAGAATTCCACACTAGTATCACTAAAGTGAGCCGTAAATCTCAGATTGGGATCCCCTAGATTGATCCACTCTAAAAACTCCATCAAATCATTGCTGGCACCACTCCATATGAAGATGATATTGTCTATGAAACGGTGCCAGCAAGATATATTTTCAAAATATGGAGCAATCTCATTAAATATATGTTGTTCCTCAAAATTCCCTAAATATATAGGCAGGCCAGACTGGGGGCACATGTGGCCCCCATGCTGGTCCCCTTAGCCTGCAGGTACAGCTCATCCTTAAAAAGGAATAAGTTGTTTTTCAGTACCATTTTGACACGGGACATAAGACATTCTTTATTGCCCCCATTCAAGTCTTCCCCATCTAATATGTTGGAGATAACCTGTATGGTGTCATCCTGGGGAATATTAGTGTACGGGGCTTCAATATCTAGGGTGACCAAAAATTGGGTCACCCCATCGGAGCCCTGTCCCTCGAAGATGGAAATTGCGTGGGCTGTGTCCTTAAGATATGATCTTTGTCCCTGTATTATTAGTTTAAGGAAAAATCCACATATCTACTCAGTGGTTCCAATGTAGACCCCAAACTGCTAACTATGGGCCGCATGGGGGGGGTTTGAAATTTTTTTAATGGATTTTAGGCAATCCATAGATTGCCGGAATTATTGTATGTGAGTGCAATAGAATTCTCACAGATCTAGCCTTCTTCTTTCCCCCCTATTTAAGAGTGTGGCTACTTCTTTTTTCAAATCCTCTATCTTGGTGTATTTTATTTGTTGATAATGTTCCTTTATGTTCAGAAGTTCCCTCATTTTGATTTCATATATTGGTGTGTCAAATATAACCACGCCACCGCCCTTATCTGTGGGTTTTATGGTCAAATTGTCACTCTTCTACAGGGTTTTTAATGCCTTTCTTTGATCTGTAGGCATATTATTGTTAACATTTTGATGGACTGTCTTTGCCATATTTTTAATTTCTATTTCAACTATTTTTTCAAATGTTTTAACATTTTCATCAACTGGCAGTTTCCCTCTGTCATGTTTGGTTCTCAAGTTCCAGTGACCCAGCGTCAGTATCTCCATGCGGGTGCCTTTGTGTTGTGCCATATCTTAGTGCAAGTGACATAATTCATGTGCCCAATGCTGGTGCCCTTGTATCAGTATCTCAGTAGTAGACTTGTCGACTTGTCAATGTTCCTGGTTTAGTGTCCCCAAATAAGTATTAGTACACGTTAAAGTTTCCCTCTTTTTGCTTCCTTCTGCCAGTGTTCCATTGTCAAAGTTAGTGTCCCTATTTTTCCATCTAGCCATGTTCTAGTATAATACCCTGATGTCTGTGCCTCAGTATGAATGTTCCCATGTTAGTTCTTCTGTGCCACCTCTGCACACATGCCAGTGTTAGCATCCCAGTCTCAATGTCCCCATGCTCGGTTCTTCACTGGGTCAGTGTTGTCTTTGGCAGTGGCAATGTCAGTGCACCCAAGCTGTATCACAGTGGCTGTAACCCTGGGCAGTGTTCTAGTGTCAATATCTATTGTATTGCTTTTGTCCTGTAAATACCCCAGTGTTCCCACTCCAGTGACTGCAGTTGAGTATGCTAGTGGAGTGTCCCCCATAAATAAGTGCCCTTGCTGTGTCACTGCTCTGGCATTTTGTACAAGCGTCAAAAATGTAGAATCCGTATACTAGTGTGCATGTGTCCGTCTCACAGTGTTACAGCCCCACAACATTGTTCCCGCATCAATGTGTGTGCCCTCTGTAAACATTCCAGTGTGTATGTCCCCAAGTCAATATCCTCATGCCAGATTTGATGCTTCTATGTCATTGAAATAGTTTCTGTGTCCCAGTGGCAGTGCAGCAGTGTCAATGCCCTTGTATCAGTGTTGGCATGAAATTGCTGATGTTGCTGTGTCAGTGTCCCAGAGTCAATGTTGGCACCCCTGTTTTAGTGACCTGGCCCCAATGTTGAGACCCAGGTCAATGTTCCACGGTCACTACCCACGCCAACATCCCCTTGTAGTGCCGGTGCTCATTTGTTAGTGAGGCAGTGTCCACATCCCAGTGACACTGTTAGTGTGCTTGTGTGAGTGCCCCCTGTCAGAATCCACGTGCCAGTACACTAGTGTTGTGTCATCTGCTCCAGGTGTTTGTGTCCTTATGTCATGTCACTTCAAATGTGCACTAGTTTCACTATCTGAGTGAGTATCCTGATGCCCTAGTAACCCTATGCCAGTGTTCCAGTAAAACTGCCCATGCCAGTGTCCCAGTTGTAGTGTGTGTGCCCCCCATGTAAGCATCAAGTGTCACGGTTCCCACGTCAGCACTGGTGCTCCTGTTTCAATGTCCCCTGAACCAGAGTCATGATGTCAGTGTGGATATGTATGTTACACCCCTGGTTATGGTGTCCATTTCCCGATCCTCTCTGTCAGTGTACCCTGGTCAGTGTCCTAGTATTAGTGCCCTCGTGTCACTGTCAGTGTTAGTGCTCCTGTGGCAGTGGTTGCCATCCCTATGTCAGTTGTGGCACACGTTTCATCAAGTCAGTGTGGCTCCCCCGAGTCACTTTACAAGCTTTAGTGCCTCACACAATGTTATCCTGTGCCTCTGCCCTACTTATAGCATCCTCACGCGACATAGAAGAACTAAGGGCATGGACATGCCGAGGATACTAATAAACAAGAGATCTAGTAATCTGAAAAATTGATCAGGGGTGACGAGTGCTTCCTTTGGGAAGGATAACTTTATAAAAGTTGTTAAAGAGAGTTGTCAAGTAAAACATGCATGTTACTAAACCACACAATAAAGTGGCTCCATCACACTAAGTTTTAAAGCTGACCATGCCGGAGCGGTTTGACTAATTATTTGAAAATGAACGAAACTGCTTGAAGTTAGTTTCACGATGTAGCGCAGGTCGTTCATTTTAGCCTGCGTGCTGGGTGTATTCAGAGGTGATGGAAGTGTTAATAACACGAGTTAAGCTTTTGTTTTGAAAGCAGTATCTTGGCCAGCTAGGCTTGCCATCTGCCCTGTGTTTGGTGGAGAAGGTACGTCTCAGTAAGAGGTCCCTGCCAGCCCCGGTTGTCCTGCCCCATGGATACTGCCCTATCTCCTCCCTCGAGCTAACCTGCAACTGGAATCACCACCTCTCTACCCAGGCCTCGAAAGGCTCTCCTTTTGGGCCACCCTGCTCTCCCAGTAGTGGCTCACCTGCCTCCAATTCCATCAGACGCCATTTTATCACTGTATGCTCCTCAGCACTTTGGTCAGCTGGCCTTCCTCCCCTGAGGGATCACCTTTGCCCAGCCTCTTCCGGGAACCAGCATCATAAGGGTGATCTTCCTGTTCTAGTACACGACCAGAGCCACCTCCTCTTTCCCAAACCTTGTACTCTGCTCCATATTATTGGTAGCCACTAAACTAGCCATCAAAAGGAGGCAAAGAAAAAAACTGGGAAAAATTACTCCAGCCCAAAGAGTACTAACAAATGACTAGAAAGGGAGCATGACAGGATTAAGGATGGAGCAGAAAAAATATGCCAATAAAGGGCCATATGTATCAACAAACCCTTTTGCGATTCCTAAATTGCGATTTTTAAGGAATAGCTATTTAGGAATCGCAAAATGGTATGTATGAAGAAATTCCCTTATTTTTAGCGATTCCTTAATCTTCCTTATTTGCGAATTTGCATTTTGCGAATTCGCAATTAAGGAATAATTTCCAATGCATTCCTATGGGCCAGGAGGCCCATAGGAATGATTGCGAAATAAATCTCAAATTGCGAATTCGCAATTTGCTAATCGCAATTTGAGAATTATTTCAAGGGTGCAGGGGTGTCTCAAGGACACCCTGCTGCACCCCTGTAAATTACATGTGTGTGCATATGGCGCACATACATGCCCCATGGGCATGTATGTGCGTCATATGCCACCCTCACAAATGCACAATTGTGCATATTTACAAGAAATCGCAAATTACCACCAACTACAAATTGGTGGTAATTTGCGATTTCTAAACCTGAAATCGCAATTTTGTAAAGCTTCATACATAGCATTTAAGGAATCGCAATTTTTTGCGATTCCTTATTTTGCTAACTTTTAATTCATTCCAAAATCGGTAAAAAGGCCGTTTGCGAAACGAATCGCAAAAGGCTTGATACATATGGCCCAAAGTGCTGAGCAGTAGTAGTTCCATATCCAGTGCTTTGCACAGTTTTCACTTTCTAGGTTTGAAATAGTTGTGAGGTTTATATCCATAGTTTCGTAGGCAAAGCGGGGATGAGGGGAATCATGGCTGACATCTTACTACAATGTGTGATCGATGTGTAAATATGTGGGGCTGTGCTTTGTTGAAAGAAGGCACAGCAGCTCAAATCTTTACTGAGCACAGTGTTCTAATCAAGTATAGGCCTCTGGTGACCCACAGCTCAGACATTCATCCAAGGACAATACCATCACCCCTCAGAACCCAGTGACAGCTGACTTACGCTGCTTTACGCCCACAGCCTTGTTATTAAAGCTTTCCATTTTGAATACATCCATGAACTAAAAAGAAACGAAGGAAGAGAATGTCATAAGTGACTGACAGTGCTTCGGAAAATTGCTTCTTCCAGCTGTGAAAACATTAACCACACAAAATAACTACAATCTGCAGGTTTTTTTTCTAGCTTTTTCAGGCTTAAACAGTACTCAGTAATTAAAGTAAACAGTATTTCATAATTAACTTAATAATATGCTGCTTTTTATTGCGACTGCATTTGTTTGCACATAAACCGCCTAGTCTGCTGATCAGACTCTTAGCTGTATCGAGGACCATTTCTAAGGAACAACGTTTTTTTCACAGAAAACGTTTACTCATCTGAAAAACCTGCACAAACACTTCTGGTTCCTTTTACTATATTTCTGTAGTTGCCTCTGCAACAGATTTTTGACTTATGTTCCATTTAGGACTGTTTTACTGTTGGACATGGCCTTTCTTAGGGGAGTTTACCCCCAAACTTTTCACTTTTTTCTCCAAATCGTTTCTGACTCTCTCGACATAACCTTAGGAATCTGGGCTCCATCCCCCTGTACTGCAGAGGGAAGGTGCGTGCACCTGCCTCACCCGCATTAGGCAGGGGGTGTGTACGCTATGGGTTTAGGTACAGTACCTCTGTGCGCCCCGTAAATAGGTACACTTCATACCCTGGGCGAGTACGGCAATGGCTAGTAGTGGGATGTAGCACTGTGTGTGCCACCCTCCAGATAGCCTGTCAAGCATGTATTGGGACTGCCATTGTAGGCCTGTGGGGTGCTGTTGCGCCCCTGCCTATTTTGGCATCACTTTTGCCTCAGCCTACTTTGAATGAGTCGTCCCATATAATGAGGACACCCCCTCAGGGAAGCCCTGATGGATGCAGGGGGGTGGGGGGGGGGGGGGTGGTAAGCTGAAGGCCTGGTGGGTACATATGGATATTCCCTGCCCAGGTAGTGAGGAACACGCCACGTGGGGCTTCCCCTGCCTTGGAGTTCGGCTCTTTCCATGGGATACTCCTCGGGTGTCTCAGATACTCTTGTGTGGCCTCAGGGCTAGGAACACGTCCTGACTGTCCAGGCAGTATGGAAGGGGTTGTGCCTTCCTACGCAGGCTAGGAAGAGGCACTGATAAGGTGATCAGAAACATGGACAAGTTATGTTATGTTATGTTAAACTTTATTTGTAGAGCGCAAGTACACCAGGTTGGTTTCTTGGTGCTACTCTGACGGTGTTGGCCTGAGATGTGACTAGTATGCCTGTCTAAATTACCATGTTTTTAGGAGTTTGCGAAAGGTCATGAGGTCTGTGCAAGATCTGATCTCAAGAGGTAGTTGAATAATTTTGGGCTTTTGCCATTCAGGGATTTAAAGATAATGCATCCCACCTTGAAGGTGCATCTCTGGGTTATTGGAAGCCAGTATAACTTCTTCAAAAGGGAAAGGGGGTAATATGTTGGCGTATGTTTTCTAGAAAAATCAGTCTGGCCGCCTCGTTCTGAACCATTTGAAGACGGTGGGTGAGATAGGTCGGAATGCCAAAGTGTAGTGAGGTGGCGTAATCGATGTGGGATATCACCATAGCGAGTACTGCCTGTATTTTTGCTTCCTGTGTCAGGAACGCCAACGCAGACCGGGGAGTTCGCACTTGCACCTGTGGGGTGATAACTATGAGCTCAGCCTGCCATCACAGGCCTGGTGTGGGCACCGGTCCTCATGCAGTTTTGACTAAGTTTCCAGCTTGACCGGAATTGCCTGGTGCAACCTATTTCAACATGCACCGTTCATTGTGCCTCATTTCCTGGCTGATGAGGGCTGAAAGCCCAACATCGGTCCTAGGATGCTTGTTTCCAGTCCAGGGAGGACCTGGCCTGGCAGTTCGGGCTGGACTGTTCCCATTGGGCGCAGGGTCAAGACTGATTTGCACATGGCTGGGTCCCAACTGGAATGAAATGGTGAGCAAAAAAACTATGGATTTAGGCCCGGATCTTTGTACAGGGGTGAATGTATGACATTGTTCTGCATTCTGTCCATCAATTGTTCTTTTTGCATTTGTCACCCCGAGTGGGACGGGTATGCCCAGACGTGGGTCCCATGGGTCCCGTGCTCTCCATGCCACTGGAGTCAAGCTATCCTGGCTGATGAGGGCTGATAGCCTGAAACCGGTCCTAGGATGCTTGTTTCAGTCCAGGGAGGACCTGGCCTGGCAGTTCGGGCTGGACTGTTCCCATTGGGCTCAGGGTCAAGACTGATTTGCAAATGCCTGGATCCGAACTGGAATGGCATGGTGAGCAAATAAACTATGGATTTAGGCCCAGATCTCTGTACTGTCAGACAACTCATCACAACACCCACCCACTCTGCCGTCCCACACGCTTGACCCCATCCTCTCCGCAAGCCCCCACGTGTCCTTCAACCACACCACTGAACTCCACTGGACTCACCATCCCTACATTCACTTTACCTTCAAGAAGCCCATCACGCACCACGCACTCAACTGATGCCTCGCCACTGCTGGAGCAAAGTCACCGAAGACCAGCTAAACACCACCCTCGCCCAGAGCCCACCCGCCGACCCCACCAACCCCGACACCGCTGCCCGCAACCTCAATCAGTGGATCGACGACTGCATCAACACCCTCGCCCCTTTCAAGAAGCCCTCCAACAGTCACACCAGCAAGAAAGCCAGCTGGTTCACTGAAGACCTCCAGGCCTCCAAGCAATCCTGCCGAAAACTGGAGAAGAACTGGCTCCGTGAACAAACACTGGGCAGCTACACAGCCCACAAGAACGCCACCCACAGACACCATCACTTCATCAGATCCACCAAAAGGGCCTCCTTCAAAGACTGCCTAGACAACAACGCACACAACAGCAAAGAGCTCTTCAACATTGTGAAGGAACTCTCCAACCCCAGCTCCAACACCAACGACGGCCCACCTTCGCAAGACCTGTGCGAATTGCTTGCCACCTTCTTCCACCGTAAGATTACAGACATCCATGACAGCTTCAACGCCACGACCGACCGGACAACCACCGAGACCTCCGCCCCCACGACCACCATCCGCACCAACCACCTGCTCTCCTGGACCAACATCACCGACGACGACACCATCAAGATCATGAACACCATCCCTCCGGATCTCCATCAGACCCATGCCCACACCACATCTTCAACAAAGCCAGCACAGCCATCACACCCCATCTCCGGAAAGTTACAACATCTCCTTTGAGACAGCAACCTTCCCCGAGAGCTGGAAGGACACCGAGATCAACGCCTTACTCAAGAAACCCAAGGCGGACCCCAAGGACCTCAAGTACTTCTGGCACATCTCCCTGCTCCTGTTCCCAGCGAAGGTCAGCAAGAAGATTGTCAACAAACAACTGACCCGCTACCTCGAGGAGAACAGCATCCTGGACCCTTCTCAGTCCGGGTTCCGCAGCAACCACAGCACAGAAACTGCTCTCATCTCCACCACCGATAACATCAGGACCCTGCTAGACAACGGAGAAACAGTGGCCTTCATCCTTCTGGATCTGTCAGCCGCCTTTGACACGGTCTGCCACTGTACACTATGAGCACGCCTCCGCGATGCCGGGGTCCAAGAGAAGGCCCTGGACTAGACCACCTCCTTCCCCGCCGGCAGAACACAGAGCGTCCGCCTTCCTACCTTCCGCTCAGAAGCCACCAAGATCATCTGTGACGTACTCCAGGGCTCATCCCTCAGCCCAACTCTGTTTAACATCTACATGGCACCACTCGCCCACATCGCCCGACTGCACGACCTCCACATCATCTCCTATGCCGATGACACCCAGCTGATCCTCTCCCTCACCAAAGACCTCCACACCGCCAAAACCAACCTCCATAAAGGAACGAAGGCCATCGTCGAATGGGTGAGGAACAGCCGACTGAAGCTGAACTCGGACAAGACAGATGTCCTCATCCTCGGATCCACCCCTTTGGCCTGGGATGACTCCTGGTGGCCGACCGCACTGGGAACAGCCCCAACACCCACCGACCACGCACGCAACCTAGGGGTTATCCTCGACTCCACCCTCTCCATGACTAAGTAGGTCAACACCGTCTCTTCCTCCTGCTTCAACACCCTCCGCATGCTCTGCAGGATCTACAAGTGAATCCCCACCGGAAATGAGAAGAACGGTCACCCAGGCCCTCGTCAGCAGTAGATTTGACTACGGAAATGCCCTCTACGCAGGAGCCTCGGCCAAACTCCTGAAACGGCTGCAGCTCATCCAGACCGCCTCTGCACGCCTGATCCTCGACATCCCTCACTGCAGCCACATCACACCCCACCTGAACGACCTGCACTGGCTCCCCGTCAACAAGAGGATAACCTTCAAGCTCCTCACCCACGCACACAAGGCACTCCACAACACTGGACCAGCGTACCTCAAGATACGACTCAGCTTCCACACCCCCACCCCCAGCTCCGCTCCGCTCCGCTGACCTCCGCTGACCTCACCCTCGCCACAGTCCCCGGCATCCAAAGAGCAACCTCCGGCAGCAGATCATTCTTCCACCTCGCTGTCAAGACCTGAAGCACCCTCCACACCCACTTACGGCAGGCCCAAGACCTGCGGACCTTCAGAAGACTTATCAAGACCTGACTTTTCGAGCAGTATTAGCATTCCCCACCCCCAGCGCCTTGAGACCCTCACGGGTAAGTAGTGCGCTTTACAAATGGTATGATTGATTGATTGATTGATTACTGGGGTGAATGTATGACATTATTTCTGCATTCTGTCCATCAATTCTTCTTTTTGCATTTGTCACCCCGAGTGGGGCGGGTATGTCAAGACTTGGGTCCCATGCTGTCCATGCCACTCGAGTCAAGCTATCCTGGCTGATGCCCGAAACCGGTCCCTATACCAGTTCCCATCCATAAGCTAAGCAGTCCCAGATACTTGTTCCACCAATGCAACAAACACTTCCACACAGCCCACAGCTAACCGGGCCCGTATATAATCTCCTACATACTCTTCCCATGAAAGTGCATTTCTGGTCTTCTCTCATTCATCTAAGGGACAAAACACCTCAGGGGAGGAGCATGTACCCACCATTCATCATTCTCTCTCCTCACAGCCCTCCAAATGGTACCTGTATACACCTGGACAAGCAGATGGCCATTTCATATGACCATGTGTGGAGGGATTGAGATAGCCTGTTGCCACTGTCTGGGTGGATTCGTTTTCAAAATTCTAACTTGAAGCAGGGTTTTCATGCAATGGGGAGATACTATTAGTTTTCTGCCTTCTTTAAAGGTCTCCCTCAAATGATTGGTAGGCAGATCTAAGCCTTGGATAACATTGGATAAAGGTCCTCCTTTCAGCTATATGCAGTGGGAAGTTGGTTGCAGGGCCTGGTATCCAACCACACCCTTAGCCCAAAGCTCCATGCACTGCCAAACCAGCTGTGCACCGCCTTTAGCCATCCTCAGGAGGGTTTTCTGCAGGGCTTGCCCTCAGCCTAACCCTCCACGGGTGACCACCCCTTGATGTGGGGCCAGCCTTCTATGACCAACTCTCTTCGTGTGGCTGAAGGGCATGTGAAGTAGGTTTTGTCACATTCTATTATATGCAGTCTTATATAGCGCACAGCTGCCCTAGCAAAAGGGCGTCCCAGCGCTGAACAGAAAAGAACAAAACAATAGACAACATATAACAATTTACGAGGAAGGAAAGAGGTGTGTTTTGATTGCCTTACGAAAGGCCAGGTAGTTAGCTATACTACGAGTAGCAATGGGGAGCGCATTCCAAAGTCTGGCTGCCAATACCCCAAAGGAGCGACCACCAGCACGAGCCCTCCTCACCTGAGGAACAACCGCCAGATGCTGGCCCGTGGAACAAAGTTGGCGGAAAGGTATGTAGGGTGTGAGCAGATTAGCTAGGATATCTGGGGAAGACAGATTTAAAAGTTTAAAAGACAAGCAGAGAGTTTTAAACTCAACGCGCTTAGCTACAGGCAGGAAATGTAGCCGTCGAATAGCACTGGAAGTGGAGCATGATCTGGGCTGACCTTGCAGAGCTCTAGCAGCCATGTTCTGAACCCTTTGCAACATTATAACTTCTGCTTTATTAACTCCCAAATAGAGTGAGTTAGTGTAATCTAATCTAGACAAAATAGATGCCTGGATAATCACTTGCCTCATTGCCGGGTCAAAGAACCCCCGCACAGGTTTCAGCCCCCGTAGGATACCAAAACATGATCCGGCTATTTTCTTTGTTTGTGTCTCAAAGCTAAGAGCGGAATCCACCCACACCCCCAGATTTTTTTTAACAGCTGTTTGGGGGCAGGTGCAGCGCCCAGCTTAGCAGGCCACCAATGCTCACTCCACACCTCAGTGTCTTTCCCAACCAGCAGGACCTCAGACATGTTAGCATTTAACTGAAGACAGTTGGGAGTCATCCACTCAGATATGATCTCCAAATCCCCTGGAACTTGCATGCACCCTGACCGGAGTCATCTGAGAGAGCGACCACCAACTGGGTGTCGACCGCATAGGACACTGCTGTGAGCCCTCTGCTTTTAGCTACTGCTGCTAGAGGTTGCATATACACGTTGAACATCGTAGGGCTCAAAGCTGAGCCCTGTGGCACCCCATATTTGATGGTATGGATCTTGGATGCAAAAGGGGGCACTACAACCTGAAAGGCCCTATCAGCAAGAAAGAAAACAAGCCACTCAAGAGCAGAGTCCCTGATCCCCAGCTCCTCCAACCTCTGCAGCAGGATCTGGTGGGTGACAATGTCGAATGCGGCACAAATAGGCAGGATGAGACTTGTGAAGGGCCTTATGTGACAGAGAATATAGTTTGAAAAAATTACGTGCTTTTTAATCGGCAGCCAGTGAAGCATCCTGAGAACTGGGGAGGAAGGCAAACGTGAAGGAAGAGTACCGATTAGCCATGCATTGGTATTGTGGACCACCTGCAATTTGGACAACAAGGTGTCATTTACTGATGTCAACATAGCATTTGCATAGTCAAGGCAGCTGATGATAAGGGCCTGGACAAGAGTCTCCCTGGCAGTGTCTGGAAGCCACGGGAGAGCTTTTTTAAGAGCCTCATGGTGGCAAAACAAAGGCAACAGGTGGCATTAACTTGGTATTTCATAGAAAAAGATTGCTCTAACTTCACTCCAAGATATTTGACTACCTGCTTAGGAGGGGGAGCGGGGCCAAGTTTTAAAGGTCACCACTCTGCTGACCATATCTCTGTCGCTTTGCCAAATATCATGGTTTCTGTCTTATCGCAGTTTAATTGGAGACAGTTGTTACTCATCTACGCAGCAATTTCTCCCTTGAAATTTGCAAATTTGACTTTCACATCATCTGGGTCAGGGTCAAAGGTGATAAGAAGTTGAGTATGATCAGCACACAACATGATCTCCACACCACAGGCTCTCATGGTTTGGGCCAACGGGGCTACATAGGTGTTAAACAGAGTTGGGCTCAGGCACGATCCCTGAGGCACTCCCTTGTTCATATGCATCAGTTGAGACTTATAAGAGTCCATGCAGGCTCTTTGGGTTTGACTGGCAAGGACGTTTCTGAGCCAACGTAACACCCTGACATAAAGCCCTGTCTCATGGAGCCTAAAGATTAAAATAGAATGGGAGACTGTCAAACGCTGCTGACAAATCCAACAGTACCAACATGACCAGGGTTCCAACATCTAGGGAGAGCCTTATGTTATCAGCCACAGCCAGCAGGGCTGTCTCATTGCTGTGGAGGTCTCTAAAACCCGATTGTGAGGGAACAAATATGTGGTTTTCTTTAAGAAAGGTTGAAAGTTGTTTATTAATGAACCTTTCTAGAGCTTTTGCAAGTGATAGTAACAACGAAATTGGTCTCTGGTTTTATTTTTTTAATTTATTTTGAAAGTTTTATATAGCGCGAACAAGATCTTCGCAGATATCAGAGCCCTTTACAGAGGAGGGGAGCATGTATACGCAGATACCTCCATCATGTTAACAGTACATTGAAGTGATGTCATAAAACAATCAAGTAATTCAATTTCAAAGTCAAAATAAAAATACAAGGGTTCGAACAAGTAGTACAGATGAGTATCAAGCCTCTGTAGTTTTTCCCCTATAGTGGTTCAGGTGTATTTAGCCATGAGGATTGCTTTTACTTCTCTCTTGAAAAGTATGGTAGAGGTGATGAGCCTTGTTTCAGGGGGGAGTGAGTTCCAAATCCTGGGAGCCATTCCTGAGAAAGAGCGTTTATAGGTTTTTTCCTTGCGGAATCTTTTAGGCTTTAGCAAAAGATTGTTTGCGCCTCTAGTGTTTCTGGAGCCTCCCAAAATCGTCAGCTTCTGAGCGAGGTATCTAGGTGAGTTCAGTTGGACAGCCTTGTGGGTCATACAAGCGATTTTCAGATGTATTCTGGCTTCAAACGGCAGCCAGTTCAGTGATTTGAAGTCAGGGGAGATGTGTGAGTGTTTTTTTGATCCAGTGATAAGTCTCGCTGCGGCGTTTAGAGAGGCTCTTATGGGTGCCGTAGTAGCTAGGGGGAGACCGCAGAGGGCGGTGCTGCCGTATTCTATTCGAGGTATGACTAGTGATTGTACCGCAGTTTGGAAGTCTTTGGCTGGAAGGAAAGGTTTAAGTTTCCTAAGGGTGTTGATTTGGTAGTTTGCTCCCTTGGTTGCTTTGTTGATGTGTTCCTGCATGCTGAGAGTGGTGTCAAGTGTTATGCCCAAAGATTTCGCAGAGTCCACGATGGTGGGTTGAACATTGAGTGCCGTTAGGTCTTTAAGCCACATTTGTGCGGTAGTGATCTTCGCGGGAGGTGAGATCAGGAGGAACTCTGTTTTAAGGGCATTGAGTTTGAGATGATTAGCGGACAACCAAGATTGGGTGCTTCTGATCGTTGAGTTCAAGAGCGTGATGTCTTTGGGTGATTGTAGTTTGAGATAGAGTTGGGTGTCATCAGCATACATGTGAAGTGTACATTGGATTCTTGCAGCAAGGTGGTGAGAGGTTCCATAACTAGGTTGAACAAAGTTGGGGATAGGGAGGATCCTTGTGGTACGCCTAGCGATACAGGTCTTGGTGCGGACATCAAGTTGTTGCTTTTGAATTTCTGCGACCTGTTATGCAGAAAGGAAGTGAACCATTTGAGCACAGTTCCGGATAGGCCCATTCTTGTGTTTAATAGTTCGAGTAAGTTCTCATGTTTGACGGTGTCAAATGCGGAGGAGAGATCAAGGAGGATGAGGAGGCAGGTATCGTTATGATCTAGGATTTGGAGGGCGTCGTCGATTATGTGAATCATTGCAGTTTCCGTACTGTGATTAGCTCGGAAGCCTGATTGATGAGAGTTGAGGAGATCAAATTGAGAATATGTGAATTTGCTGTAGGTTTTTTGAATAACGGAGATAGTAAAGTACACTTCCATTCCGTAAGCACTTTAACTATAGTCAATGATCAACTCAAGCAACTCAAGAGGCAACTCAAGACCAGTTTCTCCCTGATTGTGGCTCGCCAGTCGGGTGTCGCTTAGTTCCAGTGGCACTGTGAACACAGGAACAATGTCTGGGCTTACCTGACTGACTATGGCAAATTCAAATATATTGGATGTCGCAGGGGCAGGGGGCTTTTCTTTGGACTGCAAGGGCAAGTAGTGCTCAGCGAGATGGATGGCTCAATGGCTGAAGCAAAGGCGTTGTGGAGCCATTTTGGGATTTTTCATATTGGTGGTGATTCTGGTGTAGTGGGTGAAGACGTTAGCGAGTAGGCATGAGGCATAGTTTCAGTTAGTAAATAAAAGCATGTGATGAAAAATGAATACGTTTTGCGACTGTTGCATATTTTTGTGTTTGAATGCATAAACTTTATTTTTCAGTTGAAACACAGCCCAGATGTTTAGAATGATATCACCAATAAATATTCGCAGTGGCATAGGCTCAGTTGACTGGTCCGACATTTCCAGAACAAGAAGGCCATTGGAGCTCTGGGAGGTAGGAAGGTGGAGGTTTTTCACTTAATTGAGGAGTCACTGATAGAAGTCACCAGAAAGGCACATAGGCTTAAAAGGCGGAAGCTCCTGAAGTGTAAATAGTAAGAGATGGATATGGGAATAGTCTTGTCATAGAGGTGGGAAGATGTATATTTCATAATGAATTTGATTGACAGTGGTCTGCACTTAGTATCTACAGCAGGGAAATTTGGTGGCATTCTCTGGAAGGAGGTACTGGGTTCAAGAGGAAATTATTTGGGAAGTGAGAAGGAGAATTTTAGAGGGTTGTACAAGAGGGAGGAAAAAAAGCCAGGATGGGAGATTGGTTAAATCTGAAAGTGATATCCTGTGGGGGACCCTTGCAAATAGCTGATTACTTGGTTTTCGAGCACAGTGTTCCCTAACACAATGACCATTGAGAGATGTACCAGTAACTTATGTCAACACGCGGCTTCCTTAACAAATGTCAACACGCGGCTTCCATACCGCAGCTCCACACGTTTCGACACAGTGCACTCAATATTAGGATGAGCACATACACCTCGTAACAGGCAAGAAGAAACAATAATAAATAATAAATAATACACCAGAGGACACGTTCCCCTAAGAGATTGGGTGATGACGACATTATAAATGCCCCTCCCTAAACAAGGGACTGCATGTCACGCTAAACCAGTGTTCTTCAATCTGTGGGGCGCGCCCCCCTGGGGGGGCGCGACACCTTCCCAGGGGGGGCGCGCACTCCACTTCAATCTGACCTTTGTGCCCTGCATCGTCCGTCTGTCCGTGCAAGTCTTCTTGAAGGACTCCGGTATGTGGAAGGGGGAGATCGATGGGGCAGGAGGTGCCTGTTCTTTTGACATGTTAACTCTCCCAGGAGGGAGTTAATTGACAGAGCAGACAGCTTCAGCTGCAGTGGGAGGCGAGGGGTCTCCTCTGCTAAAACCAAAAGCAAACCAACAGACACTCTTTCGGTTTTAGCAGAGGAGACCCCTCGCCTCCCACAGCACCTAAGTATGTCAGCTCTATGAATTAAACCCCTCCTGGGAGAGTTAGCTCTTCCCATAGAGGAGACAAAGTTTCCAGGGACCTTTCAAGGCATAATGCACCATTTGCTACCTCTTTTATTTGTTGGCTTACAATTGTCACTTTTGCCTCATGTAATGTAACGTTTGCTTTTGTAATTTGTTCACTTGTAATGTGCTCATGTATCAGTTCTGTTCCTATTGCGAAGCACTCTGACCTCTTCGGGTAAAGTCCGCGCTATATAAAAACGCATAAATAAATAAATAAATCAATAAAGGGGTTGGGTGGGGGGGACTGAAAGCGCCAGCTCTATTCTACAGAGTCTTTCCCTCATAACCTTGAATCATTTTAAAACACAATGTTGTAAATAGCGTTTTTCAATCATTCCTTTTTAATGTGTAAAAGTCTATTACAGACATTTTGCAGACAAAATGTGTTTATGCGTCATGCGACATCCATATAAAAAGTTTATTTTACATCAATACATGACCTCACATATGAGAAATAGAAGGGCGTAACAGATTATTTACAGTAATATTAGTGAACTGCTGTTGTGTTACATACTGAAAACACACATCACCTTCCCTGAATATCCGATGTACACACATTTAGTATTTGACCAAAGAAGGCATGAAGGAGCTGAGACTAGATCATAAAATCAAAGCTGGTTCGAACAGAGGCCCCAAAAATACATTTGGGCCACAGGCCCTAAAATCCTTGAAAGGTCCCTGAAAGTTTATTTTAAAATTACACAGGCAGGCGCACAATATGCCAGGCAGCCATGTGTTGTTTAAACAGCTTTCAAATTGCTAAATATGGTTATAGATAAGAAGTATGTATTCATTCTTAATGTTAACAAGCTCCCGGTCCCCCCTTCTTTTTGTTGATTCATTTGTATTGTGACTTTTCTATCTTTGTTCCCTTTTAGTATCAGTCATGGATCATTCCTGCAGCTCTAGAAAACAATTAAAAGTTATTTCTATTTATATTTGCTGTTCAAAGTATGCACAGACAAGTGCTGAAAATACAGCTTTGGGTGACTGCTTATTTTGATACCATCTGTGACATCAAAATAATGAGCTGGCAACCGTAATCATAAGACTGGAAGTTTGTTGAGGGATCAGCACATTATTTATTTCCTCCACCCTGATTCCTGGTTACCGGCCATAATATTAATAGTTTAACACATTTGAAACCCCACGCCGCCGTCAATATCATGCTGAGTTACTTCAAGTGTCTGGGAATGCACCCTGCATTCAGACCACTCACTCCTCATTCTCGCCCTTCACTTTCACTCTCACCCAGCACTCACACTGACCCCGATACACTCACACCCTCCACTTACAGTGATCACTCTGCACTCACAGCGATCACAATGAACTCACACTGATCACTATGCACTCGCACCATTTACCCGCTCACCCTGTACTCACACTGATCACCATGTTCTCACACCATTCACCCACTTACCCTCCACTTACAGTGATCACTCTGCACTCACAATGCACTTGCGCTTTTCACCCTGTACCTCAGCCTGCAGTCACACAAGCACACTACTTAACCTGCACTCGTGACACTTCACTCACCTGTCCCCCTCACTCTTCAATCTGCAATCTCACTCCAATAAGCCCACCACTAACCATACATTCATTCATCCCACTCTGCACTAACATGCGCCCCCAATTTCATGTGGTCGCCTCACTCACCCCTGTACACAAGTATGGGCATGTCGTGCCCCATTAAGGTTTTTGTCCTAAATTACAAAAGGAGACATCTAAATGCACTACAATCCAGCCTTCCAGGGGGCCCTTGATAGAGACACTTCTGAATATTAGCTGTAAACGATTTTAGAATTTCGACTACAGTGCCTGTGCACCGTTAGTAGCCTGGCTAAATAGGGTATGGCAGAGCTGAAAATAAATCATTTAAACTCAAACCTGTACTGAACAGGGGCCCCCAAAATAGTTTTGGTCCAGGGCACCCAAAATCCCTAACATGTCCCTGCCATCACAAAGTCTGTCAGACAACATCATTAATTTATTATTAGTTCTATTTTTTTTAAACATAAGCCTGAGGTGTCCCAAACCTCCACTACTTCAGACAAGCAACTTATTGTACCACTAAGGAATTTTCAATGAGGTGTTTGTTCAGCGCCTTCTCTGTGGACTTTCAACTGTCTTAGGATCCATAACTGGTTGGTGGGCAATTATCCCATTATAATGCTGCCTAAAACGTTTGTTAATGATTTCTAGAGCAGATTTGTTTCTCGTGTACCAGCTCTGAGCTTGGGAGTTCTCGAAACATCTGACAACATTGTCTCCCTTACAGTCCCTGTCTTGGCTGAAAATGTCTGCAGAATACTCAGCTTTGGGAGAAACTGCTATCAAAACTCTCTTGCCTTTCAGCACGTCCTATTTATGAGAGATTGGGTTCTCAGCACTTGCGGTATTAAAGACGAAGTACCGTTCAAGACTGGATGTGGAGCACAACCTGAGGATGGCAGTAGTAAAAATCCATCCACAGATTTGCCATCTCTGAAAAACAGGCACCCCCGTCACATTAATGTTGGTGGTGTTATTATCAATCCATGTCATATGTAAAACAAAGCATCCTAGTAAAAACAATTTGCACACTTTTTATCTTGGAAAGTGGTGTTTTGAGCTGTGTAATAAGCCTCTGTCATTTCACCACACCCACCCACTCACAAACCTGCAGTTTACTAAGCACTCTTATTGTATTGAATGTTATTCGCTGAATATGCCCGGAATGTGCGCATGGCGGTTGAGTCCAGAAATTTCTGTCAGTGCTGGGGGGCCCCAACATCTAAAAAAAATCAGCTGGGGGGCTCAACCTACAAAAGTTTGAAGACCTCTGCGCTAAACCATATTACGCGCAGGCTTTGGGGAAGCATCCTAGACCCTCTTAGATGGCCGACAATAATCATTATACTTCCGGCCTTATCACCAAATGATACATGAACGTATCATCTAAGACCCGCTTTACAACCCAATACCCAGCAGTTGTTGGTGGGGTGACAATTTCAGCCAATTACTAGGAAATGTGGCCATTTTACGACGAATATGCATATCACGCTTGAGCTATCAAGTGCCTTTCCAAGGCATCTGAGACACTCCAAGATGGTGACATAATACTCCTCATTTCAGCCCATCTAGATTGTTCGCAGCATGACTACCGAGGGACATTACCATCCGGGTTGCAGCGGTGCGGAGTAGGTCAACCATTGGGCTTCTTTTTGGAGCAGATTAGTATTGAAGATGCATTGAGAATTCTTCCTACATCTCCTACTAGCAGCGGAGGTAAGCAGTTGTGGCGACCAGTGTTGTAGAGATAACAACTCAGTCCTTACCGCTATTGAATCCTTCTGCTTACTCACATGGGCTCACAAAGGTCCTCCCCAGTTGGGCCACCCACCAGCTGCAGTGCGTTCCGAGCTACCACCAGAGCCCTAGACTAAGATAAATAAGGTCATTTTAAATATACGAGTAGGACGGGCGGTCTACCTCGCATACTGCCTTGCCTTCCTAGCGCCACTGCATGGCTTTGTTGGTGACTAAACGGGGCCACAAGAAATATTGATTAGCGGTTTTCTAACATACCTGCTAATCACTGCATTTAAACTTCTTTTTATTTAGACACAACATTACGTGTGTCCTATTCCTGCTGTAACTGATGAGGCACGATCTTACATAGTTGAGGTGAGGTTTATATAAGTCTCAATAACACCCCTATCACAGCCGACTTCATCACTCCTGCTGGTTTTATTGTATTTTAAGTCACGGTTGTGCTATAATCATACCACCAATAGCACTGCACACATTTATTCTCCACTTTTGATAACTGGAATAATCAAGCTACATTGATCAAGTCGTACCTGATCTATATTTATAGTTCATGGATATACTTAATGAATTGTTGTTTGATGTATGATGATCAATGCACAAATAATATATGATGTTTTTCTAAATATGTTCCCTCCATAGGTTGGCTTCTTACCTGTGGGTACAGTTCCCGTAGAACTACTGTATGGTATGTAGTTGTACACATTACCACTATTTGTAGATAGATTTTCACATACGGTCCTGAGGAATCGCCTTAATCCACAATAACTATACCCTAGCAGTATCAATGCTGATAACCCCTAACCCATACATGTCAACCCATCTCGATTTAGGTGGAAGCCTACCGATTTCAAAGCTAGCCTACCACCTCCCGATTCCTGTATGCAAAAACCTGATTCCTCTGCAGGCTTCAGCCAACAGGGATTCGGCATGTGTGACTTGGAGTATGTACTGCAAAGTAACCTGCTCCTACAACAGGTTTGTCAAGCTCTCTCTGCCTGCCATAGCATTTTCTCTGTGCTCCTGACAGGTAAGGAAACAATGTATATTTGCATTTCAGATCTCCGATCCTGCAGCAACACATTTGCATGTTCCATACATGACAATAGACCTGATTCAGGCCTCAGTAGAAGTTGATGGGAGAAATTATACAGATTTTTTTTTTTAATCTCCCACTTTCCTCTTGTAATTGTTGGGTTGCATGGTAACCCTATCTCTAGCCCTTTCTTTAACTCTTACCCATATATTTCCCCTAACTCTAACCATACCCTAATTCTAATGCACACCCTTACTTTTAGTCTAGAGCTTATTCTTACCCTAACGCTCATCCTAAAGGTGTCCCTAATACTTATCCATTTGCATTTCTTAGTTTAATTTTTTTGTCAGACATCGTTTTCTAACTGGGTCCTTTTAAAATTTTGTGTCCTCGCTTTTTAATTTCAAACCTTATACTGTTGCAAAGTAACAGAAGTCTCTTCACATGGAAGGTTCTGCAGTCTTAAATTAAGTAATGGGCGCAACTAAAATAATTCTGTCATATTTTCAGCAATCCGTTCTAGCTGTCATTTTGATTATGAGAGTAATACTTTGTGTTCTATGTAAAGAGGATGATTGGAGATGTCGTCAACTTGTAGCAAGAGGTATGCGCGCTTGGTGGGTGTTTTATATTTGCAGGCAGTGCATAAGTTGAGCTGGTAGTTGCCAGGGGGACCCACCTACACTCATTGTTAATCTTTAATCCATCATCTTTAATCCATCACCAGTCACTCCCTGCCCCTCAGCTCACACTTGCTTGTTCATTTTCTACTTGCCCTCTCCCTTTTTCGCTGTTTTCCCATCTTTCTCTTTTTCCTCTTTTACTCATTTTATGTTTATCTCTCTTGTGTTCTGGGTCAAAGTCTAATGATGGGCATACCTCAGCAACCACCAACTCCTAGACACCACACTGTCAAGTTTCAGACCCCTGGAAACTGCCCACATCTCTGCTGCGGCTGACAGCTGCATGACCTTAGAAAAAGTATACATGGCAACCATCATCTTCCTTGACATCTCCGCAGCATTTGACACAGTCTCCCAATCCGTCCTCATCTAACCCCTGAATGACATTGGAATCCAAAGACATGCACTCCGATGGATCTGCTCCTTCCTGACAGAAACAACCCAGTCAGTCAGGCTGGCACCGTACATCTCGGATGCCCAAGACCCCATCTGAGGAGTTCTGCAAGGGTCCTCGCTGAGCCCCACTCTCTTCAACGCATACATGTTCCTTCTAACCATCATTATCCCCTCTCATGATGTCAAAGTCCTCTCCTATGCCGATGACATGCAACTCATTCTCTCCCTTAAGGACTAGACACCCATTACCCAGATAAAGGTCAATGCCTGCATGACTGAAATCGCCCACTGGATGAATAACAAAGGACCAATTCACCAAGGGCTTCACATTACCCATTGTGGAGGTCCCACCACGAGTGTGGGGCCCAGCCACAAGTGTGGGCACCCCACGACGCCTCGTGGCTGAGGCCCTTTGGGAGTCGGCTTCCAACTGTCTAAAGCTGATCACTGGCAAGACCGAAATCATGATCTTCAGGAAGAGCACATCACTGTGGGTCTCCATCTTGATAAGCGTGGCTCAAATCCACTGGAGTGACTTACAGCACTCACCTATAATTACCTTATAGGAAGTCAGCCGGACAGTGGAGAAGTATAAACAAAGTCTTTATTAGGCCAAACAACACTCATATGAGAGGGCCCTGTCCGACCTCACTCCTAGGAGTGCGAACGAGAGGACTGACTCTCTGCATCACAGCAATACATTATAATGCAATACAGTAAATGGGGTACGCCCCTTGTGGAAAATTACCGAGCCTCAGCCCAGTGGACAATGCTCTCATACAGCAGGCATCTGCACCTGCAAGGGATACATTATTATCTCTGCTCAGGGCCATGGAGCTAGGCTTCGGCGTCTCTGGGCATGAGAACATTACTGATAACGGAACTTGCTAGTTTCGACCACAGTAAGCCGAGAAACGAAAACTGCTGTCTTAGTATATTTCTGTATTCCTGCGGGAGGGGCATGAGCGAGCAGAGCCCGCAGGCACAGAGAGTTACACAAAATGGTGGCACACAGGCTAAGCTAAGAAACTAATATGGTCACGCATGCATTTGAATATAGGCAATAAGTAAGAATATGTATTCAGCATAGGTGTATATACGAAATGCATTAGTTAGTCATATGATGCTAACTCACACGTCATCATAGGGTAATTAGAGCATCGAAAAGTGAATTCTATCAGACCCTCCTTTTAGCATCATTGGCTAACTATAGCCTCATTTATTTGCCAAAGGTAGTGCCGACATCCATTCTAGGGGCAGGACTTTACTACTTCAGTCTAGAACATCTTCTGCAATAAACATTAACCAGCTTGCATCAGCAGGAATTTCAGTAATCATAGAAGTGGCATATTGACCATGTAACTTCTTTTTCGGACGTATGTTTGCAGCACACATTGAACAACATGGAGGGAGGCAATATATGCAAAGGCAGCATGACAGAATTACACTCACCACTCCAACCAAACCCATCAGTATTTTCCAGCCCCAGGAAGAAAAGGCACCCCAGAGCCACCCTTGGAGAGACCATGTTCCATTATCTTGGTGCAGTTCAGTCGCTAATCTATGCAATTTTTGCACTGCCAAGTTAACAGTCGGGGCGGAGTCAGGGATATAAACACAGCAAGAGGTCCCGATGACGCGACAGGCCCCGCCCCTATCAGCCAGTATGACGTCAAGGACCATCCTATTCTGGATCGTAAATAATCTCATAGCCTGAACCTCAACAGAGATGTTAGTCGTAATGTCAGCCTCAACCAGAACCACCTTTTCCATTACCCTAGAAAGTCGTCTAATAGCTCTACTGTTGAATATAGGACCCCAGAAAGGAAGCAGACCCTTAGAAAAATCAGTCCATTGCTGATACGAGGTATCTGTCTGATCAACGTCCTCTACCTGAAGTTCCCTCCTTTTACGCTGCTCTTGCGGCTGCTCTTGAGGACTGGGGAATCGTCGATGAGTTCTGTGGTAATCAGAGGGAGCCACATACACGGGAGGAATCATATAAGCCAGGTAGCACACCCCACCCCAACCCTCGGGCAACCATAAGTATCCATTTTCACCGCAAACAAAATAGACACTGGGTGGGGCAATCAGAGAGGGGCTAACGGGCAGGCGTATTGAAGCAGTCACATTACAAGAGCTATTTCCAACCTTGATGGGACCCCTTCCCTCTATACAGAAAAATGGAGGAGGACCCACCACAGCCAGGGGTATCAAAGACTTGGAGCTGTCGTTAGTCTTAGGGGGATGCCTATAAGACAAAGTGGCGTTCAATTTCATGAAACTATCCCTGAGTCGATCAGTATCATTAGGTGTCAAGAATCGACCCAACTTTTTCTCACATGTCTCTATAAAAGTCTGGTCAAAACGTCCGTCAGTGTATATTCGTCCAAGGGAAGCTGAAGGCAAAGGCCGCACTCGCATTGTCATTGTCCACCCCCTATTCTGCAGACGTGGAGTCAAGGAATCTGGCTGTTGGAAATATTTAACAAGACCTATAAGGGTGTACCATCCCACACAACTATTTACCGGAGTCAAAGGAAGAGCAAGAAATCTATCTTTCTTATAAGCAGCAGAAGGCAAGAGCCCACAAACCCAGCAATCTGTCATGTTGGTAGTGGCATGTGCATGATGCAAAGTCTTAATAAAAACATTGTCCTTATAATTTTTTCGTATCATCCTCTCACCATAATCTACAGTTAGCATTTTATGTTCCGGAACAGCAGTAGGTGTGGGTGCAAATATATGAACGGGATAATGTTTATCTAGGAAGAACAGTATTCCAAGAGTCACCAGAAAGGCAATTAAAACTATTATGACCACTACAATTTTTCCTTTTCGGGAAAGGGCCAACCAGGGGGAATCAGGCTCACGTCTCGGGGGAGCTGCAAAAGGCTGCTCCTCATCAGGGATGGGCCGCCCAAAGGGATACATTTCTAATAATCGTTCGAAAGTATAAAAAATCAAAAAGGTAAAAATCACACTGTTACTAAAAAAAAAAAAATAGTCCCAGACAATCCTCAACCGGCCAGAGGGGTTCTTCAACCCTTAAAAAAGGGATCTTCTCCCTGTGTCCTTCAAAGCCTCACAGGCAGGCTTTTACCGTTCATACCTACTCCAACGTCGCTGGTCAACACTTTGAAACAAGGGAAGCACTTAATTCGGGCCCCGCGCCACTCTATAGTCTCAAAGAACACAATCTTCGGCTAAACACCAGGGCTCTTACAAGTCCATCCCTACCACTAAATCTTCTTTTTTTTTTTCAGAATGTCCACTAAGCCCTTCTTCCAGTATTTAGTCCATCATATTCCAGCACTGTACTTATTTTCTTCGGGGCCGCAAAGTATAGCGAGTGCTCCCTGGCACTTCGGGGTCAGAAAACAAAGCAGGTGTATCAGTGGCAGACGCTGAACTTTCCGATATCTCTTTGCTAGCAACAAAAGGAGTGGTAGAGCTCACAGTATTCTCAATTCCGCTTCGCTCTTCTCCAATCAGTGAAGCATCCGAGAAAGGAACATACCTCGGGATATGTTCGAACTCCTGGTCAGCGATGCCATCTTGTACCCATTGATCATAGGGCAACGGGAGCGGGACCCTCTTCACATGAGAGGCATGGGTCCACGCCTTTCTGCCGTCAATCCGCAGTGCCGTGCGTGTGGTGAGGAGCACCTGACGAGGCTCAGACCATCTCGGCTCCAAGCAGGACTTCCGCTGGTATCGTCGCACCACGACCCAATCCCCTGGGTGGATGGTGTGTCCAGGCCCCTCCGGCAACGGCTTCAGAGTGTCTGCTACCTGCTGATGAATAGAACGAAGATCTTTAGTCAAAGCATACAGATAATCTGTCAACAGAGGGTAAGGAACTTCGGAAAAACATTTTGGTCGGGGCACTCCCCAGATATTGGCCGGGCGGCCAAATACCACCTCGTGCGGGGAGACGCCCATTTTTGCATTTACAGTGACTCTTGTGGATAGCAAAGCTAAGGGAAGTGCGTCTGGCCAACGGAGACCTGTACTCTCACATATTTTGGCCATTTTTAACTTGAGTGTGCCGTTAAACCGTTCCACCAGACCTGCCGCCTGAGGATGCAAGGCCGAGTGGAACTTCTGGGTGATGTGTAGACCTTTGCATATATTTTTCACTAATTCAGCATTAAAGGACGTGCCATTATCACTCCAGATCACCCTAGGTAATCCGAAACGGGAGAAATACTCCTTTATCAACATTTTTGCAGTAGACATAGCCGTGCAGTCTTTCGTTGGGAACGCCTCCACCCACCTACTAAAGGCGCATACGACTACAAGGACGTACTTCAAGTTGTTGACTCTTTCCATTTCGATGTAATCCATCTGAATCACCTCAAAAGGGAAAGAGGGGGGTGCAAAATTTCCAGTTGGGACAGGGGTACCCTTTCCAGGATTGTGTCTCAAACACACCATACACTGACGAACCAAATTGGTGGCCATCTTAGAGATATTCTTATTGCTCCACACCGGGTCTAACAATTTGCAAATGCCCTTGGCACTCACATGGGCAGGTCCGTGTGCCATCGTCACTACTGGAAGGACATACGCATTCGGTAACATCCATCGTCTCTTATCTGTCACATCTGTCCAGCATTCATCCGCATCCAGTCGTCCCTGCCCATCCTTCCATGCTCTTAATTCCTCATCCGTCGCTTTGCCCTGTATGTTCTTGACACTCTGTACCGTGTCTGCGAACATATGAATATCTGGGACCCATCGTGCTGGCCCTGCCACAAACATTCGCGGTAATTTCTCTCTAGCAGTCTCTTTTGCTGTCTCATCAGCAAAAGCGTTGCCTCGCCCGACATCGCCCACTATTGTCTTGTGTGCGCTACATTTTATCACAGCCAATCTTTTGGGTAATGTCAGTGCCGTTAGCAGTCGTAATATCAGTGGACCATGTTGGATGCGTTGTCCGTGGGAGGTCAAGCATCCCCGTTCTGCCCAAAGTCGCCCATAATTATGAACCACGCCAAAAGCGTATTGGCTATCGGTGTAAATGTTCACATCCAACCCCTCACTCAACTCACATGCTCTCAGTAAGGCAATAATCTCGGCAGCCTGAGCAGAATTGTAAGGTATTCTAGAAGTCTCTACCACCGTCTGTAATGTCGTTATTGCATATGCTGCTGTCGATGTCCCGTCTGGTAATTTAAAACAGGATCCATCGACATACAGTTCCCCGTCTGGCTCTTCCATGGGCCTGTCTGTCAGATCCACCCTCCCCTTTGTCTCCTCCTCAGTCCTATACAGACAGTCATGTATGTCATCGTCATTTGTGTCAGTATCTGTGGGGATAGGTAACAAGGTGGCGGGGTTCAATGTGGCACACCTTTTAATTGTTACATGGGGCGCAAAAAGAGTCATCTCGTAACCCGTCAGACGAGCGCTTGTTAAATGCTGCGTCTGTGTCCTGTTCAGTAAAATATCCACAGCATGCGGTACCATTACTGTGAGATCTGATCCCAGCACGAGCCCTGCCGATTGTCTTATAGAGACCGCAGCAGCCGCCGTGGCTCTCAGACAACTCGGCAGCGCTCTTGCCACATTATCGAGCATTGCAGAGAAGTACGCACACGGTCTCTGCTTCCCCCCAAAACACTGAGTTAAGACAGACAACGCGCAACCTTCCGCCTCATGCACGTAAAGAACAAAAGGCTTCTGGTAATCAGGTGTTCCAAGAACTGGCGCAGAACACAAAGACGTTTTTAGTGACTCAAACGCTTCCTGACATGCGGGGGTCCAGGGTAGGGGTTCGCGCACTTCTTTGGTAGTCAGATACAATAGGGGTTTTGTTAGTAGCGCATAGTTAGGTATCCACTGACGACAATACGATGTTATGCCTAGGAACGCGCGCACCTCTCGCTGCGTATTAGGTATTCGCATGTTAGTGATCGCCTTTATGCGCTCCGGCGTCAATCTCCTCCCCACTTTCGAAAGGAGGTGACCGAGGTAGGTGACCTCCGTTCGACAGTATTGAAATTTCGGAAGGGATACTTTATGCCCCCTTTTTGCCAAATGGTGTAACAGTTTTACAGTAGCATCCCGACAACCCTGCTCATCATCCGATGCTATTAGGATATCATCCACGTACTGCAACATTACGTTGCCAGGTGGAAGTTCCAGGTCATCCAATTGTGCCTTTAGAGCCTGACTGTATATACTAGGACTCTCAGTGTACCCCTGAGGAATTCTCTTGAAGCGGAAGCTTCGGCCAGCCAATGAGAATCCGAAGAGATACCTGCTTTCTTCATGTACTGGAATACTGAAGAAAGCGTTTTTCAAATCTAGGACAGAGAAATATTTGGCCGAAGGTGGAATCATGGTCAATATCGTAGTGATGTCCGAGACCACCGGATACTGTGGCTCCACTACTCTATTTACCTGCCGCAAATCAATCACAAATCTATAGACATCAGGAGTATTATCAGCTGCATCAGGTGACCGTCTTTTAAGTACAGGCAAAATAGGACTGTTACATATATTCGAATCAGTCTCTTCCACTACTCCAGACTGTATTAAATCTTGAATTATTTGTAACAAGGCCTTCTCACCCTCCCTAGGTATTCTGTATTGTGGAATTCTGGGCAATTTGGCTCCCACCTTCACTCTTATTGACTCCGGGGCAATATCCATTCTCCCTACATCATTGTCACTGACAGCCCACAAGCTGTCGGGTATGCCTCGAAACTCAGGTGGCAGCGGGTCGTCTTTTGAAAAGCACTGTTGTGGGCGGGCAACATTGGGGCCTAGAGTAAGGTACACGCCATCCGGAGAACAATAAATGGTGGCATGCAATCTCTTCAATAAATCTAAACCCAGCAAATTTTCTCCACAATTGGATGTCAATAAAAACGGTGAATCAACAGTAAAGGGACCAATCGTTAACGTGAGAGGTTTAGAAATGGGGCTAATCACCGGAGTTCCTGCGAAACCCACGGATATGTTATTCTTGCCAGACAGAGCCGCCCCTGGGACCCGAGAACGAGCCACTGAACTTTTCATTGCACCCGTATCCACTAGAAATTTCTGTTGAGACCCTAGTAAGTCGGCTTCGACATATAGTCCCCTCTGATCAACTTCCATAAGTACTGGTCCCATGCTCTGTCCTACGCTGTCCTAGTTGTGGGAGAACCCTGTCAAATCGTCCACCGAATAATCATCATTGTAATACTGGCCCCCGCTCCTCTGTGACTGTTGTCTATCTGTCCCGTTGTCAAAATAATTGCCTCCCGGTCTCCCGCCTCCTTCTGATCGCCCAGCCTGTCTCCCAAAATCACCACTACCTCGTCCTCGTCCTCTGCCTGGTCCAGTACCTGACTGGAGCAGCGGGCAGTCTCGCCACCAATGCCCTTCCTGCTTACACTTGGCGCACTGGTTCAGTCCCAGCCTTTCCCTACTCTCACCTCTCCCAAAACCACCTCCGCGACTCAGCGCCGCACCTCTTCCTCTGCCTCTTGCCACCTGCTGCAACAAAACCCTCGTCTTCAAATCTTTAGCCTTCTTCTCCTGCTTGTCCTTGTTCTCATTTTCCCTATGCTCGTAATATTGCGCCATACTTAGTATTCCCGAAGGAGAGGACGTCGTCCACGTGCTCTCTGACGCTTGCAATCTAGCTGATATTTCAGGCAATAAATTTGTGACAAACCTGTTAACAAAGAGTCGCAACCCTCCGTCCTGTGACACATCCTGTCCACTAAAATCCATGAACGTTTCCTCGAACCTCGTAAAGAAATCTGAGACCGCCTCATCCTTTTTCTGCTTGCAAGCTGTCAACTTGTCCCAATCTACCTTTTTCGGGGGAATAAGGGAGTGCATATACTTTATTATGCGCCCAGGTAAAGCTAATATTTCAGCCTTCGGCTTCTCCCCTGGCTTACGCTCCTTATCCCAATCCTGTAACTCCTGCCATGTACCTCCCAGTTCCTCCCTATGATCTGTACCTTTCACTTGCCGCCACACATCAACCGGGACCAAAAGCCCGAAAAACAATTCAACATCGGCCAACGTCATCACCGTAGAAGACGCCGCTTCCGTAAGCTCTTTGTAATAGGCGGTCGGATTCTTCCTGGAATCCGGCAGCTGTGCCTTCAATGACAACACTTCACTTCTCTTCCATGGCGTATACACCCATTGCTCCTGAAAATGCGCATCAATTCTGTTCCGTGTGACAGCCCTCGTGACTGGGTCTAACAATTCGGGGACCTCAGGATGAAAAATAGGGTGCACCTCTCGCATTGGGTGGAGACCTGGGAAATGGGGTGTACCGACAGAGGGTAATTCATTCCTGTATTGCAATAGCGCGCGCAGACTACTCATCACTTCCTTCACCCCCGTGTTCGTTCTGTACGCTCCAGCCTGTATATCCCGTAAAACCGCCGGAGCCACACCTCCATATCCCTGCTCCCATAGCGGTATCAATACACCAGCCATGTGCCACAAAGCGTGCTGCTGCATCAAGGGCTCAAAATCTTTCATGGTGGACCAAATGTCTTCGAACAAATAAATATTGTTCCTGGCCCATTGGCATGCCTGATTAGCCACTATACTTTTCTCATCCAAACCAACTGTAGAACGTGTAAGCAGCTTCCGTACCTGTGAAAACAATCCGCTACCTGCGCCGCGACTCGGTGTTAGCATCTCCTGACTGGGGGTGGTACTAGCTGAAACAGTAGGAAGTGCTAAAGAAAATGGTGAGGGGGCAGGTGAAGTGGTCTGGAGTAGAGAAACGAGGGGTGTCGAGGGCAGGGATAGTTGGGGGGCACTCGCTGAAGGACCTGGTATGGCACTACTAGGGGCCGAAAGTGGCAAGGAGGGGTACAAGGGCTGTGGGGCATAAGGGGGAGGGGGTCGGGCATTCAAAATGTCCTCCATCTCATCAGGGTCATCTTCTCATACCACATAACTTTTATTTTCTTTCAACCTACAAAGTCTATCTGCGCGCTCCATGCGTAGTGCGTTCTCATTCCCCACTTGTTCCCTTGCTTTCTGCGCCATAGTCTGAGTGGACTTTTTATACTCCTCTTTCTCCTCTCGCATCTTACGTTTCCTGGCCTCTTTCTGCCATACTCGCAAAGAGTCGAACATACTCTGGCGGCTACGCCTAGCAAACAGTTTATCTTGCAAATAATCCAATTTAGCTTCATCAAAAGAACCCGTCAAAGGCCATTGTAAATCCACATTATCAGCAGTGTATCGATGCCACAAGGTACCAAACAAAATCGGGACCAGTCCATGTTTAACATACATATCAAAACTTGGCGTCCCTTCAGGAGGTGCAGGTTGGCTCTCGGCCAGTCTGGTATCTGAGGGTCGACAACAGCATCCAAAACATCATAACTTGCTAAAACACGGCATCTTTACTTTATCTTGAATCACAACTCAAGTTCATTCACACACAAACATATAGACGGACATCAGAGAACCACGTACACATATATAATATCTCCAAACACGTGTTACCAAATGGGACAAGGCCCGTCGACCAAGTCCTGGGGAACCTGGACTCTACCGCAGACCGAACAGTATGCTAACTGTTCTGAGGACGGGGAACGGATCCGTCACCCGTGCGGCACTATGGGTCGCTGCGCACTTTACCGCGGGAAACCCAGATCACACCTCCACTGAATCACCACACTAGGAGTTCAGGGTAAGCGCACCAGAGTCTGCCCACAATGAGCCACGCCTTCACCACAGTACCATTCGGTCGGATCACTACAAACAATTACCTCGACATACGTCCCCAACCCCGTCAAGTCTGTCAGAGCACCAACTCGTACTCTGAGTTCCCCGGAGCACACTAGCCCCAGGAGCACGCCGGCTCCTCAAACCATCGGAGACACTCTAGTCTCTCGGAACACTCCCGTTCTTGCAGCAAGCACAGGTGGACCACTCACCTTCCGTAGGCGGCACCGACCTCTACCGTTCTCCACCTCCGGCTGCCAGGACCAACACGGTCAGCTTCAAGTTCCGCCTTCTGGACCCCGGCGTAAGATCCGAACCGGGACCTCTCCCGATCAGCAGGGTGGGGCAGCGCTGCGAGAACCAAGCTCGGCATCAAATGGGATCCCGGGCCCACCGTGCCGACCAGCGGGTCCCCGGTCTTCTGCTACCCACTTACGGGTGAGAAAGATCCTTATCGCGGGGTCCCTATTCGGGCGCCATCTGATAAGCGTGGCTCAAATCCACTGGAGTGACTTACAGCACTCACCTATAATTACCTTATAGGAAGTCAGCCGGACAGTGGAGAAGTATAAACAAAGTCTTTATTAGGCCAAACAACACTCATATGAGAGGGCCCTGTCCGACCTCACTCCTAGGAGTGCGAACGAGAGGACTGACTCTCTGCATCACAGCAATACATTATAATGCAATACAGTAAATGGGGTACGCCCCTTGTGGAAAATTACCGAGCCTCAGCCCAGTGGACAATGCTCTCATACAGCAGGCATCTGCACCTGCAAGGGATACATTATTATCTCTGCTCAGGGCCATGGAGCTAGGCTTCGGCGTCTCTGGGCATGAGAACATTACTGATAACGGAACTTGCTAGTTTCGACCACAGTAAGCCGAGAAACGAAAACTGCTGTCTTAGTATATTTCTGTATTCCTGCGGGAGGGGCATGAGCGAGCAGAGCCCGCAGGCACAGAGAGTTACACAAAATGGTGGCACACAGGCTAAGCTAAGAAACTAATATGGTCACGCATACATTTGAATATAGGCAATAAGTAAGAATATGTATTCAGCATAGGTGTATATACGAAATGCATTAGTTAGTCATATGATGCTAACTCACACGTCATCATAGGGTAATTAGAGCATCGAAAAGTGAATTCTATCAATCTGGTGGCCAACAGAACTAGGAGCAACACACACGCCAAGAACCTCTGGATCATCATCGACAGCAAACTCAATATGACCGCCCATGTCAAAGCTATTACCACCTCATGCTTCCATACGCTAAAGATTCTGAGGAAGATTTTCAATTGGCTCCCAATCAGGACCTGGGAAATCTGTCACACACTCCCTAGCCACAAGCAAGCTGAACTGTGGGAACACCCTCCAAGCTGGGATTAAAAAAATAAAACTTCAAAAGACGGCAGACCATTTGGAACTTGGTGGTCAGAATCACTCTCAACCTCCCAAGCCACACTCACATCACATCACACCTGAAGGAGCTCCACTGGCTCCCCATTCACAAACGAGCACAATTCACATTCCTAACCCAAACTTTCAAGGCACTACTAAACACTGGCCCTGCATACGGCAGCAATCGCATTTGCTTCCGCAAACCTTCCAGGCACCTCCGCTGGCCCGGATTTCTACTTGCACAAATCCCACACATACAGAAAACCAGATACGGCAGTCAAGCCTTCTCCTACATCGCTCCTAAAGCATGGAGCAACCTGCACCTACACATAAAAGCCTCCTCCTCACTTCTCGAGTTCCGCATGAAGCCGAAGACCTGACTTTTTTGAGTAGTCCCACTAGGCCCTAGGTGCGTCTAGACTCACACCTGCTCTGCACCAGGATACCCTCCCAGGAGATTTTTTTTTTTCCAGAGTTTTCATATAGCGCGAACTAGACCTGAACCGAACCAGGTATCAGAGCTCTTTACATATCACCAGTTACGTGACATGAGGACACACATTCATTTTAGGCACAGGGAGATTAAGTGATTTGCCCAGAATCACAGCGCTTTACATATCACCAGTTACGTTACATGAGGACACACATTCATTTTAGGCACAGGGAGATTAAGTGATTTGCCCAGAATCACAGGAGGTTTTGGCGTCGTTACTGAGACTCGAACCCAGATCCCCAGGTCCGAGGTCGAGCGCCCTAGCCGTTAGGCCAACTCCTGATAGTGGGCTCTACAAATCTGCATAACATAATGTAAAACAAGAATTCCGCGTGCCTAAAAACAAGTGCCGATGGTACAAAAGGGGGTGGTGATGGACGGAGCATCTGAATTAATCAAACACTCACACCCAGTCAAAAGATCTGGGTTTAATCCATCACCGTTCTTTAGCCCACTCTGCCACCCCAGTTCAGACATGGCCATATGCAAATCAGTCTGACCCTGTGCCTCATGGGAACAGTCCAGCCCGAACTGCCAAGTCATGTCTTCCCTGGACCGGAAACAAGCTTCCGAGGACCAGTGGCCCCACCTGCAACTACTTAACTGGCTTAAACACATCCTTAATGTTCAGCAATTAAGTAAGTGGGTTAAACATTTTCTGCAAGGACTTGTTCACACATTTAAAGTGCTTAAGTCACTAGTTAGTGAAAATTTTGCACCGTTGGATTTTTTTGCAACCACTCACTGGCAATATTGATAGACAAGCTTTCTTGTAATAATTATAATGAATATGAAGTAGCCTTGTGTCACAGTCTCCCCTTGTTCGAACTCCAAAACGCCGCGTCCTCCACAGAAGCGGAGGAATTTATGAAAATCGTTGAAGGTCCCTTTGAACGCAGAACAAATCTGGATAATTCTTCTGGTTTCTTGACAATGGTACATGGATTCTCGCTAACTGTAAATAACCACGAACAAAGGACGCCCCAATAGCCAATATTCTTCTCTGTTGGCATCAAATGAAATTCATTTGGTGACAGCTGGAGTTTTTATAGTGCTAATGGAAGTTATTTTCAGCTATCACGTCAGCGCATAAGTATACAAAGGCAGCAATTTCCCCCGGTAATCTAGGGATCAGTTTATATGTAGGGGGTATGCTATACGCCGCCTCTGCGGCGCAAACACGCGCCTTAACAAATATGGCAAAGCCGTCAACAGAGAGGGAACGATGAAACAGAACATTTAACCGGGGCTAAGGTTGGGCTGTCAGAAAGAAGTCCTAGTGTGAAAGCGTTTGAACTCCAAATCTGTGGTGACTTCCGGCAGGAGGAAAGCGGTACAGCAAAGAGTTAAAGCCGACTGGTGTTAGGTTTTGTAATTTCTCTGCTGGTGCTCTGAAAGCGGGTACAATAATGTATTTTTTAGAATATCGAATTCTTAAATGCCTTTGTGCTCAACCTCATGTGACCTTTAGTTATGGGAATAAACTCTTGTAATTTCATTGGACGCTGGTCACAATAAGGGGGAAAAAACGGCATTTGGTGTGCATCAGAGTCGACCTTGCAGGAATCCATTTTTGTTTTGCACACATGGGAAGTTAGATTGCGAATGCGCATTCGTAGAACTACTATTCAGCCTGGGTGCAGTTGTTTATTTTATTTTTCTTCAATTCACAAAACTCAGCAGTAGTATGCCTAGAAACCTGCAGACCTGCACCATTCTCAGCTTTTGAGAGAGTTGTGACTTTTGTAGCGGCTGAAATGTCTGCAAGGTAACTATTTTAAAGGCTGTATTTCCCCAATGTGTCATTCTTTTAAAGATTGACATTTCCCCAATCCCTAATTGCACATAGTGCACAATTAGGCCCCGTGTAAAGGCAGCCTTGTGTGCAAATTCATATTATTTTCACTTTTCTTTTCCCCCCATGGAGAAACCTTTCCTGTTACACATCACCAAGGTTGGGGGTGATCAATTCTACTTTCCACCCTGGAAGGTGTTTTACTTCTCTCTTTACTGGAACAAATAAACAACAAAAAAATCCAGGTGTGTAAGGGTCCGACAGGAGCTCGCGAGAGTTCACAAATGTACACGGCAAACTACGCCTTGATCCACCCATTCCCCACACATTGTGTGGAATTTACTAGTAAGTATTTCTTGTGGCAGAGAATTTCACAGTGGTAAAATATCTACATTCGGCAGGGATGTTTTTGTGGCTAGCTGCCAAGCATAAATGGAGCACTATAGTCATATATGTACGTTTATGACTCAATTCACACATCGGTTTGAGGAAATGTTAACATTATGCTGTTTGTACACAGTATATGGAAATAAATTCAATTCATAAAGCCCAGTTCAGAAATGTACATGCAGATACAGCCTAAGTTACACTGCACTTTCCCCCACAATGTGACCTTAATATTACACAGGTAAAACGTACTGCTAAGGTGTAACTGTGGCCATGCATAGAGGGGCGGACCCCAAAGAGGAGAATATCTCCTCTAAAATGGGTGAGGCAAGGGATAAATGAAGGAAGGTCACAAAGAGGGCAATGCAAATCCACTGACACATCTACAAAGGTATATGCCAGACAGGGCCGGTTTAGGGCAGTGCAACTGGTGCGCTGACCTGTGGAGGGGGTTCTGACCTATTGTGTTTAGCAATAACTTATGACTGGAGAGACGAGGGGCACTTTTTCCCGGTGATAGTGCAGGAATGCGAGGAGGTGGTCATGGGGGTGTCAAAAAATGATTGTCGCGATGGAGGAAAACATGGCGGCCTGTGAATAGCAGGTTGCTTGTGAGCTCCCGCAACATCTGTGGTTCTCAGGACCTCTGAAATAGACCCGCAATGTGGGAGCGGAAAATGCTCTGAGTTTGCCCTTGGAAGCAAAAATATGCTGGCAGATGCATCAACGTAGCCTTTTGCTATTCCTAAATAGCGATTTTTAAGGAATCGCTATTTAGGAATAGCAAAAGCCTATGCATGTAGGAATCGCTATTAAAATAGCGATTCCTTAACATTCCTTAATTGCTACTCCCAAATTGCTAGTCGCAACTAAGGAATGCTGTCCCATTCATTCCTATGTGCCTACAGGCCCATAGGAATGTATTGGAGATTGCATGAGCAATTTGCGAGTACCAGAAGATACTCGCAAATTGCTCATGCAATTTCAAGGGTGCAAGGGTGTCAAAATGACACCCTGTTGCACCCCTGAAATTGATCTATGCACATATGTTGCACACACACATGCCCTAGGGGCATGTGTGTGCGCAACATGAAACTTTGAAAAATGCACAAAAGTGCTTTTTTCAAAGTTTTAGCAAATTACCATGAAGTCCAACTTCATGGTAATTCCTCCCCCTATTAGCGAATTGGCTATTTTTTTGACTTTCATGCATTGCATTTAAGGAATCTCAATTTAGAGATTCCTTAAAATGCGATTTTTGCATTTGGGATGATGCATCCCAAATGCAAAAATACCGGGAGCAAAGGGGCAGATTCTGAGAATCTGCCCATTTGCTGCCGGTATTTACTTTGATGCATATGCCTGATGCTCTTTTAAACCAACGGGACCAGTGAAGATTAACACTTTGAAAACAACATGTGAGTGCTCTGTTACTGTGCCCTCTGGCTCTCGGCTCCCGGCTGCTGACCTGTAGCGTGGTGAGAACGGGTTGGTCTCGGTGTGCTGCAGGAGGTGCTGTGTGCGAGAGGAGGTGGGGTGAGGAGGCTTGGCGGCGAGTCGGTGCAGGCTTGACGAGAGACGCAGGCACTTCACAACCAACCCGGCGTCGGAGCGGGTGTGACACAATGGGGATTTTGGGGGGCAGCCGACCAACGGGAGGCTTGCCCCCACGGGTAGTTTTGGGACCGTAGGGGGGGTTAGGGGGCACTGGAGCACAGCAGAGCCAGTTGGGCTGGTTGGGCTAGGGGAGGTTCCTTGGGCTTTTTTTGGGCTGGCTTTGGGCTGGGGGTTTCCTTAAGCGGACATCTTGTGTCACTGGACACCATTTCGGTGCAGTGACACAGCAGCCGGCAGCAGGGCAGTGGAGGCACGAGTTTTTGTTAGGCCTGGTGCGCGGTATTGGCGGTGGACGCAGCTTTTCCTTGCTTGCGCGATCCCCCTTTTGGTGTTTGCAGTGCGGCGGGAAGAATGACGGTGCTGGTTGAACCCCGGATGCAGGAGGCTCTCCGGCTGCTGGGGGAGGCGGGCCGCATGGACCTGGTGCGGCCCGACCTCCAGGTAGGGCCGCCGCGGCGCACTGCGAACGGCGCCGCGGCAGCGGTAATTAATTGTGGGTCTCCGCGGTCTCGGCCGCAGAAGGCCCCGGGAGGTGGGAGGGCGAGGGAGGCCGGCGGGGCAGGTCCGCGATGCGGGGTGGGTCCAGGAGGGGGGCGGGAGGACGCAAGGGGGTGCCCTGCGCTAGATTTCAAGGGCGGGATGGGGGGCGAAGGGGGCGGGCTGGGGAAGGATCCAGTGCCCCGGGGAGGGGGGTGGGAGGCACGGGGGACAACGTGGGGGGAGGCAAGCAGTTGTCGAGGATGTGGAGGTGGCTGGGGGGAGCACTGTGCGTGAGGTGGGGGTGCTCCAGGAGCGAGTGGATGGGGGGCTGGCAGAGTGGAGGGGGATGGGCAGGGGGTCGTCGTCAGGGGAGGGGGCGAACGTGGTGGGCCTGAGCAGGTCTCCGTCGCCGGGGAGGGTGCGGGGGGGCAGGGTTGGGGGGGCAGCAGAGGGTGGTGAACTGGGGCCCGGGTGTGGCGGGGGAGAGGCGGCAGGGGGAGGGGGGGAGGCAGAGGGGGGGTGGGGGGGAGTTGGATGGGGGAGGTGGGACCGGGACGGGGGTACGAGGGGTGGGGAGGGGGAGTGGGACCACAGTGGTCGGCATGGGGGGTGGGGATGGGGTGGGGGGCAGGGGGAGCGGGCGGGGGTGTGGTGTGCCCGGCGCAGAGGGGGGGCCACTCTGTGGGGTGGGGACGGGGTACGCAAATGGGGTGGGGCGAGGGTAGCTCTTGGAGAGGGGATGGGGGCCTTTTTACCCCGCCATGGGACACCTTGGGGCGGCGACGGGAAGTGTCGCTGCCGGCCCACCCCCGAAGGGTCACGGCGGCCACCGGGGGGAGGGTAATGCCTGCGTTTCCAGTTCATCCAATGCTCGGTGTGAATGTGGCAGTGGAGGAGAGGGAGTGCGTGGACCTGGTGGATTTGATGCGGGTGTGCAGAGAGAAGGCGGGGTTGAGCCGGCTGGAGTCCATGGACGGCCGGGGTGTGCGGGATGTTGGAGCGGGGGAGTCTGAAGAGGAGGGGGAGATACAGGAGGGGGAGGGGGGATCGAGTAATCTTGTTGGCAGTGTGTTTCAGGTACAGCCACAGCAGGACGTGCCCAGAGTGACGGCCCCCTCAGCTCCACTGGTTAGGCGGCGGGATCCAGTTCGGACGCCGACCTTGACGCCAGGTAAGGTTGGAGGCGGAGTGGGGAGTGGTGCGAGCAAGCGGCGCTGTGTGCAGGTGTCGGTGGGGACGATGCTGGAGGGGACGAAGGAGGGCGTTTGGTGAAAGGCTGTTATGTGCGGGACATAGGGGTGGGCACGGACAGCGTGGGCGGGGCATCAGCAGGGGGAGGCGCGGGGGCAGGCGCAGGAGAATCCGCGGGTACGGGGGTCGAGAAGGCGGGGGCGGGCGCGGCCGGAGGGAAGGAGAGTTGTGTGGTGCCGGTGCGCAAGCTTCCGTTCATGGGGGTGGCCAAGCAGGCTTGTGGGGCGTACCTGTCGGCGGGGACGAAGGAGAAGATCTGGAAGGGGGAGTATATCGATATCTTGAAGTTGTTGCACAGGGAGTTGACTTCGAAGGAGGGCTCCAAGGAGGAAGAGCAGGAGTTGGCGCGGCGCCCTAAGGTCCCTTTGATGATTAACAATTGGTCGGCGACCTTCCTCATATACGCCAGCGTATATTGTGAGAGGTTCCCAGATCGGTCCATTGCGCTTTTTAAGTACATGGACGTGGTGCTGAGGGCACAGGTGACGTATGGTGGGTACGCCTGGTCCCACTACGACGAGGAATTCCGGGCGAGGATGGCGTCCGATCCGCAGGCAAAGTGGGGGGTACTAGATGCGGATCTGTACCAGCAAACGATGGGCGGGGCTAAGTTCGGGTGTACGGTGTATATGGTGAATTAATCAAAAGGGAATGGCCACTGGTGTCTACTAAACCTTCGGTTAGTCTTTGAAAACCCTCATAGACAGCCTGATTTAGTCGATGCGGTGTATCTTTTATCCGCCCCGTCAGGCGTCATGGCATATTCATAGGGTAGTCAAATAACGTGCGGTATGCCTGCCTCACCCGAGGCTACCTCTGGTCCAGATAAAAACAGTGTGTCACCAAAAAAGAATTTTTAATGAAAAGGTTGGCACTGTTGTTAAAAAATTCGATATATATGTAATCGGGCAACTAGATTACCATATATCTATATATATATGGATGCGTCAACATGTTTCAGCTCTATGAGCCCAGCCGGGTCTGTAGAGCTTTCGTCAGGACAAAAAGACAAAAATACATACACAGAAGGTACTTATACAACTTGTGTAGGTTCCTATAGCTATTATGGAATTTCTTATACAGTCACCTATAATGTGGGAACACAAACCAATACACTATATTATGGTATGTTAAATGCGGTGAGTAGGCATAATACTTTTCTTAAAGCACACAGACTAGAATTACTAGTAAAAGGTATGCACCTAATTGTAGATACATTAATAGTGAGAAGGAAGGAGGACAGGGGAAAACAGGTTTCAAGTCTCTAAACACAGAGAGGAGGCTACATGTGCAATTCGTGCTTATTGGTGGGGTAGGAGTGGAATGCTAAGAGTGCAGGGTCCCTGTAGTGACAGACTTCTGTAGTTAGACTACAAATCACTGCGTTGGTGTTATTAATGTCGAGCATCTGTTCTACAAAGGCAGGATGTTATTATGCATTTACGCGCTTGATACTGGGGGATGCCTGTTAATATCGTACTTGCACGCATGTGGCAAAACGTCAAACACATCAGGCTATTCCTAATTACATTGAAAGCAAGATGTCCCGAAGCGGGGAATATCTCCTGGCTGTGATTACACGCTTTACAGCGGGATGTGGTTCACTCTAGTTATTAAGGTCTCTCAGAGATGGTTGCACGCACGGATAAAAAAGCGGCAAACATTCTGCGATTAGAGCATAGTCTTTAAGGTATGTAGCACGCGGGGAATTTATCTTTGCTGCAAATACGCGCTACGCTTGTTACGCGCATGTATTCAGGCGCCCAGCAGTGTATTGTAAATCACAATGAGAGCAAGGTCTCTTAAAGAAAGTTGCGATTCTTGTTTAAAAAACGGTGTCAGTGTCACAGTCACAGGTTCGTGCTCAAAAACTGTTGTCAATTACTACGCTGCTCTATGGGTGCCAATTCCAATAAAGTGCATATTTACACACGCGGCAAAATTTCAGAAAAAATACCTTAATAGGCGTTCTTAGAGGCTTCTACAGGAGTGAAGAGTCGCTAGGAGTGGTCTTTGCTAGAAAAATTTACCAACTCGGTTAGAATATAATAGGTAGGACTTCTTACCCGAGTAAAGTCGTCTTCAAACATAATTCTTACCCACGAGGACCAGCTTTCAGTCCCTGTGCTGACTCTGCCCCTGGTTACAGGCGGGGCTCTGTCTACCAGTCTTTAGGTAGGAGTCTAGACACTAAAAAAGGACTAAAATACAAACAAGTTAGTCCCTCCAAGATGGTTCCCTCCACCAGTTCAAAAAACGAAATGCTTTATTTATATTTTTTAAACATAAAGGCTCAAGGACCTGGTGTTTACTTGAAAGGGGTGCAATATTAACCAACTCAAAAGCGGGCATGGACACAGTCCTGCTACTATGGTTAGCTTAAGTTCCTGCCAAACAGAGTTCGTCGGTGGATTTAAGAGTATCAATATATATTTACATTATGGTAGTCGTACTCCACTTAGACATTGGGGAAAAGAGTGACAGACATCCGTGGGATGATGCCAATTTTATATCACAGTTACCAAACTGGATGAGTTGTTCCTGCCATCATCAGAATGGTTTGCAAGTCTGATATTCAGGTGCATGTTTTAGATGTCTTTAATAGAGATGTTTGCAATAAAACTGACTCCAGGGAATATTATCATTCATCCCTGATATATGGGTGCCAAGACGGTCCACCCACCTTTGTTCTTTTTCAAAAAGAACTTGCTCTGCGTTGTTGTTCTTGTCTTGTAGCATTTCGAGTACTGTCCAGCTCAACTCATCACAGGTATGTCCTGCTTCCACGAAGTGTGTGCAGAGCTTCGTGGTGTTTTTCTTCATTCTGACATTGCTCCTGTGTTCTCCAATTCGTAACTTGATTTTTCTGCAGGTCATACCTATATATTGACGTCTGCAGGGACAGGTGACCATGTAGATTAGATGTGTTGAGTTGCAATCAGTATGTTGCTTTTGGGTCCATTTTAGAGTATCGGTTAATTGTAAGGTTTTAGTTGGTTTTGAGAATTTACATACTCCGCAAGTGCCACATGGATAGTGGCCAACTACAGGTTCCATCCTGACATCTCTAGTGATGGACTGGATTTGTTTTCTCTTTGGTCTTGTATGGACCAGAACGTCTTTGATGCTTTTCGTTCTCTTATTAGCAAATCTCGGCTTTGGCCAGTCGAATTTTCCAGAAGTAATTATCTGCCAGTTTGACGGTGTATATGGCCAGCGGTCTGCCGCTCGCGCTGACCCCTTTTCGGCTCGCCCCACCTGAGGTGGCGTGGGGCAGGGTGAGTCCACAGGGCAGGCCCCGGGTGGGGCCTGCTGGCATTTCAACAAAGGGGCGTGTGGTCGCCCAACGTGCCGTTTCCAGCACGAGTGCTCCAATTGCGGGCGGTGGCATCCCGTGGTGCGCTGTTGGGGGGTCGTCGGACTGCCGGGACAACAGCCTGCGCAGGTAGGAATGCGGTGCGGAGGTCCTCAGGGTGGGGAAGGGGGGGCGGACGGGGGGTGGGGGACTATGGGAAAAGGCCTGTACGCCGGTTAGACTGGCACGGATGGAACCCTGGCTGGCTGAGTACCCGCGGGCGGATGATGCGGCCGTGTTGCGTCAGCGGTCGGGGATGGGTTTCGGTTGGGCCATGAGGGGCCATGGATTGCGCGCTGGGCGGACAGTCTAAAATCGGTGAATGCTCTCAAGGGTATTGTGCGGGAGAAGCTGTTGAAGGAGGTCAAGGAGGGCCGCATGGTGGGCTCATTTGTAGAACCGCCGATATCTGTTTGATTATCTCCCCGATTGGGGTGGTGCCCAAGAAGGAGCCGGGGCAGTTCCGACTGATTTAACACCTGTAGTGGCCGGCAGGAAGGTCGGTCAACGACTTCATAGCGGCGGAGGTGGCGTCGGTGTCTTACTCATCTGTAGACGTGGAGCGGAGGCTCGTGGCGGGAGTGGGACTGGGCGCTATAAGGGCGACGGGTGACATTAAGTCGGCTTTCCGTTTGCTCCCGGTCCACCCGGATGACCACCAGTTACTGAGGATTCAGTATGACGGTGGCTTGTTTGTGGACAAGGCATTGCCGATGGGATACTCAGTCTCCTGCGCGTTGTTTGAGCGATTCAGTTCCTTTCTACAGTGGGCTTTTTCCAGGAGCACAGGCTCTGAGGCAGTGACGCACTACCTGGATGACTCCTTCCTGGTGGGGCGACCCGGTGCAACGGACTGCCAGCGGCTGTTGGACAGTTTGGCGGGAATGATGGGGGATTGTTGGGGTTCCCCTGGCGCCAGAGAAGACACACAGTCCCAGTACAGTGTTGTCCTTTCTCGGTATAGAGCTCGACTCAGCTGCCATGGAAGCACGCATGCCGGAGGACAAGAGGTCGGTCATGTTGGCATTGGTGGATGACATGCTGGGCAAGCAAAAGTTTTTGGTACGGGACGTCCGGGTCCTCTTGGGGCATCTCAACTTCACTTGTCGTACTTTCTGTAAGAGATTGGGCTTGGCGTTGTCAGGTTTGACCCTTCCCCATCACCACGGGTGCCTGTCGGCAGGGGGGAAGGAGGACTTGTGGATGTGGCGGGCTTTCCTAGAACGGTTCCATGGGGCGCCTGTGGCGACAGCAGGGGATTGGGAGTGGGACGTGGCCCTGTACTCTGATGCGGTGGGTGTCGGCCGTTTTGGCCTGTATTTGGACGGGCGGTGGTGCACGGAGCAATGGCCGGAACATTGGCAGGCAGGGGGCCGTAGCATCGCTTTCTTGGAGTTGTGTCCGTTGTTGGTGGCAGTCACGGTGTGGGCAGGTGCGTCGGCGCACATAGAGGGTGTTGTTCAGAGTGGACAACATGGTAGTGGTGCACGTGGTGAACAGGAAGTCGGCGCGTTGCCCACAGGTTTTGAAGCTGATGAGAGTTTTGTGCTCCGCTGTGTGGAGAATGACATTATGTTTCATACGCGCCACGTTCCGGAAGTGGACAATGACATTGCGGATGCTTTGTCTCGTTCACGGTGGCAGAGGTTTATGGGCTTGCCTCGGCTGCGGAGACGATCAAGACGCCGGTTCTGAGGGAGCTCTGGTCGGTAGGAGACACCGCGTTGTTCAGCTGGTGAGGGCGTCTGTGGTCGCATCCACGTGGAAGGCATACGCGCAGGCGTGGGGGGAGTTCCGACGCTCGGGTGCGGTAAGGTTCGGGGATTCATGGCAGCGGGAGGATCAGGTGGTACGGTTCATGTTGAGTCTGATGGACAGGGGTTTGTCGCGGGTGACGATTGCGGGCAAATTGGCATGAAGCAGTTTGTCCGGCGGCGTGGGGCCGGCGGTTGGCGGCGGAGAGGATGGCGGCGGACGATGTGGTTTTTGGGCGCAGAGATGGTGGCTGGGTGACAGCGGCTCAGGCTGTGTGGGTTCTACGGCACGCCCTGCGGAAATATGGGTGAGGAGCCGACGCCATTTGGGACGCACTAGTTTTATATCAGGGTGGCGACGGAGGCTGCGCGGTGTGGTTTGTGAAGGAAGAGATCATGCGGTTGGGGCGGTGGAAGTCCGATTGCTATCGGCGATACGTCAGGATGCAGGGGTAGAAGAGGCGCTCTGAGTTTATTGATTCGCCCTCTGATATGTGTGTCTTTTCAGGTGTGTGGCGGGGCCGGAGGTGGACAGCCTGAACATTTACTTTGTGGGACACTCATGTGTCAAGTGGGCAGAGAGGGCTGAATGGGACAGGCACCGGAAGCTCAACTTGGATTTGGATGATGCTTTGTTTAGCTGTCACTGGCGGGGAAAGGGGGGAATGCGTTGGCACGAGTTGATGCCTTTGCTGAACAATGGGGTACGGGGGGGGGGTGTGCCCGGATGTGGTAGTGATACATCCGGGCGAAAATGACCTGGGCAGTGTAACGGTTGGGCACTGGTCGAACAGATGAAGAGGGACTTGTTGGAGATTAAGAGGAGTTGGGCAGGTTGACACTTGATCTGGTCAGAATGTATTCCTAGACGATTCTGTAGGGGGGCGGAGCGCCCTGGGGCAATTGACAGGACAAGGCGGAAGATCAACAGGGGGATGAGGGATATCTGTGCCAGGGGGAGGATAGGCAGGATGGAACACCCGGAGCTTAGGTATGGGGCGGTGTACTTTTTTAGGGAGGATGGAGTGCATCTCTCACGTTACGGGATGGAGTTATACATCCTGCAGTTGAAGGAGGCGCTGGATGGGGCCCTGGGGGTGCGCAGATATCCGAGGAGGTTGGAGTCCTAGGGGGGGTCGAAAGTCCCTAATGTGCCTTTCGAGTGGCGCTTCTCCTAGTTCAGAAAGGGGGGTAGTTGGGGGTAGTTGAGGAGGCCTGGGCTGTTCCTGTAGGTGGTGGGGGACACTGAGGTCATTTTACAGTTGGTAGGCATGGGGGGTATTGTTGCGGACAGGATGTTGAAGGATGTTGTATGATGTGGCAAAGTTGGGGATCCGCTTAGGGGTGGGGGTTGTCAGACATTCACTTATTTAGCTAGGCCTAGTTTTGTTCGGCACAGGCCAAGGTTGGGGAACAGGCAGGGTGCACCTGATTCCAATAAAGCAGCCTTTATCACACCATTACTGTGTCTGTGGTCAGTGCCCCCCCCCCCTACTGGTGGGCTCCACTGGGGATTTGGGGGGCAGCCGACCAACGGGAGGCTTGCCCTCACGGGTAGTTTTGGGGCCGAAGGGGGCGGGTTAGGGGGCACCGGACCACAGCAGAGCCAGTTGGGCTGGTTGGGCTAGGAGAGGTTCCTTGGGCTTCTTTTGGGCTGGCTTTGGGCTGGGGGTTTCCTTAAGCGGCAGGGTGCACCTGATTCCAATAAAGCGGCCTTTATGTTATGTTATGTTATGTTATCAAACATTTATATCGCGCACGCATACTCAAGAGTGTCCCGGCGCGGAGGTGAACCATAACAACAAGCAGCATATTTAGATGGATTGATTAAAAAGGAAGGTCTTCAGCTGTTTCTTAATCACACCATTACTGTGTCTGTGGTCAGTGCCCCTCCCCCCCCCCCTTACTGGTGGGCCCCAAAGCTGCCCTGGAGCTCCAAAAGGGAAGAGGAGCAGCGGCTAGGATCTCCTTTCGTGGGGGAGGCACAGTTAAATAACTCTCTGTTTCAAAATTAAGACATAGGAAATCCCTACAAAGTTTTTCACAAAAAAAAGCTCGCACACGAGAGGTCCACGCCAGGATACGCCACGCCATACTGATATTGAGGTTTGATGCGATGGGCAACGCAATATAATACACGCTGGCTCCATACTCTGCAGGATCTTGTGAACTACTCTTGGCTTTTTCACTAGCGACCACGCATCCAAGCACTTTAATTACAAGTTCGACTCATATTTTCTCGTCTTGTGAAACTGATTGAATGCTGATATATTTTTCTGCCCTGAGGAAGCTCTCATGTCGGGAGCGAAACGCGTTGGCTGAGATTTTGACGCAACTGGTTTTAAAACTTGAAACAATTTTGATTCAATAAAGAAGTGACTTTTTCCATACATCTTTGGTCTACTGGACTCATTAAGATGTGCACCCCATCATTGTTCAACTGAATTTTCATATACCACAGTTAAAAAAGCTCTGTTCCAAAATTAAGACATAGGAAATCCCTACAAAGTTTTTCACAAAAAAAAGCTTGCAGAATCTTTTTTTTTTTTTTTTAATTTTTGAAAACCTTTATTTGTGTAGATGGTGACATACAAATACGGGCCTACAACCCAGAGGCCGGCCACAGAACAAACTGGAAGACACCAATAGCAATAAAAAGTACGGAAAGGTCACGCAATACTACCCAATGCTGCAAGTCTATAATGCTAACTGAGCGTAACCCCCCGGTAAAGGATCACTGAAGGTTAATTTTATATATATAAAAATAAAGGATCGGTCGTATAATAAGCGTCTTGGTATACATGACGGGGAACAGAATCAACATCATTATAATAGGGAATCCGTAAGTCAGTTATCAGAATAGTCCAAAGCGGTCAAGCCATCGATGCCCTTGCTATTCTTCTTCAGTCAGTGTCCACCCGCAACCTCACGTGCCCAAAGACAAGCAAAACATCACTCTCATGATAATCGAATCATCAATGAGACAGAAAAAGGTGCAATCACAATACAACCCAACCCGGAGAGTAAAAGAAAACAAAAACATTAGAAAAAAGGGAAAGGGAAGGGGGAATCCACGTTACTGTACCCGCCCCACGGCGATAATGGCGATCCACTATCCAGACAGCAAACATAAGCTTGCAGAATCTTGAAGTAAAAATCACCCCTTCTCTTAAATCCTATTTTAGAGTCTTGCCAAAGGTATACATTTTGGGTGAAAACACGATGCAGGCTCAAATAATCACCTGGATAGGGAGGTTGAGAGACAGCTTACACCCCCGGAAACCTTCCCAGACTCTCTAGGCGGGGCAGAACATGGAGCAGGAATATTAGAAACAAACTCCGGCAATAATTTAGAAAGTGTAGTATTTAATTCTGGGAAAAAATCTGACCTAGCGCCCAAACATTCAGACAAAGAAGACTCATGAGTCGGAGCACTTTTAGCAGTCTTATTAGCTGAAATTAAGAACAGAATCGAAATATCAGAGTCTAATTAGCTGGAGATAAAAAAGACCTGCGAAGTAATGGAAAGGAAGATAGATGACCTCAGTAGTAGAACAACAACATTAGAGGAGGAGGTCATAGAACTTAGGGAGACGGTGCAGACAAAATTGTGCTGAAATTGTTTAATGAAGGACTGTAGAAAAAGAGAGTATGGACAGAGTTGAAAGGCTAGAAAATTTTCAGAGAGATAACAATCTTAAAATTCTGAAGGTGCCCGAAGGCATAGAAGGAGATAACATCAAATCATATGTTGTAAAGTTGATTAAAAACAAGCTCCAGTTGAAAGAGTCGGCAGAGGAATTAGCTAAATATATACAACGCGTTCACAGAGATCCTTTTAGACTTAATACAAATAGGTCTAAGCCTAGGAAAATCTTATTACATTTTTTAACCTACTTGTTGAAAGTAAAAATCCTCTCAAAAGACTTGGGTATGAAGTCAATTGAGGCAGATGGAGTCAGATACGAGATAAGATTAGACGTCTCCGTCACTACCTCTAACAGGCAATGGGAGATTGGGCAAAGGATCGATAGTTTTAAAGTGTTTGGGCGCCTCAGTTCAGCTAAGATTCCCTGCTTATTTAAGGTTATGCTGAGCAACAAGATGCATATTTTTTGCTCTGTTGATAAGCTAGATGACTTTATTAAAAGTTTCCAAACAGGGAGCTAGGCCTTTCAGCTTTTGATTGACACTACAGTACCACAGCAGCTAGGAAAAGATGAAAAACTAATTTTTCTGTGAATCAGGAACCAAGGGTACAAATTAAATTTAATAAACTCATTAATGAGTTAAATAAAAAAACAAATTACAATAAATAAAAAAAAAAAAAATCTATAGGTAAACTCACTCAGGTACTTAGGTGAAAATCACACTATAACTACCCCTACCACGTATGTTTCTGAGGGGGGGGGGCACTCATATGGCTCTGAGCCACATAGAAGTAGGGGAGGGGTTTCCATGGGTTGGGGGGTTTGAGGGGAGCACTAGGTGGGGAGCAGTGGGAAAAAAAGAAAAAAAAAGATCCTCTAGAGCCTCTCAAGTATTTTTAGTACTGATTAGCTTTTCTTTGCCTCTGTGCTGAGTTTCACATCCCCAAGAGAGATGGTTGAGAGGAGAGAGGAGGTAATAAAAGTTCTCTCATGGAATGCAAATGACCTTAGGGTACAAGGGAGGAGAAATAAAATTCTATAAGATTTAAAAGAATGTCCAGCCCAGATGATTATATTGCAGGAGACCCACTTATCAGAAAAGGAGGGTTTGGATCTCTTCAAATGCCAAAACTGGATCTCCCAAGTAGCCTGTACATCTCAGTCGGCGGTAACAAAAGGGGTGGCGATTTTAGCAAAAAGAGGGTCGCAAGTGGTGTTTGGGGCCCACACCTCAGACAAAGCCGGAAGACGGAGCGCATTGCAGACAGGAGCGTGACGGCGCTTGCTGCTCTGCTGCTTTTAATTGTTTGATTATTGTTTACTTTTGATTTATTTTAGGTCGCCTAGACCCTCGCTCTTCTTAGCCCCTTACCTGCACAATAATTGTGTCCCGCACCGCCGCTTGGCGGGTTGGTTCCTGGGGTGGCGGACATCTTGCTTTGGGGTGAGTGGGCCATTACATCTGACAGCGCTTCATTGCGCATGCGCCAGCGGGGGAACGAGTATTTAACGCGAGTCCCCGTTCTCTCTCCCCTGACACGGAGCGCATTGCAGACAGGAGCGTGATGGCGCTTGCTGCTCTGCTGCTTTTAATTGTTTGATTATTGTTTACTTTTGATTTATTTTAGGTCACTTAGACCCTCGCTCTTCTTAGCCCCTTACCTGCACAATAATTGTGTCCCGCACCGCCGCTTGGCGGGTTGGTTCCCGGGGTGGCGGACATCTTGCTTTGGGGTGAGTGGGCCATTACATCTGACAGCGCTTCATTGCGCATGCGCCAGCGGGGGAACGCGTATTTAACGCGAGTCCCCGTTCTCTCTCCCCTGACACGGAGCGCATTGCAGACAGGAGCGTGACGGCGCTTGCTGCTCTGCTGCTTTTAATTGTTTGATTATTGTTTACTTTTGATTTATTTTAGGTCGCTTAGACCCTCGCTCTTCTTAGCCCCTTACCTGCACAATAATTGTGTCCCGCACCGCCGCTTGGCGGGTTGGTTCCTGGGGTGGCGGACATCTTGCTTTGGGGTGAGTGGGCCATTACATCTGACAGCGCCTCATTGCGCATGCGCCAGCGGGGGAACGCGTATTTAACGCGAGTCCCCGTTCTCTCTCCCCTGACACGGAGCGCATTGCAGACAGGAGCGTGACGGCGCTTGCTGCTCTGCTGCTTTTAATTGTTTGATTATTGTTTACTTTTGATTTATTTTAGTTCGCTTAGACCCTCGCTCTTCTTAGCCCCTTACCTGCACAATAATTGTGTCCCGCACCGCCGCTTGGCGGGTTGGTTCCTGGGGTGGCGGACATCTTGCTTTGGGGTGAGTGGGCCATTACATCTGACAGCGCTTCATTGCGCATGCGCCAGCGGGGGAACGCGTATTTAATGCTCCTCCCCTAGCGCAGCGGGATCGCGCAGCGGGCGTGTCCTCGCGTGGCCGGAGTCGTGCCAGAGTCCTGCCCGTCTGCGCCCGTCCGCGCTAAGGACGCGCGGGACGTGGCGGGCTCTGGTCTGCTCATGTCTTCTAGCACTGCCGCCATGCTAACATACTCTAGGGAGCGTTTGTATTCCATCGGCAAGGTGAGCTGTCATTGCACTCTACAGCCCGTTCATCCTTTATGTGGTCCTTACCGTTGCCCTTGCAATGGTTTGGTGCTTGACCCCCCGTTGCCTCTCCCCCGGCGTAGTTCCTCTGCTGCCCCGCATAGCAGGGGTTTGCCTTCTTCACTGCGGATTATGAATCTTAATGTCAGGTCGATCCTGAAACATCAGCAGAACGTGTACGATCTGATTGAGAATGAAGCCCCGGATATTTTTGCCTTAACCGAAACATGGCTTCAGGAAGCCGATACTGCCATCCCCAATCTTGTATGCCCTCCCGGCTATTCTATGTACATTGCGAATAGGCTATCTAGAGGGGGGGTATAGCCCTGATCGTGAGATCTAGTTTTTCCTGTGTGTGGACCATCCTTAAGACTGCTGGCTGTGAAAGTGCCTCTTTTAAAGTCTCTGTTAGCCCAGAATTTACACTCTCTGGGATGGTGGTGTATCGTCCGCCGGGTAGTGACGCGACGTTCAGGAATGCTTTCCCGGACACTGTTGCCACCTTGGTCACTGACTGTGCCAACTTTTCCATTCTGGGCGATCTAAATCTACATTTTGACACACCATCTTGTCTGACAGCACGTAGTATTCTTATGGACTTAGAGGCCTTTCAACTTTCTCAGCTGGTCTCCCAGCCCACTCATTCCGGGGGACATATTCTTGACCCTTTTTTCACCAATCTGACTGAGGCTAAAGTCACGTCAATTGCTCCTGTAGAGTGGTCTGACCATTCTTTGGTGTCCATCTGTTGTCCTATGTCAGCCACTACCTTTACTTCTTCAGCCAAACGAGTACCCAGGAGACACTGGAGTAAACTTAGGCTGGAAGACTTTCACCATCTTCTGTCAATGGAACCCCTGGGCCCATTGAACAACGTAGAAGAGGGGTATGACCTCTTCTGCTCTTGGCTCACTAGGGCTCTGGACGCCTTGATACCTGTTGTAACGACGAAGATCAATCCTCGTGTGTCGAGCCCCTGGTATGATGACGCTTTGCGCGCCCTGAAGGGAGCCTGTAGATGAGCGGAGAGGGCCTGGCGGAAGACATATGGGGCTGAGCTAAAAGCTGGATATGCCGCGTCCGTCAAGCTCTATCATCGGGCCATTTGTCGTGCCCGAGCGGCTTTTTATGCCGAGGAATTCCGGAACAGCACTAACCCGTCGAAGGCCATCTTTAAGGCGGTTAAAGATCTTATGTCTAAGCGGTCTACCTTTACGGCTGAGAGCTCTGTCACACACTGTGAATCCCTCGCTTCCTATTTCCTGGGAAAAGTCCAGGCTATATATCGGACATTCCCTTGTACTGGTAATGTGCTGGGTAGCCCCAAGGAGACACCTCATCAGACCACTCTGCTCTCTTTTCCCCCTCTCACCCTGGAAGGGTTTGACAAACTTGCTACGCAAGTTAAATCTGGGTCTCCATCTGATCCAGTGAGGCCTGCCCTCTTTCGAGACCAGACCTTTTTGGGACGCTTGGCTATACGCTCCCTTGTCAATCTTTCCCTAGAGACGGGGGTAGTCCCCACTAGCTGGAAGCAGGCGGTGGTGTCTCCGATTATTAAAAAACCCTCTCTTGACCCGTCTAAGCCGGAAAGCTATCGTCCCATCTCGCTGCTACCCTGGCCAGCTAAGTTGACAGAGGCCCATGTCAATCTGGCCCTGTCTGAACATCTAGCCCGGTCCAATGCCCTCGATCCCACACAGAATGGCTTCCGTGCTGGCCACAGCACGGAGACTGCCCTTCTTGTGATGGTGGAACATCTCCGTGCGAGGTTGGATGCTGGTCAGACGGCGGCGCTGATTTTGTTAGACCTCAGCGCCGCCTTCGATACTGTATCGCACAGCATCCTCCTTCAGCGGCTCGAGGAGATCGGTATCGGTGGCCAGGCGCTGCAATGGTTCCGCTCCTTCCTAGACAACCGTTCCTTCTGTGTTGCCATCCCTCCCTTCAAGTCCAGGTTCCAGCCTCTGGCCATGGGGGTTCCGCAGGGGTCCTCGCTGAGTCCCACGTTGTTCAACCTTTACGTGAGACCGCTGGCTGATGTCGCAAGGCAGTGGGGCCTAACCCTGGTCTCATATGCCGACGACACACAGCTGGCGGTTACTCTTAGTGGGGATGCGGAACAGGATGCCCCCAGGTTTCAGTCTGGACTGAAGGCGGTGGCCAGCTGGTTGACAGGTAACTGTCTCCAGCTTAATGCCACAAAAACAGAGGTTATGGTTGTCGGGAAGGGAGTGGAGCTCTGGGGCGATCAGTGGTGGCCTTCGGAGCTGGGCCCCACTCCGACCCCGGTGTCGGAGGTGAAGAATCTAGGGGTCTGGTTAGACGCTGGTCTCACATTTATAGGGCACACCAAAAAAATTGCAGCCTGTTGCTTTGGACTCTTAAGAGGTTTAAGGCCAGTGCTTAAATTCTTCGATGCCCCTACCAGACAGCTTGTAGTCCAGGCAACCATCATCTCCCGTCTGGACTACGCAAGCTCTTTGCTGGCTGGGGCTAACCAGGCTGAGTTAACCCGTCTGCAGCGGGTGCAAAACGCCGCAGCGAGAGCCATTGTTGGCCTACCTAGGTCTTGCCCGGTGGCTAATATCCTCCGCTCCCTGCACTGGCTTCCGGTCAGGAAGCGTATTCTTTTCAAGGTCTTGTGTTTGACCTTCAAAATCCTCAGAGGCATAGGCCCTGAGATTTTGGCCAACTCTATCTCTTTCTATGTCCCTACCCGCAACCTCCGATCTCAAGGTCAGGCCCTTGCTGTTGTCCCCAGATTTAGGCTCAGCAGGATGGGGGGTCGCTCCTTCAGGGTGAAAGCTGCGTTAATCTGGAACACCCTCCCAGTTGAAATCCGGCTGCTCGAGGACCTGTTGTCTTTCCGTAGAGCCATCAAGACCTTCCTGTTTTAGCCTTCCTTCTGAAGCATTATCTCCCTGTTGTGTTATGTTGCTTCGTGTCTCTGCGCCAGGATGCTCCTTCGCTGGAGTCGCTGTGCGCATAATAAATTGTTATAACATAACATAACATAACATAACATGGTTAGTGGTTAAGGCAAAGGTTTCAGGTTATCCCATCACTCTAGTGGGATATTATGGCCCCAACCATGATGATGTCTCCCCTTTGGGTGATTTATTAGCTGAATTGGTGGACTCCTCTGATCCAATCATCATGGCTGTTGATTTTAACGCAGTTTTAGATCATACCCCAGATGGGACTTCATGCAGCAGAGCTTGTGTAAACCCAAAAATGTCTATGTTCATTAAACAAAAAATGACCCAGCTAGGACTTTGTGATATCTGGAGGCAGAAGACTGGAAATAAAAAAAAGGTTTTACATTCTACAACCATAAATTTAGACACCAGTCCAGGATAGACTATTTTCTTACTGATAGTGATCTGACCAAGTGGATTCAGATGGTCAAACAGGTGGGTGCCCATTTGTCGGATCACTCAGCAGTGATTATAGATCTAAAGCTATATGAGAAAGCCTCCCAATCAAGATGGACTTTAGACCATACAATTCTACAGGAAGATGATGTTATAGCTACACTGACTAGAGAGACAGAAGAGTTTTTCTTTTTTAATCAGGAATCAGCCACATATGGAGGAATTTGGGACGCTTATAAAGCCTTGTTACGAGGTAGGTTAAGGACATTAGCGGCTGAAAAAAGACGTAGATACAATATGGAGGTGTCAACAGTAGAGGAACAGGTTCGGATCTTAGAGAAAGATCTAATTGACCCTGGGGTGGATACATGAAAGGGTGAGAAAAAAGTGAGAGGCCAGAAAACTGGCCCATTTTGAATATATTGAAGGCTGTAGTAAGCTTTTGGCCTGGAAAGTAAAGAAAGAACCGGTGAGGAATAGGATTGACCAGGTCAAATGCGATCACACAGATGTCCTCACAAGTGATAATGAGGAGATCAAGCAAGCTTTTTTATAAACATTACAGCAGAGTTTATCAAGAAGATCTAAAACCCACTCAAGGTGAGGTCGAAGTATGGCTAGGTCATGGCACAAAAAATGCTCTTACTGCTGACAAAAGTAGGCTTTTGAATCAGGCGATCAAGGAAGGGGAAGTTGAGCTTGCATTAAGACAAGGAAAGAAGGCTAAAGCCCCAGGCCCTGACGGTTTGCCCCTTGAGGTTTATAAAGCTTTGGCTAATACTCTAATACCCATTCTTTTAGAAATCTTTACTGATCTTTTTATTAATGGATCCGAAATGCCAGCCTCGTGGAATGATGCAAACATATCCCTAATTTTGAAGCCCGGCAAACGTCCAACAAACTGCGATTCGTATCGGCCAATATCTTTATTAAATTGCGATTACAAGATCTTCGCAAAGATATTGGCCGATAGACTGAATGGACCCATGACAGAGTTGAGCCATACAGATCAAAAAGGTTTTATTCGTGGAAGGTACCTAAAGGAGCTAACTCACTCACTGATAGGCTCGATAGACCTGGCATCTCCCTATGAGCTTCCACTTGCTGTAATAGCTTTAGATGCCTCTAAAGCTATCGACCGAGTTAACTGTTTTTTTTTACAGTCAGTGGCAAGATCCGTAAACCTTGGTAGAGATTTCTGCAGAATACTTGAAGCCATATGCATGTCGCCAAAAGCTAGATTACTGATTAATGGCTCCTTGACGGACCCTGTTTTTATCAGTAGAAGCACGAGGCAGGGGTGTCTCTTATCACCACTTTTGTTCAATTTGTATATAGAGCCTTTGGTTAGAAGAATCAGGGAAGATTCTGAGATTATACCTTTCCAATTTCAGGGCTGGAATAAGACATTGGGCCTTTATGCAGACGATATTCTCATCTATACAACCAATCTGCATAATACTTTAGGTTGTATTAATGTTCTAACAACAGATTTTAGGAAAGTATCGGGATATGATATAAATTGAAGTAAGACCGAAACCATGCCCTGGAATCTAGAAGTTGGGGAAGGTGGTAAAAAGGAGGTAATGAGATACTTGGGAGTTTTGATTTCACAAGATAGCTCTAAATTAACAAAAATACATTTTGAGAAGCCAAAAAAGAGATTACTGGGCTCCTAAAAATGTATGTTCAAATATGCAGACCCTAAATACTCTTAAGAAGTTAGGCTGAAGATTCTGAGAGGCCTGGCAGAGACTTGGTACAGGGTCAGAAAAGCTCTAAAGATACCACATTATAGCTCCATGGCTCCTATCTGGGACTCACCAGGTTCACCGGGCTGGACAAAAGATATACTAGCTAGACCATTGAGAGAGGCAGATCTAACTAGATTGAACCATATTTCACTTGAAGCCCAATTAATACGCTGGGAAATATGTAATCAGCTGTCGAATCAACAAGTTTCCAGATTCAAGTATATCCAAATGCATAGCTGGTTTCAAGACCCAAGCATGTTGATAGGAAGTCCAAATGAACTGGAAGATAGACTTATGGAAGAGGCCACTATCAAAAAAGAGCTTGCGATGATTTATTGGCTGATGGTTGAGTCAGAGGATGGAGCCTTTACTTTGCCAACAGAGTTATGGGGAAGATGCTTGCCGGAGTCTTCACTGGAAAATAGGTGGCAAGTATCAATGTCTATGCTCTTTAAAACAGTTAAACCTGAGCACCTAAGAAGAAATCACATTTTCTCTCTCCACAGAGCCTATTGGACGCCCCAGAGGCTGTCTAAGTTCGGAAGAAGAGGTGACGTGGCATGCCCTAAGTGCGGTAGCCTGAAAGAAGATGACGTGCACATGTTTTTGGATTGTCCCGAGATCCAGTCCTTCTGGAATTACGTGAGTAGGGCATTGTCCACGATTTTGGGCATTACTATCAAGGTAAGTGCTTTGTCGGTCTTTTTTGGCTGTTTAGACTCCCTTGAAGGAATTACAGAGAACAAAGCAAAGTTGTTCTTTTATTCCATGCTGCTGGCACATAGAGAAATCTGCAAGCAGTGGATATCTACATCTCCTCCTAGGTTTTTTGATTGGTTGTCCTCTATTAAATATGTGGCCAGTCTGGATATGAAGGCTTTTAAGAAACACAATTTTTGGTCTCCTGTTTTGGAGTGGTGTGAGCAACAAACAAATCTTGATATCCAATGATTATGCCGCTATGCCTTGTCTAGCTATTCTGGCTTTCTCCCTATGTGCTTCCCAATCTGTGCTTCGGCTCATGGGGGAATGAAGTGGAGTGATAGCGAGGAGGTGGAAGTAGGAAGACGTCGCTTCATGTAAACCAGGGTGGCAAGGTCTCGAAGCAGATGTCTCTTCTCTCCCCTCCCCTTGCTTCCAGCACATATGCACAGATGGGCATGGTACCTCCATTTACAGGTGCAAATGGAATGGTGTTTTTAGAGTCGAATGAGGATTTACAAAAAAAATAAAAAATTATTGTCGCACCGGGTCCCACCAGTGCCAAAACGGCCCTGATGCCAGGCTACAGGAAGGGACATTCTCAAAAGATGCATCCAAAGCTGTTCAAATAGTAGGACAAGCCAAGCTGGCTCAAAGTTACATGCATCCAGCCATGAAGAAAGTCACACACAGGCCACTCGTGGAACTGTAAGGGAGTGTTACAACAACAGATTAAGGCTGGCAGAGAAAAATTAGACCTGGGCAAAAAAAAACGTGCATCAAAAGTTCAATGGAAGACCATTTTATCCACATTCAGAGTTACTACAATAGCAACATGTCCAAACAGGAGTGTGAACACACTAAAAATAACAGCAATAAGAATAAGACAATAGAATGTCACACAGTAACTGGAAACATGACATGTTATGAATCTCAACTAAACTTGTAGACGGCCAATTAACTACACAAAACAGAATACGTTAAACCATAGCACACATAAATACAGTAAAACACATACATGTAAAACAGACAAAAAACACAAAATGCAATATATTTACACACACATACACATATGCACATACAGGCACACACATACACCCTTCCATTACATACCTATCATTATAAGGTACGGCCATTGACCATAATGAAGTATGTATTTATTATTCTAATTCCATGTGCGCTTTGATAGTATAGTAGAGTAGGTTATAAAGCAGACCGAGGCACACACACACACGCATACACACACAGTCTTTAGTACACTTGAGTCTGACTAGAACTCTTCACTTAATTTTGATTTACAATTCACAGCTTGTGTTAATAATGACATATTTTCATAATAGAAAATGCATTTATAAATAACTGATGTTAGATCCTTAATCTTCAGTGACCTCATAACAAACTCCTGAAGAGAAACAATTACTGTCTCGGCTAAGGCGTGCTGTTTAGCATAGTATGATACAATACAATAATTTATAGTTTACATTGACAATATTTTTCTTTATTATAGGTTACCTGAAAAATTAGTCATTAAGCTGTATGTTATTTCTACAACTGACGGTGTACGAAAGATAGTGGCACTTTTCTAGAGTGAGCAACTGGACACCTAGCTTGCCACTTGCCTGTTGCCTCCAGTTCCTGCTTGTGGCAGACTGATCCAGGGACACTGCAGCTGCCTGGGTTTTCCTGACTGAGTTTTCCATCTCACCACTCTTCTTGCCAACAGAAGCACTGCCCACCCCAGGACCTATACAATGCAGGCTGCAGCACAAACCTGTCAGTAGGCACCCGGCACCCTAGCTTGACACTTACCTGTTGCCTCCAGTTCCTGTTTGTTCCAGACTGGACCGTGACCAGTGCCATGACCCCTGGCCCTCCCGCCTCCCGAAGATACACCATGGCCAAGCTCTACACTCTCGACCCCAGACGCCGCAAAAAACACTGCCACCATTTCCTGACCGGGTTTTCCTACTCACTGTTCTTCCCGCCAACAGAAACTCATGCCAAAACCTACCTAATCAAGGGCTCTGCATGACCGCCCGGCATATGCACGCTGATGGCACGCCACAGGCAAGCCAGTCTAGGCCCGTCAGCTCCTGGACTGTGCCCAGTGCCATGAATTTGAATTTTAAAATATTTATAAAGCGCTCGACTACCAAGCGGTTTCTTGGCGCTAAGGATGCAGACCCATGATAAGGGCAGGAAGTGGGACGCTAGTGTGGGAAGGCTTGGGAAAAAAGGAAGGTTTTAAGAGCTTTTCGAAACTCTAAGTCAGGGGTCTCCAAACCGATCCTGGAGGGCCGGATCCATGCCAGATTTTTAAAATAACTACATGTATCTCAATGGGGATATTCAAAAAATCTGGCATGGATCCGGCCCTCCAGGACCGGTTTGTAGACCCCTGCTCTAAGTAATGAGAAGAGGACCTAAGAGAAAAGGGAAGGGTGTTCCAAAATACTGGGGCGAGGGTGGAGAATTTCATACCTCCCAGTTTCTTCCTCCTGAATCGAGGAACCGAGAGAAGGTATTGGGAGGAAGAGCGCAGCTCTCTACATGGGAGATAGGCCTTGATTTCGGAATTGATAAATGCGGGGGTCGTCCCTGCCCTGGCCTGAAAGGTGATACAGCCCATCTTAAAGAGGGAACGTTCCCAAATGGGAAGCCAATGTAAGGCTTTGAGCAACGGGGTGACGTGATGGGATTTGGGAAGGTTGTAGACAAGTCGGGCGGCCTGGTTTTGAACCAGCTGAAGTTGCCGTAAATCATAAGCAGGGATACCAGAGTATAGAGTGTTGCCATAGTCAATGCGAGATATGACCACAGGTAAAAGAATACGTTTAAGGGCAGGAAGGGAGAAAAAGCGTGAAATCTTTCGGATAGTGCGGAGAATCATAAAACAGGAGGAAACAACAGAACTAATCTGGGAGTGCAAGGTAAGATGATCATTCAATTTTATGCCTAAAGTCTTTACTGAGGAAGAGGGGACGGGAGGAGAACCCAGGGAGGAAGGCCAAAATGAAGGGTTCCAGGGACTGGAGCGCCCACCTGTAAGGACCAGTTCAGTTTTGTCTGGATTTAACTTCAGGTGGTTGTGATTCATCCAGTCCCTGATGAAAATCATAACGGATTGGAAATTATGAGTGGAATCTGGGGAAGAGGACAAATTAAAAATAAGCTGGAGGTCGTCGGCGTAGTTATACACCGTGACCACCATCTGCTGTAGTGCAAAAACAAGAGGGAAAATGTACAAATTAAGCAAAAGGGGGGACAGGGAGGAGCCTTGCTGTACGCCGCATTGAACCTTGCGGGAAGGTGCAGAGAAGTCGGCTAGATGGACGGCCTGAGTACGGTCCCTCAAGAAGGAAGAGAGCCAAACCAGGGCCGATGCCCTGACGCCAGCTGCCCTGACACGGGTGAGCAGGATGGAATGGTCAACCGTGTCAAAGGCGGCGGATAAGTCAAGAAGGACCAAGGCCTGGGGCAAATTGGTGTCCATTCCCTCTCTGAGTTTGTCCATAACAGAGAGGACTACCGACTCCGTAGAGTGCCTGGGGCGAAAGCCTGCCTGGCACGGGGCTAACCCCTGGCCCTCCCGTCTCCCGAAGATACACCATGGCCAAGCTCTACACTCTCGACCCGAGCCGCAGCAACAAACATGCCACCATTTCCTGATCGGGTTTTCCCACTCACTGTTGTTCCCGCCAATAGAAGCTCCGCCCATGCCAGAACCTACCTAATGCAGGCCGCAGCAACACCACGCAACATACGCACGCTGATGGCGTGCCATAGGCAAGCCAGTCTGTGCCCGTCAGCTCCTCGACTCTGCCCAGTGCCATGACCCCTGGCCCGCCCGTCTCCCGAAGATACACCATGGCCAAGCTCTACACCCTCGACCCAAGCCGCTGCAACAAACACTGCCACGATGCCGACCCACTCTCCATGGTAGGACCTTTCAGCTGCCCCCACTGCCACTTCACCTGCCACTGCACACACTCCAGTCCATTGACCAGCCCCATCCCAAAAACACCACAGACACCACTTGAACAAAAACATCAACTCGCATATGCCCTTCTCAACACACACTCACTATGCAGGCATTCCACTGAAGTATGGGACCTCATCGCCACCCCCGCACCGGACATTGTCTTCCTCACTGAGACCTGGCTCAATCCCACATCTGCCCCAGCCATTGCCACAGCCATCCCAGACAGATATAAAATACCTCACCGGGACATCACCAACAAGCAGGGAGGAGGAACAGCCATCATCCACAAAGAGACCAGACAGTGTACCACCACCACTGACAACACCACCACCCCATGGAACATCTCAACTTCAAGCTCCACAAGGATGACACAGAGACACCCTTTCATACCGACCACCAGGCCCACGCTGCTACTTCTGCAACATCATCTCTGATTTCATTGCGCCCTTAGCCTTAGACTCCAAGGACAACATTTTCCTTGGCGACCTATATTTCCACATCGACGACCCCAACGACAAAAACACTGCACACATCCTCGACACTATGAGCAGCCTTGGATTGACCCAGATTGTCCACAACCCTAGGCACACAGCAGGACATACGCTGAACCCAGTTTTCACCTCCAGAAACCGCATCAAATACAGCCATGTTGCAGAACTCACATGGAATGATCACTCCATCGTCTTCTTCAACATCTCAAGTCCCCACACTGCCACCCCAAAGATAACCAACAACCCCAGAGGTGGAACAAAATCTCAGAGACCAGCTGGGCAAACACCCTCATTACCTCCAACCCTGATACCACCACCAACCTTGAACAGGGAGTGAGAAACGTCAACGCATGGATCCAATTGTGCAGACAGCATTGTCCCTATCAAGAGCAACATCCAAAGAAAATTTCTCCAAAAAAGCCAGCTGGTACACCCAAGAACTCAGAACAACGAAACAGGACAGCAAACAGTTGGAGAGGAGATAATGGACCAGCAAGGACAGCTCTGACAGGGCAGCCTTCAAGACCTCGCTCAACCTCTACCACCGCCTGCTGAAGGCAACAAAAAAGACAGCCCTTGCTGCATGCATAGGAGCCAGCACCAGCAACACCGAGGACATTTTCAACATCGCTAAGCAGTTCTCCAAAATGGCTGCCAGCAAAAACAACATCATACCCTCATGGGAGCTGTGCAACAACCTCCCCCACTTCTCCCACAAAAAGATTGCAACCATATACAGAAAGTTTGAACACAAACCCAAGGCTACGGACTTCCTTGACAGATACACCACCACCGTAACTGACACGAACCATACACTGACCACCTGGAACATCCTGTCCACCCAGGACACCACCTCCACTCTGAAATCCATCCACTCAGGAGCTTCCACAGACCCCTGCCCTCACCACATCTTCAACATCGGAAACCAAAGGATTGGCCATGAACTTATGACCCTACTCAATACCTCTATCACACCGCAACATTATCCGATACCTGAAAACATGCCAAAGTCAGACCACTACTCAAAAAACCCTCCACCAACCCCAATGAAGTCAAAAGCTACCTCTTAGTCTTGCTGCTCCCATTCCCAGTGAAGGTACTGGAAAAGATCATCAACAATGAACTCATGACACACCTGGAACAGAACCAGCTACTCAATGCCTCTCAAAATGGCTTCCGCAGCAATGACACCACCAAAACTGCCCTGATTGCAGCCACCAACCACATCCGAACCCTCCTCGACCGAGGAGAAACAGCAGCTTTGATCCTCCTCAACCTCTCAGAAGCCTTCAACACCGTATCCCACCACATGCTTATCGAAAGTCTCCACCACATTGACATCCAAGGGGACGAGTTCAGATGGATCACTTCCTCCCTCACCGGAAGAATCCAGAGGATCCACCTCCCACCTTTCAGCTCGGAACCCAATGAGATCACCTGTAGTGTCCTCCAGGGCTCATCTCTCAGCCCCATGTTCTCCTACGCATATATGACCCTGCTGGCTAACATAGTCAGATCCCTCTGTCTCAATACAATTTACTACACAGACAACACCCAACTCATCCTCTCACTCACCGACGACTTCACCACCACCAGAACCATCTACCACAGATGCATGACAAACATTGGCTACTGGATGGAGAACAACTACCTGCAGCTGAACACAGACAAGACAGAAATACTGATTTTTGGAAACATGAACAACACATTGAACAATTCTAGGACCTAGGACCTGTACCCACTCCCTCCGACCCCACCAAAAACCTTGAAGTCATCATTGACAACAAGCTCACCATGACATCATAGCCAACGGCGTCTCATCTGCCTGCTATCTCACTCTGTGCATCCCACATAAGATCTTCAAGTGGCTAGCCCTACACACACGATGCACCGTGATGCAGGCCTTCGTCACCAGCCAAATGGACTACAGCAACACCCTCTACATAGGAATCACCGCAAACCTCCTACAGAGACTTCAGACAATCCAGAACGGTGCAGGCAGATGCATTATTGGCCTTCCCCGATGAATCCACATCACACCCCACCTCAGGCAACTCCACTGGCTCCCCATACAGAAGAGATACCAATTCAAGCTGCTGAACCATGCACACAGGGCTCTACACAACCAAGGACCTCCATACAGTAACCACCACCTTAACTTCCACCAAGCATTGAGAAGACTAGGCTCTGCCTCTCTTTCACTTGCCCAAACTCCCTGTATCTGCTGAAGGAGAAGTGGAGGACCCTCCTTCTCCCAAAGTGCAGCAAAGACTTGGAACAGCCTCCCCACGCACATCCGGACCATGACCTCACTTCCGGATTTCCGAATGGCCCTCCAGGCCTGGCTGTTCAAGTAAGTCTCTGGGACCTGCAAGCACCTGGATACCCTATTGGGTGATTAGTGCGCTTTAGAAATCCTGAATAATTGATTGACTTAGTTCCTCAGGAAAGAGGCAAAAGACCTAGTTTAGAATTTGATAGCAGATTTTCCATTCAGGTTCTCCATCACACTGGTCCACCACCAAGGTGACAGTGACCTAAGGAAATAAAAATGTTTAGGCCTGGTTACAGGCATGGAAGACCCTATGTTATCTATGTTTCAAATAGTACAAGAAGAAGTACATATATAGCAAGTTTTGAGTCAGCTCCCCTCAGTCATTGTCATTCTTGAATTTTTCATTGTTTTCCATTCCTTGGACTGTACATCAAAGCTAGGGTATTTTGAGGATGGTTACAATGTACCATTCTCTTCCCATTAGGATTTGGTGGCATTGACATTAAGTAGTTATTTTGTTAGATTGCAAACACAATATGTAGCTTGAGATCCAAAATCTGCTTTGATGACAGAACAACCGTTAACTTCAAAACAACAGTTTATTGCGGGATAATGGTTTTTCATTTAAGAAGTGCTTTCTATTTGAATGCCATAGCCTCTCATTAAGGGAGAAAATTACAAAAAACAATTTGATGGACAGAATGTAGATCAATGTCTTACATTCACCCAAGTACAAGGATCTGGGCCTAAATCCATCGTTTTTTGCACTCCACACCACCCTGGGTCAGATAATGGCTTTATGCAAATCAGCTCTGACCCTGTGCCCCATGGGAACAGTCCAGTCCGAACTACAACAGCCATATCTTTCCCAGACCGGAATCAAGCATCCGAGGACCGGACCGGTCAGAGCTGATTTGCATATCGCCATTGTCTGACCCAGGGTGGTGTGGAGTGCAAAAAAACGATGGATTTGGGCCCAGATCTTTGGACTGGGGTGAATGTGTGACATTGATCCACATTCTGTCCATCACCTGTTTTGTTTGCAATAGCCTCTCATTAAGGCACAGTCCTATTTAGTAATAGTACATGGCTCATTCATTTATTTCACTTTGCTTTAAAGATAACCTGTACAGCTTATGGCTATTATGTTCGCAGAGTAAGGATGTGTGCACCATTATGATTCCTTTAAATTGCAACAAAAATATTGGCGAGTTGTCAAAAGACTCTACTATGGAATATTTTGCTGTTCGTGCCTTGTAGGTTCACAACTTTCAATTAATGTTTCAACTTCTGGCTTCTTTTCATAATATTTTTCTTTGAGGGTATAGCTTAGCACTGCTGTTGGACCTGGCCCTGTCTGTAGGGTCACCCCAAGACCTTTTGCCTTTCACCTCCACTTTTTGCTGAATTTGCTTTTGTTGGCCTAAGGACTCTGTGCTCTTCACCACTGCTGACAAGGGCTAAAGTGCTGTGCCATCACCCCTACACATGGTTAAATTGGTTTACACCTGGTTAGCATATGTAATGTACTTATAAGTACTAGTGGGCCTACAGCACTTATTGTGCCACCCAAATAAGTAGCCCCTTAAAACATTTCCCAGGCCGGCCATTGCATCCCGCAGGGATCCTCACTCAGCCCCACCCTCTTCAACATCTACATGAGCCCTCTCGCAGCCATCGCCCGCCAACACAACCTCAACATCATCTCCTACGCCGACGAAACCCAGCTGATCCTCTCCCTCACCAACGACCCCGCCACCGCCAAAGCCAACCTCCAGGAAGGAATGAGTGATGTCACAGAATGGATGAAGATCAGCCGTCTGAAACTGAACTCAGACAAGACGGAAGTCTTCATCCTCGGACCATCTCCCTCCACCTGGGATGACTCCTGGTGGCCACCTGCCCTGGGCTGCGCACCCAAACCAACGGACCACGCACGCAACCTAGGCTTCATCCTGGACTCCTCCCTCGAGATGACCAAGCAAGCGAACGCTGTCTCATCATCCTGTTTCAACACCCTGCACATGCTCCGAAAGATCTTCCGATGGATCCCCACCGAAACCAGGAAGACGGTCACCCAGGCCCTCGTCACCAGCCGTCTGGACTACGGGAACACCCTCTACGCTGGTACAATAGCCAAAATCCAGAAAAGACTCCAGCACATCCAGAACACCTCAGCACGGCTCATCCTGGACATCCCTCGCCGCAGCCACATCTCTGCCCACCTGAAAGACCTTAACTGGCTCCCCGTCAACAAGAGGATCATGCTCAGACTCCTCACCCATGCACACAAGGCTCTCCACGACACGGGCCCTAAGTACCTCAACAGCCGTCTCACATTCTACACACCCACCCACCAGCTCCGATCCGCCAGCCTCGCCCTCGCCTCCGTCCCACGATTTCGTAAATCCACCGTCGGAGGAAGATCCTTCTCCTACCTGGCAGCCAAGACATGGAACTCCCTCCCCACTCACCGTCGGCTGACCCAGGACCATCTCTCCTTCAGCAAACAACTCAAGACCTGCCTGTTCGAGCAGTAGCCACACCCCCTGCCCGCCCCCCCCTCAGCGCTTTGACACCCTTCCGGGTGAGTAGCGCGCTCTACAAATTCTGATGATTGATTGATTGATTGAGTTTTAAACTGCCAGTTCGACTTGGCAACATAGCCTCCTTGCCAAGATGTAAAACCCCTTTTATTGCATATAAGTCACCCTTAAGGTTGGCCCTAGGTATTCCATAGGACCGGGTGTATCATAATTAAAGGGTGGGATATGTACTTTGAAGTTTTACATGCCCTGTAGTGAAAAACTCCTAACATCATTTAGGATAACATTGGGTTGCCTCATTACATTTAATAAGTGTTAACTTTTGATTGAGGACAGAATAGTATTTCATGTTTGTTATCTATGAAATTGTAATTTGAAAAACCTCTTTAACGGCAAAGTCATATTTCAAATTACAATTAAAAAAATGCCACTTTTAGAAAGTTATAAAATAAGAAGGACCCGGTCACTGTTTTGTTCTGCTTGTACTTTATTTTTACGCAGAATCACACCCTAAGGTTAATTAATCCTTGGATGTTTTAACTTTATTTTTTTCAAATAGTTACAAATTTCAACACATTTTTTGAGGAAATTTTGAAACAAAGTCTGAGGTTTGTTTGTTGCCGTGCACAGAACATATATTTACATATACTATAACCTTATTCACAGTAACACAAAGAAAAATTATAAATAAGTGCTTTTTTCACAATTTATACAAAACATTTATCACAAACAAGTATTTCTGACTTCAAGGTTGTACCCTACTGAATGATTCTATCAGGTTTGAGAAGAAGAACTTTTTGTATTTGGTATAAAACTGGTCACACAAAGGCTTTAAACTTAATGTACGTTTTTTATGCCATTACACTCATGGAAGTGTTTAACCAAGCCTTTTGCGGAAAAAGCATTCGTTTTGTTACGAATGTCTCAAAGCCGACGCACTTCCAAGTCTGTGATTCATTTATCGGACTTTTCTTCAGGGCTTATTAGTTGGGTACCTGTATTGAAGCAAGGGGAGGACATACTTTAATGTGGGCCCTTCACATATAATGTCACTTACAAGAGGGTTGTTTGGCATTTGCTTATTACCTTCTTGCACTGTATGACCGAGTCTACTGTATTTGTCTGAGACTCTTGACTGGCGTTAATATTTTAATCTGCAAAGTAAAACACAAGGGATGTATCTCTTTTACATTGGGGACACTGTGTTACTACTTCTGTTTGATTGCCCAGAATGTTCGGAATAACTTACATTTTGAATAACTCTTGTTTCTGCCACCGCATGTCCTTTAAGCTGAATTAGGTGCAGGTTTTAATGTTGAGAAGCTCATCGGGTGCTGTAATATTACAACAGCGCGGTTTCAGTTAAAAGGCTCAGAATGTTGAACGTCTACAACTTTTTATATATACAACACCTTTACGTACTGCTGGCTTTTGGTTTGTTTAACGGGACGCCATCGTTTAGGAGGGGGCGCAGCCTCTATTGTTTAGTTGTTCTTTCCCCCACGGTTACCGGGTACTGCAACGTTTAAACAGAGCGGTTTCAGATAAGCGCTCTAAAAGTTTTCATCAAAACATTATTCGTGGTTTATTTTTACTTACTTCGGGCTTTTGTGGGTTATCTGGACTTCATCTTATCGAGGAAGTCACTGCCTCTTTTGTTTGTTTGAATGTTGCTTCCCACGTACGCTGCGGAATGTAAAGGATGATGCAAGTTTTTAGAAAGGTTGTTTATCTCGCGCTGCTCTCGTTATTCTCTAATAGATACCTGGTTTACCTGCAGTATTTCCGTATCGCTGCTAACGTCTAGTCAGGTAACCATTCAAGGGAGTGTTTGTTGGTGGTCACCTGACTAAGTTTATATTGGGACATGTATGCTGGTGGTTATGGGACTTGTAGTCCGAGGATTTATTCCAAAAGCGCAAGTTATTTGCAGTTCACATTTCGAATTATATGGGGCATTTTTATTAGTGATCATGTTACATCGGACCCTTTTAACCAATTCTAGCACTCTCCATATTCGTTCAAGCCTACACTCACGCAGTCGTACTTTGCGATCAGATACGCTTCTCTTCTTAACAGTAATGTCTCCAGATTACCTCCGCGTGGGGGAGCCTTTATCCCTGACAAGACGGACCATTTTAGATCTTTTTCGGTGTGCTCAAGATCAATAAAATGCTGGACCATGGGTGCGGTCAGCACTTTTTGCTTGATTCTTGAACGGTGTTGGGCCAGTCTTTGACTAACTTGCTGGTTAGTTTTCCCAATGCTTGCTTCCATGTTTTGATAAATTAAACAAAATGTTTATGCAGGTGTTCTGGTGTCTCCAGAAATGTACTCTAGAAATGTGAATTACTTTGATTTCACTCTAAAAAACCTTTCTTCCCCAGGAAATCTTTGCCCAGTCACTCTTTATGAGTGCATAGTCTCCTAAAAGGCTTAACTGCAGATCAAAATATGTTATCAGGTTTCTGGCATCCTTCCACCAAGTGACACTAATGAGGGCATTGTGAGGTTCTAACTTTACCCCAATTTAAAATGGAGACTACCAACCACATTGCAAACCTTACTCTACTTTTCACTTCAGTCCTGGTAACCCCAGCACCATCCTGATATTGCATTCTAGCCCCTGTAAACCCTTCCTTCCTCAAACCCTGCCAAGATCATGTCCTTGGGATGGAGCCCTGTTTGTTACAATGGTTCCTGTCCCTAGATTCAATGGTCGAAGTATGGCTAGGTCATGGCACAAAAAATGCTCTTACAGCTGACAAAAGTAGGCTTTTGAATCAGGCGATCAAGGAAGGGGAAGTTGAGCTTGCATTAAGACAAGGAAAGAAGGCTAAAGCCCCAGGCCCTGACGGTTTGCCCCTTGAGGTTTATAAAGCTTTGGCTAATACTCTAATACCTATTCTTTTAGAAATCTTTAATGATCTTTTTATTAATGGGTCCGAAATGCCAGCCTCATGGAATGATGCAAACATCTCCCTAATTTTGAAGCCCGGCAAATGTCCAACAAACTGCGATTCGTATCGGCCAATATCTTTATTAAATTGCGATTACAAGATCTTCGCAAAGATATTGGCCGATAGACTGAATGGACCCATGACAGAGTTGAGCCATACAGATCAAAAAGGTTTTATTCGTGGAAGGTACCTAAAGGAGCTAACTCACTCACTGATAGGCTCGATAGACCTGGCATCTACCTATGAGCTTTCACTTGCTGTAATAGCTTTAGATGCCTCTAAAGCTTTCGACCGAGTTAACTGGTTTTTTTTTACAGTCAGTGGCAAGATCCGTAAACCTTGGTCGAAATTTCTGCAGAATACTTGAAGCCATATACAGGTCGCCAAAAGCTAGATTACTGATTAATGGCTCCTTGACGGACCCTGTTTTTATCAGTAGAGGCACGAGGCAGGGGTTTCTCTTATCGCCACTTTTGTTCAATTTGTATATAGAGCCTTTGGTTAGAAGAATCAGGGAAGATTCTGAGATTATACCTTTCCAAATTCAGGGCTGGAATAAGAAATTGGGCCTTCATGCAGACGATATTCTCATCTATACAACCAATCTGCATAATACTTTAGGTCGTATTAATGTACTAACAACGGATTTTAGGAAAGTATCGGGATATGATATAAATAGAAGTAAGACCGAAACCATGCCCTGGAATCTAGAAGTTGGGGAAGGTGGTAAAAAGGAGGTAATGAGATACTTGGGAGTTTTGATTTCACAAGATATGTCTAAATCAACAAAAATACATTTTGAGAAGGCAAAAAAAGAGATCAGTGGGCTCCTAAAAATTTATGTTCAAATATGCAGACCCTAAATACTCTTAAGAAAGTTAGGCTGAAGATTCTGAGAGGCCTGGCAGAGACTTGGTACAGGGTCAGAAAAGCTCTAAAGATACCATATTATAGCTCCATGGCTCCTATCTGGGACTTACCAGGTTCACCGGGTTGGACAAAAGATATACTAGCTAGACCATTGAGAGAGGCAGATCTAACTAGATTGAACCATATTTCACTTGAAGCCCAATTAATACGCTGGGAAATATGTAATCAGCTGTCGAATCAACAAGTTTCCAGATTCAGTTATATCCAAATGCAAAACTGGTTCCAAGATCCAAGCATGGTGATAGGAAGTCCAAATGAACTGGAAGATAGACTTATGGAAGAGGCAACTATCAAAAAAGAGCTTGCAATGATTTATTGGCTGATGGTTGAGCCAACAGGGTTATGGGGAAGATGCTTGCCGGAGTCTTCGCTGGAAAATAAGTGGCAAGTATCAATGTCTATGCTCTTTAAAACAGTTAAACCTGCGCACCTAAGAAGAAATCACATTTTCTCCATCCACAGAGCCTATTGGACACCCCAGAGGCTGTCTAAGTTCGGAAGAAGAGGTGACATGGCATGCCCTAAGTGCGGTAGCCTGAAAGAAGATGACGTGCACATGTTTTTGGATTGTCCCGAGATCCAGTCCTTCTGGAATGACGTGAGTAGGGCATTGTCCAAGATTTTGGGCATTACTATCAAGGTAAGCGCTTTGTCGGTCTTTTTTGGCTGTTTAGACTCCCTTGAAGGAATTACAGAGAACAAAGCAAAGTTGTTCTTTTATTCCATGCTGCTGGCACATAGAGAAATCTGCAAGCAGTGGATATCTACATTTCCTCCTAGGTTTTTTGATTGGTTGTCCTCTATTAAATATGTGGCCAGTCTGGATATGAAGGCTTTTAAGAAACACAATTTTTGGTCTCCTGTTTTGGAGTGGTGTGAGCAACAAACAAATCTTGATATCCAATGATTATGCCGCTATGCCTCGTCTAGCTATTCTGGCTTTCTCCCTATGTGCTTCCCAATCTGTGCTTCGGCTCATGGGGGAATGAAGTGGAGTGATAGCGAGGAGGTGGAAGTAGGAAGACGTCGCTTCATGTAAACCAGGGTGGCAAGGTCTCGAAGCAGATGTCTCTTCTCTCCCCTCCCCTTGCTTCCAGCACATATGCACAGATGGGCATGGTACCTCCATTTACAGGTGCAAATGGAATGGTGTTTTTAGAGTCAAATGAGGATTTACAAAAAAAATAAAAAATGATTGCCGCACCGGGTGCCACCAGTGCCAAAACGGCTCTGATGCCAGGCTACAGGAAGGGACATTCTCAAAAGATGCATCCAAAGCTGTTCAAATAGTAGGACAAGCCAAGCTGGCTCAAAGTTACACGCATCCAGCCATGAAGAAAGTCACACACAGGCCACTCGTGGAACTGCAAGGGAGTGTTACAACAACAGATTAAGGCTGGCAGAGAAAAATTAGACCTGGGCAAAAAAAAACGTGCATCAAAAGTTCAATGGAAGACCATTTTATCCACATTCAGAGTTACTACAATAGCAACATGTCCAAACAGGAGTGTGAACACACTAAAAATAACAGCAATAAGAATAAGACAATAGAATGTCACACAGTAACTGGAAACATGACATGTTATGAATGTCAACTAAACTTGTAGACGGACAATTAACTACACAAAACAGAATACGTTAAACCATAGCACACATAAATACAGTAAAACACATACATGTAAAACAGACAAAAAACACAAAATGCAATATATTTACACACACATACACATATGCACATACAGGCACACACATACACCCTTCCATTACATACCTATCATTATAAGGTACGGCCATTGACCATAATGAAGTATGTATTTATTATTCTAATTCCATGTGCGCTTTGATAGTATAGTAGAGTAGGTTATAAAGCAGACCGAGGCACACACACACATGCATACACACACAGTCTTTAGTACACTTGAGTCTGACTAGAACTCTTCACTTAATTTTGATTTACAATTCACAGCTTGTGTTAATAATGACATATTTTCATAATAGAAAATGCATTTATAAATAACTGATGTGAGATCCTTAATCTTCAGTGACCTCATAACAAACTCCTGAAGAGAAACAATTACTGTCTCGGCTAGGGCGTGCTGTTTAGCATAGTATGATACAATACAATAATTTATAGTTTACATTGACAATATTTTTCTTTATTATAGGTTACCTGAAAAATTAGTCATTAAGCCGTATGTTATTTCTACAACTGACGGTGTACGAAAGATAGTGGCACTTTTCTAGAGTGAGCAACTGGACACCTAGCTTGCCACTTGCCTGTTGCCTCCAGTTCCTGCTTGTGGCAGACTGATCCAGGGACACTGCAGCTGCCTGGGTTTTCCTGACTGAGTTTTCCATCTCACCACTCTTCTTGCCAACAGAAGCACTGCCCACCCCAGGACCTATACAATGCAGGCTGCAGCACAAACCTGTCAGTAGGCACCCGGCACCCTAGCTTGACACTTACCTGTTGCCTCCAGTTCCTGTTTGTTCCAGACTGGACCGTGACCAGTGCCATGACCCCTGGCCCTCCCGCCTCCCGAAGATACACCATGGCCAAGCTCTACACTCTCGACCCCAGACGCCGCAAAAAACACTGCCACCATTTCCTGACCGGGTTTTCCTACTCACTGTTCTTCCCGCCAACAGAAACTCATGCCAAAACCTACCTAATCAAGGGCTCTGCATGACCGCCCGGCATATGCACGCTGATGGCACGCCACAGGCAAGCCAGTCTAGGCCCGTCAGCTCCTGGACTGTGTCCAGTGCCATGAATTTGAATTTTAAAATATTTATAAAGCGCTCGACTACCAAGCGGTTTCTTGGCGCTAAGGATGCAGACCCATGATAAGGGCAGGAAGTGGGCCGCTAGTGTGGGAAGGCTTGGGAAAAAAGGAAGGTTTTAAGAGCTTTTCGAAACTCTAAGTCAGGGGTCTCCAAACCGATCCTGGAGGGCCGGATCCATGCCAGATTTTTAAAATAACTACATGTATCTCAATGGGGATATTCAAAAAATCTGGCATGGATCCGGCCCTCCAGGACCGGTTTGTAGACCCCTGCTCTAAGTAATGAGAAGAGGACCTAAGAGAAAAGGGAAGGGTGTTCCAAAATACTGGGGCTAGGGTGGAGAATTTCATACCTCCCAGTTTCTTCCTCCTGAATCGAGGAACCGAGAGAAGGTATTGGGAGGAAGAGCGCAGCTCTCTACATGGGAGATAGGCCTTGATTTCGGAATTGATAAATGCGGGGGCCGTCCCTGCCCTGGCCTGAAAGGTGATACAGCCCATCTTAAAGAGGGAACGTTCCCAAATGGGAAGCCAATGTAAGGCTTTGAGCAACGGGGTGACGTGATGGGATTTGGGAAGGTTGTAGACAAGTCGGGCGGCCTGGTTTTGAACCAGCTGAAGTTGCCGTAAATCATAAGCAGGGATACCAGAGTATAGAGTGTTGCCATAGTCAATGCGAGATATGACCACGGGTAAAAGAATACGTTTAAGGGCAGGAAGGGAGAAAAAGCGTGAAATCTTTCGGATAGTGCGGAGAATCATAAAACAGGAGGAAACAACAGAACTAATCTGGGAGTGCAAGGTAAGATGATCATTCAATTTTATGCCTAAAGTCTTTACTGAGGAAGAGGGGACGGGAGGAGAACCCAGGGAGGAAGGCCAAAATGAAGGGTTCCAGGGACTGGAGCGCCCACCTGTAAGGACCAGTTCAGTTTTGTCTGGATTTAACTTCAGGTGGTTGTGATTCATCCAGTCCCTGATGAAAATCATAACGGATTGGAAATTATGAGTGGAATCTGGGGAAGAGGACAAATTAAAAATAAGCTGGAGGTCGTCGGCGTAGTTATACACCGTGACCACCATCTGCTGTAGTGCAAAAACAAGAGGGAAAATGTACAAATTAAGCAAAAGGGGGGACAGGGAGGAGCCTTGCTGTTCGCCGCATTGAACCTTGCGGGAAGGTGCAGAGAAGTCGGCTAGATGGACGGCCTGAGTACGGTCCCTCAAGAAGGAAGAGAGCCAAACCAGGGCCGATGCCCTGACGCCAGCTGCCCTGACACGGGTGAGCAGGATGGAATGGTCAACCGTGTCAAAGGCGACGGATAAGTCAAGAAGGACCAAGGCCTGGGGCAAATTGGTGTCCATTCCCTCTCTGAGTTTGTCCATAACAGAGAGGACTACCGACTCCGTAGAGTGCCTGGGGCGAAAGCCTGCCTGGCACGGGGCTAACCCCTGGCCCTCCCGTCTCCCGAATATACACCATGGCCAAGCTCTACACTCTCGACCCGAGCCGCAGCAACAAACATGCCACCATTTCCTGATCGGGTTTTCCCACTCACTGTTGTTCCCGCCAATAGAAGCTCCGCCCATGCCAGAACCTACCTAATGCAGGCCGTAGCATGACCACGCAACATACGCACGCTGATGGCGTGCCATAGGCAAGCCAGTCTGTGCCCGTCAGCTCCTCGACTCTGCCCAGTGCCATGACCCCTGGCCCGCCCGTCTCCCGAAGATACACCATGGCCAAGCTCTACACCCTCGACCCAAGCCGCTGCAACAAACACTGCCACGATGCCGACCCACTCTCCATGGTAGGACCCTTCAGCTGCCCCCACTGCCACTTCACCTGCCACTGCACACACTCCAGTCCATTGACCAGCCCCATCCCAAAAACACCACAGACACCACTTGAACAAAAACATCAACTTGCATATGCCCTTCTCAACACACACTCACTATGCAGGCATTCCACTGAAGTATGGGACCTCATCGCCACCCCCGCACCGGACATTGTCTTCCTCACTGAGACCTGGCTCAATCCCACATCTGCCCCAGCCATTGCCACAGCCATCCCAGACAGATATAAAATACCTCACCGGGACATCACCAACAAGCAGGGAGGAGGAACAGCCATCATCCACAAAGAGACCAGACAGTGTACCACCACCACTGACAACACCACCACCCCATGGAACATCTCAACTTCAAGCTCCACAAGGATGACACAGAGACACCCTTTCATACCGACCACCAGGCCCACGCTGCTACTTCTGCAACATCATCTCTGATTTCATTGCGCCCTTAGCCTTAGACTCCAAGGACAACATTTTCATTGGCGACCTATATTTCCACATCGACGACCCCAACGACAAAAACACTGCACACATCCTCGACACTATGAGCAGCCTTGGATTGACCCAGATTGTCCACAACCCTAGGCACACAGCAGGACATACGCTGAACCCAGTTTTCACCTCCAGAAACCGCATCAAATACAGCCATGTTGCAGAACTCACATGGAATGATCACTCCATCGTCTTCTTCAACATCTCAAGTCCCCACACTGCCACCCCAAAGATAACCAACAACCCCAGAGGTGGAACAAAATCTCAGAGACCAGCTGGGCAAACACCCTCATTACCTCCAACCCTGATACCACCACCAACCTTGAACAGGGAGTGAGAAACGTCAACGCATGGATCCAATTGTGCAGACAGCATTGTCCCTATCAAGAGCAACATCCAAAGAAAATTTCTCCAAAAAAGCCAGCTGGTACACCCAAGAACTCAGAACAACGAAACAGGACAGCAAACAGTTGGAGAGGAGATAATGGACCAGCAAGGACAGCTCTGACAGGGCAGCCTTCAAGACCTCGCTCAACCTCTACCACCGCCTGCTGAAGGCAACAAAAAAGACAGCCCTTGCTGCATGCATAGGAGCCAGCACCAGCAACACCGAGGACATTTTCAACATCGCTAAGCAGTTCTCCAAAATGGCTGCCAGCAAAAACAACATCATACCCTCATGGGAGCTGTGCAACAACCTCCCCCACTTCTCCCACAAAAAGATTGCAACCATATACAGAAAGTTTGAACACAAACCCAAGGCTACGGACTTCCTTGACAGATACACCACCACCGTAACTGACACGAACCATACACTGACCACCTGGAACATCCTGTCCACCCAGGACACCACCTCCACTCTGAAATCCATCCACTCAGGAGCTTCCACAGACCCCTGCCCTCACCACATCTTCAACATCGGAAACCAAAGGATTGGCCATGAACTTATGACCCTACTCAATACCTCTATCACACCGCAACATTATCCGATACCTGAAAACATGCCAAAGTCAGACCACTACTCAAAAAACCCTCCACCAACCCCAATGAAGTCAAAAGCTACCTCTTAGTCTTGCTGCTCCCATTCCCAGTGAAGGTACTGGAAAAGATCATCAACAATGAACTCATGACACACCTGGAACAGAACCAGCTACTCAATGCCTCTCAAAATGGCTTCCGCAGCAATGACACCACCAAAACTGCCCTGATTGCAGCCACCAACCACATCCGAACCCTCCTCGACCGAGGAGAAACAGCAGCTTTGATCCTCCTCAACCTCTCAGAAGCCTTCAACACCGTATCCCACCACATGCTTATCGAAAGTCTCCACCACATTGACATCCAAGGGGACGAGCTCAGATGGATCACTTCCTCCCTCACCGGAAGAATCCAGAGGATCCACCTCCCACCTTTCAGCTCGGAACCCAATGAGATCACCTGTAGTGTCCTCCAGGGCTCATCTCTCAGCCCCATGTTCTCCTACGCATATATGACCCTGCTGGCTAACATAGTCAGATCCCTCTGTCTCAATACAATTTACTACACAGACAACACCCAACTTATCCTCTCACTCACCGACGACTTCACCACCACCAGAACCATCTACCACAGATGCATGACAAACATTGGCTACTGGATGGAGAACAACTACCTGCAGCTGAACACAGACAAGACAGAAATACTGATTTTTGGAAACATGAACAACACATTGAACAATTCTAGGACCTAGGACCTGTACCCACTCCCTCCGACCCCACCAAAAACCTTGAAGTCATCGCTCACCATGACATCACAGCCAACGGCGTCTCATCTGCCTGCTTTCTCACTCTGTGCATCCCACATAAGATCTTCAAGTGGCTAGCCCTACACACACGATGCACCGTGATGCAGGCCTTCGTCACCAGCCAAATGGACTACAGCAACACCCTCTACATAGGAATCACCGCAAACCTCCTACAGAGACTTCAGACAATCCAGAACGGTGCAGGCAGATGCATTATTGGCCTTCCCCGATGAACCCACATCACACCCCACCTCAGGCAACTCCACTGGCTCCCCATACAGAAGAGATACCAACTCAAGCTGCTGAACCATGCACACAGGGCTCTACACAACCAAGGACCTCCATACAGTAACCACCACCTTAACTTCCACCAAGCATTGAGAAGACTAGGCTCTGCCTCTCTTTCACTTGCCCAAACTCCCTGTATCTGCTGAAGGAGAAGTGGAGGACCCTCCTTCTCCCAAAGTGCAGCAAAGACTTGGAACAGCCTCCCCACGCACATCCGGACCATGACCTCACTTCCGGATTTCCGAATGGCCCTCCAGGCCTGGCTGTTCAAGTAAGTCTCTGGGACCTGCAAGCACCTGGATACCCTATTGGGTGATTAGTGCGCTTTAGAAATCCTGAATAATTGATTGACTTAGTTCCTCAGGAAAGAGGCAAAAGACCTAGTTTAGAATTTGCTAGCAGATTTTCCATTCAGGTTCTCCATCACACTGGTCCACCACCAAGGTGACAGTGACCTAAGGAAATAAAAATGTTTAGGCCTGGTTACAGACATGGAAGACCCTATGTTATCTATGTTTCAAATAGTACAAGAAGAAGTACATATATAGCAAGTTTTGAGTCAGCTCCCCTCAGTCATTGTCATTCTTGAATTTTTCATTGTTTTCCATTCCTTGGACTGTACATCAAAGCTAGGGTATTTTGAGGATGGTTACAATGTACCATTCTCTTCCCATTAGGATTTGGTGGCATTGACATTAAGTAGTTATTTTGTTAGATTGCAAACACAATATGTAGCTTGAGATCCAAAATTTGCTTTGATGACAGAACAACCGTTAACTTCAAAACAACAGTTTATTGCGGGATAATGGTTTTTCATTTAAGAAGTGCTTTCTATTTGAATGCCATAGCCTCTCATTAAGGGAGAAAATTACAAAAAACAATTTGATGGACAGAATGTAGATCAATGTCTTACATTCACCCAAGTACAAGGATCTGGGCCTAAATCCATCGTTTTTTGCACTCCACACCACCCTGGGTCAGATAATGGCTTTATGCAAATCAGCTCTGACCCTGTGCCCCATGGGAACAGTCCAGTCCGAACTACAACAGCCATATCTTTCCCAGACCGGAATCAAGCATCCGAGGACCGGACCGGTTTCGAGGTAACACCTCTCATCAGCCCGGCTAGCTTGACTCCAGTGGTGTGGATGCTCTGGGACCCACGTCTGAGCTACCCCAGTACACTCAGGGAGAAAATTACAAAAAACAATTTGATGGACAGAATGTAGATCAATGTCTTACATTCACCCCAGTACAAGGATCTGGGCCTAAATCCATCGTTTTTTGCACTCCACACCACTCTGGGTCAGATAATGGCTTTATGCAAATCAGCTCTGACCCTGTGCCCCATGGGAACAGTCCAGTCCAAACTACAACAGCCATATCTTTCCCAGACCGGAATCAAGCATCCGAGGACCGGACCGGTTTCGAGGTAACACCTCTCATCAGCCCGGCTAGCTTGACTCCAGTGGTGTGGAGGCTCTGGGACCCACGTCTGAGCTACCCCAGTACACTCAGGGAGAAAATTACAAAAAACAATTTGATGGACAGAATGTAGATCAATGTCTTACATTCACCCCAGTACAAGGATCTGGGCCTAAATCCATCGTTTTTTGCACTCCACACCACCCTGGGTCAGATAATGGCTTTATGCAAATCAGCTCTGACCCTGTGCCCCATGGGAACAGTCCAGTCCGAACTACAACAGCCATATCTTTCCCAGACCGGAATCAAGCATCCGAGGACCGGACCGGTTTCGAGGTAACACCTCTCATCAGCCCGGCTAGCTTGACTCCAGTGGTGTGGAGGCTCTGGGACCCACGTCTGAGCTACCCCAGTACACTCAGGGAGAAAATTACAAAAAACAATTTGATGGACAGAATGTAGATCAATGTCTTACATTCACCCCAGTACAAGGATCTGGGCCTAAATCCATCGTTTTTTGAACTCCACACCACCCTGGGTCAGATAATGGCTTTATGCAAATCAGCTCTGACCCTGTGCCCCATGGGAACAGTCCAGTCCGAACTACAACAGCCATATCTTTCCCAGACCGGAATCAAGCATCCGAGGACTGGACCGGTTTCGAGGTAACACCTCTCATCAGCCCGGCTAGCTTGACTCCAGTGGTGTGGAGGCTCTGGGACCCACGTCTGAGCTACCCCAGTACACTCAGGGAGAAAATTACAAAAAACAATTTGATGGACAGAATGTAGATCAGTGTCTTACATTCACCCCAGTACAAGGATCTGGGCCTAAATCCATCATTTTTTGCACTCCACACCACCCTGGGTCAGATAATGGCTTTATGCAAATCAGCTCTGACCCTGTGCCCCATGGGAACAGTCCAGTCCGAACTACAACAGCCATATCTTTCCCAGACCGGAATCAAGCATCCGAGGACCGGACCGGTTTCGAGGTAACACCTCTCATCAGCCCGGCTAGCTTGACTCCAGTGGTGTGGAGGCTCTGGGACCCACGTCTGAGCTACCCCAGTACACTCAGGGAGAAAATTACAAAAAACAATTTGATGGACAGAATGTAGATCAATGTCTTACATTCACCCCAGTACAAGGATCTGGGCCTAAATCCATCGTTTTTTGCACTCCACACCACCCTGGGTCAGATAATGGCTTTATGCAAATCAGCTCTGACCCTGTGCCCCATGGGAACAGTCCAGTCCGAACTACAACAGCCATATCTTTCCCAGACCGGAATCAAGCATCCGAGGACCGGACCGGTTTTGAGGTAACACCTCTCATCAGCCCGGCTAGCTTGACTCCAGTGGTGTGGAGGCTCTGGGACCCACGTCTGAGCTACCCCAGTACACTCAGGGAGAAAATTACAAAAAACAATTTGCACTCCACACCACTGGAGTCAAGCTAGCCGGGCTGATGAGAGGTGTTACCTCGAAACCGGTCCGGTCCTCGGATGCTTGATTCCGTTCTGGGAAGGACATGGCTTTTGTAGTTCGGACTGGACTGTTCCCATGGGGCACAGGGTCAGAGCTGATTTGCATATCGCCATTGTCTGACCCAGGGTGGTGTGGAGTGCAAAAAAACGATGGATTTGGGCCCAGATCTTTGGACTGGGGTGAATGTGTGACATTGATCCACATTCTGTCCATCACCTGTTTTGTTTGCAATAGCCTCTCATTAAGGCACAGTCCTATTTAGTAATAGTACATGGCTCATTCATTTATTTCACTTTGCTTTAAAGATAACCTGTACAGCTTATGGCTATTATGTTCGCAGAGTAAGGATGTGTGCACCATTATGATTCCTTTAAATTGCAACAAAAATATTGGCGAGTTGTCAAAAGACTCTACTATGGAATATTTTGCTGTTTGTGCCTTGTAGGTTCACAACTTTCAATTAATGTTTCAACTTCTGGCTTCTTTTCATAATATTTTTCTTTGAGGGTATAGCTTAGCACTGCTGTTGGACCTGGCCCTGTCTGTAGGGTCACCCCAAGACCTTTTGCCTTTCACCTCTACTTTTTGCTGAATTTGCTTTTGTTGGCCTAAGGACTCTGTGCTCTTCACCACTGCTGACAAGGGCTAAAGTGCTGTGCCATCACCCCTACACATGGTTAAATTGGTTTACACCTGGTTAGCATATGTAATTTACTTATAAGTACTAGTGGGCCTACAGCACTTATTGTGCCACCCAAATAAGTAGCCCCTTAAAACATTTCCCAGGCCGGCCATTGCATCCCGCAGGGATCCTCACTCAGCCCCACCCTCTTCAACATCTACATGAGCCCTCTCGCAGCCATCGCCCGCCAACACAACCTCAACATCATCTCCTACGCCGACGAAACCCAGCTGATCCTCTCCCTCACCAACGACCCCGCCACCGCCAAAGCCAACCTCCAGGAAGGAATGAGTGATGTCACAGAATGGATGAAGATCAGCCGTCTGAAACTGAACTCAGACAAGACGGAAGTCCTCATCCTCGGACCATCTCCCTCCACCTGGGATGACTCCTGGTGGCCACCTGCCCTGGGCTGCGCACCCAAACCAACGGACCACGCACGCAACCTAGGCTTCATCCTGGACTCCTCCCTCGAGATGACCAAGCAAGCGAACGCTGTCTCATCATCCTGTTTCAACACCCTGCACATGCTCCGAAAGATCTTCCGATGGATCCCCACCGAAACCAGGAAGACGGTCACCCAGGCCCTCGTCACCAGCCGTCTGGACTACGGGAACACCCTCTACGCTGGTACAATAGCCAAAATCCAGAAAAGACTCCAGCACATCCAGAACACCTCAGCACGACTCATCCTGGACATCCCTCGCCGCAGCCACATCTCTGCCCACCTGAAAGACCTTAACTGGCTCCCCGTCAACAAGAGGATCATGCTCAGACTCCTCACCCATGCACACAAGGCTCTCCACGATACGGGCCCTAAGTACCTCAACAGCCGTCTCACATTCTACACACCCACCCACCAGCTCCGATCCGCCAGCCTCGCCCTCGCCTCCGTCCCACGATTTCGTAAATCCACCGTCGGAGGAAGATCCTTCTCCTACCTGGCAGCCAAGACATGGAACTCCCTCCCCACTCACCGTCGGCTGACCCAGGACCATCTCTCCTTCAGCAAACAACTCAAGACCTGCCTGTTCGAGCAGTAGCCACCCCCCCTGCCCGCCCCCCCCTCAGCGCTTTGACACCCTTCCGGGTGAGTAGCGCGCTCTACAAATTCTGATGATTGATTGATTGATTGAGTTTTAAACTGCCAGTTCGACTTGGCAACATAGCCTCCTTGCCAAGATGTAAAACCCCTTTTATTGCATATAAGTCACCCTTAAGGTTGGCCCTAGGTATTCCATAGGACCGGGTGTATCATAATTAAAAGGTGGGATATGTACTTTGAAGTTTTACATGCCCTGTAGTGAAAAACTCCTAACATCATTTAGGATAACATTGGGTTGCCTCATTACATTTAATAAGTGTTAACTTTTGATTGAGGACAGAATAGTATTTCATGTTTGTTATCTATGAAATTGTAATTTGAAAAACCTCTTTAACGGCAAAGTCATATTTCAAATTACAATTTAAAAAATGCCACTTTTAGAAAGTTATAAAATAAGAAGGACCCAGTCACTGTTTTGTTCTGCTTGTACTTTATTTTTACGCAGAATCACACCCTAAGGTTAATTAATCCTTGGATGTTTTAACTTTATTTTTTTCAAATAGTTACAAATTTCAACACATTTTTTGAGGAAATTTTGAAACAAAGTCTGAGGTTTGTTTGTTGCCGTGCACAGAACATATATTTACATATACTATAACCTTATTCACAGTAACACAAAGAAAAATTATAAATAAGTGCTTTTTTCACAATTTATACAAAACATTTATCACAAACAAGTATTTCTGACTTCAAGGTTGTACCCTACTGAATGATTCTATCAGGTTTGAGAAGAAGAACTTTTTGTATTTGGTATAAAACTGGTCACACAAAGGCTTTAAACTTAATGTACGTTTTTTATGCCATTACACTCATGGAAGTGTTTAACCAAGCCTTTTGCGGAAAAAGCATTCGTTTTGTTACGAATGTCTCAAAGCCGACGCGCTTCCAAGTCTGTGATTCATTTATCGGACTTTTCTTCAGGGCTTATTAGTTGGGTACCTGTATTGAAGCAAGGGGAGGACATACTTTAATGTGGGCCCTTCACATATAATGTCACTTACAAGAGGGTTGTTTGGCATTTGCTTATTACCTTCTTGCACTGTATGACCGAGTCTACTGTATTTGTCTGAGACTCTTGACTGGCGTTAATATTTTAATCTGCAAAGTAAAACACAAGGGATGTATCTCTTTTACATTGGGGACACTGTGTTACTACTTCTGTTTGATTGCCCGGAATGTTCGGAATAACTTACATTTTGAATAACTCTTGTTTCTGCCACTGCATGTCCTTTAAGCTGAATTAGGTGCAGGTTTTAATGTTGAGAAGCTCATCGGGTGCTGTAATATTACAACAGCGCGGTTTCAGTTAAAAGGCTCAGAATGTTGAACGTCTACAACTTTTTATATATACAACACCTTTACTTACTGCTGGCTTTTGGTTTGTTTAACGGGACGCCATCGTTTAGGAGGGGGCGCAGCCTCTATTGTTTAGTTGTTCTTTCCCCCACGGTCACCGGGTACTGCAACGTTTAAACAGAGCGGTTTCAGATAAGCGCTCTAAAAGTTTTCATCAAAACATTATTCGTGGTTTATTTTTACTTACTTCGGGCTTTTGTGGGTTATCTGGACTTCATCTTATCGAGGGAGTCACTGCCTCTTTTGTTTATTTGAATGTTGCTTCCCACGTACGCTGCGGAATGTAAAGGATGATGCAAGTTTTTAGAAAGGTTGTTTATCTCGCGCTGCTCTCGTTATTCTCTAATAGATACCTGGTTTACCTGCAGTATTTCCGTATCGCTGCTAACGTCTAGTCAGGTAACCATTCAAGGGAGTGTTTGTTGGTGGTCACCTGACTAAGTTTATATTGGGACATGTATGCTGGTGGTTATGGGACTTGTAGTCCGAGGATTTATTCCAAAAGCGCAAGTTATTTGCAGTTCACATTTCGAATTATATGGGGCATTTTTATTAGTGATCATGTTACATCGGACCCTTTTAACCAATTCTAGCACTCTCCATATTCGTTCAAGCCTACACTCACGCAGTCGTACTTTGCGATCAGATACGCTTCTCTTCTTAACAGTAATGTCTCCACATTACTTCCGCGTGGGGGAGCCTTTATCCCTGACAAGACGGACCATTTTAGATCTTTTTCGGTGTGCTCAAGATCAAAAAATGCTGGACCGTGGGTGCGGTCAGCACTTTTTGCTTGATTCTTGAACGGTGTTGGGCCAGTCTTTGACTAACTTGCTGGTTAGTTTTCCCAATGCTTGCTTCCATGTTTTGATAAATTAAACAAAATGTTTATGCAGGTGTTCTGGTGTCTCCAGAAATGTACTCTAGAAATGTGAATTACTTTGATTTCACTCTAAAAAACCTTTCTTCCCCAGGAAATCTTTGCCCAGTCACTCTTTATGAGTGCATAGTCTCCTAAAAGGATTAACTGCAGATCAAAATATGTTATCAGGTTTCTGGCATCCTTCCACCAAGTGACACTAATGAGGGCATTGTGAGGTTCTAACTTTACCCCAATTTAAAATGGAGACTACCAACCACATTGCAAACCTTACTCTACTTTTCACTTCAGTCCTGGTAACCCCAGCACCATCCTGATATTGCATTCTAGCCCCTGTAAACCCTTCCTTCCTCAAACCCTGCCAAGATCATGTCCTTGGGATGGAGCCCTGTTTGTTACAATGGTTCCTGTCCCTAGATTCAATGGCATATACATGCTTCCATTTTTGGTTGTCTACTGAGTCTGCTGTGGTCCACACCCTGTTCCTGGTTTCCCTATTCCCCGTCTTATGTCTTTTGGTTTATGTAATCTTTCCTTGTTAAAACTGGGTATAGTCTTCCATCTGTAGGCAAGCTCTAATTCTACGCATCTGCCTAAATGTTTGCACTTAGCTCTCTTCATGCACTTCTTTGAGTCCCCTGAGCCTCCAGCCATACATTTGCTGTGAGGTCAGAGTTCTCAAAACCACAGTTCTTCTGAGACTCTGCTTAGACCTAGTCTGAAATGATACTCTCTTTGATCCTCTTCTTTGTGTGTGTTTTGAAGGTTCATGCTTCCTGGACTCCCAGTACCTGTTTTGCTGGTATTGCTCCTTTGCTCCTCTTTGCATGTTCAATATGTTTTGATGCCTTAGTTCTTCTGTTCATGTTTACTGTGCACTCATGCGTTAGCTCCCTTGTTCCAGTTCCCTGTTCTCAGATGCTATAGTTCCTTTGTTTATATTTCATGTGCTTTGATTTTATTGTAACTTCTGTTGCTGAAATTCCATGCAGTTTTCTAATCGATTTGATTCTAAAAGTACATAGCAAATGTACACAGAGATACAAATGGCATTGGCAGTGTTGTATAGACATTCACAATAAAATTCCTTTAGTTCTCAAATGCGTATGCAATTACACTCCTTCCTATTATAAAATAAAATGATGCTTAACAAGAGCTGTATTAAGAAAAGAGAGAGAGAGTAAAATGATCCATATCCTATTTACAGTTGCAATTGTCTCCTTTTTTTCCTACATGCCCACAGAAATGACGGTAATGAAAAACACACTAGAGGATCAGGCAAGGAATTAAAGTATAATGCAAGCCGACATTGATTAAAATAATACTGTTTTAAAATAGGTAAGATAAATTGATTTCTTTCCCTCTGGTAAAACCCACAAACAAATAATGCTTGGAGATCGTTTTGAAGGGATTTTGAATCACAAGGGCAGAGGGTCACTTCCGAATGTTTGAAGATCCTCCCTGGGAACCCTAGCATTAAAGGTACTAAACTAAGATGGAACCTCAAAAGGATAAATTTATGCTGGGAAATGGGAATGTCTTCTAAATAAAAATATCCTCCCTCTAACAACGGTGGTGTAAGTTGGTACGTGCTGGCTGCCTGCTTTCAGTAATTCCTTTCCCCGCGGACATATTGAGCCCCTCGCACATAAGTATCGTCCAGCTTCTGTTTGGACATCTTCCTACAAGTGGTAGGGTTTTCAAAATCTCCGCCAAGCCCAGAGTAGTCAGTTCCTGTTTCACATAATTCAGGCACCTGATCCTGCCATGGTTCTCCATCTTTAAGATGTCTCCTATTATGTTTTGGGTTAGGGTCACTGTATCCCTGCGCCAAATGGAGAGCCAGAGCTGGAGGGGGTCCGATCTGATAAAATCAGTTATGTACAACAGGCCTAATTTCATGTGGGTTACATAGTTCGTAAATGATTGTGGGAGGGAAACCACTGATTTAAGAAATCTGTTTCCGAAGGTTTGTAATGGCTCACTAGGTGCCATACCCCATACCCCTGCCCCATAGGTAACTCCCGACTTAGCCATTGCATAATAGATTTTTTAATTAGAATTAATGGTTGTGTGCCCAACCTATTGGAGAAGGATTTTATTTTTCTAGTCAATTGCTACTGTTAAAATTTGTTTTGCAGATTCCTTGTCCTGCATTCCAGAGGTTAATGTTCTTTCTGCAAACTATAATCTATGCTCCAGTTACTTATCTGCCTTTCCTAATTCTCCATGTTTCTCAAGCTTTCTCATTTTATTAGTTAGATTGGTCTTCCTGACTGCTCTGTTTACATTTTTTCTGCCTTCCATTTTTCTTGCTTCATACATGATTTCTTGGAAACTAGTCGCACCTTTTCTGAGCCCTTCCTCTTTAGTCTTGTATCCCTCTTCTTGCAGTGATTTCCTTTCTGGGCCCACTTTAGTTCTCCCTTATGTTTGCATAATAAATATTTTTGTCTGTCTCTGCTCTGCACAGCCACACAAACACCTTTTGTTTCGTAATATTATTTTAGGAATACGCTGTACATGTTGTTTTTTATGCAGTGATTCTTCTCGGGAGTTGATCTGCAAATTTTGTACAAGGTTGCTTGGAATATACATCAACAAGGTGTGATTTTTTTTTGCTCGAGTCAGCACCAGCTCCCAATGTTTTAGACATAACATGGTAGCACAGCTGCAGCTTTCCAACACAGTATTTGGATCATATAAACTGTGTCTTATCTCCTAGGGGGGGCAGAGAGGAGAGTTCCAGCAGAGCAACCTGTCCTGGAATGAACGCACGCCGTGCCTGACATTTAGCGCAGCTCCTTACTCCATACATTAGGTATGGGGTCTGTTGCCAATCCCAGAGATCACTTATATATCCCTGTCTCCTCATAGCAAGGGTAGGCCTAGACAGATAGTATGTATGTATGTACTTTATTCAATACAAAATTTATCATAAAAGCATGCACATCCTGAATTCATATTTTTAAAAGAATCATAATACAATACAACGTACTGAATGAGTCCAACTGAACATTATACAACATATTAAAAGTGTGTACGACAGGGTCATTAAAAGGCTATTAGATAGCCATAAATACAAAGCATCAAGTGACAAACATGGGCACTACCTGGCTGCTATTTTTCGCTAGAAACTTTGATCTTATTAGCCATGCGTAGCTCAAATATTTTGCTACGCCACAGACTAAGGTGAGGAAGGAGGTGTCAGTTTTTAAAATACGTAGTGCCACCCGATAGTTCTTAGAACCAAGCTTTTTGCAAACGGGTTTGAGGAAGTGGGTGATAGACTCATTGGGAGCTGTGCAGCCTGGACAGATAGATAATTTGCCATGGTGGGGATGTTTATTTTAAACATCCTGATAGTAATGCTAATTACTTTGTTTATTTTCATTTACTAGTGATCGCAGCACATTTGCTTCTTAATTGACTACAATAGTTTCAATTAATGTATTGTAAACTTTCATTGTGTCTTTCTTATGTTTGCTACAGGCATGCATGAGTGAGAGACCAAAGGGGAGGCTCTGTTTCCAAGGTTTCCATGGGGACTAGAGGGTCATGTTCTAGGTTGCCAAAATCACCTGCTATTCTGGGAAGATTAGAAGGTCAGGCAAGGCACTGTGAACTAGCCAGGATTTGGGCCAACAGATAATGATGTTGTAGATAGACTCAGGCCCTACATTCTGACGTTCTGTCAAAACAAGGCAGAGTTCTGCTTTATCAGCAGAATCCCTGAGGCATGGCACTACCAACGATTGGTCAGGTACTTATTTAACAGGTCTCTTGGGTAGTACTTGTGTGTGCCCATAGTACCTTTACACCTCCTCTGGAGATGTCCGTGGTGTTAAGGATTACTCCTCCAGCATATTTTCGGAAGCAACTAATTGTTTTTGTTGGTTGTTCAAGCTTGAACATTTAAAAGTCTTACCCATATTAGTGTTTGCACTCTGTTTCCATTACAGTTGTATTACTGGCTGTGCCACAGCCTATACCTTTAGCTAACAATTGCAGACCTGCTGTCCATGTGCACTTAAATTTACATTGCCTTGGCAATGCAGGAGGTGAAGTAATCTTCGTGGTTGAAGCCCCCACTGACTATCGTTTAGAGTTTTTTTTTATTCTTGGGTCAATTGTCCATCTGTGAATGCTAACACACAAACATGTCATGAATATACTGACGTTGCACCACCACAACAATACAGAGCCTATCAGCTCTTACAAATTCCACTTTCTCATTGGGAACATCAAAATTGGTTCAGAGGCGCCCTAATAAATGCACTTGGTCATGTATACACAGGTCCCCTTAGTAATGAAGAGGCCACCTGGCCAGCCCTAGCTGGTTATACACCAATCCCTGACCTACAAAACCTCACTGGTAATGAGCTATGGGATTTATACAATGGTCTAGTTAGACTATACAGACACTTAACTCAACGTGTTTCGTGCACCTTGCTAGCTGTTCCAGCAAAGACAGCTTTAACAGGGCAACAGCAGTTGCCTACAGTACAGTAAGTACTGAAATTATTCATTCAATATTGGGTAACATTTCCACAAACCATGAGGGAATTCCTTTTTGAATAGCCCAAAAATGTATCAGATTGAACCCAGGTTCCCCCTTGTGGACCACAAGACAAGCACAGAATATTGTCTATGTGCTTACCATATGAGATGGTTCTCCAAATAGGTGACTTCGCCACTTGGGGCACAGTCTTTGCTGCAGTCTATACCATCACACATGGTACTTCGTCTATGTCAGTCTTTCAGGAGGTTTTAAAACAAATACGGACTGAACATGAGGCAGCCGTTGTCCTGGATTTGGGGATGAAATTAATAAGAAATGTTTCCATGGTCTCCTCAATGTTTCTGTCAAACATTAAAGGCAAAGGAGCTTCTTTGTCAATACACCAGTGGCTCACACAGGTTTCACCAGTCAACCAGAAATGTGAGGTACCTATAATTATTGCTGAAGTATATACTTCTATAGGTCGCAATAATTTTGGGGGCCAGACCCAATAAACCACAACTTTGCAAACCTGGTTCCGACAAGGACACTGACAGGCAGAACCCAGAGTTTGTTAAAAGACGATGGGACAAACCCAGGAGATTGACCACCATCGGAGCCCTCCGACAGATGCAATAATTTGCGCAATTGCAAACAGTTGAAAGCAGCTGATAGATATCAGCATTCTGATACATGTCCTTCTCGTTCCTTTCAGGACTCATTGGAAAAACAATACGATAGATTAGGGTGTTCTGAACCCAGACAGGAGGACACGTGAAACTGAAAAAGGACTCACACCGCTCATCTGACATAAAGATTAGGAAGGAGGAGAAACTGACCCCAGTTTGAGAAAAATAAAGTTGGGGCTTGCATAGCTAAATATGCCACAAACAATGAGAACTCTCCTCCTGAACAGAAGGTGGGTGGTGACTGCCCTTAACAGTGTGGCAGAGATCACTAAAGTGTGGTAAAATCTCCAGGAGTTTCTGGCAGCGAAAGCCCAGACAAGCGCGTAGCTTCCCCAGATAGATTATATAAATTGTATATACAAATTTAGGGTGAATACAGTGCACCATTGGGGGGATATTCTGGAAAATGTAACATTATTATACGACATTTTCTTAGTGGGGTTCGATTGGCCCGCGGCGTTTGTACGAACATCCCCTCAAGATGAAGATGTTATAATAGCATAATTTTCTGTGTTTGTCCCTGATGAGGTCAAACAATCCTATGATGCAGATTGGGCTCATGCACTAGCACCAATTTTATATAGCAATCATGTTGGTTGGGATGAGGACTCTTCTTACCGTAAAAAAATACCCATATGGTCCAGCCAATAACTGCAGGCAGAATACCCTATAAAACGGGATGCTAAAGCACCTGTTAGAGATACTCTCTCACAATTAGAGTACCAGGGAGCAATTGAACCATGTGTCTCCCCAAATGAATATCCCTTTTTTACCTGTCTTAAAACCAGATCATCCACATCATATGGTCTTGGACTATAGAGATTTGATATTTGATATTTGATATTTATTTGATATTTATTGGTTTGTATAGCGCTGAATCACCCATGAGGGTATCTCGGCTCTGGGGACGGCGGAACATCAGAACAGGAGGGAAGAAATTTAGAAGAGGTGGGTTTTTAACATCTTTCTAAATTGAATCCGATTGTTTCCTGAGCGTGACTGAGGAGGCAGGCTATTCCAGAATCGGGGGGCAAGATAAGAAAATGCCTTGCCATCACTGCGAGCCTTTTTGATTCTGGGAATGGTGAGCAAATGTTCGGTGCTAGACCTGAGAGTTCGTGACGGGATATAGGAGGAGAGCTTGTTGGTGAGATACATGGGGCCCTTGCCATTACGGGCTTTGTGAATAATACAACCTATTTTGAACTTTACCCTTTTCTTTATGGGGAGCCAGTGAAGTTGATTGAGTAGGGGTCCAGAGGGTGTTCTAGATGGGGCATTGTTGGTGAGTCGGGCAGCAGTATTCTGCAGTACCTGGAGTTTATTATTGGCACTTTCGTTGGCCGAAAACAGGAGGGCATTACAATAGTCAAGCCTGCTCAATATTAGGGCCTGCATGAGTGTTTTTTTTGTAGAGGAGGGTAAAAGTAGAAAAATCCTACGCAGAAGGCCAAGAACATAGTAGCACGAACCTGAGTTGGTATTGGCATTGCGTTATGTGTGAGTTTGTGGTCAATCTTGACACCTAGGTTCTTAACCACTTCTTTGGGAGAGGGGGCGTTTCCCAGCTCTTCTGGCCACCAAGTAGGTGACCAGAGAGTGGTAGCTCCTCCAAACAACATGATTTCTGATTTGCCCCCGTTGAGTTGTAAAAAGTTGTTATGCATCCAGGCAGCAATAGATTTCATGCCTTCGGAGAACAATAGGTCACTGTTAGGTGTATTTTTATCAAATGTTAGAAGGAGCTGGGTGTCATCTGCGTATGAGATTGGAGTGAACCCCAAGGATCTCATGAGTCTGGCCAGGGGGGTGACATATATATTGAAAAGGGTAGGGCTTAGGCAGGATCCCTGTAGGACCCTCTTGCTCACTATTGTAGTGGCAGATGTAAAAGATCCCATGGTAAGTGTTTGAGTTCTATCTGTAAGAAAGTTGGTGATCCACCCCAGTGCTAGCCCCTGAATGCCTATGCCTTGGAGCCTTTCCCGAAGGATGTGATGTGAAATGGTATCAAATGCTGCTGACAGGTCAGTAGCCATGCATATATTATCGGTAACCTCAATAAGAGCGGACTCGGTACTATGTTTAGCCCGAAACCCAGACTGAGAAATATCCAGTAGTTGGTGAGTTTCCAGATAATTAGACAGGTGTCTATTGATGTACTTTTCAGTGAGTTTGGACTGAAAAGGTAAAAGAGATATGTGTCGATAATTAGTGATTTTGGTGGTTGGGGCCTTGGGGTCCTTACGTATGGGTTTAATTTGCGGATCTTTCCAGGCCGATGGAAGGCGGCCCTCCCTAAGGGAGCAATTCAGAATAGAGCAGATCGGGAGAGCTAGTTGTTCTGCAATTTTAGCATAAATCCTGGCTGGGATGGTGTCCAAGGGTGAGCCAGATTTCATTGCTTTTATGAGGGAAATCACTTCCTTCATATGAAGCTGGGGAAAGGTGTGGAGTTGGGCAGATGTGGTGTAAGTGTCAGGAGGGCAGACCGTAGGGGTAAGGGAAGAAGTGTTAGCAGCAATGATTTTCTGGTGAATGGCGTCAATTTTGAGGATAAAATGCTCCGCGACATCATTGCATATGGACTGTGAGAGGGATTCCATAGTGTCACACGCTGATGGGCTAGAGTAGGCTTTTACTTTTTAAATAGTTCCCTGGAATTGGATCCAGCCTTCTCCAATAAATGAGTAATTTGCATTTTGCTCACTGTTTTAATGTTATTAGGATAAACTGCTAATGCGCATTTGTATTTAGTTCTATCTTGTTCTCGGTGTGTGAGTCGCCAGGTGCGCTCCAGTTTTTTACATTCACTCTTTTCAATACGTAGGGCCGGGGAGTACCATTCTGTAGTAGCCCTAGAGATTTTGGGGGGTGAGTGGCCGGCTTTAAAGGTGCTGCTTTATCCAGTACGCTGGAGATATTGTTGTTAAAATGGTTTAGTTGTTGGTCGACATTGAAATTGCGGGTGTCAATGTTCCATGTCGAAAAAGAAGAGGCAAGGTGATGAGCTTTGATTTTATGCCAGGGTCTGTACCACCGACCTGTAAGGGGTAGGGAAGAAGGTGAGATAGGGGGGCTTGTCAGATGGAAATTAACTACAGAGTGATCCGACTAAGTAAGCGGTAGAGTATCTCTATATTCAATGAATTGAGAGTTGGAAAGAATTAAATCAAGGGTGTGTCCCGCTAGATGAGTGGGATCACTGTTGAGCTTGAGAAGCCCCTGGGAGGCCCAGTCCTCTAGACAAGTTTTTGCGTCTAAGTTGTTTAAGTCCTCACTATGAATATTAAAATCTCCTAGAAGTAGGAAATTTCGGATAGCAGCAATATGGGGGGCGATAAATTCTAAAAGGCGACCATTAAAGTCATTTATTGGTCCAGGGGGCCTATAAACCAGTGCTCCTTTCCAACTCGGTTGGGGATGTAGTTCAATTTTAAAAATAAGACATTCGAATAATTTCGAACAGAACTGGTCAAGTATGGTAACTGGTATATGTTCTTTATGAATTATGGCTATACCTCCGCCCGCTCGTTCTAGCCTATCAAGTCTTTGAATGCGAAAGCTGGGTGGTAGATCTAGAGCTATCGCAGGTACCGCAGATGGTTTAATCCAGGTTTCCGTGAGAAATCCCAGATCTGGGTTAGTATCCTCTAAGAGATCCCAGATGGCGGTGGCATGTCGGGGGAGCGATCTAACGTTTGCTAGGAGGCCTATCCATGTAGTATGGTGAGGTGATTCAGCGGGGGGGTTTGTGTAGGGCAGTGTCTCGGCGATAGAAGCTGGTCTGGTAGTGATAGAATTAGCTATTGTTTTTATATTCTGCAGGGGGCTGGGCTGGTACTTACACTTATAGCAAGAAAAAGGTCTTCCGGGCCATCCTCCAAGGGGACATAATTGGGGGCTGGTCTAAGCTTCAACAGGAATTCTCTACTTAGAATAGGTAAGGCTCGAGAGGAGCTATCAGGATTGTCAGGTTTAAAATGAGCAGGGGTCCTGGCTCCTGGGGACGGAAAGGCGCGGCGGGCGTAGACGGGCTTGCCTTAGGCGTGCCAGCGGCGCGCGTCCCCTGCGCGTCTGGGAGTGCATGGGATGATATAGTGGGTGGGCTAACAGCTGCAGGTAGCTGATTGGTCGCCCGGACAGGAAGTTGGGATCACTTTGGAAAACTGCTTTTGCCTTGAGCTGGGACCCTGGTCTGCTGTTTTGGACCTCTGCCTTCACCCTAACTGTTCGCGAAACCCGCTGCGCGGGTCCCGCTTCGTGTGGGGCTCCTTGTGGGAGGTTGACTCTGCAGGGCTGCGAGCGTGTTGCGGCGCAGGACTACAAGTCCCAAGAGCGCCAGCAACCCCCAACCGCCACCACCTGGGACGCTCTCCCTGCAGCTCCTCCCTGCAGCTCCTCCCTGCAAACAACATAGTTAAAAGCTGTCTCCGTTGGCTGCAAGTTGGATCACTTTGGAAAACTGCTTTTGCCTTGAGCTGGGACCCTGGTCTGCTGTTTTGGACCTCTGCCTTCACCCTAACTGCTTGCGAAACCCGCTGCGCGGGTCCCGCTTCGTGTGGGGCTCCTTGTGGGAGGTTGACTCTGCAGGGCTGCGAGCGTGTTGCGGCGCAGGACTACAAGTCCCAGGAGCGCCAGCAACCCCCAACCGCCACCACCTGGGGCGCTCTCCCTGCAGCTCCTCCCCATTTCTTAGGATTGTACATCAGTAGCAGCCGTGTCCCGCTGCGCGGGAGCGCGCGGGAGTGCGCCGGGAGAAGCCCGGGACAAGAGCGGGACCGTCTGTGGCCTTCTGTGGTCGGACAAGGTTGGGTTAGGCCCGAACCCCTGTCAAAATTACCATCAGATCTACGTTATTCCTCTTGCACGGCTCCAAAAGGTATCTTGTCATTATCAGCCCTCCAGCGCCATGAAACCGCTGGGTATAAGCGCGCTAAACAAATGCTTTTAAATTCAAATAAATTCAAATACAAGGGAGGGGGACATATAGCACCCAAAGCACAGTGGAACTATTTATTGACTCATATACTTATCCACTTAGAATCTCACCATGCCATTGAGATCAGGGAAAGAACGTTTAGTCCATATACAAACTTCTAAGGGTGTAGTCTCTGGTCCCCTAGACGCCTTTATCACCAGAGCCACTGGGATTTTGGAAAAAGAAATAGAAATGGTGGAACAAAGGCTGTCCCTCGACCTAGTCACCGGAAAGCGCTCTTCAATGGGTGCTTTAGCTTTAGCCAAAAGCCCTGTCTCTCATGCAGCATTTAACTGCATTTCTACCATTGAGACAGAGGCAATAGTTCACGTGGATGGGGATGGGGTGACCTTACCCCCTTCCCTAGACAACAGGGCCCAGAAATCCAACGTTAATCAGACAAGGGATGGGGACGAAAGCCAGAATACCGGGGATGACGAATATAGTTTGGTCAATTCACCCCAATCTATTGATTCTACTCCACCTAATTTGATTGAGTTGACTCAAACGAGTCCAAAACCGATATCCCGGAAGAGAAAATATGTTTCGAGCCCACAGGGGGAAAAAGATCAAAAACAGCCCAAATTGAATGACACTTGCAGTGTGAGTATACCACCCTTACAACCCCCCCATGGTTTCCCAATTGTGTATTGTCCATCATTAGCTCCCCTGGGGTCATCTAAACCCTGCCCAACATGCCTTAATAGTGACGACACCTTGTTGGTCAAAATTGAGGCTATGCTAAAAACCATTCTGCTCCCGGTTTTGGAGAGAACAAGGCTGATGACCGTTAAAATTGATGCACTGGAAACAGTAGTAAACACCAATTTGGGTCTACTGCAAAAATTATCAATGTCTAGTCCCGGGGTGGGGGTTCGTAATCCGACTCAGGGTAAAAAACAAACAGCATGTAATCCCTCAGTGACCCAGGTAACCAAGCCCGCACCGCCAGGGGCAACTACTAATATTAATAAACCCATAGTAGGGGCAAAGTCCGCTGTTACAACAACCACCGCTAGTAGAGGTACCTCAAAGAACCTACCAAGGGAAAATCACCCACCCACATCTAACTCAGCTATAGCGAATCAGTCTATGTCAAAAGGCTTGGTAAAACAATCTAATAGTACCCCAGTCCAATCACTTAGTAGGGGTAAAACTAACCCTCAATCTTCTAGGACTCAGCTGGTGGGTAAACAAAAGATGCGCCCCTCACCCCGAGTGAATCTACCCCCAGAAGCGTCCAAATATACCATAGTTTTAACTGGCGTAGCTCCCCTAAGGGACGGTATCAAGGAGACCCAAGGGGAATTGCGGAAAAAAGTAATCTACTGGTTAAACAAAAATCGCCCACTTCCACCATCATCCCCTACTGAAATCCTTTTTGTAAGGAGAGTAGACTGGGTGGGTAAGGGCACCAAAGATTTGGAAGGGGACTGTATCTTGATATCATTCAAAGACCCCTGGGTGGTCGACCTAATACGACGGAATGCTAGATTTGCCCGTCAGGGCGACGTCCAAACTTTGGACCTTGCTTACTTTTACCCTCATACACATACCAACTATCCCATAGACCCAAACCAGTGGAGAGTGAGAGATGGGAGGTTTCGCGGGCCTAGAACACCCCACCCACAACAGTGCCCCCTACTTTTCAATCATTTTGGAGCGCTGTCTGACTTGGAGTTGGTAGATTGACTGTATTTACCCAGTACGACGAATAACCCTACCGATGATAGCGGGGAAGAAGTACAAATTCTACTTAAACCCCCTATGACACATACACTGGGTAATCAGTTTATGCCATACAAAAAGGCAAATATGATGGTCCCGGCCGAGGGGGAAAGTGTGCAAAAAATCCACACTGAAGAAAAAGGGGTCAGAAATTTGCCCATAAGCACCACCCTAACCAACTCCCCCTCCCCTCCCCATTTAGGTAATAACCTTGCAGAACTCACTACAGCGACATTTAACATTGTGTCCTGGAATGTTGCCGGAGCGAAGGCTCGTATGGACTCTGAGGATTGGCTGGAGTTTATCGACAAATTTGACGTAGTGTTACTGCAAGAAACTTGGGCAACTGCACCTATACACAAAGCTGGCTTCATAAACTTTTTCAAACCTGCAACAAAGAGCAATAAAGGGCGCGCTTCGGGGGGTTTGACAACGTGGGTCAAACAGGCTTGGGGATATACAACTACAGAACTTTATGAGGACAATCCCGATATCTTGGCTATTAGGTTGAGCAAGGGAGGTGGTCAGGACATGCTTATTATTAACATCTACTCTCGTGGCCTCCCTGGTGGTCGATGTCCCCCGATGGTGGGTGCCTTGGACAATCTTTTGGCAGGGTGGAACAAAGGGACCTTGATCCTGTTAGCTGGAGACTTAAATTGCACCATTGAGCCGCTTTACTTAGCAGGGGATAGCTGGGGGTCCGCAGAGGATGCAACTTGGAATATACCGGATCTATTGACCAGCAAACCTGTTAAAGCAATGGAGGCTGCCTTGAACTGGACTGCTTTTTGTCTCACTTGGGGGTTAAGGGCTGCAAACGGACGCACTCCATCCGACCTTGGCGCCAATTTTACTTTTGACAATGGCCGGAGAAAAAGCCGTATAGACTATATCTTCTTAAAAATGGAATTCTGGAGTCTGATGGTCGATATGGAAATTGTCCCTCGCCCAGAAAGCGATCATAACCCTCTGTCTCTGAAACTAAAGTTGCACGGTGTGGTAAGATTGGAAGTTCCAGTTCCTAAGGGGCAAGGGGTTGTAATCTTATCAAATGATCGGAGGAGATTGAAATGGTCTAACATATCAGGAGATGAAACCATACAGACTAACATAGAGAAAGTGGTGAAGCTCGCATCAAACAAAATGATGTCAGAGGACCTCGGGAGGGGTACCATTGAACTAAACAAAATTATGGACTTGCATGATCAATGTTTTGCTGAGCTTAAGCTACTTCTCTCTAAACCATGTAAGAAGGGTGTTGGGCGACCGCTTGCCAATCGGGCAAAATGGTATAACAAAGATTGTAGGGAGGCTCACAGTAACCTAGTTGAAAAAGTTAAATCTAGAAATATGTGTGCTGTAAAGGAGGCTAGGAAACGGTACAAAAGAGTACAGTGGGAAGCAAAGAGGGCGTGTGAGGATGATTATTGGGCCGACCTCTTGGATGCCACCAAGTCAAACAACCAGACTAAATTCTGGGACATAGTAAAATGGGGGAAGGATGGTGACTCCCGTATTCCAACCAACCATGTGTCCCCAGAAGCCTGGATAACCCATTATTCATCCCAATTTAGCTCAGAAGGCATTGACCCTCCCCCTATTTTGAATCAGTTGCTTGTAATGCCCACTTGTGAAACGACCCTGACCTTCACTAATATCGAGACAGAGTTAGCCCTTGGTTTGACTCAGCGGGGGAAAGTTCCTGGGTTGGACCAAATACCAGCCGATTTGTTTAAAACAAATACTGCTCTCTGGGTGCCATATCTAACAAATATAGCTAATGCTATAGCAAAGGGTGCATGCATCCCCAAAACATGGAAGGGGGCTGAGATTCTTCCTATATATAAAAAAGGAGACAGGTCTAATCCGGGCAATTATCGCCCGATTAGTTTAATCGACTGCCTCCAAAAGGTCATTGCCCGTATGATCTTGGCCAGAGTGCAAGGGTGGATGGACTCTGAAAACATACTGTCTCCCATGCAGGCGGGCTTTAGATCTGGTACGAGTACCATTGATCAGGTGCTCCGATTTTATATGATCTTCTGTAAGGTTGTTACGCTAGGCGGTGGTACCATCTTTGCCGCATTTATAGACCTGAAATCAGCCTTCGATCTGGTACCTAGGGGTAAATTGTGGCAGGTACTGAGGGACCTGGGTATGCCTGGAGAATTACTAGAGTTGATCATTAGATTACACGAAGAGAACTACGCTAGGGTAAGGTGGGGAGAACAAGGACAACATACAGATTCCTTCCCTGTAACCCGAGGAGTCCGACAGGGGTGCGTTCTCGCGCCCACTCTCTTCCTACTCTTTATAGACCAAGTAGCAAAATTCTTCTCGGCCACCCATACTGATGCCCCATCCTTGGCAGGGACCAAATTCCCCATGCTTATCTTCGCCGACGACACCTTACTCCTATCCAAGACCCGGGCAGGCCTACAGCGGGCCTTGAACCGTTTTGAGGAGTTTTGTGTGAAAAATGATCTCCAGGTAAATGTGGGCAAAACTAAGTTCATGGTTTTAACCAGGAATAATTTCGTACACAGTAACGTTCAAATGAGCGGGGTCAACTTGGAACAAGTTGAAACCATGACTTATCTGGGGGTCACCTTGGACCGCCGTCTGTCGTGGAAAGATCAAATAGCGACCCAGCAGTTAAAATTCGCCCAATTGACCGGATGTCTTTTGCGTGAGCAGAAGAGATCTATTACCAAACGGGTCATCCCTGCCATTAGAATTTATGACACTAAAATAAACGCCGCCATACTCTATGGGGCTGAGTTATGGGGATTTATGGACCTCTCTAGTCTCTATAGAATCCAGTGCAAATTCCTTCGGAACCTGGTAGGGTTGCCACAATCCTCCCCATCGATACCCCTCTGTCATGATATGGGCTGCCCACCAATTACAGACATGGCTAGATTTAGAGTAGTGGCTACTTGGAGGCGCTTGTGGACCTCCCTGGATCTCACACTCTTTGCTAAGGAGTTAGCAGAAGTGAGGTCCATGGGGGGCTCTGAACGAATCCCATGGCTTCGTTCGGTGAAAAAGAGCCTGCATGATATGGGTTTAAAACATCTGTGGGTCTCCCCAGGCACCAACACTTTCCCATCTAAAAAAGAATTCAAAGAACTATTTTGGGCCTCAACCCGCCACTCCTTGGTAACCGCCTCCAGTTCTGGCAGCCTCACGGGATGATTCTTAAGCTTTAAGCTAGATCCCTCCCGCGAGATTTACTGGGACACCATCACCAGACCACTGGACAAGAAACTTTATCATCAGTTTCGTGTGGGTGCCTTACCTTTGAATTCATTTACTTCATCCTGGGGTAAAACTTCCTCTAGTTCCTGTAGCTGGTGCCCTGATCAAAAAGAAACAGAAGGTCATCTATTGTTTGCTTGTCCGCAGTATTCAGAACCTCGTTCCACATGGCTAAAACCCCTGTTCAAACGCCTTTCTTGTAGAAGGTCTTCCGAGGCGATCTGGGTGTTGAAAACTAATACCTCTGAAACTTTTGTGATATGCCTGGCCAAATTTTTAGGCTGGGCATGGGCAATTAGGGCCAGAAGGAACTTATCTTAATTGTATCATGCAAGATCTCACTTATAAAATGTGCTAATTCTGCTCTTTTTAGCCCCAGGTTTATACATGTCTTGTAAAACTAACAAAGTTTAATATTTAATAATTAGTTTTAATCGTGATTTCAGTGCAAAGTTAATAATATGTTCATTGGTTTTTTATATAACTTAATGTATAGTGGTTGTTTTGTTTTGTAATGTTTTTAACTTGTCTTTTATGATTTTATTATCGAAATAAAGACATTAAAACCTGAAACCTGAATCACTTCCTGTAGCTCGGGTCTTTGTCCCGCCTCCCTCCACACAAACCAAACAGTTGGCGGTGGACCGGGGAGAATGGGCTGACAGTGATGATACAGTGAGTGCCTTTTTAAAAACAGCGGCGATTTTACCCTTGTGCTTTAGTTTTAAAAGTTCAGCGTGAGCCCTTTCCGGCGCTCCAAGTTATCTCCAGCGCGTCCACTCGCGTCTGGGAGTGCAGGGGATGATATGGTGGGTGGGCTAACAGCTGCAGGCAGCTGATTGGTCGCCCGGACAGGAAGTTGTGAATCACTTCTTGTAGCTCGGGTCTTTGTCCCGCCTCCCTCCACACAAACCAAACAATTGGCGGTGGACCGGGGATAATGGGCTGATAGTGATAATACAGTGAGTGCCTTTTTAAAAACAGCGGCGATTTTACCCTTGTGCTTTAGTTTTAAAAGTTCACCGTGAGCCCTTTCCGGCGCTCCAAGTTATCTACAGCGTGTCCACTCGCGTCTGGGAGTGCAGGGGATGATATAGTGGGTGGGCTAACAGCTGCAGGCAGCTGATTGGTCGCCCGGCCAGGAAGTTGTGAATGACTTCCTGTAGCTCGGGTCTTGTCCCGCCTCCCTCCACACAAACCAAACAATTGGCGGTGGAACGGGGAGAATGGGCTGACAGTGATAATACAGTGAGTGCCTTTTTTAAAAACAGCGGCGATTTTACCCTTGTGCTTTAGTTTTAAAAGTTCAGCGTGAGCCCTTTCCGGCGCTCCAAGTTATCTCCAGCGCATCCACATTCAAACAATCATACACGCACATTTGCAATATAAAATACACACAATATGGCACATAGGCGCATACACTCCCACATTCATTGGGACTACTCCAACGATTTTCAACTCTGTCACATTAGTTGCTAGCAACAATACATGTGATACATGGGCTCCTAACTCAATACAAGATGGCGCCCGCAATCCCAGCCCATCACTGCAGACCTTTGATCAGCAATTAACCGTGCCGCGCCGTCTGCCTTTTCACAACGGGATTCCCACATAGGCGCATAAACGTCCACATTCAATCGGAGCATTCCAACAATTTTAAACCCTGTCACATTTATTGCTAGCAACAATACATGTGATATAAGGGCTACTAACCCACTGCAAGATGGCGCACATGATCCCCAGCCCATCACTGCTGACCTTTGATCAGAAATTAACCACTTCATACAGACCACCTGTCACCAATTAGGGCCAGATGGAGGGTTTATAAACTGAACAAACACTTCCAAGTCCTCGCTGCTGAGGCAGATGAGAAGGGGTAGGTTGTTAGTGAAGTTCTCTAATGGATGACGTGAGTACTGGATCTTTGGCTTTCCATCATGCCAACTGAGGTTATTATTCCTCCCCCTGGGCCCACCTACAACATTTCAATTTAAATTTTACATGCTATACATTTTCAGCATTGATCTCAAAGTTTCATTTGAGGAGGTGAAGACATCACATGCCTGAGACCCGCCCGCAAGCAAGCATGACACCTACAAGGATGACACATGCAAGCATGTGTGAGTGCCTCATTTCCAAAAAGAAACTACTCCTCTTATAGTGACTTTTCTCTGACATACTCCCGTTTGTCCCCTTTAGGAACAGCATTCCTTTTTAGGTATCGCCTGAGCCAATGCGCTTGCGCATTGATCTGGCGAGATTATAGTAAGCGGAAAAGAAAAGTCGGCTGCGGATCGCAAACAGTTCATGTGATCTATGCGCGTGCACACCATCGCCAGCCACATAACACACCACAATTTGTCTGTGCCTCGGCTTCAGACTTCAAAGGCTGCCGTGCCCCGCCCCCGCGTGCACATCGTGCACCACCATTTGTCTGTGCCTCGGCATCAGACTTCAAAGGAAGCCGCCCCCCTCGATCCCCTACCCCCCCATCAGACTTCAAAGGAATGCGCTCCGGAACTTGCTGGCCTCGCCCTTGTGAGCCTTTATTTACTTGTTTTCATGGTCTGTTCTTCATCCAGCTCTCTCTCTCCTTACCTCTGTTTCTTCCCCTCTCTCTCGCTTTCAACCTTGTTGTTTCATATTGTTTGCCCTGGCTCTTCTCTTCCATACAGGCCCACTTCTGTTGCTCGCTGCTTTTGCTCCTATGAATTTTGGCCTATCTCCAACCTCCTCCCTCGCTGATCTTAGATCTCAGCCCCCTCCTCCTCTTTCCACTCTCCCTCGCCTCTCCCGCGCTTACTGTCCTGTCTCCTATTCATTCATCTTCCTCATCCAATTTACCACCCTCTTTTCATCTCGCAGACATACTTCCATTCTTGGCTAAGAAAATCATTGCAGTATTGATATGTGCCTACTCGTCTCTCTTCATAACACATCCCATGCTTTGTTTAATCAATGTTATATACTATTCAGAAACTCAGACTGGACGGTCTTAGGCCCTCTTAGAGACATAATAAATCTTTCCTTCTCGACAGCCAACATACCCATCAAATGGAAGCAAGCCTGGGTGACTCCCATCATTCAAAAAACCCACACTAGATCATGCCCTACCCGAAAGCTTCAGACCCATTTCTCTCCTCCCATGGCCGGCAAAAATCGATAGATCTCAACACGGCTTCCGCGCGGGCCACAGCACTGAAACAGCTCTTCTTAGTGTGACAGAACACCTCCGTACCATATTAGACTCTGGGGGGACGGCAGCACTGATTCTTTTAGATCTCAGTGCTGCCTTCGATACGGTGTCACATGAGATCTTGCTGTCAAGGCTGGATGGGATAGGAATAACAGGGCTTGCCCTCAAATGGTTCAAAGCTTTCCTTTCGGGCAGATCTTTTAGAGTCTCTACCCCTCCTTTTCTGTCTAAAGAACACCCCATTGAACAGGGTGTGCCCCAAGGGTCAGCTCTGAGCCCTACCCTGTTCAATGTATATGTCCAACCCTTGGCAGAAATAGCTAGAAAACATGGTCTCTCACTAGTGACATATGCCGATGATACCCAGCTGGTGGTGTCACTGGACAATGAAAACGGTCTTAGTGCACAACACTTTAAGCAGACACTTATTGACATCACCAGCTGGATGACAACAAACTGTCTCCAGCTGAATGCTGGAAAAACGGAAGTGTTACTGGTGGGAAAAGAAACAACGACCTGGGGAAACAATTGGTGGCCAGAGACTCTCGGCCAACCTCCCAAATGTAGAGACCACGTAAGAAACTTGGGAGTCTGGATGGACACCGAGCTGTCTTTCACTCTCCATACCAAAAGGGTAGCAGCTACCTGTTTTGGTATCTTACATAACCTTAGACCCATCCTTAAGTTCTTTGACCACCAAACCCGCCAAATTGTGGTGCAGTCAGCAATCCTGTCAAGACTAGACTACGCCAGCTCTCTCTTGTTAGGGGCAAACGTATCAGAGAAAGCGAGGCTCCAGCGAGTCCAGAACACTGCAGCGAGAGCGCTAACCGGTCTCCCACGCTATAAGTCTGTGTTTACTGTCCTTTTGAAACTTCATTGGCTTCCTGTTGAAAAAAGGTCCATTACAAAACCCTTTTGTTTGGCGTTCAAAATCCTTAAAACTGCCTCTCCCTCCATGCTAAGTTCCCTCCTCACATTGTACGTTCCCCGACGTACGCTGCGTTCAGAAGGACAGAACCTGGCAGTAGTACCCCGCTTCAAACTGGCAAGAATGGGCAGTAGGTCATTTAGACACCTCGCCGCAAGACTTTGGAATGGACTCCCTATCCATATTCGAAAAATTGAAGAACTTCTACCTTTCAGGAAAGCGATAAAAACCCACCTTTTCTGCTAATGTACAACCTCCTCACTGTGACAGAACTAACACTCTTTACTGACACACTTCTTACAGCAAGCGCCCGGACGCCCCTTGGCTGGGGCAGCTGTGCGCGGTACAAGGTAATTTAACATTAACATTAACATACATAACGAGGGTTTTGTTTACAGGTCTATTAAGAGTATACTTCACTCAGGGACACCACCACATCACTCGGGGACACCACCACATCACTCGGGGACACCACCACATCACTCGGGGACACCACCACATCACTCAGGGACACCACCACATCACTCAGGAACACCACCACATCACTCAGGGACACCACCACATCACTCTGGGACACCACCACATCTCTCGGGGCACCACCACAACCCTCAGGGGCACCACCACATCACTCAGGGGCACCACCACATCACTCAGGGACACAACCACATCACTCAGGAACACCACCACATCACTCGGGGACACCACCACATCACTCAGGGACACCACCACATCACTCAGGGGCACCACCACATCACTCAGGGGCACCACCACATCACTCAGGGACACAACCACATCACTCAGGAACACCACCACATCACTCGGGGACACCACCACATCACTCAGGAACACCACCACATCACTCGGGGACACCACCACATCACTCAGGGACACCAACACATCACTCAGGGACACCACAACATCACTCAGGGACACTACCACATCACTCAGGAACACCACCACATCACACAGGGACACCACCACATCACTCGGGGACACCACAACATTACTCGGGGACACCGCCACATAACTCGGGGACACCACCACATCACTCGGGGACACCAGCACATCACTCTGGGACACCACCACATCACTCAGGAACACCACCACATCACTCAGGAACACCACCACATCACTCGGGAACACCACCACATCACTCGGGAACACCACCACATCACTCGGGGACACCACCACATCACTAAGGGACACCACCACATCACTCGGGGACACCACCACATCACTCGGGGACACCACCACATCACTCGGGGACACCACCACATCACTCAGGGACACCACCACATCACTCAGGGACACCACCACATCACTCAGGGACACTATCACATCACTCGGGGACACCACCACATCACTCTGGGACACCACCACATCACTCTGGGACTCCAGCATATCAATCTAATACACCACCACATCACTCTAATACACCACCACATCACTCTAATACACCACCACATCACTCAGCCCAACCACATCATCACTCAGTACCACAACAGCACTGTCATTGCTTGCTACCAACAAGCATTCCAATAGCCAATAGGACTCGCATTAGGAAAGTGTAATCTATTGGCTTTGTGAATAACAATGCTATTAATTTAGATATTTTCAAAGCCAACACATATTTAAAAAATGTGTCATTTACAATACCAATAGCTCACACTTTCCTAATGTGAGAGTGAGACCTATTGCATTGCAAATGCTTGTTCTTTTATGAATAGCCTTGCACCACACTTCCTAGAGAAGTGTGCTGTGCTACAACCACCAAGCACTCTTAAGAAACTGCAATCTTTATTAGGATTTCTTAATTGTGGCAGAACGTACATACCTGACTATGCACAACGCATTAAATCATTATATGAACACATTCATCCTGATTTTTTCTGTTTACATTGGATATCAGAACATAACGACATTCTCAGATCACTACAATCTGACTTGCTTGCTACACAACACTTACATAAATGTGTAAATACTACAAACCTGGTCATCTGTATAGTTGGGGGCGCCATTGGCTTTACACATGTCACCTTTAATGAAGATGAAACAGTGCTGATTGCATAGAAATCGCAATTATATACCAATATAAAGATGTGTTTTGTATCCATTAAAAAAATACTGACTGCAGTGAGGATGGCTATAATTAAAGAAAGGCCACTTGTACAAGGAAAATGCATTTTTGTTGTTACTCCCATTTCCACCTTAAAGGCTTTCATAAAAGCAAGCGTTCCAAATGCTAAAGCCCTCATCCCAGTTGAATACAATGGGCAACATCCTTAACAACTTTGGATGTAGACTTTATTGTTGACAAGGATTTACAGACACAAGAATTTCTTCAATATTAACATGTTTATCCCATGCCTAGCAGTGTTTTACCTCTTAATCAGCATGAATACATTATTTATACTGATGGTTCAGCTCAACCTGCTACAGGGACAAAGCACCAATATTCAAATGGATGCTCCTCCATTCATGGTATAATGTTGGATATTCCATTCTAACCACAAAAAACGTGCCCGCAGTCCTTAGATGACTGCAATGAGCATTGCTTCTCACACTAGAAAATGCAAATTCTGAAGTCCCCACACTTACAGTGTTTGATTCCTAATATTGTGCCTGGTCTTTAAATGACAATTTGCATTATTGGTGCCAGAATGGATTCAAAGATTCCAAAGGCAACACTAGAAAGCACAAATTGCTTTGGGTGAAGGTGGCAGACCAAAAAGATAGGTTGCCACAGACTTATGTCATTAATACATTGAGTCATCAGCCTGTGGGACCACACGTTGTAGGAAATTCTTCGGCAAATCTACAGTTTTGACTGCAACAGTTGCTGCGATTACTAGTTCTCATACAAGTGTAGATGATGAGATAATTGTTGCAATTAATGCTATATGCACCCCTTTGCTCAGGGGCTTTTGTGCTAAATATACATGCCATCAAGCAAACACAATGTTCCCTTTATTACAATTACAGGGATTGGTGATCATTTGATTCCCAACCTGGACCGAAGGCTAGCTTTAGTGATACCTGTGCATGAAGGTGTTGCATCTGCACACGAGGGTTTGGCAGACCCTTTTTGTTATGACAGCAAAGTTATTGGTGACATGGTTTATATAAACAGGCCAAGCAATAAGTTCTTTGTTATGTCATTTGTCAGCAAATACATAGGTCTACTGTGGCACGTTCACCACAGACACACCTGTTGATTTCCAACAAACCTTAATTCAGGTGGAGCATTTAAATGTATCCTCCTTGCAGTTGATTCTTGCTCACGGTTTCCCTATGCGGCCACAATGTTTGCACTGCTATTCAAGACTTGCAAGTCTTTATCGGAGCACATATATGCACTACATTCCACTCGGACCAGGGCTCTGCTTTCACCTGTAAGGCTTACAGGGATATTATGGCTTCCCTGGGTGTAGAGGTGCAATACCCAAGGGAAATTCGGTAGAGGAGAGGATAAACTGTCACTTAAAGCAATGCTTAACAGCTAGGGTATTAGGCTCAGAGTGTAGTTGGATCCATTACCTATATGGGTACAAAGAGCCCTTAATAATCTCCCTAAACGATCTCTTGGTGGCCGGACCCCATACGAGGTCCTCTTTGGTATCAAAATGTGTGTTTCAGTTATTGACAGTCTGGATATCATGGCGGAAGTTGCGCTTTATGACGTAAATAGTCATTTTGTTGTCTTCATCTGGACCGTGCGTGGTGGATCCCAATATTCATTGTTTATTGGTGGAAATGTTTAGTAAGTATATTAACATATGGTTCTTCTCTCATGGGCCTCATTATGGCCCATGACAGTTCTCTTTTATAGGTGTGATTCTTGTCTAAACTCAAAATGGGGTATGATTAGCCCCATGGGGTCGGGTACAGTAGAGGGTTCCGTCTGTAACTTATTAGGTACCTTCCTCCTGGCGCCTTTGCTCTCCACGTCTCTCACGTTCTGGATATCCTGATAAAGGCCATGTACCCTGAGAGGCAACACAAGGCAAAACATGTCGACCCGATCTTTAAGTGTTTAGGACCCATTAAGTGACCTAATCAACTTCACTTTATTTTGTCTTACCCCTATCCTTTCCAATAAATCATATTTGGACACTTGGAGGACTGAACACTCAAATGAAGAGACCCAATGGTGATACTGTCCACTACATCACCCCAACTGAGATAACATACACTGTTGGAGGTGAAAACGTGTTGGAGGGTCTCTGAGACAATTTCTTCAAAACTCTGCTCTATAGACTGGTGAGGGTCACTCCCCCCTTGATTTACACTAGTTCTTTAACTATATCTGTAGCTCCTGTTTTTCAACAAACTGATTTTGCTTATAATGTGGGAACAGATGACTTTTAATCCAACTCTTTTGACAGTTCCACAGTTCTAGACACTGCACCTACACAGGCTATATTTTCTTTTCTTGCCTGAAATACACTTATCCGGTCCCTCCTTGGATTTATGCGTGGATAACACTTTCCTGGTTTTTTTATTTCTTGGATTGGATTTGTGACTTTTTCCTTCTTGCTAATAAATGGCCATAACCTTCCAGAATGCTCTGCCACAGGACTGGTAGATGAGATGTTAACGCTTCACTCTTCTTCACATAAACTGAAAAGAGACCTGTCTCATGTGAACATTGAACCTACAATAATTCTGCAGATTCCTTACATCTTCGAGGTGTCTATCGGTGATGGTATTGTACCTGGGTTACATTCTGATGACTGGGATGTTGACACTGTTAATTTCATTCTCTCGGACCTGAAATATTACACTGTTTTTTAAAGTGAAGACCTGTATCTAAATTCTGCTAATTACGGCAAAATATTCTGTTATCATCATTATGTACATCATTATTTACATCAGCTGGTGTTCAATCAACACTTTTTAACTACACACAATGGGAACATTGTCTGACTCGCCCACAAGAGAGCTCAAAAACATATAGGAACAAATTCACATATTTTTCGGGACATGATTCATTCAACCTAAATCTTTTTATTTGAAACTTGTCCCATACCAGCAAAGAAATATACACTGATGCAAACCAAGTTATATATACAGATTTCTTTGTCGAACAATTAGGCTTAGCCTTGAAAGGCTATGAGTACTGGAAGGATACAGTGGAAATGAAATCAATTTGGGGTACCAAACATTAGCAGGTTCAGGGAATAGACACCATATTTAGAGCCTGCTTAATTCAACACAAATTATTTTTCTAAATGACACAATTGAGCAGACTACTTATCTAGCACTTGCTAAAATTAAATGTATGAACAAACTCAATGTTCCTTCAATTGTCCGATTTGATAATTGACAACATTTGACAAATTCTAGTGAAGAACAGCTCAATAGAATGGTGCTGAATGGTATATATAACGCAACACTTTCTGGTCCAAATGGGTGGTTATTGTGACCAGGAGTCACAAATGGTTGTTATGCTCGTTTTTTGAAATGCAGCTGGGTTTAAAGCAAGCATACCGACCCTCATTGTTCCCAGTCTCAACACGTAGGGATAGTCAACCACCTAGCTTGTAGGGAAATTGTGCCAACTATGGTTAGAACATTCCACACTGTTTGCAGTAAAACAACCTCTCTCCCTCCTGTCGGAAGACATGGACCTACCTGTTTTTTTTGTCCTCATATGCCAGAATCTCAGAGTACATAATCTCAGAGTACATTTTGTCATACCATCCACTGCGCAGCAGATATACCCCAATATTTGTTATGAACTCCGAAGATCTTAATGGATGCACTTTCCGCAGATACCCTCAAGATAAAAAGGTCAATTCAGTTCATCGAACTTGCCAACCATGGATCTGATCCTAGGGTAATTTATTCTGCAAAATGGCATAATCATTGGACAATTTTAGGTCAATGCTACAACATATCCAACCAGGCAATGCAAGGAATCCAAAAATGTGTTTTTCTTTTCCAATCTACCCTATCTAGGTTCAATGTATGTTTAATTGCATTTATCCAGTCTAAATAGGTAGGTGTGGTTTCATTTAACTAGGATTTACAGATTTCTCTACGAACGAGTATAATTAAGTATAACTACAGCTTGTTAACATCTCGAGAGAGTGATTCATAATTAGAAAAAATACCAAAAAAGATTAGTGTTACGCTCACCTGTATATCAAAATTAAACAAAATTTTCATGCCTTCAGATACCGCACACCAGAAAATATGCAAGACAGGGCACGTTAAAAACATGTGAAGATCAACCGCTTTTTCCTGCTGGCACTTTGGACAGCAGGGAATAGTACCTTTCGAAAATTTAGAAAGCTTAGCAGTGGACCAATATACTCTGTGAAGAGAAAACAAATGGTTGCGTTTTAAATTGGCATGAGATAGTGTGGTGTGTAGTAAGTCAAAGGATACTTGCCATAACTCCTCTAAATCTGCATCCGGAATGTGGTCTCCCCATAGGTGGACTGGCAAGGTAAAATCACCATCCTCTGCTTCCAAGATAGTCCAATACAAAGTTGCTGTCTTTACCTTCCTGCTCTTCCCCTGAAGCAGATTCTCCAAGACATTTGTTACTCCCACTTCCAATCCCACAGCCTGGCTCCAGCTCTTAATTTGGAGATATTTAAACTTGGATAGGTTGTTCTCAGTCAAAATGGAGATCTCATCCCAGCGTAACAACGACCCCTCGGGAATCAGCTGGAACCAGTATTTTATATCGACATCCAACAAAGGTTTTGGAAGGGTATCCTTAGTCCACTCTGGAGAACCTGGAGACTCCCAAATAGGAGCTGTGGCTGTATAGTATGCGAGGTTCAATGATTTACTTAATCTTGCCCAGGTAAAAGCCATGTCCCACAGCAACTTCATTCGAACCTTTTTAAAGAAGCGCGGGTCCCCAAACTTAAACAAGAAACCATGAGATCCCCCTTGAATTTTTCAAAATTTCCTTAAACATTGTGCCTGCTTCCGATCTATCTGGTTTGTCAAAAAGCATTATCCCGTACTTAAGTAGCAATGTCCAAGCATAAAGCTTCAGGTCTGGGGCGCACAAGCCACCTTTGCTTTTCTTTCTCCGCAGTTTCCTCCATAAAATCCTAATACCCTTTGAGGCCCATACAAAGGAATTCAATTTAGCTTGGATTTTCCTTAACTTCTCTTCCTTAAATGCTAGAGGAATATTCTGAAATAAAAATATTAATTTGGGCAGAAGAATCATTTTTACAATATTTACTCTTCCGATTAGCGTGAGGGGAAGAAGAGACCAGCCCTTTAGAGAATCAACAATTTCTTTGTCTGTTTTAGCAAGATTTCTGTCCGTTAATTGTTCAATTTCCTGAGTAATTTGGATTCCCAGGTATCTTATCTCTTGTTTCAGAATAGAAAAATGGGCTTCTATATTCCAAACCATGCATTCAGACTGACTGGTTAATCTGATAGCCCGAGATCTGACCAAATTGGGTAGCTGCACTATAAATTAGCGGGATTGCTTGTATTGGATCTGAAGTATGGATCATCATATCGTCAGCGTAAAGTGATAATTTCTTTCCAAATTCTAGTATTTAAAGGGCGGTGATATTGATGTCTTGCTTAATTTTCTCCGCCAGGGGCTCGATATATAAGTTAAAGAGCAGAGGCGAGAGGGGGCATCCCTATCTCGTCCCTCTTTTAATAGTTATAGGTGCAGAAAGGCTGCCATTGACCAATACTCCCGCTATGGGATGATGATAAAAGGAGGAAATAGCTCTACAACAGTTCCTACCCATATTGCATCTCTCCAATACTCTGGCTAAATAAGCCCAATTTATGCTATCAAACGCCTTAGTGGCGTCTAGTGTAATAATCGCCATTGGCAGCTTATAAGAAGTTGCCAAATCGATTGCTCCCACTAATGCTTGAGTCGAGTCTTGTATAGTCCGACCTTTCACAAACCCCTTCTGATCACAATGCAATAGATTGCCAGCTACCCCATTTAATCTAACTGCTAAAATCTTGGCAAAAATCTTATAGTCAAGATTTAGCAGAGAGATTGGCCTATAAGAATCACATTGCGCCGCTGGTTTAGAGGGCTTGAGAATAAGAACTACAATTGCCTCGTTCCATGACGGAGGGATATTCCCTCCTTCCTCAAAAATAGAAGAAAAGAGCCTGTGGAGCACGGGGACAATAGCTGGTGCTAAGATCTTATATAGTTCAGCTGGCAACCCATCCGGGCCTGGCGCTTTACCTCTCTTGTCCGACTCTATTACCTTGACCACTTCCTTCAAGCTTATACTTCCATTTAAGTTGTTAAATGCCTCATCCTCAATCCTCAACACTGCATATTGCTCGAGCCATGGTTGAATTGAGCTATCCTGCGGGGATAAATCTTCTTTATACACCTGGTCAAAATGATTGAAAAAAGCTTCCTCAATATCAGTAGCGTTTTCTGAGATCTCACCTATAGTACCGAACAAGACTCCTTTGATCCTATTCCTGCTTTGTTCTTTTTTTGTTTTCCAGGCTAGTAGCTTCCCGCTAGCTTCCCCATATTCAAAATGAGCAAGAGAAGTGGCCTGCCAACGTTTCCTAACTCTAGCATCAAGACCTCTTCTAATTGTAATTTACAAGCTAAAAGCTCCCGCCGGGTACTTGGTTCAAAGGATTGATTCTGAGCTAAAAGATCAGGTTCTAACTTGGCGATTTTTGCCTCAATTTCGGTTATCATAGCCCTAAACTTTTTTTGCCTTGTAGATTGAATGGCAAAAATCACCTCCCTCAAATAGGCTTTGTAAGAGTCCCATACGATTTTAATTGAGGCGGTTCCTAGATTTAGCTCAAAGAACCTCTCTGAGTCCTCTAACAGTTTTTTTACCACTTCATCCTCGAGCAATACACTTCGATCCATTGTCCACCTTTTAGTACTCTGCTGACCAGAGAGCTTCAACACTAGAGAGACTGCCGAATGGTCTGAGAGGTGCCCTCCTAAATGCTTAACATCCTTCACAACACCCCATAGCTCATCTGCAATCAAGAAAAAGTCTAGTCTGGATTTGTGTCCTAGCTTCTTTTTATGGAAAGTGTCTTCCTTTTTAGTCCCCCATTTTTTCCTCCAAATATCCATCCAACCCATCTGGTGCATAGCATTCTTCAGGAGAGATCTTGTTTTAGATTTATCTTTATATGTTTTATCCATTTGGGGGTCGAGAACTAAATTAAAGTTTCCCGCTAGGATTAAAGGATCTTCAAAATCTAGAAGTTCTTCCAACATTTCTCTGAGTGGGAGGGGATCATCCAAGTTTGGACCATAGTATCAACAACTGTAAATTTACATGAATGATACTTAATCTTCGCTATGGCCCATCTACCCTTCTTATCAACTTTAGACTCTTCCACTACGAGAGCTGCATTAATTTTAACCAAAATAGCAACCCCTCTTATAGTTACTTGCTGAGAGGTACATATAACATCCTGAATCCATTTTTTCCTCTTGCAAACCTCCCTTAACTCTTTTTCTGTGGAGTGAGTCTCTTGGAGGATAAAAATCTGTTCAGGCGCATCTTACAGGTACTGAAATATCCACTTCCTTTCTATGCTTTACCATCAGGCCATTTAGATTCCATGTAAGGACCTTCAGATATAAATCCTGGGCTAAACTAGCCTGTGACATTGCTTCCTTGATAGATGGTATATTTGATTAAATAACCTAAATTGTCTATTTAATGCTTGTTTTATATATCGAAATAAAGCCTTCAATCAATCAATCAATCAGTCAATTGATTAAATAACCTAAATTGGCGAATCGGACATTTAAATTTTTTTTTACCCACATGCTCCCCACCCAGTGCCCAGTTCCCATCCTCCCGATGTCCCCCCCGTCCCCTGCCCCTCCCTAGTGTTCCCCTGGAGAACCCCCCTTCTTCTTCTTGGCCCTACTCTGGCCTTGAGGCTCCCTCTCCCGATATACTGACGACATATTTACGCTCAGAATACACATTTTATTTTTTTTCCTTTTTTGCCCTTTCTAATCTTTTGCCCTGCACTCACTACGCAGCCTGTACGCCCAAGGCCAGAGAGTGAGAAAACAAAAGAAAAGCAAAGAAAGAAAATTATATGAATATATGCAGGGGCATAAATGAAATATACACAAAAATATAGGAAGAAGTTACCCCACCTCTACCTCACGAACAGTTTCTGAGATCAGTTGCAGATAAGCTTCTGCTTCATCCACTCTTTTAAAGACCCTCATTTTGTTATTTTACATAACCTTTAAGGATGCGGGAAATTTTAATTGTGCAGTTGCGCCCAGCTGCCTAAAGGGGTCTAATAGTTTCCCTAGCTCCCACTGTCTAGATGCCATAATTGAAGAGACATCTGACCTGATCTGAAAGGTAATCCCCTCTGCTGATAGGGAACTGCTTTTTAAGGCCCTGTTGAGAATCTCATCCTTTAAAGTATACAACAGGAAATGTATCAAAATCTTTCTTGGTCTAGTTTTGTTCGGATTTAATCTGAACGGGTCTCTGTGGACTCTCTGAATGTCTCTAATGAGGTCTTGCTCCGAGTCTTCCACTGCAGTAGCTTGCTTGATAAGTTTAACTACAAACTCAGTAATATTACTACCTTAAGCCCCTTCCGGAACTTTCAAAAGATGGAGATTGTTTCTCCTCTGGGCATTTTCAATAGATTCTAGTTTTTCCTGATATCCCTGCTCACGTTGTCTTAAGTCATCGATTTTCTTTGTGTTGAAGGGCTAGGGTTTTCAGATCTGTGACTGTAGATTCTAGAGCCGTAGTTCTGACAGCTAGTGCGGCAAACTTTTCCTCTAGCTTTTCACAAAATGATTTGATTTCTTGTTGGTTCTTCTCCGAGACCCCAAACCCATTTCTCATCTCATGGCTTAATGACTGGAGAATTGGCAAAACAGATTGGTCACTGGGGAGCGCCTCATCATCTTTATCCTTCCCCTCAGTAAACGGACTACCCCTCCTTAAAGAAGTACTCCCCTGGGTCTTAACCTCTTCATTGCTAAACGGAAGCTCTTTTACTTTCTTAGATACTATATCGTCGTTACCAGATAATGTTGATCCGTTTTGTGAACTGGGTATGTTGTCCCTCAAGCCCAGGCTTTGCATATCTACTAAGTCAGCTTGATGTTCCAATAGCTGATATCTACTGGGACTCAAAAAGCCCTCCGGAAATTTGGAAACAGTGGAGACAGGACCTCCGGATAAAGGTTTTAGTTCCAGTTATAAGTCTAGGGAGAACATGGCGGCTAGCAGCAGCAGCTAGTCGGGAGGCTCTGTGATATCCGGATGGCATGTCAACGGTAATCGCTCGTTTTCCTTGTGCTAGCAGTTTACACAAGGCGGGGTAAATGCAGGGAGACGGAGTACGGATTCCTGCGAGTTTTACCATGCTCGGCTTTGGCGTCTTCAGCAGCTGAGTGCCCTAGGACTCCCTATGCGTTTATGTGAGCTCGGAGGCAGTGTAGCCTTCGGTACGCTGCTACGACACTGCAGCTTGTCTCTCGCTCCGGTGAGAGGCTTCTCATCGATCCTGACGTTTTCGGGGACGAAGACCTGGCACAAACCTTCAGGAACACAGTGGCGGATGCCGCCATTAACCATGAAGAGCCCACTGTAACTACAGAGGAGGTGAGGGGGCGACAAGGCAGCAGGGCTGAAGGGGGGCTAGCGCAGTGGGCTAGACCAGCTGGGAGGTGAGAAGGGGTCGCAGTGCAGCGCCAAGGATTTCTCATACGGGCAGAGGATGGGGGGACTCTCTTCCCCAGAATCCATCAGGGGAGGCGATCAAAAAGGTGCTGATTGTATTCCATACACTGGATTAAACGCTGTAGTTGGAGATATTTCGCCTCTCTCCAGGAGAGACTTACAAAGGGCACTGGTCTCTAGATATACCCTCAGAAGTAAAGCTAGGAAACAAAAGGTAGTAGCGGCTGACATTTTAACACCTGCAAATATAAAAAAAAAAGATTCTGCAGTGCTGCACGAATATAAAGTATCAGCATCTATAGCTAAACCCCCCATCTCAACCAAAGCCAAGCATGAATTGAAGAAGAAGAGTGGTCTTAAAAATCCGACGTCTCAGGAAGTTTTACACAGGGGCAAGCCTGCACCTTCGCTTAAACAATATTTTAAGGTAATCCCCTCTACCTTGGAACTAAGACCTATCTGTTTTTTTGTTTAGTACTTGGGGCCCTTTAGGATGGCGGGCGGACTTTCACCTGCCCGCCCCCCTAGCGGAGCTGGGACCGTCCGCCAGTGGTGTGGCAGTCCTGCACCGGCGATTAGCATGCCACCGTCACCGTGGCGGTGGCATCCTCCATTCCCAGCATTGTCATGCACAAGGTGACAGGCACCGTGAGGTGCCTGCCTTCATGCCCATAACAATGCAGAGGGGGTACCATAGGTACCCCCCATGTGCAACCCCCATCCCCCATATCCTGGGGGCCTGCAATGGGCCCCCAAAAGCAAAATCTGCATGCCTTTCCACAACTGAAAGGCTGCTTCCCGCTCCCATGCTAATATGGATGGTGGTGTCTAGCAGACAACGCCACCATATATAGCCCCTTTTCCAACCGGTCGACTGGTCGACTGTGGGAAAACCAGCGGACGGTCTTTCCGTCTGCCGGGGTCCCCCCGCCATACTAATATGGCAGGGGGAAATGGGTGGCAGGCGGGTTAGGATGTAGGGCGGATCGCGCCACCATGCGGGCGGTGGCGATCCTCCCTACATCCTAATAGACCCCTAAGTCTCCGTGCCCTTTTTTCTTATTTATTTGTGTATTGAGATTTACAAACAAGAAGAACAGGAGAAGCGATTACAATTACAGAGAAAGGAAAGAAACAATAAAAATCATTCACAATTTGCATATGTCAAATTCAGGGAACATGCCTGTTATTTGTGTACAGGTTCAAAGGGCTTTACAGTGAAGACGGGCGAGTATCCCAAGAAGGGCATTTACAATCATTGTTGGGGAAGCATGATGACAATACAGGGGTACAATGTATAGAGAAAAATTCCGGGGTAGAGCCTCAGCAGAAGCTTACCGGAGCAATACACCAAGTCAGCACATGGAGAGGAAACCCTAAGGAGAAACCAATAATACCTTGCAATTGCCCCTGACGAATCCCCGTAGTGAGAAAGGGAAAAGTTCCACAGATACCCAGTTTACTCATTACCAGCTAAATAATCCTGGATAGGCTCCAGAAGTTCTTGGGGCGGCTCTGGTGGGGGAGTAGTTGACTATACAGTTCGGATTGTGTATTACAGTATAACATGTCTCGAGACCATTGCACTGTGGTGGGGGGCCCTCTGGCACAATGTATTGCAACCACCTGTTTAGCTATTAATAGTCCTGTTAGATATGGAGGTCTCTAGTTGGCACAATTAGGTACTTGTGACAAATAGAGACCCTTGCCTCTAGTCAAGATAAGGGGGTTATACTCCTAAAATAACCCTTGCTCACCCCCTTGGTAGCTTGGCATGAGCAGACAGGCTTATCTAAGAGGCGGTGTGTTAAGCATTTGTGACCACATACAGTAACCCAGGGACAACACTACAGATGGACACCACACAAGGTTTTATATAAAAAATAAGTATACTTTATACAGAGTTACCTCAAGACCATAAACAACAAAAATACACAATACTGTTACTTTAAGATTGTAGATTTTAGCTTAGTTCAGTTCTTAGATGGGACACTTTGCGTCAATGTACTTTAGGTTGCGTTGCGCTTCCACAACAAGCAATGTCGCAGCGAGGGAAATGCGGCAAAGTTCAAGTACAAAGACATAAAGACGAGAAGATCTTCCAGATGCGGCACGCTTCTCGGGGATGCAAGAAGTTCTCGGTTCAGTGCGTGGACTGCAGCGGCGACACTCTTGTTCTCCAATGCGATGGCAGCAGATCCACTTGTGACACTCTTCTCCCACGATGCGTGAAGCTTCCGCACGATGCGACAACTACAGCGGCGACATCCACGATGCGAAGGCAGCAACTCTGACGGCGGCACGCTTCTCGGGGATGCGATGCGCTTTGCTTCGATGCAGTGCAGTGCGACAGTTCCAGCGGTGACAGGCACAGCGACGACAACACGCTCCGACCTCTTTGCGAGATTCATCTTTTGATGCGGTGCAATGCGACAGCTACGGCGGCAACACCCTCCTTCGGAGTTGCGACGGCAGCAGCAGCGACGGCGACACTCTTCCTCTTTGTTGCAGCACGCTTCTCTCCAATGCGGAGCAGTGCGACAGTTCCAGCAGCGACACCCTCCTTCGGAGTTGCGACGGCAAAGCGATTCTTCTCGTTGAGTCGCGCTTCCAGCGCCTTCCGACACGCAGTTCCGCAGAAGGCCCAAAACAGCCGCAGGTACTTCCAAAAGAACTATGGGGAGCTGGGGGGTGAACTCTGTTGTCCCTGAGACTTCAGCAGGAGGCAGGCTCTTTTCCAAGCCCTTGGAGATTTCTTCACAAGTTGAAAGCAAAGTACACAAAGTTATTTTCTCCATCCTTTGGCAGTAAGGCAACCACTACAGGCCAATCCCCCAAGCAGCACTTCAGTTTTGGAATAGTCTCTCCTCAGTTTCTTCAGGTTCCTCTCCTCAGTAAAGGTTTCTTCTTGTAGTCCAAAAGTGATCTAATTTCATGGGATCAGGGTCCCACTAATTATACCCCAAAATCCTTAGTTCTCTGAGGGGAGAGGGGCCTTTGCCCAATCCAAACCAGTTCTGAAGCACTCTGTTTACCAGACTTCTCCTTTCCTTTCAAAGTGCAGGGCAGGCAGATCAGACACCCCACAGGAGGTGGAGCCAGCATTGTGGAAGGCATGTACAGTCCTGGATCACTTTGTTTACAGGACTCCGCCTCTGTTTCAGTGTGCAGGGCAGATACATCACCCGCTCCCCAGGAGGTGGAGCCAGCATTGTGGAAGGCAGGCACAGCCCTATTCGAAGATTCAGGTGCAACTCCTCCCTCCCATCTAGATGCAGATCTCTCTATTCACCACAGGGCTGACTCATCCTGTCTCTTGGAATCCCCCAGCCCTGTCACTCACAAACACAACCTAGCAGAGGCAGGCTTGAAAGGTTAGACAAGCAAATACCTACTTTCTAAAAGTGGTATTTGCAAACACAGAATGTTAAAACCAACTCCACTAAAAGATATATTTTATCATTCTGAGTTCAGGCATACTAAACTCGAATTTCTACCATGTTTTCAGAGACAGTTAGGATTATAAACATGTAATAATGTAACAGCCCATTCTGGCCTATAGAAAACACGTAGCCTTGGAATAGTGAAAAACTAAAATGGTTGTAATTCACTATTAGGACATACCACACACATCAGGGCTTGTCCTACCTTATACTTAAAATGCACCCTGTCCTTGGGCCTACCATAGGGGTGAATGATATGAAGAAAAGGGAAGGTTTAGGGACTGGCAAGTGGGTGCACTTGCCCAGTCTGCATGACAGTACCAGTCTGCACACAGGCTCTGCAATGGCAGACCTTAGACACATTTTACAAGGCTGCTTCTGTGGGTGGCACAACCAGTGCTGCAGGCCCACCAGCAGCATTTGGATTTACACGCCCTGGGCACACTCAGTGCACTGTACTAGGGTCTGACAAGTAAACCAAATAGCCAAAAATTGAACCACTGATTAATACATCAATTTACAATAGGGAGCAATTGCACTGTGGCACTGAATAGCAGTGCCACTGTGCCCAATGCATCTAATACCAGCAAAAATACATGCGGCAACAGCAAAAATAGAAGTGAGACCCACACCAATGGTGCCAGGTCTAACAAGTCCCATCTCTACCAAGTGCCTAATGCCGTTGCATATATGTTTGGAGAAGCCAAGCAGAGCCAACAATGGGGCCGGGTTCAGAGACTCTATTGTAATATCACTAAGTTTCTGAAAAATGGCTATCCAAAAGTTGGCTACAGCCGGACACAGCCAGGCCATGTGGATAAACCCTGCGGGATCCATACCACATTGTCCCCACATCTCGCCGTGTCCTGGAGGCCCTATTTGTGTAAGCGGATCGGGGTGTAATATACTCTGTTGATCAATTTTAAGTGTATGAGACGTGTTGTCCGTTCAGAGAGACATGTTGTGTAGCCTCACAACAATAACACCATGTGTCGTTGTCTAATACAATGTCTAGATCGGTTTGCCAGTCGAGCCCTGCTTTAGCGCAGTTATTTTTCCGGTAGTCTTGGGCTAGGGTGTAAATATTTGAGACAACCTTCCGAGGGGACTCTGCCCGCAACAGGAGGAAGAAGGGGGCAACCTACGGTGGTTCAGTCAGTTCGTCTCCCAACATATTGCGGAGCGCTTTCTGACCCTATAGTAATGGAACGTCGTCAGACGGGTGAGGTTTCGCCCGTCCGAGACAATTTCCTCCCATCCCCGTCCTTCTCTGTCCTCAAAAAGGACACCAATACGGAAAATATCAAGGAACGAAAGTGCGTGTTGCACCTCCGGCACAATTCAACTGGAGAAAGTGGAGAACATAAGATAGAGGCTGCCTGCCCCTTCAGTATGTTGTACCATGCATGTGTTGTGGCATTTATGGAGTCAAGTGCACCAGAGTGCCTATATGGGGCTCGAAACAGAGATGTAGCCAGTGGGGGGGGGGCACTGTGGCGATCTTCTCTATATGCAGATGGGGAGGGGAGGTTTGTTGATGCAGCCAATAAAAAGCAGGCAAGCACTGTGCTGCATAGTAGTAAAGTTCCATGTCCGGGGCACCAAGGCCGCCATAGAGTAAGGGAGCGTTAGAATATCCAATGTGACCTGGAGTTGTTTACCGGGCCAGGCATAGTGAATCAGCAGAGACTTAATATGCTTAAAGAAAGGAGCTGGGAGAATCATCGGTATGTTACAAAACAAGAACAAGAACCGTGGGAGGATCCCCATTTTCATTAAAGAGATGCGGCCTATGAGGGATAGTGGCAAGTGCACCTATCCGTTGACATCATCTTCAAGTTTAGCCAATGCCGTGCCGTAGTTCTCATTAAACACCACTTCGGAATTAGTATGCACCTGAATACTCAAATATCACACAGAGTCAGTAGTCCATTGAAGCAGGAACTCCACTTCGATAGGTTCCAATGCTTGCGTGAGTGGGAAAATTGCGGATTTGGTCCAGTTAATCCGAAAACCAGAGAACTCGCCATAACACGAATCACTGACAGAATATCGACTGCAAGAATATCGACGTCAAAAATATCGGAGGCGAAATATCGAGACCAAGAATATCGACATCCTAGCTACATTATGGTAAGTACAAAAATATCGGAAAAAAATATTGATGTCAAAAATATTGTTAAAAATATCGTTTGTTATTTAAGTTTAAAAAATAATGTAAAATATAGTAAAGAATACATATAATTAAGCATGGGCGAATTTTGTGAATTCGCAATTCACGAATTTGCGGATTTGCGAATTCGCGATCCACAAAATTCACGAATTTGCGCGAATTTGCGGATTTTTTGGGGGCGTGTTCGCGGGGCTCTTTGCGGGTTTTTATTTTGCGAGACCGCTCGTTGTTGTGCCCTTCTGCCCTCTGCCCCACTCGTTTTTGTGCCATTCTGCCCTCTGCCCCACGCGTTTTTTGTGCCCTTCTGCCCTCTGCCCCACTCGTTGTTGTGCCATTCTGCCCTCTGCCCCACTCGTTTTTGTGCCCTTCTGCCCTCTGCCACACTCGTCTTTGTGCCCTTCTGCCCTCTGCCCCTCTCCTGTTTTATTTTAGAATGGCGCCGGCAAGCTGCTAGCGCCATTCTAAAATAGTTACTAAGTTAGCTTCATCAGGAAGCACTAATAATAAAATAAAGCAGGTGCTCGAATTCAGTTAAACTCGAGCATCTGCTTCTATTAGTGCTTCCTGTTGAAGCAGCTTGCCGGCGCCATTCTAAAATAGTTACAAGCTTGAAGATTGAACTTTTGCCCCCCGGATCCGTTCCGCTCGCGGATTCGCGGATTTTCGGCAAATTTGCGGGAGTTCGCGGATTGCGAATTTGCCGAAAATCTGCAAAATCCGGGGCGGAACAGATTTTGCGCCCATGCTTACATATAATTAAAATAAAAATAGTAAAAATGTGTTGTAAATGTTTAAAAATTATAAATAATATATATATAATGTGAAAATAAATTAAACATATACATATAATATATAATATCGAGGCTGGAACGTCAAGGGGGACCGGAGGAGGATCACAGATTAATTCCATGCAAAGACTCCGAATTTGAATACCCTGCACCATACCAGTACATTACCCTGAATTAATGGAGAATATTCAACTCAATCACTGTCGAGCAACATTAACCCAAGCCTACAGCATTCTGGGAGCTGTAGTTGTGGCAGAACTACAGTGGGGTTGTACACACATGACCATTGGTCAGCGGATTGCAGCCAATGGCAGTGACTCTGGACAGTTAAAGGTGGGGTTGGAGTTATCCTTTGTAATACAGCAGCATCTGAAGAAGGCCGCAAGGCAGAAATGCATCATGCACACGCTGTAAATTTTAATTAAAGATCATTCTACGTTAGCCCCCGCGTGGCCTCTACCTGTTTCCTGTTGGAGTGGGTAATTCTTGGATAATATATAATATATATGCTTACTAATAATTTTTAATAATTATTTTAAAGACTTAGAAGAAAATTAAAATATCATATATATTATAAATACATCTATACACATTAAACAACAATATAAATAAAAATTAAATAAATATATATAAATAGTAAAAAAAAGAATTTACTCTTTTTAATATTAATTCTATACTACATTAACAAAAATAATATAAAAAATATTAGATAGCAGCTGTAATAAAATTACTATTCCAACTCAAAACAGTGTAATACTAAGGAAATTGTTGGATAGCGTTGGGATAAAAACTAATATTCCCACCCCAGTGAGCGCAACATTAGGGAAAGTGTTGGATAGCATAGGGGTCAAATTTACTATTCCCATTCCAGAGAGTACAACAGTAGGGAAAGTGTTGGATAGCGTAGGGGTAAAAATGACGATCCCCATCCCGGTGAGTGCAAAAGTAGGGAAAGTGCTTTGATAGCATAGGGGTTAAAATTACTATTCCCACTCCAGAGAGTGCAACAGTAGGGAATGTGTTGGATAGCGGGTGTTTAAAAATGAGTATTCCCACTCCAAGGAGTGCAACATTAGGGAAAGTGTTGGATAGCATAGGGGTATAAATTACTATCCCAACCCCAGTGAGTTAAACAGTGAGGAAAGTGTTGGATAGTTTAGGGGTTAAAATTACTAATCCCACTCCAAAGAGTACAACAGTAGGGAAAGTGTTGGATAGAGGAGGGGTATAAATTACTATTCCCACTTAAGTGAGTTCAACAATAGGGAAAGTGTTGGATAGCTTAGGGGTAAAATGTACTGTTCCCACTCCAGAGAGTGCAACAGTAGGGGAAGTGTTGGATAGCATAGGGGTAAAAATTAATATTCCCACCCCAGTGAGTGCAACAGTAGAAAAAGTGTTGGATAGTGGGTGGGTAGAAATTAGTATTTCCACTCCAGGGGGTGCAACAGTAGGGAAAGTGTTGGATTGCGTGGGGGTTAAAATTACTATTCTCACCCCAGTGAGTGCAACAGTAGGGAAAGTGTTGGATAGCATAGGGGTTAAAATTACTATTCCCACTCCAGAGAGTGCAACAGTAGGAAAAGTGGTGGATAGCGTAGGGGTTAAATTAACATACTTATTCATTAAATACTTTTTGTAAAATTAATAACATATTAAAATTAGTTAACTAAGAAATTAAAAATATGTATAATATATATACTTACTTGCTAATTAGGGGCTGATTCCGATCTCGTTTGGAAGGGCACCGGATCGGGTTCGGCATTAACGGATCAGATTCGGAGGCTGAATTTCCGTCTGAGTCGTACACGGGTCCGGACGTCTAAGTACGATGCGAACAAGTGCGAAATCTCAGTACGAATTGTTTCCCGGTCCAAACCGCTCCGTACGACTCATCACAAGCAAACCGTGGCACGCAATGGAGATGTTTCACAACCGAGCTAGTACGATGCTCGATTTGGACAGCCGGATTGAGTCGGAGCGTCCGGCTCGCAATACCTCCCGGGGTTGGACTTCGGGGGTCCACGTCGGACCCCTGTTACCCGCAGCCTTACGACTCAGACACAGGGGGAGACCAATGGGTCTCCCAAAAACAGGTGTCAGAAGGCTCCAGTCCCTTCGCAGAGGCAGGATGATGCTAGTCCCAATCTCCACCTCTCCAGTGACTCCGCTACATGAGCTGAGTAACCAGAAGGGGGGGAAAGGGGAAGTGGATAAAAGAAGAGACACTCCGAAAGCTGCGGGCAATCCTCTCTGTGGTAGGAATCTTCTGCGGGACTCTTCCAACTTACTGAGGGTACCTAATGCACAGATGAAGAAGGAAGGAATAAACAACAGACCCACTTTCCTACTTGACTTTATGGACTTAATTAAGGCTTATCCTACCAGCTGCTTCCTGAAGTATTGCTACTCTTCTGTGCTGAATTATGTTGTTGCAGGAAGCCTTCTTACTGAGGAAAGAGATAATGCCATTAATTCTATGTATTCCTCTATCTACCTAGTAACTCTACTTTGACTATTCCCAACTACAAATACCTGATAGACTTCCTGTAGACACTTATAATGGGGTTCTGTGAAGGTCCGATGCACAAGGTACTGTCCTGGTCTTAAGTTCGCAGCTGGACTGAAGTCCTCTTGGCAACGCGCAAAAAGGTACAAGGAAGATACAAGGGGGGGTAAGCAAGAGGGCAAGCGCAAAATGAAGGAGGAGGTGAGGAAATCAAACGCTGCTAAACGCTGCAGGATAATGTCTTACTGTCTGTAAGGCTTCCAATTCTCCTGCGTAGGCTGAAGACTCATAGCCAGGAATGAAGATGATTCTCTCCGCTTCCGTCGATATCCAGAGTTCTGCTGCACTGGAACCAGCTATTTCACTTTCAAGGCTACTCAAGTACTAACTCTAAAGAAGACTGCAAACTAAAGTCCTTCCTGACTGGAAGATTTTATACTTAGCGAAAATATGTTGCTCCCGTCTGAATTGTTGACGCGGAGGGAAATGAACTCAGAGCTTCGTTTTTACTGACGAAACAAACGCTGCTCTCGTCTGGACAATAGACGCGGAATAAACAGCGCACTTAATTACACCAGCTCCCGTCAGGAAAGATTGACGCAGAGCGGCAAAACTCAGGTGCTTCTCTCAGACGAACTTCGTTGAAGTGCGCAGTTCTAAAACTGCGCACTTCCTACATACACTAGACTGCCACAGACGAACTATAGAACCTGATGGCAACTTCGGCGGCCATCTTAGGAAGTACAGATACTAATAGTAAGGATACCAGATATTAACCCGGCTGGGTTTTACCAATGTTCTGGATCTAGATTGCCATTGGGGAGCGCAAATACTAGCAACACTGTGTGTCCTGACAGTACCCCCTCTCAATGACCGATTTATCGGTCCTGGTTTGAATGGTTTGGATGCATGAAAGCGCCTTAACAATTGTGGAGCATGAATGTTAGTCACCGGTTCCCAAGATCTTTCTTCTGGGCCATACCCCTTCCAATCTACAAGATAGTAGAGTATCCCTTTCTGGAATTTAGAGTCTAAGATGTCTTTCACTTAATACTCTCAATGACCTTGAATGTGAAGTGGTTCTGGTGGCCTACTCAATCTCAATTGTGGCTTGATCTTTTTTTAATAAAGACACATGGAAGACTGGGTGAATCTTAACCTTAACGGGTAACTTCAATTTCACTGTAACTGGTCCCATTACTTTCTCAACTGGATAGGGGCCCACAAACCTAGGTTGAAACTTTCTATTTCCTTTTAAACGTAAATTCTTGGTAGAAAGCCATACCAAATCCCCTACCTGATATGGAGGAGCAGGTTGTCTATGTCTGTCAGCACATTTCTTGTGGTTCTCCCACTTCCAAAAACTCTATTCTGCCGTTGAAGGCTCACTAAATGACCCCTTTGACCTCCCGCCCTCTAGCTTGGCCCAAGACCTGGAATTTTTTTCCATTTTGGATGTTACAAAACAGATCAAAACCCTGGTACCACTTAAAGCAGCTGGCCCGGATGGCCTCCCAGGCGATATTCTTCGAGCATACCCGGAAGATTGGGGGGTAATAATTTCTGCACTCCTCAACGCAATCGTTGCGGGAGGCCCGGTGCCAGATTCCTGGAGAGGTGCTGAGGTGGTCCCCATATACAAGAAGGGCAGTAGGGACCTACCTGGGAACTATAGGCCTATAAGCCTAATAGATTCGACCCAGAAATTGGCGGGGAAAGCGATTTTGGGGAGGATCTCGCAATGGGTGGATGAAAACCACATCCTGTCTGACATGCAAGCCGGGTTCCGCTCAGGCACCGGAACCATCGAACAGGTTTTTAGGCTCCTGTTACTACACTGGAAGGTGGTGGAGCTAGGCAAAGGCAGTCTCTATTTGGCCTTTATTGACCTAAAGACTGCCTTTGACCTGGTTCCCAGGGAGGAACTCTGGAGGGTGCTACACGGTCTAGGGAAGCCCCCGTATTTACTAAACCTCCTTATTAAACTGCACAAAAACACCTATGCCCAGGTTAGATGGGGGTTGGACGGGGAAAAGACCGATAAGATCAGGGTCGAGAGGGGAGTAAGGCAGGGCTGTGTTCTGGCCCCCACCCTATTCTCCCTCTATATCAATGGGGTGGTAGACCATCTACTCGGCGAACCAGCAGACGCTCCCACTCTGGGAGGCGTAAAAATTCCAACCTTGCTGTTCGCCGATGACACCCTCCTCATCTCTAAAACCCCCCAAGGTCTCCAGACATTACTGAATCGCTTCCAGGACTTTTGCACCTCCAGGGGCCTTGTCATTAATGTGGAAAAGACCAAGTACTTAGTTTTGCACCCACCCCGCAAACTTGGCCGCCCCCCTATTTTGAATTCTATACCCCTAGAAAGAGTGGCAGAATTCGACTACTTGGGAATTCGACTTAATGACGCGATGAGCTGGACCGCCCATATCAATAAAATGGCATTGACCCACAAAAGGGTGGGGGGGGCCCTCCTCAAGGAGTTTAACAACTCAACAAAACATTGTGTTGCCCCCCTACTTGACATTTATAAAGCTCGTGCGGTCCCTGCATCACTATATGGAGCTGAATTGTGGGGACTGGGCAAAGTGGACTTACTGTGCAAGGCCGAAAACAAATTCATTAAAGATCTCCTTGCCATACCATCGAGTAGTCTGACTATCCCAGTGCTCATGGATGCTGGCTGTAAAGCAATAGGGGATCAGGCTCGCCTTCGACCCCTCTTGCTCTGGGCCCGCCTGTGGAGGGTACCGGAGCTAAAACCCTACGTTGATGGCCTTGCTGAGGTGATGCACTCCGACGGTTGGCACAGTATCAAATGGTTGAAGAACATTAAACACCTCCTAGGGGACCTAGGCCTGGACTCTTGTTGGCATAGTCACTCCGCTCCCCCGAAGGAGACCCTAAAAAAACTTTTTTGGGAGTGGGTCCGTGTGAAGCGCATCAGTAATCAGCAGCACTGCAAAACCACCGCAGCTTTTCTGCTGATAAAAGATGTCGTCGCCTACGAGCCGTACATGGACCTAATAACAATTGCCATGGACCGGTCCCTGTACATCAAATTCCGGCTGGGGTTGTTACCCTTGGCTGACCTCTGTTCCAGGTGGAATAAATCCCAGCCCTCTTCACGATACTGTGCTCTCTGTCCCGACAAACCAGAGACTGTGCCACATTTTCTTTTCGAATGCCCAGATTATGGCCGACCAAGATCACGTTGGCTTGGACCTATCTGCAGAGAATTGGGTACTCGCCAGCACTCTGTCGCCCTTCGGATTCTTTTAACTAATACAGCCCCTCCGATTGCTTGTGCCGTTGCCAAGTTTCTAAAATGGGCCTGGTTGATTAGACTTAGAAGACTGTCCATATCAATTTAATCTCCTTTTAACTAATTTATGACAAACTAATGTGTTTTACTGTTTTTTACTTAATGTACAGTCATACTCTTTTCGACATGCTGTTTTAATCTTTTGTATCGCTTTTATGATATATGCATATCGAAATAAAGCAATCAACCAACCAACGTAATTCTTTTTGGCTTTGATTAAATTCTGTTCTGCAGATTTGTGTAGGGAGGCTATGTCTTTCATCAAATCCCTGACTGCAGGTACTTCCAAATCTTCCTGAGTTTGAAAGGGATTAGGATGACGTCCAAAATTCAAATAAAATGGAGAGTAACCTGTGGAGATACTCTTCGCGTTGTTACAAGCGAACTCAGCCATCCATAGTCGATCTGACCATTCACCACCCTGATCAATGAGAAACAGACAGAGATACTGTTCAAGTTCCTGATTAATTCTCTCCGTTTGACCATCGGATTCAGGGTGATAACTGGTGGACAGTCTGCTCTCAATTCCCAAACCTTGAATATAAGCCTGCCAAAAGTGTGAAATAAACTGAGGATCCCGATCAGAAACCACTACCTTAGGGACTCCGTGGATCTTCACTATGTGTTCACCAAATGCTCGCGCTAACTCAGGGGCAGTAGGGGTTCCTGTCATTGGAACGAAGTGACTCATCTTGGTGAACAGATCCACCATCAACAGAATAGTATCAAAACCTTTGCTGAGGGGTAGATCGACAATTAAATCCATAGACATGGTATGCCATGGATGAGTCGGAGTAGGGAACGGCTGTAATAACCCCTGTGGAGCTTGTCTACTAGGCTTGCTTCTGGCACATAACTCACAAGACTGCACATATTGTTTGACATGAGAGGACAACCCAGGCCACCAGAAATAACGTTGCACCAAATCCAGGGTCTTAGAGATTCCTTTATGACCGGCCAATGGGTGGTCATGACAACTTTGCAAGGCCTTCTGTTGGAGAGTTAACGTGGGAAGGTATAAGGCGTCTTTGTTATAAGGTAGTTGCTGAAGCACTCGTCTTTCTTCTCCTTGAGCTACCCACTCTTGGATCTCTTCTCTGGACAAACTCTGCAAAACTTCTTCTTGGAAGTTGTCTAGGGAAACGGTACAGATAATCTTTGTTTCAGGAATAATGGGCTGCGGTTTCACAGGGTGTTCTTCTTCTTCAGTATTCAAACGGGACAACGCATCTGCTTTCCCGTTTCTTGCACCAGGACGACAAGTGATCACAAAATCAAAATCTGCAAAGTATAGGGACCATCGTAACTGCCGAGGTGTCAGAGTCTTAGCGGACTTCAAGAACTGAAGATTCCTATGATCTGAGAATACGGTGACAGTATGTTTGGCTCCCAACAGGTAATGCCTCCAATCTTCAAAAGCGTCCTTCACCGCCAACAGTTCCTTTTCGGCTATGGTGTAGTTCAATTCTGCAGAGTTTAATTTTCTGGAGCGGTAAGCCACCGGATGAAGTTGCCCTGTCTGCTGATGTCGTTGTGAGAGTACCCCACCAATGGCTTGGTCAGATGCGTCTGCTTCCATGAAGAAAGGTTCAGCTGGATCCGCATGCAACAATATGGGGGCAGAGACAAATCTATTTTTGAGATCACGAAAAGCTTGCTCCGCATCAGTTGACCAATCAAACTTAACTCCTTTCTTCAACAGTCGAGTAATTGGGGCAATTAGATGTGAGAATCCTTGAATAAAGCGCCTGTAGAAATTGGTGAACCCCAAAAATCTTTGAATCTCCTTGATGGTTCGAGGAGCAGGCCAATCCTCCACCGCTTGCACCTTCCCTGGATCCATAGTGATTCCTTGAGAGGAAATGACGAAACCCAAAAATTCCACTTGGGTCGCATTGAAGACACACTTCTCCAATTTGACAAACAACCGATGGGCTCTTAATCGTTCCAAAACCACACGAACATGTACTGTATGCTCTTGGGGGTTCTTGGAGTAAATCAAAATGTCATCCAAGTAAATGATGGCTATCTGGTCAATAAGATCTCCCATAACATCATTAATAAAATGTTGAAACACTGCTGGTGCATTGCACAACCCAAAAGGCATGACACAATATTCAAAAAGGCCAAACTTGGTGCGGAAGGCTGTCTTCCATTCATGACCTTCTTTCATGCGAATAAGGGGATATGCCCCCCGCAAATCAAGTTTGGTAAAAATTTGAGCTTCCTTGATTTGATCCAGCAAGACCGAGATCAAAGGCAATGGATAACGGTTCTTAATAGTTATCTGATTCAGTGCTCGATAATCAATACAAGTCCTCAAACTGCCTTTCTTCTTCTTCGGAATGAAAAACAGGGGGGAGGAGACTGGAGACTGCGACGGCCTGATAAACCCATTGGCGAGATAGCGGTCTAAGTAATCCTTAAGGTGGTCATTTTCTGCTTCAGTTAGTGCATAAATTCGACTGCAGGGAAGGACAGCCCCAGGCTCCAAATCGATAGTACAATCATAAGTACAATGAGGTGGCAACAGTTCTGCTTCTTGTTCACTAAACACGGTCTCAAAATCCTGATATTCAGCAGGTACATCTCCGGAATCTATGATTCCTATAGACTGACTTCCCAAAGAAAGGAATGACGCTTGAGAGGGTTCTTCATGTCAATCTTCCGTGCTGTAACAATGATCTAAACAATAAGAAGACTGCATCTTCACAGTACGATTCTCCCAATCGATGACTGGATTGTGTGTAGATAACCATGGAAGTCCCAAAATCAACTGAAATTGTGGGGCATCTATTAGGTTAAACTGTAACGCCTCTCGATGACCATCAGACTGAATCAACTCCAAAACCTCAGTATGGCTGGTAATTGGTCCTGAAGACAAATTAGTTCCATCCACAGCACAAACTGGTTCTTTTCTTTCTTTTCGGATGGCTTGATTACCCATTCTCTTAGCGTATTTAATGCCGCAAAAATTCCCCGTAGCTCCAGAGTCAAGCATAATAGCAACTTCCAAAATCTTATGTTCCCGAAACTTTAAGGTCATATGTAGGACCACATGCGGGGTCATGGACTGTAGGGTATTTAAAATCAAATGCGTTTCTGGAGTCGACTTATCTTCTTTTTCCACCAGAGCGACTCGTCTACTGATGGTTCGAATCGTTTCCCTTCAGAGGAAACTTGGGACGTTTGGTACATTCTTTCACAAAATGACCCGAGCCTCCACAGTACAAACATAGCTTCTTCTGACGTCTCAGTTCCTTTTCTTCTTTACTCAATGGGCCTGTAACTGCTCTAATTTGCATAGGTTCAGGGTCATTATTTCCTCCACTATTTTTCTCAGTCTTCATTCGATCAAATCTAGGAAAATTCATCTTCCAATCTTTTCTTTTCTCTCCTTTGCGTTCAGAATTACGAAAGTCCAATTCTAATACCAAATCCACCAAAGCCGTTAACTCTTTTGGGCGGTTAGGAACTTGCGCTAAAGTGTCTTTGATGTCATCTCGCAATCCACGATAGAACAGCGCTGCTCTTTTCTCTTCAGGCCAATTCGTTTCAATAATTAATTTATTGAATTGAGTGAGGTAAGTAATCAAATCTTTGGACCCTTGGCGTAGTTTTAGCAACTCATTGTCGGTAGCCTGAGAAATCCTTCTCCTGTCAAAAATCCTGAGAAACTCACTCTTAAACCGGGCAAAATCAGAAAGTAAGGGATCATCTTCTGTGACCAAAGGCATAGCCCAATTGGCCGCATCCCCTCCTAGATAAGATAAAATAAAGGCTACTCGGGACTGAGCATCAGGGAAGAGTGTGGGACGGCACATGAAATGTAAGGAACACTGCGTTAAGAAATTGTGTGCCTTTTGTGGGTCTCCTAAAAATCTTTCAGGGGCTGCTAAGGGAATTAATGGAGAAACTGAATGGATAACCTGCACCACTGCCTTGGGGTCTACACTTGGAGTATTGGTGCTAGAAGCTGGGGTACTCAGGACAGGGTTTCCCATGGCAAGACCATCAACCTTGAGAGCGAGTACTCTCGTCTCTTGACGGAAGGCCACTAATTCCTGTTTTAAACTCTTATTCTCCTCACAGACAGCCCCAATATCTCTTTGAATTCCTTTTAAAATTGCACCTAAGGCCTTAAGATCCATCCCCTCGGCCATTCTGCCTGGGCGAAGTAAATACTTGGGCACTTCAAACTGTCGGAAGGCTCCAGTCCCTTCGCAGAGGCAGGATGATGCTAGTCCCAATCTCCACCTCTCCAGTGACTCCGCTACATGAGCTGAGTAACCAGAAGGGGGGGGGGGGGGGGAAGGGGAAGTGGATAAAAGAAGAGACACTCCGAAAGCTGCGGGCAACCCTCTCAGTGGTAGGAATCTTCTGCGGGACTCTTCCGACTTACTGAGGGTACCTAATGCACAGATGAAGAAGGAAGGAATAAACAACAGACCCACTTTCCTACTTGACTTTATGGACTTAATTAAGGCTTATCCTACCAGCTGCTTCCTGAAGCATTGCTACTCTTCTGTGTTGAATTATGTTGTTGCAGGAAGCCTTCTTACTGAGGAAAGAGATAATGCCATTAATTCTATGTATTCCTCTATCTACCTAGTAACTCTACTTTGACTATTCCCAACTACAAATACCTGATAGAATTCCTGTAGACACTTATAATGGGGTTCTGTGAAGGTCCGATGCACAAGGTACTGTCCTGGTCTTAAGTTTGCAGCTGGACTGAATTCCTCTTGGCAACGCGCAAAAAGGTACAAGGAAGGTAAAAGGGGGGGGGAGGGTAAGCAAGAGGGCCAGCGCAAAATGAAGGAGGAGGTGAGGAAATCAAACGCTGCTAAACGCTGCAGGATAATGTCGTACTGTCTGTAAGGCTTCCAATTCTCCTGCGTAGGCTGAAGACTCATAGCCAGGAATGGAGATGATTCTCTCCGCTTCCGTCGATATCCAGAGTTCTGCTGCACTGGAACCAGCTATTTCACTTTCAAGGCTACTCAAGTACTAACTCTAAAGAAGACTGCAAACTAAAGTCCTTCCTGACTGGAAGATTTTATACTTAGGGAAAATATGTTGCTCCCGTCTGAATTGTTGACGCGGAGGGAAATGAACTCAGAGCTTCGTTTTTACTGACGAAACAAATGCTGCTCCCGTCTGGACAATAGACGCGGAATAAACAGCGCACTTAATTATACCGGCTCCCGTCAGAAAGATTGACGCGGAGCGGCAAAACTCAGGTGCTTCTCTCAGACGAACTTCGTTGAAGTGCGCAGTTCTAAAACTGCGCACTTCCTACATACACTAGACTGCCACAGACGAACAATAGAACCTGATGGCAACTTCGGCGGCCATCTTAGGAAGTACAGATACTAATAGTAAGGATACCAGATATTAACCCGGCTGGGTTTTACCAATGTTCTGGATCTAGATTGCCATTGGGGAGCGCAAATACTAGCAACACTGTGTGTCCTGACAACAGGCATGCTCGGTGCGGATGGCACTGACGCGTACCCACTGTTTGGGGCGCAATTTTCTGCGACGTACCCAATCAGTCAATGGGAGCCCATGTACTTATCGTACGGCCGGCTCCTATTGACTTCTATGGGAATCCGACCGAACCGAGTCCCACAGCATTTGGCCGCATCGTACTTCCTCTGTCGGACTGCAGGAGTCCGGATAGGTCGAAAACACCTCGGATCCGGCTCGGTCGGAGTGCTTTCCGGCCCAGATCGGAATCGGCCCCTAATTTGTAATAAATATTTTAATAACTTATGAAAAATTCAAATAGCATATATATTATAAATACATCTATACACATTAAACAATAATATAAATAAAAATGAAATAGATATATATAACTAATTAAAAAAAGTTACTTTTACTAATAATTCTATACTACATTAACAAAAATAATATCAAAAAGATTAGATAGAAGAGGTAAAAAAATTACTATTCCAACTCAAATAGTGCAACACTAAGGAAAGTGTTGGATAGCGGAGGCGTATAAATTACTATTCCCACTCCAGTGAGTGCAACAGTAGGGAAAGTGTTGGATAGAGGGTGGGTAAAAATGTGTATTCCCACTCCAGGTAGTGCAACAGTAGGAAACGTGTTGGATAGCGTAGGGGTTAAAATTACTATTTCCACCCCAGTGAGTTCAACAGTAGGGAAATTGTTGGATAGCGTAGGGGAAAAAATTACAACTCCAACTCCAGGGAGTGCAACAGCAGGGAAAGTGTTGGATAGCGTAGGGTTAAAATTACTATTCCCACTCCAGAGAGTGCAACAGTAGGGAAAGTGTTGAATAGTGTAGGGGTAAAAATTACTATCCCCACCCCAGTGACTGCAACAATAGGGAAAGTGTTGGATAGCGTAGGGGTTAAAATGACTATTCCCACTCCAAAGAGTGCAACAATAGGGAAAGAGTTGGACAGGGTAGGGGTAAAAATTACTATTCCCACCCCAGTTAGTGCAATAGTAGGAAAAGTGTTGGATAGCGTAGGGGTTAAAATTACTATTCCAACTCCAAAGAGTGCAAGAGTAGGGAAAGTGTTGGATAGAGGAGGGGTGAAAATTACTATTCCCCCTCCAGTGAGTGCAACAGTAGGGAAAGTGTTGGATAGCGTTGGAGGTAAATTAACATACTTATTAATTAAATACTTTTTGTAAAATATTAAAATTAATTAACTAAGAAATTAATAATAAACACCAATAAAATTAAATTAATAACTACATAAAAATCAAATAAAATTACTTCACACCCTATTCCCCCATAAACCCTCTACACATAAAAAAGAGCACAATTAATTTAATTTGCCATTAATCTAGCAATAAAAATTAATTAACAATTAATAATAAATTAATTAACAATTAAAACACATAAATTATCATTAATATAATTATAAATTATACAAATAATAAAAAATAACTACCTATTAACAATTAATTAATAATACATTATTTATCAATAACAATAAATTACAAAATAATAATGAATTTTATAATTATTAATTTACTTCCCACCCTATTCCCGTATATACTCACAACTCGCTACACATAAAAATTAATTACATTATCTATTAATCAATTAATAAAAATATATTAACAATTATTAATAATTAACAATACATGAATTAACAATAACAATAAATAAATAAAATAATAAATTATTCATAATTAATATAATGATACATTATTCAGTTATTAACAATTAATGACCAATTATTAATTAATTAAAAATACAATGAATAATTAATAGTAATGAATAAATAAATAATAATGAATTCATTATAAATAAATTACTTTCCACCCTATTCCCCTATAAACAATCTCAACTCCCTTTGATACTAAAACGCATTATCTACTTTAAAAAAGTTACTAATTTCTAAACATTTATATATATTTAGAAATAACTAAAATACATTACAAAAAAGGTTAAACATACATATAAAATACATACTAAAATACATAACAGTAATATAAATATCGATATTATTAACTAGGAAATTTTTGCTTATGATATTACTTACTTCGATATTACTAACTTAGGTATTAAAGAAAACGATATTACTTACCTTAAGGTCGATATTCTGGTCAGCTATATTCTTGACATCGATATTCTGTCCCTACGATATTGTAAACTCATTATAATTGTAGGTCGATACTAAAAATTTGATATTTTGACTGCACACCCCGTAACGCACCACTTACCTCAGAACCGGGGACAGGTTGGTCTCAGGGTCTCTGATATATAAAAGGGTATTGTCAGCGGAAGTGGAAATAATTTTGTTATATCTGGGGAAACTAATCCCTCTATGGCTATGGTACTCCCTGAGGGCGCACGCCAATGGCTCAGCAACAATAGCGTAGAGAAGTGGTGAAAGTGGACCACCCTGCTGAGTACCACTAGAAATTTTGAAAGGTGAGGTAACCAGATTGCCCACCCTGACCCTGGCAGTAGGGGAATTATATAGAACGGGCACTAGCTGGTAGAAGAGGTCACCAACACCCATCTGCCGTAAGGCCAGCATCATGAAGTCCCACTCAACCGAATCGAAAGCTTTATCGGCATTCAAGAATATCGCAGCGGCCTTGACTTTGGGTTTAGTGTGTTGGATGGCTCCAAATACTGTGCGTAAGTTATGGGTGAGGGTGCGTCCTGGCACAAAACCTGCCTGTTCAGGAATGACCAATGTCAGCACCAAAGGGGCTAAGCGGGTTAGCAAGCACTTTGGTGAATAGCTTGGTGTCAACATTTAACAATGAGAGTGGTCTATACAATGAACATTCATCTGGAGGCTTACCTGGCTTTGGGAGGGTGACCAGTAGGGCCTCCGCATAGACTGCGGCATCATACCACTCTCTTCCATTTCTTCGAATAAGGAAATCAAGTGGGGGACCAGGAGGTCTCTAACCTCCTTGTAAAAGGCCACAGTGAGGCCGTCTTGTCTAGGAGCACTTCTAGCTCACATAAATTGTAGTGCCATGTGAATTTCCCATGCCTCAAGGGGCCTCATCAAATACTCTCTGTGTTTATCCACTAACCAAGGGAGCTTTGTGTGGAAATGGTCCAAGGCTACGTCTTGGTCTGGGTTGATAGAGCTCGGAGTAATAATTCCTAAACCTATCACGCAGTACCTCACAGGTGTCTGCACAGAGTTCTGCGACTCCAGTCATTTTACGTCTACCTTTCAGGACCCCCGCGAGTGTAGCACCCTGGCGTTCACCTTCACAACAGCAAACTTCCTGATAAATACGACTTCCCTATGGGCAATCTTGTGGTATTCGTTCAGTGTGGTCTTTAATTCTGCCGCCACTCAATCGGCTCTGACTTCTAGGACCCCCTGCTCAAAGGCAGTAAGTTTCTTTTCCAGAACTACCAGATAATTCCTGATGGAACTGAGTACCCCCGAATGTTTGGACATAGGAATCCCTCTTATATAAGCATTAAAGGCTTCCCATATTGTGGCAAATAGGGGAACAGAACCAATATTAGTGTCAAAGAAGACCTCAATGGCTTCGGCAATTTAAGTCTTAATCACATTGTTGAGCAGGGCAAAGGGCGGGAACCGCAGTTAAAGGGAGCTGGGTTTTTCGATGGGGTGTTGAGGTATAATTAGACAAGTGAATGGTCTGAATATGAGCGTGGATGAACTTCACATCCGCCAATCGCACTGGAGAGTGAGCCTGTGACAAACCAATAATCGATACTGGTATACAGGTTGTGTGGGGCTGAGTAATGCGTTAATCCCCGCACCGCTTTTTGTAAAGCACCAAACGTCTATCATATTTAGTTCTGAGATGGCATCCATGATTGCTTTTGCCGTTAACGATTATCTGCGCACCGGACCCCCAGAGCGATCCAAAGCAGGATTGAGTGTGCAATTAAAATCCTCTCCACAAACCATTGGGAACAATGCCCATTGCTGCAATTGCACTAGCAGATCTCTAAAGAATTGTGGGTTGTCGAAACTGGGGCCATTTACATTAATAATAAACTCCATCCCTTTCCCTTTGATCTTGAAAATTGCAAACCTTCCCTCCCTGTCAGTCTCTAAAGCCTCAAGAGATATACCGCTTCTAGGGTTAACCCATGTGACCACCCCTCAGGCATGCGTTGAGTAGCCAGCAGCGTGAAAGGCACCTTTTAATCGCCTATGGGTAAGCATCTGGGAGTCAGCGGGTAGGTTAGTCTCTTGCAGAAGCGCAATATCTATATTGTGTCTATTGAAGTAGGCAATCACTTTCCTTGTTTTCCGGAAATCGTTGAGGCACCTAATATTCCAAGTTAAGAATTTCAGTCTGTCGCCCAGATGTTTTCATAAGGAATCACCACAGCATGAGCTTCCCTCCTATATCTAGATAGATGAACCCTCCAGCTCTCTACCCTACTACTGAATACCCCTGCTGAATTGGGTGAGCACATAATACACTCTGTAACAGAAAAAAAACAATATAAAACAAACATGTCTTAGCAAACCCCACCCACCACCCATGCCATGCAGATCCAAACATAGCAATGGCAACACCCTTTCACCCCCCACCCACCCGAACAAAGACCATAATCCAGCAAGAACAAAACAGTGAATACCAAATGAGGGTGGATGTTACCTGACTGCCGCAAAAGAAAACTCTACAAGTTAGAAAACATAGTACTGCCATTGAATGCAAATCTGTAGCATCTATGTTTAACAATGACAAAGCTGGTTATTCAGCTGTAACAGCCCGGTGCCCCTGCCCATATTTACAGGTTATAACATCTGCCATCTGGGTATAGAAATCAAATGGGTAAAAGGCCTCCAAAGGAGTTTGTTTTCAAAATTAACTTAGATTGTATAGAAGAATTAGTTAAATACAGGTAACTTAATTATCCTAAGCTAAGTTAATTACAATAAATCAAAGCAAATGACTCAGATTACCTAGACATGACAATACTTCACATTAAAACAAGTATTAACATAGAAACAAGTAGACATGTGTATATGCAAAAAATAGATTTTATCAGAGTTTAGCAGGGAAAAATACAATAAACCATAATGTACAACACAGGGATACAAGACAAGTGTTAGAGAAATTAATCAAACTCTCTGTATAGCCTGTGACAAGCTTATCCAAAAAAACAGACGTGGAAATATTTTCTTTCGGATAAAGCAGAAGTCGACGTTTCGGTCTCTATGGATAACTCAGTGAGACCATCATCTGGACAAATGAAACAAAATATTGTAACTCCCTTGAGACAGTAGCCACCTGTCGGATTCTTTGGCAGGGACTCAAATATTGCGTGAAGTTTTAATCTTCAAAGAGGTGAGAAGAAAAGAGAAAGGTTACTCTTTATGATCCTAGAGCACATCCAGGAAAGTTCGGTTGTGCTTGGCACGATCGTCTGTTAATGTACGATCTGTTTGGCTTCTGTAAGTTCAAAAACGCGTGCAATCTCCACCGTCACTCAGCAGAAGAACAATATAAAACAAACATGTCTTAGCAAACCCCACCCACCACCCATACCATGCAGATCCAAACATAGCAATGACAACACCCTTTCACCCCCCACCCACCCGAACAAAGACCATAATCCAGCAAGAACAAAACAGTGAATACCAAATGAGGGTGGATGTTACCTGACTGCCGCAAAAGAAAACTCTACAAGTTAGAAAACATAGTACTGCCATTGAATGCAAATCTGTAGCATCTATGTTTAAGAATGACAAAGCTGGTTATTCAGCTGTAACAGCCCGGTGCCCCTGCCCATATTTACAGGTTATAACATCTGCCATCTGGGTATAGAGTCAAAAAAATCAAATGAATTCCAGTCTCGCCAACCAACATGAAAATGCAAACAATACTTGCGATACGCTGGCTTCGTGTCTGATGAAGAACAGAAGCAAAGAATCAGGCACAGGATCACAGACTCATGGAATTAAGGGGGGGAAAGGGCAGGGTCGTACCAGATGTCACAGTAAGTCCCAGTCCAAAGGAGCACAGTGAAGGTCGTGTTAATCCTCGTCACCGGCTGCCCCACCAGCCGCCTCATCTAGTCCCTTAGTGTCCTGGTTGCGCCCTGACATCTTGGGAAGGTCCTTCAATGCTTTTTGGAGCAATTTAGGGTTGAGAAAAATTTTGGAGTGGCCTTTCATATTAACCCTTAACCTGGCGGGGTAGAGCATGGCGTAATCGATGTTTTGATCACATAGACGCCTTTTCAAAGGAGCGAATTGGCATCTGGCCTCCTGCACCTTCATGGTGAAGTCCGGGCGCAGGGAGTTTACAGATCCCTCGAACTGCAGGGCTCCTTTTTTTCTTGCTTGCTTCAGGACCACGTCCCTATCCCTATAATTTAGGAACTTTGCAATTACTGGATGCGGCGGAGCTCCGGGGGGGGGGGGGAGCGATCGATGTGCTCACTCTACCACAAACATATCTGAGAAGATTTCCCGACCTAGAAGTGTGACCAGCATATTTTCAATAAATACCTTCATACTGCCGATCGAAGTAGATTCTAGCAGCTCTGTGATACGTAAATTGCTTCTCCTAGATCTCGCCCCCAAATCTTCTGCCTTCTTCTGCAGTCTGGTTAGTGTTTTTGAAAACTGCTTTTGGGCTGTGCCATCCTCCGTCTGTTCCTCCTCGACCTCAGTGACTCTCCTCTCGGTCATGTCGATTCTGTCAGCGTGTTTGTCTAGGCGTTCTGACATTCTGTCTATCCGGTATGGTAGGAAAACGATCTTCCCATCAATGGTAGTGAGGCTTTTCTGTAGGCTTTTCTGCATCGCGGTAAGAATCTGTTTGAGATCCCCTGCTGCCTTCTCCGACATATCGTCCTGTTCCTCAGGGCAAAGGGCCCCCTCAGTGTCCCTGGATCTCAATTTACGCTGCTCAAATAGCAGCTTGGATTGGGTTGTGTCTACCTTGCCCATGCTGAATTATTGGGATAGAGGGGACCCAACACCGCCCAGTCCAATTTCACTCTAATGCCAGCCACAAGGTCAGGGAGCAGTGCTTCACTGACTGAGGCCCAACACGCTTGTAGGAGACATTGGCTCACCGGGCGCCCCTGGGTATCAGAGTGGGCGACGCAGTCAAGGAGATCTCCCCAGCACAGCAGAGGTGAAGTACCCACCAGATCTCTATTGTGCTGATTGTCCCGGAGGCGTGTTCCAGGCGAGCTGGGTGCAGAGGCCCATCCAAATTGCAGACATGGCCTCGTGGGGCAGCAATACCAAAGCAAGTCCAGGCGGGGTAAACTATGTGCCGAAGCTCCCCCAGAAGGACACACACATTAGGTCGCTCTGCAAGTACATCAGATTTATGGGGTTCCACAGCTCACCACCGGAGACCTACGCACCGCGATCTCTGCAGCAGCGCTCCGCGAGCCCCAAACAGATGTTCAGGGCAGGCAACAGGGCATCAGCAATAGCGTCAGCTTCACCATGCAACAGGACGCCGGCCGCCGGGCTCACTTGGCAGGCAGAGCCTGAGTTATCATGCAACTCAGCTGCGCAACGCCTAGGCACACTCCGGCTCCTCACCACCAGGCTTCCTAGTGTGGGGTCTTCAGTCCCGTGATTGGCGGGTCAGTCCACTCGTCGACTCTCGGAGCCACAAACCCACCGAAGGCAGGCATGCCGCAGTTGCACACCTGTCTCCGGTAGCTATCCACAGGCCCGTCAGCCGCCAGACGACAACCGCTCCACAGCACGTCAGCCACGGCCCTGCCGAGCCACACACCCAAGTTTAGTCAGTTCAGAGCCAGGCCTCAGCTCTCCAGCGGGCTCTCCTGGGCTCACAAGGATGTTTGGGACAAGGTAGTGCTCCTGCAGGCATGTTAAGGTGTTGTATGCGATCAGAGGCACAGCATACCTCCGATCCAACTTCTCTCAGGCGGGACCAGATGGGGGTCACAGACAGATGGGTATGCGTGGGGGGCGCAAATGAAAAAATGAAGGCCACCGCTGCCTCTGGTGTCACTAACGCTCGGATTACAGCAAGGAACACATCGGGCTATGGCGCTGCTGTCAAAAACAGATACCTGAACTTGTGCCTCCACAGGAGCAGAAGTGCTGAGGTGGACTGTATGATGCTGATTTCCCAGTTTCCCAACTCTAATGCGCTCCAGAATGACTATCTTCTCACAATGGGGAGGGGGAAAGGGGAAGGGGAAGATAGAGAGACTGCCACAGCGGTACCCAAACTGGAGCTCTTCAATTCTGGTCTCCTAGCACCTGTAATTGCAAACACAATTATATGTATAGAACATCTTCTGAAGAATATTCAATTCAATCAGCTTTATTCGATTAAAAGAAATAATCATAAAAGCACAATACAATTTTTGGACACAGTATATGCATACATTAGCTTATAAAATTCATGTAATAACAGTACAGATCAGATCCAATACAATTCAAAAATGTGATTACACCGTGATTGAATTTCTACATTTTAAAACAAACTTTAAAAATGTTAAAATTGAAACGGACAACTGTTCTTCTCCTAGTGTTTGTAAAAACAGAAAAGCAGGACGACATTGTCTTAAGCCACTATTTTTTAAAATTGGTAAAATCCTCCTATGCCTATTATGAGAATAACATTTACAAAAGAACAAAATATGGATAGTCGATTGAAAAGATACATCGTCATATGTGCATTTACACAGCTCCTTTGACCAATTGTTTTGAGCGGGAAAAGTAACAAGCCTATCAAAAATGCCCAATCTCAAACGGGTCAACAGAAAAATATCATGTTCTCTTGTAAACATAGTTAAATAAGGCTGAAGTCTATCATTTGCCAATATTATCTGATGAGCTTGTATCGAAACGTTTTGGAATTCTATGCGTTTTCTCTTATCATCCAAATAATGTAGACAGCTAATTTTGAATTCTTTCCTATTTACATCTAGTAGACCAAGGGGCTCCAAAAATATTCAGGGTGGCCAAGGTTTCCAACAACATTTTTATGTACTCAAGCCAACTAATATTCCGGGCCCCATCCAATTTACCACAGTCCATGAGTATCTGTCTGTTAAGCTCCAACGAGTCGGAGGTCCAAATCCATTGCCACTTGAGTATATGTTGGATTTTACAAATGTCCGAAATATAAGACAAGCCCAATTTAGTGTGGCAAATATAGGTGGAAGTGCTAACCGGGACAATAAATAAAAATGTTAGAAACCTGTTCTCGATACATTAGAGTGAATTAACATTGTCGTAACCCCAGATACCTGCCCCATAAGTGGCTATTGAGATGCATTTTGCCTTATAAATCTGTAATAGGACCTCTGGAGCCCGTCTCCCCAGCTTCCTACTAAAATGGGGACAAACATTTTTAACCTAAACGTTAGTAATTATGAAATTTTACCGTTCTTTTTTATTGATAACACACAGTTTAATTCTCTTCTTAAATGCTTAATGATTATTTATTGTTTTAATAACTTGTGCTGGTTTGTATTTTATGTGCACTTTTATGGTCATTGACCGAAATAAAGTTATCAATTGAATTGATTGAACTAAAATTTAAAAGTGTAGCTATTGCTTTAGAAAACAGTAGCTTCCAGGTCCTAATAGCATGGGTCCATGTCCCCCTCTTATCTAAAAGTATTTCCAGGTAAGAAAAGGTATTACAACAATCAATAAGCTTCTTACCTATTGAAATGGGCCTAAAGTTTATATTCCCTATCCCTCATTTCATCGCGAATGTTGTAGAGATATTACCTTTTAATCCCAGTTTGGCCATGTAATCAGAAAAACAGCCAACTAACCTCTGCATCCCTACCGGGGTACGTGACATGAGGACTGCATCATCAGGATACATTAATGTGGGTATATGTCTCTTACCCACTTGTAGGAGGTCCTGACACTCTTTCTCCAGGGTACTTCCCAAATTGTTAATATATAATATAAACAGGAAGGGTGCCAGAACACATCCTTGTCTCACAACCCTCCTCACCCTAAAGAGCTTGCTGCATTCCCCTTGGACCCCAGAGCAAATCCTTGCATTTGCCCCGCATATAGTTGTCTCAAGAATAAAACTATCAAACTTTCCACCCCCATATTAGTTACAATTCTCCAAAGTTTCTCATGAATAACAGAGTCAAACGCTGCAGTTAAATCTACAAACATTAGATACAACCTTCCCCTTTTGGCTTTAGTGTATTTGCCAATCATCATATTCAAATATAACCCCTGATCAATTGGGCCCATACCTTTGCGAAAGCCATACTGTAGGTGGCTAAGAATCGAATAGTCTTCCACCCAGTCTTGTAGCCTTAGTAACAAGACTCTGCCGATAATCTTAATTGTTGAATCGAGTAAAGATATTGGCCTATAGCAGGCTGGGTCCGACCTGTCCCCTTTTTTAAAGATGGGGACCAGGGTTGATTCATAACAGGAAGATAAAGGGCCGATTGCACTGCAAGTGTTTAAAACTTGAGTTAAAAGAGAACCCCACAATAAAATATTGTGTTTAAAAAGATCAAACTTTCCACCCCCATATTAGTTACAATTCTCCAAAGTTTCTCATGAATAACAGAGTCAAACGCTGCAGTTAAATCTACAAACATTAGATACAACCTTCCCCTTTTGGCTTTAGTGTATTTGCCAATCATCATATTCAAATACAACCCCTGATCAATTGGGCCCATACCTTTGCGAAAGCCATACTGTAGGTGGCTAAGAATCGAATAGTCTTCCACCCAGTCTTGTAGCCTTAGTAACAAGACTCTGCCGATAATCTTAATTGTTGAATCGAGTAAAGATATTGGCCTATAGCAGGCTGGGTCCGACCTGTCCCCTTTTTTAAAGATGGGGACCAGGGTTGATTCATAACAGGAAGATAAAGGGCAGATTGCACTGCAAGTGTTTAAAACTTGAGTTAAAAGAGGACCCCACAATAAAATGTTGTGTTTAAAAAGATCAGCTGGGATGCCATCCGGTCCGGGTGCCTTACCTACCAAGCTTGATTCAATGGCTAGATTAGCCTCACTTAGCTCAAATTTCAGGTTCATATCCTCTGGATGTTGTGTTATAACCAGATTATCTACGGTAACAAACTCTACCCTTGATGTTGGAATTGCTTTATAATTTTTTTAAATAGTCCAACCACTCTGCCTAGCTAATGGCTATCTCAATAGTAGCCCTGTCTTTCTCCATCAAAAAGGGCGCATTGAGTAGTCTTTTAGCTTTAATGCTGTCTGTAGATCCCGCCACACTTCATTTTTAATAGTTATTTTCCTTAGTTTTAAGGTTGCGTTATACTCTCTATGCGCAACCCTAACTTCCTCCACAACTCTAGGCTCTAAATGTAGTACTTTCTTTAGCTTGGCATGGGCCTTAGAACATGTGGCATCAAACCAACCAGGCTTAGGTTTATTAGATTTACTAAGTTTCATAGACAATTCCTGCTTAATGTACTTTGAAATTGTCTCGAACCCACTGATAATGTATTTGTGCGTTGTACTTACATCTAAGATTTTTCTCAGGGGAAACCCAATACACCCTTGTAGGCTTGGGCAGTGTATGGTTCAAAACATAGGGTGCTACAAGGGACTTATTTCAAAAATGTTTTTTCTTGGTCAACGAGTGGTAACTCAATTTCACACTCTTAAGTATCCTCAGGATATCGGATTTGTTTCGAACACAGCATAAATGTATGGAAGGTGAAGATAAAACAGAGCAAGAGAAGGGATGTGTGTTTTGAATTAAATCTTTACTTAGTAAAAATGACACGGGATGAGAAAAACAAATTAATTCAAGCAAGGAAAGTCATGAACGAAGAAAGACAATATTTTTTCTATGGTTCATAACATTGAATATCAGCTCCAGATAATTCAAAACTAACAACCCAAATTAAACAATAAATAGTGGTTGTAAGTTGGCGTCTAACATTTTTGAAATAAGTCCCTTGTAGCACCCTATGTTTTGAACCGTACTTACATCTAAACACGCCTTGACCTCCTCTTTGCAATTTGTAATGCCCTTCCCTGTGAAAGTATTGGGGTTCAACGTGTCCCATTTTAGGGCATATCCATTTTACCCAGATACATTGAGGTTACCAATAAATACAGATGTTTGGTCAGTTATATTTCTCTTAGACCTAATGGATATGCTCAAAGGGAAATGGCCACTCACTGATATGTCATGTGTGACAAAATCCCTAGCTCTAGTAGCATACCTACAAGACATCAAAATAAAATCTATTGTTGAGGATTTTCCCTGCCCATTATAGGTGGAATTAAAAGGCACAGGGTTAGAACATAACAGATTTGCAAAACCCAAGTCTGTATCAAACATAATTTCATTTAGAATGTCCCCAGATGTATTATGTGCAAAATGCTGAAAGGAATGTTCCTTATCACATAATAAACCACAGCACCCACTATCTACATGGTCAAAAATATCACAATTAAAGTCTCCTCCCCATAGATGCACACTTCTCTTGGTGATGCAGCCTGAATATTAAGTACAATAGTGTTGATAGAGCTCTTTTTTTTATTTTTTTTAATTTTTATTGCAACTCAGAAAAAAAAACATTTACAGCAACGCAATCGCATACACATGAGTCATTCAGCGATACAGGAATTATCATTGCATAAAAAACATAATCATTATAATGCAAAACAGAATACGTGATAGGTTTATATATCCTGAGGCATTGCAGGTAAGAAAAGATTATTCTAGTTGAAGATAAATGAAGGAGTAAAAATAAAAAGAAGAGAAGAGACATATAGGGCGAGGGAACAGGTTTCATCAGGAAAATGGCCATCAGAGACCGAGAGGTCCCCAGATCCTTTCAAACCTCAATATTGACTTTGGACCCCTTAGTCTAGCTAAAGAAGATTCCATACCAAATATTTCATTTAACAAATCCCACCACTCAGCGATTAACGGGGGATTAGGGGAAATCCAGGCACGTGCGATTGTAAGTTTGGCGCAGGACAGCATGATAGTGATAATATCCTTATGTGGAGAGTTAATGATATTAATATCCAAAAGGACTGAGGAAGCTGTAAGTGATAAAAGGCAATTCCATTTTTGATTAATTATCTTACCCAAAATACTCCAGAACTCTAATAGCATTGGGCATAAGTACAACATGTGTACCAAGTCCGCTGCTACCAGCGCGCACTTAGGGCATTTAGTTTGTTCATTATTATTTGATAGATTTCCAGCCCATTTAGAAATTCTTTCTGGAGTGTGATAAAGCATGCAAGTTGTTCTAAATTGTTGGAGTCTTAAACTGGATGAAGAAACAGCATTGTTAATATTGCACAATGAATTGCTAATCATCGCCGTTGTGATGTTACTGTCTAGCATTTTGCTCCATTTTTCTGCTATTTTATTGCATTCAGTATTTTTATAGGTATTAAGACATTTATAGCCAGCACTAATTAACCCCTTTTTTTATATAAATAAATACAGTCCCAAATATACAAATCCGAGATATTAGAAAGTTTCATCTTTCGGATAAGAAAGTCATGTATCTGTATCTATTTATATCTCATGCAATCGGTGGCTTTATAAAGAAGTTTTAATGTATCAAAGCTCAGGAATCCTTGTGCTCCATATAAGTCTCCTAGTGTCCTTATACCAATTGATGACCAGGTGTTTATTGCACCAGTACTAAAAATTTCCGGAAGTCCCGGATTGCCCCACAGTGATAATTTAGGATGGAAAAAAGAAGTGTGACAAACGTCCAAGATATTCCGCCATATTTTAACTAAATCACTAGCGGTCTTAAACCTGACCCTTTTGAAGTAATTGGGATTGTTTACCCTAAAGAGAAACATATTTGAGTCCATGTCTAACTTAAAGTAAAAAAATAAAAATGATTGTCTTCAGCTATCAAATTAATTAGGCATTGGAGAAGTTCAATGAATGTTGACCAAAAATATAACTTAAAGTCCGGAAAGTTTATTCCCCCTACATCCAAAGGCCCTTTTAACAAAGCCATTGAGCGCCTTGCTTTACTGTAGCCCCATATAAAGCTGATAAATAAGCCATCCAATTTTTTAAAAAAAATAATTATTGAGAGCCAAAGGGATAGAGCGAAATAAATATAAGAATTTTGGCAGTATAACCATTCGTATCAGGTTGATTCTACCTATGATGTTTGAAGGGATCTTGTGCCATTTTTTTAATAGTATGCCCGTAGTTTTGAGTAGGGCTGCATAATTTATTTTGATTATACTCTTTATATTATCAGAGATTTGAACCCCTAGATAAGTTGCAGTCTGGCATAGACCTGCAGTTGGCAGCACTGGTTTATAGTTCGATACAATTTGAGTTTTATTTAGATTCAATTTATACCCGGAGATCTCTCCGAATCAATTGGCCTCCTCTATGATAACCTTCATTGCTTCTGTAATATCGGTGGAATAAATAGCAATATCGTCGGCATAAGCCGTAATTTTTAATATGTGAGGGCCAAACTCAAAAGGAGGAATATGGGGTTGAGAGTGCAAAGCAGATAGAAATGGTTCCATTGACAAGGCAAATAATAATGGTGAAAGGGGGCATCCTTGTCGGGTGCCCCTAGCTATTGAAAATGGAATTGATGTAATACCGGCATAGCTTATTTTTAGCTTTGGGGTTGTCATATAAAGATTGAGTCCATTTCTGAAATTTGCCACTAAAACCAAAATTAGTCATAACCTGCCAAAGGTATCTCCACCCCACTCGGTCAAAAGCTTTTTCTGCGTCCAGCAAAATCATGCCGAGTGGGGTGGATTCCTTGTCTGCAATATCAAAGGCAGTTATTGCCATGTTGATATGTGCCGTAGTATTTCTGCCCATTACAAAACTGTGTTGGTGCGGGCTGACAATTTTTGGTATATACGGGGCCAGCCGAGCGGCCAGTACTTTAGCAAATATTTTGGCGTCAGCATTGACCAATGAAATAGGGCAGTAAGAGCTTCAATTATCAGGTGGTTTCCCTTTTTTCAAAAAGAACACAAAATTAACCCTATTCTAGGAGCAGGGGGCTTTCCCATGGTCCCCGAAGTAATTGCTAACTTGTTGGAGTAGGGGAATCAATTCGTCCGAACATAATTTGTAAATCTGAATTGGTATTGTATCTTCACCGGAGGCTTTTCCGGATGGTAGAGAGGAAATCGCTTGTCTGATCTCCTGTTGGCTGATATTATTAGACAGTTGTTCCAATTCAAGGGGTTCAAATGTTCCTACAAAATAATCCAGGTATTTCTGAATAGCTGCTGAGGTGGGGCATACTTCTGGTGTATACAGCTTTTCGTAAAACAGCGATAATTGCTCTAGGATTTGAGATGGTTGGTCACATATTATATTATTAGGGCCGCTCATGTATTTTATCCGAGTGCTAGCCTTTTTATCCGCTATTATATAGGCGAACAGTTTCCCTACCTTGTCCCTGCTTTCATACTGCGAGAGACGTGTTTTATGTAGTTTTAAACAACTCTTTTCCCAGAAAATCATTTTAAGTCTAGCCTTCAAACACCCTAATTTTAGCCCTAATGTAGTCATATTTTCGGGGCACGAGCGGAGAGCATCAGCTAGTTGAAGTTCTGTATTCATAATATCGTTAACCATTATTTTGTCTCTCCTGCGACGCTCAGTGTTTTGTTGATATAAAAACTGCTGCGTGAACCTGCGAATACTAGCCTTACAGCCGTCCCACACAATGAGGCAAGTAGTAGAAATAATATTAAGCTCAATGAAATCTAGAATATGCAGTTTAAGTTGGGAAATGAATAGAGTATTTGTACACAAATGCCTGGGGAAGGAAAATGCTCGGGGCGCTGCGCGGTTCTCTTTGGTATCGCAAGAGAATAAGATGGGGTTGTGGTCAGAATTTATTAGTGGACAGAGTTCTATAGTACTGTCTTTCAGCAGGTTGTCTGTTGTCCAAACCATATCAATCCGTGTACAAAGCCTATGGGGAGCGGAATAATATGTGTTACCGGGCACGTTGGGGAAAGCACTGCGCCAAGCATCCTTGATGTTATGAATGCGACCAAGCTCTAATATGGCGGCGCGGGTTCCCCGCATTCGTTGGAATTAGTTGTGCTTGGTAGTGTCAATCTGATAATTCATTATATAGTTAAAGTCATCCATGATGACTAATTCCCCTTCCCACTGTAGTAATTCCATATTTAATTGATCAAAAATAAATGGCTCGTCAGAATTGGAACCATAAACCACACAGAGAACCAGATTGCATTTTCCGACGAATATTTGAGCTACAGCCCATCTGCCATTCTTATCACAAGCAGTTCTACATATCTCAGTTTTAGAGCGTTTGCCTTTTAGGATAGTGACCCCTCTTATTGAAGCATTAAAAGTGGAGCAAATAATCACATCATAGCCCAATTGACCAAGTAACTTCCTGTCTTTGTAGGCTATGTGCGTCTCAGACAGAAAAACAAAATTCGGATCATGGAGGGCTAATTCTTCCCTGACAAGTCTTCTCTTATTTCTTCTGTTTAAACCTGCAACATTCCATGTAAGACATTTTAAGCGCGCCATTTAAAAAAAAGAAATCAAATACGTCTTGTCATTCCATAAGGCTGAAGTGTTTAAAACAATATTTTTGAAGTGAAACCATAATTTCGGTATCTGAGTTGCTTTTCCCATAGGATACTGCACCCCACCCCACCAACCCCTCCCAACCTTTTATAATAACATTCCATTCAGTAGATTTGAGGAGGTAATGAGATCTATCAACAATAACACAATAGTGTTGATAGATCTCATCTCCTCTCAAACCTACTGAATGGAATGTTATTATAAAAGTTAACCACCAACAAACAAAGTGTCCTGTCTATATGAAGCGACATGATCTGATAGTTAGCGTCATTACCAATTAGAGCACATTTTTCCAAATTCAGGAGGTTCGACACATAAAAACATAAACCCCCTTGGCTCTGCCATGAGCTGATGGAATTGCAGGGGCATGAAAGGTTCTAAAGCCATTTAAATGTATGGTGTCCAGGATCCAAGTCTCTTGCGCAGCTAATACATCAAACTCCTTCACAAAATCAATCCAGGTATGATCTACCACCTTTGTTTTTAGCCCGGCCACATTCCAGAAACATAGCTGATGACCATTCCTCCTATCATCTCTCTTTGAAAGTATAGGCACTCCTGTGTTATTTATCAGTGGAGTTGACTGTAGGGACTGTTGATTCGATGGTCTAGTAAGTATCTCCGTATTACTGGGACAAATATTTCCCACTCCCTCCATAACATTCTCATTATAACCATAAATCTGTCCAATACTAGCCCTATTTGAATCTTCTATGGTAGTATCAGGCTGAGGTTCAAGTGACCTATCAGGGCTTAAGCTGATGAGAGTAGGTGAAAAGGCATGGTTCCTGGAATTATATGTGGTCAGTCAATCTACCTCTTCTAAATTATGAAGAGTCTCAAACCTATTGTGCACCTGAACATTATACTGTTGTTTATGATTTACTGGATGGGGGGGCTGTATGTACCATTGGATGGAAATCACATGTTGGTTGATAAAAATAGGCCAAGGGGAGAATGTTTATGCTGACTTGTGATATGGCCTGATCGCCCCCTAGACAGAATCATTTGCACAAACCGAGGGTAGACAAATGATAAAACCACACAGTCGCCGCTTAACCTATTTTGCCCAGGCCCTACCCAGCTTATCCTTCTTGCCATCTTAAATTCTGCAAATAATTTCTCAGAGTAACCTAACTTTGTGCCTGACCAACCAAGACTTTTATTTCTCAGTGAAACCCAGGAGTCTTCAATCCCCTGGGGCAGTGTCGGTATATTAGCTAAAGTCACACTGTATGGCGTGGCTGCCGGAGGAAGGTCCAGTGTGGTAGCTTTATGAGAAATTACCTGATTAGCCCATTTGGAATGCACTCCCAAATTATCCTTGTCAGCATTACCAAAGGTTGTGGGCCAAGATCTAATATTTTGGTTAATGGATACTTTTGATGGGGATTTGTCACACCAGAGCTCTGGTAGTTGAACAAATGTGGGGGTACAAGCGTATGGGATTTAGGCAGGGGATCAGACTGTGAAGAATTATCACTTGTTATACCATTACCTACAAAGAGCCGCTTAGACGTAATCCCCCCTGGTACAGCAGAGCTATTTAACAGGCCCACGTCGTCAGGATACTCTTTTTGCTTGGCCATTGATGACACCAAAACGTCTAACTTAGTGGCACTGGTGGACATAAATTCTCTAAAGACTCTAGTGTGAGTTTCACAGATTCTAATTCATTTTTAAAGGAATTTCCACTTTTCACAACCAAAATTCCCCTAGTCCTTGTTTTGTTTTAGATTGAATCTCTACTTTTTTTGCTAATCTATTAGAGGGTTTATGACTAGGAAATAACGCCTCAGAAACAGGATTCGCAAAGGGGATAGATATAAGTTTTACATTTCTTGGTTGTTTATCTGGTGGCTGTAACATGCTTTCCTGTTCACAGCCCGATATGGTCAGATGTATCTAAAACGCAACCATTTACTTTGCCTTCATTTCTTAGAGGGCTGATTTGAGGGGGCGGAACAGTGGATAAGCATTTAGACGGGCCTACTTCTGTGGATTCTGCAATGTTCTCTCCCTCTGTACTTAATTTCTCTGTATTAATTCCTTCCTCCACTGAGCTTGTTTTTCTATAGCGCCCACCGCCCCGGTCAGATAATTTAACAGAGTCTGCCTGGGGCCTACCACCCTACTTGTTTTGGATATACCTTGAGCATTCCTTTTCTCCATTTTTACCAAATATAGAGGGTCATTACGATGGAGGATTTTCCGCATCCTCCGGGCCGGCGGAAGCCACCGCCGGCCCGGAGGATGCGGAAAATCCTCTGCGGACCCACCAGGACCCACCGCCACATTAGGATGGCTGGTGGGTCATGGTTTAGGTCCGCAGCTTTTCTGCCGCGGCTGGCTTACAACCGCGGCGGAAAAGCACTAAAATGGTGACGGTGTCTCTCAGACACCGTCAGCCAGATTAGGATGTGCTTTTGAACATGCTTTTCCGCGGCGGCTTTTCCGCCGTGGAAAAGCATGTGTAACTGCACTGCGGGGGCCCGTTGCGGGCCCCCTAGGTGTAGTGGAGGGTGCACATGGGGCATTTGCGTGCACAATGCAGCAGGCACCGCACGGTGCCTGCCGCTTTGTGCACGCAAATGCTGTGCATGCTTTTTTAACATTGCTGCGGGTGCAGCTTGAAGCTCCACCCGCCGCAATGTTAAAATAGAGGATGTGACCGCCACCCAGGCGGTCACATCCTAATCTGCACAGAGGGAACGCCGCAGCCCATGCGGACGTTCCCTCATGCTCTGGGGTCGCGGACGGACTCAAGTCCGTCCGCAATCGTAATGACCCCCTAAGTGAGGCACTACACAAGTGAATTTCAAAACACAGAAGTCATAAGCTCTCTTATACAAGTCACGCCCACCTCCCAAACAACAGTAAAAAAAAGGGGGTGGTGATGGACGGAGCATCTGAATCAATCAAACACTCACACCCAGTCAAAAGATCTGGGTTTAATCCATCACCGTTCTTTAGCCCACTCTGCCACCCCAGTTCAGACATGGCTATATGCAAATCAGTCTGAACCTGTGCCTCATGGGAACAGTCCAGCCCGAACTGCCAAGCCATGTCTTCCCTGGACTGGAAACAAGCTTCCGAGGACCGGTTTCTGGCATTCCAGCCGTCTTCAGCCCGGCTTGCTTGAATCCAGTGGCAAAGTGAGCAAGGGACTCACGTCTGAGCATACCCTGCCACACTTATGGCGGCCAAAGGTGGTACAAAAGGGGTGGTGATGGACGGAGCATCTGAATCAATCAAACACTCACACCCAGTCAAAAAATCTGGTTTTAATCCATCACCGTTCTTTAGCCCACTCTGCCACCCCAGTTCAGACATGGCTATATGCAAATCAATCTGACCCTGTGCCTCATGGGAACAGTCCAGCCCGAACTGCCAAGCAATGTCTTCCCTGGACCGGAAACAAGCTTCAGAGGACCGGTTTCTGGCATTACAGACGTCTTCAGCCCGGCTTGCTTGAATCCAGTGGCAAAGGGAGCAAGGGACTCACGTCTGAGCATACCCTGCCACACTTATGGCGGCCAAAAGTGGTGCAAAAGGGGGTGGTGATGGACGGAGCATCTGAATCAATCAAACACTCACACCCAGTCAAAAGATCTGAATTTAATCCATCACCGTTCTTTAGCCCACTGCCACCCCAGTTCAGACATGGCTATATGCAAATCAGTCTGACCCTGTGCCTCATGGGAACAGTCCAGCCCGAACTGCCAAGCAATGTCTTCCCTGGACCGGAAACAAGCTTCGGAGGACCGGTTTCTGGCATTCCAGCCATCTTCAGCCCGGCTTGCTTAAATCCAGTGGCTGCTTAGAGCCTGCAGCTTCCGTCCTTTAATAATCCTCGGTTTCACCAGATTAAAGTCCATAGAAACAGTCTTAGCTGCCCCATGCACGTTGACCATATCTGTAAAAGATTTTGACAAGTTCTTACTGAACCAAAGGGCCAAAAGATGTACCCCAGCCCGGCTCTGTGGAGTTGTAGCATCCTCCATGGAGCGTTTGTAAAGTGCTACAGTGCTATCAGGGTTCAGGGTCCAGGGAAAAGTGCAGTATGCAAAAGCATTGCAGAGTGGTCTCCCACGTTGCACGACCAGCTCTGTGGTCTTGTAGCATCCTCCAGGGAGCATCTGTGAAGTGATAATTTTGTGTTAATAATATAACATAGCCCAGCCAGGACTATTATGTACAGTCACAATGTCAAGAACAAAGCGTGGCTCCAGTACCAAAAGAAATACACATGTGAGCTCTGTTTAGATTTGTAGGAACAGCAATGTCAAATATACATGCGCCGAGGACCTCTGTATTGGTTTAATCTCACCGCATTCACTGGCGAAGTCTACAGTAGCAGTCCCAGAAAAGCACCAGTTCAATAGCCCAGTGTGAACTGTGCTAGTAGAACTCTCTGTTGAGCACCCATGCCCACGAAACAAACAGGACCACCCGCCATGAGGCAGCAACGTCTCTCCAGTGCGGGCACTCGGAAAGCAAGACTCCCGGGGATCCAGGCGAGCTTCCACGCTCGCAACTGATGGAGCGGACTTTCAGAATTATTTCTGAATAAAAGTTTGTGGCAAATGAAACTCCCATGATTTTATTTTTTTAATGAGTGTTGCATGATTTGCACTTTTTGTACCGACTCAACCTAGAGTAATATGCACCAACATAAACATGCGGGTTTAATCATTTGTGCTCTTGTCATGTTTGTCATTCTGCTTTGAATAATACATTTACTTTGTCCTTTGTTTTGTCATATATTAACTGCGTCTGTTTTAAATATTAGCATGTGCATTCTTTAAAATGGGCTTTTGTTTATGTTATGTCGTCTCATGTGTTTGTGTTTGTTTATTCTTTTGTATGCAAAATTAGGTAACTTAGACTAATGGGTTAATTGTAGTAAAGGGGGTGGGTAACAGAATAATTATAATTTCTTAAATTAATTATTGTCTTGTGTTTCCTTGCATACTAGACTCACGCTAAAGAGGCCTGTGGCCTATTTATAAAATGGATGTCCGAAGGTTTGCCAAAAGTGGGCCTTGCACAGCAACGATTGAATGTGGAAATGTGTTTTCTACAATAATTCTTAGAAAATGGCTCGTAAACAAGGCTGTGTGGAAGCTAAGGACATTTGGTTCAGATTTCATGGTCAAGGACAGTTAAGACGCTCATCGGCGGAAAGGCTTGGACGGACGAAGGAAGTTATGAAAAAGTTTTGTCAAATGTTGCTACCTTCGGAAGCCAGTGGCACGTAAAAATAATGAACAATGCCGCTCTTGAAGGAACGTAACTCTTGCTATGCGAGAGTCATATGACTTCATCAGGAGATGTCCTGGACCAATCATATTACATCTTGCTCGAATATTTGTATTCTTTTAGTTAGTTTTAGATAGGAAAAAGGTATAAGAATTACCCCCTTGCTAAGAGCACTGTTCGTTCGTTCCTGTGCTCCAGAAGTGCTGCCGGACTCTTGTTACACGTAAGATCCTTTTAGACTTTACTTTTTCCCATTAGGGTTTTTCCTTAGCTAAGTTAGGGAAATAGGGCTTTAGAGAAATAATCTAAATGTTTGATTATTTTCTCATGCTGAGTTTGGTTTGAACTGCCAGACAAATGTGCCTTTTAATAAATAATTCTGCTTAATAAAATTTGCTAATAAAAGAGTTTTCGCATTAGAAAGCATTTTGCTTTAAAATAAAGTTAATAAAAATAGATTTTGAAATGACAAGCTGGTCTTGTTTGTTTCTTTGAGTTACCATTAGTTAATCCATTGCCTATGATTTTGACTTAATTAAATGTTTTATATCATGTTTGATTAATTAGGTCATATGATTCAGTAGGTCAATTCATGTCTCGGTCATTTATGGGCCTAGTGTTAAATTTATTAATTATGGTGAGTATCGTGGTGTAGAGTTGTTCTATTCGAGACAGAATTTCTCTTGGCCCGTTGGATCAAATTCCTGGTATCAGAGTTCGGTTACTATGGTAACATACATGTTACATGGTAATTACATAGGATACATGTTTAACACACGTTAAGTTTTGTCTAGTTGTTATTTGTGGTTGAAAGGTTTTTCCAGCAGTGTGAAAAGCCTATATGCCGGCAGAGTAGTGTGACAGGTGAAGTTACACAGTTCATTTGTTCTGTTTCAAACTAGTGGTACAGAAATATCTCTAAGTGTTGTGGGCGTACAACACAAGTTTAGGGATTTAGGTATGATAGATTGCATGAATAGTGAGGTTTGCCTATGAAATCGTAGCTCCGAGTATAGGGACTAGGAGCCCGTTTTAAAACTCGTTGTGAAAAGAGTAGTAGGAGTTTTTCCGAGCTTGTGTGAAGGGTGAAGTAGCATTGTCTATTCTTACTAGAGTATCTGGAATTCTATTGGTTAGTTAAAGTCTACCGAAGATTTCATGTTTGCATGGATAGGTTTCTCTCGTATGAAAATTGAAAAATTGTTTTTGTGAAAATAGCGTTGTCTATTTCACAGGAGTGAATTCTTGAATGTTTGATAAAACTATCACTTTGTTAGCGAAACTGACAAATGGTTTGTTTTTCTGTAGTTATTAACTGAAATTCATTGAAAAGAATTGTTTAAAATGGCGCTGTGAAAATATTTTGTAAGGGAGGGGTGAGTTTACGGAGTGACACTGACATGCGCAGCTTCGCTTCAGCGGCAGTGTACGTCACATGGTTCGCGCTGTGATTGGTTGACATACATCACAGCAAATACGCTGATTGGCTCACGTGATCAAACTGAGCTGTTAGCTGATTGGTCATTTCTGGAAACTGGTCTTTCATTGGTTGAGCAAGGTGGTGACGTAGCTCAACCTGATTGGCTTGTTGGTGAGTTTCGCGCACGGATTGGTCAGAGCAGCGGAACAAAGGAAAAATATTTACGATCTTTTCTAAATTATACGATTTGATTTTAAAACATGAGTTATTGGTATAAGGAAGAGAAAAAGCCTTCATGGTTTCAGAAAATTAAAAATGTATTTAATCCTGACAAGAAAATTGAAGCGCGTGGTGGAAAATTACTTCATAAGTATAAAACACCCGCAGCATATATGGAAGGAGAATATGGTTATCATACTGCTCTCTGGTTTGAAAATTGGATGCAATACACTAGAGGGGATGGTGTTTTAGCCTGGCCGGAGGATGGGTCATTAAATGTTAACGTTTTAAGGAACTTAAGAGAGAAAATGATGGCTCTTTCACCAAAACCTAGACCCACTCAATTTGAAGCCTTAGTTGAATGGGAAATTGAAATGATGGAGCTTGAGCGAGAAAATTGGGGAGCACCAAGAAGTTTATATAGGGAAACCCACCAAGATAAAGTGCGACGTTGGAGGAAAGAAGACATGCATGAAGGATTGTATCCAGTTTTGGAGATGGTTGTAGAATCAGGTCAAAAGAATTCTCAGAAAAAAGGTCATTTAGATCAAGAATTAGATGATGCAGTTTTAGAAGACATGTTTAATAGTCCTCCACCGTATCAGTCAGGTTGTTCACATTTTATTCCAAGGAGTGTTCCAGATATTTCTCCTAGTGCACCTAGGGAAATTGAAGATTCACCCAGATTTATGAAATTACCTGATAGAGGGAGATCGAAAAGTAAAACGAATTCTCCAAGAGAAAATTCTAACTCGAGAAATAATTTCCCGAGAAATGATAAAAAGACATTGCCTGAGGAAATTCCAAATATAACAGATTATTTTAAAGCAAAGGGAGAATTAATTCAACAATTAACAAAAGGCATGGAAGCAGTGACAGTTCCAGTTCCAATTGGTCCTGTTGTACCAGTTTTTGATCAGAGTGAGAACAGGCATTCTGTGATAACGAATCCTTTAAATGCAGAAATTCAGAAAGTGGCTGAAAAATGTTATTCTGAGTTAACAGAAATTCATAAAGATAAAACAATGCCAAATTTAACTTTAAATCAAGGATTGTCAAATGTCACACCATCAGCTGCAGAATCAGATTCTGGCTCTATAAATAGAACAACTTGATGTTGCAAAATTAAAAGCAGATTTAGAAGAGTTAATTATTGGCACAATTGGTACTGACTGTTTGAAGCAATATCAGGATGATGAACTGCTTTTTATTTGCAAAAGTATTCAGTGGAAAACTAAGAATAAATATGAACAGTTTGAAGAGGTGGCTGCTGAATTGGAAATAGATTTAACTCGCCAGAAGCAAATACAAAAACATTACAGAGTGGATTTTTCTGAAAAAGATATAGAGAATCTAAATACTACAGGCAGAATAACCCCTATAAAAGAATTGATTGTGTAAATGGACAAAGAAAAGAGAAGAAGAAAAGAGAGACAGGGGAGAAGTTTTTGGTGAATTTCCGATGAGGAAAATAGCTGGTGGGGGTTATGTTCATGTTCCATGGACAAGACAGGATATGTTACTGTTCACGAATGATTTTCCTCGGCTGAGAGAAAAGCCAGTGGAATGGTATCGACAGGTTGACAGATTTATTAAAGTTTCAAAAGTTCTGTGGATTGATCTTGATGGTTTCTTTGACATTGTTGTCCCGTTAGATCTTTGGACAGATTGTAAAATTTTTGTTGGTTGGCCGAAAGAGAAACCACAGCGGCATAAAGTAACAGGCGCTCCTTCAGACATTGTCATGGATTTCTATGACCAAGTAATTGTTTGGCTGAAAGACAAGATTCCTGCAAAAGAAGTAGATTGGGTTAAAATTGACAGAACTAACCAGGAACCAAAGTAATCAGTTCATTCTTATTATGAAAGATTGCTCCTGGTATTTAAACAATACAGTGGCTATGAAAAATTAAGTGAAAGTGACATGAGCCACTTTATTTACAGGTTTGTTTATGGCCTGAGACCTGAGATAGGGGATATGATTAGGACTGGAATAGTTGGTTGGCAAGCACTTTCAGTTGATGACATCCTGAGAAAGGCAAATTATTGCAGTGATGAGTTAGATGCAAAGCAAAAGAAACTCAAGGAAAAGGCAATGTGGGCACAAGTGAAGGTAGTTGAGCAGCAGATAGCAGCATTAGAAAATAAAAAATTTCAGCAGAACCAGAATCCAGGCAAGTTCAAAGAGAACTTTACAAATAAGCCAAAATGTAATATAAATATCGAAGAGCTAAAACAAAAGTTGCCTTGTTTTAATTGCGGCAAAATTGGACACTGGAAGCGTGAGTGTAAAAATCCTCCCAGAAATTTAAAAAAAATCATCATTAAATCCACAGATGCAGAGTGATATAAATCAGCAGCAACAGCTTCAGCGACAGTTAAAGGAAATAAGTCAGCAGCAACGGCTACAGCGACAGTTAGCAAATCAGCAGAACCAATTGATTCAGCAAAACCAGATTCCACAGCCACCTTTGCCAAATTGCATGAATACACAGAGATACAATCCAGAGACGGGTTTCTGTGGAGCTGAACAGGCAAAAAGATTGCAAAAAGTAAATGTGTCAAATGTCTCTCAACAATTTTGGTTAAAAGAAAACGAGAGCAGTGACTCAGAGGATTACTCATGACGGTGCCTGAGGGGGGAAGAGGAGTGTGTGCTTGGAGCCACTCTTGAGGTAGATCAGTCAGGTCCATTTGTAAATGGTAAAGTGAATGTCAAAGATATCACTTTTCTTGTGGACACTGGTGCTACCCATTCTACTGTTAGATCAGTGGAAATTGAAAATCTTCCTCTCTCGGGTGATTCTATCCAGGTAGTTGGTGTAGCTAATCAGCAGATTAAAACAAATCTGACAAAACCTGTAGATGTAGAAATAGGAAATTACAAAGACAAACATAGATTTGTTGTCTGTAACAGCAGTCCTGTTAACCTTTTAGGTTGGGATCTGCTATGCAAGATGAATTGTAAAATGTACTGTTCACCAGAAGGTATTGAGCTTCAAACTTTAGAAGAAGATGGTTTGTACAAATTGACACTATTAATGGTTGATGAAGAAAATAAAATGTTTCCTGCTTTTGATAAAAATAATTTACCAGAGGAACTGAAAGAGACAGTGAATCCGAAAATTTGGGATCTAACTGGGGATGAAATGGGTTTAATGAAACATTTGGATCCAGTAAAGATTACTGTGAGACAGGGAATATATTTTCCAAACATTCCCCAGTACAAGATGAAACCTGAAACAATTGAAGGTGTAATTCCTGTAATTGAAAAATTAATTAAGCAAGGTGTTTTGAGAGAAATTGAAAGCAGCCCATGTAATTCACGATTATGGGCATTAAAAAGCCAAATGGAACGTACAGAATAGTTCAGGACCTGAGAAAGGTTAATAAGATAGTTGTTCCTTGCTGTCCAGTTGTACCAAATCCAGCGGTAATTCTATATCAGATTCTGCATGATGCAGAATGGTACACAGTCATTGACCTGTGTAATGCCTTCTTTACAGTTCCATTGCATCCAGATAGCCAGCAGATTTTTGCATTTCGGTTCCAGGATCGCATATTAGCATGGTGTCGTATCCCTCAAGGGTATACTGAGAGTCCATCTATCTTTAATCAGTTATTGAAAAACTCCCTGGAAGATTTAAAGTTACCTGGAGAGTAAACATTAGTCCAGTATATTGATGACCTCCTAATTGCAGGAAAAACAAGAGAAAATTGTGTGACTGACACCATTACACTTCTGAATTGCTTGGCAGATGAAGGGCATAAAGTGTCACCTGCAAAACTACAGTTTTGCAAACAAGAGGTTAAATACCTTGGTCACAGAATTGTAAAAGGAATTGGACAAGTGACAATTGAGAGAATAAAAATGATTCGAGCAATACAACCACCAACAACTCAAAGACAGATCAGGATGTTTCTAGGAATGGGTGGTTAGTGTCGTCAATGGATTTGTGGGTTTTCAGTAATTGCGAAACCTTTACAAAGATTAACAAAGGCAGACATTAAGGACTCAATTGTTTTGACAAAAACAGAATTGGAGGCTTTTGAAAAGCTAAAGAAAAGTCTCTGTGAAGCACCAGCATTGGGTATGCCGGATTATGATAAGGAATTTGAACTGTACTGCAGTGAAAGGGAAGGTTGTGCTTTGTCAGTTCTCATTCAGAAACATGGAAAGATGAGAAAACCTATAGCTTACTTTTCAGCTGTTCTTGATCCTGTTGCAAAAGCATTGCCAGGTTGCTTAAAAGCAGTGGCTGCAACAAGTGTAAGCCTTGAGCAAAGTGAAGGGATCATAATGGGGTTCCCTGTAAAAGTATATGTACCTCATTCAGTTGAAACACTTCTTACCAGAAGTAAAACACAACACCTGTCAAGCAACAGATTGACAAAATATGAAAAAGTTATTCTGGGATCAGATAATGTATCTATAGCGAGATGTCTTAATCTCAATCCAGCTACACTTTTGCCAGATAATTTGACTCCTGATGATGATGATGTGGATCATGAGTGTTTGGATGTTTTAGAATACTGTACCAAACCCAGAAAAGACATTAAAGATGTGCCTTTACCAGAGTCAGACATTGTTTACTTTGTTGATGGCTCTTGTTTGAGAACGGATGAGGGCATTCTGAGAGCAGCATATGCAGTCTGCACAGTTTCTGAGATAGTTGAAGGTTCAACTCTTGAAGGAATTCATTCAGCACAAATAGCAGAATTAGTTGCTTTAATTCGTGCTTGTGAAAAAGCTGCAGGAAAAAAAGTTACCATAGTGACTGACAGTCAGTATGCATATGGCGTAGTCCATGATTATGGTCAGCTCTGGTCTCAGAGAGGTTATTTAACCTTTGCAGGGACTCCAATCAGAAATGCAAAATTAATTAAAAGACTAATCGATGGCATTCAGTTACCAGAAAAAATAGCTGTGGTTAAATGTGGTGCACATAAAAAAGGTCAAGATTACATTACTAAAGGAAATGCCTTTGCAGATGAGACTGCACGATACTGTGCAAAGAACAATCGTTCACTTAATCGGGGAAAGGATAATGAGCATGTAATGAACTCTCTCTTGCTAATATCTGTGGTAGAAACATGGCAGAGAGTAAAAGACTTACAAGATGAGGCAAATGATGAGGATAAAAGCACATGGCTCAAGGATGGTAGTAGACAGCAGGAGGAAGATGGAATTTGGGTTTACAAAGATGGAAGACCTGTTATGCCTAATTGCATGATTGCTGACATGGCACGAATGTACCATGGACCAGGTCACTTAGGAAGAGACACAATGATCAGACAATTCAGGGAGACTTGGTATAATCCAAAATTTATTGCACAGTCGCTTTGCCAACGTTGTTTGATCTGCCAGCAAATCAATCCGAACAGAAAAACAGTTGTAAGCATGGGAACCATAGGTCGGGAGGGTGGTCCTTTTACCAGGTTACAGATGGATTTCATTGACATGCCACAACACAATAAGCTCAGGTATGTGCTTGTGATTGTCTGTTTGTTTTCAAGATGGGTGGAAGTGTTCCCAACTTGTCACAATGATTCAATCACTGAGGCAAAATTGCTTTTGAGGGAGATCATACCTAGATATGGTTTTCCAGTAACTATTGAAAGTGATCGTGGTACACATTTTGAAAACAGACTGAATTAATTTGTGAAGCATTTGGGATCAAACAAAAGTTATACTGTGCTTAAAGACCAGAAGCATCAGGTGTCGTTGAGCAAATCAATGGCACAATCAAAAACAGAATTTCAAAAATGTGTTTAGCTACAGGAATTAAATGGACTGATGCTCTTCCACTTGTTTTGATGTCTTTGAGAAGTAGTCCAGATAAGAAAACAGGTCTTAGCCCTCATGACATTCTCATGGGAAGAGTAATGAGACAGGCTTATATTCCAGTTGGAAAGTTGCTAGCAATTAATGATAGTGCAATTTTAGACTACTGTAAGCAACTCTCTGATGTAGTAACCTCTGTATTCCATCAGGTGGGAACAGATGTGATTTCAAAAGAAAAGGAGCAGGTTCCTGATCTTTTGCCAGGAGACTGGGTCAGAACAAAGGTTCATCGTAGGAGGAACTGTTTGGTACCCAGGTGGCAGAAAGCAAGGCAAGTGATTTTGGTCACAACTAATGCCGTCAAGTGCAGAGGTTTAAAAAGGTGGGTGCATGCAAGTCATACCATTTGTGTACCTGCACCTGATAACCCTGACGAAGACAGTGACGAGACTACAGCAGATTCAGATTCAGAAGAAGAAGAACCTGAAGATCCAGATTCTGAAGATCGACAGAGAAGTCGACATCTGGAAAATTCAGAAGCAGATCAAGCATCAAAAGAAAAATATCTAGACATCGTTGTTCTTGATTCAGAGAATGATGAAGATGCTCTAGAAAAGAAAACTGAAATAGAAACTGTGTCAGAAGAGGTTCAAGATCAGGAGAGTATTGAAAAGCAGATTGGAAGCTCTGAAAGCAGGAACGGGAAATCTGGAACTGGGAAGTTAGAAGTAATTCCAGAAGAATAGGACGAATTGCCAAGTACCAGCTACAGAGACGTTGTTCCTAACGGAGTGAAGCTGCCGAGTAAAGAAGTTCCTGGATTCAGAAATGAAATCTCTGAAACTGATTTGGATGACAGTGATGAAGAATCTGAAATAAGAAAATTCAGAAAAAGAGCTTGGAAAGCTGAGTGTAATGAAATTGAGCCTTAAAAGAAACTCTTGAGAAAAGGTGATGTTTGGCCGAAAGAAGACTTGAAATTCAAGCTCGTTAACAGATCGAAAGAACAGGTCAACACAATTTCTAGTCAAAAAGGTGAATCAGATAAAAAAGAACAAGTTGGAAAGAAAATTGAAGTTATTAACAGGAAAAGCAAGAGGCCATTGAAACCAAATCAGAAGTACAAGTCTCCGGAGTGGGCCTACATAATAATTCCACCAATAGTTGAGGTTAGCAGTAGTAGTCAAGAAGATTTGGAAGAAAATTGTGACAATGATTGAGGTTTAGTTACAGTTGAGATTTGCTTTTGGCATAACGCTGAAGAAATTGTGTTAGGTGACACAAGGTCGAAGAAATTGTGTTAGCTGAATACTTTCATGGACGCAAGGTCGAAGAAAAGCTGTTAGAGGGTTACTAAAAAAAAATTTAAAAGGGGAGGGTGTGTTTGGTGTGTTACATACTAATTTAGTAAAATTTTGTTACATACTAATTTAGTAAAATTTCAAGTTTTACATTTTTGTTTAGTTTAAGTTGAGTAAAGATGCCTAATGCTGATAATTCTAGGTGTGCAATTCTTAGGAGATGTTGCAAAATGTCTTCTATTTGTGTAATTTTAATCATTTTAATTTGGTAGTTTTAGCAGTCATTTTCCCTTTTGGCATTAATAGGGAGGATTATAAAATAAATATGACAAGCAAAGCTGAATCAAAACAAGCTGATCATGATGTTGCAGGCAAAACTAACAGAATCATTGAGCATAAACCAGATATCCATCAGGACAGATCTGTTGGAGATTTTTCTACTAATTTATTTTCCAGACTCCTATCGGAGTATGTTAGAGTCATGGATGTTAAGGATTGCTATGTATGTGTTAAGCTTCCTACTTCAGTTTCTGAAGGGGTCAAGTATAATATGCTTCCCCTTACTTATGGAATAACATGCAGTGTTATATCAAGCTTGTTCTATCAAACTGGACGTTTGGAATACTATTATTCAGATTTTGATGACATTTTTGCTAACCTGAAAATTGCGCATAGTCTTAACAAAGTTAGACCTGCTAAGCAGATGAGGGAATTCTTCCTGGTAACAAATGAACTTACATATGAGTATGCTTACAAGAATAATTTAACTTGCAAAATGAGAGATGAAGAAAGATCTTTCCTTGATCAGGTTGAGGAGAGGAGAGCAATTTATAAGAGGAATGAAATGCTGAAACAAACTAAATCCAAGTTTTGGCAGATAGAGTACGAGAAACTTAATGGCGAAAACAGATTTGCTGCTATTCATATAGATGAACCAGTTAGTTGGTAAGCTTTGCATTAGAAGAGATAACACCCTTTACGACAATTATTTTGTCGGTGCTAGTCAGTGTGAGGACACCTACAGAATTGTTGGGGGTTGGGGATTTAAAGGTGGTAAATACCCAATTTTCCCAGGAATTTATTTTGTTTGTGGAAACAAAGCATATTTCAGCCTCCTGACCATTGTAATGCACATGTTACCTTGGTCTTGTCTTTCCTAAAATTTTTCATGTTGACAGAAATGGAGAAGGATCATTTGAAATTGGCAAACACCTGAATAGATTCAAAAGAGAAAGCTTTTCAGAAATCATGGGAGATATATTTGGTACAATAATTCCTATGGTGGGAATTACTCTGAATGCAAAATAAAATCAGAAAGGTTTCTACAATTGTTGACAGGTTGTCCACTGATACTGCAGGTGGTTTCCAGTTGGTCAATACAGAGCTCATTGCTACCAGAAGCATGGTTATGCAAAATCGGCTTGCTTTAGACATCCTGTTAGCAAAAGAGGGAGGAGTCTGTGGGATTGTGCATGTTCAGCATTGCTGTACATATATCCCAGATAAAAGTCAGAACATTGAATTACTAATTAAGAATATAACAGAATTTAATTCGGAAATAGAACCCATGAAAAGTGACAGTTTTTCTGAACATTTGGCAAAAGGATTTGGGGCAATCAAGGAGTGGTTTGCTGACATTGGCAGTTCAATCATTGTCAAAGTGCTTTACCCTGTAATAGTTATTGTTATAGTGACACTTTTGTAAAAAAATCAGTTGCATGATTCACAAGAGAAAGAAGCATGTGAGGGAGAAAAAGAGGATTTATAAACTCAGAAAAGCTCAGGAGAAGGAGATAGAAATGGATGAGTTCCGCAGGGCTCAATATGAGAGTTCCAGACAGACTGATGAAACAGGAGTTTATATTTACTAATACAGAGAGAGATCATTATATGACATTTCTAAAAAATAAAATTTAGTATACATTTTTGGGTTTATTTGGTGATTTTTAAATCACCAGATGAGGGAGTTGATGGAGCGGACTTTCAGAATTATTTCTGAATAAAAGTTTGTGGCAAATGAAACTCCCATGATTTTATTTTACTAATGAGTGTTGCATGATTTGCACGTTTGTACTGACTTAACGTAGAGTAATATGCACCAACATAAACATGCGGGTTTAATCATTTGTGCTCTTGTCATGTTTGTCATTCTGCTTTGAATAATACATTTACTTTGTCCTTTGTTTTGTCATATATTAACTGCGGCTGTTTTAAATAATAGCATGTGCACTCTTTAAAATGTGCTTTTGTTTATGTTATGTCGTCTCATGTGTTTGTTTATTCTTTTGTATGCAAAATTAGGTAACTTAGACTAATGGGTTAATTGTAGTAAAGGGGGTGGGTAACAGAATAATTATCATTTCTTAAATTAATTATTGTCTTGTGTTTCCTTGCATACTAGACTCACGCTAAAGAGGCCTGTGGCCTATTTCTAAAATGGATGTCTGAAGCTTTGCCAAAAGTGGGCCTTGCACAGCAACAATTGAATGTGGAAATGTTTTTTCTACAATAATTCTTAGAAAATGGCTCGTAAACAAGGCTGTGTGGAAGCTAAGCACATTTGGTTCAGATTTCATGGTCAAGGACAGTTAAGACGCTCAGCGGCTGAAAGGCTTGGATGGACAAAGGAAGTTATGAAAAAGTTTTGTCAAATGTTGCTACCTTCGGAAGCCAGTGACACGTAAAAATAATGAACAATGCTGCTCTTGAAGGAACGTAACTCTTGCTAGGCGAGAGTCGTATGACTTCATCAGGAGATGTCCTGGACCAATCATATTATGTCTTGCTCGAATATTTGTATTCTTTTAGTTAGTTTTAGATAGGAAAAAGGTATAAGAATTACCCTTGCTAAGAGCACTGTTTGTTCGTTCCTGTGCTCCAGAAGTGCTGCCGGACTCTTGTTTCACGTAAGATCCTTTGAGACTTTACTTTTTCCCATTAGGGTTTTTCTTTAGCTAAGTTAGGGAAATAGGGCTTTAGAGAAATAATCTAAATGTTTGAGCATTTTCTCATGCTGAGTTTGGTTTGAACTGCCAGACATATGTGCCTTTTAATAAATAATTCTGCTTAATAAAATTTGCTAATAAAAGAGTTTTCGCATTAAAAAGCATTTTGCTTTAAAATAAAGTTAATAAAAATAGATTTTGAAATGACAAGCTGGTCTTGTTTGTTTCTTTGAGTTACCATTGGTTAATCCATTGCCTATGATTTTGACTTAATTAAATGTTTATATCACGTTTGATTAATTAGGTCATATGATTCAGTAGGTCAATTCATGTCGGTCATTTATGGGCCTAGTGTTAAATTTATGAATTATGGTGAGTATTGTGGTGTAGAGTTGTTCTATGCGAGACAGAATGTCTCTTGGCCCGCTGGATCACAACTGACAAAATACAAGAAGAAAACAAGAAGTGCGTGTGAAAGGCAACAGCCTCTCTCCAGTGCCGAGAAGGGCAGAAAGGAGTGCAGGCAGCGAGTCCAATGGACGCGACAGAAGCCCTCCCGCCAGTCTCCCAGCAGGAAACGGGCACCCACACGGCAACAGACCAAAAGCGGCTCCCTTTGTCAGAGAAAACTAGCTTCCTGACTTGATTTTCTAACCTCCTCCTGAGTTTCACTTAACTGCTTCTGCAACCCTTCTAAAACAGACGACAAAGCCTTAACATCCATACCGTCAGCCGTTCTGGTCAGGCGAAGTTTTATAGTGGTCACTTCAATTTGTCGAAAACCGATACCTGAACTTGTGCCTCCACAGGATCAGAAGCGCCGAGTTGGACTGTATGATGCTGATTTCCCAACTTCCTAACTCAAATGCGCGCCAGAATGACTATCTGCTTGCAGTGGGGAGGGGGAAAGGGGAATGGGAAGATAGAGAGACTGCCACAGCAGTGCCTAAACTGGAGGTCTTCAATTCTGGTCTCCTAGCACCTGTAATTGCAAACACAATTATATGTATACAACATCTACTGAAGAATAGATTTACTTCTACACTGAATACTTTTTTTAACTTTCTTATACCTGTTTACGCTGTGAGCTTGCTTCTCTCTTTTATGTTTGTAAGTTAGTCTTTTTAATAGCTTGTCCTCAGCCACACTAATTCCTCTTTTCTTCTTGCTCTAGGGGAAGGTGGTGGTACTGCACAGTTAAAGTTGGTAAGTAGAAAAAAATATATATATATATATTTGTATTTACTTGAAGTCTTCTGGTCACGCGCAGCACTGTTAGTGAAGCGTGGTTAAATGTGGCTAAATAATCAGAGTCTATGGCGCAAGTAGTTACACTGACTGGAAACAACCTATACTGCGCTATTTGTTTGTAAGAACAATTAGTCTCATTGCTCTGTAGAAGTATAGTCTTTTGTCTCACTCTTGATTCATTCAGCTTTGACAAATTATTACTCACTACAAGAAGAGTAGAATTCACAAAGTCCTTAAGCTGATTAACTTTCCAAAATTCTGAAAAGGTTCCTGACCATATGCTGACAAACTGCAGTGAAGAACAGCTGAGAGAGCCCCAAGACGAGGCACTCTCACTGTCCAAGAAATACCCGATTATTCCCTTGACGGCAGCCAAAGGAAAACCGGTACCAATATCTCTGAAGATTCAGAAGATTGACTGAACACTGGAAATGCGAGTGGAAATAAACCTTGCAAATATTCTCGACTGGAACTGAAGCGCTGTTCGAAGAAACGCTGCTTCCCTCGAACAGAAGACAGTTGAAGTGCAATGTGCCACAGGTGTGCAAGCACAATAACTGGCAGTTCCAGGATAAACAAGCAGAAAGACTAGAAAGCTAATGTCGCGTGCAGTGTAAATCGCCATCTTGAAGTTGCCGCTAATGAGAGTTTTTGCCATTCAATATTCTCGACTGGAACTAAAGCACTGTTCGAAGAAACGCTGCTTCCCTCAAACAGAAGACAGTTGAAGTGCAATGCGCCACAGGTGTGCAAGCACGATAACTGGCAGTTTCAGGATAAACAAGCAGAAAGACTAGAAAGCCAACTTTGCGTGCAGTGTAAATCGCCATCTTGAAGTTGCTGCTAATGAGAGTTTTTGCCATTCAATATTCTCGACTGGAACTAAAGCACTGTTCGAAGAAACGCTGCTTCCCTCAAACAGAAGACAGTTGAAGTGCAATGCGCCACAGGTGCGCAAGCACGATAACTGGCAGTTCCAGGATAAACAAGCAGAAAGACTAGAAAGCCAACTTCGCGTGCAGTGTAAATCGCCATCTTGAAGTTGCCGTTAATGAGAGTTTTTGCCATTCAAGCAGCAGAATGAAAACGTCTGGCCACCAACTGACTCCACCCTAATGAACCTAGTCTGATCCCTAAACTCCGCTTAAATCTATAAACAGATGGAAAGCGTTTTAGTTTACAGTAAGGCTGCTCAGACCTGAAAGCTGCCTCGGATTGCCTCCTGCCATCGGTCAGAGCTCACAGTAAGACAGTGGACCCTAGTATTCGAAAAATCAGGGTGAAAATATACATACGCTAAATAGCCAATATGTTCCTTGTCCAGCCGGACAGGAATTTATTTTACAAGTTAAAAAAATAAAAATGAATCAGCGGTAATGTCAAGGGGGCACAGCCTGTGACCAAAAGAAGCAAGACAAAACAACAAATTTCAGGCAAGTGCGAACGAGGCGGACTGTGTATTAGTATTCAGTGTGCAGACTTGATTGCTTTAAGGTACCATTGTACAACACATTGTGAGTATTTATGAGAACATATGGTACTAAGGTGTCGACGTTTCGATGCCAGACCTCAGATATGTGGCATCATCTTCAGGACAATTTCATAAAATATGTTTGTCTTGAATATATACATTTGCCTTTCTTACTACATCTGTTCAACTAAGAAATTTAAAACATTTGGAAAAATTGAAATCACAGTTATAATTGTCCATGTGAATTCTTTCTCATTGTGTCCCATGTCCTTAACCGCATGCACGCTAGCGGAATTCCGCTCGCACGCTGGGTTTTTAAAAAACGCACTTTACGTGACGAGCTGGGCTCGTCATCAGCGTGCGAGGAGGCTACGCCATGACGAGCCCAGTTCGCCATCAGCGTCGAAGGGGTTAAAGTGCTCAACTAGAGGTGCATTTCCAGTGTTGCATCGTATCCTACTTCGATACTGGCCGATGCGAAGCTTGACTTTTTGTGTGGTTTGCGCTACATAGATTTTCATGCATGGGCAAAACATAGCATATACAACATTTGATGAATTACAATTGGTGAGGTATCTTCTCGAATACTTAATCGTGCCAAATGAAAATGTTTTTCCTTCAATTGTAGAATCACATGCTATACAATCACCATACTTCACATGGCCTGTCAGGGTGGGAAGGCCCCAAGCGTCATTGAGTGTTACCTTAGCTGCAGGTTGAGTCAGCTCAGCCCTTACTAGATGGTCTTTGATATTTTTGGCTCTTTTGAAAGCGTACATGGGGCGTTCAATATCTAAGTTGCCTGCATTGAGTACTGTTTTTAGTATACTCTTCCGTATGGCGTTGGACGCCGGGGTGAAGGTTGTGACACATATGAGTCTGTCTTGATGTTTCTTTGGTTTAGGTTCCAAAAGGACCTCTCGTGGGCAATACCATGCTCGTTTGAGGGAGCGGCGTACTAATTTTCGAGGGTAGCCTCGGTTACGGATTTTGTTGCTGAGTGTCTTGGCTTCGGTAAAGTAGTCTTCCCTACAGTAGCAATTTTGTCGGATACGAAGAAACTGCGAGTATGTGAGGGAGTCTCTCAAAGCACGAGGATCGTGGCTGCTGTAGCTGAGCAGGGTGTTACACTATGTGGGCTTACGGTGGAGACGGGTAGTCAGACGGCCATCATTGCGCTTAATTTCAAGATCAAGAAAGGGGATGGAATCTTTACTCATTGATAATGTGTATTTGAGTCCCCCGCTGTTGTTATTAAGCCAGTGCAGCATTTGAGTGAGGGAATCGGCAGAGTCTGTCCATAACATAAAAATGTCATTGATATATCGTTTCCACAGGGCTATAACACTGTGGAAAGGATTCAAAGTATTCAGGATACTGCATGTTTCGATGTTATCCATGTAAAGGATGGCAAGGTTAGGAGCAAAAATAGCTCCCATGGATGTCCCACGAACCTGACCGTAAAATTGGTTCTCAATTAGGAAGACATTTTTGGTCAGGCAGATTTTCAGGAGTTGGAGGATTGGAGGATGAACAGAGTGGGGACATTGTGTGGTCGTGGTCGTGTGTTCAGGACTCCCTCGATCACACGTAATGACTTAAGTTGTGGGATATTTGTGTAGAGTGATTCCACATCCAGCTTGCACAAACGGATGTTCTTCTATCATGTTTATCATGGACATGCTGTCTTTTATGAAGCACTGGGGTTTAGGGATGAAATCTTTGATAAAGAAATCCATGTAGTGTCCAAGGGGCTCCAGTATGGAGCCACACCCAGAGACAATCGGGCGACCAGGGGGAGTTTCAGAGTTTTTATGGCTTTTGGGTAAACAATAGATCACTGGTATTCTGGGTGCCTTAGTATTGAGGAATTCATGTTCTTTTTTGCATAGGTACCCAGATATGAGCGCGCCATTGGTGACGTCTAGGATCAGTTTTTGTATTTCTCTAGTGGGATTGCAAGGAAGTTTACAGTAATGGTCAGTGTTGCTGAGTTGGCGAATGATTTAATTTCGATAGTTGTCTAATCTCTGAATCATAATACCAATGCCTTTGTCGGCTGGTTTTATGACAAGGGATGAATAGTTTTTTAGCGATGCAAGGGCATTTTTTTCAGTGATGGAGATATAATAGGGTGCAAATGATTTTTGGTTCTCCATGATTGTGAGATAATTGAAAACAAGTTTTTCCAAGTTGAGAATTTCGGGTGGGATCATTCCTCCAGTTGAAGAGAATTTGGATGGTGGCTTGAATGGGGTATTAGAAGGTTTAGTCGGTGAGGGATTCAGTAGAATTAGCGAATTAACACCAGCTGTGCGGTGAGCGTATAAACCTGTTATTTGTCAAGTTTCTTTACTCTGACCTTTATTGCCCATCAATCAGGATAACACGATAAAATAGGACGAGCTTTTCCTCCCCCTGTTTGCTCATTTTGTCTCAATATACAGACCTTTTAATCTTGACACAGCAATTCAGGTATGGGCCTGTTTTTTGTAGAGTCATACACTCATGTGACTTTATCACATATCACTAAGCATGCAGTATGTAAGAATCGTGCACTAATGACGGCACCCTCGTTTTACTAGAAACTTATAAAATACGCAGTTTCCTTATTAATTAATATACCCAAGAACTCTCCACGTGTGTTCGCAAATTCACTGGTCATTAGCACTTCTTTAGGAAAACGGCATAAAGTCACTTCTGACATGATTGTCTTCTGGTTGCACTTAGATGTAACAAGGTGTAATGAAGTTTATCGACACTAGTGGAAGCGATACAAAATGTGTATAGACCGTTTTTAGCGGCCTTAATGTAATTACACTCCTGCAGGATGTGTGCTCCATGGTCAACTATCTGTCTGTTTCAGCCCTGAGGATTCGCAATGGCGATGAAACACGTGTCGGCTGGCTGTTTTACCTATTAAAGGACTCCAACGAACTACACTTCTATTGGAGTTTCTAAAAAAATCTTGTCACTTTGATTTTTGTACTGAATGTTTTATGTTACATAACAATTGCTTCATTTTAAGAGGAGGCAGTGTACTCAATTGGAAGAGGTGTGGCGGCCATTTTATATTTGGAGCTCATAAATATTGGAACTAAAAAAGGCAGAGAGGGAACAATTTAAGGCAACTGGGGAACAGTGTGGATACAGCAGGGTTTGAGAGATGTGTTTTGAACATAGACATTAGTGTGATGTGGTAGGAGGAGTGGTGACAGAGAGTGACGTGAGCATCAATTAACTATGTACAAATATACATACTCCAATGATTGCAGTACAATTTTCTAAAGGAAAAACCAAAGGAAACCAGATGGAAAACCAGACACTGCATTATAAGTGGAGGTGATTTGGATCAGAGAGATGTCCTGTTATAGGAGGGATGTCCAATCTTCAAGACGATTCAATCCATTGCGGATACTGTTAATCCGTAAAATCCAATTCAATTCCTCTTTGTTCAGTAGTTGGGACACATCTGCTCCTCGCAGTGGGGGTTTTATCACAGTTATAATTGTCCATGTGAATTCTTTCTCATTGTGTCCCATGTCCTTGAAGTGCTCAATTAGAGGTGCATTTGCAGTGTTGCATCGTATTCTACTTCAATGCTGGCCGATGTGAAGCTTGACTTTTTGTGTGGTTTGTCCTACATATATTTTCATGCATTGGCAAAAGTTGGCATAAACAACATTTGATCAATTACAATTGGTGAGGTATCTTCTCTCATACTTAATCGTGCCAAATAAAAATGTATTTCCTTCTATTTTGGAGTCACATGCTATACAATCACCACACTTCACATGGCCTGTCAGGGTGGGAAGGCCCCAAGCGTCATTGAGTGTTACCTTAGCTGCAGGTTTAGGAAGCGCAGCCCTTACTAGATGGTCTTTGATATTTTTGGCTCTTTTGAAAGAGAACATGGGACGTTCAATATCTAAGTTGCCTGCATTGAGTACAGTGTTAGTATACTCTTCAGCATGGCGTTGGACGCCGGGGAGAAGGTTGTGACACATATGAGTCTGTCTTGATGTTTCTTTGGTTTAGGTTCCAAAAGGACCTCGCGTGGGCAATACCATGCTCGCTTGAGGGAGCGGCGTACTAATTTTCGAGGGTAGCCTCAGTTACGGAGTTTGTTGCTGAGTGTCTTTGCTTCGGCAAAGTAGTCTTCCCTAAAGTAGCAATTTTGGCGGATACGAAGAAACTGCGAGTATGGGAGGGAGACTCTCAAACCACGAGGATGGTGGCTGCTGTAGCTGAGCAGGGTGTTAAACTCTGTGGGCTTACAGTGAAGACAGGTAGTCAGATGGCCATCATTGTGCTTAATTTCAAGATAAAGAAAGGGGATGTAATCTTTACTCATATATAATGTTTATTTGAGTCCCCCGCTGTTGTTATTGAGCCAGTGCAGCATTTGAGTGAGGGATTCTGCAGAGTCTGTCTATAACATAAAAATGTCATCGATATATCGTTTCCACAGGGCTATACCACTGTGGAAAGGATTCAAAGTATTCAGGATACTGCATGTTTCGATGTTATCCATGTAAAGGATGGCAAGGTTAGGAGCAAAAATAGCCCCCATGGATGTCCCATGTACCTGACTGTAAAATTGGTTCTCAAATAGGAAGACATTTTTGGTCAGGCAGATTTCCAGGAGTTGGAGAATGAACAGAGTGGGAACATTGTGTGGTCGTGGTCGTGTGTTCAGGACTCCCTCGGTCACATGTAATGACTCAAGTTGTGGGATATTTGTGCAGAGTTATTCCACATCCAGCGGGCACATAGTGCTGGATGTGGGTTCAAACGGATGTTCTTCTATCATGTTTATCATGGACATGCTTTCTTTTATGAAGCACTGGGTTTTAGGGATGAAATCTTTGATAAAGAAATCAATGTAGTGTCCGAGGGGCTCCAGTATGGAGCCACATCCCGAGACAATCTGGCGACCAGGGGGAGTTTCAGAGTTTTTTATGGATCTTGGGTAAACAATAGATCACTGGTATTCTGGGTGCTGTAGTATTGAGGAATTCATGTTCTTTTTTGGATAGGTACCCAGATTCGATCGTGCCATTGGTGACATCTAGGATCAGTTTTTGTATTTCTCTAGTGGAATTGCAAGGAAGTTTGCAGTGATGGTCAGTGTTGCTGAGTTGGCGAAGGATTTTATTTTGGTAGTTGTCTACTCCCTGAATCACAATACCACTGCCTTTGTCGGCTAGTTTTATGACAAGGGATGAATTGTTTTTTAGTGATGCAAGGTCATTTTTTTCAGCGATGGAGATATTATAGGGTACAAATGATTTTTGATTCTCCATGACTGTGAGATCATTGAGAACAAGTTTCTCGAAGGTGGGAATTTCCGGTGAGATCATTCCTCCAGTTGGGGAGAACTTGGATGGGGGCTTGAATGGGGTATTAGGAAGTTTAGTCGGTGAGGGATTCAGTAGAAAGTAGCTATGTAGCCCGACCTTACTGAAAAATCTCAGCAATTCAGTCTGTGCATCCAGATAATTTGGATGAATGGTAGGGACATAGGAGAGCCCTTTATTGAGTAATGACAGCTCCCCACTTGAAAGTTCATGTGAAGTGAGGTTAAAAATGGGCAGTAGTGCATTGTCTAGCCGTGTGTTATCACAGATACTGGCTGGTTCGGCAATGGCAGTTACCACCGATAATGTGGTTGGCGAGTGAACCGTTCGCCGGGGGGTTGGGCCATCTTTGCGGCTGTTTCCCTCTCCCACCCCCTAGGGGTTCTGGTTGGCCTCAGCCCCTGCCTAAAAAAATCCTATTGAAGGGCCTGGATTTTTTTTTATCAGAGTGCTCAGATGAGTCAACTGAGCTGTCAGAAAAACCCACAAGGTTTTGACGTCGATTGAATCTACCCCAGGGTCTTTGATTCTGCGGGCCACTATAAGAACGATTAGTCTAGTAGTCCTTGTTTAAATATGGGTATGTTCTTTCTTGGGAGAAACTTTTGATGTCCTTTTTAACTTTGATGTTTTTTTTATTTTGTTCAAACTTGTGAAAATCTTCTATGGTTTTTTGTATCTGGTCAATGAGTTTTTTGGCCTCACTGTTGGTATTTTTTCTTTAATCTGTTTTTCAAGCTCGCAAATTTCTATAATTACTTTTTGTAGTTCCTTGGTTGCTATATCAATCCCAAGCCCCATCCAGTGCCTGGAACAGGTGGTACTGATGTAACTGAAGCCAGTAAGATATTTGGCGTTATCGGTAAAGACCGTGGGATATTGCGAACTTGCAATCCCACTGGAATTGTGTTAGCTTTGAGACAATCTGTCAGGTGTTTAATCATTATTGTCAGTCTTATTTCTTTTTTCTTGTTTTTTTCCAGTTCCTCACCTAGGGAAGTACTGGGTTCATTTGGGGTATTTGTGGAATCTGATAGTAGCAATGGGCCTTCTAAAATCTTTTTATTGTAATCAATGGAATACAATGGTGGGTGTTCAGACATGCCTAGCAGTGATTGGCGAATTATGTGAAGAGAAGGGGAGAGGGGGGAGGCAGGGAGGACCCACTTTAAAAAAGGGGAGAGGATTGACAATCCCTTGCAATCAAGCAATTGCGCTACATACTGTTTTATGGAAACAAGGGAACCCGAAGGTAATACACTAGGGACCTTGAGCTTTAGATTATTACTAAAGACAGTGGACCCTAGTATTCGAAAAATCAGGGTGAAAGTAAACGTATGCTAAATGGCCAATATGTTCTTTGTCCAGCCGGACAGGAATTTATTTAAAAAGTTTCAAAAAATAACAATGAATCAGCAGTAATGTCAAGGGGGCACAGCTTGTGACCCACAAGGAGCAAGAAAAAACAACACATTTCAGGCAAGTACGAACGAGGCGGTCTGTGTATTAGTATTTAGTGTGCAGACTTGATTGCTTTAAGGTCCCATTGTACAACACATTGTGAGTATTTATGGGAAAATATGGTACTAAGGAGTCGACGTTTAGATGCCAGACCTCAGATATGTGGCATCATCTTCAGGACAATTTTATAAAACATGTTCGTCTTGAATATATACATTTGCCTATCTTACTACATCTGTTCAACAAAGAAATTTAAAACATTTGGAAAAATTGGAAAAAGAAGGGGAAAGAAAGGAAAACAATGTGATTACAATGCTAGGCATATACTACAGGTTTCCACTGTTGGTGACTTAAAAAAATTTAAGTGTGACGATCATTTTTGCCAGAGAGGGTATCATTTAATCATCATTTAGCCAAAGTGATGGAGATGTTCATGCCATGCAAATTGGTGCATGTATCTCGGACAAAATTGAGCTTTGATTCTGTAACAAGTGAGTTATCAACGAAAGAATTATTAGCTTTATTTCTGTGAAGTGACTGGCGTGGCTGCCGTGGTGGTATTGATTTCCTCTCACAAAAGACCTTAGTGAAGTAAAGCTGCGCAGTGAATGGATAACGTGTTGGTGAAACCTTACTGAACAGGTACAGTGACTAGCAGGGCACATGAGAAAAGTTGCTTACGGAAGGAAGTGTCTGTACAAGCTAGGCAGAGCATATGTATTAGGTGACTGTTGAAGAAAAATGTGACATAATAAAGAAGTTGGTGCTGTGTCTGTAAGAGATATAAACTTTCATAGGAGAGGCGAAATGATTTATAAAGTCGGCGCAGTGTCTAAAATGTATGAGACATTACATTGAAGTGTGGCGAATATACATGGAGGGTTTACCAAGGCAAGGTGATGGTGGACCGGAGATCCAGTCAACTATTCAGAGTGCTGTGCGGGAAGCTGACCTAAAGGAATACAGCAGGGAGTGAGAGGTGTGTTGTGAACATAGTCATTAGTGTGATGTTGGAGAAGGAGTGGTGACAGAGAGCGACGTGAACATCAATTAACTATATACAAATATACATACTCCAATGATTGCAGTACAATTTTCTAAAGGAAAAACCAAAGGAAACCAGATGGAAAACCAGACACTGCATTATAAGTGGAGGTGATTTGGATCAGAGAGATGTCCTGTTATAGGAGGGATGTCCAATCTTCAAGACGATTCAATCCATTGCGGATACTGTTAATCCGTAAAATCCAATTCAATTCCTCTTTGTTCAGTAGTTGGGACACATCTGCTCCTCGCAGTGGGGGTTTTATCACAGTTATAATTGTCCATGTGAATTCTTTCTCATTGTGTCCCATGTCCTTGAAGTGCTCAATTAGAGGTGCATTTGCAGTGTTGCATCGTATTCTACTTCAATGCTGGCCGATGTGAAGCTTGACTTTTTGTGTGGTTTGTCCTACATATATTTTCATGCATTGGCAAAAGTTGGCATAAACAACATTTGATCAATTACAATTGGTGAGGTATCTTCTCTCATACTTAATCGTGCCAAATAAAAATGTATTTCCTTCTATTTTGGAGTCACATGCTATACAATCACCACACTTCACATGGCCTGTCAGGGTGGGAAGGCCCCAAGCGTCATTGAGTGTTACCTTAGCTGCAGGTTTAGGAAGCGCAGCCCTTACTAGATGGTCTTTGATATTTTTGGCTCTTTTGAAAGAGAACATGGGACGTTCAATATCTAAGTTGCCTGCATTGAGTACAGTGTTAGTATACTCTTCAGCATGGCGTTGGACGCCGGGGAGAAGGTTGTGACACATATGAGTCTGTCTTGATGTTTCTTTGGTTTAGGTTCCAAAAGGACCTCGCGTGGGCAATACCATGCTCGCTTGAGGGAGCGGCGTACTAATTTTCGAGGGTAGCCTCAGTTACGGAGTTTGTTGCTGAGTGTCTTTGCTTCGGCAAAGTAGTCTTCCCTAAAGTAGCAATTTTGGCGGATACGAAGAAACTGCGAGTATGGGAGGGAGACTCTCAAACCACGAGGATGGTGGCTGCTGTAGCTGAGCAGGGTGTTAAACTCTGTGGGCTTACAGTGAAGACAGGTAGTCAGATGGCCATCATTGTGCTTAATTTCAAGATAAAGAAAGGGGATGTAATCTTTACTCATATATAATGTGGATTTGAGTCCCCCGCTGTTGTTATTGAGCCAGTGCAGCACTTGAGTGAGGGATTCTGCAGAGTCTGTCTATAACATAAAAATGTCATCGATATATCGTTTCCACAGGGCTATACCACTGTGGAAAGGATTCAAAGTATTCAGGATACTGCATGTTTCGATGTTATCCATGTAAAGGATGGCAAGGTTAGGAGCAAAAATAGCCCCCATGGATGTCCCATGTACCTGACTGTAAAATTGGTTCTCAAATAGGAAGACATTTTTGGTCAGGCAGATTTCCAGGAGTTGGAGAATGAACAGAGTGGGAACATTGTGTGGTCGTGGTCGTGTGTTCAGGACTCCCTCGGTCACATGTAATGACTCAAGTTGTGGGATATTTGTGCAGAGTTATTCCACATCCAGCGGGCACATAGTGCTGGATGTGGGTTCAAACGGATGTTCTTCTATCATGTTTATCATGGACATGCTTTCTTTTATGAAGCACTGGGTTTTAGGGATGAAATCTTTGATAAAGAAATCAATGTAGTGTCCGAGGGGCTCCAGTATGGAGCCACACCCCGAGACAATCTGGCGACCAGGGGGAGTTTCAGAGTTTTTTATGGATCTTGGGTAAACAATAGATCACTGGTATTCTGGGTGCTGTAGTATTGAGGAATTCATGTTCTTTTTTGGATAGGTACCCAGATTCGATCGTGCCATTGGTGACATCTAGGATCAGTTTTTGTATTTCTCTAGTGGAATTGCAAGGAAGTTTGCAGTGATGGTCAGTGTTGCTGAGTTGGCGAAGGATTTTATTTCGGTAGTTGTCTACTCCCTGAATCACAATACCACTGCCTTTGTCGGCTAGTTTTATGACAAGGGATGAATTGTTTTTTAGTGATGCAAGGTCATTTTTTTCAGCGATGGAGATATTATAGGGTACAAATGATTTTTGATTCTCCATGACTGTGAGATCATTGAGAACAAGTTTCTCGAAGGTGGGAATTTCCGGTGAGATCATTCCTCCAGTTGGGGAGAACTTGGATGGGGGCTTGAATGGGGTATTAGGAAGTTTAGTCGGTGAGGGATTCAGTAGAAAGTAGCTATGTAGCCCGACCTTACTGAAAAATCTCAGCAATTCAGTCTGTGCATCCAGATAATTTGGATGAATGGTAGGGACATAGGAGAGCCCTTTATTGAGTAATGACAGCTCCCCACTTGAAAGTTCATGTGAAGTGAGGTTAAAAATGGGCAGTAGTGCATTGTCTAGCCGTGGGTTATCACAGATACTGGCTGGTTCGGCAATGGCAGTTACCACCGATAATGTGGTTGGCGAGTGAACCGTTCGCCGGGGGGTTGGGCCATCTTTGCGGCTGTTTCCATCTCCCACCCCCTAGGGGTTCTGGTTGGCCTCTGCCCCTGCCTAAAAAAATCCTATTGAAGGGCCTGGATTTTTTTTTATCAGAGTGCTCAGATGAGTCAACTGAGCTGTCAGAAAAACCCACAAGGTTTTGACGTCGATTGAATCTACCCCAGGGTCTTTGATTCTGCGGGCCACTATAAGAACGATTAGTGTAGTAGTCCTTGTTTAAATATGGGTATGTTCTTTCTTGGGAGAAACTTTTGATGTCCTTTTTAACTTTGATGTTTTTTTTATTTTGTTCAAACTTGTGAAAATCTTCTATGGTTATTTGTATCTGGTCAATGAGTTTTTTGGCCTCACTGTTGGTATTTTTTCTTTAATCTGTTTTTCAAGCTCGCAAATTTCTATAATTACTTTTTGTAGTTCCTCGGTTGCTATATCAATCCCAAGCCCCATCCAGTGCCTGGAACAGGTGGTACTGATGTAACTGAAGCCAGTAAGATATTTGGCGTTATCGGTAAAGACCGTGGGATATTGCGAACTTGCAATCCCACTGGAATTGTGTTAGCTTTGAGACAATCTGTCAGGTGTTTAATCATTATTGTCAGTCTTATTTCTTTTTTCTTGTTTTTTTCCAGTTTCTCACCTAGGGAAGTACTGGGTTCATTTGGGGTATTTGTGGAATCTGATAGTAGCAATGGGCCTTCTAAAATCTTTTTATTGTAATCAATGGAATACAATGGTGGGTGTTCAGACATGCCTAGCAGTGATTGGCGAATTATGTGAAGAGAAGGGGAGAGGGGGGAGGCAGGGAGGACCCACTTTAAAAAAGGGGAGAGGATTGACAATCCCTTGCAATCAAGCAATTGCGCTACATACTGTTTTATGGAAACAAGGGAACCCGAAGGTAATACACTAGGGACCTTGAGCTTTAGATTATTACTAAAGACAGTGGACCCTAGTATTCGAAAAATCAGGGTGAAAGTAAACGTATGCTAAATGGCCAATATGTTCTTTGTCCAGCCGGACAGGAATTTATTTAAAAAGTTTCAAAAAATAACAATGAATCAGCAGTAATGTCAAGGGGGCACAGCCTGTGACCCACAAGGAGCAAGAAAAAACAACACATTTCAGGCAAGTACGAACGAGGCGGTCTGTGTATTAGTATTTAGTGTGCAGACTTGATTGCTTTAAGGTCCCATTGTACAACACATTGTGAGTATTTATGGGAAAATATGGTACTAAGGAGTCGACGTTTAGATGCCAGACCTCAGATATGTGGCATCATCTTCAGGACAATTTTATAAAACATGTTCGTCTTGAATATATACATTTGCCTATCTTACTACATCTGTTCAACAAAGAAATTTAAAACATTTGGAAAAATTGGAAAAAGAGGGGGAAAGAAAGGAAAACAATTTGATTACAATGCTAGGCATATACTACAGGTTTCCACTGTTGGTGACTTAAAAACATTTAAGTGTGACGATCATTTTTGCCGGAGAGGGTATCATTTAATCATCATTTAGCCAAAGTGATGGAGATGTTCATGCCATGCAAATTGGTGCATGTATCTCGGACAAAATTGAGCTTTGATTCTGTAACAAGTGAGTTATCAACGAAAGAATTATTAGCTTTATTTCTGTGAAGTGACTGGCGTGGCTGCCGTGGTGGTATTGATTTCCTCTCACAAAAGACCTTAGTGAAGTAAAGCTGCGCAGTGAATGGATAACGTGTTGGTGAAACCTTACTGAACAGGTACAGTGACTAGCAGGGCACATGAGAAAAGTTGCTTACGGAAGGAAGTGTCTGTACAAGCTAGGCAGAGCATATGTATTAGGTGACTGTTGAAGAAAAATGTGACATAATAAAGAAGTTGGTGCTGTGTCTGTAAGAGATATAAACTTTCATAGGAGAGGCGAAATGATTTATAAAGTCGGCGCAGTGTCTAAAATGTATGAGACATTACATTGAAGTGTGGCGAATATACATGGAGGGATTACCAAGGCAAGGTGATGGTGGACCGGAGATCCAGTCAACTATTCAGAGTGCTGTGCGGGAAGCTGACCTAAAGGAATACAGCAGGGAGTGAGAGGTGTGTTGTGAACATAGTCATTAGTGTGATGTTGGAGAAGGAGTGGTGACAGAGAGTGACGTGAACATCAATTAACTATATACAAATATACATACGCCAATGATTACAGTACAATTTTCTAAAGGAAAAACTAAAAGAAACCATATGGAAAACCAGACACTGCATTATAAGTGGAGGTGATTTGAATCAGAGAGATGTCCTGTTATAGGAGGGATGTCCAATCTTGAACACGATGAAGTCCATTGCGGATACTGTTAGTCCGTAAAATCTAATTCAATTCCTCTTTGTACAGTAGTTGGGACACATCTGTTTCTCGCGGTGGGGGTTTTATCACAGTTATAATTGTCCATGTGAATTCTTTCTCATTGTGTCCCATGTCCTGGAAGTGCTCAACTAGAGGTGCATTTGCAGTGTTGCATCGTATTCTACTTCGATGCTGGCCGATGCAAAGCTTGACTTTTTATGTGGTTTGTCCTACATAGATTTTCATGCATGGGCAAAAGATGGCATACACAACATTTGATGAATTACAATTGGTGACGTATCTTCTCTCATAGTTAATCGTGTCAAATGAAAATGTTTTTCCTTCAGTTGTAGAGTCACATGCTATACAATCACCACACTTCACATGGCCTATCAGGGAGGGAAGGCCCCAAGCGTCATTGAGTGTTACCTTAGCTGCAGGTTGAGGCAGCACAGCCCTTACTAGATGGTCTTTGATATTTTTGGCTCTTTTGAAAGCAAACATGGGACATTCAATATCTAAGTTGCCTGCATTGAGTACTGGCCAATGTTTTAGTATACTCTTCCGTATGGCGCTGGACGCCGGGGATAAGGTTGCAACACAAATCAGTCTGTCTTGATGTTTCTTTGGTTTAGGTTCTAAAAGGACCTCGCGTGGGCAACACCATGCTCGTTTGAGGGAGCGGCGTACTAATTTTCGAGGGTAGCCTCGGTTACGGAGTTTGTTGCTGAGTGTCTTGGCTAAAGCAAAGTAGTCTTCCCTAAAGTAGCAATTTCGCCGGATAAAAAGAAACTGCGAGTATGGGAGGGAGTCTCTCAAAGCACGAGGATGGTGGCTGCTGCAGCTGAGCAGGGTGTTACGCTCTGTGGGCTTACGGTGGAGACAGGTAGTCAGACGGCCATCATTGTGCTTAATTTCAAGATCATGAAAGGGGATGGAATCTTTACTCATATATAATGTGTATTTGATTCCCCCGCTGTTGTTATTGAGCCAGTGCAGCATTTGAGTGAGGGAATCGGCAGAGTCTGTCCATAAATTAAAAATGTCATCGAATATATCCTTTACACAGGGCTATACCACTGTGGAAAGGATTCGAAGTATTAAGGATACTGCATGTTTCGATGTTATCCATGGAAAGGATGGCAAGGTTAGGAGCAAAAATAGCTCCCATGGATGTCCCACGTACCTGACCATAAAATTGGTTCTCAGATAGGAAGAAATTTTTGGTCAGGCAGATTTCCAGGCGTTGGAGGATGAACTGAGTGGGGACATTGTGTGGTCATGGTCATGTGCTCAGGACTCCCTCGATCACATGTAATGACTCAAGTTGTGGGATATTTGTGTAGAGTAATTCCACATCCAGCGTGCACATAGTGCTGGGTGTGGGGTCAAACGGATGTTCTTCTATCATGTTCATCATGGACATGCTGTCTTTTATGAAGCACTGGGTTTTAGGGACGAAATCTTTGATAAAGAAATCAATGTAGTGTCCGAGGGGCTCCAGTATGAAGCCACACCCCGAGACAATCGGGCTACCAGGGGGAGTTTTAGAGTTTTTATGGATCTTGGGTAAACAATAGATCACTGGTATTCTGGGTGCCTTAGTATTGAGGAATTCGTGTTCTTTATTGGATAGGTACCCAGATTCGAGCGCACCATTGGTGACGTCTAGGATTAATTTTTGTATTTCTCTAGTGGGATTGCAAGGAAGTTTGCAGTAATGGTCAGTGTTGCTGAGTTGGCGAAGGATTTCATTTCGGTAGTTGTCTACTCCCTGAATCACAATACCACTGCCTTTGTCGGCTGGTTTTATGACAAGGGATGAATTGTTTTTTAGTGATGCAAGGACATTTTTTTCAGCAATGGAAATATTATAGGGTACAAATGATTTTTGGTTATCCATGACTGTGAGATCATTGTGAACAAGTTTCTCGAAGGTGGGAATTTCTGGTGAGATCATTCCTCCAGTTGGGGAGAACTTGGATGGTGGCTTGAATGGGGTATTAGAAGGTTTAGTCAGTGAGGGATTCAGTAGAAAGTAGCTATGTAGCCGGACCTTACTGAAAAATCTCAGCAATTCAGTCTGTGCATCCAGATAATTTGGACGAATGGTAGGGACAAAGGAGAGCGCTTTATTGAGTAATGACAGCTCCCCACTTGAAAGTTCATGTTGAGTGAGGTTAAAAATGGGTAGTAGTGCATTGTCTAGCAGCGTGTTATCACAGATACTGGCTGGTTCGGCAATGGCAGTTACCACCGATAATCTTGTCGGCGAGTTAACCGTTCGCCGGGGGGGGTTGGGCCATCTTTGCGGCTGTTTCCCTCTCCCAGCCCCTAGGGGTTCTGGTTGGCCTCTGCCCCTGCCTAAAAAATTCCTATCGGACGGGCCTGGACTTTCACTTTGATCAGAGTGCTCAGATGAGTCAACTGAGCTGTCAGATAACATACAAGGTTGTGGCGTCTATTGAATCTACCCCAGGGTCTTTGATTCTGCGGGCCACTATTGGAACGATTAGTGTAGTAGTCCTTGTTTAAATATGGGTATGTTCTTTCTTGGGAGAAACTTTTGATGTCCTTTTTAACTTTGATGTTTTTTTTATTTTGTTCAAACTTATGAAAATCTTTATTGTTTTTTGTATCTGGTCAAGGAGTTTTTTGGCCTCAGTGTTGTTTTTTTTCTTCTTTAATTTGTTTTTCAAGCTCGCGAATTTCTGTAATTACTTTTTGTAGTTCCTCGGTTGCTATATCAATCCCAAGCACCATCCAGTGCCTGGAACAGGTGGTACTGATGTAACTGAAGCCAGTAAGGTATTTGGAGTTATCGGTAAAGACCCCTGGGACATTGCGAACTTGCAATCCCACTGGAATTGTGTTAGCTTTGAGATAATCTGTCAGGAGTTTAATCATTAGTGTCAGTCTTATTTTTTTTTCTTGTTTTTTTCCAGTTCCTCACCTAGGGAAGTACTGGGTTCATTTTGGGTATCTGTGGAATGTGATAGTAGAGATGGGCCTTCTAAAATCTTTTTAATGTAATCAATGGAATACAACGGTGGGTGGTCAGACATGCCTAGCAGTGATTGGGGGATTATGTGAAGAGAAGGGGAGGGGAGGCAGGGAGGACCCACTTGAAAAAAGGGTTGAGGATTCTCAATCCCTTGCAATCAAGCGATTGCGCTACGTACTGTTTTACGGAAACAAGGGAACCCGAAGGTAATACAGTAGGGACCTTGGGCGTTAGAATATTACTAAAGACAGTGGACCCTAGTATTCGAAAAATCAGGGTGAAAATAAACATACGCTAAATAGTCAATATGTTCTTTGTCCAGCCGGACAGGAATTTATTTTACAAGTTGCAAAAAATAACAATGTATCAGCTGTAATGTCAAGGGGGCACAGCCTGTGACCCACACGGAGTAAGACAAAACAACAAATTTCAGGCAAGTGCGAACGAGGCGGTCGGTATATTAGTATTCAGTGTGCAGACTTGATTGCTTTAAGGTACCATTGTATAACACATTGTGAGCATTTATGGGAACATATGGTACTAAGGTGTCAAAGTTTCGATGCCAGACCTCAGATATGTGGCATCATCTTCAGGGCAATTTTATAAAACATGTTTGTCTTGAATATATACATTTGCCTTTTTTACTACATCTGTTCAACAAAGAAATGTAAAACATTTGTTTTGTCTTGCTCCTTGTGGGTCACCGGTTGTGCCCCCTTGACATTACCGCTGATTCATTGTTATTTCTTGCAACTTGTAAAATAAATTCCTGTCCGGCTGGACAAAGAACATATTGGCTATTTAGCGTATGTTTATTTTCACCCTGATTTTTTTTAATACTAGGGTCCACTGTCTTTAGTAATAATCTAACGCCCAAGGTCCCTAGTGTATTACCTTCGGGTTCCCTTGTTTCCGTAAAACAGAGCTCACAGTAAGGGCATGAATGAAGGATAATTGTCAGATTTTAGCAATGACTCGCAGAGCTCGCTCAAAGCGCGGCCATCCTGGGCTCCGGCAAGCTCTGCACCCGACTCTGCTGCATGTTTAAGGCAAATTGATCACGTTAATTTGGATAAAGTATTTGCTGTTGTTGATAATAGCATTAATACGTTGTCTTCTCGCAGTTACAGTTTGAACAACATTGTGTCATCTGTTATCAATATTATGCAAAATGACATGTCTTTAATACACCATGGGCAAAGTCAGCTTAGATCTACTATGCAGTTTAGTTGGAAACTTCAAGGTACTAAAAGACTGGGCCTGTGCTATGTCATTACCTAAATTCTACACAACTATTCTTGGCTTGCAACCTGACATGTAAACAGAGACTAATGGCCAAAAAGGATGCCACCTACACAATGTTAAACATTGAGAAGTTAGAACAATTGCCCTTCGCAGCATCTGAAACACCCTCTGCTGTGTGGCTAATACATGGCGTAATATCTTTGCCATTTTTAAAATTCCAGTTCACATTTTGCATGAAACATTTTCTGATAAGTAAATATGAAGCCCTGGGAGGGAGCTTTATTCACAAGTTGTTGTTACTTCCTTTTGATTACCGATGTGAACGGGCACACAGAAAGGTATTCCTTATTGGAAATGAATGCGACTCATCTGTCAGCCACTGCCTTGTGTGTAAACACGTTACCATCCATGGAGCATCTAATACTTCAGTAGTGAATTTGGCTTGTTTTTAAAAAGGAATACCAGCCCCTTCAATTCTCAGCGTCATTACTGCATTTTGGAAAACTGGTACATCACATCGTTAATGCTTCCAATACTTCCGGTATAGTGTACTTTTTTAAAACAGTCAGGACTGACTTAGTTAGTACCTTCTAGAAAATATTTGGAACAATACCGACCTTGATACATTTCCTGTTTTCAAGTGATTTGGGGGGGGGGGAGTACTCTTGGTGTTATTCCTCCTTTGAAGCATTTTGGTTCTATTTTTGTTACTCTGTGATGGATGTCCCATTTCTAAGCCCTCTGGTAATGGAGCTACCACCGTTCCAGCTGTGATGTGAGCAAATGATACGATTCTTTGAAGTCCCTGTGCTCCAGGAACTGAACACTGACTGGTTATTGCCATTCCAACCCCCTGGTTTTTACCTGCATACAACCCGTGTTTCACTGCCTATGGTGTCCCTTTGGGTGGGCATAAGAAACAGAACAGAGGCAGCACCAAGGATGAAGTAGCCAGGACCATGTAGTATCAAAAATAAATTCTTTTATTTTCTCATTTATAGGACAGCCAACGCGTTTCGCTCCCCAACCATGGGAGCTTCGTCAGGGCAAGTGTGTTGGTCAGAACTTGAAGCGACGAAAATAACGTCAATGAAGTCGTTTGATCCAACCGGTAGATGCCTATGGCAAACTTTCGATATCCGGATAATATTTTAGCCACGTCAAGGGTATATATTTAAAAGACACAATTCGTCCAAGAAGTTCCAAAAATTAGTGTAAAGTTTCTGGTGTCCAAAGAACAGTAAATGCGCAGACCATAATAAGCTGCCACCCAAATTGCTGAAGAGCCCTCTTTCAGAGCGGTGTCCCCATGACGGTTACTGTTCTTTGGACACCAGAAACTTTACACTAATTTTTGGAACTTCTTGGACGAATTGTGTCTTTTAAATATATACCCTTGACGTGGCTAAAATATTATCCGGATATCGAAAGTTTGCCATAGGCATCTACCGGTTGGATCAAACGACTTCATTGACGTTATTTTCGTCGCTTCAAGTTCTGACCAACACACTTGCCCTGACGAAGCTCCCATGGTTGGGGAGCGAAACGCGTTGGCTGTCCTATAAATGAGAAAATAAAAGAATTTATTTTTGATACTACATGGTCCTGGCTACTTCATCCTTGGTGCTGCCTCTGTTCTGTTTCTTAAGTCTTTGTCTGGATTTCCAGTAAGACCAAAACCACAGCAGGTCCTGGAGGTTATCAGCACAACACCAAATTGGATATTAGAGGGACATCGGAAAATAGAGGTGCTGTCTACAAGATCCGCTGTGGAACATTTTTCTTTGACCTTTGGGTGGGCAGTTGATGTTTGCCTTGCACTGCAATTCCCTTTTCCTATGGACATGAACCTGTTTATGAGTCCAATAACGACCCATTCTCTGAGTTGTCCCATGAACTTGCAGCTGCTTCAAGATTATGGTTTGAGCTACACCCTACTGGGAAGATAGGTGCTTCAGCACCAGAACTTCCAAACTCCAGGTCTAATAACAAGGATGCAGGACAACCAACTTCTTCCTCAGCATTGGCTGTTAACTTTGTTCATGTGTGCTCTTTTGCGCTTTTGAATGGAGCTATTGAGGATTCATCGTCTGCGGAGTCTGAATCCGTTCTGGATTCGCTAAACATTGTTATCAATGAAGGAAAGGACCAGTGCCTCTGCTCCAAAACTATAATCAAATCAAGGAAAGGGGTCACTGTTCCTAAGAGATATAGAAAGAAAACACAGGTCCTAATTAGTTACTAGCCAGTTGTAGGAATATGGCTCTATATATACTACACCAAAATTATATATATTGGGCACAGAGTCCAGGGAGTCCCCAGAGGAATAGCAGAGGCTAAATTAGTTAAGTACTAACAGCTCTCTTTGTGGTAGTGTGGACGAGCAATTAGGCTTATCCAGATGGTGTGTTAAGCATTTATTGTATTTACTCAATCAAGGACTGATGCACACACTCAGATACAGAATCCAGACTGTTAGAAACGGGACCCTGGCTGGCCAAGACTCACGTCGAGGTCAGTCAGTGATTGCCATTTCTAAAGGTCAGGGCAAGGGAGTCACACACCAAGGCAACCCCCGCTCACCCTCTAGGTAACGTGGCGCGAGCAGTCTAGGCTAAACTTGGAGGCGGTATGAGTTAAGTATTTGCGCACGCACCCCAGCAACAACACCCAAGGCCCACCACAAAGAAAGACTCCACACAAGGATATATATTAAAACTAGCCTTTGTATTATAATAAACAAAACACATTAGATAACACACGCAAACTGTACAATGTACCAGAGGCACGGGCAGAATTTACAAGGGGAATTATGTACAGGACAGGGCCACATGGACCACTGTCAGGGGTAGGCACTTGTCAGAAAATAATACTGGTAGGTACACACTTAGGACATAAACATTAGAATGATTAGCACCAAAATTATAAATGCAACACACATCCAGTAATCACTGGAACAGAGTAAAGACCTCCTACGCAACCCTAAAACACTGTAGGCAATCACGCAGGTAACTAGGACCTTCTCATCAGGACCTAAGGAAGGAATACCAACACCTAAGCAGTTCACTTTTAGCAAAGGGAAGGAAACCTAAACATAAAATGGGACATCAACAATCCTCTATGCAGGTCACATTTAGCAAAGTGGATAAACACAAAATGGGACATCAACAATCCTCTATGCAGGTCACATTTAGCAAAGTGGATAAACATAAAATGGGACATCAACAATTGCACATGAGGTAATAAACACACAGGTGAAGATTAGAACATATTGCGCAAGAATCACATATCAGAAATCACAATGCGCGGGGTGCACATAGCACAACACTCAAAATGTCCCTCAGGCCAACTGGCCTCGAAAGGGGCGGAATGCCCTGAGTCTCAGTGTCAGGGGGGGTCTGCGCAGGCAGCACAAACCACAAGCCTAAACGTAGCAACTGTCCACTAAGTGCTGGACAGTTGTTGAACAGAACTGGGCAACGTTGGAGCCAGGAGGGCTCAAGAACAAGGTGGGGAGACACAGTGTGGGAGCCTCGGGGCTACAACCAACTAGCTGCCTGTGTCCCCCTAGAGCCTCTCAGGGCTCGCAAAGCAAATGTACAAATAGAGCTTCAGTGCTCTCAGGATGATCAAAATGCCCCAGAGCCTCTCTCAGGGCTCTCAATCACGATGTGGGCAATGAGCCTCGCTGGGCTCGGGGATTAACTGTGGGCAATGAGCCTCGCCGGGCTTGAAATGGATAAATGGCCCCAGGAGCCTCGGGGCTCCTAAATCAATATTGTGGCCACGTTGGAGTCCCTCACGGGGGACTCGTGAACAGGTAATGCCCTGAGCCTCTCAGGGCTCGTCGCTAATGTGGCCAGGGGGGGCCCCTCTCGGGGGACCCCAGAACAACTGTAGAGCCACTCGGGGCTCAAAGAACAAATTGCCCCCCAGGAGCCTCGGGGCTCCACACAACAAGAATGCGGGCATCGGGGGAGCGGCCCTCTGCCAACTGGGGCCGCTCGGGTTACACAGGGAAACGCCCCCGCACTCACCGGGTCTCGCTGGGCCGGATGCGTCTCCTCTTCTGGTCGGCGCGGGGCTCCCTTTCACTCCGGGAGGCTCGAGGGCAGAGCCGGCTGCTTCCTCCTTCGCGCTGCTCGGCTGCGGGGCGGGACTTCCGGTCGGCCTCGAGGGGGCCGCGCAGCGATTGGCCGATCGGCCAAAGACTTCCGGGTCGCCGCGGGCAGCGCGGCGGCTCGTACCAGGCAGGCAGGCGGGCTCTCAGTACCTGAGGAGTGGGCTCCCTCGAGGTAATTACAAAATCCAAGTACGGGGCAATGCCGGGTGGGCTCCGGCTTCAAAATTAAATATAAAGCGAGGTGGGCACTCACTAATGCCGCAAATCAGCAAAATCAGACGGGCAGATGCCGGGTGGGCACCGGCTGCACACAAAGCGCTCCCAAGCGCTTAGGGGCTAAGCACAGCGCTCCTAGCGCTAAAAATAGAAGCAAAGCGCTATTGAGCGCAGGGGCACAAGGAAAGCGCTCCTAGCGCTATAAATCAAAGTCAGGGCGCCTCCAGGCACAGCAAAGCTCCAGCAGGGTCTGGAGGCAGGCAGAGGGGCAAGGCAGGGCCAGAGCCAGCACACTGGGTCTCTAGGCAGGGAGACAGCCAAGTGGCGGTCCTCTTGGCCCCAGCAGCAGCAACAGCCCCCTCTGGCAAGATCCTGGAAGAAAACCAAAGACAGGACAAATTGTATGGGGACACAGCCCCTTCTTATACAGAAAAACCCCTTTGTGTCAGGGTGCAGGGTGGGGGGAAAACCAGTCGCAGCTGGTTTTGAAGTACTCTGTTTACCTCAACCACCCTCTCTATTCACTGGCAGGGCTAGGGTCATCAGTCGCACTACAGGGGGTGGAGCCAGCATTGTGTGGGGAAAGTCCAGGCCCATCAGGGACCAGGTGCACTCCTCCCAAGCCATCAAGCATGCTAATCTCACACTCACCACCGGGCAGACCCATCCAGCCTTCCTGGAGCCAGGCTCACCAGCCAGCTCCAGCCAATCACACTGCAGGCATATTTTACATTAATATGCCAAATCCAAGAAATGGCATTTCTACTCATGACACACACATACCACATACACCATTGCGAAGCATTCATTCTCACGAACACGCACATACCAAATTCGAGCATGCACTCCCCACACATCAGGAACTACTAGGGACACAGACATTCCCCATGCATCCCTATGGGAGAGCAGGCCAGCCTAACTACATGCACGCACTTTACTCTGGGACACAGAGAAAAAGTGCGCACAGACCAGAAAATCATCCACACAGATCACAGATCTAAAGTAAAAAGATTAGGGGTGAACCTGCCTTAAGGGCCAAGTCCAACACAGGCCAATTAGGGAAGCATAAAAAAGGTATATTTTTGTTTTATTTTAGAACCATATTAAACAAAAAGAAGTGCCAATACTGTTCTATGATTTGAATTTCAATCCACTCAAAGCATACGAGTTAAACAATATGCTTCGTTTTCATGTTTATGTTTCATTAAATCTTTTTTATTATTTTGCAAAAAATTCTTTACTTCATGAATTTGGTTAATATTTCACCAATTTTCACATTTCACAAGACCTTCTGTACACAACATATACATTATCATAAAAATGTTTCAACACATTACCTTATATACATTTTCCAATCATCACTCATTCAAGCATACCATCTCATACATACATACCAACCTAAGAGTAGCAAGGGGTCAAAAAAATTGTGTGTATGCCTCGTCCGTTGATGGTGTGTGCTATAATCAAATGAAATAGCAAAATCTGTCACAGGGTCTCTCCAAATGCTCAAAGAGATCCCATCAGACTTCCACCCTGTACCGCCCTACATCATTTGGGAACCTTCAAAGTGCACATGGGAAATCGAGTACCCAGTGCAAGATTTGGCCAGACTCAACCAAATCTGTCACATCAATCCCAAGCAGTCTATGATGTAATCAATATTAGGTATCAGGAGGTTGTTGAAAAGCAGTGCTAAATAATGTAAACCAAAAGTGTGTAAAGTGCTGTGGCTAAAATTGAGTAAAAGGAGGAAAATATGTTTAATGGACACCTCCCTTTTCTCAATATTAAAAACAGTGCAAATGGTAGCTTTAGCAAATAACTACACAGATGAACAAAGTGGTCGACATGTTTCTGCAGACTTTCAATGGGCCCATAGGTCACCTTGCTGCTTCATCAGGACCTATTTTTGCTACTGCTATGTGTAATAATGTGAATCAAATTAGAAAATGAAGTGACAAATAAAGTAAATATCACCTGAAAGTTCTCCTGTGTTCAAATTGTCGGAGTACACCAAATGGACAAACATACACACACACAAAGATGAGAGAAATGTACATATCATTAGTGACAATGTCATTTTAAAAATCAGCTGCTGAATTATCATGTCCAGTCAGGTAAATGTACTGCAAAACATCATGTCACCTCAAGTAGGTGTACCTTGAGAGCTAGACCTTCAATGTGTCTCATAATCATATGTGCGGATAACATATAACTCACACTCACCCAATTTGTAGGAGAATGTCGCCCCCCCCTCACCTGGCCACAGCTCAGGTAACCCGGAGCACCGCTCTGTTCAAGCCAAACAAATGAAAAAGATCAGAGGAAGCACCTCGCTGCTGCACAACAAAACTTTGCGCCTTTACTAGACCAAACATGTGTGAATAGAACCTTCATTTCTTATTATAAACGTAGTAGTCATTGACCAATTAAGTCACCCTTGGCATCCTAGGTGAATTGAGGCACAGCGTCTGTACAAGTAGTCATCATATTCTCAAGAATACTTATAGAGCAGTGTCTATTCACAAATCTCGTCATGGATGAGTTTCTATGACCTGCATCATGTAGCGCATAACCTATTATGATCAAAATATATGCGCTCTCATAGTAGTTTGCTTTGTCAACTACTTATTAAAAGCGGTAAATACGGTGAAAAAAGCCCATGACTCACGCTTAATATATACCGCACCACTCCTTGAGTAAAGCGAGACAGAACCATCCACCGGCCGATTGCTGTTGAAAGCTATTCTACGCCGTGTGTCTATTTGGAACCCAAAAATAAAGCAGCCATCCCTCGCGCCGTCTCTAAGCATGTAAAAAAGTGCTTGCTATCGTTTAGGCACGAGTGACCTCAGCTGTTTTGCCGCGCTCGCAGTTTCTAAATCCCCCTTCCAACATCTATCGCAGGCCTTCTGATCTCTCTGCTAGTTCAATTGTCAACCAGCGGAGCCTGCCTGCCTACCTGTCCGTCGGTACTCCAGACGTCCTTCTGGGCTGTCTGTGGGAGGTACCAGACGGACAGGAGGAGGTCTATTAGGCAGAATCCCTGGTTGGCTGTCACTGTGATGTCATATCAGCGCGCCCCCCGAGGCTGTAGGGAAATGTAGTACATTGGCGTATTAGCACCGATTTCACTTGGCATATGTGGATTGTGGATGTGTTCAAAAACACTTATCCTAATGTCTTGTGATTCAGCTTGAGCCTTCAAGTGATTCAGTTTTATATCACTTATTCCTTATTACTCGTTGTGTGAGATGAATGCTCCGACCGCTATTCTCAGCGCTACAGGACTACAGATTATACTACAAAACCCCTCGGAATCTAGGGAAATGTAGTTGTATCCACCCCGTTTTTATATCGTTAGCAATCTTGTTTGACGAAACACTCCTCTTAGCCCTCCTGCTGTTTCATGCTCATGGGAGAGACCAGATGTATTAGTGGAGCCTGTGTGAAAATGCGCTATATGTATAGACGCATTATGCTTAGAGACGCATTATGCTTAGAGACCAGATGTATCTCATACAACCACAGACATCATACATTCATATATTTACACTGGAATTACAATATTCACAGAATGCCATAGATTAATACTTTTTTTAAAGAAGACAATTATTTAGAGCAATTCTAAGCGACTTCTTTTGATCTTATGGCTCTAACAGTCTACGCGTTTCGAACTTGCGGTGTTTGTGGAGTTCTCATCAGGACAAAAGCTGTGAAGAAAGGAAAGAAAGCCTTTCTTTAAAGGATTATTGCAATTATGTATTATTGTACTTCTTACCACTCCCTACACCACTGCTAGCTTACTTATCTTACCTCTGTTATTCAGAACTTGTGTGGTGGCTTTCAATCAACCCCGGCGCAAAACTAATCTAATTAGGGAAAACCAAATACAAAAACTGCTATTACTGCCTGCTATTACTGCTCTATTTCTACATTTGGTCATTCTACCCATCTTTATTTCTAGTGGACTTACTTGTATGTATGAGTTCCTGAGCTTTCACATTATGGACTGCCTGGCATATGGAGAAAGAGGGGGGACATCGTCAGTGCTCTCTCTCAAAAGGAGTTAACAACAATGAGATGCTTAAACACCATTTCCTTTATCTTACTTGCATTGAAGGCGCAGGCTGCTGTGTACAGGGTGCTCTCAATGGGTTCTATCTGCAATTATAAGAAGGGGAACGCCTGTTACTTAAAGCCATTTTAACTCAGAAAACGGGTTCTTTGTCGAACATTCCGGCTTATTTGAGAGGTGCTTACCTGTTCGGTTCTTCTACGCCGAACAGAGGAGGAATCTCACTCCTTCTCGTGGCTCCGCGTCCAAAGGATGCCAGCGCGCTTCCGGGTCCACAAAGGTCCTCGAGCGGCCGGGTGAGGGGTGCAAAAGGGACATCGGGACTCAGTGCTTTCCAATGGAGACCTTCAGTTTTAAAAAGATGCTGCAGGTTCAGGCAGGGAGGCTTCCTGAAGGTGACCACTGGCTGGAGAGGTAAGTTGGGATCTGGGGGGATGCCTGGACACTGTTGGTTGGGCCACTCAAGGCCAGGGGGCGTCGGGTGCAGGAGTGTCTTCTGGCGTCTGGTTTTTTTACCAGCTCTGGTCGCGGTCGGGGGGACCCTTCAGGTTGAGGCTTGAGGTGTTCTCTGGAGGCTTGAGGGAGGTCTGCGATCACCAGGTCCCAGGCCAGGAATACTGGAAGACCACAGTGGGCCTCTGGTGCAGAATGGTGGAGAATCGCGGAGTCACTGGAATCCGGATTCTGGAGGTGAATCAGTGTTTGAGCAAATCCGGTGCTCACAGTCTGTAGGAAGGTCGCAGGGCAGGTCCTCTGGGTCTGGGGGTTGCTGGCTGTGGGACTCACCGGTGTTCTTGCTGACGGCAGGTCAGAGACGGGACAGGTCGGTAGGGCTGGGGCCACAGCAGTTGGTGTCCTCTTCTCCTTCCTGCGTCAGCACGGCAGTCCTTCTTCTTTCTTCCTCAAATCTGAGGAGGCAAGGTTCAGGGTCACCCCATAATACTGGATTTAGAGATGTTGTAGGGGTGTGCAGGTCAAGACTAATGGGTCCCTTGCTTGGGGTGGGTACACCCCGTATTATGCCACCCTCCAGTGGGAGTGGACGTGAGTCTCTTCCTAATTGGTTGAGTCCCCTTATCTTCAAGATGGAGGGGAGTGAGATGTGCTCTTCACCTTACCTCCCCCACCTGAGGAGTGGGGTTGGCAAAAGTGGGCAAACCTCTCTTCCTATCTTGGATTTCCCACCAATTCTCCCACCCCAAGTGGGGGCCAGAACTGGAGGGAGCCAGTTGCTGGGGCTGCAAAAGGCAGGGAGAATGCCTAAAGGTGGCAGGCCTTTCAAAGTATTCCCATTCTGGGACCCAGCCCATCCTGAGGGAGGAGGCATTACACCTCTGCCCAGGATGGGCTTTGTTTCTGGACCCAGAGAGCGGAGGCTCTCTACCCAGGGGTCCAGAAACTTGGCTGGTGGTGGCAAATGACGGGTAGCCATTGAGGAACCATACCAGGGCTGGTCGATTTTCAGGGGGCATCTCTAAGATTCCCTATGAGTGCATTTTACATTAAATCTCATACTGGCAACAGTGCGGGTTTAATGTCCTGAGAAGTTTGCTACAAAACTTCCCAGTTTTTCGTAAAGCCATCATGGAGCTGTGGAGTTTGTATTGACTAACTGCCAGACCATATACTCCTTATGGCTTTACTACACTTACAATGTCTAAAAATGGACTTAGACTGTAAGGATACAGTGCCCATGCCTCAGTACCCTCACCTTATAGCTAGTGCACCCAGCTAGAGGGTTGCCTTACTTAGGCCTCAAGCAGTAGATTGCAGGCATGGCAGGCATGTCACTTTTCTGTGCACCAAAACACGCAGCCTGCTGTGGCAGTGTGTGTGTGTGTTACGTTGCAGGGCCTCTAAGGATGAGAAAATTGGTGCTGCAGCCCTTAGACGCCTTCCCTGGTCACAGTGCCCTCTGTACCCAAGGTACCTTCTACATGGGGCTTACATGTGACCAGGGAGGTGCCAATTGTGGATACATAGGTACATCCTTGGGAAAAAACACAGGTCCTCGGAACCTGATTGGCAGGGACCCAAGGCACATCAAGTCAGATTGCATCAGATGTCAGGCAAAAAGTGAGGGGTAACCATGCAAAAAGGGAAACTTTCCTACACCAGTTTTACCCATGCCACCTGTACTATTAATTCTTGATACCGACACACACTTTTAATTCAGAGCATGGAAAATACAGAGGTTGGTTCGATCATGCATGTACTAGCGTCGCCCAACAAATGAAACTGGCCCTCCACTGTCAACCTAGAGATAATGTGTTGATTAAGATTCTCCGATTTACCTATAAAAAGGTCCTATATGACCAGAAAAATGAGCTTCAAGAGGAAGCTTTGTTTAAATTGACCCCAGCTGCGGAAACCTCAGACGATAAACTTTTTGGGGACACAGTCAACTCACCATTCCTAAAGAGTGACTCAATCCCAGGGATGTTATCCCACATTACTTGTAATGCCAGTTTGGCAAATTTTTTAGATATTTGTAAACAGCCTGATAGGATGGAGGGGCTCAAACATAGTGAGATGTTGTGTCGCTGGTCTCCTCACCCCATTGAACATTACAATTGATGAGGTTTTGTTAGCCCTGAAAGAAAGTGTAGGGGGAAAGCACCAGATGTGGTCCCAGTAGATGTCTTTAAAGCAGTTATAGACTTGTGGGGCTCAATTCTTACCAGGGTGATCAATGTAGCTGCAACTAATATGATTCCATCATCTTGGGCTACTTCCATTATTATACCTATTTATAAAAAGGGCAGTAAATCGTAGCCAAAAAACTATAGTCTACTATCTCTTTTAGATTTTTTGGTGAAAAGTGAATAGTAAGGTATTACTGTAGAGATGAGAGAAATGGGCATATGAATATTTGATCCTTTCATCAGCAGAGTTTGGCTTTGGGCAAGGTTTGGGGACCTTAGAGCAATGCGTGAACTTGGATCTGCTAATAGATAAAAACACTTGTGCCAAAGGTGGTAAATTGCATCTTTGCTTTACAGATCTAAGCAGCTCATTTGACTCAGTAGATCATTCGATTCTCTGGTTAACTTTGTGCTTGGTGTCCCTAGACCCATTATTTGCTTCTTGGCCAGGCTGTACGAGAATGTATTGGGCGGGGTTTGTTTCGGTCCCCAGGGTGAGTGCACCAGGAAATGCAATGTGAAAAGAACATCCGGCAAGGTTGCGTCCTTGTCCCTCAATTGTTCTCCCTATCATTAATAAGGTGGACAAGGCCCTACAAGCGGTTCAAGCAGATGCCCACGAGTCACCAGGTGTCTTATACAGAGCTATTATACATGTATGACGCTGTTCTGCTCTTTAGGACCCCAAGTGGCTTACAATGATTAATGAATACATTTGGGGAAATTATTTCGATGAGGAAATTGGTGATCAATAAAACCAAAACTTATAGCATGATTTGTGTGCACAATCCCAAAAATATAGACCCCAGTAGCCACTGTTAACACCTTTTGCCATATGGTATTACATTGGGTATTACATTTGCAAGTAAGGGGTCATGCTCACATGAAATAACCAATTTTAAAGCCATATTGAGCAGAAGTGCTTATTGGATTTTTAGGTTTTCAGAGAAATTGGGTAGTCACCCAACCAGAGATATGGTAGTGATATACAAGGATAGAGTAGTTGGTATTGCCACCTATGGGGCAGGTGTTTGGGTCTACTTTAATAGTAAACTATTGCAGGTTGAGGAAAATTGTTTCCTAATGCGTTTATTATGTTTACCCATTTTTGCTTCTACGGAGTTTGCTCAACAAGAGGTTGGACTACAGTATAGAGGACCTGATTACACTACGTCCCCTGCTCCTTTGGCACTCTATATGGGTTAAAGACAAGACAAGCTTTACCAAATCAATTATTCTAGATTGTTTGTTTTTCGAGAAAGCTTTTCGCATCCGTTGGTTAGGCTACATAAATTTAATCTTTAGCAGTTTGTTAAAGATGCCAATACGGTCTAATCCCTCCCAGGTGACCTCCCTAACTAAACTGTCTATTAAAGATACATTTATGAATAATAGAAGGGTATCTCGTATAAGGTCTGAAGGATGAAAGCCAACTGTTATGTTTTATGTGTCTCTACTGTTGATAGAGGGCTGCCAAAGCTATTTATCCAGGGTTACTAATTTATCAAACTGTTTTGTATTAACGAGATTTAGATTTGGGACTGTCCATCCTTTGGTGGATTTCCCTAGTACGAAATCTTGCCCCCTAGATAGGAATCCTTGTCCCTGTGAATTGGTGAGTAACAAAGAGCAATTCAATTTAAGCTATTTTGTGATTTTTACTGGAATTTTAGGTGTTAATATTTAAAACCCTTTTTGGTAGCACAAAATATTAGTTCACACATTGCCGTCCTGAAATTTATGGTTGAGCTGAATGATAGTGAGGTCTGTTTTAATGTTGCACTTTTTATATTGAAAGCAATTCATACATGAAAAAGTATAATTTTTTTAATGATGAAGGACCATAGCACTATTTATATATATGATGCTTATTAACTGTATTTTGTGAATAAGGATGAAGTTATTTATCTAATCTTAAGTATTGTTTTGGACCGTTTTTACAGGTTTTAATTGTTTGTATTTGTTTTTATCATCATATCCACGTTTATAGCTGTTTGTATATGCGAATAAAGTTTTTTAAACAATATACAACAAATTAGTAGTCAGAGACACAAAGGGACCCAATATCAAATAAGAACAGTAGGGGGGTGGAGCTTGCCTGGTTTCGAAATAGTCGCACATGAGTGAGGTTCCGACCATACGGCCAACGATCCTACATAACCCTGTGTCTTAAGATGCAATAGAGTAGTCTCAGTGTATAGTAATGTAGCAGGTTCCCCACAGAGCCAAGTAAATCAGAACCAGCGACTGCAGGGAAGCAGAACAAACGCAACTCAGGCGACACAGTACCCCGAGAAGTAAGCAGGAATGGTGGCCTAGCACCCAGGGCACGGCTGTTTCATGGCTTGTTGAGCGGTAAGGGGCAGCGGAAGGCAGTGAAGCTATACTACAGGACTCCCTTGCCGGAAATTGAGTGGCGTGAGACCAACCCCTGGGAATTGTATCGGAGGCAGTACGGCGTGAAACCTACCAGCAGACTGCCTTATCGGAGCCCGAGCAGCTCAAGGCCCATTGACCAGGAGAGCACCGGAGGCAGTGCGGCACGACCCCTCCAAGGTACGGCGCAGCTCACTCGAGGGAGGAATCGGTCTCTGAGGCCCCGAGTGCAGAGCAGCTTTGGAGCACCGGCAGGCGCGCGATATAACTAAGACCACTGCGCCCTAGTCGGTGAGTGACAACCCTGGTCAAAAAGGAAGATCATCCTGGAGCCATTCTGAAGCCATCTGATGACTTCAGCTGAGCTATTCCTGTAATTATCCTGGGACGTCATCCCTAACCATCCTGAAGTATGCCTATGGGGGAAAATATTTAAATGGAATGACTCTTACTGTAATCACAAAAACTACTCTAGGATGGTGTTCTGATGACTTCCACTGGCAGGGAGTAATTACCTTTTACAACTCCACCAATACCAATTGAAAACTTTGGGATTAGTGTGAATTACTCCAGGATGGGCTCCAGACAATTTAAGGATGATTATGGATTGTTCCTGGATGATCCTATTACCGCTTTAGAATGGAAGTTGATTACTCTGGAATGAGCACATAATTATTTCGGGATGAGTGTGGATTACTCCAGGATGATTTAATGAGAACTCAAGAATGAGCATAGATTATTTAGGATTATATTAGGACAGCTACAGAATGAGCGTGGATTACTAGACAATGAGCTGTAGATAGCTCGCAGGTGATTTAATTAATAAATTAGAGTGGCTGTGGATCACTAATAAATGATTACGGGCTGGATTACTCCTTAAAAATTCCATGTTACAAGCACATTAACCGACTGCCAGTATTCTCTTGAAGGGTCCCACTATTAGTTTAGGAATATAGATTCGCTGGTAGGGAAATATTTAGAGAATCACCTCCTCAATGAACCTTCCTGTCAAAAACAGGCCTCTTTGATGTGATATGCCTTCTTTATACAATACCATGACTTATTTGCATTGCCATGAGTTCTGAAGTAAGACCTACATTTACAAAAGTATCACTTAACGCAGCCCAACACCCACATTTGCTGCATTGCATCACAGGGTAAGAGCAGGAAAGTGCCATGTCTACCTCTCTCCCTTGCACCATTAGGCAGTTGAGCACCATGCACACACATTTGCACTATGGTGCCAAGGAAGGTGTCAGCGAGAGTCTAGCTTAGGTTTTGTACTGGAAGGGCCCCCTTGCAGTACAAAAAATACTATGCCTAGAAAAACCTGAAAACTTTTCCCATTGTGGATGAGTGTTGTAACAAATACCAATTTGCTCTGGTTTATAAATCCTGAAAAGATTTTGAGTCAAGTCCCCATTATAAAACTTAACCAAACCAAAAACAAAACTTCCATAAATCTGGTCCCAATTATAAGATCAATATTCTCCTACTCTGGAAAGATTACTTTTCAAACTCTACCATGAGATGTAAGCATTGTACAAAATAAATCTCAGAAACATTCCTTTTGGCTAGCTTTGTGCTGTAGAAATACCATATGCATACAAAAGTAGTGGCTTCAACAATGTTATATTTTGCATAAAGATAAGATAAACAACTTGTGCAGCTACTCCCATACCCGACTCACTGGGACATGCCTCACTTTGAGGTACGAAGCATTATCTGAAGCTGTTTAATGTGGTGACCAGTGGCAAAAGACTGAAACAAGTAATGGTTAAATGAACAAGCATCAAAGGGGATGTGTTAACATGTACTTTTATTGATCTAAAACACACCTTTGGCCCATAGGAGCCAGGATACTGAACAAGAGAACATCAAGAAAGTCCAGGTCACTGTTCGAGAGGGGAAAAAATGCCAGAATAATACAAAACGGCTTAATGAAAGCCAGCAACTTCAATGTTTGTTTTTAGATTCAGGGTTTTCTTCAGTCTTCTACCAGTCTTACAAATCTTTATAGCCAGCTTCCTTCTCATAGTTCTGTTGTCCAGTGATGGCCAGCCTTCATCCCTGCACATAGACTTCATAGAGTCTGGAGAAAAAAGAAATTAACATACATCAGTATCATGTTAACATCACAATTTTTGGTTTTTAATAGGACTGGGCTGCCGTTAAAATGTTCCAATCCTTTTGTTTCATATAGTGTGCCCGATGAGATATGGTTACAAGGATTTATAAGTTTAACATTAAGGTTACTTGGTCAAAGAGGTAATGGTGAGAACAAGGCATTGATGAAGAGGTGGGCAGGAGGTAAAGAAGGAAAACCCACCTGTCCAAGTGAAGAAACCGCCACTGTTCACCAGACGCTGTCACACTTCCTCTGTAAACAGAAAACAATCAATACCAGATTTGGTTTACAAAACCATCATGGAGGCAGCCATGTTGAGCCTGAACTCTACCTACAGTATTCTTATGTGGAAAACAGTCTAAAAAATGACCATACTGACCAGAAATCCAAATAGGAGCTTTCAACCAAATGCTAGGAACAGCGCAAATGATCTAATTATTGGAAGAGCTGAAATTAAATCCCAACTCAAGGCTATGCACCATATTTCTATGTCATTCGTAGCACAAATTCTCAATGAGTTACAACCCCTTCCCCACATCTCTTTTGCAGACGGGTCTTAGTTAAGTTTGAAGGAGTCTGTGTAAAATAATATGATCCAGGACCACATATGCAGACATAATATTTTAACACTGTATGTATATTCTTGTATTTTCATAGTCCTAAATCAATCAGAGTGAAAATTGTGCCAGTAGTGGCTGGATGTGGTTCTGCTTGGGCAACAGAATCCACCAATACCAGTTGACAAGTGCAAACAGAGCCATGAGGCCATGCTTAGTAAGAGCAAAGCAAGGCAAGTTTGCCCCATGGCACTCTTCACCACCATGCAGAATAGGGCACTGACCACATAACTTAATGGACTCATGATTATAAGGAACAGGGCACAACTCTGTGTTCCAGACCATGGACAATGGATATATAATGTAAGGTCACCAGTTGCTATTTATTTTTTCAGGTTGTAAGTTGCTTAGTCTTACTGGCTGAGAAAAACTTGGAAAAACTAGGGGTTCACTATATATTAGCACATGGACACACTTTAATATTTTTGCCAAGGTAGCATGAGAAAGGTAATATCGCTGCAAGGGTTCAAACATTTTTGTAAGACTAAATCTCAATGCACAGCCACGCTTGCAGTGGCTTTCACATGGCCAAGTGATGGTGCGGGTCAGAAATAGACGTCTAAGACATCCAGAGACAGGAGAGAGAGATCCTATGTGTTCTTTTCCAGCTTGGGGAAGTGACAAGTTCGGCATTTAACAGTTGACTGATTCAATGTTGCCCCATTACAGTTGCATGACTGTGGCACAAAGCCCATTTACCACTCGGTCAAACGAATATGCCTCTGGAAATACTATCAGGGCAGAGTGATAGCTTTACAGGATACCAGTGATCTATCAGTTCCATAACTTTCAAAGCATTTCAAATTTGTTGAACAAGGATCCATTCTACATCCTCCTTCAGCATCTATAACAGGTAATACTGAAAATGGCCATAATCTATGACACAAAAGCTGGTTCACAAAAAACAATGCCCTAAACACCCAGCATTAGACGGAACAAGGCTCAAGGAGAGCAGGGTGCGGGCATTGTCAGTCACGCCCGCTCCTATTGCAGACAGGGTGCTGGGTGGAGTCAAGTGCGGATACATTGGTCGGTCCGTGAAAAGAACTTGGTTCGCGTTCAGACACAGATCTGCTGAGCATTTCCCGCACTCCCTTTGGGTTGTCGACTTACCTACTCGGATCCTGTTGTCCCACAGTCAGGAATTTGTGGTACCTTGATTGGATGTCTGATGTGTTACGGCTCCGACACGCGGGTCTTCCTCTTGCAGGTGGTTGATCTCTTCTTCCGGGTTCCTGTCCTCATCCATGTTCCCTCGCCGGAGGTACCTGCTTGTGTAGCTCCGTTCCTTAGCGACAGAGTTTTTTCAGCCTCTCGTCCTGTACAGAATACAATGAGAGAAGAAAGATATATTTAACCAAAGAATCTTCGTCTATGAGGTATATGGTAGGACGATGATGTTATATATGGTTAGAAAGACTTGCGGCCACATGCATCATCGGGACATTTTGCGATTCCTTATTTGCGAAAAATAGGGAATCGCAAATATGGAATCGCAAAATGGGATGCATCAATTTATTCGCATAATTTTTGTGATTCTGTGAAAATCGCCATTTTTACTGAATCGCAAGGATTATGCGAATTCTAAATTGCGATTTCGCAATTCCCATTGATTCCTATGGGCCAAAAGGCCCATAGGAATCAATGGGAAGGCATTGACATTTTGCGAATTTCTATTAGCGATTCGCAAAATGTTAATGAATTCCATGGGTGCAGGGGGGGTCCAAATGACCCCCCTGCACCCCTCAAATGCATTTTTAAGTGCATGTTTCACACACACATGTCCTAAGGTCATGTGTGTCTGTAACATTACAGTGTTTAAAATGCAATTTTGAGCATTTTAAAACTTTTTCGCAAATTACCATGAGGTTCAACCTTGTGGTAATTTGCACCCCCTAATTGCAAATTCGCAATTTAAAAAGCAATTATGCATGCTTTTAAGGAATCGCAAATTTGTGATTCCTTAAAAGCAATCGCATTTTTGGAATTCGCTAAAAATAGCGATTTTTCAAATTTTTTTTGATGCATCCAAAAAAGATATTTAGGAATCGCAAACGGACGAATTTACCGATTCGCACCGCTTGCGACTCCTAAATACCTTGATGCATGTGGGTGATAGTTACTTATCTGTTTTATCTGATCCACGGAGAGTGGAAAAACGGTTATTCTTTTGTTTTCCCTTATTTAACACCGGCTGGAAATGAAGAGGAAATAGATGTAAGTTAGTTTCCTGATTTCTTAAGGAGACGCTATATTCTTATCTGACCCAGCACCTTTTTGTGTAGATTTTTCATATTACATCCTATCTAGGAAAATATGTTTTTTGCCTAGTATTAACTAGGATGTATATTTTTGTGGTCTAATTGAGTGCTACAGTGGCATTTGTTAAGATTAGTCCCACTCATTGTTTTTTACAATTATACATATAACTTCTTTTACCATAAGAACCAGGCAAACCAAGATGTGGGCTCTCAGCCATGCTGCCTAACCAGGCTAAGAAAAAGCAGGGCCCTGGTCGAAGGTGCATAACATAGGCTCAAATACAATATACCAGTGCTTAGCTGCATAGAACACATTTAATTAAAGCTAAATACACTAGATGTGGAGCACTGATCTGTGCCAGACACAAGAGCTCACATTTATAAGGGGTCACTGGTCCGTGCTTCATACTCTGGCTTCACCCACAGAACTAGCCTATGTTACACAGTAGCGTTTAGGGGACAAAAGAACAATAAATAGTGCCATGTTTTTTGGTTTGCGTTTCAGTGAAGCAGCCCTGATACCAGGAGTAGGGCCTAGTGGAGTTACAGAAGGACAACATCACAATACAAAGGTTTACTTTTTCCTTTGACACACACTTTTTCCTATATAAAAATAATTATTTGGGCCACCGCCTTGACTTGCCTCTCCTCTCGTGCAATTTAAAAGGTAATTTTTCCCCTTTCGCTTTATAAACATAATTAACTGTGCGCTGCAACAGCAAATGTCAGTTTTAACTCTGCACCAGCTATAATGCATGTTTTAATGGTTGCACTGATTAGGTTTATCTAATGTGTGCTTGCGAACAGCATGGTCTCTGTATAATTATGCACTTATAAATCTCAGCTTACATGATGGTCACCACACTCTCACCGCTTGTGAACTGGTCTTGAAGGTGAGTAGGATGGTGCATATCAGTGATCACATTAGCAGCATAAACTTCACAGTAGGGCAGGTCATGTGATGATGAACGTAGCCATATTGGAGTGTCAAAACACTGACAGGCATAGTCACAAACTGCGCCGGGATGCTCCTTCGCTGGAGTCGCTGTGCGCACAATAAATTGTTATAACATAACATAACATAACATAACATTTTGGAATATGTTTTGAAGTACTACTGGGGGTGTAATAGGAAGAACTAAGGAGGGGTTAAGGAAAGGGTTTAGGCAGGGAAGTGTAACCCCTTGTTTGACCCAGTAAGCACCATACTGGATGTGAACATAGGCCAGGGGCACTGAGACACAAGGTGTATTGTAGCTTTACTTGATCCTCTTCCCATGGTCAGGGATGCACTAATGGGCAAGCATTGGCACTTCTGACCTATGCCTACTCCTGGGGAGGAAGATGAAAGCTGGCCAGAAATTTAAGTTTTGAGTGCAATGCCAATATTGATTTAAGTATTGTCAATTTATCGACTGGTATTTCTGACCTCCTGTCTGTCCAGCACTTTCTGCGTGCAGCTTTGTAAAACTGATGAGGCTTGGAGTCATCTGTGTTCTATTTAGGAATTTATCATAAGCCATGAGGTTTGAAAACAATTAACTATATTAGCATATTAAGTTTATAATAAATTAACAACATAATCTATTTCTGGCATTGTATAGCATTTAGGCATACATTTTATAATACATATTTGAAATTTTCATACCCTAACTTGTACCTGGACAGAAGACACCAAGATAGCCATTGTACTTTGAAGGTAGCTGTTGTAACCTAATCCTCCCCTTGCCTTACCTCCATCACTTTGGTATGTTCCTTCCCTCCCCACTCCTTTCTAGCACATGGTACGTTCTGGAGTGCAGGTAAGAATGTTGTGAATACAGTAGGACGGTGGAGAGTGGATGCCCAGAGAATAAAGACTCCTACTTACACTCTTGGCTCCTTCATCATTCTTTCTACTTTTCAACACTAGCCACTAGCCACTGTACATTGTTCATTTCTGTAAGAAGGTGATCAAACCAGAGCATCATGTGAACAAAAGTAAGTAGCACACAACTAGAGAGCAACAAGCATTGGCCTTGCTATGCGAGAGCATACTGGCTTTGGCAATGCGTTTTACCTACATTGTGCAATAGTGTGGCAGCTGCTCAGCATGGCTAAAAGTTGGTGGCATGGGGCGTGTTATATTGGGGTGGAGTGGAGGGGGATAGATTGGCGTAGAGTGAACTGTGGGTAGAGATGGTTGGATAGGAGGTGGTAGACTGGAGTTGGATAGATTGGAATGCAGTCGATATTGAAAGGGGAAGAGTGGTGTGGGGTAGAATAGAGTACGGTATATTAGAATGGAGAGGGCAGATTGCAGTGGGGTGGAATAGGGTGAAGTGGGATAGACTGGGGAAAAGTGGGGTAAACTGGAATAGAGCTGGGGTGTTTGGACTGAGTTAGTTGGGGTACATTTGTGTAGAATGTGGTAGATTGGAGTTAAGTGGAGTAGATATGTGTAGAGTGGATTGTGGTAGAGTGCAAGAGGTAGAATGGGGTATATTGGAGTGGGGCAGATTAGAGTAGACGGGGGTGTGGTAGTTTGGAGTGGGGTAGAGATGATTGGAGTGGGATATCTTTGGATAGACTGTGGAAGAGTGGAGTGCGGTGGATTGGTGTAGAGTGGGGGAGTGGAGTTGGATGAATTGGAATGGAATCGAGATTGGAGTCGAGTGAGGTAGAGTGGAGTAGATTCAAGTGTAAGTGGTTCATTAAGGTGGAGTGAGGGTTGAGTACATTGCAGGGGGAAAGACTGGATTGGAGTGAATAGGGCAGATTGGGGTGCAATGGATTGGGGTAGATTTGAGTGGAGTGTGGTAGACTGGAATGGAATCAGGTATAGTTAGGTAGAGTGGACTGGGGTACAGTGTGCTAGACTGAAGTGGGGTCAATTGGAGTGGAATAGATTGATATGGCGTGGGATAGATTGCAGTGGCATGGAAAAAATGAGGTTGCCATAATTTACGTAATTTGTGGAATTTTACGCCTGCTACATGAAGTTATGCAACATTGAACGTGCTATATTGTGGTAAAAATGTACCACAAACGAACGGGAACAACAGAACGCGAGTATCTGTTGTTCACTGTGCATTTGTGTAAATGCGTCCTTGCACCAGAAATTGACACATTTCACAGCACTACAAAAGGGGATGATGGGATGAGCAAATCAAACACTCAATCCCAGTCAACTGGGGTTTAATCCATCAAAATTCTTTAGCTCACTCAGCCACCCCAGTTCAGACATGGCCATATGCAAATCAGTCTGACCCTGTGCCTCATGGGAAAAAGTCCAGCCCGAACTGCCTAGCCATGTCTTCCCTGGACCGGAAACAAGCATCCTGGGACCGGTTTCGGATTCATACTCCTCATCAGCCAGGCTATCTTGAATCGAGTGGCCAAGTGAGCAAGGGACCCACGTCTGAGCATACCCTGCCAACTTAGGGCGAACAAAGCGATACAAAAGGGGGATGATGGACGGAGCGTTTGAGCAAATCAAACACTCACCCCCAGTCAACTGATTTGGGTTTAATCCATCACCATTCTATAGCTCACTCAGCCACCCCAGTTCAGACATGGCCATATGCAAATCAGTCTGACCCTGTGCCTCATGGGAACAGTCCAGCCCGAACTGCCAAGCCATGTCTTTCCTAGACCGGAAACAAGCATCCTGGGACCGGTTTCGGATTCATAATCGTCATCAGCCAGGCTATCTTGAATCCAGTGGCCAAGTGAGCAAGGGACTAACGTCTGAGCATACCCTGCCAACTTAGGGCAAACAAAGCGATACAAAAGGGTTTGATTTGCTCAAACGCTCCGTCCATCATCCCCTTTTGTTTCGCTTTGTTCGCCCTAAGTTGGCAGGGTATGCTCAGACCTGAGTCCCTTGCTCACTTGGCCACTGGATTCAAGATAGCCGGGCTGATGAGGATTATGAATCCGAAACCGGTCCCAGGACGATTGTTTCCAGTCCAGGGAAGACATGGCTTGGCAGTTCGGGCTGGACTGTTCTCATGAGGCACAGGGTCAGACTGATTTGCATATGGCCATGTCTGAACTGGGGTGGCTGAGTGAGCTAAAGAATGGTGATGGATTAAACCCAGATCAGTTGACTGTGGGTGAGTGTTTGATTTGCTCAAACGCTCCGTCCATCATCCCCTTTTGTTTCACATTTCACAGCACAACATAGTACAAAATAATGCATTTGCATTTCAAGTAATCAACGTCATTTTTTGCAATTTTGCCGTTATTTTGTGTAATTACTCATAAAATACAATATATAGATTTTGCACTCCCCTTTCTATATGGAGATATACATGATTTAGACAGACTATAGATAGATAGATAGAAAATGCAGTATTAATTGTAAGCAGTGACAAAGTCAATTGGTCTGACGTTTGATTAGTAAAGTGCTTTGTAATTGGTGGGTGAGAAGGTGTATAGTTATTTATACACTGGGATGCACTTTGTATCCATCTCTCTATGTGATGAAAATAGAGGCAGGTGAATATGCACCCTTCACCCACAAAGTCTGGAAACTTCACCATCTATGAAGATGCTGACGCTTCCCAGGATCACCAAGGCAAAGTTTTAGCCCCTTACCGTGAAATTTGTACATTAGGCTTTTTCCAGCCTCAGGGTGTTCCAGCCTTTGGTTTTACAAGGTAGGACAGTTGACATGAAAAGGTGGAGACTGGGGTGACGTTCCAGCTCTGGAAGCAAGTGGCTTAGCTTGGTAGCAGGAGATGGTGCATAATGTTAGACTCAGAATCTGATTAGCAAACATGTTTCAGGAAGGGTCTCTGTTGAAGACCACAGCCACCCACCCAAAGTCGCCACAGTAGGTTTGTCACTGCTGCAAAATTCTGCTGAATGTGCTATTTTGTTTAATTACTGTGCAGTATCGCACTTTGCACAGTTAAAAAATGATGTGAAGTGCCACGTTGTTCGAGCCTGTAACCCTTTTTAAAAAAATGTAAAGTAGCTACATTTAGCAATTTCACAGAACGTGCTGTATAATTTGCATTCTTTGAATTTATACTTTGTTTTACCCAGCTGCATGGTTTTAACAATACTGCCCAATAATTTCGTACTCCATTGCTGCTTAATTCCATTGACTCTACCTACAATTGATCAAGTGGAATCAAAATTAACAAAATATAATAAAAAAAACTCAACATATTTACCTGTGACTTTTTTTTCATAGTCTTGTGAAGCACTCTGTATGCAAATTTGCATTTAAGGAACACTGATTTAATACCTAAATAGTGTTCACTGAGTAGTAATTATGAGATAATTCTGAAATCACTCAACATCTTGGACCTTTCTGACAAAAAATTAAAGCAGAATAGTGTGTGTATTCTTGAGGTAATTGGAAATCATTCTCAAAACACCAGGAGCAATTTCATCATGTTAAAACAAATGATGCTTGTGGAGTTTTGCATGTTTAGTTTCAAATTATCCTCACATCATCAAGAACAACGGGACTATATGAAGTAATCAGATACTCATTCTTAAATCCTCTTGAAGTCATCAGGAATAGTCACACCTTGTGTAGTCATCAGATACTCATTTTGAAATCCTCCTGAAATCATCAGGAATGGTCACACCTTTTGAAGTCATCAGATACTCATTTTTAAATCCTCCTGAAGTCATCAGGAATAGTCACACCTTGTGAAGTCATCAGATACTAATTTTCAAGTCATTAGCAAATCATCAGGCTCAAGTTTCTAAGCTCTACTGATGACGTCAAGAGCTTGATGATGTCTGATGATGTGAAAATGACTTCTACAGTAGTTGAATGATCATCCAATGACTCTGGGATGGCTTCTAAAGTAATCCTGTTTGACCTGGGAGAGGGGAGAGACAATATTATAATAAAGGCGGGCAGAGAGAAAGTGTGCAAGCATCATCACATACCCGTGTTTAAGATACAGCCATATAAATAACTGCAGACTCATCGCTGATAGTAGAAGACACCCCTATAGGACAGCGCACAACTGGAACAAGGAATTCATCAGAAACGCATTTCTGGGTTAAGACATTGGAAGGGCATTCCTTAACAGCGAACCCCCTTTATCCTCCTTCCTCCACACATGACCCACCCACCAAGCTGGTGGAAAAAATCAAGACAGTGGAGTGATATGAGATAGCTACCCTGTAGACCCACAAGTAAATTTCAGGGCGTTATCAAGTGCTCTCCTTCGCTCTCTCATAAGACAGGGCCGGATTGACTGGAGTGAAGTCCACTCACCCCCCCTTTTTACCTAAAACTCACCCGATCACGATGGAAAGCCGAGTGGCCTCGACACAGCCAACTGGGAGTGTCGACAAAAACGACTGGTGCTACCAGCAGTATCACGCAATATGGGAAAACCGGATGAATCCCAACCCAAACTGCAGTTTGAAATGCATACAACACCCAGAGCCAAAGAATCGGACATGACTGGACCGACCATGGAACAGAAGGTTCCGAAACAGGACAGGATGTAGAACTAAATCAAATACTGAAAACAATGCAAAAGAGTCTTACCAAGATAGATGGCAAAATAGATGCACTCACATTTTGAATGGACAGAATTACCAAGAGATTAGATAAACACACTGAAAGGCTAGATACCGTTGAATATAGAGTGTCAGAGATCAAAGACGTTATAGCACCGGAGTCATCCACACGTAAGAAGGTTGACAAGTAAATGCACACATTGCAAGCCAAAACAGAAGATCTGGACGCAAGGTCAAAATGCAATAATCTATGCTTAATAGATGTGGCAGAATCAACCAACACAGAAAATATGGTACAATATGTGGAAAACCTCCTTGTCACCCTACTCGATAGACACTTTTTCTGAGATTTTCGAAGTGGAGAGACCCCACCACTCGTTAGCTCCCAGACCAGTTCCAAGTGCCGCGCCGCGCCCAATAATCACAAAGCTGCTGAATTACAGAGACTGAGAAGCGGTGTTGCAGAAGGCACGTGAATTGGGGACCCTAACACACAAAAGTGACACACTGTCATAATATCCAGACTTCATGCTGCAAGTGCAAGAGGCCCATAAACAATTTATTCCTGTCAAAAGGAAGCTGCGTGAAATCCAGATGGAATATAATATGTTCTGCCCAGCCAAACTGAGGGTGATGATAAATGGTAAAGCACATTGCTTCACAGATCCCAAACAAGTCTCCCAGTTCCTCAAGCAAAGAATGGGAAGTGGGACTAAACAGAAAGCGCAACACGCAACGCACACCACGAATGAAGAGGAGGACACATTAGGAATGGAAAAAGATTAGAAGGAAGACAGGCTCCACCAACCAACTACACCTCTTGGAACTGGTAAGGGTAGACTCTCTAGACGATTCGTAAAGTCAAGATATAGATAAGCCATTTGAGACCTAATCACAAACATAGAAATAGAGAATGGAAGGCCGGAAACATTAGAACAAAGGTAGGGATGCACCGTACACCTGGAAATACCTGGAGTCAGGCACATTATGTGGACATGGGCTGCCATCTCACAAAACTTGCGCAAAAAAACCCACAAAAAAACCCAATTGATGGACGGAATGCTGGACAATGCAAACATTAACCCCCAGTCACAAGGATCTGGGTTTAACCCATCATTCTTTTGCTCACCACACCACCCCAGTTTGGACCCAGCCATATGCAAATCAGTCTTGACCCTGTTCCTGTGGGAACAGTCCAGCCCGAACTGCCAAGCCAGGTTCTCCCTGGACCAAAAACAAGCATCCTGGGACCAGTTTCAGGGCATCACCCTCCATCAGCCAGGCTACCTTGAATTCAGTGGTGTAGTGAACACGGAACCCATGTCTGGGCATACCCTTCCCACTTAGGGTGACATATGCAAAAAAAATAAAACAATTGATGGATGGAATGCTGGAAAATGCAGACATTCACCCCCAGTAATAGTTTAATCCATCATTCTTTTGCTCACCACCTCTAGACTGATTTGCATATGGCTGGGTCCAAACTGGAATGGCATGGTGAGCAAAAAAACTATGGATTTAGGCCCAGAGTTCTGTACTGGGGTGAATGTATGACATTGTTCTGCATTCTGTCCATCAATTGTTCTTTTTGCATTTATCACCCCAAGTGGGGCGGGTATGCCCAGACGTGGGAACCGTGCTCTCCATGCTACTGGAGTCAAGCTATCCTAGCTGATGAGGGCTGAAAGCCCGAAACCGGTCCTAGGATGCTTGTTTCCAGTCCAGGAAGGACCTGGCCTGGCAGTTGGGGCCGGACTGTTCCCATTGGGCGCAGGGTCAAGACTGATTTGCATATGGCTGGGTCCAAACTGGAATGGCATGGTGATCAAAAAAACAATGGATTTAGGCCCATATCTCTGTACTGGGGTGAATGTATGCCATTGTTCTGCATTCTGTCTATCAATTGTTCTTTCTGCATCTCTCACAGAACTTGGCAAAACCCAAGTATAGGAGGGAAGCACAGTAAGGAGTAGGGCTGTATGAATATACACAAGATGTGCATTAATAAGATCACTATTAGTCAGGTCCATCACATACTACAGGCCGTGATAAGGCACAATATCGCTACGAGTCTCAATAGTTATAATATGTATTTTGTCTTTAGACGTTATACCACTGTAAGCTGTAAGGATAGCCCAACCCAGCCAACATCTGTCCCCCATGTGTGTTCCACCAGAGAAGATTTATAGTTTTTGTTTACATTTATTTGGAGTTACGTTTGGAGGGATAAGGGAGGGGTATGGATCAAGAGGTTGAATTGCACACCATGGGTGGGAAAGGCAGGGAATAGGATTATCATTTAAAGTTGGGTAGAAAAAGTGAAATACCACATATAAGAAATTCTCATCATTATTAGTATACTAGTGCTACAGGCAGAGCAGTAAAAGATAAATTACGGCCAACCATTCACAAACACAACAAATACGATTCCTCACCTGGAATATTATTAGAGGCATTAATGACAAAAGGAAGAACTGGAAAGTGATAGCATACCAAAAAAGACAAACAACACAGGTGGCGATCCTACAAGAGACCCATCTAGCCCCGGAGAGTACTGCACTCACCTCATGATACATGAGAGGTCATATTTGTGCAGCATGGTTTGCATCACATTCTCGAGGAGTTCTTATATGTGTGGACCCCAGATCAGAGATCCTATTAAAGGAGACATATGTTGATCTGGGAAGTAGATATGTGTTAGCTCTTTGTCAGAAATCAGGATGGAAAACACTTCTGGAAGGAGTATATGGCCCTAATTACAATGACCCCCCAATTCTATATTACCCTCAATGACAGATTGATGCAATGGGGCGACTTAGCGCAAATATGGGGAGGGGATCTTAACCCGGCAGTGGACCGCTCCAAGGGCCCAACTAGACGACCAGCAAAAGCTGCTTAAACACTACTAGAGATAGCAGAAAGGGAAGGGCTGGTGTACATATGGAGGTCCCTCAACCCACAAGGAGAAGGGTTTACTCCCTATTCCCCAGGACATGATGTACATACCCAGATAGATTACTGGCTGATATCAAAGAGCCTAGCAACATGGGATTCGGTTGTGAACCAACCATGCACAAACTCAGATCACTCATCCGTAGTCTTAGAACTAGAGTGTCATAATAGGAGAGATGTTATGTTATAATAAATAAGCTTGTAAAGCGCAGTTCACCAAACGGTTTCATGGTGCAGTAGTCCAGGGGGGTACTGCTGCTTGAAAGTTTTAGTCCTATGCCTGGCAGAAAAGGCAGGTCTTTAAATGTCTCCTAAACTGAGCATTGGAGGACAGTGATCTAATCTCCAGAGGGAGAGAACTCCAGAAAGGAGGGGCCAAGGCCGCAAATCTTAGTCCCCCGTGTTTCTTACATTTAAAAGATGGGATGACCAAAAAATCAGATGGGAGGACCTGAGATCCAGAGAAGGAATGTAGCACTGAATCTGAGAGGATATAAAGAGATACAGCGTTCAACTGGAAATTCCCCCTTACTCCCTGATGGACTCATTATTCAAGGCAGAGTTAGTGCAATCAATAGAAGACTTCTTCATAAGTAATGTGGGATCAGTTGATAGCTTTGCTATAATATGGGAGTCATTCAAAGTTTATGTAAGAGGCATCACATAGTCAAAACACACTGGAATGTTAAAGTCACTGAGGAATAGGCTGACTAATCTAGAGAAGGAGATAGCTGGATTGGATGACAAACATCAGGAAACAGGGGACCATGCAACACTAGGCGACATTAAGATCCACATGGAGGAATTTCATGACACAGCAAATAGCGAAGTGAAACATATGGGTAGATATGCAGTAACCAGGGTATACGGTGAAGGAGAGCATCCAGCGGGAGGTTGGAGGGATAGTGGAGCTACTAGACAAAACAGGGCGACCAATTCATGACATTATAAGTGACGGACAAATTTTGTAGATACTACAAAGAGCTATATCATACTCGCATTACACCAAACGAACAAGCCATGATGGACTTCCTAGAACACATAGCCAAGAACTGGTTATCTGTAGAACATAGGGAACACTTAATGGTGCCACTATGTCCGGCTGAGATAAGAGCTGCGCTCATGAGTATGCAATCCGGTAAAGCACCAGGAGGGGACGGATTTACAGTACATTATTTTAAAGCCTTCCAAGATCTGCTCATACCAAACCTGGTCACATTATATGAAGAAATGGTCCAGACTGTCACAATTTTTCCATCGATGTGCAAAGCTATAATTGTTACACTCCTAAAGACAAGTAAACAGCCAAGTGAATGCTTATTGTAGGATTAATTACCACTGTAATTAATGGTACGTATCACCATTATGAAAATGGTGGCTCTTCTTAGATTCCTGTTTTTGTTCAACAATATCCCAATAACCTCCATGATCCGTGTTTGATATGCTATGGTCGTTGCTAATTAGACTGGCCTGGGCAGGTAAAAAATACGGGAGAAATGGGAAATACTCACTCTACCCTATGACATGGGAGGTCTTAATGCACCAGACTTAGAACTCTACTATATGGTAGCACAGAGTTCCTTTGCATACCTTTGGATGCATGGGCCCAATGACTTACCACACATGCATATAGAGAGAGATGCAGCTGACTCCTATACATTACCACAAATGCTGTTTCAAACCCCACGCAGATGCTGGGGTGTACTCGACTCTCTGAATGTCACAAGATTGGCTTGGTGGATCCTACCAAAGAAACAAGTAGGTGCTTTATTATACTCCCCACAAGCACAAACGGAATGGAGTGTTTGGCTCCAGCTAGGACAGGACCAAAATGTAAGGAAGGCCCTGTGTAAACTGGGTATAACAAAAATGGAAGACCTATTCCAAGAATGGTCAAGGACTGCAAGACACTATAAAATAACACAGAAAAATGGGTATAACAAAAATGGAAGACCTATTCCAAGAATGTTCAAGGACTGGGAGACAATACAAAATAACACAGAATCAACGTCTGGATTAATCCACTACCAATACTTCAGGTTTAGAAATGCACTTAGAGACCGCTTAGGGGAAGAAATGTTAGAACCCATGTCAATGCCAGCACTCACGGCCCTAATCCAATTACAATCCCCGCCAAATTAATAATGAAATTATACGCTCATGCTCAGGAAGCCCTCAGACCAAGCATGACTAAGGCAAGAAAGCAATGGCAAAGAGACATAGGCAGAGCTATTGACGATGATTGCTGGAAATACTGTTGCTCTATGACACATAATATATCATTAAATGAGCGAAACAGACTCACACACTTTAAATATATCGGCCGGGTATACTACACACCAGAGAGACTATACAGGTATGGTCTAATGGACACAGTGCAATGTCAGAGGTGTCACAAACCAGTAGCGAACTTTGTACATGTGGCTTGGCAGTGCCGAATTATACATGACTTTTGGGCTGCAATTATATAAGAACTAAGCAACATAACAGGCCAATCCCTATGCGGGATCTTTTTAGTTCTAATAAGACTATAGACAAAACAGACAGGAATTAGTGGCAATAGGCCTACAATCATCCAAACAAAGACTGGCAATACCAAGGGCCAGGGGACCAGCCCCCACTCTGGTAGAATGGCACGTCGACATGGCCTATTGCAACACCCAGTCCGAGGCATACAATGAACTACTACCACCACAGTCCGACCCAAAACATCTGGGGGTCATATCACACATACCTAGCTAGCAAAGAGTCAATCAATTCAGGAGAGGGAACCCCAGATAGGACATGTCGAGGTTGAGTAATATCCCCCAGGGTCACGAGTATCAAAGTGTACCAGGACATCTGGAATGATAGGGCAAATGTGATAGGCCAGATTCAGTAATACAACAAGAGGAAAGAAAGGGTAAACATTACCAATGTCAGAAGTTATAATAAAGCAGAGTAATATAGAGTTAGCAAGCCCAGGTAATGAGGTGTCATAATCTAAGTTTCAACTGTGAAAAATGACGTTTGCATATGGAACACATTGTCACATAATAATGATTAATCAGACCCCCCAGGATATAGCGGCATGGATTAGCAAATTTAGCGGCACAAAAATGGAAATTTAGCGGCACAAATATGGAAATTTAGCGGCAATTTTGCGGCATTTTATGTAGCCATTTTTCCTCCAACAAACACAGATATCTTAGTATTTTTAGTTATTTAACAACATGAAGCTATGTATATTTGGTTTCTTTACAATGTAAACACTTTGGGGCAGATTTACAAGCCCCTTGCGCTGCTTTTACGCCGCTGTTGCGTCACTTTTGTGACGCAGCGGCGGCACAAAAGATGCACCATTGTGCGGGGTATTTACTACGTGACGCATCTCCCAGATGCGTCACGTTGCAAAGCCCTGCGCCAGAAGAGGCGTACCATTGCAGGTCAGTTTGTGTCTTGCAATAGCCTTAGAGCTTGGTGACACTGTACCTGCTGCACTAATGATGGCTATACCTATCGCCCCTTTTATTAGTAAGCATGTTAAATAGTACAGTGTATTTTGAACACGACCTGATATCCCACCGGATGCCCGTTCGACAGACCTAACCACTAGAGAAAGAGCAGTCAAAACCGCCAAGTGGTCACTTGTTAAACAGTAGCGAACTGCATGTTGGTACTTGTAGTTTCGTTGCAAAATGTCAGCCTGCAAATCGTCTCCGATTTAAAAGCGGGGACTGGTTGAAGTTGACACCCATGACATGGGTGAGTGGTTCTGTCTGTTTATCTTGAGGGACAGACATCTCTGCACGGCGCTCCGTCTCCAAGCCAGCGAATAGGGTGACCAACTGGCATTGGTGCAAATTCAGGACGGTGAGTATAAAAATTCAGGACAAAGGGTCAAAATTCAGGACACAAATTCAGGAAAGGAGCTCAAAATTCAGGACAAAACTTCAGGACAATAGGTACGTTTTACAGACACATCAGAGGTCGCGCAATAGTATATAAGTAAGCCAAGCCATTTCCAAACATATTCAACCGTTTGCAAACCTATCCATCATGTATCCTTCCATCTATCATTTCACTCATCCATCCCTTCATCCATCCCCTCATCCATCCTTTCACTCATCTCCATTATCCATCCACCCTTTCACCCTATCCATCTGTACACTTATCCATCCACTCTTCATCCCATCCATCCATTCACTCATCCATTCAGCCATTTACCCTTTTACCAATCCAGCCATCCTTTCACTTACTAATCCTTCCACCCATCCACTATTTTAGTCATCCATCCATCCTCCCTTTCTCTCTCCATCGACCCTTTCACTTAGCCATCCTTCCTTCCATCCATCCTTTCACCCACCCATCATCCATCCATCCATCCATCCATCTGCCCTTCCCCTCATCATCCATCCTTCCCCTCATCATCCATCCTTCCCCTCATCACCCATCCATCCTTTTCCCTCATCATCCATCCTTTTCCCTCATCATCCATCCATCAACCCACCCACTCTTCATCCATCCATCCTTCCCCTCATCATCCATCCATCCTTCCCTTCATCACCCATCCATCCTTTCACCCGCCCCCTCATCATCCATCCATTCCCTCAACATCCATCCATCCATCCACCCTTCCCCTCATCATCCATCCTTTCACCCACCCCCTCATCAACCATCCATCCCCTCATCATCCATCCATCCTTTCACCCACCCATCCATCCATCCTTCCCCTCTATCCATCCCCTCATCCATCCATCCTTCCTCTCATCCATCCTTCCTCTCATCCATCCTTCCCCTCATCCATCCATCCTTCCCCTCATCCATCCTTCCTTTCATCCATCATCCATCCTCCCCCTCACCCATCCATCCACCCCCTCACCCATCCATCCACCCCCTCACCCATCCATCCACCCATCCACCCAATCCACCATCATCCATCCATCCACCCATCCCACCCATCCACCAACCAATCCATCCACCCAATCCACCACCATCCATCCAGCCACCCACCCACCCATCCATCCATCCACCACCATCCATCCACCCACCCACCCACCCACCCATCCATCCACACCCACCCATCCATCCACCGACCCATCCATCCACCCACCCATGTCACCACCAACCCATGCATCCATCCATCCAGGCACCCACCCATCCATCCATCCATCCATCCATCCACCCACCCATCCATTCATCCATCCAGGCACCCACCCACCCATCCATCCACCCACCAGATATATTGATATGAGGGGATGTAGCACACCTTGACCCAATCCGCAGCTTCAAAAAATGAGCAGGAATGTGCGTGATAAATAAACTTCACATCAAATTTTTTTGTAAAAAATAAGTATATTAAAAAAAATAAGTATATAATCTTGGTATGAGTGGAGGATTGCAGGCGCGAACCGTGTCTGTCAGCTCCAAAGTCAGTCTATGTTTCCGTTAGACCACATGTTGTTGCAGTGACTGACGTTGATGTTTTGCTTATTGAAATAAACATATTTCCAAATATGCACCGCTTTGCTTGTTTCTGTTTATGCATCCCGTTTTTAATGTGCTCGCTTTACGCTGCTTTGCTTTTTGTAAGTAAGTTTATGTCATTGTGCGCATATTGCTTAAATAAACATTCTTCTTTAAAATAACCATTGTTCTTTATATGTTCTTGATAGCCTCCTATGCCCTTTATGCAGCTTTGTTCACACCTTGACCCAAACCGCAGCTTCAAAAAATGAGCAGGAATGTGCGTGATAAACACACTTCCCAGGCGTGACCCGTAATAAACATACTTCCAAATATATGTTTATATGTTCTTGCAATGATGCTTAAATAAACATTGTTCTTTATAATATTCATATCCTCATCTGCAGCGCCGCTTCCCGTTTATACTTATATGCATACTATATGCACAATGTGCTCGCTTTATGCATTGTGCGCTGGTTCCCGTTTATTGCTTCCCGTTTATACTTATATTCATATCCTCATATGCAGCGCCGCTTCCCGTTTATACTTGTATGCATAATATATGCATAATGTGCTCGCTTTATGCATTGTTCAATTCGATGTCAATGATGCTTAAATATCAATTCGATGTCAATGATGCTTAAATACACAGTTTTTTAAAATAACCACCGTCAGTGTTCTTTACATGTAAACACTGTCATGTTATTTCAATGATGCTTTGTTTGAAGAACCGAGGTTTGCTAACAATTTAGTGACAGTAATTACACTCCGTGAAGAGAACCATGTGCTGCCTCGGTGTAATCAGGGGTGTAATCTGGCCGAGTCTCGGATGTTTGGGGCCCTGGGTAGAAATGGAATGTGTGAGCCCCCCTCTAAATAGCAAATACATGACACATTCAGGGCTGTTTGCATGTGAATAGATGTCGCAGCTCCTGAACCTGCAGGCCCTCCCTCTCAGTCACCTTGGAAGCACCTCTTAACAGGTCATCAAGGGCTGGAGGTGTGAGGTTTGCCATCCCGCTGTGACGCTTCAATGCTGCTGAGTATCTGCCACATAAAGCAGACCCCCCAGGATATAGCGAAAAATGCCGCGATTTCTACAAAAATGCCGATTTCGCGGGCATTTTTGTAAAAATCGCGGCAATTTTTAAAAAGTGCCGATTTCGCGGCAAATCGCGAAATCGCGATATCCTGGAGGGTCTGATTAATGAAAGAAAACCCGCTGCACTCCAAAATAAACGTAAAGTAGTCAAATTGATAAAAGTTCTTATTTCTTAGGGTGCTGGAAATGTTCACCTCCTAGTCCTCGAGGTGCTATAGATAATGTCAGAAAAACCTTACTATGTGTAAGGATGAATTCGACAGCACTCCTGCAGCGGAATATCGCCAAATGGGTAGATCAACTTATAACAATCCAGTCAGAACAAGAATTTAGATCTGTATCATCTTTATTTAGATGCTGATCATATCATATTTCATCATATGATAGCATGTTTGTTGATGAATACAAAATACAACGTCCAAATTATTCAAACGTATGCCGAATCAACAGTACACTGAGACATCTGTCCCCGATGCATTTCGAGCCGAGTGGCTCTTCTTCAGGGGGAATGTTCTAGAAAGAAACATGTAAAAACATACTAAGGTTCTTGTCCATGGGCCAGAGATAGTGGTACAAACAGTGCTCAATGTGATAATAATAAGGTGGGGAATCCACAAAGTAGACCCAAAACGAATACAGTTGGTATATGTGAAGTCACCAAGTGTCAGAAGGAGAGTGTTAACGGGGTGCCTAATTAAAAAAGAAATTGATCCAATAGAATACCCTATAATGGCAGAGATCAACAATCAGCGGTATGGAACTTGCAATACAAAGAAAACCGACTGTAAGAGTTGAAGGCGCTCTAAGTGAGCTGTTAAATGTGATGCTGGAGTGTTAGACAATGATATAGCTCGAGTTTACAATGTATGAGAATTCTTAGAGGTGGGCTTCAGTGCCTACGTAGGAGGTTGATGTCAGCGTGAATCTAACAGTACAAACGTGTGTATAGAACGGGTAGGCATTAAGTATGTGATAATACTTGAGCTTTTAATGTAAGGAAACTATTACAAGTGAGCGTTAGTTTCGAGACCGGCTACGAGGAAAGTAAATATAACAGTGCAAACATGCATATCGAAACGGGTGAACCCTCACCTCTATGCCGCTTGGTAAACATCTCAGCGTGCTTGTGACTAATTCAGCGTCTTCTTGGGACTGAACACGGAAGATGCGATGAAGGTGTTAACAGCGTGAAGCAGCGTGGTAATAGAAAGAGGACTGCAGAGTGCATGCCCTTCTGATCATCATGAAAACGCAATATTGTATGATTTAAATAAAGATCAATCAAAAAAACGCAATGTTGTCTGATTTAAATAAAGATCAATCAAAAAAGAAACAAAGCGGTGCACTCAGTTAGGGAATCATCCTGAGTAGGGTTGGAAAGGGCAAAATGATAATCAAAGGGGTACCGGGTAAAACTAGATGAGAATTAAATGATTGGGCACTGTAAAAGGACAATAGAGTGGGTGGACACTATAAAGAAACAATACAATAAATGCAATACGATAATAGCATATATGACCAGTATGTAAAATGTAGTCAGAACTCAATCAAATTACAAGGAATTTAAAAGAAGTAATTATTAACAGTAAAGAGTAAAAATAAGTAGAATAAAGGAAAAGGAAGTAGAAAAGAACACCCGCGTGTGTGAGGTTAAAGTGGACTGATGATGTCAAAGCAAGATTAGATATGACAGAAGAAAACAAATTGGATAAGGTCAGAGAGAAATGAAATGGATAAGGTGAGAAAGAGATATTGTGAGAGAGAGATAAAGTCCGAGAACAATAAAGTCTGGGCGAAATAAGGTCAGAGGGAAGAGAGGAATGAATCAGCGAGGTTCTAAATAGTCGAGAGAGTTCAGAGAGAACAACTGTATTCTAATCTCTCGTTGATCCCTTTTGGATGTAGGGCGTTTTTCTTATGCATCCAGTAAAGTTCTCGTTGTAGCAAGAATTTTATGTTGTCACGACCTTCAGTCATGTTCACAACTTCCAACACCAAGAAACGGATTTGACTAGGGTTATGACATTGGTTGAGGAAGTGTGCTGCTACACAGGATTTGAGGTTCTTTTGCGGATATTACTCCTGTGTTCTGTAAGTCTAATTTTTATTTTTCGTTTGCCCACGTTTGGGAGACCAAATGGGCATTTCAACAAGTACACCAGATTGGTGGAGTCATATGAAGCCTTAACTTTCAATTTGATCGGGATCCCCTGAGATGGGTGTAGGATGGTTGCGCATTTTATTATACTGTTGCAATTGCCACAATTGTAACATGGAACTGCCTCCTTATATATTGTTTCTGTTCTGTCTTTATGGGATTTTAAAAGCTGTTGAATGTTCTTGGAACATTGATAAGCAAATATCGGGTAATCTTGAAAAATGTTATTGAAATATTGTTCAAGTTGTAGTAGTTGCCAATGTTTACGGATAGATTGTTTGATTCAGGCACTGTGTGTAGAATATTTCGATACGAAAACTGTACATTCTTCATTTGACCTAGTTTTTGGTGTCAACAATTCAGAATGTTCTTTAGTTTTCACTCTGTTCATTGCCATGTTCGTGATGCTGTTGGGATAACCCCTCTGTTGGAATTTCTCAAAAATAGTTGAACTGTTTTCAGGAGGGCTAGTTGGTCCCCAGGGAAATTATTTTATAAATATATATCAATATTAATATTAATACAAAATGTCATCTTTTATTTATTAGCAACTAAAGGGTTTTTAATGTACAAAATGTGCCACCATGTTTCCCCCAAGAAAACAAATAACCCATTTACATTGATGCTAAATGAATTAAGTAATATGAATAAATAACCTAGTTAATTGTCTAATTATTAAATTAATAAAGTATTAATTACACATAATTTCAAATCATAGTATTTTAAAACATTTCCCATCCTATTACCCTTTCCTGCAAATGTCAACAACCCAATTAAAAATACTAGCATATCAACCAATACAAGAAGTAATAAAAGAAAGTCTTTAATCATTACCTAACGTATCACTTAATTAAAAATTACGGATAAATGAAAAATTGTCAATTTATTAAAAAACTACATATATATCAAAACATATTTTAAAATCCAGTACATTAAAATAATATCCCAAATTAAATGTATTAAATTAAAAAAAATACAAAAACAAATTTAAACAGAGCAAAATGCAGCAAAATAATAACATTACATGCAATAATATATAAGAAAACAATGTTCTAAACATCACTTTTTTTCAGAGAGTCATCTAGACACATACTGCTGAGCTCTGGGGGACCTCTTCTACCAGGTCAATCGGAAGGCAACAAATAGGGGGATGTTAAATCTCATTTGGTTCCCCACCTGAGTATTTGCCTTTCTGCAGTAGCACCCTTGATAACTGAACATAGTTGAAATTTTAAAAACTAATCATTTGTGCCTTATTTTATATAAATAGCTTAGAAAAACATAGGGCCCAAAATGCTACCAATCTACGATCATTCCCAGTTTCAAAATCACCAGTTACAATTCTTCCTTTAGCAAAGTGAAGTAATAGCAACTCTCCACTTGCAGCTAATACAGTCTGGGAATTCTGGAAAGGCGACAAACAGGAAAGGACACCCAGTAATGCTGTCTTGCATCAAGCTGCGGAGGGGGAGGGCATGAGGGCACGACAAACAATGATGCAATTAACAGCAGTCCTTAGTTGAAATGTGTAATGAGTAACTTGTCACAGCCTCCCTCTCAGAAGAACTATGGGCCATAGTGTAGGTAGTTAAATACCGGTCGGTAACGTCCGAAATTCCATAAATTTCCCTTTACCGACCAGTATTTAGGCATTTGAGATGTTGGAGGCTAAAAATAAAGATTCGGTAATCATGATCATCATTACTGAATTCAAAATTACTGATTCCTTTTTTACCGAATCGGTAAATAAGAAACAGTAAAAACGAGAAAAGAGATGTAGGAAAAATCGGTAATACTAAATTTCATGAAATTCGGTATTTAAGAGTCTGTAATTAACACTGACTGAAAGCAGGTGGTAATCAGCTACAGTGTATACAATCAATCCCAAAATGCAACTGTGTGATCACTATGGCGGCTTTCTATGTGATTGCAAGGCAGCTACGTCTACAGGCAGCAGGAGTGAGGATCTGGAGACGGGTGGAGCGCATTTAAAGACAGCGCATCACACTCTTCCAACAGACTGAGGCTGAGATCCATGAAAGGTACAGGCTACACCCCCACACCATCCTGGACTTTATAAGGGACCTGCACCCACTCCTGGAGCCCTCAACACCAAGGGCGCACACCATAACACCACATGTGCAGGTGCTCTGCAGCCAACATCTACTTGCATCTGGCAGTTACCAGGGGGTGATAGCTGCGGTAGGCGGGGTGTCTCAGAGTTGCCTGTCCCGTTTCTTCAGAAAGTTCTTGGATGCCATGATGCAGAGAATGCATCACTGCATTAGCTTCCCAAACACACAGGCAGGACTGCTGAAAACCGAGACAGACTTTTACCAGATGACACAGTTCCCGCATGTCATAGGGTGTATTGATGGCACACACACATTACAATCTGCCCACCAGCAGCCACCGAGTATATCTACAGGAACAGAAAGTCCACCCACTCCATAAATTTGCAGGTAATCTGCGATGCTGCCAACATAATCATTGACATAGTGGCCAAATTTCCTGGGAGCACCCACGACTCATACATCTTCCAGAACAGTGGGATCTACACACGCCTGGCTGCGGGAGAATTTGATTTGGAGAAGGATAGCTGCTAGGTAAATCACTGTGACACACCCTTATACTTACTGCAGATGAATGTGTATTGGTGTATGTGACTAATGGCACTCTCTTTCTCACCTAGGCGATAGTGCATATGCCGTGCGGTCATTTATCCTCACTCCCTACCTAAACCCATCAACCCCGAGTGAGAGACGATACAATGTGGCACACAAATCCACACGGAACGTTATGGAGGGCACGTTTGGACTATTGAAAAGCAGGTTCCGCTGCCTCCACAAAAGCAGAGGCGCACGTCAGTACACACCCATCATCTGCTGCAAAATCATTGCAACTTGTGCTATGCTGCACAACCTTACCACAAAGAAAGGTACAGAAGTGGAATTAACTGATTTTGAGGACAATGATGATGAATTTGCACAGCCAGAGCCCAACACAGCAGGAGTGGCACCAGTAACAGATGGAAGACAGAGACGGGCAGAGATCACACACAACTATCTTTAAGTAAGTAAGGAGACACAGCCAGTTGTTGAATGTAATGATGTAGTTTTACTATCTGGGCACTACACCACAACACAAAAGGTCAAACTTGGCAGTCCAATTTGTGACATCCATAGAAGGAAGTCATGGGTTACTTCACCCAATTCAGTTCTGATAGTGTGGGCTGCATCAGCGTCCGCGGCCACGCACAACAGTGCTGAATGCCATCATCTGACTGTCCGCACTGGCTGTAGAACCAGTGCCAGCCCCATGCCATCTGCTGCTCCTCCGGGTGTCTATTACAGGAGGGGTAATGATGCTCCGACTCGTCGTGTCCTCGCTGTCCCCAACTTCCACAGCACCTGTAGTGGCAGACTGAGTCGTCAGCAGCGCTTCAAGTGTAGTGGTCACCCTCACCAGCCCCCTAGAGACATCAGTGCTGCAGTGCACCAGCCCCTCCTGCATAGCCACGGAGCGCCTACAAAGCAGGGAAGTGGCAATTGCTAGGCTGTTCACTGCCCTCGTATGGTGTTCCATTTTCTGCCTCTTCCTGTGCCGTGTTACCCTGTCCTCATCCATTTTGCTGCACAGCAGCATCACAGACTGGGACATGTCCTGCATGCCCGCAGCCATCTCCTTCATGCCTCAGCCATTGAGCTAATGCCCTTATCAATGTTTGTCATGTTGTCATTGAGGCGCTTCATTTGTCACTGGACTGACTGAATTGCCTTGCCTTGTAGGCGCTGCAACTTCACCATGTTTGCTTCCAGCCCTGCCAAGACACCATGGCTCTCACCCTGTAGAGGTGGACTGCTTTCATGAGCCCTGCGGCGGCGTCTGGCACCTGTGTGTGCTCCCTCAGAAGTGGACAGAAAACCAGCATTTCTGCCATCCAGTGGCACAGTAGATGTTTCCCCCCCTCGTGTCTTCTGAGGACGACTCAAACTCCTGCAGTCTGGCAACAACATGCCTCCCACGTCTAACCACTGCAGGTGGTGTTGCTGCTGGTGAGGCTAGCAGTAGTGGCGAGGCTAGATGTGGTGGCGAGGTTGGCTGTGGTGGTGAGGCTGGCTGTGGTGGCGAGGCTGGCTGTGGTGGTGTTGTGTGCCCTGCACTCGTACTAGCCTTCTCTGTGATGTCCTTCCAGGGTGCCCTCTCTCCCTTGTCCTGAGCAGTCCTGCGCGATGTCTCGCCTGTAAACAGAAATTGTACATTAGCTCAGTGTTCCTGCAGCCCTGAATTGCAGTTATAAAAATATATTTCTTCCACACTATCTCTTTGTCCTCTGCCTGCTTATCGCTGATGTGTGTCACATGCCTTGTTGTTCAGTGCAATTCCTGTCATGATAGGGGTGTCACTGACTACATCTCCCATAAAGCATTGCTGGTCTGAACAAAAACCTGTACTGGAGTGGGATTCACATCGCCCAATTGGGGATTTGGGATAGGGGAAAGGGGGTGGACAATGCTGTGCAGGCTTCTTACCTGTCTGGCTTGCTTGTTTATTTAGATCAGCCATCTTCTTTTTGGTGATGCTCCTGATATCATACCACCGCTTCTTGAGCACTTCAATTTCCCGGGAGGTCACTCCAATGGCATTCACATGTGACTGGATTCCAAGCCAGATTTTTCTTTTTTCTGATTCTGCAACTTGCAGGGACTGCTATGCTGTTTCACTACCTCCTCCAAAGGGACCTGCAGGTCCTTTTTGACTGAATTTCAGTTTCCTCTTCCTTTCCCCTCCTTCTCTTTCTGTGTTCTGGCTGGCCATTGTGCAAGATTTGCAGAAAAACTTCAGGCAGTGGCTCTGTTGCTCTCCTCTGCACTCCTAGCCTCTCCAGAAGGTTCTGATTGTGTGCACCTGCCTGGGTGTGGCCACTTCCTGGTTGGGAGGGGTGGTGGTTGCACAGGATTGGCTGATTCCTCAATTGCTGTTTTGAATTTCCGATTCGGTATTTACCGATTCAGTAATATTTACCGATTCGGTATTTACCGATTCAGATATACTGAGGAATTCGTAAATATTGACCGATTTTTACAGAATCGGTAATATTTACCAAATTTTTACATACATCGGAAATACCAATTTCTAAATACCGATTTGGTAAAGTTCGGTATTTAGGAACAGGTATTTCCAAGTTACCTACATATGGCCCTATGTGTCCTCCATAGTGCCATATTGCCAACCTCAGCATATCTAAGACGCTAAGACAGCTATCAACTGAATGCTGAAGTGTCCACCAGAACACAAATTCGCTTTACTCTCTGTGTTGTGTGCAGTGGGCATTTCGCTTTTCATATCTAAGACCCCTCCACGAGCTGCTTGGCCTAGGTAACTAAGGGTGCTACATAATACATGAGAACCAGAATCATGTGCTGGACAAATTCATAAAAAGAGTCGAACTGGGAGAAAGAATTACTGAAATTAACTGGCAACAACATATTTATTTAATGGTTTATGCAGAACCATGAAATTGGGGCATAAGCAAAAATACACTTGCCATGGGACCTTTTTTTAAATTTATTTTTATTTTACCTTAGCAGCTACAGTGTACAGTCAGTTTGCAGCATTTAAACATTTATGTACAGAGTTCTTCAATCACATCTACATATTACATCTAATGATGCCTTTATACTTAAAACAGTTACCTTAAATGACATTTGCATATCTCACAGTAGTTCTACAAATTCAGTAGTAATCTAGGACAACTGACATTTCCCTCATTCATTTTTACAGTAGCCCAGTGCGACATTCACATGTGAGGCTATTTAGCAAAAAACCAAACCTCCCCGGGCCCAGTATTTCTCATCATTTCCTTAGCGCACTTTCCAGTGACATGCTAAGGCCCATCCTGGTGCTGCTGTAAGTAGTCTACAAGAGGTTGCCAGAAATCCTTCGGTCTAGAGGCTTGAGGTAGTCCCTCTTCATACGCACCCAGTGTTTCCTTACAATATAGCATGTCATTCAACCAATCTTTGAATCTGGGCAGGCGTTTGCTACCCCACTTAATGGCTATACGCCGTTTCACAAGCAAAAGTGCCACCGCCAGCAATTTCCTCCTCCTAATCTGTTTGAGCCTGTAAATACCCAATGGGCACACCAGTGGAGCATTCGGGATTTGTTCAGATAACATGTGTGTGAGGGCGATCATCACCTCCTGCCAATACTGGCTTAGGACAGGGCAAGCCCACGCCATGTGTTGACAGGGGAACTTTACAAGTGAATAGCTCCTTTTTTTGCAATTCTTTTTTTAATTGAAATCCAGAATGCAGTTACAAATATATTGGTGCACCTAATTCAAAATATTGTACATGTACTAATGATCCATAAATACAGCCTACATAGTCAGAAATCGAAATTGCAACCCAAATTATGAAGAGGAATAATGATAGCTAAATACCCCACATAGTAAAAAAGTACAAAAATAGGTAATATTAACCGTTACCTGGCAAAGTCAAGTAGCTAAAGTGCATGCGGAGCAAGATGTGCAAAATAGCAATATGCCAATCAAACCATCAGCTCTGACCCTTGTTTTTACTCAAAATACTGTTCCCACAATTTTTCAAATTTCTTAAACCCCCTATTACTCATTGCATATAATCTTTCATTGTTTCTAGCTTGCTGCATTTTTCGTACCTAGTACCGAATTGTTGGAACCTGTTGTGATTGTAATTTTTGGAGCAGGAGGGATCTGGCCACCTCCATTCTGATATAGACTATTCTGGTCCACTTGATACTTAGGCCTAGAGAAGGATCATATCCTAGAACCTTCAGCCAAGTCCTAGAAAACAACTCAATTTGCCAGTCAGTCTCCAAATACAGGAATAAATAATTCCAGAACCCCTGGATAAACAGCACAGATCAATGATATGAACTCAGTTGGCTGCCAGCCCATCTAGGCACCTAAAACAATATCTCTGCAAGTTAGGATTTCCTTGTGAGAGTAATTGTGGGGTTCTATATACTAGCCATTTACTGAAGAATAACTTCTGATGCCAATTGGCTCCTCTTAGTGCGCTAAAGTTATGTTTGTTAACTGGATCCCACATACTAGCTGTTAGTTCCAAACCTTCATATTTTCCCCATTTATCAAATGCTTTCTGGGTAAAATCTGGATTTTTTATAGAGGATAAAAAAAATTCCATTCCCCAGGGTTTTTATTATTATCGGCTCACATAATTCCAGAACAATATTTTTACTGGAAATTATTTGACCAAGATCCAGATTACTAAAGGCTTATAATAATATTTTATTGGTGCCAAGCAGATTTTTTTTTTTAATTAGCTCGTGAATTTCAAAGATAGTTAGCCATCTTTCCGTCAGAAGAAAGTCTGATATTTTCCTAAACCCTGCTTTGGCCCAATTTTGGACTATATTCTGCTGTAATTTATTTCCTGATTTAATTACAAGTTCTGACAGACGATTTACAGCATTAATATGGGGGATAGCATATCTTCTAAAAAAAGTCCCTGCGTTTTCGAAGAAACCACTGCATGCTCTTATATAGGACTTTTTTGGGTGATTTCACAATTTTTTATACAACTGTCTATTTGATGTTCTGTACAAATCAGCTGCATAAAATAATTCAGAAATAATCCTACATAGGGCTATACCTTAAACCTAGACATGTACTGGGCAAAATAGGCTAAATAATAATCCCTGAGATTAGGGAATGCCATCCCCCTTTCTTCAGGTCCTTATATAAAGTGCTTAGTGCAATTCTAGCACATTTTTTGCCAAATTAAGGACGTAAACATGAACTCTACCTTTTTAAAAAAGGATACAGTTAAAACACATGGGATAGTGAAGAATAAGAAATGAAACAGCGGAAGAGTATAAATATTTGATTTGTGGTAGTGCACTCGTAGTTCACCTAGTTTGTACGTTTCAAATGTGATCATAAAGGTCGTTGGTGCATAGGTTGGTACCCTACTGAGCTCTTAGGGTATGCATGAAAAGTCTTGACATGTGTGCTCTGTGGACACAGGACCCACTCCTTCCTTGCACTCCTTACTCTTTCATTCAATTCTTAATCCATGAATTCAAATGCTTTTTCTTTGAAAATTTATTTTCATTTTCAAATCACTTTTTGTAGCGAGTTTTTTCAATTCATATGCTTTATATGAATTGAAAAAACTCGCTACAAAAAGTGATTTGAAAATGAAAATACATTTTTAAAGAAAAAGCATTTGAATTCATGGATTAAGAATTGAATGAAAGAGAAAGGAGTGCAAGGAAGGAGTGGGTCCTGTGTCCACAGAGCACACATGTCAAGACAGCGGAAGAGTAGACATCTTCATCAAGGAGACTTGCCCCAGAATGGTCATGGAGAGAGAATTTCACCTTGAAAATAGATCTTGTATTTTAAAAAGCAACAGAGAGAAATTTAGATCGTGTAGATCCTCAATCCGTGATGAAAAATGAATCTCTAAATATCTTTTGGGATGGGAATTCACCTACAGGGCGATATCTGGATGCAGAAAATCTGGATTGCATCCGCTTAATATTATTTCAGTTTTCTTTTGGTTGATTTTATAACCTATTCACAAAAGACTCAACTCCCGGAGAGGGAGAGAGAGGGGGTCACAGGGAGAATATTTAAAGACCAAACCAGTTTTAATCCCCAATTCTAATCATGAAAAAACACATCGAAACTGGTGGTCTAGAAAAAGAATATGTAGAATTGTCACAGAACAAGGGTAGAGGCAAAATCCAAAGGCAAAACCGTTAGTCTATATGATGGCTAGTGGTGGCGAAGAATTTATGGCACAAGTGCAACTTAGTGACAGAGGAAACCCTGAGGAGGGGAAAGAAATAGTAAGGATTTCCATCAACTGCCCTTTGTGGCCAGTGTCATCATTTGGAACTCCAAGAGTGCCCCTGTCACCTCAGCTCCTCTGGCAACAAGCCAAAAGCTAGTGGACTAGGAGTGATAAGAGACCAATGATACAGAAAATAACAGGCTTAGTATCTCCAAGGTATACTGACCAAACTAGAAAAAATGCAGTGCAGGGAAAACAATGTGAGCGTGGGTAAATTAAAAAAGATACAGCAGTGGTCCAAAACATATTTATTGGTGACCACTGATGAACTTGAGTAAAAAACACAGTATCGGCTTTGAATTAATCTGCCAAAGAAGAAAAAGGTCAGCTAGTTTCAGCCGTAGTGGGCACAAGGACCCCGGCTTTCTTCAGGACCCAGTGGTGTTAGCTACTGCATTAAGTGCAATTTTTGAAATCGGTGAAAACAAAAACCAAATAAAATAAACTTAGTAAGCATCACAATATCATTATATGTGACCAATCACAGTACCTCTATGCAGGATGGATGATTATTCATACCTGTAGAGATAAAGCAAGCATCAAAATACAGAGAACACTTTTGCCACCATGTCAATCAACGCCTTTTAACCTGTTCTGTGTATACAAAGTGAGTACAAAAGTAATAGTTCACTCAACTATCCTGTGTGAGGTAACAAGCCTCACCTCACCTGGCACTGACTCAGGTCAAGGGAGGCACCGCCCTGCAAGTAGGAATGAGAATATGATAGCCCTGTGAGACAGATGTCCTGTCGAAAGTATATGGACAGAGTCATATGAATATGAGGGCTAATTATTTAAAAGAAAAGTTCCCCTGTCCTCAATAATTAAAACCAATGCCTCAATCTCAACCCAAAACTACTCTTATATAGGAGCTTGGTGGGGGATTTACGAGGATCACAGATAGCTAGCCTAACTCGATGTAGATGTACACAAACAATCTCGAAGCATTGCCCAAGAATCGAACATAGCTTCTCTCAGAACACTTTAGCACTCGTGCTGCTGATGCTCTCTATGCAGCGAGAAATGGAACATAACGCAATAAAGTGCTGGTCTACTCTCAGGCTATTGCGCTCCGCTAGACAAAATATGTAGGTCACTAAAATGGAGAAAGCTTACCTCTCCGTCGATACCTCTGGCACTGTCCTGAGGCAGGGGGAGGTAGCGTTCGTCCATAAACAGTCGCCATTAGAGCCTGCCGGGTCGGGTCACGTGACGTCTGGCGTCACGGAGGCTTGGCCAATGGTAGACTGGAACTACCAAATGACGTCAGCGGACTATGATTTGTAGTCCGGAACGGAGGCATCATACTAACTGTATTTATCATGCGACTAATGAGCATACAAGGGCCCGTAATCTCCGAATTGTTACATAAGGAGTCTAGCTAGCTGGAAGTTAAGAAAGAAAGACACTACAAAGGTTAATATGTTATTTAGTTAATCCGCCGCCATTAGAGCTAAAGGGTCGAGACACATGACAAATGATATCATGGGGGCCTGTCCAATGGTAAGCCTAAAACTACAGGATGACATCAGTGGACTTTGAAATGTAGTTGAGAGGAGGTGGCACCATACAGCCTAATCCCATGGAAAAGAAGACATGAAAGAATTCTCTGGTGGAAGGATTATCTCATGCCTGAAGCTGAAATTCAATCAAGTGGTTGAGCAAAACACCTTACGCACAGGTGGATGTCCAGAAAATGTTTATAGCAGGGTCCAAGGGATGTCATCATTAAGACCCCGGATGTCACTATGGAGTTTAAACACCCACCTCTGCTCCTTTTGGAAAAGGAATTTTGTCCTATCGCTCACATGGGGGGGTATGACTGGTTTCTCCAATACTGTCCAGAAAAATTCTTCAGGCTTATGTTTATGCTCTAAGAAATGTCTAGTGAGTTTAGTATTCGATTTACCACAACGAAAGGTACTTTTGTGTTCCAACATGCGTTGTCGTACCTTTCTTGTGGTCATGCCCACATACCGTTCCTTACAAGGACATTCAATTAGGTAGATTAGATGGTCACTATTGCAGTTAGAGAAATGTGTCTGTATCCAAGGTCTTTGGGTGCCAATATCTATAGTTTTGGTTGGTTTGGTGGAGCAGATCCCGCAGGGAAAGTGCCCTTGGACCGTGGGTAAGTCCCATAAGGTGTTGGTCATACTGGGTTTCATCCTTGATCTGGTATGGACCAGGGCATCCCGCAAATTACGCCCTCTCTTAAATGCGAAAAGAGGCATGGGGATACGTTCATTTCTAGTGTTAAGAAAGCACCAGTTCTTACGAATGCACTTCTGTAGACCATTACTAAGAGTGCTGAAGGTGTTTACAAATGTCATTCGTTCCAAAGGTGGTTTCTCAACTCTTGGCTCCAACAAGGCTTCTCTGTGGTTGTTGGAGGCCCTCTTGCAGGCAGTGTTGACCAGATGTTTAGGATACATTTTGTCCTGCAACTGTTTGGACAGATTGGTCCCATGATATTTATAGGAATCTGATGTCGAGCAATTGCGCTTAAGGCGCAAAAACTGGCCAAAAGGGAGATTTTCCCTTAGGGATCTTGGATGCTGGCTATCAAATCTCAGTAGGGAATTACATGCCATTGGTTTGCGATAGAGTTCGCTTGATAGACCAGTTGGAGTTGCATATATGGAAAGGTCTAAGAACGAAATCCTGTGTTTGCTCATTTCCAGAGTAAACCTCAGGAATCTGTTTTGTGTGTTGAGCCATATGTGAAAAGCTCTAACTGACTCTTCGTCACCCCGCCAGACCACTAAGATGTCATCAATATACCGCTTCCAGAGTCTAATCGACTCATGGAAGGGATTAGTGACGGTAAGTTAGACAAGAGAGAGAGTTTTCCCAAACAAACCCAGAAAGGACTGGGAAATATAGCAACAAAAGGGGGGAATTAGTTCATTTCTGTGGTTCCTAAATCAAAGCACGGGATACTTAGTAAGATTCGACACCAAAAACTTTTCTAACCTCAATGATGTGTATCCTAATTTGTCCCAAAATTATTACATAAACATATTATTCTTAAAATTCATATTTATTAAAAGCTTGAGATAGCAGCATGGTATAGGTAACAGTTTTACATATAAGCAACATATAAAAAACACAATCACATTGCATTAAAGTTCAACACATATACATATAAACAATGATTAAAAGTAGCCAAATTGTCGACGCGTTTCGGTGTCTAAGGCAGATGGTACACCTTCCTCAGGACTACAATAAATTCTTCAATGTAATACGCAGTATTCAATGTGCGATGACAGCATAAATCCTGGGGATAGATAAATCTTATCCACTGTTATGATTCAATTTCTTCCCTTTAAATGACCTGTGACTTTGTACTTAATAGTTGGGGCGTTGGTTATCCTTCTTTGTATCAATTTTAGAAGGCTCAGGGTATTCATAAGATGGGGCGTCCTTCCGTTCCTCACCCTGGTTTTAACCTGATGTAAACGAAGTGCTTCTTTTTGTATTTGAAGCAGGTTCCTTTTTTCTCCGTAATTACAGCCACACGCCGCCTCCCTGGTAACCCGGTCTCGTCTGACGCTGGAGACCGGGTTACCAGGGAGGCGGCGTGTGGCTGTAATTACGGAGAAAAAAGGAACCTGCTTCAAATACAAAAAGAAGCACTTCGTTTACATCAGGTTAAAACCAGGGTAAGGAACGGAAGGACGCCCCATCTTATGAATACCCTGAGCCTTCTAAAATTGATACAAAGAAGGATAACCAACGCCCCAACTATTAAGTACAAAGTCACAGGTCATTTAAAGGGAAGAAATTGAATCATAACAGTGGATAAGATTTATCTATCCCCAGGATTTATGCTGTCATCGCACATTGAATACTGTGTATTATATTGAAGAATTTATTGTAGTCCTGAGGAAGGTGTACCATCTGCCTTAGACACCGAAACGCGTTGACAATTTGGCTACTTTTAATCATTGTTTATATGTATATGTGTTGAACTTTAATGCAATGTGATTGTGTTTTTTATATGTTGCTTATATGTAAAACTGTTACCTATACCATGCTGCTATCTCAAGCTTTTAATAAATATGAATTTTAAGAATAATATGTTTATGTAATAATTTTGGGACAAATTAGGATACACATCATTGAGGTTAGAAAAGTTTTTGGTGTCGAGTCTTACTAAGTATCCCGTGCTTTGATTTAGGAACCACAGAAAGGAACCAATTCCCCCCATTAGTGACGGTAAGGACATGCATTTCCTCAAACTTGTGAACGTACAAGTTCGCCAGGCTCGGCGCATAGACGCTGCCCATACTCGTGCCTGATACTTGTAAATAGTAAGTCTCCTCAAACTGAAAAAAGTTTTCTTTCATGGCCAAGTAGGCCAGGGTCATGATGAAATTAACCGGAGTAATAGAGTTAAGTTCGGTGTGACTTAAGATGTCCGAGATGGTCTCAAGGGTCTCATCTTGCGGGATGGAGGTGTATAAAGATTCAACATCTAGGGATACCAGGATGTCTCGGTCAGGATCGAAATCTACAGTGGACAAGAGTCTTAATACGTCCTTTGTATCCTGTAAATAGGTTGGCATTTTTTGCACAATGGGATGTAGAAAGAAATCAACAAATGTAGACAATGGTTCCAAACAGCACCCGATTCCTGATATGATTTTATAACCCCCCAATCCCTCGAATTGTTCAAAAGTGTGGAATACCTTATCCTGAACACCCTGACTGAAATCAAGAATTAACATAATGTTGTTGGCAAAGAATTTTACCTTCCCCATCAAAGGCAGAGGAGGACGGATATTGACGTTTTCTCTAATTGCGATTGCCAGTGGTTCAATAAAAAAGGGAAATAAAATAGGGGAAAGCGGGCAACCCAGCCAGATTCTGCGCTGGGTGTTAATTGTCACCACTTCTATTGTGTTGATAATTATGCTGGCTTCTGCATTGCGGTACATCTTTTGTATCAACCCCGTGATCGAGATGGTATCCTGAATCTAAGTAGGTTACGAAATAACATTTCCCAGACCACAAGGTCGAATGCTTTTTCGCATCTAGAAGAAGCATTAAAGTGAGTGTGTTATTAGCAACAAAGTAATCCAGTGCTTCGGACAGATAATGTGTGTTTGTCCCGAGCTGCCTCCCTGCAATAAAACCATTCTGGTCTGGATGGATTAATTTTAATGCAATTAAGTTAAGCCTATTGGCTAAATGTTTAGTAATGATTTTGTGGTTGGTGTTTAATAATATGATTGGGCAATATGAGTTGGGGTCCTCAGCATCCTTCCCCTTTTTTAGAAAACGAACAACATTCCCATTATGAAATGACGCCGGTATAGGGCCACCCGCTAGCATTGTATTGGTGACCAGTAGAAAATATTCCGTTAAGACTTCTGAAAATATTTAGAAAAATTCCACTAGAAACCATCTGGGCCACTGGCTTTGCCATTGGAAGATTCCTAATAAACTCAGCCAGTTCTTCAAAAGAAAAGGGATGCATAATATTTGCAGCGTCTGCTTTAGATAACACTAAAATGTTCTATTCTGATAAAAGCATCTTGAGGGACTCTTTATCAATTAGTTGATTTTGTGCTTATATTCATCTATTATGCTCTAGCATAATTTCGCCCACCCTCCCCGTGTCCTTACTCCGAATGCCAGTGGTAGGGCATTTCAGTGTTTCAATCCGATTATTAGCCGCTTTCTCACGGGCCTGCCAAGCTAAGAACTTCCTTGTGAAATTACTTTCCTCATACATCTTTTGCGTATGGGCAAGATGTATTGTTTCACATTTTGCGTAGTATGCTTCGCTTAGTGCCTGTTTTCCCTTATCAAGTTTCCTTTTATTAGACACTGATAGATACGTTAAAAAGCTTTCAAAACTTTTCTGCACATTTCTTTCTAGCATTTGCTATTGTAATTTGTTTTTGGGCGTTGATCTATTCCCACGCCTCAGTTGTAAGATTTTAGGGTATGCCATGCAATTCTAGGGGAAGTAGTCAGGTGATTTATTACCAAAAATTCCTTGATTGCGTTTTTGCAAAATTGCACCCACTCTTCGTCCTGTAAGTATTGTTTATTAACCCCTTCCATGCTCATGACGAGCTCAGCTTGTCATGAGGCACAGTGGAGCTGTGCTGATGACGAGCTGAGCTCGTCATGAACAATGGAGTTCACCATGGGTCAGCACAGGAGGGGAAAATGCACAGCAGCGATGTGGTTAAAAACCCACCGCCTAGGGTGTACTAAGGCTTTCCCTATCTCAAACTCAAGAGCAATCATTGTGTGGTCTGAGAAGTCATTGGGTAAAATTTGCTGGGTATTTAATACCAAAGCTTTAAAGAGTAGGAAAAAAATCTATTCGGGAGGGGGTGCAAAATCATCCGGAAAAATCGGTGTATTCGGCTTTCGCAGAAAAAGCAGCCCTCCAGGGATCAATTAATTCCAGGAATTTGCAATCATTTTGGATAACCAGACATGTTGTGTTTTTTCTAGGACCCCGATCAATATTGTGACCTTATGACCCTATACGGCTATAATCAATTCATACCCTTATAATGGCAGAAACGATCAGAGCCATATTTCAGAAACTCGTCTCTGCAGCTCATTACAGTACATGACACAGCAGAAGCCACTATCTTAGATTCCTAGATTACACACCGAGTTTTTTCAACAGATAAAACTCCCAGCAACCTGGGAAAGCCCCGCTTGCTTTGTTTTTATTAGTAATAGAACTCTAATGAGCACTGTAAGAACGACCAGTTCTTAGTGACATCTTTATTGATGTCTTATGTCCAAAAACTTACGTCAAACAAGGCACCTTTCAGGTATAAATAATACCAACGTTGCCTTAAGCAAACGCGATGGTGGTGGTGAATACAGGAGCAGAACAGCTGTCCCTTGCAGAGCCCAGCAGAGGCGAGAAGCCCACGGACGCTGCCCCTCCTCCTTCTTGACGCGCTGAGAAAGACGCTGTCTTTTCTCCTGCTGAGAAAATCCAGCTCCGGCGTTTCCAGCCTACCCTTGCGGGTAACTGGAATATCGAGTCCTGAGAGGAGATACCAGACCTCCAACATTCTACTCCAGAGGTACGGTGTTGACTAAACCCTTAGAGAGAATTCTTGAAGCAAACCCTTGGCAAAACAAACTTAACTTAAACTGCTACTTACTTACTCCCTCCCAAGTATTAGGCTTAACGAAGGTACACCGGGGTAGGCGTAGTTAGAAGCACCAGTTGAGGACGTTAGCCAAATGTATATATGAATGTATATATTTTACTCATTTTAACTATCGTATGGCTAAGAAACCATATCAATGCGTTTACAGTATTATTTCGCAATACTCCTTTTACTGTACGCACTTTTTATAATAACAAGTCTTGAAATTGTGGCAATTCATTTCTCTTGCATGAGAAGAAAGACTGTTCAATAAACAATACCTTTCATTGAAAACGCCCGTCTCTCTATTCTCTGCATCTTGGTGAAAGTAATTCTTGCACAACTGACTGAGTGAAATAGCTGTCTATTGTTTCACACAACTCTAGAGATTGACTCTTATTCTGAGGAGCAAAGTTGTCATGTTTATGCGGTTGTTGGAAAACTGAATCCCTTCTTGTCTGAGCCAGGGAAGCTGATCACTTCCTATTCAGTCAAGAAAGTTTCCAGTGACCTCTGAGCTAGCTGGTACAAACCCAATTAAGTATAACATAGTCAGTAGAGACCTAGAAGACCGCACTTCTACATCTACACTGCTGTTTATGTTATTCCAATGCGCAGGGCCTATAGGGAAAATAGGAACTACACTACATGTCGCCCAACGTTTGGTAAGGCGATAAAACGCAAGACGTTAGAGTAACTCAGTCGTGCTTTTTCACACAGACCCTTTCTCCCGTAAATACTCCAATAGACGTCTGGAGTGGGTGAAAGGTTAAAATCCGCCCAAACTTAGTAGGAAGAGATTCCTATGTAAAGCTCTGGTTTATTCAATGTTGAAGGATACAGTGTTCCAAAACATTGTGCACCTAATCTTTGTCTCCTTGGAGACCTGCTCTGCAAAAGTCTCATTTATACAATGTCAGAAGAAGACAACGGAACCGCTGAGGCAGCAGTAAATGCGACTCAGCAGGGTCCCGATGTTACAGGAATGAATGAACCGGGTGCGATTATCATTCCGGTCAACATTAGAAAAACTATAACGTTAAAACTTATGGAAAACGGACTGACCACACAAGGTGGCACAGTCGTCTTCGTGATAGAGGCAAACAAATATCGGCAGACAGAGGTATTCTATTCTTGGATAAAATTTCCAGCGGCAAACGCTGCAACACACGAATTCCACTATTATAAAATAGAGGATCCACCAGATGAGTACGCTCCTTTCGAGGAGATTGAAATCCCATTAAAATACTAGGAGCACCTGCTCTGGTTTAAAGGCGCCCTAAAACACAATGATCATATTACCAGGCTCGGTCCACTAGGTAGACCAGGAGCAACGTGGCCGGTTCTAGCCAGCTACACACCACATCCGGACATTGATAAAATGTCAAAAGAAGAACTTTTAGCACAGCTAAAAACATTAATTAAAATACATAGACAATTAGTCCAATATGTAATATGGACTGCAACAGTCCAAACAGCTGTTAATGTTCCACAGCTGACCCCTCATTAGGGGAACACAAATAAAATTACACCACAGAACATACAATCATGTCTTGGTAAAACACCCATAAAACGGGAACAAATTCCTATCTGCTTAGCGCAGAAAATTACTCAAATAAAGGCAGTATTTCCAAATACTACCCCTATTGAGAAACACAGAATTCTGACCATCTGCCTTCCAATGGGGGTCGCACCACACGTGGAGGACTGTGACACTTGGGGTACAGTTTTTGCTTCCATTTACACAAAAACACATGGTGTTCCGTCAATGGCGGTAATACCAGATGTGCTAAAACAGATTCAGAATGAATACGGTCCAGAACCTGCTTTAACTCTTGGTATGAAATTACTGAAAGACTTCAAGCAGTTCTCGGCTATATTACTAGCCAATATAAAAGGAGAAGCAGCATCTGTGGCGATCCGCCAGAAATTGAAGGAAACAGATATAACAGATCAACCAATTGAGCTTGCCAGAAATATAGAAAAATGCTATGAAGAATTAGGTAGAGATAGTTTAGGTGGGAAACCTGTAAAACCCCAACTACTCGAAAATCCTGAAAAATTATTTCTTAAAAATAATCTAAATACTCCTAAAAAGAGCTGGGATGGAAATAAACAATCCACTCCCAAAGAAAAAGCTTTCCAGTCCAGAGGAAGGTCTCCTCGACAGATGGAAAGAACTCCGACTCAAGAACACCATTCTCCCCAGAGGGAGCATTCTGAGAACAGATATAACCTTAGAAATAGGGATAACTTGAAGAAGCCTGATAGATATCAAAGTATTGATACACGTCCCTCTCAATCTTTTTCGCAGAAATCGGAAAGAAGAGGACGGTCAGACCCAGGAGAGCACACCAAGTCCAAAGACAAGGAACCTGCTCAAAGTAAAAAATCACAATTTCCAAGAAATAAGGTAGCCAGTATTAGAGTAATCGAAAATGCCGAGAATACTGAGGACACAGCTGAAAAATGGGGAGTGGGCACAGACAATGCTAGACAGTGCAGCAGAAATCACCATAGCTCGCAAGATCCTGATGAGTCATCTGGAGACAGTGGACGTGAATGAATACATTCAAGTAGAAACTGCCGACACCAGAGTCAGCGAACCTTATAAGATATATGAAATAGCACTGCGTTGTCAAGACTTCAAGCACTATAGCTAGCATTAGGTCAGTGCAAGCGAAAACTCAGCGGTCATTAAAGCAGGTCTCTAAATATCCACGTTGGAGGAGGCAGCATAGAGTGACCACGTTATTCCTGCAGCGCTGTGTCCAGAACCTAGGAGAGCGAGTACCCCAACATGGCTGCCGAGGAGGATCACGTACAGTGTGGAGTGAGCGTTCTAGTCTTCGAGAGCGCGCGAGCAGCTGTGGAGATGAAGCGCACGGCTGCCCTGGAATCTGCGCACTTCAACTGACCTCTTCACCGGAGTCATAGCGCGGCTCTTGTGTGAAGTTCTTGTTCCGAAAAATTCCTGTCAGCGCTTCTTGTTCTTGGTTGTTTCTTATCGCATGCGCAACGTGGGATTCTGGCAAGTGACTTTATTGAAGAATTTCGTAGTATTGCATTAGTTAGTGCCACTTCATAGTATTCTAGTTAGATATTTCGTAGTATCAGAGTAGGGGTTTACCTCACCTTAGATTAAGACTGTTTTTCTAGGACTATATTAGCTTACTTATAGCCAGGTTTAGTCATTTCAGTGTCGACTTCAGCGAACTTTCCTTGAGTCTGAACATTCAATCATTCCAATTTCCCAAGAGACTCTCCAAGCCAATTTCCATTTAGTCCTTCGCTTTGAGGTCTTGAAGGAACAGTGAAGAACCCGTCTGCTACCACATAGAGAGGCCAGTCCAGCTCATACAGAGGGTAAGAGACATCACCTGTTATTTCCAAGTAATTCACAGCGATTGTTTAGAGTGTATACATAAGTTATTCCTTTTAGAGGTGGTGGGCATAGGAACCAGTGTCGACTCCAGTGTTACTTGAACCTTCTGACAGATTGAAGTGCCAACTTTTCACTCGAGTCGACATGACTGAGGGATTTGATATGAACTCCTTGGCGGGAATCCTAGAAGGGTTACAGGCTCAGCTTACACGCTCCACAGAAGAGAATAGAGTCCTTAGGGATGAGGTAAAAATGTCCCAACAAGAAACCCGTCACGTTCAACAGAAATTAGAGGAACTCATAGCGGGAACAACTCCTTTACCTAGTTTCAATTCCTCTCATAACTCTGGTACAGAAGTGGCCACGCAAGTGATTCATTCAGTGGCGCCAATTGTCCCTTTAGCCAACCCAGACCGCTTTAGCGGGGACCCCCATAAGGCCCAAATTTTCCTGACGCAATGTTCCTTGCATTTCTTGTGCAGATCAGTAGTTTTCAAAGAGGATCAAGCCAAGGTCGCATTCATGTTGTCTTACTTGAGCGGTGACGCCGCTGCCTGGTCTATGCCGTTGGTCTCTCGAAATGACGCAGCATTATACGACTTTAACCGTTTCAAGAAAGAATTTCTACGAATATTCGATAGAAGAACGGCCAACCAAGCTACAGACAACAAACTCCTAGATCTCAAGCAAGGCAATCGAGAATTGGTAGCATATATAGCCCAGTTCAACAAACTAATCGTCGAAACAGATTGGCCCGACAGTAAATGTGCTGCGATATTCTATCGAGGTCTTAAAGATGAAATAAAAGATGCATTAGCACAGATCCCAAAACGTCCTCAGGAAATATCAGAACTTATAGATTTAGTTCTTCAAATTGAACATCGATTGTTTGAAAGAAGGTCAGAAAAGAAGCGAGATTACAAGTCATTTGTGCCACGCCTAGACCGTATGAGATCTGAACCCTCAAAAACCGATACTGGTACCGGAGAGGAACCAATGCAAATAGGTTCCATCAGGGGACCTCTCTCACAAGAAGAAAAAGACAAGAGGCGAGCAAACCAGTTGTGCTTGTATTGTGGTACCTCGGGACATTTTGTGAGAGAGTGTCCGAAGAGAAACAAAAATAGCCAGGGGTTAAAAGATCGATCCCACCAGTAAAGGGAGTTGCCCTGGTGGGATGTTCCGAACAGTCAACTCATGAACCTCAGCAACTGATTAACACATTACAGTCAGCGGCCCCTCACCTTACTGTGTTTTTTACAGTCAAATTCGGACCCCAGAAGTTGGAAGAAGTTTCAGTTATGATTGATTCGGGGGCCACAGGGAACTTCTGCGACCTGAAATATGCGCAAGAGATGGGCATAAAGGCGATTAAGAAGAAGAACCTCGAAGTAGTAAAAGCGGTCGACGGTTCCAATTTGACTTCAGGACCCATAGTAGAAGAAACGGAGACCTTAGAATTGGAGGGGTTGCAGGGTCATCGAGAATTTATCAGATTTAACCTCATAGATGCACCTCAGTTCCAGCTGATCTTGGGTTTGCCATGGTTGACTACGCATAACCCGATTATTGATTGGGAGAGGAGGACGGTCAAGATGAACTCGGAATTTTGTCAGAGAAATTGTTTTGCTAAGAGTCCAGAAGAGTGCGAGGGATCGCCGGCTACGGAGTTGGCTAAATTGTCACTCCGCATTTGCACTGTTAGCGCAGAAGAAATACCTAAAGAATACCAAGATTTGGCAAGTGTGTTTGACAAAAGGAATGCAGAGAAACTACCGCCGCACAGGAGCTATGATTGTAAGATTGAGTTGGAAGCCGGTGCCAACCTGCCCTGTAGTCGAGTTTATGCGCTCACAGAAAAGGAAAACATCTATCTCAAAGAATATTTGGAAGAGTACACTAAAATGGGATTCATAAGGCCATCACAATCTCCAGTTTCGTCTCCGCTTTTCTTCCGGCCCAAGAAGGATGGGACTCTCCGCACTTGTATTGATTATAGAGCCTTGAATCAAGTCACGGTAAAAAACCGGTACCCATTACCTCTCATCAATCAGCTATTGGACCAAGTCAAAGGAGCAAAAATTTACACCAAGCTTGATCTGCGTGGAGCTTACCATTTGGTAAGAGTGGCCGAGGGTGATGAATGGAAAACAGCCTTTCGGACCAAGTATGGATTGTTTGAGTATCAAGTGATGCCTTATGGGTTGAGCAATGCCCCAGCAGCCTTTCAAAACTTCGTAAACGATGTTCTGCGGGAATTCTTGGATCGAGTGGCTGTAGTGTATATTGATGACATATTGATTTTTTCCGACAAGATGGAAGATCACGTCAAGCATGTGCGAGCCATACTCCAGAAGCTTTTGGATAACCACTTGTATGTGAAGTTGGAAAAGTGTTCATTCCATGCCGAGAAGGTGAAGTTCTTGGGATTCATGTTGTCCGCAGCTGGGGTCGAGATGGATAATTCAAAGGTCCGTACCATTCAGGAGTGGTCATCACCAGGGAGTGTGAAGGAAATCCAAAGTTTTATTGGTTTTGCCAATTTTTACCGGAGGTTCATTCCTAATTTCTCGTCTAAAGTCACTCCCATCACTCACCTGCTAAAGAAGGGGCAAAAATTTGTGTGGACCGCAACTGCAGAGCAAGCCTTTCAAGACTTGAAGACTGCCTTCATTAGCGCCCCTATCCTAATGCACCCCGATCCGGAACAAGCATTTTTCGTTGAAACAGATGCATCAGACTTTGCAACCGGAGGAATTTTATCGCAGAGAAACAAAACAACGGGACAACTGCATCCGGTGGCCTACCGGTCCAGGAAGCTGTCTGACACGGAGCGTAATTACTCCATCACCGACAAGGAATTGTTGGCTGTTCGAGAAGCATTCCAAGACTGGCGACACTACTTACTGGGGGCCAAGCATACTGTCACTGTATTTACAGACCATCGTAACCTCCAATTTCTCAAGTCTGCAAAAACACTTTCGCCACGTCAATTGAGATGGTCCCTGTATTTCTCAGAATTTGACTTCGTGATCACGTACAAACCAGGTGCGAAAAATGGAAAGGCCGATGCCCTTTCACGCATGAACCCAACAGCCGAAGAAAAACCTTCAGTCGAAGAACCAATAGTTCCGTTGAAACAAATTATCGGGGCCATGCAAATGAAAGAATTCGATGAACAAATTCAGCAAGTTTGCTCTGAGGAGGATCTCCGTAAGTGGGCCGAGTCAGATGGAAAAAGGACTCTTGTCGATGGACTTCCTTATCATGAAGGCAAGCTATATCTTCCGACCAGAAAACTTCAAGAAGAGGCCTTGAAAGGTTGCCACGATGACCGGTTGGCGGGCCACAAAGGAGTGAAGAAGACTGAAGAACTGGTCAGACGTCACTTTTGGTGGCCAGATTTGGCAGCCCAAGTAAGACAATATGTTTCGACCTGTGAGATCTGCATCAAGGGGAAGCCCAGTCGACAGGCTCCGCAAGGGTTATTGCAACCCTTACCCAACGCACCCTACCCATGGCACACAGTGAAACTAGATTTGATAGTGGATCTGCCCTCTAGTCAAGGCAACACGGTGATTTTGGTGGTGGTGGACTCATTTTCAAAAATGGGCCATTTCATTCCCTTCAAGACTGTACCCACAGCTTCACAATTAGTGCAGACCTTTAACCAACACATAATTCGGGCACACGGGATTCCACAAGTAATCATTTCAGATAGGGGGTCACAGTTCATGTCGAAATTTTGGAAGACCTTTATGCACAATTTAGGTATAGATACACGTTATTCGACTAGTTATCATCCTGAAACAGACGGTCAGACCGAGAGGTTGAACCAAGATCTAGAGCAGTATTTACGCCTCTATCTGTTAGAGCAGGATGTTGAATGGTCTGAATTACTGTGGACAGCAGAATTCGCATACAATAACGCAACTCATGACTCCACAGGGTTTACTCCATTTTACTTGAATACAGGCAGACATCCGACTATCATACTTGGAAAACAGATTGGAGATGTCCCCGCCGTTACTAGTGTAATGGAAGAGCTACAGGGTTCTTACAAAAGAGCATTGAGAAACTTAATCAGGGCCAAACAATCCTATAAGAAACAGGCAGATAAAAAGAGAAGACAAGGTCCCCAGTTTGAAGTAGGCGATCAGGTGTGGCTATCCACAAAACATTTGAGATTGAAGGGTAATCGGAAGTTTCAGCCTAGATTCATAGGGCCAATTAAAATCCAGAAGATCATTAACCCTGTAGTGGTGAAATTACAATTACCAAAGTCATTGAAAATTCATTCGACCTTCCACATTTCCCTTCTGAAGAAAAGTCCAGATAAGGTCAGGTTAAAAGACTCTCCACCCGCTATAGCGGTAGAATCTAGCGAGGAGTACGAGGTCAGCAGGATCTTAGATTCCAAGGTCACTAAGAATAAACTGTTTTACTTGATAGAGTGGAAGGGGTACGGACCTGAAGAGCGGTTGTGGGAACCATCAGTCAATGTAAATGCCCCACGACTAGTTGAAGCCTTTCATAAGGCGCACCCCAACAAACCCACTTTGGAAGGACCATTCTTGAAAGGGGGTACTGTCAAGACTTCAAGCACTATAGCTAGCATTAGGTCAGTGCAAGCGAAAACTCAGCGGTCATTAAAGCAGGTCTCTAAATATCCACATTGGAGGAGGCAGCATAGAGTGACCACGTTATTCCTGCAGCGCTGTGTCCAGAACCTAGGAGAGCGAGTACCCCAACATGGCTGCCAAAGAGGATCACGTACAGTGTGGAGTGAGCGTTCTAGTCTTCGAGAGCGCGCGAGCAGCTGTGGAGATGAAGCGCACGGCTGCCCTGGAATCTGCGCACTTCAACTGACCTCTTCACCGGAGTCATAGCGCGGCTCTTGTGTGAAGTTCTTGTTCCGAAAAATTCCTGTCAGCGCTTCTTGTTCTTGGATGTTTCTTATCGCATGCGCAACGTGGGATTCTGGCAAGTGACTTTATTGAAGAATTTTGTAGTATTGCATTAGTTAGTGCCACTTCATAGTATTCTAGTTAGATATTTCGTAGTATCAGAGTAGGGGTTTACCTCACCTTAGATTAAGACTGTTTTTCTAGGACTATATTAGCTTACTTATAGCCAGGTTTAGTCATTTCAGTGTCGACTTCAGCGAACTTTCCTTGAGTCTGAACATTCAATCATTCCAATTTCCCAAGAGACTCTCCAAGCCAATTTCCATTTAGTCCTTCGCTTTGAGGTCTTGAAGGAACAGTGAAGAACCCGTCTGCTACCACATAGAGAGGCCAGTCCAGCTCATACAGAGGGTAAGAGACATCACCTGTTATTTCCAAGTAATTCACAGCGATTGTTTAGAGTGTGTACATAAGTTATTCCTTTTAGAGGTGGTGGGCATAGGAACCAGTGTCGACTCCAGTGTTACTTGAACCTTCTGACATGCGTATAGAGGGTGATAAGACTAGGAAAATAAGGGGTCTATTTTGGGATAAACTCTCAAAAGGCTATGACATCCTGTTAGCTGAGAAAGATTGGCCCCCGGAGTTTGTCAGGGAGTGCCCTCATGGCGAAGAAATGATTATGCCTGCCTTCTCAAGTCACATTCAAATTCACACTAAATATATATATCTAAGGAAATGGGCAGTAGCCCAGGCACCAGCATTATATAAAAATCATGTAGGATGGGATGAGGACTCTCCTCCTCACAAAATCCAGTTAAAAATTCAACCGACTGCACAAAGGCAGTATCCAATTAAGCAAGAAGCTAAAAAACAGGTCAGGGAGATTTTAGATCAACTTGAATACCAGGGGGTGATTGAAACATGCACCTTTCAAATGAACAATCCTTTGTTTCCTGTCTCCAAACCGGACGATTCATATCGTCTAGTCTTGGACTACAGACACCTTAACTCATGTTGCAAAACATTTGCAGTACAAAATTCGCATAGTGCTGCACTAATGAATTGCAAAAAACACTCAGACGTGAGTCCCAGGCTCTCAAACTGTGTTTTTTGCACTAATGAATAACATAGTTCGCAAAAAATATAAAACGACATTAGACATATCTAATGGGTTCTTTTGTCAAAATATTGCACCAGAGAGCAGGTACTTTACCGCTTTCTCAGTAATGGGGTCACAGAAAAATTTCTGTAGGCTCCCACAGGGATTCAAGAACAGCCCAGGACTATTCTCAGCCAGAGTAACAGAGTTACTACAAATATATGATGATGAGGCATTATCTTATGTCGATGACATCTATCTAACAGACGACGACTTGGATACTCACTTGAAAAGGGTGAACACCATAATACTTGGGTTCGCTGCAGAGGGTTACAAATTCAACTTTAAAAAGTCAAGAATTGCCCATCTGACAGTATTATTTTTTAGGATGTGAATTATCAAGTGAAGGAAAAAGCCTAGCGGACAACTTCTTAGAGAAATGCGCTGTACTCCAAGCACCAAAAACGCTGAAGAACTTACAATCGATTTTAGGCTTCCTGAATTTCGGAAGAACTTACATTCTAAATTACGCGGAGAGGGTTAAACCTCTCTACGAATTAATTAAACCTGATTTTAAACCAATCAACTGGACTCAAAAACACACAGAAATTTTGAGATCACTGCAAACAGACATGTTAGCAAAAACAAAATTAGATACACATGACAATACACGCAACCTTGTAATCCGAGTCATCCCAGGAAGATGCGAATTCACGTACCTGACCTCTAATGAGGGAGAAACGGTACCAATAGCTTACAAATCTCACTTGCACACACAAGCAGAAAAAACATTCAGTCTCACAGAAAACACTGTGAAAGCAGTGCAAACTGCAATAGCGAATGAACGAGAACTAGCACACGGCAAAAGGATCACTGTTCTCACAGCGGAATCCGCCTTCGAGGCACTATTCAGCCCAGTAAACCTGCCTACAGTGTCACTTGATCCGAAATGGATACAGTGGGAAAATTCTCTTGCTGCAGAAGACGTGAAATACTATTTCGCCCCGCACATGAAAAAACTGAATGATTTAACTTATGAAAAAGAATATCCTCTGCCAATCGAAATTCTTCCTCTACAACAGTACTCCTGTATAATCTATACAGACAGATTTGTACAGCATTACAATGTAGAAAATAAATCCTACGATGCAGCCTGCGCGATTGTTAAAGGTCGCTGGCTCTGCGGTAAATTCAGACCGAAAATAACAAAAACTGAATCACTGAGAAAATGTTCGGCTCAGCGAGCTGAAATTATATCTTTAAAGATGGCGCTTGAAAATGCAGAACGTGAATTCCCAACACTAATCGTGTGCGATTCGCATTTCTGCGTCAACTCTTACAATAATGAGTTGCAGAGCTGGGTTCAAAATGATTACAAAGATGACACAGGTGCCACAATCAAGCATAAAATGCTTTGGAAACAAGTAGTTCTTTTACAGAAAGAACTACAAAAGACTCACGAGATACACACTCTGAGTCATCAACGTGATGGCGTTCACGTTGCAGGGAATTAATTGGCTAATACAGCCATAGCGGAAGCAACTAAACCGGCTTCCGTAGCCACAAAAAAGCGTTCAAAAAAATATATAGACGGGGAAACGATGCTGGCAGTAAAAACGTCCTTAAAAGGCGACTGTGCAGCACTACCCATGAACTATCCACTCAATTATGCATACGTAATTGATGCAAACTCCGTTCCTTTTGCTCAAATCCCTGGAGTGGGGGATAGGGTAATTCCAAACATGAACAGGAGAATCTTTTTAATAGCAGACGCACACATGGGATTGGGTCCGAGGCACAAAAAGATCAAAGAATCTCTGACTGAATTACAATCAGAGTACTGGTGGCCGGGGATGAGCGTGCAACATCAAATATTTGCAAAGAACTGTCAAGACTGCAGCAGAGATCGCAGTAGTGAACCTGTCCAGCCTGTTGCCCAGATACCCTTTGTGGACAGGGTAATGCTGTCTATATGCAATCCAGCGTCCTATTAATTGTTTAAGACTACATTCACTTTAAAAAATGTGGCCCCAGGGCTCGGCTGACGCCAAAACTGTTATAAAGATCTGCGAGTCTTTATCGGCACATACGCAATTGCCATGTTTCATTCTGACCAGGGTCCTGCTGTCAGCTCTCGAGCTTATAAAGAGGCCATGACCAGTATGGGCATTGGGTTGCGATTCTCTTGTCCATTTCACCCTGAGGGGAACAGTGTAGTGGAAAGAAAAAACCGGGACATAAAGCAATCTATAACGGCGAAGGTATTAGGTTCGGGTGATGGGTGGGTCAAACATTTAATAAGTGTCCAACGTAGTCTAAATAATTTGCCAAGAAATTCTCTAAAAGGTTTCAGCCTGTACAAACTATTGTTCAGAACTAGAATGCATATTCAGGATCTTGATAGTCAGGCTTCAGTGGTAAAAGATAAGAATAAAGACTTTGACATCAAATATCGTTTGGCTGTTTTACAGGACTTGAATGAAACAAGAAAATCCTTAAGCAACATAAAAATAAAGCAACAGCCAACTACCACTGAAGACACACCACCAGTCCCAGCAAGACCTGTCTAGATTCCAGAAATTGGGGATCTGGTCAGAGAGAAAATAGCGGTGAAGAAGGAATTTGGGCCTTCTTACAGAAAAGCAGTACCTGTCCTAGCAATCAACGGAACAAGATCAGTAGTACTACCGTCCCTTGCTGGTAAAAAGGAGAACCGAGTTGTATCAATCGACCTGGTAAAACCACAATCATATGGCCTATAATCAACAGTAGGCAAAGTGGACTCCCAAGAAATAACAGAATACCCAAATTTGCAACAATCCAAGAGTATCAAACTGAAAGACTAATCAATTTTGATAAACCTGCAGTGCACAGAGAGGGACTATGCAATAATGCCTTGGAACTCGTGCCTCTTGAAACACAGATTGAAACAGTTCGTCATGAAACACCAGTCTACAATGATGTGGCATCAGAATGTGCTAATGAAAAGCAAATGGAGAAAACAATTCCAACAATTGACAGAACTGCCTCTGGTTACTTCATCAATTTCGATAACTTTTCTGAAGATCAAAGTGACCCTGAAGTGACGCCAGAAACAAAGACTTTTAAAGAAAAAACAACAGAACTCTTTCATCAACTCAGGAAACTTATCTTATTTCTCCATGGTTAGAGTTTTGGTTTGGGCTAGGTGTATTTTTCCTCTTGCTTTGGCTCATCATGGTACTTTGTTTGGGAAAATTCATTGAGGGAAAATACAGTTCAATGGACACAGCAAGTCAGAACATCAACTTAGTCCTGAAACCCCACAAATCATCTCACGCCAAGAAAAGAGGACTATCATCAGTAAATGTCACAGCCATTCCAATACCCGGCGGGGTAGTATGGGACAATACTGACTATGAAGTATATGGCCCGGTCGAGATCTTGAAATATCCTCACCAGTTCAAGGTTTCATTAAGTGACTTTGTAAAACCAAGTACATTCTCTGATGATTGGGATTTTGAAAGTATAAATAATATGATGTCGGATTTAGTGTTGTCAGCAAGATTTCAAGAACATGATTATTTACAAGGTTCATCTAATTATGAACAGATGTACTGTTTCTCACATTACGGAGACCACTAATTGCATAAATCTGCACAACCTAGAAATGTTTTTAAATATAACCAATGGGAACATTGTGCTACTCCACCTAAAAGTAGTTCAAAAACATTCTATGAGAAATTCCAATACTTCTCAGGGTTTAACACAAGTGATGCAGAAACGTTTTATTATAAACTGTTGGATAAAACAGGGATGAAAACAATGCTGACAAATACTAAATTGATATATTCTGAAGCATTTTATGAAAAAATGATGACATTTGGTTTTGATTTCTGGAAAAGCAACATTGAAACAAAAACCATCTGGGGTACAAAAGATTGGCAGGTACAGGGTCTAGAAGCATTATTTCGAGCCTGCATGATCCCAGAACAAATAATGTTCTTAAATGACACAATTCACCAAACAACCTGTCTTGGCCTAGCTAAGATTCAAGACCTTAACAAACCATCTATTCCAAAGCCAGTACCCGATAATGCAACCACAGAGATTGAAATAGACGTATCAAAAATTTTATATCTAAACAGAACACATCCTGATTGGAAAAAGTGTTAATCTGGCCTACTGACACGAATAACTGTCAAGATAGATTCCTGAACAAAACACAGGGGTTAAAAATGACCAGACCAGACCCTAGATACTCCCAGAGACAACATCCAGGGATAGTAACAACATACAGTGTAGGGAAACTGTGCCTTGAATGGCTAGAATCATCCACACTGGCAGAAATTAAGCAACATTTATCTTTACTTAAAGATGGTGCTGATTTGCGCGATTTCATTATGGGACCACGCAAACAGCGTCAAAAAAGTTTCATAGCGGCAAGTGTATATGCAGCATACAACGAGGCATGGAAAGTAATGCAAATTGGGTCCCTCTTGAACGTCACTTGTTAGCTTCTGGTCCAGGTTTGTCACTTCTCTATGGTAAAGGGGTCAGTTCTTTTGATCCTAAAAACCCTATCTTATCTGCAATGTCCAAATCTTGGCAGAGGAGTCATCGTATACTTAAATCTAACTCACGCATCCATATTAAAGCTCCTTTATGGATTAATTCTGCCGTTCGGGTTGGAGGTCGTACTCTGTCCTGGCCCATATGGCAGGAAGCTGGTATTCAGACAATAGATCAGTTGTTTCACAATAACACTCTTAAATCTTTTTCTCAACTCTGTGAGGAATTCCATCTGCCATCCACTCAATCCTGTAAATACACTCAGCTCCAGCAAGCTCTCACGAAACATTTAGGTCCCCCGCCTGATTTGATATCTGTATCTCCTCTTTTGTCCTATCTACAGTTGTGGGGGAATCTTAAAGGTGTGATTTCTCGTCTTTATAAAACTTTCTTGCATCCTCTATTTTCACAACCCCTCTCACAAGCTCTCCAGTTGAAATGGCAATCTCGCCTCTCGGTTACATATTCCAATACTCAAAGGGACCAAATATTGGAAGGGTTACATAAGGGAGTTCGTGAAGCCCGTCTTAAATTTTGTGTTTTTAAAATTCTACACGAATGGCACTGGTCTCCAGTCAGTTTCAGTTTATAAACTTTATTCGATTGTTTAAAAAACATCATAAAAGTATACAGCTTAAAACATTGCATATGCGTGAATATGTTCAAAAAATACAACCCCTGGGTGAGGGGAACTACAAATAAAATTGATGAGCAGGGAAAATTTGGCATATGATGTGGGGATTACTGTACATGAAATTATGGGAAAACCATACTAAGTCTTGCTCTAATAGATTTCAAAATGAAAGTAGCAGTAAAAAAACATATATCTGGGCTCGCGAGTGAGAATAAAAGCCTCATGGCATTTCCTGTTGTATACATGGAATATTTCAAGAACATAGGCTTAAGATAACAAATACGCTGTGCTTTGTACAAAGGACAGAGTAGTAAAAAGTGCGGTGTGCTTTGTTTAGTAAAACCGTCACATGGACAAGGGGTAGCCGGATGACATTTCATTGTGGGGAAGGCAACCAGGTTATGTGCTATACCTAGTCTCAGTCTTGAGAGTACAAATTGATGAGACTGTCTATGGATAACATTAAGGTACATGGGTATACCACGTCTATCTTCTTTCAATGAATAATTAAAAATATGGGTAGAGTATTCTCTGGTTGCATTTTTTCGTAAATCAGATTTGGCCTTCAGATAATCGTTTTTTAGTTCCTGTTTGCTCAGAGAATTCAAACAAGTGGGGTCATTGCATATATCCATATCAAACAGATCCTTAACAGTTGAAATCACATATTTTAACCAAGGAATATTTGAAGCTTTTTCCAAATGTAAACAGTCCTTAATAATGTCTTTGGTAAAGGCAGTTTCCGTCTTGGTAAAAATGGATTTCCATACCAGCAATGGCCTTAGTCCTGTTAGATCGGATAGGTAATCCAAGTCTAGTTCCAAGTGTGTTAAAACAGTGGATGCCGAAGATGGAAGGCAGAGCAACCGTTTGAGGAACTTGTTTTCCATAATTTGCAGGGCCCTTACGTTGCAGTGTCCCCACACCCCAGAACCATACAATGCTATTGATGTACATCTGTGCTTGTATATAGTCAGCATGTCTACAATACGGCGGCTTCCTACTTTAGAGGCAAAGCGGAAGACCCTAGGGATGCTTTCCCATTCTAGCTTTAACATTTATCTCCTCTGGGGCCCACGAGCCTCTGTTATTAAAAGTAACACCCAGATAACAGAAATTGGTAACAGTCTCGATATGGTTTTCCTTAAAACAAAAGGGTTTAAAAAGTTTCAGCTTTTTACCACACACCATAACAAAGGTTTTGGAATTATTGATTTTAAGTTTCCTTCTCTGTATAAAATCATAAAACCCATCCATCAATTTTTGGAGGCCTATAGGAGTCCTGGAAAGTAAAACAGTATCATCGGCATAAAGTAATACCGGTATGGGGGTGCCTCCTACTTGGGGGGCATCAGCATGGATTTGCTTTAGATCTTGCTCAACCGAATTAATGAAGAGCGAGAAAAGCAACGGGGCCAAAACACATCCCTGTCGGATACCAGATCTTACCTTGATCTTTCGTGTACACTCCCCCGCTGGACCATAACGGATTTGGGCCGATAAATTAGAATAAAGTGTGGCTAAAAAATGAATAATATCAGGGGGGGCTCCCATACCCAATAAAGTTGACCATAACAAGGCATGGTCAACCAGTTCAAATGCGCTAGAAAGAACCGCAAAACACAAAAATAGTGATCCCGGTTTGGCCTTGGTATATTTCCCAATTAAAAGGTTCAGATTGATACATTGTTCAATAGTACCAAGGCCCTTTCTAAAGCCGTATTGGGATGGGGCAAGAATATGATTATCTATGGCCCAGTCTTCCAAACGAGCTAACAAGACCCTGCTCAAAATTTTTAATGAGGAATCCAGAAGGGAGATAGGGCGGTAGTTCTTAGCCTCTCCTCTATCCCCCTTCTTGTAGATTGGAATTATAATGGATTCACCCCAGGTAGAGGGAGCCCTATTATCCATAGCAGCATTAAATGCTATGGTCAATAATGGACTCCAGAAGGCCGGATCGTGTTTATATAGATCGATTGGCACCCTATCTGGGCCCGGTGCCTTTCCCCCTTTACTATTCATTATTGCCATATCCACCTCGTGGATCGTGATTCTCGGGGTTTCAACTGGGGTGATAAGATTATTATAAGAATTAAAATTAGGTTCTCCAGTTGGATCGAAAATCCCTGTGAAGTGTAACACCCAGCCATCTTCGCTTACTTGGGTGGTAAGAACTGGAAATTCCTCCTTTTGGAGGAATGGGCTGTTGATGGTACTCCAAAACAGCTTGCTGTCCCGGAGGGCTGCAGCTTTATTCAGATCTTCCCAGGCTATTTCTCTTAGTTCTTGTTTCCTGAGTTTCAGCTCATTTTTGTAATTAGCCCTCAGGGATATAACTGCTTCCCTATCTCTGGGGGTAGTGGAGAGGGCAAGTTTAAGGGCTTTTAATGCCCTTGTGCATGCTTGGTTGAACCAACCCTGTGTATCCCGTTTATTTTGGACCTTCTTGGTGGTAAGGGTTTGCTTGATTATGGCACCCAATTTCTCAAAGTTATTTACGGAATGTTCAGGTAGGGCTTCAGTATCAAGGCAGCAAAGTATCGTATTTAGGCCAGCTTTCACAACACTACGGTGTAGATTCTCAGATTTTTCCCCGCACCACTTGATGCGTATCCCATTTGGCCTGCATGGGGTAATGTCATCAACAACCCTACCGGAAAATACCTTCCTAGAGATCTCGCAGAATATGGTCATAGTTAGTGCATTGTGGTCGCTCAGACCGAGGTCCAAGATCTGTGGGACCAAACAATGCGGGACTAACCGGTTGTAGATGAGCAAAAAATCAATAATAGAGGTAGTATTTCTCCCCGTAAAGGTGGGGGCCAAGTTACCCTCGTTGTCAGGGGCATGTTGGTGAATGGACACATCATACTTTAGCATCAAGTTGTTAAGGGAAGTACCGTAGGGAGAGTGTAGAAAATCTAATAAATACTCCCCATTGTCCCCATCGTATCCACATGTAGTTGTATAGGAGAGAGGGCAAGTTTTGATGTTAAAGTCTCCCCCCCAAACAATATCATAGGATATGGCCGATTTACAGAGAATTGAGTCCATAACAGTTTCTAGTTCATCTACAACAGTGGTACTGGAAGGGTCAAAGATGTTATTGTAGTGGTTAATCAATAGAAGGTTTCTATCCCTACCGACCAGTATTTCCAGTATTTGCGAATGGGACCCCACTAAATGACTTTCCCTTACATGTATAGGGAGGTGTACAGATAATAGGATCAGTAATCCACCTTTGGCCCTCCCCATTACGGATTCTACAGCATTACAATTGTATGAAACAAAACCATCATAATGAATATCTTCCACTGACCACGTTTCTTGCAGGCACAGAATGTCAAAATCCCTAATGTGCTCCCTCCAGCCCAGGGCTAAAACTTTTTGCCGCCACCCTGCAATGTTCCAACTCGCCATTGAATATCCCTTTAGCCCAGGAGCCTGTACTGTATCGGTGAGGATAGATGGGGTGGGAAAAGTAGTATGGGCCACATCGGAGGAAATCTGTATCGAATCAGTGGAGATAACTGGGGTGGGGAGGGTGGCATGACCCACAATAGTGGGAGCCTGAACCAGATCAGTGGTGGTAGCTATGATGGGAGGAGTTACATAACCCACATGGGTAGGTACCATCACATGAACTACAGGAAGAGTTGCCTTCGGGGCAATCGGTGGAATAGATGTCAGGTTGGGGTCAGTTTCCAAGCATTGGGTTGGTGGTTTAACAGTAGGTAGAACTTCAATGTTAGCTGGGGCATGAATCAGCTCCGGGGAGGAGGAGACGGGGTGTAGTCAATCAACTCCCTCTAAACCTTCTAGGCAACCAAAGCGGTTATAATCCGTAAAGGGATGAAATTGGGGCACATATTGGGGTTGTCTAGGTGGTCTGGTATCGTATGCTCGTTGCCTGCCCCTACGTTCCACAACAGTCCAGTCCCCTCTTCTCGAATGGTGGTGAATGTCAGTTGGTGGAAAAAAATAGGAAACTGGGAGGGTCTGGATGGTGGAATCGAAAGATCTGTTGAAGCCTGCACATATGTGGGATACTGTACGGGGGTCTCTGAAGCTAACGGTTAAACAGTCACCATTGATATTTTTAGGGGTCTTACCTATCCAGAGAACCCTCCTGACCATGATAATTTCGTTGTGTAGGTGGGTCGGGAGGGGTCTATTCCAGTTAAGCCATTTGATTATCTTGCTTTTCAGGGAACTGAAGGTTTCTGTCTCCCCTTTTTCTAGTGGTGGTACTCCAGCTAGGATGACTGTAAACCGGTTAGCCTCTGGTGGAAGATCAGGCCGTCTAGGTCTAGGAGTATTATGTACCTTAACCGGGGATCCCTGGTTTCCCTCAACCATGTGAACTGATGGGTTAGATTGACTGGGTTGATGACTCGCCACATTCTCGGCCGTTGTGTTGCTGGGCAGGGAGGGAGTTGGTAAACAGTTATTCAGTGAAGGGATAATAGGTTGGTTCGGGTTAGGAGGTGCAGAGATCAGGGGAGTTGGAATAATAGGAGGGATGTTTTGACGTTGGGGGTTACTAAGGGTGGCTAGAATAGAGGCAGTTGTTTTCTCTACGTTGGATATTCTGGAATTTAACCTATCCAATTTAGCCTCTAATGGGGATATAATTGATTTAAGTAAAGCCACGGCCCATTCCATGGACACTTCTCTACCCGGAGGGGAGACATCATGGGGGTTAGTAGTCTGGGGTGGCTCCCCCGCACTTTGGCTGATTTTACAGACCTTCCCGTTTTAGTTTCTTTCTTATTATACACTCTTTTCCGTTTCCTAATTGCGCCCTCTCTCTCCCCTTGACTCTTATTTTCAATAATGCTCACTTCAAGGTGGGATGAAAGAGAAACATTATTGCTTTCGGTGACACAATTAATGTCCGCCACAGTGTCGATTGTGGTAGCCAGGGTAGCCAAGGTGCCAGGGTCTTCTCTTGGCGGGGATGTTACCTCCATAATAGCAGACTGTTCGCTATTTCTGTTGGGCGTTTTGGCGTTGGCAAGGGGTCCTATGGATGAGCGTTTGAGAGAGGTGAGTTCGGTTGACAGACGCTTTTCCAGGATGACTATCTCCTTGTCTATGATATTGTTGGCCCTTATGAGGAATTTCTCCATACCTCCTGCGGTTGAGAGACTTCCAGTTAACGAAGATTTAATCCTGCCCCTGATAGAAAGAGGCTCACACAGGTTAGAGGGGTGGCTCGGTCCGGTCACTCCAGGTCACAAACGTCCACAAACGGTCCCGCCCTTGTCCCGGGCTTCTCCCGGCGCCCTCCCGCGCGCTCCCGCGCAGCGGGGATGATGCTTCACTTTTATTGCTATGTGATTGGTCACTGGGGGGGCGGGGCCGGCAGGGAGAGCAGCCCAGGTGGACACGGGCGCGCGGGGAATCCTGGTGCTTGGAGTCCACCGCTCCAAGCTCGCAGCCCTGCCGGTCGGAGAAGGACAAACCCCTCACAGTGTAGAACTGGCCGCTGTTAGCCGCGAAGCGGGACCCGCAAAGCGGGTCCGGCGAGGCGTGGCGGCAACAGCAGGCTCTCTCAGCACCCTCCTAAGTGCTCTGGTCCGCTGGTCCGCTGGTCCGTTAGGGTGAGGCAGGTTATGCAGGCCAGAATCACACAATTTGCAGTCAAATCCCAGAACCTGTTACATGCACTCTCGCTACTCGTCAGCCAAGTGCTGGTCTCCAGTCAAGTTACACCATGCTAAGTTAATATCCCATACTTTGTGTTGGAGGTGTTCAGCCTCTGGTTGTGATATTACGCATATTGTTTGTGAATGCCCTCTTACGACACCTTTTTGGCTTTTTGTACGGAAGACGTTGGTCACTACTATGTCACTCCCTCTACTCCCTCTACCCCTTACCTCCCTGAATATCATTTTGCATGATTTTCGTAACCTTCCGAAGCTTTCTAAACCACAAACTCGTCTTCTCCATACGGCTCTGGCCACGGCAAAAATTTGCATACTACGGCACTGGAAATCTCCTCTGCCCCCTTCGCAGGAGGAGTGGTTGGTGGCGATGATGCAAACAGCTCTACATGAACGTACAATTTATAATTTGCAGGATCAAGCTTCCATTTTTCTCCAGGTGTGGTCCCCTTTTCTGGAAGCCTCTGTCCATGATGATTCTTGCTCCACTCCTCCTTCTCCTCTGATTGTTCCACCTTCTTAATCCTATTCTTTTGAGTTCTTCCTCTCGTATTGCTCAGCTTTACATTTTCTTCCCTTACCTCTTTTTATGTAAATTTGTGTTGCTCTGGGACTTTTTTTTTTTGTCTATTCTTTTCTTTTTCTCTTCTTTTTCCTCTTTCTTTATTTTTTTTCTTTCTTCTTTTTCTGTTCTATTCTTCTTTCCTTTCCTTCATTCTTCTTTCATCTTGCATTTATTTTATAATCTTTTCATTATCATTGCATTTAGGATTACGGAATATACGTTATCCTTATGTTCTCATATTTATTATATTCTGTGTAATGCTTTTCTTAATGTGTACCATTTTTTACTTACCAAAGATTTTACTCTGTATCATTATTTCCATCTGTACTTTTATTTTCAAATTTCTAATAAAAAATTTCAACACAAAAAAAAAGAAAGTAATGCAAATTGAAACAGCTGAAAAAATACGAGAAATTGATCGTATTAATTTGGAAAAATCACTTTCTGTTGTGGATAGTGGGTTAATGACTCTGTCCTCCAGAATATATTCACTGGACAGTATTGTATCATCTGCCATCGATATAATAGATAAAGACTTGCTAATGTTACAACATGGCCAGTCCCAATTACGTTCTATTGTACAGCTAGGCTGGACGCTGCAAAATCTTCGTTCAGGCTATGTGCCATGGTGTTTAATCAACACAACGTCATTGTTTTCCATCTTTAACCTTACTGATAAACAAATCGGATTGGCACAGAAAGGAGCAGACTATACAATCGTGAGCATCGAAAAACTTGAGAGATTACCATTGACAATGTCAGAAAGACCTGTCATTGAATGGATAATACATGGGATTATCACAATTCCGATAACAACTTTCCGATTTAAAAATTGCCTTGAGTATATAGCGACAGGCCAGTATGAACGATTGGGTTAAGGGTACATTAAGTCATCATGGAAATTATCATATACACACACATGCTACAGTGACAAAAATGTTTTATTTCTTAGTGGTGAAAATTGCAAACATTCACTAAGCGGTATACTTTTGTGCCAGGGTATTAATTTACACGGGGCCTGTGAAGGAACTTCAAACAACCTTTCATGCCACTAGCACGTCACACCTGCAACGCAGATAGAGCCCTTCTTTAGGCAGCTTTCTAACGGGAGTTACATTCTAATAATGGATCACAGCTGTTGTGGCTTGGTGCCAGGGAAAGCATATCTCGTAAGCGTGACTTCCATGGTCACTTGCTGTACGCAAGCATTGTTTCCAAACGGCCCTGGAGATTCCGAGACGCCGATTTGGCCTCCTTTGAATGTCTCTTCTATACGAATTGATACTTTAAGCAGAATGAAGTCTGTGCTTTTACAGACAACAGTGCCCATCACGTCATTGAAAGAGACGTATGATCTCCAAGTTGCAAGGACAACATCAGAGATACATGACCTTTGATCAACAAATTGCCCCGTGCATTTCACAGAAATGCTTAGCCAAATTCTAAATATGTCGGATGCCGTAGGTATCTCAAACGTATTTAAGACGATTTTTTCGGGACTGTTAACACCATTCAAAGCAATCCTGGGAATTATTCCTAATTTTGTCCATTCAGTCTTTGGCGGCATACCCCTGATTTTGGGACTTGTAGCAGGAATTTTATTTTTGACCCTCCGGCTCCGGCAAGGATGGAAGAAACGATCCTAGCAGTACGCTACCGGGACCGCATAACTAGAGTCCTTGGATTGGCCAGGCTGAGAGATCTGAACATGACCTGGTTTCTTTCATTCAGACCTATATGGCAGACCTGCATCTTACCTTTGCTTCGATGTATGCTACGCGGAGAAGAATGCGTGTTAGACACCTGTCTTGCACTACCATCAGCAGTACCGATGGATATCGATACTTTGCTAAGTCCTGTAACGGCTCATGCATCGTGTTTTCCCCAGCGGCTACCAATCCTGATGACGGCATTCGTTGAGACTCCTGCGCTACGACTAGGTGGCGGCAGTGAAGTGATACATAAAAGCAACATCACCAAGGTACGGCCCTCTGTTAGCATTGCTGATCCAGACATCGATGATAGCAATCATTCTCACACCTGCCAAGTTATAGCATTATCGAACTTGGTCGAACTGTCACCTGAATATGTAGACCTATTCTTTGAGAGCTTGTCTGATATGATGTTCTCCCCTGAACAGAAACAATGATTTTTGGAAAGCATTCCGGCGCTTAGCGTTCCCATGAACTCTGAATTCGGCCTTCAGTTTTGATCAGCAAAAACTACTGAAAAGCGTTGGAACTCTAGACCCCCATTCACCATGAGAATTTTTTTTTTTTTTTTTCATTGAACATTTTTCAAAATATTTACTTTTTTTCTGGCACAAATACTTTTGATTAAAGTAGAACTATTCATAAAGAACAGAACTTCTATTTTTTGTGAATCTAGAGAAAAAACCTTTACCTCTGCCTCTAGCACATTTTACAGCAATTGCATTTATATGTGATGAAATTGTCTCGCCCTTCTTTTCTGTATTAAGAGACATTTCATGTGTGATTTTTTTTGCAAAATCGTTCAACTGATTACATATGCAATAATTTTTGAATGATTTCTATGCTTCAAACGTACAGTACCTATACTCTCATGTATTTCATATACGCCATTTCAAATGCAATATGTATTTTGGGGTGGGAAGTATTACACGCGCATCTTATTGCTTTAGTTTTTAGTAATTTGATGGACATAAATTTGTGGAGTGGGTGTTGTGTTTTATCTAGGACCCCGATCAATATTGTGAGCTTATGCCCCTATACGGCTATAATCAATTCATACCCCTATAATGGCATAAACGATCAGAGCCATATTTCAGAAACTCGTCTCTGCAGCTCATTACTGTACCTGACACAGCAGAAGCCACTATCTTAGATTCCTAGATTACACACCGAGTTCTTTCAACAGATAAAACCCCCAGCAACCTGGGAAAGCCCCGCTTGCTTTGTTTTTATTAGTAATAGAACTCTAATGAGCACTGTAAGAATGACCGGTGACATCTTTATTGACGTCTTATGTCCAAAAACTTACGTCAAACAAGGCACCTTTCAGGTATAAATAATACCAACGTTGCCTTAAGCAAATATGATGGTGGTGGTGAATACAGGAGCAGAACAGCTGTCCCTTGCAGAGCCCAGCAGATGCGAGAAGCCCACGGACGCTGCCCCTCCTCCTCCTTGACGCGCTGAGAAAGACGCTGTCTTTTCTCCTGCCGAGAAAATCCAGCTCCGGCGTTTCCAGCCTACCCTTGCGGGTAACTGGAATATCAAGTCCTGAGGGGAGATACCAGACCTCCAACATTCTATTCCAGAGGTACGGTTTTGACTAAACCCTTAGAGAGAATTCTTGAAGCAAACCCTCGGCAAAACCAACTTAACTTAAACTGCTACTTACTTACTCCCTCCCAAGTATTAGGCTTAGGTCAGGTACACCGGGGTGGGCGTAGTTAGAAGCGTCAGTTGAGGACGTTAGCCAAATGTCTATATGAATGTATATATTTTACTCATTTTAACTATTGTATGGCTAAGAAACCATATCAATGCTTTTACAGTATTATTTCGCAATACTCCTTTTACTGTACGCACTTTTTATAATAACAAGTCTTGCAATTGTGGCAATTAATTTCTCTTACATGAGAAGAAAGACTGTTCAATAAATAATACCTTTTATTGAAAACGCCCGTCTCTCTATTCTCTGCATCTTGGTGAAAGTAATTCTTGCACAACTGACTGAGTGAAATAGCTGTCTATTGTTTCACACGACTTTAGAGATTGACTCTTATTCTGAGGAGCAAAGTTGTCAGGTTAATGCGGTTGTTGGAAAACTGAATCCCTTCTTGTCTGAGCCAGGGAAGCTGATCACTTCCTATTCAATTAATCAAAGATTGGGGAGTAGGGTAGACGGCCCATTCATCACCCCGGTAGCATTGGTTTTATAATCAAAGGAAGAATGGACACTTTTTAACTATAGCGTCAACATGTTTCTGGGCGACATGGAGCAGAAACATGTTGACGCTATAGTTAAAAAGGTATAAAGAGATCCATTAACCCGACCTCCCATTATACCGCAACTAATTTTATTAGCAATACTTCACCTCTTTTAATAAAATTCTCACCGGTGTAGTATTAGCTTTTTATCTTACTTTTTGGGTGCCCTACCTCCCCCTACCCTTATCTCTGGACACTGCCACTAACGCCAGAGGTTGCCTCGGGTTGAGGCTTGGCATACAGCACGTCATTGGAACACTCGATGATAAATGCCATAACGCGTGTGAGGGGCGGAAGAAAGACATACACCGCACAAGCAACACCGCGTTTATGAGAGTGTCCAACCTTAACCAATGGTTAAAGTGGTAACAAGTGTCCATTCTTCCTTTGATTATAAAACCAACACTTCCTATTCAGTCAAGAAAGTTTCCAGTGACCTCTGAGCTAGCTGGTACAAACTCAATTAAGTCTAACATAGTCAGTAGAGACCCAGAAGACCGCACTTCTACATCTACACTGCTGTTTATGTTATTCCAATGCGCAGGGCCTATAGGGAAAATAGGAACTACACTACAGACATTTTTGGTTTTAACAGCTTCTTTGATTTAACTGAGGAATCAATTTTCAGATTTTGCAGAAAGTTGTATTTCCTCCATGATTATCCCACCCGTACTTTGTAATAAGGATTGAAATAACTCTTCAAAGGGCGTGGCATTGACTTCACTTGGGGAATAGATACCAACAAAGGTAAGGTGTCCGGTCACCCAGAACCACCTTCCATTTTTATCACTAGAGAAATTAACCACTTCCTCATCCAGCCTTTTCCCCACAAAGATCGCAGTACCCCAATGTGCTGCTTGGGAGGAGGAAAAGCCCCTGTATGTTGCCCAAGTTTTAAACATAGAGAATTCCATCAATTTACCTGCCAGAATCTGGGTCTCCTGGATTAAAATCTCTGAGGGTTTTTTGGTTTTAATTCATGTTTCAATGGCCCGCAGTTTCTTTTTATTATTGAGGCCGTTTATGTTAAACAAGACTACCCTCAAGATTTTATTCATTATCGTCTACTCAAACCTATTCTGAACTCGGAACCAGAACTAAATGCTGCTGGGCCACTTAGGATCCTACTATGGAAAGTAAAATCTAAATTCATTTAAATCGAATATCTGCGCTATACCTCTTGTGTGCATTCTAAACTGAGCCCAAACACTTTGCTGACTAATTGAACAATCTACACAGAAATAAAATCCCCCTTCATGCAAGATAAGATTATACATTGCAAAAAATTAACCTTTTGTATTGATGACCATTGTACGTTTGTGCATGTAACAGTAGTCGTCAATCCTCCTCCCACTTACCCCCGTACTCACCCCTCATCCAGAGCTGTGATGAGTGGTTCACCTTCCCACTCACACCTAACATGCTCTGCCCCTCCCCAATCCAGCCTGGCATAATGACACTGTGCCTGTGTGCAATGGCCGGTCTCCCCCATCCATCCCTACACCAGGAAAACCAGAGGGAAAAAAACAAGAGAAGAGAAGAAATGAGCAAGCAAAAAAAAGGAAGAGAAATGCCATAAAGAGGAAAAAACCCAAACAGTGAATATCCAGGAACACTTTATCCTTATATCGCTGTCCCAGCACTACTAAATCAGCAGGAGATGTAGATACCCTGGGCTAAGAGTAACTGCTATGTATTGCATAAGCTCCCACAAGATGTTAATATATTATCAACACTTTACAGAAGATTGTTGAAGCAAGTCCTGTGCCTCAGTGAAAATGCAAAATTAGTGGAATTTCCCCTTGACCAGCACCTTCAGCTTAGATTGCTGTGCAATCATTGCTTGAGCATCCTGGGCTTTAAACAGATGAAACATTTTTACAAATTCTTTCCGGCGCCTTGCGGCAGTTGCTAACATGTTTAAAAATATGTGACACAGGGGAACAGCAGGCGTGGAAAACTGTTGCTGTTTTATTCCCTTCATTAAGATTTGCACCTTAATGTGATAATCTCCATAGTTAACAAGTATAGTGAGTGGAAACTTTAAATTGGGAGCTGATACAATGGTATTCAGTGCGCTCTTGTAGTCTGGTTATTGTCAAATCTCCAGAATGTTCCGGTAAGACATATGTTTTAATGAAAGAGTCAACCCATTGAAATGGGTGTTGGCCCTCCTGTCCCTCCAAGACCCCAACGATGCAAAGGTTAGCACAGCAAGAATGATTTTCCAACTCCTCAAGTTTGTTTTCTATAATGGATGTTTGTTTCTTGAACTGTTGCTGCATATGAGTAACCTAATCCCCTAACTGCGAAATCCTGGACTTGGTTTCTTTTAGCTTTTCAGAGTTCTGAGCCTTAGCATCCTCAGTTTTGGAGAGCTGAGCATGCAGAGCAGCTATTTCTGTAGTTTGAGTAGATTTAATATCACTCATCTTACCAGAATAACATTCAGCATACTTTTAACATACTCCTGTATGGTTATGGGCATACCTTCTTGTACCGTGACTTCCCTACAAAGTTCTGGAATCCTTACAGAGGGTTCCTTTGCACCAACTGAGTCAACCTGTTCAGCTGGCAAGGGCTTCTGTGAAGCCACTGCTATTAGCTGCGGGGAAAACAATGTCCCCGCCAAGCAGGAGCTGAAAGAGGTGATGAAGATACAAACGGAAATTTCTCTGAGACCATTAGATCCTTGCCAGAAGGTTGCTTAGGCCTGACAAACGGGATAATCCTTAATCCTTACAGAAACTGCATCAAGTCCAGCATAGTCTGCTAGAGTTTCCCTGACCATTGAGGGCCTCCCTTCTAGCAACTGTTTAAGTGGAACTGCCCCAGTTATTTCACTGTCAACAATACAAGTACGGCTGATGGTTAAATCTTCCGGCTCTTCATCTTGCGAACGCCTTAGAGAGCTCTTCCCCCATCCTGATCTTCTGGATTAAGAAACATTGCCTAACCTTGTGCAGGAAGGCCGCACAATTTGCCCGAACTATGGCTTGCCCAACTCGTCGTTTTGTTCTTCGAGCCAGGGCAGGTGTGTCAAGACTGGCTGCAGTGACTGAGACTTTGGGATGACTGCTCATAATTCCACAATCCAGTTCCCCAGAGACAATTTTAGGACTATAAATTTTGCTGTATACAGATATATGCCATGGGCTCCAGAAACCAGTCAGGGCGGGCACAGCGACCCTTGACCGGGGAGTGACTCCCTGCCCTGCATTGAACACCCCCGGAGAGCTGTACACTGACCCCAGTGAGAAACCTGGCAGGCTCACAAAAATGTATATAATTTTGAAAGTGCCTACTATCCGCATATAAACCTCATATTGGGCAGTAGAGCTCAAAGTAGAAAGTCCGGCGTCCGCAGGGAGCAGGAAGCAGGAAGCAGGAAGCAGGAGAACCATACAAAATCCACACCCTGAGGATCCTAGTCCTTTATCCTGCAGAATATAGAATAGAAAAGGAGGCTATCTCTGCCATATATATTCTGCCCGTAAATACTTGGCAAACAAAAGAGGTACAGTCCCAGCTTACTTCTCCGCTGCACCTAGCCCTGGGTCTTCTCTTGGAAAATATACACCAGCATCAGCTTGAAAAACCACTCCTTGAAGCCAAGGCTCCAGTGCCAGATTCATTTGAGGATAAACCAGTTGTAGACTGGTAGCTGTACCGTGGCTGCATTCTCCTTCTTATGGTCCGTACTTCTGCCGGCAGCTGCCTTCCACACCTAAGCGGCACTAGCGTGTGCACTGGCGACCACTGGCATCCTAACAAGGAGAAAGGTGGAGCCCTGGCGATCAGCCACTCGCCATTCCACCGACTACTAAAGTGGGTAGCTCCTTGACAGCATTTTATTGCTAAATATAGAGAGTTAAATGCACAAGGATCCCTGTTTAATCAATTGGAATGAAAGTGCATCTCTGGCCTTGGGGCACCTATAGTAAGCAATTATAGCCATTCTGTTGCTTTGTACGATGTCACAAAACACCTCTAGTGCCATTGTGTTGCAGCTCCGGTGTGTGAGAGGCAGGAAGATGGAGTTGTATTCTTCAACCAGTGAACGAGAAAAATAGAGGGCTGCACATAGCCCTGGCTCTATGCCTGTTTTTTTTTATTTGACAGGACTAAGTCCTGGCAAGCTCTGGCCCACATAGCGTACTGCATTGCTGCACCCTCTCCTTCAGGCAAACATCTACAGCTTGGGTACTCACAAACTTTCTGTTGGGGGCTCACTTAAGAATATCATTGAACATCTAACAGAAATCAGTCATCGCTTTCCAGAAATCCAAGAGAGAGTTCAGATTGTAGAAACAGTAGTCTCTTCTGCTGCAAATAAGCTGTGACAGAAAGTGAACCTATAGCAGGCGAGCACGTTAAATTGGAGGAGGTGGAAAACCATCACAGATGCAATGATTTTCATTTTTGACAATCAGAGAGAGTTAAGAGGTTGGACTTCCCCAAGTATATCAAAGAAGTCCTGACAAAGACATTTCCTGAAAGGACTAGCTGGGACTCCGAGGTTGAGACTCTGAGATTGAGTTCCAACATTCTGATAGCATTAGGTCGAATCTCCCCAAAGCCCTGGGCACCCACACGCCATTGCTGTGAATTTTTACACTTTAGGAACTGATTTCAGAGCAGCTAGACTTAACAAACAGTAATCTAATGAACTGTATTTGTTTCTCCCACTCATTTATGGTTTGAGCAAAAGATGATGTTGCAGAGAATATAAGTTTAAATAATTGAAAGCACTGCAACCTGTGTGTTTACCACACAAGCACTAACATGGCTATGGTTAGATCATATTTTTATTGTTTTCACCACTACAACACGTTCAACAAAGCATTGTACATAGTAGAATTCGTAAAGCCTTGGCTCCTAAAATGAAAAACTTCAAATTGATTTTGACAACAAAAAAAATTCAATAGCAAAATAATTCACGACACGAGTAATGCTTTTTTTAAGGAATGTAACGTGATGCCCACTCTAATAATTCCACTTAGTTTTCAATTTATTATATGTTAACAAAACTCCTTTTTTTTAATCAAACCACCCTAAAACATAATTTTCTCACAGAAATACTCCTGAGGAGACCACACACTTTATAAGACAAAAGCTGACAGGCATACTACTAAGACATCAGAAGCACTAAAGTGTACAACATGATTACAACACAACTAAGGGGCCTATTACGATGGCGGATTTCCCGCATCCTCCGGGCCGGCGGAAGCCACCGCCGGCCCGGAGGATGCGGGAAAACCTCCGCAGATGATTGAAAGACCCACCGCCAAATTAGGATGGCTGGTGGGTCTTGGAATCTGTCTGCCGCTTTTCCGCCGCTGTTGCCTTCCGACCGCGGCGGAAAAGCATTAACATGGCTAGCGGTGTCTATCAGACACCGCCAGCCATATTATGACGGAGTAGTAAGTATGCTTTTCCACTGTGCCTTTTCCGCCGTGGAAAAGCATACAGACCTTCACTTCGGGGACCCGTTGCGGGCCCCCTGGGTGAAGGGGGGGTGGGGGTGCACATGGGGGGTACCTATGGTACCCCCCTGCATTTGCGTGAACAAAGCGGCAGGCACCGCGCGGTGCCTGCCGCTTTGTGCACGCAAATGTCGTGCATGCATTTTTAACATTGCGGCGGGTGCAGCTTGAAGCTGCACCCGCCGCAATGTTAAATATAGAGGATGTGACCGCCACCCTGGCGGTCACATCCTAATCTGCACGGAGGGACCGCCGCTGCCCCTGCGGACGGTCCCTCCTACTCTATGTTGGCAGACGGACTCAGGTCCGTCCGCCATCATAATCGGCCCCCTAGTTTCTGAAATAAAGAACTGAAATAATAGCATCTTCACTAAAATTGTTCATTTAAATTAAAAAATAAATGGGTACCAATGACAAAAACAGATGATTATTGAATCATGCATGGATAGTTAGTTTTCTCAAGAAGGGATTGCCACTCCATTGTATTACTGAATGCAGCCACTAAGTTACATCTCAAAGCTCTTAAATAGCCTGATTTATGATTTGTTTAACCAGGTACAGGATGGGTCCCTCAGGGGAGAAGAGACCACTTCACACACTAACATTACCACTTGTTCATTTGAACGAACCAAAATGCCTGCAACAACCCTTTGTGCTCATATTGTTAGAAGCAGAAAAAACTTTTAAAAGAGTTTAATGACCTTTGTAGTCTGAGGTGTTAGCACAAATGAGATGTGGGAGACAGTTTATAAAATGGAATCAAATGCTATTCAATGACCTTGAGGTATAATATTTGATAACGTACTTGTCTTTGATTGGTTCAATTTTGAGCCAGGCACCAGACACACATTCCCTCTAAAAAAATCTGCATGAAATTTAGTTAACTCCAATGATGTGGCGATGTAAAACATTGATCTCACTGAAACCATTCCGCGGGACAGGTTTTCCAAGGAGACATCAGCTTATATTGCCCCTTTTTTCATGGTTACCTAAACACAAACTTAAAATGCGACTTGCTGTAGACCTCCCAGGTTATGGACTCAGCTATAGATCATGGTGTCCCTCTCACAAGGTATTTTTTTTTATTATTCAAATTAAACTATGTTCATAAATTAGCTGAATTCATCAAAATGTTTAAACAATGGCAAAATATACCTGTTTCACTAAGAGGCCAACTTAATTTGGAAAATTGATATTTCTACCCAAGCTCCTTTATCTTTTTAGCGTACTCATTGTTCGTAAGGAGCTGTGGCGGTATATTTCCAAAAATATTGTGACCATAAGAAACCTAGGCCTATAGATAGCATTGGCTGTCTCTGCTTCGAGGAGAGGACTCTTCCTATGCTGCAACTCCAGTACTGGGCCTCTGTGGAGAAATGTCTGATGCATTTGAATTAGCCAGGCACTCTTCAACATTTTTTATGCAGACAAGTTGGATATCTTATCAAAATTTAGTAGGACAATATTTTTAAGAGATTTGAGTCAACATTGTTATCATCCTTCCAGTAATTTGACATTATTGTGGTGTTCTCAGATCCCAATCTTCCTTTGGCATCTGACATCTGAGACCATCCCTCCACTTCACCATCTTCTATTACGGGAATTAATCATCTTAGAAGGCTACATCTTTATCCAATATTCATCAGCATTTGGATAGCACCAAATTGAGAACCTCTGACTAATTGTTTGTGGAGATACAGAAATAAAACTGGGAAGTGTAGAAATGGACTGCATTTTGAATAGCTCCTTAAGTTATCAGCTAATCTTTAGCCAAATGACATCCAAGTGTAGACTCCAAAAATATGTCTAGTTTTGACTTCTACCACATTCCTGATAAAATCACTGTAATGGAAGAACTGGCTGAACACAGTGCAGATATACTCCATATTTTTGTTACTGGCTCTTTCCTTCCTTCACGGATAATGGAAGTGTATAGGAAAGTGCCCCTTTTTGCATGGTTACCCCCACATTTTGCCTGACATTTGATGCAACTTGACTTTATGTGCCCTGGGTTCATGCCAATCAGATTCCCAGGGCCTGTGGTCTTTCCCAATTGGCACATATGTGGCCACATGCAAGCCACTTGTAAAAGGTACCAGGTGTACCAAAGGCACTGTGACGACGGACTGCCTCTAAGGGCTGCAGCCCCTATTGTGCCACCCTTAGAGGCACTGTACCTTAACACGCACGCAGTGCTATTGCAGTCTGCATGTTTGGTGCAGAGTAAAGTGAAAAAGTGTAAAATTCTCTCAGAGGGATTTTAAAGATGTCCCCTGAAAAACAACCAGCCCTGGTGTGGTTCCTGAATGGCTGTCTGCAATTTGCCACCCCCAGACAGGTTTCTGGACCCTTTAGTAGAGGGCCTCGGCTCTCTGGGTCCAGATACAAAGCCCATACTGGGCAGAGGTGTCATGCCTCCTCCCCCAGGATAGGCTGGGTTCACAAAGGGGAAGCTTCAAAGTCCTGCCACCTTTGTAAGCTGTCCATGACTTTTGCTCTCCCCAGCAAATGGTTCTCACCGATTCTGCCCCCCACTTTGGGTGAGGGATCGGCGGGAAAACCAATCAAGGATGAGAGGTGTACCCACCTTTGCCAAACCCACTTCTCAGGTGGGGGAGGTGAGGTGAAGCACACATCTTAGTCCCCTCCATCTTGGAGATGAGGAGACCCAGCCAATTAGGAAGAGGCTCATGCCCCATCCGACCGGAGTGTGGCATAATATGGGGTACCCAACCTCAAGGAAGGGACCCATTGGTCTGACTTGCACACCCCTTTAATGCCCTTAAATTTAGTATTTAGGGGTGTCCCTGAACCTTTCCTCCCCAAATTTGAGGCAGAAAGGAGAAGGACCTAAGACCCCTGCTGACCCAGGAAGAAGAGGACACCAACTGCTTGGCCCCCAGCCCTACCAGCCTGGCCTGACTCTGACCTGCCTACAACAAATGGGGTGAATGTAAGACATTGTTCTGCATTCTGTCCATCAACTGTGTTTTTTGCAATTTTCACCCCGAGTGGGCTGGGTATGCTCAGACGTGAGTCCCAGGCTCTCCACATCACTGGAGTCAAGCTATCCAGGCTGAAGAAGGCTGATAGCCAGAAACCGGTCCTTGGATGCTTGATTCCGGTCTAGGAAAGACATGGCTTGGTAGTTCGGGCTGGACTGTTCCCATGAGGCACAGGGTCAAGGCTGATTTGCATATAGCCAGTGTCTGACCTAGGGTGTTGTGGAGTGCAAAAAAACGATGGATTTAGGCCCAGATCTTTGTACTGGGGTGAATGTAAGACATTGTTCTGCATTCTGTCCATCAACTGTGTTTTTTGCAATTTTCACCCCGAGTGGGCTGGGTATGCTCTGACGTGAGTCCCAGGCTCTCCACATCACTGGAGTCAAGCTATCCAGGCTGAAGAAGGCTGATAGCCAGAAACCGGTCCTTGGATGCTTGATTCCAGTCTAGGAAAGACATGGCTTGGTAGTTCGGGCTGGACTGTTCCCATGAGGCACAGGGTCAAGGCTGATTTGCATATAGCCAGTGTCTGACCTAGGGTGGTGTGGAGTGCAAAAAAACGATGGATTTAGGCCCAGATCTTTGTACTGGGGTGAATGAAAGACATTGTTCTGCATTCTGTCCATCAACTGTGTTTTTTGCAATTTTCACCCCGAGTGGGCTCGGTACGCTCAGACGTGAGTCCCAGGCTCTCCACATCCCTGGAGTCAAGCTATCCAGGCTGAAGAAGGCTGATAGCCAGAAACCGGTCCTTGGATGCTTGATTCCAGTCTAGGAAAGACATGGCTTGGTAGTTCGGGCTGGACTGTTCCCATGAGGCACAGGGTCAAGGCTGATTTGCATATAGCCAGTGTCTGACCTAGGGTGGTGTGAAGTGCAAAAAAACGATGGATTTAGGCCCAGATCTTTATACTGGGGTGAATGTAAGACATTGTTCTTCATTCTGTCCATCAACTGTGTTTTTTGCAATTTTCACCCCGAGTGGGCTGGGTATGCTCAGACGTGAGTCCCAGGCTCTCCACATCACTGGAGTCAAGCTATCCAGGCTGAAGAAGGCTGATAGCCAGAAACCGGTCCTTGGATGCTTGATTCCGGTCTAGGAAAGACATGGCTTGGTAGTTCGGGCTGGACTGTTCCCATGAGGCACAGGGTCAAGGCTGATTTGCATATAGTCAGTGTCTGACCTAGGGTGGTGTGGAGTGCAAAAAAACGATGGATTTAGGCCCAGATCTTTGTACTGGGGTGAATGTAAGACATTGTTCTGCATTCTGTCCATCAACTGTTTTTTTTGCAATTTTCACCCCAAGTGGGCTGGGTATGCTCAGACGTGAGTCCCAGGCTCTCCACATCACTGGAGTCAAGCTTTCCAGGCTGAAGAAGGCTGATAGCCAGAAACCGGTCCTTGGATGCTTGATTCCGGTCTAGGAAAGACATAGCTTGGTAGTTCGGGCTGGACTGTTCCCATGAGGCACAGGGTCAAGGCTGATTTGCATATAGCCAGTGTCTGACCTAGGGTGGTGTGGAGTGCAAAAAAAACGATGGATTTAGGCCCAGATCTTTGTACTGGGGTGAATGTAAGACATTAATCTGCATTCTTCAAACCAGAGGGGGACCCCACATCAATTAAAGGCAGGTCGACGGGGACAATAAAGATCAAACAAGAGAGGAGAACCTGCCCTGTATGGTCTAATAGATGGCCTCAATGAGGTCCACTATATTATGTGACGTACCCAGAACCCGCGAGGGACACTTCAAAAATACATTGGCTCCAATTTATCAAAATTATTTTTTATTTTAAAGTTCATTTTTCTTGTAGATAGGTTGAGACAATCCAGTGAATAAATATGTACATAAATATAAGAAAGAGTAGGAAAGCAAAATTAACAGTGGTTCTTACTCCACACTATCATACCAACTACACACATACTTAGACATTCACACATCACACAACACTATGCAAGGATGGTCTTTGATGGAGTGGAGACCGATGGTTTGGTATCCTGGTTGGTTCTGTAAGTTCCAGGATAGGAACAGACGCCAACGTGCGTTTCGGTGTGCGGCCCCGTCCGGGGCTACACCTTCATCAGGGCAAAGTGAAGTGGAGCAGGAGGAACCACAAGGAAGGTAGATAATCTGTTAATACTGAGCTAGACTAGCTTCAAGTAGAGAAATCTTCTCGTAAGTTCTATCGGTTTAACCCCGGTGAGCCAGGGCGTCAAGATCTTTTAACATCTGTAGAAAAATCGAATATTTCGCCCGGGGATAGGTAAAAAAACATGAACTGCTGTAGACGATAATGCGAAGAAGCTGATAGTTTCCTGGTAAAAGAGGGAACAGCTATGTAGATTGGGTTCCGTTTAGGATGAAAAATTACATGTACTTGTGTGCACGCACAACGCCGGCCGGCAGACAGCTGATGCAGGGCCAGGTAAGGGACCTTTTTCTCTTCCGGTAAAAACTTCAAAGAAGCGGCTATCTCGTGACGTAGGGTTTCCATGTAGGAAGTCTTTTCCCCTTTCAGACAAGTTCAAAAAGTAACAGCTTATTCGTGACGCAGAGTTTCCTTAAAGGCTAAGAAGATGCAGGGGGAACGCAATCTGAGAAAAAGATTTCTAGAGCGCATCCGGTCGTCCGCGGCGGCAGCACACACGGGGGCAGAGAATCATGATGCTTGATTCCAGTCTAGGAAAGACATGGCTTGGTAGTTCGAGCTGGACTGTTCCCATGAGGCACAGGGTCAAGGCTGATTTGCATATAGCCAGTGTCTGACCTATGGTGGTGTGGAGTGCAAAAAAATGATGGATTTAGGCCCAGATCTTTGTACTGGGGTGAATGTAAGACATTGTTCTGCATTCTGTCCATCAACTGTGTTTTTTACAACAAAACCCCAGCATGTCCAGCAGCCCTCCAGAGCCTGGAGGACCTGCCCTGCAACTGTCTTTAAGACTCTTTCTCCTGTGAGCATCGGATTTCTTCAACCAAGACTCACCCACAGAATCCGGATCTAGGCGGATATGCGCTTTTGCAACACTCTGCGCCCGAAGCCCATGACCCTAGTTCAAATGGCCCAACACCAGGAAGAGGTCTCCCCAGCAATCCCGACCTGGGTTTTGGATTCCCAATATCCCTAAAGCTTCAAGCCGATTTCTGCAGCCTCAACCTGAAGGGTCCCCCAACCGCGACGGGAGCTGGTAAGAAGAACCCAACGCCAAAAGACACCCCTGCACCCAATGCCCCACAACCTCGGGTGGCCCAATCAATGGTGTCCAGGCATTCCCCAAGACCCCAACTTACCTCTCCAGCCAGTGGTCACCTTGAGGAAGTCTCCTAGCCCGAGCCTGCAGCATCTTTACTGAACCGGAGATCTCCATTGGAATCCACTGGGTCCCCAATGTTGTCTTGGCACTCTACACCTGGCAGCCCATATGCCACATGTGGTTAACTCCTGTGCTGATTGTTGGCCCCTGTAGTGCTGAACACTACCCCAGGGGCTTTGCTCCCACAGCCATGTGGCCTGCTTGTAAGCAGTCCCTGACCGAAGGCCCTCCTTAGCTCCATTGGCTAACACTGGGCCCCTGCACTCTGCATCCAGCCGCCCCAGTGACAGGGGTGGTGCAACTTGACTGCCTACCTATGCCTTGGGGATCCTAGGTCCTAACACCCAAAACTCCCACTTGTAAGTCATTTACTTACCTGAGAAATGTTAATCCTTTTCTCCCATTGGAATAAATGTTACACATTTTGTTCCTAAGTGTTGAGTTGAACCTTTGTATGAAAGAAAAAGTAACTAAACTGCAAAGCTTAAAAGGTCTTGCTTACCTTGTATTGTGAGATCCCCGGTATGGTTTCTAGGTACACCACCCCGGGTAGATGATGTAATTCAAAGTTTATCTAAAAGTTTTCCAAAAGTAATTACTGTCATTTGTACCTTTTTTTCGTCCTATAAACCTGTAATTATTGCAGATTCAACCACAACTGCATTTCCTTGTAAAGTTGTGCATTTGAAAGTGTTCTTACTTATCTGTGCCAAGTCGTGCTTGGTTCTACAAATACAATACTAGTATATCTTTTTATACTTACCTAATTGGTCTACATTCTATCTCTGAGTGTGTGTAATCAGTACTTGATTCAGTGAATTCAATAAATGTTCAACACACCCTCTTGATAGGCCTAACTGCTCGTCCACACTACCACTAAGAGAGCTGTTAGTACTTACCCAATTTAGCCTCTGCCATACCTCTGGGGACTCCCTGGACTTAATGCACACTATACCTTTTTTTTTAAACATAGTTTTATTGATTTTCACATTGTGCTTGTATCATACATAGGCGTAATATTACATAACAATTCGATATCCAACTTGCAACTATACATGTACCATGCTACGACAGTGTGTGTTCGCTTTACTCCAAGAGCCAATGCGAGTACATTTTTAGTGTTGACACTGTTTCTGAATTTCTCTATGACTTAACTATGGACAACCCTTATCAACAATACAACGGTTGCATGCTAACTTTTCCGCAACTTTACCATGCTCTTGTATGCGATTACATTACTGTCTTGTCCATTCAAATGCTATATAAACCCACACCTGTAGTTATCCCTCCCCCCACCCTCCAATCCAGCGTATTGACAAAATTCCTCTCTGAGTTCGGAAATTGGCATCAGTACAATTGTTTCCTACATCTTACACATTACACATTTGCTTATGTCTAGGACCATGCCGGTCTGGTCTGTGGATTCAGTCATCTCCCTGGTCATTACTGGCAGTGATGTCAAGGGCTATATCCAAGGATCTACATGCTTCCAACAGGGCATCCCAGTCCATCGTAATCGGCGTTTTTTGCAAGCCTCTTGCTGCAATGCCGCAATGCCGCACTCTCTGCTCCTCCCCTCCGCACCAGTTCGCTGTGCCACGCATGGGTAGTGGGTGGCGTTTTTGACTTCGACCACATGGTGATCGCACGTACTGCCAATAGGAGCGCCAGATCCTCAAATCTATATTGCACCTTATATTTGGAATTTCCCTTCTGCAATCCCAGGACGCCGTAGCCCTCAACTGTAGCAGCTACCTCCCTGTGTGTGATTTCCGCCGTGTGTCTTCTGATCGAGTCCCAGTACCCTCCGATCCATGGACAGGACCATATCATGTGCATTAGGTCTGCTCCCTCTAGGTGGCATCTGGGACAGTGGTGACGCGCTGCCGGGTACATCTTGTCTAGTGTGCGTGGCGTAAGGTACGCTCTATGTAGGATCATAGTTTGAATGTATTTAAAACACGTATTTCGCGATACCTTTTTAGGATGTTTCAGCACTCTCTCCTATTTCCTTGTGCTCTAGGGCCTTCCTCCCAGGCAGTTTGCAGTGTTGGCAGGTCAACCTGCATGTGGGAGCGTAGCCCTACATAAAACCACTTAATGAGATGCCGCCCGACCCCACATTGTACAGGGTTTTGACTAGGTCATTAATGGGGGGGCTCCTGTCTTTGTGTGGCCCAAAACTTTCGGACATATTGTAGCAGTGCTGCATGTAAGAGATATAAATGGGCCGGTGCGCCCGTTTCTCTGACAAAATTATCGTGGTCTAGTAACACCACCTCGCCGAAGACATCTGCCACCGTAGTGACCGCCACGTCCACCCAGGGTGCAAGCCTGCGCATTGACAGGCGTCCGTCTTTTAAGGGAAAACCAAATAGAGATATATTCCTGGCATAGGCAGGGGACGCTCTGGTATATTGCAACGCCGCCCTCCAGCATTGCAGCGCTGTGCTTAGAAGGGGGGAGAGATCCCAAATAAGTTCAATTAGTAATGTATTCATTAGCTTAAAGGTTTTTGCCTGGGAGCATAAGTGGTATGTTTGTAAAATAATAGAGTAGCCATAGGAGGACCACCATTTTTGCGATCGCCACCCTGCCCGCTACAGACAGCGGAAGAGTGGTCCAGAAATTAATGCTAGATCATAAGGCTCTCAGAGCTCTGTTCAAGTCGCCCTCTAGCATGTTTGTCTGGGTCCTGTATACTTGGATGCTTAGGCACTTAAATGTATGGGGTGGAACCTTGAACTGTAGTGTTCCAAATTGAAAGTCTAGCAATGGCGCCTGTTTCTTAAAGAAGAAGACCGTTGATTTTGCTAGGGTAATAGCGAGACCTGACAGTCTTTCAAAATTCTCAAACAGTGCGGCCATGGTGTCCATAGGGGTGCAAAGGTTGCGCAGGTATAGAATGATGTTGTCAGCATACGCTGACAGTAAGTACGTGGTGCCACCCACTGTTATCCCCAAGTCAGTCAGTTCCGCCCTGATCTTTAATGCTAAAGGTTCAAGTGCCAATATAAAAATAAGCAGCGATAGCCGGCACCCTTGCCTCGTTCCCCTGCGTATCTGATATTCTGCCGATATGTGTCCCCCTGTCCCCGCTCTAGCTGTGGCAGCACTATATAGAAGTCGGATCCATCGAATATACTCTTACGGCAGTCCAAACCTTGACAGAGCCCTGAATATGTAGTCCCATTTAATTGTTCGAATGCTTAGCGGATATCTAACGAAACACAGCCCGCATGCTCGTCTCGGTTCGGGGCTTCTGCATGAAGATGATGCAGTTTTCTAATGTTCAAGGACATGCTGCGCGCTGGCAAAAATCCTGTCTGGTCTATGTGGATCAACTTGTTTGGCGTCGGCAGGAGTCTATTAGCCAGGACTTTACTAAGTATTTTGTACTCCGTAGTCAGTAGTGAGAGAGGACGGTAGCTAGCCATGTCAGTGGGATCCCTGCCCAGGTTCGGGAGTAACAACACCAGCGCCTGCGCCGTGTTGAGGGGCAAAGAACCTTCCTTTAGTGCTTCTTTATACAGAATGTCCAATTGTGGTAAAAGTAGCTTCGTGTAAGTAGCATACAATTCGGCTGGCAGGCCATCCAACCCAGGGTTTTAGTTTCGGGGGAAAACCCTTAATGGCTGCCTTTATTTCTAACTGAGTAATGGGGCCCAATAACTCTCTCTGTGCAGCCGCTGACAACTGGGGGCATGGAATCACGGACAGAAACTCATCTATGTGTGTACCCGCTTCTTCCTCAGGCTCGCTATAGAGTCTGGCATATTAGTGTCTGAAAGCCTCATTAATATCACCCTGGGTAGACGCTATACCTCCTGTTAAGGTGGTGACCTTGTTAATAACAATGTTAGGGGGGTCATCCCATAGTAATTTTGCCAACGGGGTCCCCGCTTTGTCTGCTTCTCTGTGACTCAGTTGTGTGTACCTTTGATAATCTATGACACGGAGTGACTCCAGCAGTTCAGCATGTGTGATTCTAGCTTCCTGCAAAGGGGTTCGTTTGTCAGCAATCAGCACGGCCTCCTGCTCCCAGCTATCTAGCTTCTTTTCTACTTCTATCAAGGACTTATGAACCTCTTGTTGCGCCCCTACCGTCACCCCAATCGCCTTCCCACGGATCACCGTTTCAAAGGCGTCCCACTCAATCAGTCTGGTAGACGCTGTGTTACTATTATCTGCAAAGTAATGCTAGATAGTGTCTGATCTAGTAGTGTGGAACACCGAGTCCTCTAGTAGTTCAGGCAACAATCGCCATGTTGGCACTGGTGTGGGTATCCTGCCCCACCCAATCACCACCTCTAATGGGTTGTGGTCGGAGAATGACTTCGCCAAGTATGTAGTAGACATCACCTGCATTGCAATGCTATTGGAACAGTACATTCTATCAATTCTTGTGTGTAACGTGTACCGGTGAATAGAAGGTGTATTCTCTATGTGTGGGGTGTGACATCTGCCAAACATCACATGACCCCCATCCCTCTGCCCATTCACATAGTGCATTCGCTTGTTTACAAACCCCCGTCCCATGCAGGGGAGGATGTGACCTATCAAGTGTAACATTCATCACCGCATTACAATCCCCACCAATACTGCATGGGCAGCTCTCCCACCCCACTAGGGCGACTGACAGCGTGCTCAGGAACTTCTCCTGCTCCGAGTTTGGTGCATATATTGAACCCAGCACTATCTGTTGGCCGTCCAGGGTGCCCCTCACCAGGATATACCTCCCTTGCTGGTCTACTCTTTGCTCCACTGACTTGAAGGGCAATCTGTTCCTGATCCAAATCGTAGCGCCACATGCAAACCCCGAACATGTGGTAGAGAACACCTGCCCCTTCCATTTTTTACGAAGTTTCACCACTTCCAACTCAACCATATGGGACTCTTGCAGGTACACTATCTGCGCCTTGCGCCTCAATAGCTGCGCATGTATTCTATGCCGCTTCTGAACTGAGCCCAGGCCCTGACATTCCACATTATTATGGTATATTTATTCTGTACATGCATCGTGTAATTGGATGTGGCCGCCTTGCAGCCTGTGAGACAGGTGTGGTGCCATGCCACCTCAAGAGAATGCGCCTCGCAGGACTATTTCCCTCCCCATTAACTCCCAATACTTGGTAAGGTCATAGAACTATACCGGACCACCCAACTAAACAGAAAACATAGAAATCTTTATCGTATCTGTACAAAGCCTTCACATTTTGGGGTACGTGGCTAATCCTACCCATGTAGCGCTCTCTTTTAGTCAGGGTTACAATAGTATTCAAACAGCCCATGGGCTTAAATTTCAATCAATACAATGCCGTTAGAACAAATATATTGGTAAGAATAGAGCAGCCATATACGGTACTGTTCAGCTCAGAGTTCGCAGTACTGTCCACCCGGCAAGGGAATCAGTCCATCCGCGTGTGGGGTCACGGAGGGAAACAAAGCTACACTCTCTTCCGAGTTTGATTTCTGGGTGTCCACTTCAGAAGTGGTGAAGTCGCCTATCCGGGCCGTAGTAATGAAGGAGGAAAGCGTAAGGAGCGCCGTCTCCTTGCTACTTTGCATCTGCTGAGTCGTTGGGCGAAGCTGTGTGTTTCTTTTGTGCAGTCGTCGTGAGACACAGCATCCTGCTGGCCGACCATCTTGTGCAGTGGAAGTCGAGGTCTGGGAGTTAGCCCTCGATTGTCTCTCTGGGTCCATCACCTCCAACCATTCCTCCACATCACCCAGGCTTTTGAAGAAGTACGTTTTCCGCTCATAGATGATCCTTAACCGCGCCGGGAAGAGGAGGGCGTATTGCAGGTTCAGCTCCCGTAGTTTCCTCTTGACTGTCAGAAAGGAGGAGCGTTGCTTCTGCACCAGAAGTGTGTAATCTGGGTATAACGAGACCTTAGTGTTCTCGAAATTAATTTTGGGCACCTCTCTCGATTTCTGTAGCGGTATGTCCCAGTCTCTGTAATTTAGAAGTTTAATTATGAGCGGTTGCGGTGGGGCACCCGGTTTTGGGCGGCCCGTAGGGATCCTGTGTGCCCGTTCAATACAAAATTGGCCTGAAAGGACCTCCGAAGTGACGTATTCCCTAAGCCAGCCTTCCATAAATCGGGCCGTGTCAGTCCCCTCGCTTCTCTCCGGCATCCCTATTACGCAGATGTTGTTCCTCCGCGCTCTCTCTTCAACATCCTCCACGCGGTCCATTAGAGTGGTGACCTGAGTCTGTAGTTGTTTAATATGGGAGATGTGTTTGGTTTGCTGAGGGGACAAGTCCTCGAGCTCCACCGCGTGGTCCTTCATCTTGTCGGCAAGTTTGGCATGGTCAGCCCGGTGCAGCGATAGTCCATTCGTGAGGGCGCCGGTTCGTGCCTCTATAGCTTTCCTAGAGTCTCGCATCTCTTGTAAAATCAAGCCCAGCTTGTCCGTTGTCTCCACTGCATTCGTAGGCTGTATGCAGCTGGCCTGCTGACAGCCGTCAATTGACGTCGCAGTGTCAGGGACATGGTCGGTCCCAGTCTCTCCTTCTTGCTGTTTGGCTTTCACTCGCCCCATCTCCGTACGTTCTGGCGCCCAGTCCTTCACAATAGCGGCGGATTTGCACTCACCGTCCACGTGGGGCTAGGCCCTTAAGCTGTCTGGTGCCGCTGCAAGGCCCCCTACTGCCCAGTGGCCAGAGCAGGTCCCGCCGTCTGCTCTCAACACAGGCAGTGGTGCACTCCGTCGATCTCGGGCCTGTGTGCCTCTGGCCCTCACCTCCTTGTGCAGCACAGCGTGCAGCCGACTCCTGCTGCAGCTACACAGTGGTGTCTGACTGTGCAGGTCTGGGTCTTCACAGGAAGGCAGGGGGTGGGAGTACTCCGAGCCTCCTGTCCTCTGGTGGCCTTCTATAGCAGTCTCCTGTTGGGTGTACCACCGCCAGCACCTCAGCCGGTATGGCTTCCTGCCTAGCACTGGGCTGCTCTCCAATGCGGGCCCCTATGATGCCCCAATTACGCACCACCAGGTGGTCGCTGACCCACACGAGGGTTCCAGGCAGCTATACCGCTTCAGGAGTCTGATCTCGCCACGCCACAGGGTCGTCCTCCTCTCAGCGCTCTTATGGCGCCTCACACCTGCGATCTTCCACTATCCGCCAGCAGGGATACACTGCTACACGCCCTCAAGCTGAGTAGGCCCGTGTAGACCACTCCGGATTGTGTACCGGCGTTTGCATGGCTGCTACCCAGGTCTCACAGTCCAAACCTGGTAGTATACACCCCTGGCGTCGCGTTTGCACTCAAGCTGTGGTCCGCTGTCGTCTTGCGGCTTCACTCGGTCTCCGCGGTACCACCCAGGGCCTTCCTTCAAGGGACCGCAAATCCCCTCGCAGCGTCATGCGACCTCCAGCGGACCTCTCCCCAGCGGCGGCTCTGGCTGCCTCATCTCTCGCGCTGTCCCATGGGCCCTTCAGCAAAGGGCCACCCCGCTCTACAACCGAGGCCTCACGGGGACCCAAAGGGCACTCCTCTGACATTGACGAAGAGCAAGTGGATTACAAAGTAAAAGACTATCTGGTAGCACTCCTTGGGTCTCTGAGAGAGTCATTTGGTCAACACTGGAGTAGTGCAACAGCAGTCCGTTTCCACACAGAGATGATGTATTTGGATATGATTTCGTACTTTAACAGCTTTGGACTTCGTCAATGTCAGAGGATTGTGTTTACTTACATATGTAATTTTATTTGGCACAGTTTGTATTATGGCACGATATTTAATTAAGCTTTTATTGTCATTTGACATTTGTATGTTGATTTTTATAATTTGTGTTAGTCTTAATGATATATTTATGTTGAGTGGATGGAGTATTTCTTTTATGTTTTCTGTTGGGTGGGGTAAATCCTCACGTGTTATATTAAGAGGCACAGATTTGCACACGGGGTTCTTTTGGGCCCACTCACGAAGATGTCGCTTCTCGCACCACCTCGTTGACTTCCTGTAAGCTGATGGCAGCAGCCATGTGACTGCCTACGAAATACTCAGAGGTATGGTGAGCGAAGGGTCACACTGAGGTGGGTTGGGGTGTATGGGTTCCTCTCTTACTTTTTTTGTCTTTGTTTTTGAGTTGCACCGGAATGAATTTGGGACTCTTTATTTCACACGAAAGGGGATTATTTTAGGAATATAGGCACAGTGTATTTCCTAGTTTGTTTTATTCATGTTTTTTCTTTTCTCTGTTTGGTTTCTGTTTGGTTGGTGGAATGACACACAGAGCACATTTGGCACTAATGGAGGTTGTGTGCATAATTTGTATGACTTGGACCTCGCGCTCAGCTTAGTATGGTTTTGGATTTGCCACTGAATTGTAGATTGACATCATGCGTCATGTTTCTGTTGCATGTCATCCTTCTTAACTTCTGATGGGCTCTCCTTATGTTTTAGTTACCCCTGACGAAGGGCCATTAACGCCTGAAATGCATTGGGTTACCCGGGATTTGCAGGGTACTTCAATATGCCTGGAGGGACAATTCCTGTCATGTAAAGCGAGGAGTTATGCTGTTCCTACTCTGAATGATAAAAACTTGGAGAAAATGGATATATTATTGAGATTATGTTTAAAAATCTGGATTCCTGTCTGTCGATTTCTACAACTCTTAAGCATCGCAGTGCATCTTGTCTAGGGGGAGTGACAACAATATATTTTTGAACACTTGGGTGTCTACTCTGCTGGCTGTGCAAGGATTGCCCCTAACCTGACTGGGCTGGAGCCAACAACAACCTCTGTATGAAGCTTTGGATCAAAGAATGCCATTTCAGTAGCGTTTTCAATAGCGTATTTGATTTTCTTGACGCTTTGCTCCCATTCATGCAACCAATTAAATAAAATATTATTTTTTGTCAAGTCTCTCTCCCAATGGAGCACTTACAGTGGCAAATTCTCATATGTATCTAGAACAGTAGCTGGTCATGCCAAGGAATAAACATTAAATGGAACCTTTGTGTGGGGGACTGGAAGTTGACAATGCTTACAATTTAGCTGGATCAGGTGTCATACCCCCATCAGAAAAGATATCACCAAAAAATGTTAGCTTTGTCTTTTGGAACTCACATTCAAAGTTAAACCTGCATCAGCAAGGTTTAATGGCGTTGATGCAGCCCATATGTTCACTTTAGTTTTCAGTGGTGTAACCCATGGCATTAGAGACAGTTCATCGTATTTCTCCTCAGCCATAATGTTTATCAATGCACCACTGTCGATAATAAAAGGTATTGAGCAACCATTTACTTTTAGTGCAATCTTCGGACAATGTTTGAATGACTTTAGGGCTTTATCATGTCGACTTTTCTTTGACTTGTATTTTTCTTCCTTCCTTGCTGATAGGACCTTCAAGGTTGCCACTCCGCCGTTTGCGTCCAACTTATACCCCCTGGAACTGGGTGTGCCTCAGGGTTCGTCTTTGAGCCCCACATTATTTAATCTTTATGTGAGGCCGCTGGCTGCCGTCGCCAAGCAATGGGGTATGACTATGGTCTCCAATGCTGATGACACGCAGCTGGCGGTTGCATTGAGTGGGGACTCAGACCTTGATGCCCCCAGATTTCGGGACGGACTCTTGGCAGTGGCCAGCTGGATGAATTCCAACTGTCTCCAGCTTAATGCCAAAAAAACGGAGGTCATGATAGTAGGCAAGCGAACGGATCTCTGGGGTGACATGTGGTTGCCCCCTGAGCTAGGTACAACCCCTGTTCCAGTCTCAGAGGTCAAAAACTTGGGGGTTTGGTTAGATCCTGCCCTCAGTTTCTGTGCCCATACAAAGAAGGTAGCGGCTACCTGCTTTGGCATCCTTAGAGGGCTGAGACCTATATTGAGGTTCTTTGATGCCTCGACTAGGCAGCTGATTATACAAGCATCCATGCTATCCCGGCTTGATTATGCCAGCTCCCTATTATTGGGGGCCAATCAGGCTGAAATTGCCCGGATGCAACGTATTTAGAACGCTGCAGCTAGAGCCCTGGTGGGACTACCGAGGTTCTGCTCTGCTGAAAGTACCATCCGTTCTCTACATTGGCTGCCTATGGCACAGAGGATTCACTTCAAGACCTTGTGCCTCTCATTTAAGATCCTCAAGATGGCCTCTCCCCAGATCCTTGACAATCTTCTGAGGCCTTATGTGCCCTCGCGCCCTCTGAGATCTCTGGGCCAAAACCTGGTTATGGTCCCAAGGTTTAGACTATGTAGAGCGGGAGGTCGCTCCTTCCGGGTCTTGGCCGCAAAATTATGGAACTCTCTTCCCTCTCACATTCGTGAAATTGATGAGTTGTTGAAATTTAGGAGGGCTATCAAAACGCATTTGTTCCCTCATAGTTCCTAGGTCTCTGTGCTTCCATCCTGCTTTACTGTGTTGTGTCTGGGTACTCTTCCTGAAGCGCCGGGACGCCCCTTGGCTGGGGCAGCCGTGCGCTATAGAAGTGTTATTAACATAACATAACATAACATAACATAACATGGCCAGCCCAACATTCACAAGTTTTTCTGAAGTAAATATCGACATTGCACAACCATCTTCTTCACTTTCACTTGATATTGAAGAACTTTTGCAATGATTTAGATGAGGATCGACTTCGTTTGATGTAGATTTGCCTCAATTGTTTTTGTTGCTTGGGTGTGCATCCAACGTCGCTTCTGAAACTTTTGGTAGCCATTTTGTCTTTGAGCCGCCACACACTTACTTTTTCCTTCACCTTGGAAACCATTACAAATCTACACCTGAAGCACAACTTATTTTTCTGTGGAGACATCACTTTATGGCCTTCAGCCTTGTGTCAGCAGCTTGTCGAACGGCACACTCTGCAGCTCTGGCAGCCATGAGAGCTCGCTCCAGACTAAGAGTTTCTCTCAGCATTCACCTTCTGAATGAATCTAACAGGCATCCATCAATAACACTCAGACATATAGCTTCCTCACCATTAAATTAATTGAACTTACAGTGTTTGATGAGCGTATCCAGTCTGTCGACAAATTTGTTGATGGTTTCAAAACTTTCTGTCATTCTTGACTGACTATGTAATCTACCTTCTGCATTAGATTGAACTTGAGGAAATCCTTGAGCCAGAGAGGTGCACGGCGAGCGGGGGCCATCTCACCTGACAGCGCCAGTTCGGGAGAGCGCACAGTGATCCAGACACCAGCGGACCAGCGGACCAGGGACTCGAACTTCCCGCCACCAGACAGCGCCGCCGCTAGGGACTACAAATCCCATCAGGCTCTGCGGCGGCGCGTTCCCCGACGCGGTAAACGCGCCGGGAGGGGCTCTATAACTCAGGAAGCCCTCGGTGGAGCGGGGGAGGAAATCCTTGAGCCAGAGAGGTGCACGGCGAGCGGGGGCCATCTCACCTGACAGCGCCAGTTCGGGAGAGCGCACAGTGATCCAGACACCAGCGGACCAGCGGACCAGGGACTCGAACTTCCCGCCACCAGACAGCGCCGCCGCTAGGGACTACAAATCCCATCAGGCTCTGCGGCGGCGCGTTCCCCGACGCGGTAAACGCGCCGGGAGGGGCTCTATAACTCAGGAAGCCCTCGGTGGAGCGGGGGAGGAAATCCTTGAGCCAGAGAGGTGCACGGCGAGCGGGGGCCATCTCACCTGACAGCGCCAGTTCGGGAGAGCGCACAGTGATCCAGACACCAGCGGACCAGCGGACCAGGGACTCGAACTTCCCGCCACCAGACAGCGCCGCCGCTAGGGACTACAAATCCCATCAGGCTCTGCGGCGGCGCGTTCCCCGACGCGGTAAACGCGCCGGGAGGGGCTCTATAACTCAGGAAGCCCTCAGCGTCGCGGGACGCGAGCGGGACGCCCGGGGCTAAGCCCGGGCAAAGGGCGGGCCCTCTGTGGCCCTCCGAGGCGCGACAAGGCCAGGCTAGGCCACCCCCCTGAAGAAGACCACGCGGTACTGAGGTACGGCTGCTTGGTTCCTTCACCTGGGAGTGAATACGGTCACTAATGTAGGTGTAAGTCAGCTTCCCTCAGTTGGCCATCTTCTTCACCATTGTTTTCCAAGACCAGCAAGCTCCTAGATCACAGTTTTACTGGCTGCGTGGGTCCACGACCCTACAAACATAATTTAAAACATGGTCAAAAGACTGGCTCCTCAATCGGCAGAGGCCGTGAATACCCTTGACTCATATTTAGTTCAAGTGGTAACCAGCATTAACAGTAAGAGAAGACAATCTCTGGGCCTAAGTCAATCACCAGTGCTGCCTGCAGATAGCCCGCCCACTAGTACAAACATGTCCGATTCTCTGATAGGTAACAACCAGTCAATTGCTGCAGATTCTGGATCTAACCTTATGATAAATCAAATCGAAGCCATTGAAAACTTGACTCCTGCCAAGGTTGGCGCTGACTTGATAGACCTAGCTGACGATGCCTCCACCGAGACAAGCATTCAGACAGATGTCATAGATGAGGCCCCTCAGCCCCAGTCCCCCCCCAATCGTGCCGTCAGAGCATGCAGGAAAACAGCAGCTAAGAGAGGGGGGAAACATCAGGGGAGGAATAAGCCAGCCACCCCACCTCCTAGAAGGAGGGGTAACCCTACAGACCATGAGGTAGATCTCGAGTCCAGGCGCATATCTGATGATGATCTCTTCAATAGGATCCAGGAAATGATAGATATCAAGATCAAAACTATTATAAAGCCCTTGATCGGGAAGGTGGACAAACTAACTGCCGAAGTTAAGAAATTGGGAGGGGTCCACGGTATTTTGGCTAAGGAACTAGAGAATCTTTCAACCCTCGTCGCAGACCTAATATCTACGGATGAGGATGTTCCCGCTATGGATAGAAGTACGCAGCCCATTCAACCAGACCTGCCACACCCACCTCCATCCTTAACATCAATAGCTCCGAACCAGAGTGCGGCAACCGGGGGTCCTCATGTCACCATCACTGACGCAATGGCGGTACTTAACCAAGAGGCCAGACCGGTCCAGTTTTTAGCGGAAGCGTTACCGCTAGTCCTGGTACTGGCCAATGTCCCAGCTTTGTCACAAGACAAAACAGAGTCCGACCAGGATCTCAAGGACAAAGCCCTACATTGGCTCTCTAACAACATCTACATGGCGCAGGAAGGGTTGGACAAACTGGCAGGTGTTATAGTTTCGACCAGGAGGGTACCTTGGATTGGCAATAAGCCAAAAAAGTTTCAGGGAGACTGCGTTATCATAAATTTTTCTAACGCAGATGTTCTTCCCGAAATCCTGATTAATCTCTTCCCGCCTCAACGGCGCAATGGATCCATAGTCCCGTTAACACTCAGATTTTTTAACAACGAGATCCAATCCTCTACCTTAGCCAATGCTAACAGGCCAGCTAAGCACAGGAGCAATAGTAGCTGGGGAGGGGCAAAGGGCCCTGGATTCACTAGTGATCGGTTTCCGCCTGCACCGCAGCAAATGTCAGGAAGAATTATCTATCCTTATGAGAGGTTTATCCCCCCGGCTTACCCACACGGGTTTGGACCTAACGGGTGGCTGAACGGCGAACCAGGTTACGAATTTAGCGCACGAGGCATCAGGTCATCACGATGGCAGAGAATGGAGCCGGCCATGGGCCACCCATTCACCCCACACCATCAGTGGAATCAAGCTCACGCCGCTCAGATTCACCCAGCCACCCCTTCTGCTTGGGGCTTTACCACAGGAAATAGGTTTGGCCCTTTATCAGACCTTAACACCTGTGATTGACTTACATCAAGATTCAATCCACTCAATCTTGGACCACCCAATTTAAACTCACACAAAGAGGGTCAAAACATCAATGTTCCCCAAAGCTCTTATAGGTCTAATGCAGTCACAGATTCATATATACCTACCACCCGTGGTCAGCAAATACTCGCCCTCGGGTCAGACGCTGCTCCTGACATGGGCACTATCAGCGGGACGAGACAGGTTCTTCGTCACGTGAACTCTAATGGTGCCACTTTAGCGCAAGTTTTCGAGGAAGGCAACTCTGAGAGTGACAGTGAACCCACGACTACCAGGGAGTCATGTAGGATTGTAAGTTGGAACGTGGCGGGCCTGAGTACCAAACGCAAGGACCCAGTATGGCGCAGCTTTATCTCTAAGCACCATATCGTTGCGCTGCAAGAAACATGGGATACTGCCAGCAATTTCTGGTGGGATGGATACACTAGTTTTGCAATTCCAGCAGTGCCTAGTAACATGGGTAGAGCCAAAGGCGGCCTGGTGCTTTTATTCTCCGTGGATCTAAAAGGAAGTTATAGACAGATCAGGTCCGAATCTGACAACATACTGATTGTTGAAAGGTATATCAATAAAACTAGTAGGACCTTATACGTCAACTTCTATAATTCAAGTAACAGTGCCTATAATGGTCGAAATATTGCAAACTTAGATAGCATTTTAAATTCAGTCTTACAGAATATCTCCTTTGTATTTGAGTTAGTTTTACTAGGTGATTTTAACATTCATTTATGCAATTTAATTTGTAAGGGAAGAGCAATATGTGATGATGAGGATGCTGCCTTGGATGCCCCCCACTTCGAACATACCATAGAGGGACAGGAGCTCGAAGACCTACTGGCTAATCATAACCTTTATGAGCCCAATTTCGGTGCCAGAACGCCAACTTTCAACGGCAGTCAGAATGGTTCCGTGATAGACTACATTTTTGTTTCCCTTGGTATTCTACCCCTCATCATAGCATATAGGACAGTGGAAACCCATTTCAGCGACCACAATCCAGTGCTCCTCGAAGTGGCGTGGGGCAGTAAAATGGGCACAGCTCCATCTCCCGTAAACTCAGCCTCCTCTTTGAGGCCTACAGACCAAGATAGAAGAATAAAATGGGCAAAGGTAATCCCGGAAGACTTCTACAAAAAATGTTTCCCCAAAATCAAAACGCAGACCGAGCTATGTCAGAACTCCGACACCCAAGGGAACCTACTGGTCTCTGCTTTTGAGGAAATTTGTGCACAGGTCTCTAGAGATCTTAAAGCTAAACCTCTTCCAGGAACCCAAGTTCATAAGCGTTGGTTCGACGCTGCATGTTCGAAGGCACATAGAGACCTGCTGGCGGCTCTTAAAATTGTTCCAAGACCAAAAGAGGAGATTGTGAGGCTGAGAAAAATCTACAAGTCAGCAGTAAAGAGCCGTAAAGATGCTATTAAGCGCGAGACATGGGAGGAACTCCTCTCAGCCTCGGTGCTTAAGGACAGCAGAAGATTCTGGGCAATCATCAAGCACCCTCTCTTTATGGAAGATGATAACTTACCGATGGACTGTGTGATCACTGAAGAAAAATGGCTATCCTTTTTTAAAAATGTGTATGGGGACAATGCAGCCGTTGAGGACAATAATAGACATTTACCTACTTATGGGATGGTTAACCCTATTGTTTTTAATCCCCAAGAAGTAGAAAATGCACTTATGGATACAACCAAACATAAGGCCCCGGGCCCGGACGGAGTCCCGGCCGACTTCTTTATGTTCTCTCCCAAAATGTGGTCAAGAGTGTTATCTAATGTGTTTAATGCAGTAAACTCCAGCACAGCACCCGCCTCATGGGCCAGTTCTATTATTGTCCCCATTTATAAAAACAAAGGCCAGAGGGACGATCCAGCTTTTTATAGGCCCATATCTCTGTTGGACTCTACTGTAAAGATTCTGGGGAAAGTTCTTCTAGTGAGATTGAGGGAGAACGTTGAGGGTTGTGGCGGGCTGTGTGACTTACAATATGGCTTTAGAGAGAGTAAAGGCACGATTGAGCAATGCATTAATTTGTATTTACTCATCTCTAAGTATACAATGGCTAAGGAGGGCTCAGTTTTTCTGGCCTTTATGGATCTTTCGTCGGCCTTCGACCTCGTCAACAGGTCCAAACTATGGCCAATCCTGTTAGATATGGGAATTGACGAAGCCCTAGTCATGTATATGGCCTCGCTACACCAGGAGCTGTTCGCCGCTGTTAGAGTGTCCAACAATGGTAGGTGTACTTCCTCATTTAAATCCCTCAAAGGAGTACGCCAAGGCTGCATTCTGGCCCCTACGCTTTTCACCATTTATATTAACGGCCTTGGGGCACATTTGAGGGGCAGGGGCACGGATGTACCGCGTGCAGGAGACGCCCATATTCCGGCACTCTTGTACGCGGACGATGCCGTATTGATAGCCCGTACGGGTGTTGGCCTGCAGATTCTCCTTGACGCCTTTGGCTCCTTTATGGAAAATCTGGACCTAAAGGTTAACGCATCTAAATCCCATACCATGGTCATGGGAATAGAGGGCGCAAAGAGAAGACACAAATCATTTTTTTGCAGGGGGACTGCCGTGTCTGAGGTAACCACATTTCCATATCTGGGAGTGCTGTTCGATCAAAAATGCACTTGGGGTCCACAGATCAACGCAAAGAGGTTGGCAGTAACTAGATCTTCCTCCGCTATAGTGGGTTTTGCCGGGAAATTGGGTGCCAGACCCATGGAAGCGTTGTTGAAGTTATACAAAAGTAAGCCTGTTGCCATCGCATCTTATGGATCCCCTCTGTGGGGTTATGTAAATCTTGACCCCATTCAGAGAGCAGAAAACAGATTCATAAGATCCCTTCTTTCTGTCCCCCAATCAACCCCTACCTATTCTATCCATAAGGAGGTTGGTTTGCCATATGTATCGGACCTATTGAGCGCTGCACCCCTGATTTTGTGGCTGAAAATATGGCTAAACGCCGATTTACCTCTGAACCATAAAATTCTGAGGGATGTCCTATCCTTGGACAACCAGAGTAAAATTCCTTGGCTGGCCTATCTATGTAAATCATTTTCAGATCTGGGTCGCCCAGAACTTTTTCGTTCTCCTGAGAAAATTACGACCAGCGACATAGCTCAAACTAAAAAAGCCTTTTTAGAAAGGAAGGAAGCAAGCCGTGAGGCAGTTGAGCTTCAGAAGCCTGCAGTTAGGGCTCACTTCCTATTGCTGAGCGATTTTCAATTGGCCCCATACCTTCGTTTTGTAACTATCCCTCATCACAGGTTTTTATTAACCAAACTAAGGTTTAACCTTATTCATTTTCACCTAGGTTCCTTTAAGGGATGGCAGAAGCCAGAACTAGCCGCCCCTTGCAGCTGCGACCACTTCTCTGTGCAGGACACTATGCACTTCATTATGTTCTGTAGTTTATATCACGAGCAGAGAAAAAAGCACTTACTTCCATTGCTAAAAAACGCTGGGTTCACACAGGTGAGACCCGCGTTGCTCTATCTACAGCTAATGGCTAATCCATGTATTGCATTTGGTCTTGCAAATTTTTTGGTCGCGGCAGCTAGGGCGAAAGTTGCTGGTCAATCTTCGCCCTAAAAGTTTATTAAATGTATGAAATTACAGTATAGGCATGGTTTTTACATATACATACCTTTTTATCTAAGTGTAAATAGTATTTTAAATGTGTATTGATATAATGTATACTTTTTAACGTGTTGTTCTAATGCTTTTTCTCTTTGTATGACTTTAATAAGTCGAATAAAGATATTCTGACTGAACTTGAGGTTCAAAGCATCTTTGATTTGACAGAATGTAACTTCGCCAGCTTGCTGTATTTTCTTTATGACTTCTATTACACCTTCATCATAAGATTCTTAAGGTATGTCTTAATCTTCTTGTTATCTGTTTCTTCTAGTGCACCAATATAAATATCAAATGTCTCTATCCAAGCAGTCTGTCGTCAATAATAAGCTTTTTGGCGGTATTGAAAGGTGGTGGTGGTTTCCGGAAGGCGGTTGCATTATAACCATGTGTGGAACTCACTGATGTGCAAAGTAGTGTTTTTTTCAAGGCTGTTTGGCGATCTTGTTTATGCATCTTTGATAATCATGGGTAACAGAGCCTCTTTCATGGTTTCCATTGGAAAAACAGCCTTTTACTATTCTGATCGCCGCTCTCGGCTTTCTAATCTTCGAAGACCTATGAAGTTGTTATGAGCCCCACTCAGCAGCTTTGGAGGCATGCCACTTCGTGTATGGACAGCTCTGTAAGCACAGCCCTGGGAACTACTTCTTGGGCCACCTAACACCATGCTGTGGTATGATGACTCTCTTTAATTGGTTCTGGTAAGCATATGATCGTTTCATGTATCTGAATTGAATTTGCCTTTAGGCGTCACTTTGTACTGTCTGACCTGATTATCTCCGCCCTGTTGTGCTTCTGATCCCAACCTTTTCTTGCAATTTACTTTTGCTATTTGCTGCTCTTTTAAAAGCTGGTTGTGTCCGCTTTTATTGTTATCACTCTGTATGCTGTATAGCCTTAGGTTGCGTAGTAGTGTGGTACCACTCTTTACGGCCTCACCAGCAGGTTCATGGTCAACAACTTCTCAGTGAGGGTTCATTATCTTCAAATGCCTTACACTGGTTGTAGCTATGCTTTCACTTCACATACACCAAATGTCAATTCTGCACTTTGACTGAGGCATACATGGCATGAACAAGAAGTTTCCTGGACCACGGCAAGCTCTCTAGGAGAACACTGTCTATCTTCAGGTTACTTATCCCCTATCTCGTCATCAGCTGTAGCATCCTCTCCAGTCTGGGTACCTGCCAATGACTATGCCACACATGGAGCTTGGTTTTACATGTCTTTATTTGTTTGCTTGTAACCGCAAACTCAACATTCTAAAACCTGAAGTCACTTCACTATGTTCTAATGGAGTCCATCAGGAGCTAGAAGAGTTCTGTCAGTGCTAACTCACATGACACTACACATATGAGTGGTGAACGTGTCTTCAAATATATGGTCATCACACTACTGTATGCATTGAACTTTAGCTCTGATATTATAACATACAGAACAAGAGTGGTGTACACATGTGTAATATCCAACCATACTTGGGTAAATGTATAAAATCGAATTTGCCCTCAACAATAAAGCCATTTGTGCTTGTAAGTTGAGCACCTCTTGCCGCAATAAAACTGCACCTACAGCATAATTGATTCCTTCAGCTGTTTGTCTTCTTAAATTCCTTACACAGCTTTAATTGTTAATAAGGCATATTTGATTTTCTTCTGCCATCGTAGATTTCTTCCATCTTCTCTCTGATTGTCTACATTTCTGTATCAACACTTTAATCCTCTGGCTTAACCATGGATTACCCCAACGCTTGGTATTCCTGTTTGTCCCATGGCAGACGTCCTAGGACTCCGTTACCCTTTTAAGGATACACGGGACGAGATTTAAAGGGGTTGCGTCATACCCTTGTGGACCGAATCAACAGGAGCACCTATTAATAACACTGTCCTAGACTCCAGGGCGTCATTTGTTTTGAATGAACTGCACCACATGGGCAGACTACGAGTGCACTACTGCCATATAGAACCTCTGTATACATATCTTTTTATGTCTCCCACATTTTCGAGGACACTGCACTACTCAGTGTCCAACATCTGCCAGAACACGTTGAAGCATTAATCCCGATTGGGGTGAGTCCATACACGTGTACAGCATGTGAGGTTGCTTTAGCTAGTTTTTATACGCCGAGTGCATGGTCACAAGCACCACAGTGTGATGCATGCCATTTACGCACCTTGAAACATTGTATTAATTGAACACTGAAACATTGTAGAGGTTTTTTTGCAATGCCTTAGTAAAACTCCATGATTCTTTCCTTTACAGGTTGATGTTCTAGATCTATAGGTGCCACTTTTTAGGGTGCTGTATGGGTGCTCACTCACTTTCGTAAATTGGGACCACCACCAAAAAGTGTAGATAGATCTTACATCGGTCCTGAAGAATTGCCTTCTATTTGATATAATGGCAAGAAACATGTTGACCTCAACAGCGCATTACCCTGTAACCTTATAACAGTGGTGCGCGCTATTCACTTTTTTAATCAGGAGAGTGGCCACATTCATTAAAATTATTCTGGGTGGACCTCTACCTCCTGTTTTAACCTCACATTTTCACGTCTACACTCACTAGGGCCCTTACACGCACTGCACCCAACTGCAAAGGTAAAAAGATCTCCGCCAAAAGGCCCCAACATGGGTGCCCATTGGGTATTGCAGCGCCGACCCGATAAGGAGCAGACCGAATGATGAAGCAAGACACCTCGCTGATTGGGTTTGTGAGGGTCTTTTTCCGAAAGGAGGAAATTTCCTCCTTCCTTTAGTGAGTACTATATATCTCACTACACACATACATTGACCGTTATTGTTCATTAGGAACGGCATACCATTCTGTTTTTGCATTATATTTGGGACTGTATGCTGGACCTAGTTAAATATAGCCCATAGTCCCCCTTTTTTGTACAATGATATATGCACGGGTGAAACTTATTTGTTTTTAGGTTACCAGGTACATATCATTGGTTCCCCTGGCCCAACGCAGGACACAGGAAATATTTATTCCCGGAGTCTTTTCACAAGTCATCTAATACCTCCATACTATCAAGATGGATGGGTATCAGGCACTTAGCTTTGGGGATGACATAGCAGCCGAGATTCTTAGAACCCCATCTCTGCTGGGAACTGATGGCAGTTCAGCCTCCAGCAGCCAGTCAGAAGACTTGAGCTTCCTTTCTACCATGAAATGCGAGTGGCTTAAAATAACTTCAGATGGTGCCATGATGACCCAATATTTGCGGGCCAATATGGCCCCAAATGGATTGATGGTCAGTAATTTTCCACGCTAATTTTTAGAGGATGCGGTCGTTAAGAAAGAGTGGTCCTTAGTAGCATGGAAATGCACTAGGGACTGGCTCATCCTCATCATCAATACTGCAAAAAGGATTGCAGATGTATTGCTGATAAGAATTCAGACAGCAGAAGGGGCAATCAAGGTGACCATCCAATCTACTGTATTTAAGACTAAACTTGCAGAGATCAATGCGGAGATTGCAGACAATAGGGAATATCTAATGAAGCGAAAAATGTCCAAGCTTCAGAAAGATATACAAAAGTTTGACAAGGAGAAAGTGTATCCGTATTTAAAAGCAGACTACACAGCACCTGCTGCTACCTACTCATCAGATGAGACCTCCAACCCATCAAGAAGAGGGTCCTCAGCAAATAGTGACTCCAGCAATGGGAGCTGGAGCAACAAAAACTTATATAACACGCCCGATGTACCCCCCATTCAACATGCCACCATACCAGGGACCCCAATACTGGCAATACCTGATGTACCACCAGGGACCCCTGCCCTTCTTCCAACAATGGAACAAACCCCCATTTTTAGACAGAGGTTGGGGCATAGGAAAATGGCGCAGAAGAGGTCACCAAAAGAGTACTGTGGCAGGAACAAGCTACACACTCAGTGAAGACAAGGAGCCAGACAAGAGGCAAGAGAAATTAATAATCAATCTCTCTTCAAGACCTTTGACATCAATAGAAGAGGTTGTACTACAGAAAGTGTTGGGTTTTGTACCCACCCTTAAAACTGACAAATTTCGTGATACCTGTGAAATCCAAGGCTTTTCCATAAAATACATCTGAAAGCCTTTTTGCAAGACAAACCTATGCTACCAGAGGATGACTCTGGGCTACGTAACCTTCCCACCTTCACACACCTAATAGTGGTATGGTTCCCCATGAGGTATTGACCTTTGAGCAGGCAGTGCTCAAGGATCTCCATAGCAAAACAACGCCTGCACCTTTCCAACACGTATCCTCAAATGAACTAGCAGCCTTCAGGGCGATGGCGGATGACCCCTCCATCACCATCAAACAGTCTGACAAGGGTGGAGCCACAGACATAATGTCCACTGTTGACAATGATGCGGAGTGCCTACGACAATTGAGCAACCGGAGGTACTATACACCCATAAGAGACGACCCTACACCACAACTTACTACCACCATTTCCACCAAGGTCTTTTCAGCTGAAACAGAGGGTTGGGTCACTAGTAAAGAGGCACATTTTCTCATCATGAAAGATCCAAAGACGTCGTACTTCTACACTTTGCCAAAAATCCACAAGGGGGTTTCCCCAGTTCCCGGGAGACCCATTGTCTCGGGGATCGGCTTGATCCTCGAGCCACTGTTGAAGTTTTGCAACCATTTTCTTCAGCCTTTGGTGAGGGCCACCCCTTCTTTTTTAAAAGACAGTACCGATGTCCTACGTTTACTTGAGGGGGTCCAGCATCCAGAGGAAGTGAACCTTCTGGTAACCCTGGATGTTGAGGCCCTCTACACCAATATCCCACAGAGGGCCACTCTGGAGGTGATAGAGGACGCCCTAAGCCGGATGGATTGGCACTCACCTGCCCAGTGACCTTCATACTCGAGTGTGCCAACTTAGCCCTTACGGTAAACTTTTTTGAATATAACAAGCAACTTTATCGTCAAACACAGGGCACTTCCATGGGCATCACATTCGCGCCAAGCCTGGCATGTATGTAAAAGGCAGTGTTCGAGGACAGGGAGATCCTGAATTCCAACAACCCCTACTTGGCGAATGTGCTCCTGTGGAAGAGATCCATTGATGACATCTTGATTCTATGTAAAGGAGATTGTACTGGTTGCGAGGAGTTCTGTGAGTGGATAAATACTTTGAACCCTTATTTAAAATTCACCATTACAACCGCAGAAACTGAGATACCCTTCCTGGAGCTAATGATTAGGTTAGATAGAGGACATATCACAACTACACTCTATCGTAAACCAACTGACAAGAACAGTCTGTTGCTATTCAGTTGCCAGCATCCCAGGGCCCTTAAACAAAACCTACCTTTTGGACAGTTCCTTCGAATTAGAAGGAACTGCAGCTCAGTGGCGGACTTCCAAAGGGAATCTAAGACCCTAGCTACACACGCACAAGAGAATATTCCCAATGTAACATATCTCTTTCTCTGAAAAGAGCCAGGAACAATAACAGAGAAAGCCTGTTAGAGACTAAACAAAAAGAACCTTGTGACTTACTCATGTGTGTTACTACCTTCACACCTGAATCAAACCGAATAAAAAACATCATCATGAAACACTGGGCTATCCTGAACACAGGTAGTCTAAACCTCCCGGCCCCTAGATTTGCTTTCATACGGATGAGTAATCTAAAAGACATGCTCATACATATCAGACCTAAAACTCAACATGCTAGCGCACAGAGATCCCTAAGGGGCCTACCACCAGTGATGGGGCACCACCTGTGCGGCTCATGCGCTGTTTGTTCACAAAAGTCACAAAAGAGATTACATTAATGAATGGGTTTAAGTGGAAAATCAATAAACATACCAATTGCAATACCACTAACTGTATCTATGTGTTAACGTACCCATGCAAACACCTTTATGTAGGGATGATCACCAGACCAGTGAGAACCAGGATCAAAGAACACAGGAGTAATTTCAAGTGCCCTAAAACGAGCACAAAGATGACAACACATTTTGACCACCTTCACCACTCCCCGGACTCAATCAGATGGTTCGCCCTTGAAGCACACCTTGGCATGACCAAAGAAACTCTTTTTCGGATTGAGCAAAGGTGGGTGTTGAGATTAGCTTCTGACAAAGAGGGACTGAATGAAGACATCCCCTGGGGGTCACTAACTAGATGACAATCCAGCTACCACATCGACACCACAAGTGACCACAGCCATCATTACTATATTGACATCAACTTGCACTTGAGTTAGTAGTTGATCTGGTACAATGCACCTTACGTATATACCAAGCTCAATCATTTTACCATCACAGTGGCTGATATTATCACCACTGCAAAGACAAAAACGTATACATGAACCAGGAGGTGATCGAGTATGATGCACCTTTGTTATATACCTAACTGGTCCACTCCACCATCGCTGTGATTGATGTAATCACTGTATCATTTTTAGCCTCACACTAGGGCTCTTACTTGTACCTACTTCTATCTATTGGCCTCCGTGGATTTCAGTAACAGTACTCACCATTACTCCTTACCAATACAGTATTCGTGGTTTGACCCCTTCTATCGCTACACATCATCATATCGTTATCCTTTGTGAGTCACTTTGGAGTAGTTGAATATATTGTTTCAGTGGATAGCAATAAGGTTCAAACAGCACACTGTACCTACATTTGAGTGTATTAGTGTTCTTCAGCACACAATGTGAATGCCACACTGTACCTGTATTTCAGTGTTCGTCAGCACACAAATTGCACAGTACTCATGGTTAAAGTTACCGTCACCTCCGGAGATACACTTTCCAAGGGCAGATGTAATTTCCCCTCTTTAGTACACTAAGGGCCAGATGTAGGTGGCCCAATACCGGTCGGTAACGGCCGAAATTACCGATTCTCGGCCGTTACTGACCGGTATTGAGCCATTGGGATGTAGGAGTCTGAAAACCCTCCGATTCGGTAAATTTACCAAATCGGTAAAGTTACTGAATCGATAATATACCGAATCGGAAAAATTACAGAATCGGTAGTTACCGAATCGGTAAAATACCGAATCAGTAAATATACCGAATCGGTATATTTACCGAATCAGAAGAGTTACCGAATCGGTAAAATACCGAATCGGAAAATAAGAAGTGGTAAAAATGATCATTGAGATGTAGGTAAGCACAGAAATACCGAATTAGCCTCAAAATCGGTATTTAAGAGTCGGTATTTACCATGGATTGGAATCAGGTGGTAACCAACTGCAACCCATAAAAAAGGACCCAAAATGCAATTTTACTTGCACAATGGCGGCATTTTATGTCATTGCAAGACGGCTACGGCTACAGCAGGAAGGAGAGAGGGAATGGCAAAGAGAGGAGCAGGTCTACAGAGAGAGGATCACCCTGTTCATGCTCACAGAGGCAGAGATCCTCCAGAGGTACAGGCTGGACTAAGACACCATTTTGGACCTCATCAGGGACCTCCACCCACTGTTGGAGCACACCACCCCAAGGGCACACGCTATCCCACCGCACGTGCAGATGCTATGCAGCCTACACCTGCTTGCGTCTGGCAGCTACCAGAGTGTGGTTGCTGCGGTAGGTGGGGTGACCCAGAGCAGCCTGTCAAGTTTTTTCCACAAATTCCTTGACGCCACGTTACAGAGGATGGACCAATACATTTCTTTTCCTGCAACCCATGTGGAACTGGTCCAAACAAAAGCAGACTTCTACCAGATGGTACGATTCCCCCATATCATTGGCTGCATTGATGACACGCACATTCCCATTTGTCCCCCTGCTGCCACCGAATACATATACCGGAATAGGAAGTCAACGCACACCATCAATGTGCAGGTGATTTGCAATGCAAAGTGCGCCATCACTGACCTTGTGGCAAAATTCCCTGGGAGTACCCACGACTCCTATATATTTCAAAACAGCGGCATCTATGCACGGCTGACTGCAGGGGAATTTGGTGAAGGATACCTCCTAGGTAAGACACAGTGTCTGACCCCCATAATACCGATTGCAGTATGAAGTACATGTATGCATGTGAGTAATGTCTTCCCTTTTCCTTCTAGGAGACAGTGCATATGCCCTCCGCTCATTCATACTCACCCCCTACCTCAACCCCTCAACACCCAGCCAAAGGAGGTATAACCGGGCCCACAAAAGCACAAGGAATGTGGTTGAACGGACCTTTGGCATCTGGAAAAGCAGATTCAGATGCTTGCACAAGAGTGGAGGTGCAAGGCAGTATACCCCCATCACCTGCTGTAAGACCATTGCTGCCTGTGCCATGTTGCACAACCTTGCGGTGAAGAAGGGTACTGAGGTGGAGTTGTCAGACTACGAGGATCATGACAACGACATTGCTGTGCTTGAAACATAACCTGCTGGAGTGTCAACACCAAGTGATGGCAGATACAGACGTGAGGAGATTACACACAACTATTTCTGAGTGAGTAAAGAGACACAGACAGGTTGTGAATGAGAAGAACGAAATTTAATGTTGCCACAACATTCATGCACTGATGTGCAACAAAACTAACTAATTAAATGTGAGGACTTTATGTCCCGGGTTGCCTCACCCACACCGGCAATGTCATTTGCGGCCGCGATTCCCAGAGCCACTGGGATGTTGCTCACTGCCTTCTGCATGGCCTGCAGGCTCAGCTGAGCGCCTGGTGCTCCTGCGTGGCTCAACTACAGCGCTTGTCAAGCTGCTGCGGCTACTGCTGTCGTCTGCCTCTGCCATGTCCAGGGCAGGATTTGCAGCAGTATGGGAAATTAGCACTGGTGATCCTGGCCATGCCCCTGGTGACCTCCGCCGTGTTCTGCGTGAGGCTCTCCTGCATATTGACCCCTCTACGGCATAGCTGGGATGTTGCAGTGGCCAGCCGATTCATGGCCCTATTGTGCACACGCGCACCCCTGCGCCTTGTGTGCTCCAGGCTGTCCATTTTAGCGCAGAGCTGGGTGATGGCGGTGGTAATTTGATGCATTCCTGATGCTATGTCTGTGTTTGTCTTTGCAACCTCCCTTTTACTGTCTACTAAGTCACTGATGCCCTTGCCCATGTCTCCGATTTGTTGGTTTAGGATTCGGAATTGGCGGTGGCCGGCCTGTATTGATTTCCCCTGCATGCGCTGGATGCGCACCATGCTCCCCTCAAGGCCACGCAACACAGTGCCATCTCTAGGTGGACCTGCACTGCTGGGTGTGCGTTGGCGTCTGCGCGAGCTGCTTGGCTGATTGGTGGCCTGCGGTGCAGCAGGAGTGACTTGTACGGTTGCTGGAGCCTCACCCTCTGATCCCACCATTACTGTCAGTGGGGCCACGATTCTCTTCCTAGCTGGTGAGGTTTCAAGTACAGACAGGGACCGTGACGGGGAGTTCTCTGGTGAGAACACCAATGGAGGGGATTGAGAAAGGTGTGGAGAGTGGGGAAACACGAGGGACTGTACAGTGTCATCCTCATTGAAGATGGCAGTGGTGTCTTCCTCCTCCTGCGTGGCTTGTACAGTGCTTGGCCCTGCCTCCACACTCTCCTCCCTCGCTGGTGCAGTCCCTTCTGATGCTGATGGTCGACTGCCTGATGTTGCCCCTAGGTATAAAGAAGCGTATGTCAACTGAGTGCTAATGTGTCAAAGTCACTACAATAAATGCTTTGCACATGTAACTTTCATTCATCTGATTTGCTTTCAGTGCCTTGCTGATGTCTGTGCACTTACACATGGTACTACATTTGCTGACTACATTTCCGATGATGCATTGCTCCTGTATAGTACTAGCAGTACTGGACTGGGGTTGGCCTGTACACAAAGGCTAAAGAGAAGCTGGTTGCTATGGGGTGTCATGCTGCGCAAGCCTCTTACCTTTTCTTGTAGCTCTGGCTGAGCTGTCCACATCTCCTACTCCCACAACACTGTCAGGCTCGATGGTTGAGGCCACCAGTTCCTCCAGGTCAGTCAGGGGGGTCGCTGGGTTCCTGCCTCCACCGGTGACACCAGCCTGCTTATGGATTTCTGCCATCTTCTTTTTGGTGAGGCTCCTGATATCATAAAATCTTTTCTTCAGGTCCTCAATGCTCCTGATTGTCACACCCACTGCATTTACCTTCTCTCATATGGCAAGCCACAGTTTTCTTTTAGCTGACTCAGGTACAGTGAGGGACTGCCTGCCAAATAGCTGTTTGTGGACTCTCACCACTTCCTCCACCAGTACCTGCAGCTCCATGCTGCTGAACTTTATTTTTATTTTTCTGTCTGCCTTCTGGCTGTCAGTGCTGCTTGCCATTTATTTTGTATTTCACTCCAAACAAACTCTCCTTGCTGCTCTGTCTCTCTGCTCAGCTCTGACTGCCTCTCCAGAACCTTCTAATGAGTTGCAGCTGCCTGGGTAGCCACTCCCTGGTAGGGAGGGGGAGGGTGGTAGCACCTGATTGTCTGTTTTTATTAGTTTCACTTTTGCTTGCTTTCCGATTCGGAATTTACCGAATCGGTATTTACCGATTCGGTATTTACTGATTCGGTATTTCCAATGCATTCCTATGGGCCTTTTGGCCCATAGGGTTGAATGGCCATTACCGAATCGGTAATTACCGATTCGGTAAATACCGATTCAGTAAATTCCGAAAGTCCGATACCGAATTTTTCCGATTTGGTATTTGATACCGATTTTTAACTACATCTCATTTACCGATTCTTGAATACCGAATCGGTAAAATTCGGTATTTAAGAATCGGTAAATGACTTTTACCTACATCTGGCCCTAAGTCCTTACTACCACACTGGATACCCTTTAAAAACCTGACAACACATCAGGAGTTTATTTTAATGAAACTTGGAGTGGCTTGACCAAATCGCCAGCCCCAACATGGCGCCCGCCATTACCTCCAGTTGGGTCACCAGCGTTTCAAACGAGGACACTGAGGGACCCACCTCCTCTGCCCATCCCCCGGAAGTATAATTACACCGCACCATTGATGGCTAGTACCTCCTGGGACCGGCAGTGTGAGGGGTAGGTCTTTCCACCATAAGCACGGAGAATAAATGTGAGTACATATACATTTATAGTATGCATGGACCATGATGGATCTAGTTTTATTTGGCCTTTGCCGTTCTTCTAGCAGGGGTCACGGGAGGCTGTATTTAGGTGCCCCATGCATTTGCATTTTGTCCACACGCAAACACCATGAATGCCCCTGAGATTGACTGTCGCTCTACTTTTGCCAAGGTGATTTATCTTGTGTGAGGTCTATTATGGCCAGCGGGTGATGAGCCTCATGTGAGTCTGATGGGATACTTATTTAACAACTCGCAAGGGTGGTGTTTTAAAGGTTTTGATTGTATTTGCGGACCCCCGGAGTGACCTGCGACACCGTGTTTTGTCTCACTCCGTTACCTTTTTAAGGATACACAGGACGAGATTGAAAGGAGTTGCGGCATACCCTTGTGGTCCGACTCAACAGGAGCACCTATTAATAACACTGTCCTAGACTACAGGGCATCATTTGTTTTGAATGAACTGCACCACATGGGCAGACTACGAGTGCACTACTGCCATATAGAATCTCTGTATACATTTCTTTGTATGTCTCCCACATTTTCCAGGACACTGCACTACTCAGTGTCCAACATCTGCTGGAACACGTTGAAGCATTAATCCCGATTGGGGTGAGTCCATACACGTGTATAGCATGTGAGGTTGCTTTAGCTAGTTTTTACACGCCAAGTGCATGGTCACAAACACCACAGTGTGATGCATGCCATTTACGCACCTTGAAACATTGTATTAATTAGAATAGAATAGAATAGAATAGAAGTAGCATTTATAGAGCGCATGGCTACCCATGGGCATCCCAGTGCTAACAAACTGCAAGAAGCCTCTAAAACTTATCTGGGAAAAAGCCACGTTTTCAACATCTTGCGAAAGTTCAGATGGTTAGTTTCCTTCCGCAGCTGAAGCGGGAGGGAGTTCCAAAGCTTGGCGGCATTGTAAGAAAAAAGCCGACCTCCACTTCTGGCTCTTTTGATCCTTGGTACACAGGCCAAATGCAATTAATCCGATCGTAAAGGCCTGTTAGCTTGGTATAGTTTAGCCAGGGAGGAGATGATCTTAGGTCCATTCCCTCTAAGCTGTTTGTGAGTGATACAAAGCGCTTTGAAGTGGACTCTCTCCCGAATGGGCAGCCAATGCAAAGCTTTTATGACAGGTTTAGCTGACTGTCGATAGGGAATTCCCAAAAGGGTTCTTGCCGCACAGTTCTGAATCATTTGGATTTTAGAGAGCACCGCCTCTGGGCCCCTAGGTAAAGTACATTACTAAAGTCCAGCCGTGATAAAATAAGCACCTGGACTGCAAGTTTTTTTTGCTTGAAATGGAAGTAAAGGGAGTACTTTACGAAGCATTTTAAGCATGCTGAAACAAGCGGCAACTCCTATTCTGGTTTGGACTTTAAGAGTAAGGTCTGAGTCCAGCCAGAACCCCAAGCTTTTTATGTGTTGTTTGGGGATGGGTGCTAATCCCATTACAGTCGGCCAAATCACAATTGGTCTAAACAGTGCTGGATTACCAAGGAGCATAAGCTCTGTCTTGTCTCCATTGAGCTTCAAATAAGAATGGTTCATCCATTTAGCCACTTCTTTAAGACAAGTGCGAAGGCAGGGGGTGGATGTATCAGAAGGGTTAAGTGAGACCACTAGCTGAGTATCATCAGCGTATGTTATAATGTTCACTCCGTAAGGCTGTATGATCTCTGCCAGTGGAGCCATATAAGCATTAAAAAGTTTTGGGCTCAATGACGAGCCCTGTGGGACTCCACATAAAAGAGGCCAAGATTTGGAGGTGGCTTCACCCTCAAATACCTGGAAGGATCGTTCCTCCAGGAAAGATGTCAGCCAGATTAAGGGTGTTACCGAGATACCCAAATTTTTGAGGCGGTCAATTAAGATACAGTGATTCACCGTATCAAAGACCGCGCTCAAATCTAAAAGGATCACGGCAGCTGATCCTCCTGAATCAAGGATTTTTCTCGAGTCTTCCACAACGGCAAGCAGCGCTGTCTCTGTGCCGTGACCGGAACAAAATCCTGTTTGGGTTGAATGAAGAATGTGTTTGGATTCAAAATAGGCAGAGAGTGTAATATTTACATGCTTCTCCAGGATTTTGCCAATTCCCGGGAGAAGGGAGATTGGACAGTAGTTGGCCAAACAGTCAGGATCTAAGGTGGATTCCTTTAGTAAAGCTCTGACCATAGCTTTTTTCCAAGAGGGGGGGACTACTCCGGACAGAATGGATGAGTTAATCAGATCTAAGATAACCGGGCCAACCATCCCTGTTACTTGTTTAAGAATCCTAAGTGGAGCAGGGTCATTAGGTGAGCCACTTTTTACTCGATCAACAGTGGCTAACAGACAATTATAGTCCATTGTAGGGAAAGCTGCTAAACACATTTCCTCATCCTCTGTATGGAGCTTATCATAGTATGTAAGATTGGAATCCTTGATGGAAGAGAAGGATTTATGGATATTCTCGATTTTATTGTAAAAGAAATCTGCCATTTCATTACAACGTAAATCTGAAGTAGCAGGGGGGTCGGGAAGAGAGGGAACATTCGTTAATTTCTTAACAATTTGAAAGGTATCATGGAAGGAGTTAGCGGAAGAAACTATGATCTTCTCATAATAGCGAGCTTGAGTATTTCTGATTTCCATTTTATACGTTTTAATGACGCTCTTGTATTCCTGCCCGGGGAATAATTCCTTCTCCAGCCTCTTTCTGCCTTTTTACAGACTTGTTTTAGTTCTCTGAGCTTTGGAGTATACCAAGCCACTTTATTAGGTCCTTTATGCAGTTGGATTGTTGTTTTAGGGAGAACTGTATCTAATGACGTATTGATCCAGTTGTCAAATTTCTCATTGGCCACTATAGGATCGGAGTCAGCAGCGGGCCTGGATTTCTCCAGGGTTGATATCCAGGTGTCCAATGGGAGTTTTGACCAGCCTCTGGATTTAGTTTGTACAAGTTGAGTTGGGGAATGACTTGAGTAGGAGACCAGGAAAAGGGGATAAGAAAATGATCCGACCAGGGAATGCGTCTTGGGGCCTGACAGGATAGATCCTCAACCCCGAAAAAATGGGGTCTAGGAGGTGTCCTATTGAATGTGTTCCTGATGGTGCTTTTTGTATAAGCTGTAAAGTCTCAAGATCTGAAGTCAATTCTGTTGCTATTTTGGAAGTTAGATCATCAAAATGAATATTAAAGTCTCCAAGGATAGTGAAATTGGTGGTAGAGCTTGCTAATTTAGGGACCATGTCTGCAAGCGAATTGCAGAATTGGCCTATAGATCCTGGGGGGCTGTAAATCAAGATCCCTGATAGAGTTAGCGTAGGTGTAAATCCTATTGAAAAATAAAGATTTTCACAATTTAATAGAGGGCTCCCAAGCATTCTACAGGTAAGATGATTCTTTAGGATGATGGCAATTCCACCACCTTTACCAATAATTTGGTCTAATCTCTGTATTATATAGCCAGGAGGGAGGGCTTGAACTATGACGGGATCAGCGGATGTGTTTAACCAAGTTTCTGTAAGAAACAAAACATCAGGGCTTTCCTCCATAAGGAGCAAGTATATTTCCTCAGCGTGTTTTGGTAAAGAACGACAGTTTAACAAAAATAACTTCAAAACAGGATGCGGTATCACTGCATGTGGGTAAATGGGGCTAAGATGCTGGAAATTATACAGATATTGCTTACATTTATGATTCCAGCAATCAGGAGCAATAGAATGAAGGCAAGCGGAATCTGAGGCAATATTCAAAAGTTTAAGTTGGTTAGAATTATACCTCCGTTTTTCTAGTGGACGGCAAGCAGGGAGTCTGGCCCCTGGTCCCGGACGGGCGCTGACGGGCCTGCCCTTGGCGCGCCCGCCACGTGTGCACCGTTGCGTCATCTGGCTAGATATAGCCCTGGTGAAATCATCGACTAGAGCGCTGACTTTCAAGATGGCGGCCGAAAATGCGGCGAAAATTCCCCCCTCAATTCCCACACAGTGCGAGTATCAGCAGTTGTACAATACTACAATTTAGCCTGACAGTTAAAAGTGTGTTCTTTTTTAAAAATTCTATTTGCGATCTCTCAAGGTCTTTCAATCAAGCACTGCTTTCACGCCAAAATAGCTTCAGCAGCTTCTAAACAAGGCTAGGCAATTAATTGAACACTGAAGCATTGTAGAGGTTTTTTGCAATGCTTTAGTAAAACTCTATGATTCTTTCCGTTACAGGTTGATGTTCTAAATCTACAGGTACCACTTTTTAGGGTGCTGTATGGGTGGTCACTCACTTTCGTAAATTGGGACCACATGCAAAAAATGTAGATATATCTTACATCGGTCCTGCAGAATTTGACTTAATGGCAAGAAACATGTTGACTTCAACAGCACATTACCCTGTAACCTTATAACAGTGGTGTGCGCTATTCACTTTTTTAATCAGGAGAGTGGCCACATTTGTTAAAATTGTTCTGGGTGGACCTCTGCCTCCTGTTTTCACCTCACATTTTCACATCTACACTCACTAGGGCACTTACATGCACTGCACCCTACAGCAAAGGAAAAAAGATCTCCGCCAAAAGGCCCCAACATGGGTACTGATCGGGTATTGCAGTGCCGACCCGATAAGGAGCAGACCCAATGATGAAGAAAAGCACCTCGCTGATTTGGTGTGTGAGGGTCTTTTTCTGAAAGGAGGAAATTTCCTCCTGCCTTTAGTGAGTACTATATATCTCACTACACACACATTGACCATTATTGTTCATTAGGAACAGCATACCATTCTGTTTTTGCAATGTTAGAAGTCGTAGGACCTCAGAGACCATTCAAAATTCTCCATGTTCTTAACGATTCTGTCAGTCTTTTTTTAAACTGAAACTATCCAGATTTAGCTGTGCAGATTCAAATAGTTCACAAATTATTATTGTAAGTTGTGCTAGACTTAGTCATAGAGTAGAATTTTTGTGATATGCAATTTGAATGACTTATTATTTGTCGGAATGAGTCATTTTGATGTGGCATATGGTTGTAACCGATGAAGTAATGATATTGTTGTACTGCATTTTAGGACCCTACTGTAATTTTCCTGATTCATGCCCTTATATAGGTATAAATCACCATATTCTTATATAGGCATAGAAATCATAACCATATTTAGACATAGCTCATGCAGTCCAAATACAGCAGGGCTACTTCCACTAGTTCCGAAAATCCACTACGATTTCTTGGAAAACTCTGCTTCAGCAGCTAGGGACTTCCCCTTGCTCGAATACTGACTTGTACAAGAACTCATGGAGTTTTCAAAGAACTGAGACTCTTTGATGACGTTAGTATGTCCACCTTTACGTCAAACTCGGCACCTTCAAGGTATAAATATGCCCACACTTGCCATAGCAAACACACAGTGGTTTGGAGCAGTTCGACTATCTACTGGCCCGATGCATCCTGCTAAAACAAGTGCAGAAGGAAGCCGACCCTCCAGCAGACGCACTGAGAGAGACACTGTCTTTTCTCTTGCAGAGAAATCCAGCTCCAGTGTTTCCAAGCTACCCTTGCGGGTTATTGGGAAATCGAGTCCTGAGCCTGACCTTCTTCATTCTAAACCAAGTTACGGAGCTGATTATACCCTTAGAGAAATCTTGGATAGATTCTTGGCAAAGAACACTAAATTTATGCTACACCTCACTTACTTCTTCCCTCATACTAGACTTAGGTTAGGTACATCGGGGTAGGCATATTTTAGAAGCACCAGTTGATTACTTTTTAGCCTCTGTTATTTATATATGTATTTATCTATGGTCTAGGAGCCATACAATGCTTTTACAGTATTATTTTATCCTACTCTTTTTACTGTACGCATTATACTTTGCAACCAGTATTACGATTGTAGATGTTCATTTCTTCTGCTTGAGAAAGAAGACTGTTCAATAAATACTTTTATTGAAAACGCCTGCCTCTCTATTTCTCTGCACCTCTGGTGAAACGAAGCATGCACGAATGACTGAGTAAAATATCTATCTATTGTTTCCATGACTCTGAAGATCAGTTTTATCTTGGGGAAACAAAGTTGTCATGTTTATGAGGTTGATGAAAGTGAGTGGAGAAGCGCACTCTGTTATAATGATAAATCTGTGTTTTAATTCGATATGTGTTAGTATTATGCCTACTGAGCATATGTGTAACTGAAAAAATGTAAGTGACCTAGCCCCTTCTCAGGTAACTAGGACTCTAACATGCAACAACCATGATAATTGTCATATGCTGTATATTCAAATGTAATCAAGAACCGTTACTACAAATACATTTCAACAAAAATATTCCTAGATATCTTAATCATAAATCAGATTTCAGTAAATACAACTTGTTTTCATACATTGTTTTCATACATTGTAGCAGATATGAACATAAACAAGTGCTTCAATTAAAAATAACTATAATCCAACCCTATGCATTTCGGAACCACGTCCCTTCTTCAGGGGTTATCTGTAAAAAGAGAAAATGCAGAAGAAAAAAAGTTCATATTTTGCACCAAGGTAAGTATTTTATGTGTTAGTAGTCAGCATAAATGACCAAATAGACTTGATTATAAACTTCAAATGTCGTGTTTCCTCTAAATGAAGCCATCAGCATGTTTCATATTCAAACACATTGCACCCACGTTTTTTTTCTTCCTAAAAAACCAAACACTCAGAAGGGACAATTCAGTTGCTTAGCCAGTTGTTTTATTTACTGTTTATTATTATATTATTGTGATTATCAACAGCAGTAGTCAGAGGACCACTGCCTGCCCTTAAAAATGAAACTTAAAAGTTTCATTAAAATTTTTTAAATGCATCCCATTTTCCTTAATGGAAAACGGGCAGAATTAAAAAAAATACTGCTTTAATTAAAAGCACTCCCAGACATGGTGGTCTGTTGACCCCAGCAGGCCACCATCCCTGAGAGTGCCAGCCATTCCCAATGGGGTCGCAAATCGCGACAGCCTCATTAACATGCATAAGGCATGCAATTTGCGACCCCATTGGGAATCGCAAACAGTGTCTCAGACACTGTTGTGCATCCCAATTTGCGAGTCGCAAATGCGACGCACTGTGACTCGCAAATTGGTGGGTCATACATCTGGCCCTTAATCTATACCTATAATATTACGTTCTGATAAAACAAGCTGCTTTACACTCCTGGACTAAGCCTGAAGTCTGCTCTCAACAGCTACTACTTAGAGAGCTTTCCAAGTTTGTCTAAGACCACTAAAATCACCATAAGGGTTGTCTGGATTAGTGCAGGGTGCCCACTTACATAAGTGTGTACCCTAAACTAAGCCAGCTTCTCACAGTTATTTAGTTATTTGCTTTAAAAACGTTTGCAATTGTTTGCCAGTTATACAGATAAGTTGTGGTGTGATTGGTAATGCAGTCAGTGAGCTCCAGTAGGATTCGCGATACATCATCAAAAAGCAGTGCTCTGATTGGTTGGTTACTGACGAAGTCACACTGTGATAATTTGACCTTTGAGAGAACTGTGCTGCAATTGGTTGTTGTTCCCTAGACTGTTGTGGTTTTGAAGTTTTTCTTAAACATTTAGTGTACTAGCGCCCCCACTATGTATAGTGTTGTTATCAATGATGTTATTTCAGAAATTGCGGTGATGTTATCAATGATGTCATAGAACATGTCATGAGTGATGTGATATGGGAGGTAATTAGTAGTGCATGGCAAGGGCGCAAACTCTAGTTACTTTAGGGCATGAGTTTTAGTTACTTGAAATAATTGCAACTGGTGACTTTCAGTTGTTTTGTTAGTTTAAAATGATGTTTAATCTGCCATTTACCCATAACACTAACATACCTTTTACCTTTTTCTTTTCCGGGAATTGCTAAGATTTTTTTCAATGTAAAATAACATACAATTACAATTCCTAAGTATAATAAATTATAAATTGACACATTGCAATGTTTAATAATAGTGATTATCTTTACAATAGAGCATTATTTAAAATAAAACGTTAAACCTGTCTTTCTGTCTTTATTTAACATTTTCTGGGCCACAAGGTGTAGCCATAAAACCAACTACAAGAGGTCCCTGCTCTCCAGCTGAAGAGCATACAGCTCCAGCTTGGTGTGCTTTAAAACAAAATGGAAATTTCTCCTAGGTTCATTTATTCAATGACACAGGAGTCTTCCTGTGTTTTTTTTATATTGCTGGGGGGCTGCTACGCTCCCAGCAGCCCTTTAGAATATTCGAAAAATGATTGGTGGTTCCTCTCCCTCTTCTAGGGGAACCACCAACATCTAAAAATATTTTTAAAAATTCATTGCAGAAAATTAAAGAGTGCTCCATGCACACAGCAGCTTGTTTCTTGTGTGCCCCAGGTGCCCACCCAGGCCACCCATAATATTGTCAGATGTTAGGAGCCCCAAGGCCCTTGCAGCCGTTACCTGACCCCTAGGCACACCCATACTGGGTGCCAGCAGGAGCCAGCATTTTTTAAGTGGGTGCCCCAGTGCCCACCCAGTGCACCCACAACATATACCAATGTTGGTGGCTTTGAAATAGCTTGGTCTGCTTCCTAGACAGAACCCATTGTGGTGCTGGTCTCTTATTTTTCTCCTGCCTGGGGAGGAGGAGCATTTTTCTGTGCTTCCATCCGGTCAGCACCATAGCTGTTTCCCCTGCCTGGGAGATTGTGGCAAAAGTCATTTTTCCCTGCCTGGGACACTGTGGGCAGGGACTAAAGATTATATTCCCTGCTCGCACTCTCACCAGTGTCCCAGGGAACAGGGTCCCTAGCACCCATCACTATCTGGTCCAAGATGATGTGGTCCCCAGATCCTTCAAGAGGCTCAGGGAGGGAGGTTGCATGAGCTCTCCCCTTTTAATGAAAATCAGCCACAGGAAATGGGTCCAAAAGGCCTCAAAAACAGCTATGAGGGGGTTGCATGCCAAAAAAAACTCCAATCTCCTGGACCCTGGCCCACGCCATAAGGCTCAGATTTAGAAGGGGCAGGAGCCTACATTTTTTTTTAATTATCGGAGCCTGTGGACCTGCACTGCCATAAAAAAAATTATGTTTTTTGCTCCAAGGGGAGGTTCCTCTGGGACTCCCTAGGAGGCAGTGTACCCCTACTCTTACCCCCATATGCTTTTTTATTTTTTATTTAGGATAGGCGACGAAGTCCCCGAGTCCTAAAATGACTGCTGCCACAACTTTGTTGATGAGGTGGCAGCCAATCAGATAAAATCTTTTGATCTGTTGGTTCCGCAGATCTTCAATACAAAAGTGGGAACCACCTGTGGACAATGTTTAACGGGGTCCAGTGTACCTGTCCAGTCAACTAAATCGCAAAAGAGTACAAAGTTCCCCCGGGGAAAAAAACAAGAGGTATATGTGTGTTTGGGAGTAGAGAAGAATCAGGGAACAGGATGTTCCCTTATTAGAACTAGAAGACCTCACACACCCAGTAAACTAGGTGTCATGCTTCATCATTGGTCTCCTGCTCCTCGTCAGACTGGCGCTGCAATGTCCGACGGGCGCCATAGGCGCTCTTTGTTGGAGTTCTTTTGTTCCAGCCAATGGTTGAGTGCGTGATAGGGGTCTGGTGAAAGTGTAGTCGTGAGGGAATGATGAAATTAAAAGAAGGTGGGTCAGTCCACAAGGGTCTTTATTCACATGGCTGACTCACTTAGTTAAAAGGGGTGGGAGGGGAGATAGGGACTGTGAGGGGCACAGTGGACTAACTCAACCCTCTAAATAGGTCGACATGTTTCTTGCCCAACTGGCAATTCTTCAGGACCTTGGGTGCTTGGTACTACACAGTGAAAAAACACAATAAAATAAAGGAGAGTGATACAACCTCACTGGGTCAATCAGGGGCAGACCAAGGGAGGAACTTTGTACTCTTTTGCGATTTGGTTCTGCAGATCCTCCAAGGCGGGATATATGCATACATTTTAGACCTTCATTTCTTGAAAACTACTGAAAATATTTATTCTAAATCACAAAAAGCATGCCTTCTGGACGAACTTCTAGCGTTCTACTAAATTTGGTGTAATTCCGTTCAGCAGTTTTTTGCAGTATAGCTGTTTCATTTTCCTAAGGAAAATTACACTGGGAAAATGCTTTTTGGGAACCTCCCCACTTTGTCTCGTCCCCTGCTTGACAGACTAGGAGCTGATTTGGATGAGACTTTTTCTTTAGAAAGTTTTGTGAAGATTTGTCGAATGGCGCATGTAGGAAAGTGCCCTGTTTTGCATGGTTATCCCCCACTTTTTGCCTGATATCTGATGCACTTTGACTGAGTGGGCACTGGGTCCCTACTAATCTGGTTCCCAGTGCCTGTGTTCTTTCCCAAAACAGTACCTTTGTTTCTACAATTGGCACACCTCTGGCTCACATGTAAGTCCCTTGTAAAAGGTACCAGTGGTACCATGGGCCCTGTGGCCAGAGAGGGTCTCTAAGGACTGCAGCAAGTATTGTGTCACCCTAAGAGATTCCTCACCAAACTCATAAACCATGCCATTGCATACTGTGTGTTTTGGTGCAGACAAAACTTACAGCCCTAAGGCAGGGTGCATGTGATGGTTTCCCACTCGATATCCGCGCCGACCATCCCAACATGGCCACTGCCGAAGTAGCAACCGAAAGTGGGGTTGACGATCTAGCGGAAACGGAACGAGTGCCTGAGACCGGTGAAAAGGACAACAGGCGTCCAGAATGGCGTTCGGCTGTTTCGGAGGAGGAAGAGAAGGAGGACGCGACAGGAGCCGAACCGGAGGACGAGCAGCGGAGCACGACCCTGAGGGAGGCCGAAAAGGGTGCCGAGGAGGTGCACGCCGGAGGAACAGAACGGGAGACATGCACCAGCGAGGAGGAGACAACGAGGAAAAACAGCTCCAGGAACACTGCCCCGGGACCACTGTACTCCCCACCGGTGAGGAGGCTTGGTCTCCCAACACCACGGCCCACGAGGGTCGTGGGAGCAGGCAAGTACCCTCTGCATGTTCGGGGCTCATACAGGGGCTCGCATGAGGGGGCGTCACTAAAAGTCACCACTTGTTTTTCCCCACCTTAGGCACAATACACTAGGGACTGGTGACGGAGCACTTCCCCTCCCTACTATGTTTAAATATTGAATAGAAGCCTGAGCCTGTGTTATTCTCTTTTCTTTTGGGTCCACACTCGCCTACTACGAGACGGAGTTGGGAGCAGAGAGACCAGGAGTCTGCAGTGAAGGGCCCCACACCTACGTTGTGTTTAATCAAGACTGGCCATCTATCGCTACCTTCAAGAACCCACTTATGTTGATGGTTAAACCCTGAGTATTTAAAATAAACCAAACCTACAAACTTGTATCGCTTGGGACTACTTTGGTTTGGGACTACTTTAGTAAGGAAGGGGTCACTGGTGAGAATGACCCGACCACAGTTCACTATGCCACAGGTGAGGGCACAGTGGCATGAGCAATGTGCCCCTACAGTGTCTGTGCCATTCACAGACATTGTAAGTGCAGTGGAGTAAATAGGCTGAGAGTTTGTCATAACGAAGTCCACAGCTCCATGATGGCTTCACTGAAAGCTAATAATTTTGGTATCAAACTCCTTAGCATAATAAACCCACACTGATGCCAGTGTTAGATGTATTACAAAATGCACACTTAGAGATGACCCCTGCAAAACAACTAACTTCCTCGTGTCCAGTTGACTGGTCTGCACCAGTCTGCCACACACAGACATGGCTCTGACCCCCTGAGGTGGGAGCCCTTTTGTCAGAGACAAAGGCTGCTTGGGGTGGAGGTGCTTCACACCTACCCCCAAGGTGGAACAGCATTCAGGGCGACAAGTCCCAAAGGCTACCTGCCCTTTGATAAGCTAGCCAGGGCCTCCCCAGCTTGTGGAGATGCCCGCCTCGTGACCAAATCCCACTTTTGGTGGCAAGGTCAACAGGAAAATTAGTAATCAGAAGTGTGTCCCCTCTCTACCAGGACCACCCCTAGGGTACCCTGGACCGAGGTGAACCCCTCATTAGGAAATCCTCTATCTTGGGTGGAAGGATTCGGCCCAATCACGTTAAAGGGGATACCCCTTCCCCAAATGGAGTGGACGTTCCAAGGGTGCAGTCACTCAAAAGGCAAGTAGCCCATTGGCTAACAACTGCCCGTACCTGTTACAACCCTAAATTCAGTATTTAGGGGCACCCCTGAACCTTGATCCTCAGATTCAACTGACCAAAGAAGAAGACAGAAGAAGAGCGCTGCCAGACCGAGAACTGAACCATTACAGACAGAACTCTGCAAGGCCCTGCCTCCCGTAATCGTTTCGACAACTGGACCTGCTGTCCTTCCAGAAACCCTGCAAGGCCTTAAGCCCGGAGTACTTACAGTGTTCGCCAAATCATTAAGAACCTCCCTTTGGGCTAGAGGCTCTAGTCCCCAGCATCTGCTGGTACAAGAACCGCAGGAGTTGAGGACCAACACTTGTGTTGACGCGACTCACTACTGACCGTAGTGGTAGAGGACCGATACTTGCATCAACGCGACTGTGCCTGGACAAAAGAAGGCACCACAGCTGATTGGCCTCCACGACCTAGAGAGATCCTCCCGGCCCAACGACCCCAGCTGTTCACAGCTCTGTTCCTGAGAGCCTGTACCTTCCTGCAAGTGGCCCTGTCTGCCTCTTCCTGCCCCGCCTGTACAACAGCGGCCTCTCCCTGATGGTCCAACATCAGTGGAACTCCTCCATCCCCTGCATATCACCATCCCAATGACTGCGACTGCTGGGTTGACGGTGCCTCCCTTCGATCTACAGTGACTCACTGATGACGGCCGCAATGGTAACAGTGTTAACGGTCTACTGAAATCCATTCATCTCCATTTCTCTCTGCTGACTGCGAGGGTAAATATCATTGCAGAGATCGACCGCCACGATGAAGATACTGAATCCCGCACCTCTTCGGTGCCCCCAGTCTCCATTGACTCACATTGAGCTCAGTGACCTCTGCACATGGCCACCCCAGTGACGCTAGTGGTGCAGTACCTTCCTTAAATTAAATCTTGCCCAGTGTTGCTCTAAACCCCCGAAGACTGGAAAAGTAATTTGTGTACCTACCTGGTAAAGCATAACACTGTTTTCCTTCCTTAGGATCACATTGCATTCTATCTGTTGCACACAACTGTCTACCTTTTTCCAAGTACCCATTGTTACGGTTTCTGATTGACAATACAAAAGTATTTCTAAGACTGTAAAACATTTCCACATCCTTACAAAACTACTCGTACTGCATTTTGAACAATATTGCCACTTTGAAAACTGTCACTTAACTGCAACTGAGTATTTCTTGGCTCTAGAAAAAAAATAACCAAATAATAACTTTGTATTCTCAACAATTGGCCTGGATTCCGTCTTTGAGTGTGTGATATAATTTCTTGCCTGAGTGTGGACATTAAATGCTTAACCCAGCCCTCTGATAACCTGCTCGACCACACTCCCACAAAAGAGAGCTTTTAATATTATCTTCTGAAGCCTCTGGGAAGATGATCTTTGTACAGAAAAGATGGAAGAAGCAGAAATCTCCTGCTGTAGTTTAGAGAACTACATACTGGACTATGTCATTGCTAAAATGTTTTCTTAGTGTCAACAACATTGGAATGTATGTCTAAACATGCAACACTTGCAGAGTCCTGCTTGTCACCTGGACGCCAGCTTCTCCATCCTTGTTTTTCATTTAACAAATGAATCCCTCCTTGAAGTTGTGGTCTCTGTTCTTCTCTTGAATTAAACCAATTGGACTAGCCTCCAGGGCATTAAGTGGGCCGGGTCTGCCGGTGATCATCAATGGCAGTTCGAAAAAGCAACTGTTGAGACCAAGTGGCGATGCAGCCCACCCAACATAAATTGTTTTATTTATTTAATTACTTACCTTACTCCTGTCCGTCGTATGTCGGACTCCACTACCCCCCACCCTGCCTCTCCCCCGCCCCGCCTCACCGCCCCGCAGCACTCCCACCGCAAGCCCTATAAAGCTCTCCAATTTTGCACCCATGCTCAGGGTGAAAAAAAAAATCTTAACTCTGTAGCAGCAACACTCTTCACTGCCTTAGATGTAAGTTCAAAGAGACTTGTTATAGTTCTTTCAGAGTCTTATTTCAGAATGGAAGCATTTTCAACACTATATGCAACGAGGCCAAAGTTGTTGCTTATTTATCTCATGCAACTAAAAAACATTTACAAAGCCAATAGTCCTGGCTTATTGTAGGTGTAATGTTACTTGTTGTATTATATACCTTGATGTACTGACAGAAGCAGCAAAATACCAGTCGGGCGGTAAACGATGCTAGGCAGAGATTTTTTGCTTAAGTGTTTTTAAGCCACGCCCTTATTTATGTCGGACACGCCCCGTTGAGAGACCCCCCCCCCCCCCCAGGATTTTTAATCCACTTAAAACCTTGCTAGCCTCCCTAATAGCAATGACTTATTAAAGGAGATGCGAGGAGAGCGTTTAAGGAATCTTTGATGAAGAGTGAAAGATTAAATTATGAGGTAAATAAACAGCGAAAGTAAATACGATTTTTAAAGCAATGTATACAAATGTATTCAAGTGTATTCTATACGCTCTTAAAAGGGAGGCTGAAAAAACTTTTGAAAAGGTATAAGGCATGCCCGGAAATGTCAGTTAGTCGATGTAAACAGTAAAATGATTGGATGGCACAGGCGTTCAGATTGACGTAGTGTAGAGAATAATTGTTTAAAATATTTCCACTATTCTGTACAAGGTTTGGCAAACATCTGTGTATACATAAGGTAAAAAAAAACATAAAATTGCGCAAAATGCTGCACGTAAGCACTGTAAATAGATTTAAACCAAGAAATGTGCCTATGACAGACTCCCACAGAAACATATTTCCGTTGTTAGAGCTGAGTCACTGAATTTAGGAGAAGATGCGAAAGGGCTTTTTGAAAAGGACGAGTTAAGAGATTCTGCAAGAAAACCACACAGTTAGTGCGGGGAACGTTTACCGAAGTGTTAGGGCTCCATCTGGAGTCTACAAGGGAAACTGGTGGCGACAGCTTAAAAGAATTTTATGAGAACCGCTGTAATGTATTAAACCGAGTGAAGGATAGCTTACTCCCCATCCCTACGCGTGGCACCATCACTGTAGTATTACTACCATCGCAGGAACCTCGGTAAATTTGAGATGCGCCTTTGTGGCGACGAGCCCCAAAATCTACTTCAGGGCTAAACAATTCGGGAAACACACAGGGGAAGATTTACAAGCCCGTTGCGCCACGTTTGCGTCATTTTTAACATGGGGTTAAAACGACGCAAAAGTGGCGCAAAGGGCTTGTAAATCTGCCCCACAGGGCCTTATTCACAAGCCCCTTGCGCCACCCGTACGTCACTTTTCCTATGTTAAGAATGACGCAAAAGTGGTGCAAGCGGCTTGTAAATAAACACCACATTGACAATGAGCACCATAACGCAAAATGACGAAGCTACTCTGCAGGATAAGTTTAGGCCACCTGCAACTACTGTATATGATAAATGCGCCAGCTCGGTAGCCCTTGTGCCGAATTAGAAGCCGCAAAAAGGTCGAAGCAACCTCGCGCTATGTCTGCGGGGGCGCCAGTGTGATGGGATGTGGAAAGATAACCGTTTAGCATTCCACTGTCCTGTGTAATAAAGACGCACTTGTGAAGCGTGTATGTAGGCGTTCATGAGGGCTCAGAAGCGTCTTACTCTAACCACCACCCCACATTCAATTTGAGGGCTAGGCGTTTCTGTGAGGTACGGGGGTCTAAGTGGTCCATCGCCACATTCTGAGTTATATCCCATAATTTTACGTTATGCCATTGTAGGCGATTGAAAGGACGCCTGTGCCATCGCGCTGCTAGGGGTCAAATGCTGAGCGTACACACCAAGCTTTCTATACAACAAAAAACGAGCCAGCTGGAAAGATAACTGCAGAGCTGTCTTGGAGAATACAAACTTTCCAGTGCGATTATTTCCAAGCGTGCGCACGCTGAGCTCTTCAAATAACGTGAAGAAACACAGTCAAATAACCTAACACAACAAACACGAGTGTCGGTACATTCGGCTCTCTTTCGCTTCGGATTTTCCCGCTGAACAAAGTCATTGTCTTATCTCTCCCTTTGCAGCGCAATCCTGAATAGATGCAAATGAGTTTCAAAGTGATACTGCCTAATGATGTTGCCCATAATTGCACTCGCATGTGAATCTAATTGCCCTTGTTTGTATTCAGTATCCCAGCTCTCCCTCTGATGCTGTTCGAGTTGATTGCATTATTGTCACATTCTTTAGAATTTGAAAGTACGGCGAGTTGAAGTGTTCCAGAGTTTGCCTCTGCGCCAAGAAGAAAAACAAATGCTTTTGAAAGACGTAAGAGAGCGTGTGAAAGAAAGCAAATGCAGTTGCAAGCCAGTGGCTCGGAACAATTTTCAAAGTGGGGGTGCTGGCCATCCACGTTCAGGGATTGTGAAAGTTGCGTAGCAAATGAACCATGTCCGTTCAGCACGACAATGGTGGGAAATAGCGGTGTCATTATGAGGAACATTGTCACCAATAGCTGCCTTCAGAGGGGTTTGGTAGGGTGCTGTCATTTACGGGGAGCACATTTGTGCAAACAAATGATTTAAAAAAAAAACTCAAATTCACCTACTCAGTTTAAATTGGAGACGAGCGAGGAAATTGTTTTTCACAAATAACGATTGTCTGTTTTAAGACATACATGGGAAGCCAAGGGCAGCTGCATTAAACGTTGGTTGCAAAATACTGGTTGTAAATTGTGACTCTGATTTTTGCGGCCAGTGTGGAGTTTTGCAAGCCACGATATTTACTAATAGGTTGGCTCACAAAATTCAGAATCGCAGTCTGTTGCAATACAAACTACTCATCAATATTCATGAAGTAGGTTACAAAGTGCAACTCTCTAAAATTGGTGGCCATCATAGGAATGTCGTCTTGCTTGGATCAGCAGACTACTGTGTCTGTGATTGCTTTTTGAATATTTCTTTTAAATGCAGCCCATTTTTAAAAAAAGGAAATGGGGCTGCATTTTAGATTTTTGTTGTTGTTAACGTCTTAAAAGTTTATTTGAGAGAATACAGTTGTCACACGGACCACTGCCTGACCCCAACAAACTTTTATGTTTACATTTACAAAGGGGAAAAGATACAAGGTGGGCCCCTTCATTTTCCAAATGCCTTACCATTGTGGCCCTAATTAGGATGTTGGTCGATGAGTCTCCACCCACACGCTGGAGGCTTACTGACTGACATCCCTGGTTTGAATTCTGACCGCTGTATTATTATTACGGCGGTCAGAATTGAAACCGGACAGTCAATCCGGTTGGCTTCCGATGGGTTTAAGGAGCCCATTGGCCAGTCGGTACCGCCAACATAATCCCATAGGGAAGGCGTTTCCGCCGTTGGGATTATGATGTCGGTTTCTGACAGGAAAAACCTGTCGGAAAGCGACTTTGTGTGCCCCTTGCAGGGGCCCCTTCTTCAGCAGCCTCCAGTTGGGTCCTGATAATCCCTGCACAGTGTGGCAGGCACCACACACACGTTGCAGGGATTAACAGTGACTCCCATTTCTCTATGGGAGCTTGTGCTGCGGCCAGTTTCCAAGCCCCTCACAAGCTCCCTTAGGGAAATTGGAGACTGCGACCGCACCACGCGCGGTCGCATTGTAATTGCCAGAGGTAGGTCGGTCTCGAACCCGTAGGGATGTTGGTTGGAGGAAACTCCAAACAACTTCCAAATTAGGCCCTCTATGCTGGAAGTTGGTAAAATGCCAATGTTTTGCGACAGGATTTCAGTTGCAAAACATTGATACATACCATCATGAAACACTGTTTGGCAGGGATGACTTAAACACGCTTTTACCAAATAGTGATTACATATACCCTTTGCAGGAAAGTAGGATCTGCTTTCATGGTCACCCCCACTTTTTACTGATGTCATGGTTTCTGACTAGTCTGACTGGGATCCTGCTAATCAGGACCCCAGTCTCTGCGCTTCCTCCCGCTCCTCCTGATTGGGTTCTGGTGTACCCTGCTAATCAATCAATCAATCAATCAGGGGTTTATAGAGCGTGCTACTCACCTGTCAGGGTCTCAACACACGGGGGGGGGGCAGGCAACTCCGGCTCAGTTGAAGAGCAAAGTCTTGAGGTCCTTCCTGAAGATGTGCAGGTTCGGGGAGCTCCTGATGCTGACTGGGATCTCGTTCCAGGTCTTGGCTGCGATGGAGAAGAAAGCTCTTCCTCCTGCTCTGCTTCTGCAGATGCGGGTGGTCACTGCTGGGGCGAGGTCGGCAGATCAGAGATTTCTTTTGGGTGTCTGTAAACAGACTCTATCATTGAGGTATTTGGGTCCGATGTTATGGAGGGATTTGTAGGTGTGGGTGAGAAGCTTGAAGGTTATTTTCTTCTCGGTGGGGAGCCAGTGTAGGTCTCAAAGGTGTTGAGTCATGCGTTCATGCCGTAGGGTCCCAAGGAGAGTCTGGCCAGGGCATCCTGGATGGTTTGGAACTTGTTTAGTAGGGTCCTGTTGATGCCGGCGTAGAGTGCGTTTCTGTAGTCCCGTCTGCTAGTTATGAGTGTGTGGGTGACGGTTTTTCTGTGTTCGGGGGATCTATTTGAAGGTCTTTTGGAGGAAGCAGAGGCATTTGAAGCTGGTGGAGGCAATGGCCTTGATCTGGCGGGTTATGGTGAGGGAGGAGTCAAGGATGATGCCGAGGTTCCGAGCGTGGTCTGTCAAGGTAGGAGGACGCCCAAGGGCTGAGGAACACCAAGTGTCGTCCCAGGCAGAGGTTGAGCAACCCAGGATGAGGACCTCTGTTTTCTCTGTGTTGAGCTTCAGGCAGCTGTCATTCATCCAGGCTGCGACGTCCCTCATTCCTTTCTGGAAGCTGAGCATGGTGTCTTCGGGATCTTTTGTGAGGGAAAAGATGAGCTGGGTGTCATCGGCGTAAGATACTATGTTGAGTCCATGCTGTCTGACAATGGCAGTGAGGGGGTCCATGTGGATGTTGAAGAGCGTGGGGCTGAGCGATGATCCCTGTGGTACTCCGCAGTTGATCTCTTGGGTTTGGAGATGAAAGGGGGGAGTCTGATGCTCTGGGTTCTGCCAAAGAAAAGGGGTCGGATCCCTGGTATATGGTACCAAGGTACCTAGGGCATAGGTACACCAGGGGTCTCTCATGGCTTGAAGCATGTATTATGCTACCCATGAGAGACCACTTAAATTGTCACTATGGGCTTGCCCTTTCAGCCTGTGAAGCTGGTGCTTGCACCACTTACAACAGATATAGGTTTCCCTATATCTGAGGTCACTACATGGGAAACCTATAAGTCACCCATAAAGCAGGCCTTTTCAATCCTAAAGGCAGGGTGCTCAGTTCTAAGTGTGAGGGTGCCCCCCTGCATGAGCGGTGAAGGACTGGGTTTTCTTAAGACCCAGCGGTGCCAGGGGACAACACCTGAAACCTTTGTGGGTAACCTGTTCCGGCGTACAAATGACAGAGACACGGGACACTTCCTTCGGCGTCAAAGATTCAAGGTTTATTACTGCAGGGAACACAGAAGTCACGAGAAGTACATAACGTAGGTTCACGGAGCCTGATTCGAATTGCTACTGTGGGTCGCTCCTTTTTATACAGTTTTCTCTCATAGGTTAACATGGTACACAAAGGTTACAACTTGGTTCCCATCATAAAAACCATGAGGGGTTACTTTCATGTATTCAAGGCCCGGAACATAAGTACAGAAACGTTTGGTGGTTCCCAACTGTAAAAACCCATCTTCCCACCATTAGTACATTCCAATCAACTATAAACAGATCGAGGAAAGGACAGAAACAGGTGCAGAGGAAGACAGAAACAGTGGGGAGATCGGAAAGGGTGTAAAAGGGGTGGTATCGGGAAACACGAGCTGCAGGCATCAAAGGGACGTGCCTAATGAGATGCACGGCTAAGACAATAGACCGGCACGGCAAGATGAGCCTCGAGCGGGGCCATCTGCCTTACGGTGCCGTCCCCCTTATCATAAAGACACCTTCAAAGCAAACGTGTCTTCCGCAAGAGCTTGGGAATCCCAGGGTCGCGAAGCGGACAGCGTCCGTTCGCTGGCAACTTGAGGGCAAGAGACAAAATGGATGCTGCATCTAAGATGGAACCCATGGGCTCGGATGTAGAAACCCACGAAACAAACGAACGGTTTAGGTTAGCACAGGGAAAATGCGTACACCTACTAAACTCGTCATTTGCGGTTCATAGATACCAGACTCGACCATATTCGTGCGAGTCAAAAACACCACTTACGATCGTCACGGAACCTCAGACGCTCCTTTTGCCCTCATGTAGGCAAGCACTAGTCAGAATCATATTCAATATTTATCAAACCATCCAGGTGTTGCTGCAACATGATTCTATCCATCAGAGCTCCTTTGGTAACAGGCGGCTGTCTTATACACGTTGTTGCACAGAGGCCACATAAGGCAGGACCACACTGCACACAAAGGCAAAACGTGAACAGAAATGCTACAACAACCCCGACGATCATCAGAATTTTCCAACCCCAAGTCGACATCAGGCCCCAAAACCACCCAAGTAGCGTCCAATCCCCTACGTCCACGTGTATGGACTCAGAGATCTTATGCAACTTTGAGATGGCTTGATAGACAGTCGGAGCGTTATCTGGAATGAAAATACAGCAGCTCGAATGGATCACCTTACATACTCCACCTCGATCTGCTAAAACAACGTCTAAAACCATACGGTTTTGTAACGTCATGAGCCTATCCGCCTGAAGTTCTGCTGTGATGTTACCAAGGGCACTGGCAGTGATATTAGCTGTCGATTCCACCACTCGGGTCAACTGTCTCAGGTTCCTACTATTAACCATAGGTCCCCAAAACAGAAAGAAACCTTTGAAAAAATCTCCTGCCTCTTGACCGGCAGTGTCCTCTTCGCTAATCACGCCCCTCACAATTCGAGTCGTGTGGTAATCGGAGGCGACTGTAAAAGTCGGAGGCAACAAATTCGTAATGTAACATGTGCCCGCAAAGTCGGAGGGCAACCACGTATACGCACGATCATGACAGACAAAGTACGTACCCTTGGCAGTCAGAAACACAGGGGACGAGAGCATCGGCAAAACATACGTCTCGGAGCAAGCACTCTCTCCAAGATGAGCTCTCGGTCTTCGGCCACGACCTTTCAGACAAAAATTACCAAGGTGGGGTACGATCCATATCGGAGACGAGCTTCTAAGCTGTCTTTCACCCACGAGCGCACTATACTCAGCCTCACTCAGGTCCCTATAGGCTCGCACCTCTTCCTCTGGGATGAGCGACGGCTCATAGATATCCCTGTCTAAATCAGCAATCGCTATAGCCAAAGGCTTGTGGTATGGACCAGGACCAAAGTGGGAAGGACGTGGCTCTCGATTGGGGTAGGAATCTAGTGCACTTCGAAACATTGTTTGGAATGCTCGAGCTGAACCCTGGGAACTATAAGGAAGGACCAAATACGGAATTCCCTTATCAGTGGTATGTGGCATCAACCCACACACCCAACAATTGGTAGTGTTAACCACCAACTGATGTTGATGAAGGAGCTGAATAAAAGAATTATTAATAAATTCCGCACGTCTGGCTTGCTCGTGTTGTGGTAAGATGTGGAAAGAATGAGGAGAAACAGTGGAGGTAGTTTTAGGTTCAGGAGAAGGGGTGGGTGAGGCAGAAGGCAAGAATGTCAATATCAGGTAATACACCCCACCCACCAATAGTGAAGAAACAGTTAGAAACAGTAGGAACACTTGAATCATGAAGCATTTTGTACGAGTAATTTGTTGCAACTTGAATCTTTGAGCCTGAGCTTTTTCCAAGTCCACCAGCTTAGAGAACGGCATCCTCTAAAACCGTCCGCAACGTTTCTTGACGCACTTCGTTCTGTGTAGCAGTAGTCAATCCCCAGGAGTTCCCAGGAACCGACGGCCTTCGACCTAGTGTCAAGACCTACTAACCAGAAGGAAGTACACGCGCGGCCCTACGGTACACCCGGATGTAAGGTACTTATTTACAAATATACACAATATTTCCAAGCTGTGGAAGCAAAAAAACATATGGAAACAAACTCACAATATTTACAAAAACCAATATTATACGTGTGTGTTCAGACTGACTGGTGTCAATGGGGTAACGTGGATGTCAAGGGAGAGAGCAAAAACTTTTTATTCGTCCTTAGTATTAGATCTCAGGAAGTATCGGCTTCTCCCAGGACGTGTCTGTTCATCAAACAACTGATCCGATGGCGGGACAGAGTTCTGCTGGTCAGTCAATTGTTCAGATCTTGAGTTTGTAGGTGGCAATTGTTCAACAATGTGGTCCTGCTGCACTGAGGGTTCTCCAACAAGCTGAGCGTCGCTAAAAGGGACAAAGGTCTGTGCAGTTTCCGTTTCAGACGAAGCAATGCCTTTCCTCACCCACGAGTCTGCCGGTAAAGGTATGGGTACCTTTTTAGTATGGGTGGCATGCACCCAGTGTTTGCGACCTTCCAAACGAACAGCAGTCCTCGTGGCGAGAAGAACTTGGTAGGGTCCAGTAAAGCGGGGCTCAAGATTGCGTTTTCTTCCGAAATTGCGAGTCACCACCCAGTCTCCGGGCTGGAGCTGGTGGCCTGGACCCTCCGTCTGCGTCGGCAGTGCTTCAAAGACCTGTTGGTGAATTAACCTCAGTTTAGCAGTCAGATCATGCAGATAATCAATCAACATTGGGTACTCAAGATCAGAGAACACACTCGGTCTAGGAACCCCCCAAACATTCGCAGGGCGGCCAAACACAATCTCGTAGGAACTAAGCCCTACCCGGGAGTGTACAGTCGCCCTAGTAGACAGAAGGGCTAGGGCCAGGCCACGAGAGACCAGTCGTAGCCTGAACCTTCGCCAGCTTCAATTTGAGGGTGCCATTGTACCCTTCGACCAAACCTGCTGACTGGGGATGATTGGCGCTGTGGAATTTCTGAGTAATTCCAAGGCCCTTACACACACTCTTCATCACACTCCCCACAAACTCACTTCCGTTATCAGACCATACAATTCGTGGCATTCCATACCGAGGAAAGTATTCCTTCAGTAGGATTTTCGCAGTAGACAAAGCAGTGTTATCTTTAAGAGGGTAGGCTTCGATCCATCGGGAGAACGCGCAAACCACAACTAAAACGTATTTCAGGTTATTACATCGCTCCATATGGATGAAGTCTAGCTGGATCACCTCAAAGGGACATGAAGGGGGAGCGAAATGGCCAGGAGGTGTAGGGGTTCCTTTTCCAGGGTTGTACATCATGCATATCATACAATTCTTCACCAACCTCTCAGCACACTTCGTGATACCATCTTCCATACAGGGGACAACAACTTACAAATACCTTTCGCGCTAATATGTGCTAAACCGTGTGCAATCGTCACAACAGCTAGTACATACGCATTCGGCAACATCCATCTCTTATTCTCCGACAGATCAATCCAGCAACCATTCGCATCCAACTTTCCCGTACTCTCTTTCCACTTCGTTTTTTCAGTTTCGGTGGCCTCATTCTGAATCATTTTCACACTCTCGATGGTATCCTCACACATACCAGTCTCTGTAGGCCACCTAACCAAACTCGTCACATACATCCTAGTGCTAAGGTTCCGGGCAGTCTCCTTAGCAGTCTCATCAGCGAACGCATTCCCACGACCAACATCATCCGTCACCTTACGGTGTGCACTACATTTAACGATCGCCACCTGCTTAGGCAATGTAAGTGCATCCAAAAGATCATTCACAAGTTGTCCATGCTGAATCTTAGTGCCATGCGACGTCATAAAACCTCTCTCTCGCCACAAACGTCCAAAACTATGCGCGACGCCAAAAGCGTATTGGCTGTCGGTAAACACATTCACCCGTTTCCCTTTCGACAACACACACGCTCTAGTCAAAGCAATCAGCTCTGCAGCCTGGGCAGAATTCTGATTCAATCTCGCAGTTTCCACAACAGTATTCAAAGTTACCACAGCATACGCAGTCGTCACATCACCATTCGGCAATTTAAAACATGAACCATCCACATACAAAGTCCCATTGGGATCTTCCAAAGGAGTGTTTTTAAGGTCAACGCGACCTTTTGTTTCCTCCTCAATCCGTAAGTAACAGTCATGAGGTGCTACTTCATCTGACTCCATACTAATTGGCAACAAAGTCGCCGGGTTCAGGACATTACAGCGTTTTATTTGAATGTGACTTGCCAAAAGCGTCAACTCATAGCCAGACAACCTTGCACTCGTCAAGTGCTGAGTTTTCGTACGATTTAAGAGAGTGACGACTGCATGCGGAACCATCACCGTAAACATATTATCCATGACCAATCCTGCAGATTGTCGGATGGACACCGCAGCTGCCGCTGTTGCTCTCAGACAACTCGGCAATGCTCTAGCTACCGGGTCCAATGTCGAGGAAAAATATGCACATGGACGTTGCTTACCGCCGAATTGTTGCGTCAAGACACTCAACGCACAACCTTCTCTCTCGTGAACGTACAGTGTAAACGGCTTACTGTAGTTTTGGGGTCCCTAACACAGGAGCCGAACACAATGCATCACGCAGTTCAGAAAAACTTTTCTGACATTCTTCCGTCCATGGTAAAGGAGTTGGAACATCCTTGCACGTAAGAGCTACCAATGGTTTCGCTAACAATGAAAAATTTGGAATCCACTGTCTGCAGTAGGACGTGATACCTAAAAAGGCACGCACATCTCTCTGAGTTGTTGGCACAGTCATTCGAGCAATCGCTGCAATTCTCTCTGGGGTCAACCTTCTTCCCTCCTTTGACAATAAGTGACCTAGATAGGTTACTTCTTGACAACAATATTGAAGTTTAGAAGGCGACACCTTGTGATGTAAGTCACAGAGATGCTGCAACAACGATACCGTGGCACACCAATAAGTCGTCAACATATTGGATCAAGGCTGCACCAGCCGGCAACACAAACACATCAAGTTGGCCCTTCAAGGCTTGACTGTATATCGATGGACTCTCACAGTAGCCCTGAGGAGCACGTTTAAACGGAAGCTGCGGCCACCAAGAGAGAAACCGAAAAGGTTTCTACTTTCCTCAGCAATCGGAATACTGAAGAAAGCATTCTTCAGATCGATCACAGAGAACCAAGATGCAGAGGCTGGAATCAGAGTCAGTAGCGCCGTGATGTCAGGCACAACAGGGAATTGAGGAATCACAATTTTATTCACCTCCCGTAAATTTATAACAAAACGATAAACAGGTGGTTTTGATGGATCCGTGCGCTTCAAAATGGGCAGTACAGGGCTATTGCACACGTTTCCCCGAGTCTCCTCGATAACATCTTTTTCAATCAAATCGTAGATAATAGCTAACAATGCTCGCTCACCATCAAGGGAGATACGATACTGGGGAATACGTGGCAGTCGCACATTAGATTTCAAATGAACAACATAAGGGGAGATGTCAAGCAGGCCCACGTCATTGGGACCTGTTGCCCACAAAGATGCAGGAAGAGAACTCAATTCCGGTGGAAGCTTATCGATGGATAAGTACATAGGAGAGACAACTCTTTCACCTAACGTAAGCTTTACTCCCGCAGGAGAACAATACAAAGTCGCATACAAACGTTTTAGCAAATCCAGGCCCAAAAGATTTTCGCCACACCCAGTGGTCAAAATCAGCGGAGCTTTCAGCTCATGAGGCCCAATCTTAAGAGGCAAAGGGCACGAAACCGGATTGCTAACAGGGGCGCCAGAGAATCCAACGGAAACATTTGTTAAGCCAGACAAAGGTGCGCCAGGGAGTTTCGAATGCATTATGGAACTTTTCGCTGCACCAGTGTCCAACAGAAAAGGCTCAACGACGCCCGAGGTGGCAACTGCGACGTAAGGCCCTCTCTGATCAACCGGAACTGATACTACTCCTCTCCTTGTCTATGGCTGTCCTAGTAATTACCGTCGTCAGCATCCTGATCGACGTAGTAATCATCCACATTGTACTGAGCAGATCGCCCTTGCGACGATCCGCGCTGATCAAAACAATTATTAGAGTCAGAGGTATTAGTGGAACGATCGTTTTGAGCACCGCGACCTCTACCACGCAATGTCTGTTGAGAACCACCACGACCTCCTCTAGACGAATTACCACTATTACGCTCATTTAGAACTGGACAATCGAATTTCAAATGACCCTCATTCCTACAATAGGCACACTGATTGTACCCTAACGAGGATCTCTGCGAAGAGGAATCATTTCGTGATTGTGGCCTATTCGACTGAGATTGCGATCTGTTCCGCTGTTGCGAGTCATTCTGATTCGAACGCGGAGGATACGCCTGTTGCAACAACACTTTAGTTTTGAGCTCTTTCGTTTTCTTGTCAGCACGATCATTCTCCTCTTTCTCCCTGTTCTCATAATATTGGGCCGTAGCCAATATTTGAGCCGAAGTAGAAACAGCCCACGCACTTTCTGAATTACGCAATTTGTTGCTTAAGTCAGGCAGCAAATTTGAGACGAACTTATCCACAAACAATCGCTGACCTCCTTCAGTACCCATGTCTTGACCACTATGGTCAATGAAAGCCTCCTCAAATCTCGTAAAGAAATCAGAGACGCTCTCGTCCTTCTTTTGTTTGCAAGCGGACAGTTTGTCCCAATTTACCTTCATAGCTGGCATAAGCGTTTTCATCAGAGCGATAATTCTCTGAGGCAGAGCCGTAATTAATTGATCAGGCTTGGCCCCACCAACTTGCAAAGCGTCAGCAGCCCGCAACGCATTCCAGTCACCGCCTAATTCTCCCGCATGGTCTTCCTGACGAATCTTTGCCCATACCGGTTGCGGTACGACATTGCCAAACAGCATATCGATATCAGCAAGATTCATTATCGTAGCATCCACAAGCTGCGACAATTCTTTATAATACCCTGCAGGATTTTTGCGAGGGTCAGGCAAAGATTGCTTTACCTGCAAAACTTCCGAACGTTTCCATGGAAGATGTATCCACACTCTTTGAAAGTGCGGCAGGATGATAGGAACGGCATTAGCATCACCTGGCATCCACACTGGTGGAACTTCACGCATGGGGTACTGACCAGGCGCTGCAAGCGATCTCTCAATGTTCTCCACAAACAATGCTCGAGGCATCGTAGAAGGACGAAAAGACAATAATTGCTCGACAGCACGTCGAACATTGGTGCCCACCAACATTCCGCTCGCAAACTGGAGCTGAAGGTTAGTCAGAGCAGTCAATACTTCATCGGACGCATCAGCCGATATTAGGTCACGTAAAGCCTTGCACATTTCTTCAAACACAAACCTTTGTGTCGGTATGTTGAATTGGCAAAACGTATCTAACACTACACGAGGACGATTTCTAAAGGGATATTTCATCCAACCCATCGCCATATTATACAATGAGTCACGCTCCCTACCACCAGGAAGCTGACTTCGTCTTTGAGGACCGTCCGAACCAGCGGACTCAAGAATAGGTCCAAGAGAATTAAAGAAGTTAGCAGCAACAGAGGGGGTACGACGTCGGACAGATGGAGAAGAAGAGTAACACAACGGGGTAACAAGAGAAGAGTCAGGAACAGAAGTAGCAGCAGGAGTAACCAGAACAGCAGGAGCAGCGGGAACAGCGGGAGCAGGAGTATGGGGAAGTACAAGTGGAGGAGCAGTAGGGACGGAAGCAGGTAGAGGAGCCGGAACATGTTGAGGGACAGGTTGTGGAACAGGAGCAGGAGGAACAGGGGCAGGAGGAACCACAGGAGTTACAGTGCCCTGTGCGTACGGAGGTGGCGACTTCAAGAGATAAGACATTAAAGGGTCATCTGCAGCTTCCTCCTTCTTATCCGTACCCGTCGGTAAAGCGGGATAGCACTTGTCTACAGACATATGCTGCAATCTATCGAAAACTTCCTTTTCCTTTTCCTCCTTATCTCGCTGAAACTGCTCTGCATTTCTTACCGTAGTAACAACTCCTTCTCTCCTATTGCGTTTAATCTGTCTGATCTCTCTCTGTTTGGCTTCTTTACACCACAACCGAAAGGCATCAAACATGGCCGGCCTTGATTTTTTCTGAAACAATTTAGCCTCAAGATTATCTAAAATCGGGGTCTCAAAACTACCATGAGGTGGCCAACTAAGGACACCATCCTTTTTAGTATAGCGAATCCAATATTCATTAAAGGTAATCGGCCCTAGTCCATGTTTGCTATATAACTCATAAGTTGGAGTTCCAACCGGAGGCATCGGACACGAATCCTCCAGTCGGGAATCCGCACCACAACGTCTAAAACAACTGAACAAAGTACTACGTCCAGGCATCTCGCACACTAGCCAAGTTTCACAAACTTCAAGGGTTATAGGATTAACAATGTCCCTGCAAAGAGCAAAAACCCTCGGTTTTTGGCGACTGCAGACGTCAAATATCACAACAAAGAACCAAGTACTAAGAACCACAAATGCAATGGAACCATGCAACAACTAAGCACCCACAACTAAGGACTCTGGGAGCGACCCACAAATACTTAACTCAAAGATCGATGGCGTCGCCAGGAAGGCCCGTCAATCGTCTCACTGTACCAAGGTCTACGCCAGGCGCCAAAACAGGTCTACAGTCAGGGCAGCAGTCCGTCGCAGCCGTCAGGAGGCGGGGATCTTCGCAGGAAAAGTCGTCGGGCCACTTGTTTCAACAACAGGATCGATGAAGCGGGGTGCACCTTCCCTCGGAGATTTCACACGAAGTTCCTCACGATCGTCGGGCTTGGACCGGTACCACTGATGCAGTCCCACGTTGGGCGCCAACTGAAGGACTGGGTTTTCTTAAGACCAAGCGGTGCCAGGGGACAACACCTGAAACCTTCGTGGGTAACCTGTTCCGGCGTACAAATGACAGAGACACGGGACACTTCCTTCGGCGTCAAAGATTCGAGGTTTATTACTGCAGGGAACACAGAAGTCACGAGAAGTACATAACGTAGGTTCACGGAGCCTGATTCGAATTGCTACTGTGGGTCGCTCCTTTTTATACAGTTTTCTCTCATAGGTTAACATGGTACACAAAGGTTACAACTTGGTTCCCATCATAAAAACCATGAGAGGTTACTTTCATGTATTCAAGGCCCGGAACATAAGTACAGAAACGTTTGGTGGTTCCAAACTGTAAAAACCCATCTTCCCACCATTAGTACATTCCAATCAACTATAAACAGATCGAGGAAAGGACAGAAACAGGTGCAGAGGAAGACAGAAACAGTGGGGAGATCGGAAAGGGTGTAAAAGGGGTGGTATCGGGAAACACGAGCTGCAGGCATCAAAGGGACGTGCCTAATGAGATGCACGGCTAAGACAATAGACCGGCACGGCAAGATGAGCCTCGAGCGGGGCCATCTGCCTTACGGTGCCATCCCCCTTATCATAAAGACACCTTCAAAGGAAACGTGTCTTCCGCAAGAGCTTGGGGATCCCAGGGTCGCGAAGCGGACAGCGTCCGTTCGCTGGCTACTTGAGGGCAAGAGACAAAATGGATGCTGCATCTAAGATGGAACCCGTGGGCTCGGATGTAGAAACCCACGAAACAAACGAACGGTTTAGGTTAGCACAGGGAAAATGCGTACACCTACTAAACTCGTCATTTGCGGTTCATAGATACCAGACTCGACCATATTCGTGCGAGTCAAAAACACCACTTACGATCGTCACGGAACCTCAGCGGGACACCCCTACAACCTATGGAGTCCATACTCTTGGGCTGTAAGTGCATCAGCCGTCATAACATATAGAGTGGCCATGCATCATTACCCGATGACCATCTCTAAACTGACTGAAATGAGCCCTGTCATGTTTGGTATCAAACATGTTGGAATCATACCCCCACACCATAGACAGTGTGGGAGGCATGATTCCATGCACTGTAAAGGTCCACCGGGAGACCCTCAGTGGTCCCGGTACCAGTCTTCCCAAACCAGGCAGCAAACTAGGGCTGCTGCTGAGAAGAGACAACTTTCTGCCTTCCTGCCGCTAAGCCAATCTCGAGCAGGGGAAGGCAGAACAAAAGATATCCTGTCATAGGGAGGAGTGACCACCTCCCAGGCAGAGTTTAGTGTATTGGGGCAGAGTGGGGATGCTTGCCAGTGTCACTGAGACTGCTTGAAGGGTACACTTGGTGCCCTACGTGCATACTCCAGTTCAAACCAGTTCAGGGAGCTGTTGGGTCCTGCTCTGGCATGAAACTGGACAAAGGAGATGGGAGTTTCTTTCCTGCTTTCCAGCCCCTCCTTCAGGATGGACCCCTAAATCGTCCCAACCCTTTCCCAAGGGATCTTAAGCATTTATCTGTTGCTGGGCCCTAAGATTCAGATCACATGCCACTTCACTTCGACCGTCTGGAAACTCTGGACTCTGCTGGACTTTGTTTAAGGAACTGATACTGCTCCGGAAAAGATTCCTGCTGCTCATAGCCTTGTCGTCCTGCTGGTCTTCTGCCACGTCTGTGTCCATCTTATCTTCTTATCTTAACATTTACTTATAAAGTGCACGGTCACCCCAGGGTTTCCTGGCGCTGCTCCTGCTTAGATTGTTACATCAGACCCTATCAGTAAGCTAGTTCAAACAGCCACGTCTTGAGGGCCTTTCCAAAGCCCAGAAGATTGTCGCAGGTTCTCATTGTTACCGGAAGAGAATTCCAGAAGGTGGGTGCCAAGTAAGAAAATCTGCAACCTCCGACCCATTTGAGTTTTATAGTCGGAACAGATAGGAGATGAAGATAAGATGAGCGCAAATTGCGCCGAGAAACATGTTTGTTTATCATGGCCATGATGAATTTTGGGCTGTTGCATTGCAGTGCCTTGAAAGCGAGGCACCCGGTATTAAATGCCGCACGTTGCTCCACGGGGAGCCAGTGGAGCTTGAGCAGCAAAGACCTGGCAGAGTGCCATTTTGGCTGTGTATATATTAGTCTGGCTGCCTGGTTCTGCACCATTTGCAGCCGTTTCATTAAGTACTGAGGCAAGCCAATATAGAGGGAATTTGCAAAGTCCAGGCGTGAGAGAACCAATGCTATCACCACCTGGATCAGCGCCAAATAGGTCAGCCGATGAGCAATCTTCCTGATTTTGCGAAGCTGATAAAGACTGGAGGAGACCACTGCGCCCACCTGTCCTTTCAGCAAGAGGTCTGCATTGATAATTACCCCAAGGCTTCTTACCGACAGGGATGGAACAGGAGGGGGACCCAGTTCACTAGGCTAAAAGTGTGGACCCCAACAGTCCTCACTCCTCCCTGGCAGCACCAATTCCGTCTTACCCGGATTGAGTTTCAATTGGTAGCTGTCCATCCAGTGTTGGATATGTAGCATGGTGGTTTGGAATTCCACAGCAGCGTTAGGATGGTCTAGGGGGAAGATCAACTGAAGGTCATCCGCATAATTAAAAACGGTAACCTTCCGATTCTTTAAGGAATAGAGCAGAGGCCTCAGATAAAGATTAAACAATAATGGCGACAGGGATGAGCCCTGTGGTACCCCACAAGCGGTGGTCACTGTTGGGGCAGTAAGGATGCCCAGTCATACAGCTTGCGTTCTGCCAGTTAAGAAAGATTTAAGCCAGTTGTAGGCAGAACCTTGGATGCCTGCTTGTTCCACACGGTTCAACAAGATGTTATGGTCGACCGTGTCGAACGCTGCTGACAAATCCAAAAGCACCAAGGCCTGAGGAGTTCCCCTGTCCGAATTAGCTCTTAAAGTGTCCAGAACGGCCAGAACTACCACCTCTGTTGAGTGGGCCGGTCGGAAGCCCGCTTGATTTGGCTCCAGATATTATGTTTGTTCCACAAAGCTAGATAGACATCTGGCCACATGTGCCTCCAGGATTTTAGACAGCCAGGGAAGAAGCGATATGGGGGGGAGGGGGGTAGTTGGCAGGAATAAGAGGATCTAACCCGGGTTTTTTCAGAAGGTGAACTATTGTGGCAGCCTTAAAAGCAGGCGGTACTACCCCCTGATTAAGAGATGCATTAAAAAAGGAAGAATGCTATGTGGTAGTGCTGTAAATATATCTTTCATAATGGCAGGAGGACAACAGTCATTCGGAGAGCCGGACTTAACCCGGACGAGTAAGTCAGGGAGGTTTTTGGGGCATAAGGCAGCGAGAGAAGTCATAGTAACCGGGTTTCTAGAAACATCATTCTGGCATACTATGTTGGTCAAAGGAGAGATGCTTGGTCTAATAGTTACAATTTTGTCCACGAAAAAATTGTTTAAGACATCACACATCTCTTGCGTGGGAGCATGGTTTGGAAGTATCCTCTCGTCACTACTAATCTCACCAACAATTTTAAATATTTCCTTGGTTCTGTTGTTCGCATTAAGTATTCTAGCTGAGAAATATGTTGCTTTAGCCGTCAAAATTGCTTTTTTATATTCTGTACGAGCCGCATAAACTTAAGTCTGTCTGGAGTAGGATATCAGTGCCTCCATTTCCTTTCTAATTGTCTGAGCGATAATTTTTGTGACTTCAATTCAGCAGTGTACCATTTGTGAGCATCTTGGTGTCTAGTACGAGAAAAAGGAATCAGGGGGGCGTGCTCATCACTGGCCGATTTCAGCCATTCCGCGATGGCAATTTCCATGGCGTCAACATTTGAGTTAAAAGTGGGAAGAGAGCCGGTAAGAGTGTGAATGAACTCTTGAGTTTCAAGAGTTCTCCACTTTCTTTTTAAACCTCCCTCAACCTTTGGTTGTTTCTGCCTGTTGCTGAGACTGAGCGTACAATCAATCAGGTGATGATCTGATCATATACAAGGAGATATCAAGGGTACCGATATTGACAGGTTGTGGGACCAAATATGGTCCAGTGTTTGTCCTTTAATATGAGTAGGGGATGATACAATCTGGGTTAAGTTCAAGTTGGAGAGTAATTCAAACAGTTCTACTGCTTGTGGTCCACCAAGTGCGTTGTTAGCCCTGTAATTCAAATCTCCTATGAGTAAGACCCTGGAATGATTTGTCAAAAGGTTGGCCATTTGTTCGCTGAGTAATAGCGGGAAGGATGGCATGGACTGAGGGGGGCGGTAAATCAGCACTAGTGCGATAGTTCTCGCAGTGGAATCTAGGGATCGCAGCTGTAGCCCAGATACCACTATTAGATAGCATAAGGCTATCTATAGCGCAGAAATCCAGTTGGAGAAATGCGTCTCATGATTAATAAAAGACTTGAAAACACTTAAAAATGTGGCCCCAGCACTCGGCTGAAGCCAGAACTGTTATAAAAGATTTGCGAGTCTTTATCGGCACATACGCAATTGGCATGCTACATTCTGATCAGGGTCCTGCGTTTAGCTCTCGAGCTTACAAAGAGGCCATGAACAGCATGGGCATCGCATTGCGGTACTCTTCTCCCTTCCATCCTGAGGGAAATGCGGTTGTGGAAAGAAAAAAACGGGACATAAAGCAATCTATAACGGCGAGGGTATTAGGTTCGGGTGATGGGTGGGTCAAACATTTAACAAGTGTCCAACGTAGTCTTAATAATCTGCCAAGAAACTCTCTAAAAGGTCTCACTCCATACAAACTATTGTTCGGAACTAGAATGCTTATTCAGGATCTTGATAGTCACACTTCAGTGGTAGAAGATAAATCCTTTGATATCAAAGATCGTTTGGCTGTTTTACAGGATTTAAATGAAACAAGAAAAAACCTGAGTAACATAAAGTAGAAACTACAGCCGACAGCCACTGAAGAAAAACCACCTGTCCCAGCAAGACCTGTCTGGATTCCAAAGATTGGGGATCTGGTCAGAGAGAAGATCGCGGTAAAGAAGGAATTTGGGCCTTCTTAGAGAAAAGCAGTACCTGTCTTAGCTATCAGCGGAACAAGATCAGTTGTTCTACTGCCCCTTGCTGGTAAAAGGGAGAACAGGGTTGTATCCATCGACCTGGGAAAACCACAATCATGTGGCCAATAATAAGTAGTAGGCCAAGTGGACTCCCAAGAAATAGCAGAATACCGAAATTTGCTACAATCCAAGAGGCTCATACTGAGAGACTAATCGCATTTGATAAACCTGCAGTGAATAAAAAAGGACTATGCAATAATGCCATGGAACTAGTGCCTCTTGAAACCCAAATAGTAACAGTTCGTCAAGAAACACCAGTCTACAATGATGTAGCTTTAGACTATGCTAATGAAACAAAGAAAAATGCAAAAAACAAATGAAAATCCAGAATAAATTCCAACAATTGACAGAACTGCATCTGGTTATTTCATCAATTTCAACGACTTCTTTGAAGATCCAAGCGAGAATGAAGAAACCCCTCCAACAAAAACTCTCAAAGACAAGTTAATTGAACTTTCTCACCAACTAAAAGAAACATATCTGATCATACCATGGATTGCATTTTGGATTGTGTTAGGTGTACTTACTCTCCTGCTTTGGCTCATTATGATCCTCAGTTTGGGAAAATTCATTGATGGAAAATATAGTACAATGGACACAGCAAGCCAGAACATCAACTTGGTCCTAAAGCCTGACACATCCTCCCACATCGAGAAAAGAGAACTGTCATCTGTGAACATCTCAGCCAAACTAATACCTGGTGCGGTAGCATGGGACAGAACTGATTATGACATTTTTGGCCCGGTTGAGCTCTTGAAGTATCCACATCAGTTCAAGGTTTCATTAAGTGACTTTGTGACACCAAGTACATTCTCAGATGATTGGAACTTTGAAAATATTAATAAAATGATGTCAGATTTAGTAATGTCAGCTAAATTTACAGAACATGATTACTTACAGGGTTCATCAAATTATGAAGAGCTATACTGCTACAACCATTATGGTGATCACTATTTGCATAAAAGTGCTCAGCCTAGAAATGTTTTATCTTATAACCAGCGGGAACACTGTCCAACTCCACCAAAAAGCAGTTCGAAAACATTTTATGAGAAATTCCAGTACTTCTCAGGGTTTAATAACAGTGATCCAGAAACGTTTTACTTTAAAATGTTAAGTAGGACAGGAATGAAAACAATGTTGACAAATACTAAACTGATTTATTCTGAAAAATGTTATGATAAAATGTCTACATTTGGTTTCGAATTTTGGAAAAACAACATTGAAACGATCTGGGGTTCCAAAGATTGGCAAGTACAAGACCTAGAAGCATTATTTAGGCATGCATGATACCAGAACAAATGATATTCTTGGATGATACAATTCAACAAACAACTTGTCTTGGTCTAGCTAAGATAAAAGATTTAAATACATCGTCTATTCCAAAACCCATGACTGATAGTGCCAGCACTGCAGATGTGGAGATAGACGTATCCCATATTTTACACCAAAACAGAGCACATCCTGATTGGAAAAAGTGGTTGATCTGGCCAACAGACACAAATAACTGTCAAGATAGATTCCTGAACAAAACACAGGGGTTAAAAATGATCAGACCAGACCCTAGATACTCCCAGAGACAACATCCAGGGATAGTTACAACATACAGTGTAGGGAAACTTTGCCTTGAGTGGCTAGAGAAATCCACACTGGCTGAAATTAAGCAACACTTGACTTTACTTAAAGACGGTGCTGACTTGCGCGATTTCATAATGGGACCACGCAAACAGCGTCAAAAACGTTTCATAGCGGCCGGTATATACGCTGCGTACAACGAGGCATGGAAAGTAATGCAAATTGAAACAGAGGAAAAAATACGAGAAATTGATCGTATAAATTTGGAAAAATCACTTTCTGTTGTGGACAATGAGTTAAAGACTCTGTCCTCCAGAATATATTCACTGGACAGCATTGTATCATCTGCTTTTGATATAATAGAGCAGGACTTACTAATGTTACAACATGGTCAGTCTCAATTACGTTCTATTGTACAGCTTGGTTGGACGTTGCAAAATCTGTGTTCAGGCTACGTACCATGGCGTTTAATCAACACAACGTCATTATTCGGTATCTTTAACCTTACTGATAAACAAATCAGTTTGGCACAAAAAGAAGCAGACTATACGATTCTGAGCATTGAAAAACTCGAGAGATTACCATTGACAGTGTCAGAGAGACCTGTCATTGAATGGATAATACATGGAACGATTACAATTCTGATAACAACTTTCCAGTTCAAATACTGTCAAGAGTATATACCTGCAGGCCAGTAAAAGGTTGGGTAAAGAATACATCAAATCAACCTTGCATTTACCCTATACACACAGATGTTATAGTGAAGGCAACAAGGAGGTATTTCTTAGTGGTAAAAATTGTAAAAAATCACTAAGCGGTACACTTCTGTGTCAAGGTATTAATTTGCATGGAGCCTGCGAAGGGTCTTCAAATAACTTTTCATTTTACCTGCATGGCATGCCTGCAAAACGGATAGAGCCATTTTTAGACCACTTTCTAACGGCAGTTACGTTTTAATAAGTGACCACAGCTGTTGTGGCATGCTGCCAGGAAAAGCCTATCTGACAACTGTAACTTCCAGGGCCATTTGCTGTATGCAAGTATTGTACCCACACAGCAATCCAGATATGGGGGCTGCGTTATGGCCTCGGTTGAATATTTCTTCTATTCGAATTGATACTTTAAGCAGAATGAAGTCTATTCTTTTACAGACAACTGTGCCTTTAACATCATCAAAAGAAATGTATGATCTGCAAGTAGCAAGGACATCGGCAGAGATACATTCCCTTTTATCGACAAATTGCCCCGTGCATTTTGTAGAAATACTAAGCCAAATCTTAAACATATCTGATACCAGTGGCATCGCACATGTATTTAAGACAATTTTTTCGGGACTGTTAGCACCCTTTGAAACAGTTCTGGGCATCTTCCCAAATTTTGTCCATTCTGTTTTTGGCCGCCTACCCTTAATCTTGGGACTTGTGGCAGGAATTTTATTTTTGCTCCTTCTGCACCGATATGGCAAGCCAATCCACAGACAAGACTCTGGCAACGATGGAAGAAACGATCCTAGCAATACGATACCGAGACCGTAGCACTAAGGTCCTCGGTCCTAAGAGATCTGAGTACAAACTGGTTTCTTTTATTCAGACCGATCTGGCAAGATTGCATCATACCTGTGCTTCGATGTCTGCTATGCGGAGAAGAATGCGTGTTGGACGTCTGTCTTACACTACAATCAGCAGTACCAATGGATATCAATACTTTGCTAGGTCCTGTAACGACTCATGCATCATGTTGTCCCTAGCGGCTACCGATTCTGATGACGGCATTCGTTGAGACTTCAACACTACGAATAGGTGGTGGTGATGTACGAGAGGAAAGCTGCACCGAACAGGTACAGCCTTCTGTGAGCATTGCTGATCCAACCATCGATGATAGCAATCACGCAGAGAACTGCGCAGTTGCAGTATTTTCGAACGTAGCCGAACTTTCACCTGATGTGATAGACCAATTTTTTGCGGGTCTGTCTGAAATAATGTTCTCTCCAGTCAACGAGAATAACTCTTAATAAAAACAATGAGCACACAGCGTTCCCTGAACTCTGAATTCGGCCTTCAGTTTTTGATAAACAAAGCTACAGAAAATATTTGGAACTATTTTTCCCCTGAAAGCGAAATTATTTTTGCTCACTTTCCAAAATATTTACCTTTTTTTTGGCACATGGTACTCTGCTTAAAGAAGAACTATTCTTAGAGAACAGAGCTTCTATTTTAGGATACTAGAGACAATATTTTACCTCAGCCTCTATCAGATATACAGAATTTTGTATAAATATGTGATGAAATGGTCTCAATCTTCTTTTCTGTATTAAGATCCATTTCATGTGTAAATTTCGCAATTCATTCAGCTGATATATATATGCATTTATCTGAATGATGACACTGCTTGAAAAGCGTACAGTACCAACACTCATTTTCGTGTATTTACCTTATACCATTTCAAATGCGAAATATGTATTTTGGGGTGGATCGGAAAACACACATGCATCATTGAATGTTTACTATTGCTTAGTTTTTTAGTAATGATGTGCATCAATCCGTGGAGTGGGTGTCGTGTTTATATCTAGGACCCTAATTCAATATTCCCGATTTATGCTCTTGTGAGGTTATAATCAGTAATATCCTGATAAAGGCATAAGAATCAGATCCATATTCAGTAATAGCCCATGCAGTCCATGCACGGCTAAAACTCATCGACTCCTAGAAAGCACAACGCGTTCTTTAAATAAACCAAGCCTCCAGCAGCCCAGGAAATCCCCCCTGCTTTTGTTTTGATTTGAACAAGAACTCCTGCATTCCAGAAAGAACTGTTAGTTCTTAGTGACGTCTTATGTCCAACCTTACGTCAAACCCGGCACCATCCAGGTATAAAATACCAACAGTTGCCTTAAGCAAACACACGGTGGTTTGGAGCAGAGCAGCCATCTACTTGCCTGAGAGCCCAGCTGATGCGAGAAGCCCACGAAAGCCGCCCCTCCCGTTTGACGCACTCAGAGAGATGCTGTCTTTTTCTCCAGCCGAGGAAATCCAGCTCCGGTGTTTCCAGCCTACCCTTGCGGTTTGCTGGAATATCGAGTCCTGAGAAAAGAGATACCAGACCTCCCAAATTCTATTACCAAGGTATGGAGCTGACTAAACCCTTAAGAGAATTCTTGATGCAGATTCTTGGCAAAAATATCATAACCAACTTAACTTAAATTGCTACTTACTCATCCCCCCCCACGTATTAGGCTTAGGTCAGGTACACCGGGGTAGGCTTAGTTAGAAGCACCAGTTGAGTACGTTAGTCAATGTATTTGTGTATGTATATATTTTATCCATTTTAAAGTATCATATGGCTAAGCTACCATATCAATGCTTTTACAGTATTATTTCATAATACTACTTTTACTGTACGCACTTTACTTTACTTTAAGTATTACAATTGTGGCAATTCATTTCTCTTGCACGAGGAAGAAGACTGCTCAATAAATAACACCTTTTATTGAAAACGCCCGTTCTCTATTTCTCTGCATTCTGGTGAAACTAAGTATGCACTGCTGACTGAGTGAAATAGCTGTCTATTGTTTTCATACGACTCTAGAGATACAATCTTATTCTGAGGGAGCAAAGTTGTCATGTTTATGCGGTTGTCGGAAACTGAATCCCTTCTTGTCTGAGCCAGGGAAGTTCATCCCTCCCTATTTATTCGAGAAAGTTTCCAGTGACCTCTGAGCTAGCTGGCGCAAACCTAATTAAGTTTAACATAGTCAGTAGAGACCTAGATGACCTCAGTCCTAGGTCTAAACTGCTGTTTATGTTATTCCAATGCACAGAGCCTATTGGGAAAATAGGAACTACACTACAGGACCTTGCTTGTCCTGACACTACATCTTTTTTGTTTACTTCATTGCTTGCCGCTGCCAAGGCTTGTTGGTGCCCTTGCCGGACACTGACCTTTTCGTGCTCGACATCTGACATGGGAAAGCTTGTATGCAGCTCCTGGTCATCCACAGCATCACCTGGTCCATACAGCTATAACCTAAAGGGCATCATCAACCTCTCCTGCATTCCTTACATCGGTGGGCATTCATCTTCCATGCCTCCTGGTCACTCCTGGGTGGCATAGACCCTGTCCCCTCTGCTTGCAGCTACCTATCAACTTGATTCCAGCTTTGGTTCCACTGGACTCCTTCGTCTTCTTCTCCAGGGACATCTTTCCTGAAGTCCTCTGTTGTGGTCTACGGCGGTTTCCGACGTCACTTGACACCTATGTACCAGTCTTCCCTGGTGTAGGTATCCTGGTTCCTGGGTATCCATGGGTGGGGTGACTCTCCAATCTTCCATCTGCCATTGGGTGTCTTCGGGGTCCACTGGGAAGGGTTCTTCTTCTCTAAAAGTGCAACTGCGACTTACCCATTGACTAACATTGAGCACGCAGTCTGGTTCTCACTCAGCACAAGATTCTAGATACTCTACTTGGGTGTTTCCTTGGGTCCCTGGCTCTTCAAGGTCTTCTGGGTCTATTCTTGACTTGAGCGGTGGTTCGCATTCCACTAATTTAGTATATGGTTTGGTTTCCCCCTGGAGATCACTGTGTATTTGTGCTACGTACGTGCTCTATTTACTGAATATTGTGTGTTTTATATTAGTAACTCCGGGTAGGAGATAATACATTGTGCTAGTGAGTGACTGTAATGAAATACCTGTTTTTATAACTACACTGTGTGATTCTTCTTCACATAATCTATTCCATAAGATCACTTACTGGTAAAACAAACTGCTTTACACTCCTTCTGGACTAAGCCTGAAGGCTACTCCCCACAGCTACCGCTTAGAGAGCTTTCTAAGGTTTTCTAAGACTACTAAAATCAATATAACGGCTGTCTGGATTGTTCCTTGAGCAGAATGCTATTCTTGCCACAACTCAGCATGGTTTTCGGCCTCAACATAGTACCGAGTTTGCTCTACTGGCTGTGTCAGAAACCATCCGGGGTAGTCTGGATGTTGGGGGACTCTGCGGCACTGGTCCTTTTGGACCTAAGTGCCGCCTTCGACACTGTTTCCCATGAAATTCTCCTGAAACGCCTCAAGGAAGTGGGGGTGAGAGATGTGGCTTTGGCCTGGTTCCTGTCCTTTCTTGAAGACAGGTCCTTTCAGGTCTTTGTTTCTCCATACCACTCTCAGGAGGCTGCTCTGCAGCAGGGAGTCCCTCAGGGCTCTGTTTTGAGCCCTCTCTTGTTCAACTTGTATGTCAGACCCTTGGCGGAGGTGGCTAAGAGCAGGGGGCTGTCCTTGGTGTCTTACGCCGACAATAACTAACTGGTGTTTGCTTTCTCGAAGAAGTGCAATAACAACGTGGGCAAGTTTAAGGATGACCTCTTGGCTTTCTCAGACTGGATGGCGGCTAACTGTTTACAGTTGAACGCCAGCAAGTCTGAGATTCTCCTCTTTGGAAAGGACCGAGAGGTTTGGTTGGAGCAGTGCTGGCCGGGCCACCTCAAGCCCCCCTCGCCCTAAAAGAGCAGTGAAAAATCTGGGCGTGTGGTTCGACAGTGACCTGACTTTTGATAAGCAGACGAAAGCCATCGCTGGGACCTGCTTTGGACTAGTGCGTGGCCTCAGATCATTGCTCAGTTTCTTTCCCCCTAAAGTACGTCAGACTATCATCCAGGCCTCCATCATGTCCAGACTGGACTACGCCAACTGTCTTTACCTGGGCGCCAACAAGGCGAGTATTAAACGCCTCCAGAGGGTCCAGAACGTGGCGGCTTGGCTTTTGGTTGCATTGCCTAGATCTCATTCGGAGGCACTTGTGCTTCCTGGGCTGCACTGGCTGCCTGTTGACCGGCGTATTGAATTTAAGGCACTTTGTTATTCTCATAAGATCTTGACACTACAGGCCCCACCAGGGCTACTCCACTTGTTGGAGTACTATGTGCCGGGTCGTCTGCTTTGATCTGCTGACCTTGCACTTGCCCATGATGCACGCATCTGGAGAGCGAGGGATGGGGGTCGCTTCTTCGGTTATTTGGCCGCGAACCTCTAGAACTCGCTCCCCCTCATCATGAGAGCTATGCCAAACCATCTGGTATTTCGAAAAGCCTTACAGACCTGGCTTTTTCCATTGCAAGGTGTCTTACTGTTGCTGTTTCACTGTTCGATCCTGGTCTCATGGGGTTTCTGGTTGTGCTTGGACGCCTCGTTGCTGAGGCAGCTACGCGCATTATAAATCCTAAATAAATAAATACATTTATTGGAGGGTGGTACACTTACATAAGTGAGCACCATATACCAAGCCAGCTTCTCACTCCCTTCTAAACTCATTTTGAGATTGGATAACCTGTTGCAGAATCAGAAAATGGGTTTAGTATATTCCAAAAAAACATGTAACAGTCACAACCCCTGTGACTTAGTGAATTGCAGGGTTTGAAACTGCTGAATTGCTTTGTACATCTAGCCCAAAAATTGTCTCAACCTGAAATGGCATGGTGTTTTAGGCGTTCAACATCTCCGAAAAGTGCTTCTATCCAAGCCACCACTGGTGACTGATCCACTTAAATATGTGAAATGAGCAGGGTTGCCACAGCCTGACTGCTGGCTGGCATTCTTTGCCTGTAAAGGTATTCACACCATCACTAAAACAGTTTCCCTAGTTTGCTATGTCCAAAAAATGTGTTGATTTTTTTTTAATGAAAGGCTATCGAATAGAAGGCTAATGAACACATTTTCTTACTTTCACTCTCTTGTGAGGAAATCCTTCTGTTTCTCAGTCAATCATGCAAAGAAGGTGGGCCAAAAAGTTGGAGGAGCATTTACTTACTATTGCCACTGGGATTGTGGAAAAAGATTGTTATAATATTGTTGATGGTTTAATTGCAATCAGCCCTCAAAATTAGCCCTTCTACAGCATGCACACAAACCCGCAAAACCTGAAAAATGAAAATCTGATAACAGCCTCAAGAAATCATTTAATATTTCACAATTTCCAATAGTACCGCAAATGCATTGATGTTTTACAGCCCTAGAATTGTGTAAATTCATCTTAGAAACAGATTGTGTGTTTTGAGAACTTTCTTAATTCTGAACAATAGAGCATCAGCAGGAATAATGCCCTCCATACTTTCTATGCTTTAAGAAGTAATGTGAAGCAAGAAACCAAAAATCCCTTACTCAGCACCAATCCAATCCAATCGCTACCAACACTGTAAACTTTTTCCCCAACAAATTATTAAAGATATACACTCAAACCAAAACTTCAAAATCAACAGAAAATTTCTGAAACATTAAGAAATAGTTATCAATAAAAAAAGCTTGACAATCAAGACATAGCCAATATAGCTTCGATAAACCCCTCTTCGCTTGTAGTTGATCACAACTCTACACACTTACTAAAACATGATGCCCAAGACTTTGTCTCCTTAATCTTCAAGAGTAAACCTTTCCCTAGAAGAGTAAATGTTCCCATCAGGCCAGATTTTAAAACTTCAGGCGGTTGTATGGCATTACAACACTGGCTTTTACCCCCCCATGCCATTACAACGCGGGGATTACAACGAAAGTTGTTACAACGACTTTCGCTGGAGGGTGCTGGATAGTGGAATAGTTTAATTTTCTATTCGTACTCCAGCCCACGTTGACAGTAGGGAAGGTGTTGGATAGAAAATTAAACTATTCCCTATCCAACAGCGCCCTCCAGCGAAAGTTGTTGTAACGACTTTCGTTGTAATCCCTGCGTTGTAATGGTATTGCGGGGTAATCCCAGCGTTGTCATGGCTGTTCCCCCTTCAGGCTAGTCTCCAAACGTTGTGTGACAAAATGATTGAAAAAGCAGCCTCTATGCAACTGCTGTTACACATTTGTAACAATGGCCACTTGAACTCCTGTCAATCAGGATTCCAGTCCAGTAACTACTTTATTTTGGTCAATGACCATAAAAGCAGCATAAGATAAAAGTCATATTAAATTGATAAACAAACAATTCAGTAAAGAGGATTCCATACTACACAGTGTGCCTGTTGAGCTGGGGAAAAGGTAGGAATTTCATAAATCCGCATCTGGAATATTTTCATTGGATTGAAATGAATGAAAATCAACAGAACTTGTCAGTGAAGTTCATATAAAAACCTCCTCGGCAGCCAACCCGTCATACAGTCAGACAATGTATAGTAGTTATATTTACTTACTATAGGCTATCCTACTGTAGAATGCATACTTAGTACTACAATGGGAATAAATATGTTAGGTGAATATTAGGAGTGAGCAGAACTCCGGTAATTTCACTTTGCAGAATTCTATGGAGTTACATGAAAACCCATGAACGGCTGGTATTAAGCATGTTACACTGCTTGTGCTGATTTTTAGCACCGGGAGATCGGCCCACACTGAAAAATCAACACGAACTGCACCACGCGGTGCATCAGAAGGAACTGCTTCTAGAGTGGATTTTGCTGCAGCTCTAGTAGAGGTTCGACTTGAGCAGCAACTTTCTGACCACGAATGGTCACGACTGGCCGCGGCTGCCCGCATTGAGGAATTCTCACTGGGTGCCCTCCTAGCTACTGAAAATCACACTAGGGTACACCAAATCTCACTTGCAACATACAGTTGATGAGCCACGTGTGAAAAGATACTCCACCACGTGGCGGTTGGTGTAATTTGTCCGGGACTCTTTGTTATTTGGGCAATGCAGCGTGATCAAAACTCCGCCAACTCGGCTGGTGTAGTGGAATTTGTTGTCCACCCCTAGTGAATATTATCAAACCCCAATTATTGTATGTACTACCTAACAAAATAATAGCTACATTATTTACAGCAACATACAGCTTAATGTTGCAACAAATGGGACTGTATTCTGCACAAGTCAGTAGCTGTCCTGTTAGCAGAGTTAAAGTCTTCCAGAACAAAAGGTTCAGCTCTGTGTTTCTGAAATCAGCTCTCTGACCTTGCTGACAATGGCACAGTTTTTATAACTTTCTCATGAAGAAACCTAACATTATAAGAATTAGTAACATGTCAATGACTGAACCAAATGTACATACAATATCTAGAGTAATAAACATTGGCAGAGTCAGTAGGTTTTGTCCATGTAATGAAAATGTTAATGTATAGGCTTGGCCAATGCTTGCTTGTAAGCATTGTTTTAAAAAGTTAAAGAAACAATATTGAAAATTCTGCAGGATAGGCAAGTAGCATTCTTGAGTGTGAGAGCTGGAAAGCCCAGGCATAATATTGCAGATCGGGCAGCGCCAGTCCCCCTTTCTCTCTCTTCCGTGTAAGCTTCTTCCATGCTTACCTAATCAATCTGTACTTCCAGATAAAGGAGTTTACCTCTTGTTGGAATTTTTCTATCAGATGTTTGTCAAAAAACAGCTGGATTGTATTAAAAAGAAATGTGAGCTTAGGCAGGATTGATATTTTGACCAAATTGACCCTCCCCAAGATGGATAATGGGAGGTGAGCCCACGATTTCATCTGTTTCTTACACTCTTTAAAAACTCAATCTAGATTAAGTTCTGCAATTTTCCCTACAACCTGTATGATTCTGACCCCCAAATACCGCATAATGGAACCAACTTGGAGTCGTGTGTCTCTTATGTTCCATGCCATTATTTCGGTTTTGCTGGCATTGATTTCACATCCCGAAACTTGTCCGAATTCCTCCGCCTGTTTGATAACTATTGGGAAAGCTGTGTCCAGATCTGCTGTCAGTATCAGGATGACATCCACATACAGATTGCCACTCTCATCTTGATAATCCCATTTATCTGTTCCACTAGGCCAGACGGCTCCGGCCTACAACTACAATGCCGTCTCTGATCCATTTGTAAGACAACACACAACAGCTACATGATCTCACTATGAAAGTTAGTTCCTCTGTCCGATTCAAATGAGATCGGAAATCTGAACCGTGAGATTACTTCTCTAACCAACAATTTTGCTACTGTGAGACTGTCACACCTCTTGGTCAGATATGCCTCAACCCATCGTGAAAAAATACACACCATCACCAAAACATATCTTAGTCCATTGCACCTGGGCATCTCTATGAAGTCTAACTGCATTCAATTGAAAGGACCTCCTGACCTCCCTATTTGACTCAAGGCAACCACTGTTTTCTTCCCTGCATTCATCTGCTGACACATAACACATCTATGACACACGGCCTCAGCATACACATGGACCCGTGGATTGAAGCATGTCTGACGAAACACCCTCAACTTGGCGTCTCTTCCAAGGTTAACTGCTCCATGTATTTGCCTTGCCATAGGGCTCAATAGACAGTTAGGTAACACTGTCCTTTCATCTCTTGACACCCAGATGCCATTGCCTCTCCTCTCACAACCTGCTCTAACCCATGCTGTTTCTTCCTCTTCAGGGACCTCTTCTTGCAGTCTTTTAATCTCATTCCAGGTATTGGCCATAGCGAACATCATGTTGAGCTCAGTCTCTTCTGTGCTCTCCCCCATTTATTCTTCATTAAAAATAGAAGCATGTATAGCACAAAATGGAGGCACTTCGTCGGCATAACGATTTTCTTTGGTGACAAAATCCTCCCCCTTCCCGTGTGCTGCACATTTTACCACCGCTATTTCCTTTGGTTTCTGTAATGCTTCTAACAGTAGTCTCACATATTCCCCATTTCTGATAGGAGATCCTGATGATGTTAGAAACCCCCTTTGTGACCATAACTGCCTGAAGTCATGAACTACTCCAAACCCATACTGACTGTCTGTGAAGATAGTCACTCGACTCGATCAGAGATGAAATATGCATGTATTAGGGCAATAATTTCTGCCACTTGTGCAGAGTATACTCCTTGTAAACAAGCGGCTTTCACAACTCCTGAAATAGTACAAACAGCAAAAGCTGCTCTTAAACAACCTCCTTTGTCTCTTAAACATGAACCATCAACAAAGAGGACTAAATCAGATTCAGGCAAAGGTTCATCGACAATGTCAGGTCGGGCTTGGTTGATAGCTCAGTCACATCTAGGCAGTCATGCTTCTCACAATCTTCACCTTCAACAGGTGGATATGGCATCAGTGTGGCAGGGTTTAACATAGAACATCTTTTCAAAATCACATTTTCAGATGCTAGTATAACCTGCTCATACTTGGTGAGCCTATTGTTAGTTAGGAACTGTGTCTTGGTTCTCGTCATCAGTTCCACTGAGTGCGGTACATATACTGTAAGGGCGTTACCCATCACAATGCTTTCACATCTCTCAATGCTGACTCCGGTTGCAAAAACAGATCGGAGACATCCGGGCAACGCAGAAGCCACTGGATCTAAGGTGGCTGAAAAATAAGCAACTGGTTTACGGGCACCCCCATGTGTCTGATTTAATACTGCCAATGCACACCCATCCCTTTCATGACAGAAAAGCAAAAACACTTTATTATAATCAGGCATTCCAAGAGCTGAAGCACTGCATAAGCTTTCCCTTAGCTCCAGGAAGGCCCTTAAGCAATCGTCATCCCTTGGTACTGGATCACTAATGTCCTTCCGTGTTAACCATAACAAAGGCTTTGCCTGCAGAGAAAAGTTTGGGATCCATTGTCGACAATAGCTGACCATTCCCAAAAACATTCAGACTTACTTCTGTGTCTTTGGGGTACCCATTTGAAAAAACGCTTCTATTTGATCTGGTGTCACCTTTCTCTTTCCCTTTTCAATTTGATGCCCCAAATACTGAACTTAATACAAACAGTACTAAAGTTTGCCAGGTGACACCTTATGTCCATTCTCTGCCAGATGATTCAACAAAGCCACAGTATCTATCCTGCAAGTATTTTCAGTCGCCGAGGTGACCAGAAGGTCGTCTATGTATGGCACGAGAACCGAATTCTGTAGCATTGTCAGACCTTCAAGATTCTTTTTCAAAATTACAAATAGACTGACTTTCTGTATACCCTTACGGGATATGACTCCATGTTAACACATGGTTCTCCAGCCGGAATGCAAATAAAAATTAGCTCTCCTCATGGAGGGGTATTGAGAAAAATGCTTGACCTTGGTCAATGACCGTAAACCATGCAGCTTCATAAGGTATTTGAAATAAAATCACAGCTGGATTTGGTACCACAGGACAACATGGAATCACAATCTCAGTAACCTGTTGCAAGTCCTGCACTATTCTATACTTGCCACTAGGTTTCTGCAGATCCATTATAGGTGAATTACAGGGGCTCCCTCTAATCTCCTTCAGTATGCCTTGCACAATCATGGATTCGATCACTGGTTTTATTCCAGCCACTGTCTCAGGTGTTAACTTGTACTGTGGCGTCCTTGGAAAGTCTGCATGGAGAAGTGTGGCTCAGGGGTGGAGAAGTGTGGCTCAGGGGTTAGAGGCGGCAGACCTGGAGCTTGAGTTCGGCCCGGGACCAGAGTTCAATTCCCCGCCTCGGCGGTTCTTGGGCTCAAAAATTCCACGGACTCGTTAATTCTCGCTCCGGTGCCTTCTCGACTCACGGGTTCACACTCTGCGACTCTGGGCAATAGCTTGCTTAATCTCCACAACGGACCCTCGCGGTGGGATGCCTGGCTTTCACCTTGTGGATACCCTGCCAGGGTTATCTCACAGGGGAATACCAGGACGGGTTCCCTAAGCAAGCGCTGAGATGCCCCAGGGTAAGTCGTGCGCTATATAAGTTTCATTCATTTCATTTCATTTGGCTTAACCTGTATCTTGACAGGTTCGACTCCTCAAACCAAACCTATCTCTTCTCCTGTAAAATCCCACACCACAGGGTTCACAGAGTCTCTGAAATCCATTGGTAGCTTGTCTTTGATCAGTACAATGAACATTTCTGCACAAAAATTCTGACTTGCCATTTTAAAGCCAGAATCGTCATTACAGTTCTGTAGTTCCACTCCTTTCGGAATACAATATATGGTACAATTTAACTTGCACAAGAGATCACGTCCTAATTAACAAACCAGACTCAAAGTGGTGTCTATCCTGAAAGATTCCTATTCTCACAGGTAACTCATTGGTTAAGGGATTAGTAATCATCTGATTTGTCACTCCTACCACTTGGATCGATTGCCCAGAAAGTGACAAATTTGGGACTACCGCTGACCTCACAGTAGATCGAGCTGCACCAGTGTCAATTAAAAACGTGATCGGGTGACCATTGACATCACCCTCCACAAAGGGTCCCCTCTGATCTTCTTCTAATACTGCTCCCAAAGTGCAGTCCTCCTCCCCCTTCTCACACCTTCCTTGTGATATGTTTTGATCATAGTTGTCGGTCAATTCAATGAAAGGCATTTGCTGGTACACATAGTTTCCTACAGCAATCCTAGGGGAGTGAGGCACTTGTACCCGAACCTGAGTTTCCAAGCCTCCCCATACACGGACTTAGGTCTAGTCACCATGTTCATTCCATCAGAGACCTGTACAGTTTCCTCATTTTACATTTGATTGGCAGGATTTGATTGACACTCGCGCTTCCAATACCCGATTTTGTGACAGTAATGACAAGCAGTGTTTCTCCTCAGGTTAATCAACGGGCTATCAACGAACCTGGCACGCAGACATTGGAGGGGATACCGCTTTACTTAGCTGCATAAATATGAAGGGGGATCTAAAAGTCGACCAGCAGAGTGTCAATAAACTTATTGAAGTGCAAACGTGTGGAGTAGTGCAGACTATAAGATAATCAAAAGTGATTTTAAGTCGAACAACTGAGCGGCAAGAAATACTCACCAATTTTTAACCTATATTTTCGCACGCAATTTGAGCAGAGCGTTGATATAAGGCCTGTAGCGCTTTTTGATTAAACAAGTGTGCGACACCCGCATATGGCTGAAGATTTGTTGCCTGAAATAATTGACAATTGGCAGTGGTACGCCTTGAATTAACGCTAAAACGAGGGGAGAAGAAATACAGCAATGCATTACAAACAGGGACAATAATATTGTGCCTTGATAAAGATGGGACAATATATATGAAACCATCCAAACGAGTCAATGTCATTAGGAGCATGATCAAAGGACTGACACAAACAGGGTTAAATACTGATGGAAGCAATATATTAACTGAAGTGCTCTTGAGTCCAATCTGATGTGCATTTGTATTTGTCTTACATTATGTGTTTGTCTCTATTATGCTGGTCATAATTGTAACTTGTTGGTCATTAATTTCCCGGTGATTTATATGTATTGTATTTTTTTTTATGAAGGAATAATCTTTTTTATTGTGTTATAATTGTGAAGCCTTATGCAGTTTTATCTTTTGTACAATGGAATGTGAAGGAAAAATTATTTTTTTAATAATAAACTGTCACTCTAACGCTTTGGATATAGCATTCAATATATTAATGTATTGTTAATTTTTGAATTACTGGGTCAAGGGAATTTTGTGTTTGTTGGTTATAAGTACCTTATTTCCCTTGATAGCTTTAAGGGGTCCCTCCCTATTTTTTCATCGTCTCCTCAGGTTAACCCATTTGGTTCCTGTCCCTGCATCCATTCATCATCCTCTCCCCTGTCCTGAGTAGCTTGTCATGTTTTGTCCCATTCCTCGACCACTCCCTTGTCGTCAACCCATTATATCTTTATTCCCCTGTGCCTGGTCTTGTTTTCAGCATTCCTCAACTGCACCATCATCAACTTATCCTTCATTTTCTTATGCATGGACTCTACCTGATCACTACAGTACTTAGCATAACTCAGAATTTCGTCCACCTACTTATTCTGCCAACATATCAGGTGTTGCTGAATCATCAGACCTATCTCAGCTCTCAATCCTAACATAAATTTCGAGACAAACTGTCCCATATGTTTTTGTTTGAGGGCATCAAGGCCACTAAGCTTTCTGAAAGCCAATAAGAGTCTTTTGTAATAATCGTGCACTGATTCTTTTGGCTCCTGGGTGGTACAATCTATCTTGAGCCAATCAATAGTTCTAGAGACTACTTTGTACTGCAGCCATGTAATTGCCTGTTCATATTTCTTAATTACTTCTGGTGATGGGCCATGAGTTACGGGATCCCTAGTTGGTTCCGAAGTGGGCCACTTGGTTCCAATCTTACACGCCGCCCACAAATTCCCTGGGACCACTATGTCAAACAGGGTATTCAAATCTATCCACAGAACCTTGGAGATTTTCACAAACTGATCCATTTTTTTGTACCATTCCTCAGGCTTCTCTCTCAGCCGGAGGAAATCATTTGTGAAGGATGCCAAAGCACTCCTACTCCAAGGCACATGTACATACCCTCTATTCTGTACTTTTCGTAACAGGAAATCTCCTACTCTCTCTGTCCCCCTCCTGGAGGCGGGGTATCTCCGATTCCTCTACTCACTGTATTTTTCTTAGACCACTTCTCTTCCCATCTATCTAGTCCTTTCCATGCCCTCATTCCTATGACTAATTCTCGAATATGTGCTTTCAATTCTACTACTTTCTTCTGCTCATATTCCTGGTCTGTGTAATTCAACCTGTTATTTCCCTGCAACATTTTTGTTTTTGTCAAATATACATCATACTTCCGCGTCAACGGAACCAATGCCTCATGAGCTCTTTTCCCCTTTCTAGTGACATCTTTGGCCACAAATAGCAACTCATCTGGTTCATATAGATCCATTCTTTCCAATGGCAAATTTCCATATATCACCTCACCAACCTCAACCTTCAATTTCAGTACATCCAACAATCTTGCCTTCAAAGCAACTTCAATTCTTCCTTGATTTGTCACATTGCATGATGCCTCTCTATCACAGCCTCAACTTCTACAACCTTCTCCCATCCCCTCATCGTGATTGGTTGGCCGACCTTCTCTTTCACGACTCTGACTCTGTACTCAGCTTTCTATCCCAACATTCGAGACACCAGGTCTTATTCTAAATGCCTCTTGTCTCATTCCTCTTCCAGCTGAACTCCTCATACTTTCCCGTACTGGTGGAACCCACTTTCGTATTTATGACCTACAATTTGCCAGTGCTCCTGTTCTTCTCACTTCAGATCCTGTACCTACCCTTGAAGGGTCTGCCATTGCTGCCAACGGTGTACTAGTCTCCACAGGCCCCATCGGCACACTGCTCCCCATAGTAAGACTCCCTCCAGAGGTAGTTTCTTCACTTCTTCCTGTTTGTTGTTGCCTCCCACTATCTCCCATACTCAGATTGTATATCGAGACTATGGGTCAAATAGTAACCAGTACCGTAAGGGCTTCTGGCAACTGTGTCACAATTAGTTCCTCTCATTTCAGTATTTTCAACTTCTGATCCTAACGAAATTCTTCCCACTACTCTTGAACTTACGCTTGTTGGATCCGATCCCACTCCGTCCGGGCTTCCCTCTACCAGTTCTTGCTTTCCCTCTTCAGACTGAGGGTTGTATGGTGGAGAATGCTCTGCCAACAATCTATCTAACAAATTGTCATAAGTATCGCTGTCATGTCTGGTGTTTCCTGCCCTTGTGCTAGCTCCCTGTAGCAACAATGGATACAAGCTCTCTCCCTCTATGGTATCTACCATCCATCTCTTCAACTGTGCATCCCACCTGGCATCCTGATAGGGCTTTTCTCATCCTTCCTTGAGAATTTTCTCTTCGCCTAGCTTGTGCTACCCGCATCCACGTGTCTAATGCCTCAAATTGGGTGGGTCTAACTGGAGGTTTTAATGAAGACATTACACCTCTCAATTGACACAACACAACCAATCGAACTGACCCATATCATAGGAAAGCCAATTCTCCTTCCTTTTCTGTAATCTTATGCCGATTTTGAAGCCACACTATTGTATGCAATCCTACATTCTTTGCCATATAGTGTGCCGGGGTATCCTTTGGCGGAGCTTCTTCCCTAACTCGAGTCATTATCCCTGAATCTCCTCTACATAAATCCTGCAATTCTTTAAAACATTTCATTTTGAACTTAATTCAATACAATACACAATTTTCTTTCCCAAATTTTTTCACTGAGAACCCTCCGATCCCAGTGCGGCATTACACCAACCGGCCTATCACAGCACGGCACACTCTGATTTTACCAATCCCTCTCTGCAGCAGTTCACCCACCTTTACAATTTCAGCTCGTACATTCACTTTCTCATTCACACAACCAAGCAACTGATTATCCAGAAGCTACTAAACCAAGTAACTACCTATCCGGCACTCACACTCCGTCAGTCACTCGAACCCCTGTAGTCCACCCCTGGCCTGAGGTTTTCCACACACAACTTTCTAAAATCATTCACACAAAGTTCCCTGCCCCAAGTGAGCCATCAATAGCACTCCACGACACCCACATTAATGATCAGACAATTACTATTGCAAAACTATCCCAGGATTTTGGACTTTTCTTGAGTGCGTTTATAACAACCTCCTGATCCGCACGTGTTCGGACCAGTAAACCATCGACTATCATTCCAACTCCGCAAGACATCACACAAATCAATTCACTGCAACCTAACACACACACTATTCATACTCACGCTACCGCTGTCTTCGCCGCACCATCAGCTTCCGCCGATCTCCGTCAACACCCGCCGTCCTCTGTTCTCTATCTTGGGTTCTCTTCTGGGCTCTGTAAGTCTAATTCTATTCTAAATGTTCTAAAATCTCCTCTCACTTCTAGAGGCAACCATCTTGTTTGCTACCAATTGATAAAGCCGAATTTCACACACTAATTCCACTTGAGAATTTCCGGAGGATGGTCTTTCATGCCTGATAAAAATGTGGAGGGAAGAATTCACTTTACCAATCATACAATTTCCCCCCCATCCGTATCCAATAACCATGAGCTACGAATTTAGCTTTTGTATATTTATTATCTCTTCTGGGCTCTGTAAGTCTAATTCTATTCTAAATGTTCTAAAATCTCCTCTCACTTCTAAAGGCAACCATCTTGTTTGCTACCAATTGATAAAGCCGAATTTCACACACTAATTCCACTTGAGAATTTCCGGACGATGGTCTTTTATGCCTGCTAAAAATGTGGAGGGAAGAATTCACTTTACCAATTATACAATTTCCCCCCCATCCGTATCCAATAACCATGAGCTACGAATTCAGCGTTTGTATATTTATTATGAAGCCAGAAACAACAAAATATAGACACACTTCATAATCAGAGTATAAAGATACATAAAGACTAATACAGAACCCAATCTACGAATATAGTTCATACGACAAATTAAGCACACAATGATAAATTCCAAAATAAGAACACAGCAGAGTATAGGTGTTGCTACCAAATCTCTTTTCATTTGTATTTCTGAATTTAAAATAATCTGTCCCTACTCTACATCTAAAGTGGCATCCCTTCCTATCTTTCCAGTTGGTGCCGCAAAAGGTGTGAGCAGGTGTTGACTTCCAAAGAAGTGCACTCACGTCAAATGGGTCAAGTAGCCTAAAGCTACAGAGCTCGTTCTATGCTCTCTTTCCTCAGTCAAAAGTAGAAGTCCTACAGATCTGTCCCTGCACCTAAAGTCAAAGTCAAAAATTTTATTTGTATTGGTACTCAACAGAGGACCACAAAAGAAATTATTTACATTTTACATGTATAAAAATGCAACAGTATTAGTACAAGGATAAAAATTGTTTTAAGAATTTGTACAAATTGTAACAAATGAATTCATTCAAAGGTTGACCACACATAACTAAAAGTTCTTTCCCCTTAGTAATTCTGCAGGAGCGGAATATAGGATTGAGGTATCTTGTACGAGCTAGGGTTACTTTGTGATTGGGACACACGAGTAATAAATGTTCTATAGTTTGGTCACCCCCTGCGCACAAAGTACACAGAGGAGATCCTCCTGGAAGCCATCTGGAGGTATATGCTAATAGTGGTAATATGCCCCTGCACCTAATACAAAACGACAAAGTCACACCCTTAACAGGTCACATGGTACATTGTTCCGTGAACACCTTCTTGAGCAACTTTCCACATAGACTAATTAATTTCACAGCTCTGTCCGCTGACCTTGGTTCCCAAGTTTCTCCAAGCATGGAGGGTTCCTCCCTTTTCTCTGTCCTAGCGCCTCAAATACATTCCTTTCCTCCCATGTATCTTCTTAAATCTAAATGAACAATGTCAAATTCCTCTACCTGCAGTAGGGGTGAAAACGAAAAACTTCTACACACATAAATATGAATTAGCTCCTGACCTTAAAAACAAACGAGGAGAAATTAAACCTTGAAGGAACGAAAGTCAGGCCTACAATTCTGGATAACTTAAAACATCCTTTAATATGCACTCATGACACAGGCCTTTATGTGAATCTTATAACAGTGAATACATCTGGTTACTTTTAATCAACATATACGTGCACAATTACATCATTTCTCTAAATACATACGAAATATTAATCAGTTCTGTAAATTACGTCATAATTTTACTTCACAGATTTTCATACGTTGATATATAAACTTCATTTTAATATGCACAAAGTTCAACCACACATTGAATATATATAAGTGCAATACGTTCATGAGCAGCCACTGCTGGCAGTGGGAGTACCTGCAGGGCGGTGATGTGGGGAGGGGGAGGGGCAGGGTGGGGGGTAAAAATGTATGGATAACGGAGTTTTACAGGTAAGTAAACATTTAAATAAATAAATCGAATTTTGTTGCGCGCACTGCATCGCATTTGGAAATGCAGTGCACTCAACGAAATTCGTTTTATTTATTTAAATTTTTACTTACCTGGGAAGCTCCGTAATCCATACATTACTACCCCCCACCCTGCCCCTCCTCCCCCCCACGTCACCGCCCTGCAGGTACTCCCACTGCCGGCCGCGGTTGTTCATGAGTATAAAAAGTGGAGAAGTGTGGCTCAATGGTTAGAGCGGCAGACCTTGATGCAGAGCACTGGCCAGGGACCAGGGTTCGATTCCCGCCTCGGCGGGATCGGGCTTAAATTCCTCTGACCGGATATTCTCGCCTCAGTGCCGAATCTAAGCATGGGCCCCACGCTGCAACTCTGGGCAATAGCTTGCTTAGTCTCCACAACGGCCCCCGATACACAAGGGATGCCTGGTTTCACCATGGGATGCCCAGGAGTGGACACCTCACAAGGAAAAGCCAGGAGGGGTTCCCTTGTGGTAGGAGTACAAGCGCCGGGATGCTTACGGGTTACTGTTCGCGCTATACAAATACAACACTTTTACATAATGCAACCCTTACAAATTTTAAAGCGGCGTGCGCTCTATCACCACCAGACGTAGACCCATAGCACAGTCAATTACTTGCAATACGACTTTTGTTATTTATGCATTACACTGTCCATTAAAGCTCAGGTATGTGAGCAATACCTTAGCCCAGTATGAAAAACAATCCTGAAAACACCAGGGCTTTCACTTACCATGATACGCACTACTCGGTAGCTTGACTCTTCAAAATACATCACTACTGTGATAGAAAGCAACTCAAAATCTTTGGTTTAGAACATGTCACGATTGATCCCAGGAGTGCGGATAGGATTGCCACATTAAGGAAACGAGAATCCAAACTTATAATTGAGCTCAATACGAAAATATGGTTTGAAGAGTTTTATGCCCAGTTGGAATTAAATTGAAAACCTATTGTGATGAATGTCATTTTTCATTCTGGTTGTAATGTGTTGTATTTTGACTCTCTCTGCACTCTGTGATGCCTGTTATTCTATTTAATTTCTTAGGGATGAGAGAAAGGGACGCTCACCTGGTGTGCTGGGTTAGTGAGGAGGCCTCGGCCGAGGTTCCCTACCCTTTTCTTCCCGGACACTATGGACATAGTGAGTGATATCATTTGCACATTCACTTTTATATATTTCTACGCTCTGTTGACCGAGGGGTGATATATATAATTGACTTTGATTGGTTTGGTGTTCTGCCAGCTCCCACAACGTGTTATGGGATGTGCCAGCCAAGATTTTTGCCCACTTGGGCTTGATTGTGCATATCATTTCAAGAGGATTACCCGGTGTTGGTTGCCTATACAACCAGCAAGTGCCCCCTCTTTGACATGCTGGATTTTACAGATGGGGGCATTGTCGCTTATTCAAGAAAATGGTGTGCCGCAAATACCATGTGCCTTATTTTCTGTTATTTGAGGTTATTTTCCTTTGTGGCACTAGTGCTTTCACATTATAACATTCTTTATTTTCACGAGCGGCCGGCACTTTGCAGTAACTGACAGTCGACACACACTTAGAGAACTCCGCCTTTGGGCATGCACATTAGAGGTGGAATTGCAACCTGCTGATCCACTCTGTGACACATTGTATTAATTTTATGGGACCTATATGATCCCACACAGAAGGCACCTAAATGCTTTGTGTATAATTGAATATTTATCCTGGAGACACTGGTGCTTTCTCCCTGGACTACATTGCACATTATGATTATTGCTCACCTTCTGCAAGGATCTGGCTAGCATTTTATATAATAATTTTACACTGAATCTTACACTGTGTTTCGCAAGTATGTAGTTCTATGTATTAACCAACATGTCATTTGAGATGTCATCTGTGATGTCACTGACATGTTATGAGTGATGTAACATGTGAAGTCATAAGCAGTGCATTGTGGGGGGTGTAAGTTATAGTTAGCTCGGGTAATTGTAACTTCTGAATTTCACTGGAGGGAAATCTAAGCCTAACCATAATGTCCTTGATGCCTTTGATTTTTTCAGTGAATTTCTAAGGTTTTTTATAATTCTATTCTCTAATTATAACGTCAGTGTAACCTTTTGTTTTTTTCAATGAATTTCTGCGTTTGAAAATAAAATCTATTTCCTAACTATAAGGTCCCTGAAAACGTTGATTTTTTAGTAAATGTCTATGTTCTTTTAATGTTATTTCCTTACTATAACATCCCTGTAACTTTAATACTTTTAGTGAATTTTAAAGGTTTTTTTTAAATTTTATTTCCTAACTGTAACCTTTGAGAGTAGGCATGTGGGTGTCTGTATAGATCGGTGAGTGGTTGTGTGAGTGGTTTTGTAGGTGTATGAGTGGATGTATGGGTCAGTGAGTAGGTGTATTAGTGGCTGTAAGGGTCTGTGAGATGGTGTGTGAGTATTTGTATGGGTCAGTGACTGGGTGTTTGAGTGTCAGTATGGGTTTGTGAGTGGATGTGTGACTTCCTGTGTGTGTGTAACTGGTTTTATGAGTGGCTTTATGGGTCTGTGAGTGAGCATGTGAGTGGATGTATAGATCTATAAGTTAGTTTGTGAATGGCTCTATGGGTGTGTGAGTGGATGTGTGAATAGTTTCCTGGGTGTGTGAGTGACTGTATGGGTCTGTGAGTGAGTATGTGAGTGGTTATGCGGATGTGTGACTGGGTGTGTGAGTGGCTGTATAGGTCTTTGAGTAGGTGTGTTAGTGATTTTGTGGGTGTGTGAGTGACTGTATGAATGTATGAATATGTGTGTGAGTGGCTGTGGCAGTCTGTGAGTGTATGTGAGATTGACTGAATGGGTGTCTGAGTGAGTGTCTGAGTGTCTGTGTGGGTGTGTCAGTAGCTGTGTGAGTGACTGTGCTAGAACAGAACATCACCTTACCCTTTATACATCAAGAGTCCAGTTTTTTGGAGGCTGGTGGTTACCCCTCTGCGCACCCATCTTTCTCGTGCACGTACAATGTGAAAATCTTCGTGTAATCTGGTGTACCTAATACGGGGGCAGAGCAGAGGGCCTGTCTCAATTGTTCAAAAGCATTTTGACATTCATCTGTCCACTCAAGGGGCATTGGTGTAGCTTTGGACAGTAACGCTAGCAGAGGTTTTATAATGTGCGAAAACCCCATGATCCACTGCCTACAAAAGGACGTTAATCCTATGAAGGCACGTACATCTCTCTGTGTGCGGGGGACTGGTGTATCTAAAATCGCCTGAATTCGATCTGATGTTAATGCACGCCCCTCCTTAGACAAAAGATGACCGAGGTAGGTCACCTTGAGTCTACAATATTGAAGCTTTTTCTTAGAAACCTTGTGATTATTCTGTGCCAGAAAAGAAAGCAACGCAATCGTACTCTCCTCACAAGAGTCTGCAGCAAGTAAAAGGTCATCCACATACTGGATAAGGACAACCCCAGACTGCAACTCAAAGGAATCAAGCTGTCTTTTCAGAGCCTGGCTGTAGATACTAGGGCTCTCAGTGTAACCTTGAGGAACACAACAAAATCTATACGATTTATTATTTAACGTGAAGCCAAACAAATATCTGCTATCAGGAAGGACAGGGATGGAAAAGAACGCGTTTTTCAAATCAATTACACTAAAGGTCGTGGCCGTTGGTGGCACCAATGTAAGCAAGGTCGTAATGTCGGACACCACCGGGTATTGAGGAATGACAATTTTGTTAATCTCTCTCAAGTCAATAATAAACCGATAGACTTTGTCGTCTGTATCTCTCTTAAGGATCGGAAGAATAGGGCTGTTACAAACATTATAAGGAACCTCCTCCACCACTCCCGCAGTTATCAAATCTTGGACAATATGTGTCAGGGCAATTTCACCTTCCCTCGAAATCTTATACCGTGGTACCCGTGGCAGAGAGGCCCCCTCCTTAACAGTAATATGAATAGGTGGAACACGCATCTCTCCGACATCCGTATCCGAGGTCGCCCATAACGTGTGTGGGAGAGAGGCCAAAGCTGGAATGTCTAGTATAGTGCAAAATCTGTCTGAGTCAGGATAATTGTCATTCAGAATAACCCGCACTCCCTCAGGAGCGCACCGTATCGTTGCTCGAAAATATTTAAGCAAATCAATACCCAGGATATTATCCGGTGTATGGGGTGATAACAAAAATTGGCCAAAACTAAAAAATTTGTCAATACAAAGTGCAAGGGGTTTTGACAATGGGCTAGGGGAGGGTGTGCCATCAAACCCTACACATGTTATCATTTCGCCAGATAGGGGAGCCCTCGGAACCAAGTTTTTTGACAAAGCGCTACGAGTAGCTCCTGTGTCGACTAGAAATTGATCAGTAGAACCCAAAATGCCCGCTGTCACATATGGACCCTTCTGATCTACCGGCACTTCAATTGATTCCGCACCCCATCCTACGCAGTCCTATGCATGCACATAATCCTGGTGCTCCACATTCTCACCCTCCGATATCTGGTATTGGTTTCGTCTATCGAAAGTATTTCGTTCATCCTGGCCACGGCCCCTCTCCTCAGCCCTTCCACGATCACCTCCACCACCTCTTACTCCCGTATAACTTCCTCTCGACCTACCACCTCCACGACCACACTGACTACGTTGTTCACGAAGTACCGGACAATCATCAGCCCAATGCCCAAACTCTTTACGGTACGCACATTGATCCTCCGCTATATCCGTACGACCGTACGACGTGTTTCCTCCACCTCGTCTACCTCTATCACTCCCTCTACCCTGTGTTCCCCGAACCTGCGCCAACATCACCTTCGTTTTCAATTCTTTCGCCTTTTTATCAATACTTTCTTTAGCCTCCAACTCCTGCCGCTCATAATACTGAGCCATAGTTAACAAAGACGCAGGGGTCGCCGTGGCCCAGGAACTTTCACTCGCTTTTAATCGCTTTGCAATCTCCGGTAGGAGATTAGCTACATACTTATCTACAAACAAATGCCTACCCGTATCCTCCGTCAAAGATTGACCACTGTAATCATGAAACGCCTCTTCGAAGCGCGTAAAGAAATCTGAAACCGTTTCATCTGGCTTTTGTTTGCACGAAGCTAACATAGTCCAATCGATCTTTTTAGAAGGCACAAGCGTTTTTAATTTATTTAAAATAGCCGCCGGGAGGTCCAAAATCAACTGACAAGGCTTACATGCCGGTTCCCTGTCTAAATCGGCTGCCGTTATTTCCTTCCAAGTACCCCCAAGTATCGTTTCATCATTATTTTTACGAATCTGTCTCCACATATCTGGCGGAAGAATTAACCCAAAAAACAGATCTATATCAACAAGAGTCATCACACAAGACGAAATAGCCCCTTCCACCCCTTCATAGAATGCCGCTGGATTTTTACGAAGATCAGGTAAAGAATTTTTCAATGCCATAACATCTGCTCTGTTCCAAGGCGTATATACCCAATTATATACAAAATATCCCTTGGCATCCTTTGACAATTTATCATCATCTGTACCTTCCCCTTTAGGTGGAACATACAAGGGTGCGGCTTCACGCATAGGCATAACATGCAATGCAGAACTCTTATCTGAACCCCGGAGAGAACACTCCTTAGACTGCCCATTAGACTCCGGGCCGGACTCCTTATTCTTTTTCCGCTCGTCCCGCAATCTGGTAGTCTCATCTCGCAGCCGGATCAGTTGCTTGAAAAGGTCATCGACATCTGCAAGACCAAACAAACCTTTATCCAAATTCTCACGATGAACTGACACAGCCTTAGGTTCTAATGTATCTGAAAAGTGACGATATGCGGTAACAACTTCATCTGCCAACGTAGCCAGAAAATACAGTAATTCTTGGTCTGTCCATGTACCCCTTTCCTTAATAACTTCAGACTGAGAAGCAAAATTCGTATTCACTTTACGAGCCCAACTACGTAAATGTGCGGATCTCTCCGCGGAAAACCTGAGACCAGATACGCCCTTCTTTCCCGGCTTATCCTGTCCATCATCCTCCGAATCTGCAGCTGGAGCCGTAGGCGAAACGTACGGAGGCGGCGACCGATCTAGCAATGAAAAATCATCAATTTCATTATTAAGGACAGGATAAAGCGGTCGACGAATAGGGAATTGACCAGTCGTTTGCAATTTACGTTCCCGCTCCTCTCTCTCTCTCCTCTCCTGAGCCTCCTTTTCCTCAAGCTGTAAAGCCTTATCCCGAGCAGCCTTGCGCTGCTCTTTGTCCGCCAAGGCAACTTCACGTTTCATTCATTCGCGCACCGCTTTCTCCCACATTCGCACACAATCAAACATGTTTCGTCTAGACCTTCGTTGAAACAAACATTGCTCCACAAATTGTACTTTACGTAAATCGAACGACCCATGTAGAGGCCATTGCAATTCAGGATCTGACTTCGTATACTTATGCCATAATTTACTGTACATTATAGGGGGAAGGCCAAATTTAATGTACATATCACGATTTGGTGTTCCTTCTGGGGGAGCCGGCTGTGCTTCCGCTAACCTAATTGTGGTACCATTTCCAAAACAGCACATCCCTCGGAGTGTGCTTAAAACAGGCATGTTCAAAAAGTATCACGAAAGCGTGACACCGTATAAAATGGCACTTACAGTACTTCACACAAATGTGCCGCTCAAAGGAAAGAAACAAAGTTAGAGAAACATCTCTACATGCCTGCCTATGTGAAGTGCACTACACATATAGATTCAAAGGTCACGAATTCACAAATGTTAGCTAACTCAAATCAAAATCATAGATCATAGAACTCCGGCAAGCGTCCAAAGACTACCTTACCGATCACAAATCATAGGACTTCAGTAAGCGTCCACAGACTACCTTACCGATCACAAATCTTACCCAAAATCTCAAATATCCAGATTCCAACTGCCAAGGTCTTGTAATCGAATCAGCCAAACGGCACTTTCCCAGCAACGCAGACGATCAAAAACTCAGTCGGAGACCGGCGCCACCTGGAAGGTCAGATCAGAAGGAAAGGAAGAAACACCGCGGGTGCCAAGACTCGGGTCACTCGGTGGCAGCGTACGCGTCCATGGCGAGTTTCCAAACCTTCGTCACGACCTCTCCTTCGGGCATCCGAGTCGCCGATGAGTCCCTTCGTGGTCGCCAATTTGTAGTATTGGGGTTCCCAAGGCCTACATGCTCCGTAGATAACCCACTTACATTCAAGAACTGTTGGCACGGTAACTGTAAAATTCAAAGAACAAGTTTATTAAGACCCCATGGGGTGGTGGTACATTCCTACAGCACCCTTCGGTAATGCAAGAAGTATCACACCGAACATCGGTGTGACTCGGTCTTTTATACAATTTACAGGTAATAAAAGATAGGCGGCACAAAGTTACAAGGCATTATGTACATATATGGTCATTTTCTGGAACACAGCCAGCTCATTGGAGGGTTACAACCCCGCTGGTCAGTTTGGCGGCACATTCCTAAGGGGTGACTGGTCAGTGGGGACTGCGCATGTACAGGCTTGACCAGTGCTAAAAATAGCCTGTTGCTGGGCAAACTCAAGTGGTCAGTGGTACGGACAACGGACTAAAGGGCACGCTAGCCATGAGGCCGCTTATGGTCTAAGATGGCCGCCGTAACATCCAAAATGGCGTTTTCGTGTATAGCCAAGTTAAGCGGGAAAACGTGTAGTTCAGCTAAGCGCTAACACGGCCATGGTCGAATTACAACACAGGAAAGGACACCTTCCTGCACATAAACAATCATCCCTGTAATTCAGGCATGGTGCAAGGGTGCGTAACTTTTAGGGATGATTCCCTGCATGCAGGGACCCTAGCACCATGGCCAAAGGGTGTCTGTGTAAGTGCTAGGCACCTTTTTTTTGTGCACACGAAAACACAGGGGTGTGCCAGATTCTTGTGAATATGGCGCAACCCTGCATTTTTTAATGACACAGTACAACGATGTTAAATTGCTTGCAGTGCCGCACTGCATCATTTCTTTCTAAATATGCCCCTTTGTTTCTTTTTTTCTGCCTGAAATCATCACTGCGCAGGCGCTATCAAAGGAAAGGATGCAGCTAAATAGCATCTGCTTTTTACTGCTTCACCTGCTGACCCTTTTGACATTCACACTACAGTGGATGCTCAGGGAACCCGCCCTCTTGTTTGGGGAAGCTTGGGGGCCTTCCACACCACATGTGCTCTAGGGGCCTGTTTTACGCCACTGCAAGAAAAAGACACACATAATTTTTATTGACAGACTCAAATCAAATAGTCCTTTATTCAGCTTTCATCTGTTAGAAAAACCATAAAAGTACATTTAAAAATTTACACAAATAGAATAGTTTTAACATTTTTAAATGTGTTCATCTAGTAGAGCGCATGTAAAAGATTCATTTACAACTATCACAATTTATAAAGTGCAAAGATCGAAACAGTTAAAAACAGTCTAAAACATCTTAAGCTATACAGCAAATAGAGGAGAGTATAATCCTAGCATGCCATGAATAAGTCCGCAAAATTCCATTCACTTCTAGCTGACAAAACCACCTTCAGTACAAGAAAACACGCCTGGATGGTTATATCCAAATATAAAACACTCACCCCAGCTCCATATCTAACAATTACATTTCCGGTCCACAGAAAACAACAGCTAATGGCGCTACACCTGGGAAAATTTCCATCTACCATGGACCAGCCAACCTGGGTCCATGATGGACCAAACGTTTGCAGACTATTTGGGAGCAGTAAGGAGGACTTCATACATGTTGTTTGCATTTGCCCGAATTTAGCCCATGCACGAGGCATCTTCCTAAAAAAAGCCATGAACGACCGAGGCATAAGAACGAACAGATCGGCGATCATGGCAACCCTAAATCCAACTGACACTGGTTTGAACTACCTACTAATAAAATTCCTTCTGGCTCATGTACATGCTCTGAAATGTAACCCGGTACCCTGCACCGAAAAGGGCAATAGGACGGTTGACCCTGTGGTAGAGGGCTCTCCCGAAATTAACACAGAATAGTACTAGAATTTCGGGAGGTACATTTTACATGGACCAACAAATGTCTTTAAACTTGTATATTGTGTATATTAAAATGTCAAATTTTTAAAAGAAAACATTTGCACTAGACACAGAAATTTGTAGGATTCAGGGAAACAGAATGTAGACAAACACTAAGAGTTTCATCTGTAGCACAAGATTTTATTCAATGTATTGTTATGGTTTTAATTAACTGAAACAATGAACATTTCTTCTTCTTCTAATCCTAGCATGTAATTTTCGCAGCTTAGTCTAAGTTTGGCCTGTGTCTGATGACAAACTTCAGAAATTTAGCTATGGCTTTAGCAGAACAATCTTCATCCAAAGATTGGAGAGAGAGAAATGCGGGGCGACACTTTCGAAAACCAATAGTTTTTAAAATCAACATAAGCCAGTGTTTCCTTGGTTCACAGTAAAACTTACAGAATAGAATCGTGTGGATTGAAGATTGGGCAGAGGCATCATCACAGGGGCATGTTTGTAAATTCTTAGCCCAATCATTAGTTTTTGGGAAAGTGACCAAACGGTGGAAAATATCCAACCTGAACCATGTTAATAAAAATCTTTCACAGCTTGAGAAATTGAAAGTTAAATAAGGTTGAATGGTCAAAGTTGTTTGAATTAATAACATATGTTGGACTGATGTTTTACTGGCCTCATTAGTCAGCCGTAGGTATTCTAGGTGCGTCAAGCAAACTTTTTTTAACGCTTTTCTAGAGAGTTCTGAGATTAAGATGGGAGAAAAATAATATTGTGCCATACCCAAATCATACAAGAAGTTTTTAATATAGGCTATCCATCCAATCTTGTGAGCGTTCTCTAGAGAAATACAGTCCTGTATAAACCTTTGACAAAAATAGTTTTCTTTGATGACCAAATACGGTGCCATAGAAGGAGGGGTTGGATTTTAACTAAGTCTATCAGATAAGACAGACCCAGTTCCAAGTCGCACGAGTAGGTCACAGTACCCTGTGGGACAGCGAGGAGAAACCTTAAAAAACTATTTTCAACCTTTTGTAAGGCTTCAACCTTCCCATATCCCCACACGCCAGTCCTGTAATTTGCGATGGCTACACATTTAGCCTTATATATCTCAATGAGTTCGGTGGGGGGCCTTCTTCCCAATCTCCTTGAGAAATTAACTAACGCAACTGTTGCCCTCATAAAAAGCAATTTCCTCGACTCAATGGCCTACCTCCAAGAACATTTATGATCTATTACAATTCCCAGATACAGGTATGTGTTTGTGCTCTCAAGTTTTACATTGTCGATAAAAATAGCCTTAGTTTTCTTGATTCTAGAACCTGAAGACTTAACAAAGGTTTTTTTAATATTAATTTTCAGGTCCAGATTGGCTATAAAAGTGCTATATCTCACAAGGGCACGTTGTTGTTCTAAGGGGGTACGGGCTAAAATCACAGCGTCATCAGCGTAGAGTAAGGCCGGTATTGGGCGATTGTTAATGGTGGGCAGGTCCTGGCACCCTTTTACCATGTCCTGTTCCAGGCCATTGGTATAGAGTGTAAAAAGAAAGGGGGCCAGGACACTGCCCTGCCTAACACCTCTCTCTACCCCAAATGACTTTGTTAATTCCACCCCAACACCATACCTCACTCTGGCTGTGGCATCGGAGTATAATCCATGCAAAAAATTTACAAGGGGCTGCTCTACCCCATATCCAGTAAAATGGACCATAATTTGGTATGACTAACGCAGTCGAAAGCTGCCGACAAATCGACGTACGCCATATATAGGGCCTCCCCTTAGCATTTACGTACTTGCCCATCAAAAGAGACAAATTAAGGGCTTTCTCAGTGGTACCAAGCCCTTCACGGAACCCAAATTGTATATCTGATAAAATCTTGTTATCGTCCGCCCACTGCTGGAGTCGCTCTAGAATAACTCCCCCGCCACTTTCCCCAGAGAGTCCAGCAAGGAGATAGGACGGTAACAAGAGGGCGGTTGGCGATCCCCTTTTTTAAAAATAGGAACAATAATAAATTGTGACCACGAGTCCACAAGCCCTACAGCACATGATGCTCGTAGGACTCTGGCCAAAATCGGGATCCACAAATCCATGTTAAATTTAAAAAGATCGATTGGGACGCCATCTGGACCTAGGGCCTTTCCATTTTTGCTAGCCAACAATGCGAGCTCCACTTCTTCATACGTTATGTCAAGAGCTAACGGAAATGGAGTTGTTTTGGGCTCGGTGGTGGTCAGAACCTGTACATTATGTGTTTCTTGCCCATTAGGGGGGATGCCAAATGCCTGCTCGAAATGTTCAACCCATAATTGTTCATCTATCGCAACATCAATATTAGGCTTATCACAGGATTCTGACAAAAAAGGCGATTTAATAACTGTCCAAAAAGCGGCATTATCTCTTAAGATACAAGATTTATGGAGTTGATCTAGCAAGGACATCGCCTTCAGCCACGCCATCGGACTCCACTGGATGGACCACAGCTGCATCCACTTCAGCTTCAGAAGGACCACGATCCACCACCACCAGCAACAGGTTGCACGCAGATGCTGGAACAAGATCACAGCCGACCAGCTCGCGACCTCCCTGAGCATGAACCCTCCCACCAGCGCAACGAACCCAAGCCAGGCGGCCACCAACCTCGCGAAGTGGATCAGCAACTGCGCAGACGACCTCGCCCCTCTGAAGACCCCGCCTAGCAGACCCAGCAGCAAGAAAGCCCCATGGTTCACCGACGAACTCAAGAGCTCTAAGAAGAACTGCCGAGCCCTCGAGAAAGCCTGGCGCAGAGACCCAACACCGAACAACATGACTGCCCTCAAGCTCGCCACCCGAAAACACCACCAACTGATCCACGCCACCAAGAAAACTGCATTCAAGGAACGACTGGACAACAACGCACACAACAGCAAGGAACTCTTCAACATTGTTAAAGAGCTCTCCAACCCCAACGCCGGAAACAACGACATCACCCCTTCGCAGGACCTCTGCAACTCCCTCGCCTCCTACTTGCACAACAAGATCGCGGACATACACAACAGCTTCAGCTCTCAACCAACGCACGCCACGACTGAACCACCGCCCCCACCACCACCCTCTGCGCCTGGACCCCGATCAGCACCGAAGACACCATCCGCACGATGAACTCCATCCACTCCGGATCTCCGACTGACCCCTGCCCTCACCACGTCTTCAACAAGGCCGACGCTGTCATCGCACCCCACCTGCGGGACATCATCAACACCTCCTTCGACACTGCCACCTTCCCGGAGAGCTGGAAGCACGCCGAACTCAGCGCTCTACTAAAGAAACCATCACCCGACCCCACCGACCTCAAGAACTACCGCCCCATTTCGCTGCTCCCGTTTCCTGCTAAAGTCATCGAGAAGACCGTCAACAAGTAGCTGGCCGCCTTCCTCGAGATGAACGGATCCCTCGACCTCTCGCAGTCTGGCTTTCGGGCCAACCACAGCACCGAGACCGCCCTGATCGCAGCTATCGATGACATTCGAGCCCTGCTCGACAACGGAGAAACAGCGGCCCTCATCCTCCTAGACCTCTCCGCGGCCTTCGACACTGTCTGCCACCGTACCCTAGTACAGCGCCTCAGCAACGTCGGAATCCAGGAGAAGGCACTGGAATGGATCACCTCGTTCCTCGCCGGAAGGACACAGAGAGTCCGCCTTCCCCCGTTCAGATCAGAAGCCACGAAGTCATCTGCGGCGTTCCTCAAGGCTCCTCGCTCAGCCCAACCCTCTTCAACGTCTACATGAGCCCCCTCGGAGACATCGCACGCCAACACAACCTCAACATCATCTCCTACGCCGATGACACCCAGCTGATCCTCTCCCTCACCAACGACCCCGCCACCGCCAGAACCAACCTACACGAAGGGATGACAGACGTAGCCAAGTGGATGATGAGCAGCCACCTGAAACTGAACTCGGACAAGACGGAAGTCCTCATCCTGGGATCTTCACCCTCCGCCTGGGAAGACTCCTGGTGGCCCCCCGCCCTGGGCAGCGCACTTAAACCAACAGACCACGCACGCAACCTAGGCTTCATCCTGGACTCCTCCCTCTCCATGACCAGACAAGTCAACGCCGTCTCCTCGTCGTGCTTCAACATCCTGCGCATGCTACGTAAGATCTTCCGGTGGATCCTCACCGAGACCAGGAAGACGGTCACCCAGGCCCTCGTCACCAGCCGTCTGGACTACGGCAACTCCCTCTACGCCGGAACCACCACCAAACTCCAGAAGAGTCTCCAGCAGTTCCAGAACGCCTCAGCACGACTCATCCTGGACATCCCCCGTCGCAGCCACATCTCCGGACACCTGAGAGATCTGCACTGGCTCCCGGTCAACGAGAGAATCACCTTCCGTCTCCTCACCCACGCACAAAAAGCCCTGCATAACCAAGGAACAGCATACCTCAACAGCCGCCTCAACTTCTACGCTCCCACACGCTATCTTCGATCGACCAGCCACGCCCTCGCCGCCGTCCCCCGGATCCGAAGAGCCACCACAGGAGGAAGGTCCTTCTCCTACCTGGCCGCCAAGACTTGGAACTCCCTCCCGACTCACCTCCGCCTGACCCAGGACCACCTCGCCTTCAGGAAGCAGCTCAAGACCTGGCTGTTCGAGCAGTAGCGGACCCCCCTCCCCTAGCGCCTTGAGACCCTCCGGGTGAGTAGTGCGCTATATAAATACTCCCTTCTAAGAGTGGCAATTTCCTGGGTATCCCTTTCTGTTTTATGTAGTGCTACTTTTAGTTTTCTATATGCAATAGTGCAGTTACTATTATACGATCCTTTGGTTTTGGGCTTTCTGGTTTTCAATTTGACAAAAAGGGCTTCTTTTATTGATTTTGTTACGATCGCAAAATTGGTCATAACATCCTCGTTGACAGACTCTAGAACTCTAAGGCAACATTTCCTTAGTGATGGTGATGGTGATGGATTTATGTTTGTCCTTTTGATAAATGCAACAAAATATTGAGCAGATCTGCTAATTAAATTATCTTCACGTTTTTCATTGTATCCTTAGGATTTTAATGAGATATTGAAGTGGAGCTTGCACCAATACATAGTTCTGAATGTGCTAAAATGTATGTATGGGTACACGTAAAGACCAAAGAGGTTCATACATTTAAATAACGGATGTTTTAAAGAAATCCTCTGGCTGAGTTGTGAGTAAACACCCCAGCAATGAATGGATAATGTCCATGTAACATAAGAATGTGCTTGTGTGTGTGAACATGCACGCAATGTTATTTTTACTCGATTTTCTGTATTTGATAGTGTGCCTTAACACAATGAACAGTAGAGTGCTCTACAGAGACTATATGTGTTCGCTAGAGCACCTCAAACATAGGATGCTGCACATACGGCAGTATTGTGTGTGAGCTTCCAGTTAAAAGCAGACTATAAGGCCTAGAAGGTGATGTTGAGGTGTGGGTAGCAACATGTTACTGGGCTATTAATAAAGTATAGTTCGTTTTTCCATTATAAATGGTTTTTCCCTTGTGCATAGTCAAACATTGAGCTACAGAAAGATAATTACATGATTTCATTCACTGCTGAAATCAGGATTTGAGCCCAAACTTAAAATTCTGTAGTCAAAATGAAAACATATTAATATGATAATATGATAGTTTCTTGATTTTGGCAGAATGCTGGTGGCTCGTGCACACAGCACTATGCTCAACCCTTACATTTGGATAGGTGAATAAGAGGGATTACCATCATGTTCACTTAGTAGATGCTTGCCCTGAAGAAGTCCAATTTTGTGGACGAAATGCGTTGGCTGTTTTCTGCTGTACATGCACCTCATATGTAAATATAACTGAATAAAAAGAAGATTTGAAATGCATCTCTGGAAGCAGAACTGTATTTTCTGGTTACTCTGATATATAACTGTTGTGTGGCGCACCTTTGTATCTTGTCTGAATCTGTATAGTCCTGTGAGGACCGCACCTTGGCAGTGGGTTCTTGAACTGTGTGCACAATGCCAGGTACATGGCTTTTCTTTTCTTTATAATACATTGGGGATATCAGGATAGGTGCAATCTGTTTTAAGGGTTCTGCTGTTGTGCTTAGGTTAGAAACCTCACTTAGATGTCCAGTCACAGAGGCCTAGTGTTTGGTAGTAGCCTCAAGACAATGTTGCAGACCTTTCTCTTTAACATTAGCAGTGGATTCCGCTTCTTTCACTAGCCTTTCAACTTTCAAGAGATTTTTAAGAAGCAGAATATATACATTTTTGCCATATATGGGTCTGAAATCCTGAGTGTCCTATAGAGAGGCAGGCAGGAAATATGAAGAGGTTGAGGGAGGGCTCTATCATAATTCCATACTTCATCCTATAAAAACATAAAAATTAAATTGATGTTTTTTAAATCAATCAATATGAACCCACAAAATCGAGTCCACCGTGGAGTCTGAGTCTCAGCAAGGCATGGACATGATTTTGGCACTGATTTTGGTGCCGGTTTTAGGGTTTATGTGCCCTTGACCTCCTTAGTTGGAAGCTTCAGGAGTGGACTCACCCTGACTACCTATATTACCCCTAACTGAACAGGTCTTTTTACAAACATTAGGAGAGCGGTAATTAAGACGCAGTAATTAAGCCAACTTTAAGAGCTGAACTGTACACTCAGCTCTTACAGTTGGCTGGTTGGATCGGAGGCATCACCATCAAGTGCATCTTTTTGATACTTGCCCTGAAGAAGTCAAATGTTTTGGAGGAAACGTGTTTGAACCTGTAATCTTTGTGAATATATGTCTATTGTAGGTGTATATGTATACCTGTTCTTCAATTTCAATTTCAATTTCAATACTTTATTCGATTTTCACATGTTAAAAATCATAAAAGTAGTTCATATAAAAAAAATATCTTTACAAGCATTCATAATATTTAGATTAAAAAAAGTATTAAATCAGTTGGAATAGTTCAATCGAATAATTAATAGTTCATTATAAGTTTCGTCGTTTTAAAACACTTTTTAAGAACATCGTCATAGTCAATATACATAGAGGATTTCCCAGTTGTTGCAAATTCAGATACGCTGGCCTACACTGCCGCCAAGCCCCACCTCTAAGGTATTGTTTTAACCATCTCGAGCGTTCTTTACTATACAATTTGCATAGCAGAACCAGGTGGAAGGTGGTCTGGGAGGATACATTGTCACATGGGCAGGCAGCCAGAGTTCTGTTCCAGTCGTTTTTAGCTGGATACAAGACTAAATGGTGAAAGATATTGAACCTGAATCTAGTCAGGACAAAACATTCAAACCCCAAAGTCACAATGTTTAGATATGGTTGTATTTTGTAAGTAGTCAACAACAACTGATGATCGAGCACTGATTTTTTGCTGACCTCACTTCCAAACCTTAGTATGTTAAAGTGCTCCATACATAATTTTTTCAGGACTTTTTTGGGATTTCCCCTATTAGTTCGAGGTTGTTATACCATTCTGGCCTGTCAATATCCGTTAAAACTCCCCTCACGTACTCAAGCCATTTGATGCGTTTTGCATTGTCAAGGGTCATAACATCCTTGATTATTTCTCGATTTAGTCCCAATTCTGGCGTCGCCCATACTCTCCGCCAGAGCAGAATTGGCTGGGTTTTAATCAGATCTGTCAAATGCTCCATTCCTAATTCTGCGTGACAGTTGTAGACTGATATGCTCTTCGGGAGGGACAGAAGGTATCTTAAAAAATTATTTTCTACAGTTTGGAGCGGTGTCACGTCCTGGTACCCCCATATCCCTGCTCCATACAGGGCGATACTTCTGCATTTTGCCACGTATATGTTGAGCATGATTTCGGGTTGTTTTTTGCCCAGTTTGCTTGCAAAATGCTTAACAGCCGCAATTGATCGTTTGAAGGCTAATGTTCTATTTTTTACCTCAGGGCCCTAAGCCCCTGAAGCCTCGATTGTAACTCCCAAGTATGGAAATGTTTTAGTGGCTTGCAATTGAAGACCTGTTACATTGAGTTGGTTACATCTGGCTCCACCTTTGCCACAGCACATCACGAAGGATTTTTTAGCATTAAGTTTAAGGCCCCTTGCCTCCATATACTCTACATATTTGTTTAGGGCTTTTTGGGCACCGACCTTCGTTCTCGCCATTAACACGGCGTCGTCCGCATACAAAAGGGAGATGATCTGCCTGCTTCCAGCCTTTGGTGAATCAATGTTGCTGGCTCCCAATTCCTTCTCTAAACTGTTGGTATATAGTGAGAAAAGGAATGGGGCCAGCACGCAGCCTTGTCTCACCCCCTTCTGTATGCGGAAAGACCCGGTACATTCCCCCCCCCCCAACCCAAACCTTACTTTGGCGGTAGCGTTTGAATATAGTTGTCTCAAGAAGAGAACGATGGTTGGGTCCACTTTCAACTCCTCTAATGTTTCCCATAGCTTATTGTGTACTACGCAATCAAACGCAGAGGAGAGATCAACGAAGATAGCATAAAAACAACCCTCTTTTGCTCTCATATACTTCCCTTGTAATAAGACGAAATTTAAAACTTGTTCAACTGTGCCCATCCCTTGCCGAAAGCCATATTGTACGGGCGTCAGAATATCTTTTCCCTCTGCCCATGACTGTAGTTTGGTCAGAACCACTCTACCTGCAATTTTCACTAATGAATCTAGGAGAGATATGGGCCTATAATTTGATGGGCTTTCCCTGTCACCCTTTTTATATATTGGGACTATTAGTGATTCTGCCCATGTTTTGATAAAACCTTTAGAGCAACAAGCACCCAGTACCCGCAAACAAATTGGTGCCCATAGGTCAGTGTTCATCTTATAGAGATCGCTTGGGATCCCATCTGGTCCCGGGGCTTTATTATTCTGGGTGGAATTTATAGCCATTACCACCTCATCTAAGTTAAACTCAATTGAGATGGGATGATGGTTACTCACTAATTTAGATTCCTCTTGGGTGTTACAGTATACGTTCGAGAAAAAGTCCACCCACGATTTTTCATCGATGGCTATCTCCATCCTAGCTGCCACTTTGTTGTTAAAGAATGGTAAATTAACTATCTGCCAAAATAATTTTGGGTCTCTGCTCTCCGCAGCTTTCACTAGGTCTTGCCAAGCTTTTTCCTTAATTTCCTTCTTTCTTTGGTGTCTAGCTAAATTATATGCCTTTCTAAGTGTTCTAATTACAGCATGGTCCCTTGTTGTTTCGCTTAGGGCCATTTTGAGGGCCTTGTGTGTCTTAGTGCATTGGGTGTCGAACCAGCCCTTAGGGGTATTACTTTTTTTAGAGCTAGTCCTGGTCAACACATCCTGTATGATGCTAGTGATGTTACTAAATGCCTCCAAGATTTCATCATTTGTAGGCTTTTCCTCTAAACATACCAAAAGAGAGGGTAGAGCACCTTCCACAATTTTCTGATGGATTTTTACCGGGTCTACCATACTCCATTTTAGGGCAATGCCATTTTGCCGTGCTACAGCTAGGTTTTGCGTCCATGCCAGGGTCTCAATTAATGTGGCTGTTTTAGTTCCTGGGGCGCTAACCAGGATTTTAATCGGTAAGTGGTCACTCAAGCCGATGGCGGGGGTCTCATAATTAACCACCCGGCCGCAAAACATATTTGGCAGGATGATAAAGTCAATAGTTGAGTGGAATCCCCTTGCTAAAAAGGTGGAAGTGAACTTAATCTTAGGGGAGCACAGCCTATTTGCAAACCCAAGATCAAACTTGGCCATAATGTCATTTAAAATGTCCCCTTTATCATTGTGTTGGAAGTGACTGCTATCCTCACAATCCCCCTCCCCGTATTCCTGAAATCCACATGTTTCACTAGTGCATAGGTTTACGTTGAAGTCACCTACCCAGACCCATATTAGGTCTTTCCCTTTCATGGGTTTTACCTCCCCTATTTCTTTTGTCAATTTTAGTAATTCTTCCCTAAAATTGGAGTTCTCAATATTATTGTAGAAGTTAACCACTATTAGCACATTGATGGAGTTTAAATGAATAGTGACCAACTGGAAGTAAGGTGAGGTTGATCTACCTGAGCTGATACTAGTGTTTAAACGATTGGACACATACACACATAGTCCCCCTTTATGCCTACCATGGCTAGATGGTACTGCAGGGACGTGAAAAGTCTTAAATCCATCTATGTGTAATTCAGTTAATACCCAGGTCTCCTGGACACATAGTATGTCTATATTGTTAATGAACTCCCCCCACGCTGTTTCTTGAACTTTATTAGCAATCCCACACACGTTCCATGACACTACACTTACTTGACATTCGTTTATGCTTATATCTTTGGTTTTGGGTGTATTTTTACCTTTAGTTATTTTACACGGAATCTTCTTAACCGTGTCATCCTTCCTCATAACCCGATTGTTTAAGTTTACATTTCCCTTAGCCCTGGCATCCTTTCCCGTCTTACTATTTTGCTTAGTCCCAAATTCCCTAGCTCTGGTTGTATTGGTATTAGTATTAGGGAGCATCTGACCAAGTGCGGGACTCTCGAACACAGCCTCTTTTTCCCCCCCAAAATTGCTGCCTGATTTAGAGACTGAGATACCGAGTCAGTCATTTAGGTCCAGGCCTGAAAGGGCTTCAAAATGGTTGTGTATCGGGATATTCCAATATTGTGTCGGGTTTGTGGGATAGTGAACATACTCAAAGGGAAAAACAGGTGTATTGGGACATTGAGGTTGAAAGAAAGATCGAGGATTGTTTATATAGTGTCTTGTCTGACTAAGGTGTTGTTTACGATTTAAAAATTGCTGTGGATCGGGGCGACCCCATTTATGGGGATGAGTGCGGGGTCTCATCAGAGCTTCGGGGTAGAAATAACTCAAATTGCGAGGAGATACACTGCCCTCCTTTCTCCCCGAATACCAGTCACAAATGTGGTTGACAACTCTGTGGTCCCTAAAGTTTATTATTACCACATCTCCCTCTATATCTTTTGGTCTCACCCCTACCCAGCCACACCGTCTAACAGTCACTATGTCCCTATTTAAATGTGGTGGGAGAGGTCTATTAATCCGCAGCCAGTGTATGACCTTATTTTTAAGGCTGGTGTTTGGTTCTATACTGCCCACTGGTACCACGGGAACCCCAGTCAGGATAGTAACATAGTTTGATGACTCTGGGGGTAGGTCAACATTTCCCTTATTCTTTGTTTTAACCCGGTTCTGTGGTGATACGTTTGTTAGCCTCGGGTCTGTGGGAACAGGGGCTTTCAGGAAGACTGGCTTGGCCTTTTCATTGTGTAGTGCTTGTGTGGCCACTGATCTAAGGCTTTTATTATTATTGTGCGGGGGGGATTTTTTTAGGATAATCCTGCCGAGGGGTCAGTGTATTCTGTGCAGGTTGTGATTTTGATGGACGGGTTTCCTTTGGACTATTTTCTTTTCGGGCTTCCTTAGGTGTATGTGCTGCTAAAATACGATCCATATTTTCCCCTAACCTTTTATCCCTTTCTAGGAGTGGCAACATTAAAGATTTGAGGAGACGTTCGATATCCTCAAGAAGCCCTTTAGACATCAATGCTTCTGGGAGCATGCTTATATCTGCTTGTGTCTCGCTTAATACATCTTTCTCTAGATCCTTACTAGTTTTGTTTGAAGAATTCTTTTTTGGCAAGGGTGGATTTATACTTTTAGTCCCTTTTCTAACGCCAACATTCTTCCTTTTTTTCCTCGGTGGCGAATGGCACACTTCTTGGCCTCTTTTTTTCTGTGCCTTTTCTATGGGTGGACTGCCTATTTGCAATGATTGTGTCTCCATTTGTCCTGCCTCATCCGAGGGTGGATTCACTGCGGGGGATAAGGGACTTGTATTGGACTGCGAGGCTTGATCCAGCACTATAGGAGAATTCAGATCAATGAAACAATGAGATATAGATGGTGACCCAGTGTTGTTAATGACGTTGTTTGACTCATTGATAGTTATATGAGGTGGGCCTTCCTGGAAAATCAGAGGGATGTCATCTGTGTTAAATAAGTCTGCTTCTGACTCTCCCATAGATGTTGTGTTATTAGATGGTTGAGGGATTAATACCTCTTTTTGTACCAGGGCTGGGGGTTTGTGTTTTAAAAGTTCAATGGAGAAACGACGCTCAGCTCGCTTTTCTGCCAGCGCTTTCTCCCTGTCTATTTCCCTCGTTGCCCATGCAAAATACTTATCTAGAGGCCCTAGTATAGTGACCCCTACAGTAGAAGGTAAAGAAGAGTTCAGCACGTCTGTAGACATACTAATGGCCCAGTTTGATATTAGTGTAGGTGAAGAATAATGATAGTTGGATTCCAATAGCAAATCGGCACGACACTCAAGAGGTTATTGTTTATCTTTTGGCGAGAGTAAAACAGGGCTGATGTCAACTTACTGATCCGGTTGCGATGGCCGAGTGGGCAAGATGGGAACGTGAGCCGGCATTAGAGGGTGGGCCCAGACCAGCATCCTTCGGCCCCTGACGGCCTCAGACGGCCCGCCCTCTGCCCGGGCTCAGCCCGCGCGCGTGGCGGTACAGGCAACGCCCTTTTCAAGCGCCTCCGGGCTCGTTTGTGGGCGTGGCCAGCTGAGGGCACCTGGGAGATGTAGTTTCACGTTCCCCCCGCTCAGTTCCTGCGCCTGATGGACTACGGCGCTTACGGCTGGGGAGAACGACACCAGGCAGCAGCAACAGCGTGTTCTTCAGCCAGTCCCGTCCCAGGTAGGGATACAGCCAATTCTAGTGTTCTGTGGTCTGGAGAAAGTATGCAGCCTCCGTAGGTTTCGGTACTACGGCAACCCGCCTGCCAGTACAGGCAACGCCCTTTTCAAGCGCCTCCGGGCGCGTTTGTGGGCGTGGCCAGCTGAGGGCTGAGGGCACCTGGGAGATGTAGTTTCACGTTCCCCCCGCTCAGTTCCTGCGCCTGATGGACTACGGTGCTTACGGCGGGGGAGAACGGCACCAGGCAGCAGCAACAGCGTGTTCTTCAGCCAGTCCCGTCCCAGGTAGGGATACAGCCAATTCTAGTGTTCTGTGGTCTGGAGAAAGTATGCAGCCTCCGTAGGTTTCGGTACTACGGCAACCCGCCTGCCAGTACAGGCAACGCCCTTTTCAAGCGCCTCCGGGCGCGTTTGTGGGCGTGGCCAGCTGAGGGCACCTGGGAGATGTAGTTTCACGTTCCCCCCGCTCAGTTCCTGCGCCTGATGGACTACGGCGCTTACGGCTGGGGAGAACGACACCAGGCAGCAGCAACAGCGTGTTCTTCAGCCAGTCCCGTCCCAGGTAGGGATACAGCCAATTCTAGTGTTCTGTGGTCTGGAGAAAGTATGCAGCCTCCGTAGGTTTCGGTACTACGGCAACCCGCCTGCCAGTACAGGCAACGCCCTTTTCAAGCGCCTCCGGGCGCGTTTGTGGGCGTGGCCAGCTGAGGGCTGAGGGCACCTGGGAGATGTAGTTTCACGTTCCCCCCGCTCAGTTCCTGCGCCTGATGGACTACGGTGCTTACGGCGGGGGAGAACGGCACCAGGCAGCAGCAACAGCGTGTTCTTCAGCCAGTCCCGTCCCAGGTAGGGATACAGCCAATTCTAGTGTTCTGTGGTCTGGAGAAAGTATGCAGCCTCCGTAGGTTTCGGTACTACGGCAACCCGCCTGCCAGTACAGGCAACGCCTTTTTCAAGCACCTCCGGGCGCGTTTGTGGGCCTGGCCAGCTGAGGGCACCTGGGAGATGTAGTTTCACGTTCCCACCGCTCAGTTCCTGCGCCTGAAGGACTACAGCGCTTACGGCGGGGGAGAACGGCACCAGGCAGCAGCAACAGCGTGTTCTTCAGCCAGTCCCGTCCCAGGTAGGGATACAGCCAATTCTAGTGTTCTGTGGTCTGGAGAAAGTATGCAGCCTCCGTAGGTTTCGGTACTACGGCAACCTGCCTGCCAGTACAGGCAACGCCTTTTTCAAGCACCTCCGGGCGCGTTTGTGGGCGTGGCCAGCTGAGGGCACCTGGGAGATGTAGTTTCACGTTCCCCCCGCTCAGTTCCTGCGCCTGATGGACTACGGCACTTACGGCGGGGGAGAACGACACCAGGCAGCAGCAACAGCGTGTTCTTCAGCCAGTCCCGTCCCAGGTAGGGATACAGCCAATTCTAGTGTTCTGTGGTCTGGAGAAAGTATGCAGCCTCCGTAGGTTTCGGTACTACGGCAACCCGTTCTTATGTTTGTATGTCGTGTTTTATTTGACATATATTTAATTATATTTATATATGTCCCTATGTGTTATCTTACAGCCCTGAAAAAATCTAATGTTTTGGACGAAACGCGTTGGCGGATTTCTGCCGTACATACATCTTATATGTGAATATGACTGAATAAAAAGAAGATTTGAACGCATCTCTGAAAATAGAATTGTATTGTCTGGTTACTTTGATATATAATTGTTGCATGGTGCACCTCTTTACTTCGTCTAAATATCATTTATTGTTTCAACCTTAAAATCCATACAGTATAAAAATACTAAATTATTTTTAAAATATGAATTTGTGATTTGCACTTTATAAATTATTTTGGATTTTTACATCGTATCGCTTTGAAGGCTGAAACAGTAGAGTATATTGATCGATTGAAAAGTACTTGTTGTCCCGCTCTCTCCCTTCACATCCCTCTTGTCCCCCAGATGATGAAAGGTGTCATTGGTATTCTCCTTCTTTTCCATTACCCATCACAGGTAAGATATTTTAATATTTTGGGTCAGCATCCTCCATGAAGACAATCAAAAAATAGAAACAAGTGAAGCCCCTTCCAACCCTCACAAGAAACCAGTAGAGTACTGCTCAAGAAACCTACTGCTACATGAGTATGTAAGTTGTGTGGTGATTGGAGAGCATACTTACTCACTCTACTATCAACTGTTGCATTTGTTCTTTCTTAGTTTGTGTGCATGGCCTTAACAGCTCATTTCCGACGCCTACCCCCGAGAGTCACAAAGGTATAGTTAGGCTAACATTTCATTGCATACTCAGTAATAAGTGATATGGGTAGTGGTAACTCTTATCATTCTCACTTGTTTAATGCTTAGTGACTTGACCCCTGAAGTTGTAGACCCTGGATCACAGGCCTAATAGTTGGCCAAAATGAACAATACAAAAATTCTGGGGAACCATGCCTGCCCCTAAATATAACTGTGGTCTTCCGGTGTCTGACTTCTGCCTTTTATTCCTGGATTACAATGTTTGTAGAATTTGCCCCCTTTTATGTTAATACTCTGCAAATTTCGTATTTTTTTAAAACTAAAAGTTACATTTCTTTTTTGTTTGAAATTTAAATGTCAAAGTATACAGTATTTAAAGACTGTGTTCTTAATGCACACATATTTAGTACCTTCAAAATCCATGTGAAATCGATGCCCTTGGCAAAGTTGGACCTTTAGTCTTCAGTACACATACATGAATCACAGGTTTATTGAAGAGTGAGGACAATGCAGAGCATTACAGTGTCTGTTAATAGTGTTCCCATTGAAGTCTTGAGCTTTGTTTAATTAAAGTGCGTTAGAGTTCAACGAACACGCTTGTTTGTTAAAACATGAAAAAACAGAAATAGGGCACGCTGCCATACCCCTTACTCCTGGGAATTAATATCGTGAGTTTCATCTGCAAGCGCTGTCAGTCTGACTTGCTAGTTACTCAAATTTCTGGAGTGTTGGCAATTTAGGGAACACGTTCTACATCTGCAATCTAGTTCTATTTTCAATGTAATTCATTTTTCTATTATAAAATGCTTTTTGTAAGAAATACCTTGTTACAAATGTTTTATAGTACTTGGTTTCTCTAATAATGTACACTGATTTTCAATATTTCACAATTATATGGAGTTACATCACTGTGTATCATATCCAATTTCAGAATTAACTTTTTTATGTCACTTGCTATCATGGTACTTGGAATATTGTCAACTAGGAATTCTAGAAACAAAAGCAGCAAGCTATGCATTTATCGAAAGATAAAAGCACTGCGATTTGTGCACAAGGGCCCTTTAAATGGGTTATGATATGAAATTGCTGCATTGTTTTACTCCAGAAATGAGTAGAATGGGGTAAAATTCACAGATCAAGGTGGGTTTTGTTTCCTGAAGAATGAATACTTGCCACTTGATTTGAGGGGTGATGGTTCAGGTACATAATATAATTTATGACCCCTTGCTCGGAACATCTCTGAATTTATGATCTATTTTAGACTCATTCACACCCTCAGGGATAATGGTCGAACCACTAACAATCCTCTCCCTTGGCCAGCCTGCATCTGGGCCCAGCCCTGGAGCAAATGCGTTCTTTCAGCATAAGATAGGCAGCAGGACTAGCAGCCTTAACAAGTCCGCTGCATGTGGTGCTGTGAACAGGTGTTTCACCATTTTGGTCTGTGGATAGAGAGGATGCTTTTTTTTGTTTACTGCTCTCTAGCAACTGCTTCTAGAGGAGCAGGGACACTGAGTCTAATGGCACTAGGCTGAGATCCTCCTGGTCCAACAGCCGCTTCATGTGGGCAGTGCAGTAAAGCAGGGAGCAAATAATGTCACTCTACACAGCACATTGGCACGTGGCCAACCCTTTAGAAAAGCAGAAACACACGGTTTGACCACGCCTTCCAGACACAATGTGTGTTGTAGCTAGTCTGGCATCACCATTCAGGCATACAGTGCTGATGAGCAGCTGCGGTCCGCACAGGTAAGAGCGGTGAGAGGGGCGGGGCGCGGGAGGGGGGGGGAATTAAATATTTAATTAATTTCACCTCGTCATCATCCGTCAAATTCCACCTCCTCACCCGGCCCCAGCGCTCTTGCCCGCACGGGCCGCAGCTGCTGATGAGTTATTTTGTTTACTGCACTGACTGTGCTAAAGCAATAGTTATTCAGACTCCAACTGTGCAGGAAACTAGGTACACGCCATTGCAAAGAAGCATTTAGGCTCCTAAAATACAACACACAAATGCCAAATGTCTATGCTGTATCCCGTTTTTTATGTTTTGTGTGGTGGGCGCAAAATGTCTTTTTAAGACACCAGTAATGGATTTTATACTGATTGATTCTTAACTTTTATGTAACCACCCAATCCTATTTTTATCTGGGTTTTAGCTATTTTTAATGTCTTTTTTACACATTGTACATATTTGTGTATGCTCTTTTATCGTCCGCGGAACGAAATAAAGAAAGACTGAATTGGATGGGATTGGATATTCAGACTCACTAGGCAACACGCTGTAATTCCACCTGCTGGCAGCAGGTCCACAAGGATGATGCAGTTCCATAGGAAGGCCACAGAGCCTACCTTTAATTTACATAAGTGGCACATACAGAATAAAGGCAAAGGCCTGTGCAGTTGGACTGGGCAGGTGCACTTTAAATGGTTACAGCACTTACTGCATCTAACCAGATCAAATAGGAAAGCTTTTTCTTTTAGCTTATCTATCTCCCAGGCAAGGGCTGGCAGGCCCAACAGCCTCTGTTTGTTCAGATTGATTATTTTAGAACTCCAGAAAGTCTGGGATTACCCAAAAGCTTAAGTGAGTAGGCCCCTTGAAAGGTAGGGGCACAGTGCCAGAGCCCACTTTGCTCGTGCCTTAACGTGTCTCTGTGCAGGCTGGCAAAGCACACTGCACTCTTTTGCTGTATGAGAAAAATGTCCCATGGATCTAAATTTCTGTCAATGCCACAGCCCACAACTAATAGAAATGTATCTAATATTTAGGCCCAGACTACGTTTTTATTCTACTGGGAAAGTTGAGCTAAGAGCATGAGTTTTGTAAATCACAAATCTGAAATGTTTCACTTTTTCTCATATACATTGAAGTTAAGACTTCCCCACAAAACATCTTATGCTTGCATTTGGGATGATGCATCCCAAATGCAAAAATACCGGTCGCAAATGGAAGATTGAGCAAATCTGCCCATTTGGCAACAGTTTTCAGGTTGATACATGCGACCATATATTAGCACTCATGGGATATGTGAAACAAAGGATGCAGTTTAATTTGAGAAGCGCCACAGTCACCAACCTGGCCCCAACTGTTAACTGGCAGAACTCTCACTCAAAAAAAAGCATTATAGAATATTCAAGATAAATATTCCACTCAATGATCTCAACTTAAAGTGTTACCATAATATATCACATTTTGCATAATATAAGACATATATTTCATCATTTATTTGACCATAGATTTTCAGTGAAGAAAAGTTGTCAAGTCTCTGCCATCCAACTTTTTTGGAGATAATATAAATATGGGGTAGAGTGGCTTTTTATAAGAATATTCAGAGATATTCCAAATTTGCGATTTTTTTTTTTACAAAATCTGAAGAATCAATTGCGACAATCTGTGGGAAGATGTGCCAAAATCTGAAAGGAAAAATTTGAATCACCAATCCCAATAATCTGGTGCAGAGGAGACGCAGCGCCTCGTGGTCCTAACACGTTTCAAGCTGTCTCCCTTAAGTAGGCAAAGCAGTGCTGAAGGGCCTCGACCCAAAGAGTTTATGAGTCAGGGACAAGTCCTGTAAGCTCTTGTCTTGCGTGGTGACATTCTACCAAGACCTCTATGCATGTTTTCCAATGTCCCCATCAGAGACAGAGAGACTTATTGTCTAGGATATTATGATGCACTCTATCCCGCACTACCTGGCCCATGAGTTAGACCAACCTTTGACAGAGGAAGAGGTCGACCAAGCCATATTTGGATTCCAATCCAGTAAAACCTCAGGCCCACACGGCTGTCCCATTGAATATTATAAGATGTTCTTTCCCATTCTAATACCTCACTTGCGGAACTTCTATGCAGAAGTATTACAGCGGGGATCGTTCCATTCCAACTGGGACTGTGCAACTATTGTTTTCATCCCTTAGGAGGGCCTACCCCTGGAACAGTGCTCCACCTACCACCCAATATTGCTTATTAATGCAGACATTAAGATCTTTGCTAAAGTCCTAGCGACTCGACTGACCCGCACCTTATCACATCTCATTCCCCCAGATCAATGTGGGCACATGCTGGACAGAAGCACTCGTCATTGCATTTGTCAAGTACAGGCAGGTTTCTCCCAGGCACAAGGTCTGGATGGCACCCTGGACCTTCTCCTTATAGACATTTGTTAAGCAATCGACACAGTCTCCTGGGACTTCCTCAATGCGCTCCTCCTGCGAGCAGGCTTGGGAACAAGATTATGCAGGATGGTCCATCCCCTCTATAGCAAACCCCATGACTAGGGTCCGGGTGAATGGAATTCTGTCTGCCTCCTTCCTGATCCAATGAGGCACACATCAGGGTTGTTGCCTTCCCCCGTTACTGTTCACCCTGGCTATTGAATCAGTGGTGGGGGAGTGGACTTGAAGACTGGATTGCACTATACGTGGATTACATTCTCCTTTTTCTTGGTGAGCCTCAGGGCTCTGGCTTCCGATGCTTGGAGATGCTTCACCTCTACGGTGAAGCCTCTGGCCTTCAAATTAACACAAGTAAGTCCGTATTGCTGGAGGTGAAAAGGGTCCCAGAGGGGCGACGCTAGTGCCCCAACATGCCTCCACAATGGAACTCATTTAAATATTTAGAGATTCACATATCTCACCTTCCGGACCTGGCCTGGAATCCTAATTTTCAAAATTTGGCCTTTGCCCTTGATTGAGACCTAAACTGCTGGAATAGCTTGCCTCTCAACCCCATGAGGTGTATCACACTCTTTAATATGATGTGCCTCCCCTGCTAGTTGTACTTTATAGTGAATTTCCTGTATCCCACACCCCAAAGGTGACTTCGGTCCCTGACCTCAAAACTCACAACCTTTTTATGTCCTGGTAAGCGCCACAGAGTGGTGTTCAACCCGGCCCAAAAATCTCCCTTCTATTGGGTTCTTGGGGTGTCAGACATCTATGTGTACTACCTGGAAGTACAGTTGGCGCCCATCAATTACTGGTTTACTGGAGGTTGAGATAACCCTGCCTAATGCTTAGAACTTCACATAGTGGGCTTTGAGGCACTCTTTGGCCTACTTTATGGGGGCCGACTGCCCCTGACGACGCCATCGTCTACTCGAGTTGCAGGGCATTGCAGGACAGCTGCATTGCGCCTTAATTGTTGGACTATCAGCTTGATGGGATTGACCCACCCATGGCAGGGCCCATGGTTTCAGCAGCTTTCCAAACTTTAGGGCTTTGCCCAGTGGAACCGGATAGGAATTACATATCTAGGAGATAGCTACAAATGGAGTAATTTGATGTCATTTCAAGAGTTAAAAGATCAGTATGCGGTGTCTAGCACATAGCTTTTCCGCTTTCTTCAGCGTGCTCTGAAGCCACACCTTCCCTCGGATGCCCAACTTCCTGACTGTAGACCCCTTGAGGCCAAGCTTTTCATGGGATGCCTGGGGAAGGGAGCGATATCTAAGACCCAATGGATTAGATTCCCTTTGGCAGAGGTGGGTGAGCTGGGTGGGGGAACTGAATGATGATGATTAGAGGGAGGAATACTTGGCCCCTAGGGAGTTGGCGATATCCTCATGCCTATGTACGGTCCAGGTGAATTATTTGCACAAAACCTATCTATCTCCACTTTGCATGCAAAGGATGTTCTCTACTGCTCTGGCACATGCACACACTGTGCACTCCCTACAGCCGACTTTTTCCATGTACCACTGCGATCCTTCTGGGATGAGGTGGTGAGGGAGATCTCGATAGTTCTGGGGCCCGACGTTTTAGGCCCCTGAACTTCACTGCTGGGGCTTGTGGATGAACTTGGGGGTCCACGCTCTGAATGGATTTTTAATAGGTGTGGCCGGCCTGGTAGCCAAAAGGGATGCAGCCCGCCTGTGGAGGCAACCTAAACCTCCCTTGATCCAGCTGTGGCAAAAAGGAGTTGATTGGTGTGCGCAGCAAGAAAAGCTGATCTATGAGGCACGTGTGGGTGAAGTGGTGGTCTTATTATGGACTGTCATCATGAAAGGACTGACTTCTGACAGAATCGTCTGTATTGCTGTAACTCTGAAATGCTCAGCTCTTACTAACTGTACTGCTTGGATGGTGCTTGCTGTATAAACGAAATACAATTGGTTATTAAAAAATAATCTACAAGGAAAATTAGTAAAATTGCTGCCTCAACTTTAAAAAATATGCATTTTCAAATTCCTCAAATTCTATATATTCAAAAAATGAAACTGAAGACTAAACTGCACTCAAGTTTTGTTCCAACATTCTTAATAATTTATGAAACAGAGAAATTGAAATGTTTGTGCCAAGATCAAGTTTATATTTTTTTTAACTTGTTGATGTCTCTGCTCCCGCTGTCAGCAGACATGGAAGCCCTTTACAGTGAATTATGATGAAAAGAGGAGTAATGGAAGTGACAAGCCTAACTGGAGAAACATGGAGGGAAATATTTAGGGGTCCAGGGCCCGGAAATCTGGACATAAAGCCTGCTGATTCAAACTGAATGCAACTATTTACAGTGCAGGATTTTCCTGAAAACTGAACTTTTCCGGGAAACGTTCAATTACAGCCACCTATCCCTGGATACTGATTAAAGAATACCAAATTAGAGCATTTCTTTTCAGCCAGCTGGACTCTATCCCCCTTTAAACAGTTATTTTTTTAGTGCATTGAAGTGTCCAAGGAGATTTGTAAGAGGTATTCAAAATTCAGTGTAAATAAATAAAAATATGCTCTCTCATCACTTCTAGCCCAATCAAAGGTTTGCATTGATGTTTGAGATAAATGTGCTATTCTGCTGAGCGTTCAGTATAAATCACATAATCTTGGATTGTCAGTCCACTGGTTCTGCAAAATCTGTGCAGTAATCGGGGACAGAACAACGTGGTCGGATTGGGATAGAAAATAGGCCTGTGCACCGAAAAAAAATGGCCCCAATTAGCGAAATAGGGAGCTAAAAAATAGCCCGCATTTGCGAATCGTGACAGTTGTGAACGTGTGATGGACGTGCTATATGGGTGATTTGTAGCCTATGGGAGTTTCCGAACATTTGTGCTTTTACCACACAATACTTTTTGCAGGTGGGGCCTCCGACTCCTTGTCGGATGGTCCCATTACCGCAATGATCAGCATCGTAATTAGGTCCCAAGTGTAAAATAAACTAGATATAATAAATTTTAGCAAAACATTAAATTAAAACATAACTAATACAATAAAACCTACTGCAGTACACAACTGAAACTACAACCTACCACTGAACCGCTTAACTACAACAAATACTAAACTTTAGTAACTACACTAACTCTTAACACATCCCCCCTGTAACGACCGGATTCTCGGACCAGGTGGAATCAGCTCCTAGGAGCCCCTCTAACCCAGTCGGAACGTAATCACCTCCCTCCTTAGAACGTATTTACAATGAGTATAGATATATGTATGTACATCTCGTACCTAAGGATGGGGAAAATAGCAATAAACATGCATAGGTTTTCTACAATATCCTATTCATACCAACTAGTCTCACGGCCACTTAGGCCCAGACTAATCTACCCTGGGGCAGGTCTGATTATGTACCCTTACACACTGATCTCCCTCAGTGCTCACTCGACACGCAATTCGGCGTGTCTACACACTGGGCTGCAGTCCCAGTGCTCTCTCTCTATCTGATCCACAATCCGGCGGGCCTACACACCGTATCCTCCCGGTGCTCGCTCACTTACAACATGATCCACAATCCGGCGGATCTATGCACCGTCTCCCTCCGGTGCTCACTCACTTACAACATGATCCACAATCCGGCGGATCTACACACCGTCTATCTCCGGTGCTCTCATTAACGCCGCGTACCAACGACGATCACTTTCCTATGAACACCTGTGGAAGAAATCTCTCATTGTCTACTCGGGATGATACTACAATAATAGGAGTTAGCACGGCTTTCCAAATTAAAATATGTACCTTCTGCTCTTGGCATCAAACGTTCCCTCTCTCCCTCATTATTCAGTCACCTCTTACCTGACTGGGATTCACATCCGTTCATGCAAACAATGTCTGACTAGAAGACCAGGTTACCCTGATTGAACAAGAATACAAGGCACATGTCGGTTCACTAAGAACTGGGGTATTTTATTACAATGATTATAAACACAATACTATACGATAACATATATTCTGCAAAGAAAAGTGAAAGGTTAGAATGTGCACACTATAGGGGAAAGGGTCGGTATCACCTTAGTAATGTGGAGTCTGGGTTCAGCAGTCATCTAGGTTCCCGTCTCGTCTGTGCCTTGGCTCGTCTCGGAATCACACCTTAGCAGTCACGAGTACACGTCTGCACCGCTATGCTCTGTCTCCTCTGCTTCCCTCCAAGTCACTGGAACCTTCCTCGTTATTAGCTGCTGTCTCTCTCTCTGTCTCTGATCGCTCTGCGCTACTTCTCCTTCTCCTTCAGTCTTTCAAAGAGAGTCTCAGTTTCATGATCTTTTTCAGACTTCAAAATGGCGACTGTCTGCCTGGAAATAATTAATGGCATAGATGCTAACGGCTAGCTGCCGCCTACAGACTGACTGACTCACTGCCTAACACTTTCGCTAATATGGAAGCCTGTCCTTTCATGGAAAGTTACGGCCAGTAACCTGCCGCCCACCAAATTCTTGTACCTCCCCGTACCAAGGACACGTTCCCAGCCGGCCGGCCTGAAGTTGTGTCTTCGGAGTGGAGAAAAATACAATCTTTCGATAAGGGCCAGCCTGAACCGGTTCTCTCCAAGCGAACAACACTTTGAAACTAAAACATTACACTTGGCCTAAAAAGCCTCTCAAGCTGCCGGGCAGAAAGCAAGATGGAGTCTCTCCCGTTTGAGGCCTACAAGGCCCGAAATAAGCATAACTCCATAGAAGGTATAATAATACTCTTGTAAAAGGACGGATTATCACTAATACTAATGAATCTATCCCCTAACTTAAGTTTATAAGCCCTGATCTTAGGAAAGGGGTACGAAAATGCACTACTGTGCCTTATGAATAGGTCCTGTTTATAGTTCTAATCCCTGTACTAGGAGGGTAATAGGCTGGAGCCATCTTCCATCATTCTCCCTCCAAACTGGGCCGAAAAGTCGGTCAGAACACCCCCTCAACTACAAAATCCTAAAACATAACTTAAAATTACTATTACCTGAGCTGAAGAGCAATAACGGGGAACCACAATTTCATAGAAGCTGAGATGACACAATATGAGGTTAATTAACTAAAAAATTAATGTAAATAGTTTAAAAAATGTTGACTAAATGAACATAATAAAGACTATCTATAGAAAACAGAGGAAAATAAATAATAAACTTTAAGATATTCATTCCTTTTTGGTAAATATTATTATAAAAATGACACAAATGGTATAAAAATTGTGACAAATTTACCACAGCAAAAAAATGAAAATATATTAAAAATAACTGACTGTGAAAATGTGGCTTCTGGCTAGGTAGGTAAAGAGTCTGAACTCATTAGTTTCTTTTCATCATTGCTTTTATGATTCCTTCTTTACCCTCCTATTTGATGCCAGGATCAATGATCTTGCTTCTCTTGTCTTTTCTTTTCAGCTCTTCAGGTTCTCCTTCATAGGACCGGCTTCCCGACGGTGCCCCTCGAAAAATTGTCTCTGCACACCTAGTTTTTGTTTCAATAGAACTAAGTAAACCAAAAAAATTAATCAATTTTAACCCAATATGCGTGCCTCCACTTGAAGGAGAGATGTGATCCACCATTCTTTTTGTATATTAAAGGGTCAAAGGGGGCTGTGGATAACCACAACCTGAGTGGAGCACAGCAGTAGACAAAACGTTGTCTCAGTAGTCTAATTAGGATAATCAAAAAATAATCAAACGCTCTAAGGCATGTGGATTTTATCATACCACATTACATCATATTTTACATTCGCAATATGTAAAGTAAATCAACAGTGTTAAAAAATGTACACTTAATTACGATGCATATTTCAACTATACAAAAATAATTCTATATCCGACATCAAAACCCCACATCAATCATGTGATACATTCAACAAATTATAAAAGAACAGTCCCAATGCATTTCGGGTTCCAAACTGAACCCTTCATCAGGGGATAGATGTTATGAGTTCGTAGAAGCTTAAATTGTACAGCTGCGTCCTCCACAGGAAGCCCTCCAACGGGCTGCCGTGTGTATCGCCGTTTGTACGCAGTCAGTGGACTGCTTCAATGTGTGCCTTTCAGAGCTAAAAACGAGATGTGTATCCGTGTGATAATGAAGTCACCAAACCAATTCCGAAGTACTCGCCAAGCGTCTTCTATGCCCAGTTGTGTCCGTATTCGTATGAACGAAAGTGTAAGAACACCGCCACGTTTCAAGCTACCTCTGACTGCCTGTTTTGCCAGAACACACGGCAGCCTATTGGGAAGAAGCCCATTTGGGTGAGTATGCACCTCAAATCCATCGTTTCTGATGACTCAAAACAAGCGCTTGGACTGCCACAGTTGAGTTGTCAGAAACACACATCTTAATCTGGATGGCTGTCTGAGATCCCTGTACAGCTCTATGGGTGCAGTTTGTCTTTGACCCCCATCTTGGCGGTTCGAGAGCAGCTGTTGGAATCTTTCAGGGTTCAGTCGGAGTACACGATGCATGCATCATAATCCAGTGGCCGGACTGACAGCTTCTGACAAAACAGCGATATGCAAACATCATCAGCATGCAAACCACACGGTGCAGGAACAGGGGTGCAATTCCAGGGGGGCATAACATGTGCCCCCCCTGCATGCACCCCCATGCCCAGATCCGTCCGGGGGCCCAACTAGGGTCCGTTAGTTGCCTCTCTACCACCCTTTTCTTGGCGGTCTCACTGCCATGAAAAGGATGGTTGAAAGCCAACTTGTAATATGCTCAGCTGTGCCGGCATTGGCATCAGCAGACTATTCAGGCTCGTTGCAGACCACCGGCTTGGGGGGATCCTTGATCCCGGTGGAATAAGCAGTCTTGTGGTGGTCTGACCACCACACTCAGAATACTGTGGGCGGTGGTGTCGGTGGTGTCGGTGGTCAAACCGCAACCGCAAGTCGGACCGATGCACTTGTGATAAGGCTCTTAGACTACAGGAAGTGTCAGTTTACTATTTCCACTCCAATCTAAGCTACTTTGGAGAAAGAGCTGGCCACAGAAGGGCTTACATTTACTATTGTCACTCTTATCTAAGGTACTCTGGGGAATGGGTTGGACTTGAATAGGGGAAGATTTACTATTCCAACTTCAATTTAACTTCAATTTAAGATACATTGGGGAAAGCGTTGGGCATTGAAGGGCTTATATTTACTATTCCCACCCTAATCTAAGCTACACTGGAGATTGTATTGGCTATTGCATGGTTTGGATTTACTATATCCACTCCAATCTAACCTACATTGGGGAAAGAGTTAAGATTTTAAAGGGGATAGAATTACTATTCCTACTCCAATATAATCACACTGAATAAAGTGTTAAACATTGAATTGGTTACATTTAATACTCCCTTTCTGATCTAGTCTACATTGGGGAGAATATTGGACCTTGAAGGGTTACATTTATTATTCCCACTCCCAACTAAGCTACATTGGGAAAAGTGTTGGACTTAAAGCAACATTTAGGAACATGTTGGATTTCAATAGGGCTATATTTACTACTCCTACTCCAATTTAGCGGCCGATTCCGATATCGGACAGACTCGGTCGGATCTGGAACCAAATGACCTCGTGTTGTCGGTTCGAGACCTGCAAGTAGGATGCAACCGAACCCTGTTCGGTTGCAATACTATACTTAACAATGGGAGCATGCATTCCGAACGGAATGCATGCTCGCATCGTGAAGTGCAGAGATGCAGCTCATCCCATCACCCCGTGACATGCACCCCAAGATGCCTGCCACTGGGTGCAGGGATCAACAGGTGGGCACCATAGGTGCCCCCTAGGTTGCCATTCAGTGGCCTTCCGCCATGGAGGCCCAGCAGTGGACCCCCAAAGACAGTTTCCCAATGCCTTTCTGTGTTGGAAAGGGCGGTACAGAATGGCAGAAGGAAACTGCCATTCTACTCCCTCTGCTGGAAAGAGCCGGCCGGGGAAGTACTGAAGGGTTTCCAGATGGCGTGCGGGCAGTCCGAGCCCGTCAGAAGCCATCCAGAAAACGGAGCCAGATTCCTTTCAGACTAAGCCCATTGGAATGGCTTGGTCGGAAAGGAATCAGAACGGGCATGTCCGATGTGGTTAGGATGGCTCCGACGGAGGGTCGCAGACATTCCTAACCTCATCGGAATCGGCCCCTTAATCTACATTGGGGATAGCATTGGACATTGAAGAGGTTAGATTGACTATTTCTGCTGCAATGTAAGCTACATTGAGGAAGTCATTGGGCATTGAAGGGGTTAGATGTGCTAATCCCTCTATAATTCAACCTACATTGGGAAACATGTTGGGCATTAAAGGAATTTGATTTATTGTTCCCACTTCAATATAAGCTACATTGAGGAAGGCACTGGGCATTTATATGTTTCGATTTACTATTTCTCCTTCAATCTAAGCTATACTGTGGAAGGTTTTAGTCAATAAAGGGGTTGGATTTTCTATTCCGACTCCACTTTAAGCTACATTGGGGAAGATGTTGGTCAATGAGGGGATAGCTTTACTATTCCCACTCCAATTTAAGGTACATTGAGGAAAGTGTTAGGCATTAATGGGGTTAGATTTACTATTCCCACTGAGTCTAAGCTACTCTGGGAAAGGGCTGTACTTTACTGGGGTTATAAATACTATTACCACTCAAATAACACAACATTTTAAAAACAGTGTATATTTAATTACAAATGCATAACAAATAATTATGTAATTTTGTTTTCAAATTTCAAAAGAAACCAAAATTAGGTAAAATATAACAAAATATAAATGAATGTTTAAAATGTAATAAATTAAACACAATTTAATGTAAATTATGCAATATTATTTAACTATTTTAAATAACTTATAAATATGCTTATTAATTATGTAGATTTAAAACATTAAACCTTTAAAAAAGTACCAAAAAAACAACATTTACTAAACATAATATCAACCTTTTAGCTGAAACAATTCCAAACAAAAAAAGGTAAAAAACTAAATAAATGTATTTAAATTTAATTTTTTTTTAAAAAGAGCATCAAAATGTTAGAAAATAACAAAATGTAATGAACAAAAACTAAATATAAAATCAAAAAAATTTCTAACATATTTCTTACACGTTTATATTAAAATCTAGGAAAAATTATCTTCATAAATATTACATTTATGAAGTAATGAATTAAAAAAATTATATAAAAAAGAATTAAAAACAAATTGCATTTCAACTTAATCAATATTTTTAAACTTAGTTTAAAAAGACCCCCCTACAAAACAGCATCCTGCTCCTTAAATATTTAAACACAAAAAAATGAAATAATAAAGACACATAACATTTACAATGCTACAATAATACTGAAAAAACAATATTACATCCATTCATATTATATACAACTATATATATAAATATTTTTAACAAATGTTTTTTGAAAATATAGCAGCACCAGTCACATATACAGCAATGATCAAGACATAGACAGATACATGTTGTCTACAAACATTATCATTCAAAATTGCGGCTTCACTCAACCATCTGCACCCCCTCTGTCCCATTGGCAGTCCGACATTTCCATTTCCGTGGTCGGCGAGACACACAGGACACCCCTATAAACAATCAATTTCCCCCACTTCTTATCCCACTTCCTGGGTGAAACCTCTCGACTTGAAAATCTCTTTTTCTGCGATCATGCATTTATCTAGGTCCCTAGCCCAATTTCCAGCAGATGGAGTGTCAGCCCCCCCATTTTGTAGCTATGTTCCGTTTTACTAATGCGTGTCCCAGGGCGACCCACTGCTGCTCAACCTCGGTAAGATCGATCGCCTCCCAAATGTTGAGGAGCCCCAACTGTAGTGTCAATGTGATGTCCTTCTGTACTGCAGGTTGCATGAGCTGTGTAGCCCTCACCCATAGGGCCTGTATATGTGAGCAGTATATATATGACGTATATATGACGTGATAGAGGGTTGCCTCTCTGTTGCAGCAACGGAGAAACAAAGAATCTTGTTGTCTCCCGATCTTTGCAAGGGTGATACCTTTAAGGTAGGACCTTTAACTGGACAAGGCAGAGCTTGAGAGGGATAGCCACTTCCCTGGGGAACATCAGTACTGTTTGCCAGTCGTCATCCTCCAGCTGCCCCAGATCGGCTTGCCATTTATCTCTAAGGGATTGAAATGTGTCTGGTAAATTATTAGAGAGTTTCCAGTATGTAAGCGACACTGCTTTTTTTGGCAGTGGTTCAGAGAGGAGACGATCCTCGAGGGGAGATGATTCTGGTAGTTCCTCGGCCCCTTGGAGAGCTATTGTGAGAGCATGACGAATCTGGAGATAGCAAAAGACCTCTCCCTGAGCGATTTGATACTCCTTTCTCAGTTCTGTAAACTTCAGTTGTTGGTAATGGCCCTTTTTGCAGGGTCAGCCCTAAACGTTTTGCCTTCCTCTTGCATTTCTTTCTGACCTGTTGTTGTTCATTTTATGACTGTGGGCACTTTACCACTGCTGATCAGTTCTAAAGTGCATATGCTCTCCTTTGGTAAATATGACTGTGAATTGGTATATCCCTAATTGGCTTATTTGGGTTACCTGTGGCATGTGTGTGCCCAGGGCTGGTAACACAAATGCTGCTGGTGGGCCTGAAGCGATGGTTTGCGCCACCCACAGAAGCAGCTTGTAAAGTGTACCTCAGACCTGCCACTGCAGTGTCTGCGTGCAGTTCAGAACTGCCATCTTGGCTGTGAAGTGCTCACACTTCCCAGCCCCTGAACCTTCCCTTGGCATCATTTCAGCCACCCCTATGGTAGGGGCATTGTGTGTGTAAGGTAGGGCATGGCTTGATATGTGTAGCATGTCCTGGTAGTGTATTACCCTCCATTTTGTTTTTCACTGCTGCAAGGCTACCTGTTCTCCGGAGGTTAGAATGGGCAGTCTGGCTATCACATCTTATAGTCCTAACTGTCCCAGGGAACACGGTAGAAATGCGAGTTTAGTATGCCTGAGCTCAGAATAATAAAACACATCTTTTAGCAAAGTTGGTTTTAATATTCTGTGTTTGTAAATACCACTTTTAGAAAGTAGGTATTTTCTTGCCTAAGCCTTCCAGTGTGCTCTGCAGTTATGTGTATTGACTGTCTAGGTTTAGAGGGGCAAGGTAGGGTGAATCAGACCTGGGTGGAATAGAGAGATCTGCATTGAGTACTGGGGAGGGGTAGCTCCTTGACCTGAGTAGGGCTGTGCCTGGCAAGGTGAATGCTGGCTCCACCTCCTACTGTGCGTCTGATGTCAGACCCCTTCTTTCTCGAAGGAAGGATGCAGCCTGGTAAACAAAGTGCTCGAGGCTTAAGCAGAATTGGTTCTGGCTGGGTTCAGTGACTAGAGACTTTTGAGAACAAAGACTTTTGGGGTATAAATATCTGTGCCCAAACCCCTGATTTTTGTATTGCTCCTGGATGTCAAGAGGAACCTCTGTCCGTGTTACTGAAGGAATCTGCAGGAGAGGACTGTCCTTGTGCTTGTGTGCTGTTTCTTGGATTGGCCTGCAGTAGTTTACCTTGGACTTGGAAGAAGAGGGAAAAGGACTTTTGAGGGACTTATTTTGCTAAGCAATCACCCAAGGGCTAGAAGAGAGCTAGCCTCCTGCCAGAGTCACAGGCACATCTGACTCCCCCACAAGCCTCCTGATTCCTCCCAGCGAGGATTTCAATCTGCAGGTGAGGCACATGTGAGTTCCAGGGCCTCTAGTTCTACTACAGAGAAGAGAGTGCTGAAATTGTCGCTAACGCCCGTTTGCGAGCTGCTGCAGCTGAAGACCGTAAGAAAAATCATTGCGCTGCTGCTGCCGAGTGCTAGCAAACCAAAGGTCATCGCATCGCACGCTTGCAGGCCACAAAGTGCTCGCTAACCCCAGAGATCATCGCATTGCACGTTTGTGGTCTTTTCGAAGGCTCGCTAACCCCGGATCATTGCATCGAGATCATCCCATTACGAGTTATGACATCGCAGAGCAGGCCACTGCTTTGAACTGAACCCCTATTTGAACACTTTGAACTCTTTTTCTAGCTTTTTAAGAGTACCCCCCTTTTTCAGTATTGTGGCTTTTTACCGTTATTCGTATTGTGTTAAGTCTTTGTATAAAGATACTTATTTTTTATAACTACTTGTGTGGTGTCCCTTTTATAGTGTCCTTCACTGTGTTACTGTGTATGATCATAAATGCTTTACACACTGCCTCTCAGATAAGCCTAGCTGCTCGTGCTACGTTATGACAGGGTTGAGCAAGGGTTATCAAAGGGTGTAGCCCCCTTACTCTGACTTAGGAAGAAGGGTTCGTACTTGGACTGTGGCCAGCCACTGCCAACTAGAGACCCTCATTTCTAACAGCAGTATTTTACCCTTTTTCCACAGGTGACCTATCGTCGAGATGCCAATAGTATCCCATCTGTTGAAGCCAGGCTGGTTGCAGAGGGTACCCAGCTTTTGGACTGACCACAATGGAGTAGCCCTAGTCAGCACATCAAGCCAGCCCCGTTTTCAATTTGCCCAATGCCAGACATCCACCGTGAGGGACGTCAGGCCGGATAACGGCCCCTCCCAGACTTCGAGTACAGGGCCCCCAGATAACCACAGGGTTGAGCAGGGGGTTATCAAAGGGTGTAGCCTCCTTACTTTGACTTAGGAAGAAGGGTCCCTACTTGGACTGTGGCCAGCCACTACCAACTAGAGACCCCCATTTCTAACATTGATGGCAGCGGTGAGGATCTAGACTTGCATTTATGATCACGTACAGTAATTATAGTGTACACCACTAGTGAGTGCAGACCATAACGCAACCACATACTTGGTTGAGGTTTTTTGGTTCTATTTTTGATTTTGTTATTGCCAGTATTGCTACAATGGGTCTTGCTGAAATGAGACCTACCTTTTACATAGATGACCAGTTGACCTACAGTCTAGAGGAGCTAAGTGGGTTCTGTGAAGAGAGAGGTTTAGCTGTGAGTGGGGTGGAGACTCAGCTATCCTTGTAGACATCCCTGAGGCTTTGGCAACAAGACAGATGGAGATTCTTGGAGTCCCATTACACCTACCAGGAGGGTAGTTGGTCTGAGGGTGGCTCTGGAGAGTCACAAGAGGAGGAAGAAAGTGTTATGGAATATCTCATAGGTAGGGAGCCCCTTGCTGAGTCTAGTGCCTATGGTAATGACGATTCCCTTCTTGTTCCTCAGAGGAGGTGCTGGACAGGTGGGAGGGTCCCATAGGTAGGGAGTCCCTTGCTGGGTTTAGTACCCAGGTTAGTGCCCAATCCCCTTCATGGTCCCCAGAGGAGTTGGACAGACAGTGGGAGAGGGAGCGCCAGCTGGAATTAGAGAGGCTCCATATGGAGATTGCCCAGCTGGAGGCACACCTACCGCAGATAGCAGTAAAGGAGAAGTTAGCTCTGGAGGGTAGGTTATTCCCTGAGCTCAGTGTTAAATGTCTGGATTCACCAGTGAGGGTGTGGTCCTGTGGTTGCAGCAAAGTTGAGTTATGTAGTGATGACAGTGTAGTACACCCACCCAGAGATGTGGCACCTGATTTGAAGGAGGGGGTTGATCTACACCATGGTATTCAAGGATATGAGGTAGCTCCATTGGTGTGTAGTGTCCCTAAGGTGGATTGGGGAACTAGCACAGGGGTCCATAGTCCTAGTGAGGGGAGGGACACCCTACCGACTCCACATGGGAGGTGCAGGGAGAGGGGTTCCCCCGTGGCTGAAGTCCTGGTGTACGAGTGTGAGGACCGCCCAGAAGAGTGTGGGTTGAGTGATAGCGACAGTCATGTAATGTCTCTCCCATTTCAGGAGAGTGGTATGGGGTCCTTGTGTGAGGCACTGGATTGTGAGGTGAAGGTTTGCCCCTGCGTGGAACTGTGTAATCCAATTGTGGGAGAGCATATTGTTTGTTCTTGTTTTCCAGAGCTAATCCAACACTTGTTAGAGGGCGAGTTCTCTGATCCTAGGGAACTTGCACAGGAGGCAGACCTCTGGGCGAGTACCTGAGGCTCTGTAGAGGCATTGGGGAATGACCCTAATAGGAGTGGTTCAGATGTCTTCCAACCCAGAGTGGTGGGAGAGGTGCGGAGTGATGCAGCTAGGTCCCTTGTTATGAGGAGGTTGTAGGGCCTCACATCCTGTCTTGTGGGAGCAGGAGTGAGACTGGGAAAGGTCCCGGAGTGCCCCAACCTCAGTCTCCAGGACTATATGGTTCGATGGTTCCATGAGGGAACACCAGGTAGGGAATATAGTCTGTCCGAATGGACCGTCAGTTGTGGGGAGTCTCCCCGTGTTAGGTGAGTTGGGAGTGCCTGTAGTCAGGTCTCCATCAGTTCTTGTGTCTGGCAGTGCCACTCCTAGAGGGAGGGTGCAGAAGTCCAGCTTAAGGGGTGAGAGGGGGAAGGAGCCCCCAGTAGGAGAACCAATGGGTCAGGGGCCAGTCAGGAGGGCTGAGCCCCAGAGCAGTGACCATGGTGATACCACTTCTGTCCTGGGGGATCTTCACGCACTGTCAGGTGGACAAGGGTCGGGAGATCTGCGCCAGGCAGACTGTCACGCAACACAGGAGTTCTGTGTTACCCTCAGGGAGTGTGTTGGTACTCCCCAGGAAGTCCTGGTTGGCCGGCCAATTGTTCAGCCACAGGGGTTGGTCCCTGAGTTGGGAAGTCAGGTCCAGGTGTTGTCTGACATGGAGGGAGGGACAACTGTAAGCAGTGTCCCAGGCATTTTTTTTTCTAAGAGCACCACTCCAGGTGGGAGGGTGCAGTATGCTGGAAGGGGGTGCAGAGGGAAGGAGTCCTCGCCTCTGACCCTGGTGCCACCTGAGGGGTTTTCCAGGTTGGTAGATCGGTTGCAGGGTCAAGACCCTGAACTGGTGGAGGGGTATGTTTCCCTCAAAGGGGGCCTGTGTGCTCCCTAGGAAGTCCAGGTACGCCAGGCAGACTGTTGCACAACTCTAGAGGAGTGTGCTTTCCTTGGGGGGAATTGGTGTACTCCCCCAGAAGTCCTGGGTTGCCAGGCACAGGGCCCAGCCTAAGGGTACAGACCCTGGGTTGGAGAGCCAGGTTCTCGGTGCCCCCTGACCTGGAGGGATTGGCCACTGCTAACAGTGCCCCTACCGGTTTGTGTTATGGGGCACCTCTCCAGGGGGTCAGTGACCACTGGGACTTGATGTCTAACTGTTGGGAAACACCTGGGAGCAAGCTAGGGTTAGGTGCTGCTCAGGCGGTGTCCACAGGTGAGGGGAAGGGTTCCCCCTTGGTTGTCTTGGTGGGCCCTGAGAGTATGGACAGAGGTATTCACCAGGGCTCAGATGGGTGTAGGACTGGAATATGCCCCTGCTATTGCGGGCCAGTTCCATGTTCTATCGCACAAAGCAGGGAAGCCCATCAGGGTAGTGATTGGTCTACCCTGCATTTTGGCTGGAAGGGCGTCGTGTTGGAAATGGCCCTTTTTGCAGGGCCATCCCTAAACTTTTTGCCTTCCTCTTGTATTTTGTCTGACCTGTTATTGTTGTTGTAATGACTCTGGGCACTTTACCACTGCTAATGAGTGCTAAAGTGCATATGCTCTCCCTTGGTAAATATGACTGTGAATTGGTATATCCCTAATTGGCTTATTTGGGTTACCTGCTAGTCCCTAGTAGTGTGGCCTGTGTGTGCCCAAGGCTGGTAACCCAAATGCTGCTGGTGGACCTGCAGCACTGGTTTGCGCCACCCACAGAAGCAGCTTGTAAAGTGTACCTCAGACCTGCTACTGCAGTGCCTGCGTGCAGTCCAGAACTGTCATTTTGACTGTGAAGTACCCACACTTCCCAGCCCCCGAACCTTCCCTTGGCATCATGTCAGTCACCCCTATGGTCGGTGCATTGTGTGTGTAAGGTAGGGCATGGCTTGATATGTGTAGCATGTCCTGGTGGTGAATTACCCTCCATTTTGTTTTTCACTGCTGCAAGGCTACCTGTTGTCCATAGGTTAGAATGGGCAGCCTGGCTATTAAGTCTTATAGTCCTAACTGTCCCAGGCAACACTGTAGAAATTCGAGTTTAGTATGCCTGAGCTCAGAATAATAAAATACATCTTTGAGCAAAGTTGGTTTTAATATTCTGTGTTTGAAAATACCACTTTTAGAAAGTAGGTATTTTCTTGCCTAATCCTTCCAGTGTGCTCTGCTGTTATGTGTATTTACTGTCTGGGTTAGAGGGGCAAGGCAGGCTGAATCAGACCTGGGTTGAATAGAGAGATCTGCACTGGGTACTGGGGAGGGGTAGCTCCTTGACTTGAGTAGGGCTGTGCCTGGCAAGGTGAATGCTGGTTCCAACTCCTACTGTGTGTCTGATGGCAGACCCCTTCTTTCTGAAAAGAAGGATGCAGCCTGGTAAACAAGGTGCTCCAGGCCTGGGCAGAACTGATTCCGGCTGGGTTCAGTGACTAGAGACTTTTGAGAACAAACACTTTTAAGGTATAAATGTCTGTGCCCAAACCCCTGATTTTTGTATTGCTCCTGGATGTCAGGAGGAACCTCTGTCTGTGTTACTGAAGGAATCTGCCGGAGAGGACTGTCCCTGTGCTTGTGTGTTGTTTCTTGGATTGGCCTGCAGTAGTTCCCCTTGGACTTGGAAGAAGAGGGAAAAGTACTTTTGAGAGACTTATATTTTGCTAAGCAATCACCCAAGGGCTAGAAGAGAGCTAGCCTTCTGCTGGAGTCACAGGCACATCTGACTCCCCCACCGGCCTCCTGATTCCTTCCAGTGAGGATTTCTATCTGCAGGTGAGGCCACTGTGAGTTCCAGGGCCTCTAGTTCTACTACAGAGAAGAGAGTGCTGAAATCGTCGCTAACGCCCGTTTGCGAGCTGCCGCAGCTGAAGAGTGTAGAAAAAACATTGCGCTGCTACCGCCGAGCGCTCGCAAACCAAAGGTCATCACATCACACGCTTGCGGGCCACAAAGTGCTCGCTAACCCCAGAGTTCATCTCATCGCACGTTTGCAGGATTTTTGAAGACTCACTAACCCCGGATCATCGCATCGAGATCATCGCATCACGACATTGCAGACCGGGCGTCATGCGCCCGCCATTTTCCTCGCATCGCACCCGGATCATTGCTCCCTCGCGGGACGCCATTTTCTTTCATCGCAACAAGATCGCACACACAACAGGATCAGCGCATCATCCTTCCTTGCGGCAAGGATTCAACGCATCGCTGGCCTAGCGTGAAGAAGTCTGTCGCTTTGTCCCGCATGCACCCGCAGACCAGCGCATCATCCTCCCTTGCGGCAAGTATTCAACGCATCGCCGGCCTTGCGTGGGGAAAATAATCGCTACAGCTCGTTTGCAACATTTTGCTTGTTTTGCTACGCAATCCAGGTACTTTGTAAGTAAAAGGGTCGCAGAGACCCCTGCTTTGAACTAAATCCCTATTTGAACAAGTCTTTTTCCAGCTTTTCAAGAGTACCCCCCTTTTTCAGTATTGTGGCTTTTTACCGTTATTGGTCTTGTGTTAAGTCTATATATAAAGATGCTTATTTTTATAACTACTTGTGTGGTGTCCCTTTGTAGTGTCCTTCACTGTGTTACTGTGTATGATCATAAATGCTTTACACACTGCCTCTGTGATAAGCCTAGCTGCTCGTGCTACGTTATGACAGGGTTGAGCAAGGGTTATCAAAGGGTGTAGCCTCCTTACTCTGACTTAGGAAGAAGGGTCCCTACTTGGACGGTGGCCAGCCACTGTCAACTAGAGACCCCCATTTCTAACAGCAGTATTTTACCCTTTTTCCACAGGTGAACTATCGTCGAGATGCCAATAGTATCCCATCTGTTGAAGCCGGGCTGGTTGCAGAGGGTACCCAGCTTTTGGACTGACCACAATGGAGTAGCCCTAGTCAGCACATCAAGCCAGCCCAGTTTTCAATTTGCCCGATGCCAGACATCCACCGTGAGGGACGTCGGGCCGGATAACGTCCCCTCCCAGACTTCGAGTAGAGGGCCCCCAGATAACCCTCACGACCCATTTGATAACTGTCTAATAGAAAGGTGGGGTCTGTCGGGGGACAGTACAGCCAGTGGTTCACCACCACCTGGTGTGAAGCCCAGTAGTACAGACGCATATCTGGGAGTTTTATACCCCCATCGTACCAACCCTTGGTCAGTTTAGTCATGGCAATACGGGGCGCTGTCCTGTCCCACAGCAAAGTCAAACCTCACTCTCGATACTGTTAAAATATGAGTCGGGAACCTGTAAGGGCAGTTCTGGAATACATATAGGAAACGGGGGAAGAGCTAACATCTTGTAAAGCGCAGCACGTCCCAACAGGGAAAGGGGTAGTGTTCGCCAATGTTTGACATTGCTAGGCAGTCTGTCCAGAGGCACAGCTAGGTTTTTAGTGTGGAATAGTACAGGATCAGGGATGACATAGATCCCTATGTACCGAAAACCGTCTGCAGCTTTTTCAATGTCACAGTCAGGTGGGAGTGCAGGGATCAGGCCATGGAGGGTGAAAATCATGGATTTGGACAAACTGATGGAATAGCCTGAATATTTGCCAAAGTTAGTGAAGATCTTTAGACCCATTTTTTATTTTTTTATTTATAAAGATTTATATAGCTCGAACTTGATTCCGACGGATATCACAGCGCTTTACAATTTGAGGCAAAGGTAACAAATCAGAACATTAGTCTAACATGGGGAATCAAATGGGCATTGAGATGTTTACTCCTCTCAAAATCGCAATGGTTGTTGTATTAAAAATGCATAGATAGATTGAGTGCGATAGATATATAGATAGAGGGCGATAGACAGATAGATATAGTGAGGGCTATAGATAGATATATAGATACATAGATAGAGTGAGGGAGATAGATAGATAGATAGATAGATAGATAGATAGATAGATAGATAGATAGATAGATAGATAGATAGATAGATAGATAGATAGATAGATAAATGTGATGCAAATACAAAGAGGCCTACAGATAAAACAAGCATTGGCATAGCCAATAGGTATCGCCCTCGGGACCCCACGAGTGCCCAGCCAGAGCTATTGACTTTGTCTATGGCTTTAAGCTGTGCTGTACAGAAGTCTGCAGTATGCTGAAAAGTTATAATAAAGAAGTCTCAGATGCATTTTTGTTACCTTACATATGACCCAGAAATGCCACTGTATGTTGCCTCGTTCACGGGCAGTGGCAGAAATTCATAATTCTCGGAATTATGGGTCTCGTGGAAGGCCAGGGTTGGGGCGGGGACCCAATGATCTCTGAGCACGTTCTACTACAAACGCCTGAGTGAAGATCTCCCTTCCAAACACATAAGATAGCAATTGCTCGACGAAGGTGTCCATACGACCCGTATTGGCCGTTTCTGGAACCCCTAGGATATGCACGTTGTTGCGCCTGCTGCGTGCTTCCAAATCCTCGTTCTTTATTGCGACTTATTTCAAGATTCGTTCCACTCTGTCCAGTCTTTTCTGTGACTGCGCCGCGCTATCCTCCACATCTGATATCTGAGCCTCAGCCACATCTAAGCGCCGGTCATGCGCCTGAACCTTGGAGCCCATTTCAGCCAGGCTTTTATCCAGTCCATTAAACCTGCCATCTAGGGCCCTGAATCCTGCTCTCATTTCCTGAAGCATTGCAGCTGTTAGGGACGGAGGATCACCCAAACCTTCGGCTCCATGGGCGCCTTCCGCCATGTTTGCAGGTTCGTCTGTCGCGTTGTCCGTGACTTTCTCAAAGGGCAAAGTCCTTTGTTTAGAATCTCTGCAGGACACTACCCAGGGAAGGCCCTGTGTGGCGAGTGCGTGGTCACGGATCCGGAATGGTGCAGAGGTTTCACCCAGGCGGGACCCTCGTGTATGGCGGTGTAGGCAGTTTTTACAGTGCACAGCCCACCCAGCCGCACACAAACGTACCGAAGATTTGGGCCTCACCCCCGGCCCGGGGCAATCTGGACATGCAGAACGCAATCAATAAGCAGATAGGTCCCCTTGTCACAGCGTGCGCGTGTTTACAAAACCGGCAGGACTGTGTGCAAGGAGAAGCAGATACCGGTGCCTGCAGAATCCGTGACCCACCAGAGTAGCGTCTCGTGGCCGCTCGCTGTTACCAGATGAGCTGTGCTAATGATACGGTCTGTCCGTGCACTATCAGGTGATGAAAGGTCAGCTATGTGGAGGGAGATTTGTAGCAGTGAGCCAAGGAGCATCCCCAGAGGCATTGGTGATGCAGAGCGACAAAAAAGTGTAGACTGCTGGCACACAATAAAAAGAGCAGGCTGCGACCTTCATGCAGGCCCACAGTGAGCTGATCAGTATGAAGGGAAGCGCCTTCAGGACATCATTGCCAGGGAATGTGTTCACCGGCCCCTGGGGCCTTGTTGTACTCACCGCCAGTGAGTTGGCCAGGCCAGGCCTATCAGGCTCACTAAGGGAGGAGAGAGCAGGCACCCCCCAGCCTGACCCACCGCTGCACCAGTTCCCTTACTGTTCACCCTGGTTATTGAATCAGTGGCGCACCTGATGTGCTGCGATGCACGTATACTAGACTGGATGTGGTGGAACGGACTTGAAGACCGGAACGCACTAAACTTGGATTACATTCCCCTTTTTCTTAGTGACCCTCAGGCCTCCGACTCTCGATGCCTGGAGATCCATCGTCTCTACGGTGAAGCCTCTGGCTTTCAAATTAATGCAACTAAGTCTGTATTGCTGGAGGTGAAAGGGGTCGCCGAGGGGCGATGTTGGTGCCCTAACATGCCTCCTTGATGAAACTCATTTAAATATTTAGGGATTCACATATCTCACTTTCCGGACCTGGCCTGGAATCTTAATTTTCAAAACTTGGCCTTTGCCCTTGAATGAGACCTACACTGCTGAAATAGCTTGCCTCTCAACCCCATGAGGTATAGCACATTCTTTAAATATGATGTGCCTCCCCTTCTAGTTGTACTTCTTAGCAAATTTCCTGCATCCCATACCCCGAAGGTGACTTTGGTCCCTGACCTCAAGACTCAGAACCTTTTTATGTGTTGGTAAGCGCCACACAGTGGTGTTCAACCCAGTACAAAAATCGCCCTTCTATGGGGGTCTTGGGATGTCGGACATCTATGTGTACTACCTGGCAGCACAGTTGGCGCCCATCAATTACTGGTTTACTGGAGGATGAGATAACCCTACCTATCGCTTGGAGCTTCACATAATGGGCTATGAGGCTTTGAGGCACTCCTTGGCCTATTTTATGGGGTCGACTGCCCCTGATGACACCATCATGTACTCGAGTGGCGGTGCTTGGCAGGAAAGCAGCTTTGTGCCTTATTCGGTGGAGCCGCAGCTTGATGGGATTGACCCCCGTATGGCAGGGCACATGGTTTCAGCAGCTTTCCAAACATGAGGGCTTTACCCAGTGGAACCGGATAGGAATTACATATCTAGGAGATAGCTACAAATGTAGTAATTTGATGTCATTTCAAGAATTAAAAGATCAGTAAGCTCTGTCTAGCACACACTTTTTCTGCTTTCTTCAACGACGGCATGCCCTGCGGGTACACTTCCTGGCTATAGACCCCTTGAGGCCAAGCTTTTCATTGGATGCCCGGGGAAGGGAGCAATGTCTAAGATCTACTTCTCCCTGATTATCCATGCCCCGATGGATTTGATTCCCTTCGGCAGAGGTTTAAACTGAATGATGATGATTGGAGGGAGGAATGCCTGGCCCTAAGGGAGTTGGCGATATCCTCATGCCTACATACGGTCCAGGTGAATTATCTGCATGCAACCTATCTGTCTCCATTTCACATGCGGAGGATGTTCTCTACTGCCCTGGCACATCCACACACAGCTTGCTCCCTACAGCCAACTTATTCCATGTAGCATGGGACTGCACAGCACTACGATCCTTCTAGGATGAGGTGGTATAGGAGATCTTGATGGTTCTGGGGCGCCAGATCGATTTGAGCACCTGAACTGCACTGCTGGGACTTGTGGATGACCTGGGGTGTCCACGCTCTGAAAGGATTTTTTATAGGTGTGGCCTGCCTGGTAGCCAAAAGGGATGCAGCCGGCCTATGGAGGCAATCTAGAACTCCTTCGATCCAGCTGCGGCAAAAAGGAGTTGATTGGTGTGCGTAGCAAGAAAAGCTGATCTATGAGGCACGTGTGGGTGAAGTGGTGGTCGTAATATGGACTATCATCATGAAAGGACTGGCTTCTGAAATGCTGAGCTCTTACTAACTGTACTGCTTGGGTGGTGCTTGCTGTATAAACGAAATAAAATTGGTTATTAAAAAAATAATATGCAATGAAAATTAGTAAAACTGCTACCTCAACTTTTAAAAATGTGCATTATCAAATTCCTCAAATTCTATATATACAAAAAATGAAACTGAAGACTAAACTGCACTCACTTTTTTTCCAACATTTTTAATCATTTGCGAAACAGAGAAATTGAAATGTTTGTGCCAAGATCAAGTTTTTATTTTTTTTAACTTGTTGATGTCTTTGGAAGCCCTTTACAGCGAATTATGATGAAAAGAGCTTAGGAGTAATGGAAGTGACAAGCCTAATTGGAGAAACATGGAGGGAAATATTTAGGGGTCCAGGGCCCGGATATCTGGACATAAAGCCTGCTGCTACAAACTGAATGTAACTATTTACAGTTCAGGATTTTCCTGAAAACTGAACTTTTCCGGGAAGCGTTCAATTACAGCCATCTATCCCTGGAGACTGATTAAAGAATACCAAACTAGAGCACTCCGTTTCAGCCAGCTGGATTCTATCACACTTTAAACAGTTATTTTTGTAGTGCCTTGAAGTGTCCAAGGTGATTTGTCAGAGGTATGCAAAATTCAGTGTAAATTAAAAAAATGTGCTCTCTCATCACTTCTGGCCCAATCAAAGGTGTGCATTGATGTTTGAGATAAATGTGCTATTCTGCTGAGTGTTCAGAATAGATCACATAATCTTGGATTGTCAGTCCACTGGTCCTGCAAAATCTCTGCAGTAATCGGAGACAGAACAACGTGGTCGGATTGGGATAGAAAATAGGCCTGTGCGCCGAAAAAAAATTGCCCCAATTAAAAATGTTTCCAAATGTTATAAAATTGTAACAAATTTACCACAGCAAAAAAATGAAAATATATTAAAAATAACTGACTGTGAAAATGTGGCTTTTGGCTAGGTAGGTAAAGATTCTGAACTCATTAGTTTCTTTTCATCATTGCTTTTATGCTTTACACTCCTATATGAAGCCAGGATGAATGATCTTGCTTCTCTTGTCTTTTCTTTTCAGCTCTTCAGGTTCTCCTTCTTAAGACCGACTTCCCAATGGTGTCCTTCGAAAGAAGATGGGACTATGGTAAGTATATCGCCCTCTTTTCCTTTGTTTTCATTCTGCGACTATTAGGGTCTGGGAGTGAGAGGAGTTGAGCAGTGTCCATACCTGACCACCGCCAGTGCTCACAGAAATTGCTCATAGTGAGTAAATAAAAAAGAAACAAAATTCTTCTTAGCAGTTCTCTCGCCCTGCTAATCTCCCACCTCCCCCAGACTCCTTTTAATTGACCTTTTTTTCAAGTAAGACCATAACCGGCCACGCACCTGTGATAGCCACGTTCCTCCCTGGGCGTGGTGGGTTGCTGCTCTCTCTTGTGTCCTCTTCTCGCCGTCTTCTCGCTCCGGGAGTCGCTGCAGCGTGTGGTCTCCCGCTGGTAGAGCATTAGCTACCAGGTTTTCTCATTCTTCTTCTCTTCCTCTCTGCGTCTTGACTCGGGACCTCCTTCAACAGCCAGGTTAGGCTGCGGCGTTTCCACTATGTGATATGTACCCACATGCATGCCATATGTGGTGTCTCTTCTTAAAGGACCCGTGTTCTCTCCGATAGGTTCCGATGGAGGGTCGATGTCATCCATCTTGGTCCACAACAGGGTGGTCTTGCCCCGCAGATTGTAACTCTCCTTGGTGTCAGCGTGTGGCAGAGGACTCATGGGCTGCAAGAGAGAAACGAAAGGAGGTATTGGTTAATTTTCCTCTTCTTCTTTTTACATTCCGTCAAGTCATAGGGGCACCTCATGACACTGACCTAAATATATTTATTGATTTAGCCTACTTATAATATATAGCAAAATAGCATTTATTTGTACAAATGATATAGAAAACTATTTTTGTGGATAAAAAATGTTAAGTAGTAAAAAAGCATTGTAAAAAAGATTTATAAAAATGTTACAATATGTAAGAATGTAAAACTTGTATGTATTTTTTTTAAAAAAAATATCTGCTCAATAAACATTAAAAAAAGACTACCAATCCATAAAAAACAGGCGGAAATAAGTAATGAACGTTAATATTAGATTAGATTTAATAATACATTTCCGTGTTGGAAAAAATGATAGAAAAATTTATAGAAATGTTATAAAAAGTGTGAAAAATATACCAAAGTGAAACAAATGAAAATATAGTAAAAATGACTGACATTCATATAGCTTTTTATTGACATGACATGGTACAACATAAAAAATAACGTGTTTGTAAAAATTATATATAAAAATATTTTTGTGAAAAATCCATTTTGTTTATTGAATATTGTAAAGCGTTGTGTTAAAAACACTACACTATTTAAAAATTTAAAACATGTTAAATGTTTGTAGAAAAATTAAAACTATGGGCATGTAACAAAAATATAGAAGCTAATGTAAAAATGTTTATATAGAACAAAGAATGTTAAAATAATTCTTATAAAAATGCAATAGAGAATAGCATCTTTTAAAATTAGTTAAAATGTGATAGTGTCTGTAAAAAATGTACTGCTGCTGTAAAAATAAAAGTGGCATAAAAAACAATGGGTCTTATTACGATGCTGGGTGGACCGACTGTCCGACTGCTGTAGCCATGATCCGATTCCGGCCTCCGAGGCTGGGAAAGGTTCCCCCTACCGTAATACCATACAGCCGTTGCTACAGTGAAGGTCTACGACACCATCTTGATCGAGATACAAGTGCTTGAGACTCAAATTAAAACTACCTTCAGCACATCTTTCAAGAAGAATCAGGACGAAACAAACAAAACCAATAGGGAATTCAAAGATCATATTCTCTTTACAAAAATTGAGAAATTTAAAAACGACCTGGATAAATTTTCTTTTGAAAAGGTGTACCCCTACACAAGCAATAGTTATATCCCTCCTGTATATAACAATAAAGGACACAAACTAGGATCTACTTACGGGTCTTCTTCTTCATATGCAAACAACTCCAGCGATTCTGATACATCGGTACAAGGTAACCAACGTGGTAAATGGAGAGGAAGGGGTTCTCAGCAACGATGGCGTGGGGGCCCACCCAAACAGTACCCTCCTTGGTGGCAGCCAAACCCCTGGCAACCTCCATTCCCTCCGGGCCCTATGGGACCAATGGGTCACTTCAACCCAATCATTTTGGTAATTTTCAGAACCAACCATTTTTAGGGTACGGCAGAGGGAACCCAAGAGGCAGACGCCAGAATCAAAGAGCTCAGGTCCACTGGAGCCCTCCACCTTCGCCACGGACCCTTCGGAGTTCTTCGAAGAAGAAGCAAGGGACACAGGCGAGGCAAGCGGGGCCGAGCACGGAATCGGATTAGTGATCAATCGGAATTCCAGGACATTGAGTTCAGAAGAAGTACAAGTTCTCAATAGAGGACTTGGTTTTGTGACAACCACTACTGGAGACCCTTTTGGGATCAACTGGGAAATGGCAAACTTCTTCCGGAAAGTGAGGCTACATTTCTTCTTTAAAAATAAGGATGAAGCAGTAGAACTTATTGACACCAATACGGGATTAAGACAGAAATACACTTTTTATCCACCTACTCACTTGGTTCCACCACAGGTGCTGTCATTCGAAAAAGCTGTAAATAATGATTTGCCTGTACTTCTGAGTAAAGAACAGAAGAAATTTTGCAACTTGCTGAAAAAAGAACAGTTAGCGCTTCATGGCCTAATGTCTGATTCGAATATCACTATTAAACCGGCTGACAAAGGCGGCGCGATAGTCCTCCTTGACACGGAGACCTATCGGGAAGAGTGTCTGAGACAACTAGGAGTGAGGAGTGCGTACCGCCTTTTGAAAGAAGACCCCACTGAAAGAATTAGAAAGAACATCTCCACTGAAGTGGAAGAAGCTCTCAGTGAAGGCTGGATCAATGGACAAGAAGGGGCTTTTTTACAAACTAAGCACCCAGTGATACCATATTTTTATGTCCTTCCAAAGGTTCATAAACCCACTAGACCACCAGTGGGTCTTCCGATTATATCAGGAATTGGGTCACTTCTTGAACCTCTTTCTACATTTGTGGATTTCTATCTTAACAAGCTTGTAAAAGAAATGCCCGCCTTTTTGCAAGATACCAAAGACGTGCTGAGGCTACTGCCCGACATTGAATATGACTATGAGACTGACCTGCTTGTCTCATTTGACGTGGAGTCCTTATACACGTCCATACCACAAGATGAGACATTGGACACTGTTAACACACTTTTGGAACAACGGGATCTTAACTCAATAACGCCAGTGCATTTCGTAATGGCCTGTGCTCAAATTGCCATGAAAGACAATTTTTTCAAATTTGAGGACACCATTTACCTCTAAACATCTGGTACGAGCATGGGGAGCATTTTTGCTCCCAGCTTGGCAAACCTCTATGTTCATGGCTGTGAACAGGAGCATGTACTCACTGAAACCAACCCCTACCGTGAATCGATACGTCTGTGGAGACGTTACATCAATGATATTTTGGTCATCTGGCGCGGTGATGTAACAAGTATAAACATGTTTCTTGTCTGGCTGAACAGTCGGAACACTTATCTTAAATTCACAGTTGAAGTTGATAAGCACAAGCTAGCATTTCTAGATGCATTGACCGTTTCTTCTCCTGCTGGGCTCCAGACAGAGTTATATACCAAACCTATGGCCGGGAATTCTCTATTGAGCTTTAAAAGCCACCATCCGGGAGCAATGAAAGATAATTTGCCGTATGGCCAATTCCTGCGTTTACGCAGTAACTGCTCTACAAAAGACAGTTATAAGAAACACGCAGATACCCTCACGTCTCATCTAGTGGAAAGAGACTATCTGATCAAGCTGGTCAAGCGTGCAGCTAAACGTGCTGGTAACAATAATCGCGATAGCCTCTTGGAACCTAAAATCTCTAAGGATGCAACATCTAGATTAACATTCGTCAACACATTCAGCACAGCGTCCAATGGCATCAAAAAGATTGTAAGACGATACTGGAAAATTCTGAATGTGGAAGGCGAAAGTCTACCTGTACCCTTGTTTGCGTTCAAGAGAAACAGCAATCTGCGGGACAAACTTGTCCATACTAGACCACGTTGTGCAGCCTCTCAGACATCAGGAACAATATGGGGCTTACCACCAGTTCAGGGTCATTTTCTCTGTGGGACATGTAAGGTATGTCCTCTAACCAAGAAGTCTAAGACAGTTGACATCGGGACTGATCGTCCATGGGTACAGAAACACTTTACCAACTGCAACAGTGAAAAAGTGGTTTATCTGATTGTTTGTCCCTGCGATTTGAAATACGTAGGGATGACCACCCGCAAAATCAAGTTGAGGATCATGGAACACATGAGCACGGTGAGGTGTAAAAAACAAGCTACACGCCTTACAGCACGTTATCTAGAACTAAATCATCGTCCTGAAGATATGACTTGGACCATATTAGAACAACCATTCATCCCACAACATATTTCTGACATATCAAAGTTTTTCTTACTAAGGGAACAGAAATGAGTGTTCAGATTAAAAAGTGATACTGTTGGATTGAATGATTCTATCCCTTGGGCTAGTTTATAGTGACATCATGAACTAGTCGTACTTCCAATAGAGGGTTGATACTATATGTTATAACATCCTGCTTTAGAAATGGAACTCTCTCTAGAGATCATATAATTATACCCCACACATTCCTCTATCACTGTGTCTAATACCAATTCACACGTGTCCTTGGCTACCTCTCTATTCTTGCTACTATTAGTATCAATGTAGCCTTTTTAATACCAATAGGAGGTCTCCATATGAAATGAACATATTATATTGCATGATCTAATGTTCTAGACATTTGACAGTGGTTCGCGTAATTTTGTGAATTTACACTCGTTATTACATAATTTGAAGAGCCATGTCTAGTAAATAATATGTAACTGAAACAATTCATTGTTTAATAAAAAATTTTTTGCCTGGTTTCCTCCTTTGTTATTGTTAACAACATGATACAACAACATAAAAGAAGAATTTTTCATGTGTATTCGATTAAGATACTACATAGGCTACGATGCTGTATCTTTCTGGTAATTACACGCACATCCTCGTAAGATTAGCTCAAAACTATACCAAACAATGGGGCTTTTTTCTATGAGGTAGCGATGATAGAACTACATATGCCATGTTACCGAGGCATTTCTGTAGTTTCAAGCGTACTCTCGCGAGAAGACGCTCGAAATCACGCGCGACTTCCGGGAACCCCAGTGTCGGAGAGGAAGCAGCTCTCGTTATGGGGAAGCCTTATAAATAGCAGGATAGCCCCCGTTTGGTACCCCCCCGACGGCTCGGACGACCGCCAGAGGTACCAACGGTTAGGTGAGTGTCTGCCGGATTCTTTTTAGAGAGGAGCAGTGGACTGAATATTTATGTACTCGTTAATTTTAAACAAGCCTAGAAAGAGAACAACCTTTGATAATCTCGGGTGATCCTCGTTAGTCTATCCGGGGGTTCCTCGTATTACGGGTTTTTTGATCATAAATCATGAAAGTATGGAAAGGGAGTACAATTGTATAGTGATGTCGGCACATTATGAGTGCTATATATATATATTTTTTTTAAACCTTTATTTATTAGCTGTTAATCAACAATACAGTCAGATAGGTTACATTCATGCAAGATACAACCTCTTTACAATCTTATAGGTACATCTGTATGAGCATGTGATCTGAGCGAATATAAAATACACTGGGGCCCCCCGTCACCACAAGAGCATTCCTTCTGTACAGTTCCATATGCAGACATCGCAGGGGCTACCCAACAGATATTACAGGTCAAGTGGCTGAGCACACTCCTAAGGAACTTTCCAGACATCTTGTATAGTATCAAACCATATTCAGTAAAAAAAGGTTCAGCGACGCCTCCACTGTGACACCATGAGCTATATCCATACGTGTGTTCTATCTATTCCCTGACATTTTGGCTGCCATCATTTGACTCTTCCTGTGGTGTTGTAATTGTGATTAAATAAGCCTGTAGCAGACCCCAGATGTATTTCAGCCTGCTGCGCACAGGCAGCAGATCAGCATATATGTTGTGTTGATCCTGGCAGTAAATTATGTCTTCTAGCCATTCCTTAAACTTCGGGGCCCTCCCCCTGCCCCACCGACAGGCAACCCTCCTTTTCGCAAGCAGCAAGGCAATGTCTATAAACCTCCGAATGGGCTTAGGCACCTTCAATGTATATCTCAGCAGCCTGACTAGTGGGTTCCTGTTGATTGCCCCCTCCGACATGACCTGCAATGCATCGTGTACCTGTGACCAGTAGTCGTACACCCCAGGACACTCCCACGCCAGATGGATAAATCCCGCCCCCTCCGCATGGCATCGGTCACATCTATCTGTAGCCGCTAACTGAAACCTCAACTTCCGGACTGGCGTGTAATAAAATTGTTGTAGAAACTTATAATGGATGATTTTAAGCCTACAGCTAGAAGATATGTTGGCTGTGATGGCGCAACAATATTTCCATTGGTCCTCAGTGATCTCACTGCCTATATCCCAACTACATGATGTGCGTGCCGGACTCTCCAGCCCGTTGCTCTGTAGTCTGATATTATTGTACAATCGGGAAACCAGATGGCGGCCATCCGACAACAGCCTGGCATGCAACGGCAAGACCACCTCCGGTTCGTCTGGGAAGTGCAGCAATACGTCCCTCATCCCCTGTCTCAGTCTGATGTAATAAAATACCTCTAAGGGAGTTGGTCGCACTTCTCGAAATAGTTGTTCCCGAGTACGAAACTGCCCGTTGAGGAACAGATCACCCTATGTGACAACCCTAATACGCTTGCACATCAGTTGGAAACCCGTCTCCTGCAACAGCGACAGGCGAGGGTGATATGTGAGTGGCATTGCGGGAGAGTACAACGATTGAGTCTGAAGGACTTTCCCCACCCTACCCCACGCGTCAACCGTGCATGTCACCGTGTTGGGCAGCGTATCTATAACCTCCACTGTTCCCTGTATCATCCCGCTGAGTGGGAGAGGACGCACTATCCAGTCCTCCGCCGCTATTTGTGGCATAAATTGTGTAGGTTTCATCCAGTGATATGCATATTGCGCCTGGGCACTTATATAATAGACCTCGAAGTCTGGCACATCAAAGCCACCCTTCTCATACGGCTTCGTCAGAATGGACCATCGCAACCGCGGCTGCTTACCCCCCAATACAGCCGAGGGCGTTCCAATCTCAATCGCTTGAAAAAATAGGAGCGGGGGTAATAAGGAATATTTTGAAATAAATATAAAAACCGCGGCAGCACCACCATCTTTATGAGTGACGCTCTGCTTGCAATAGATAGTGGCTACGACCTCCAGCGTGTGACATTGTCAGTCAGTTTAGTGATAGCCACACCATAATTAAGCCTAAGTTTCTCCTCCTTGTTTAGTGATATCACAACACCCAGGTAGCGAAGATCAGTGTCATACCATTCAAGTGGGTGATCTAGCTGGAATTTTGTTACCGCTCCTGTGAGTGCGAAGAATTGCGTTTATTTCCAATTTATTTGTACTCCCGATAACCTCCCGAAGACTATAAATTCACGCAGGATAGGATTAAGGTTGAGCTGCGGGTCTTTCACGTATAGTGTAATGTCACCCGCGTATAACGACACTCCTATCTGACGCTGGAGACAGTTGAAAGCACTAACCTTATGCAACTGGCGAATCCGACATGCCAACGGTCTATTGCTATAGCAAACAATAATGGGGAGAGAGGGCATCCCTGCCTGGTGCCTCTCGTTATAGGCATCTGGGGTGATAGCACTCCATTGATAATCACCCTAGCCACTGGTCTGGTATAAAGTAGCTCTATCCATGCAACAAATATTTTGGGAAATCCCATCCTATGTAAGATAGCAAAAAGGTACTCCCATTCAACCGAGTCAAACGCTTTCGTTGTGTCAAGAAATATGGCAGCAACTGGGAGCTCCGGGGCTATAGTCGGAATCAGAGAAAACAGCGTACGAAGATTATGGGTGGTAGCACGCCCTGGCACAAAACCAGCCTGGTCTGGCAGCACTATCTTAGTCATAATCAGCGATAATCGCGTTGCAAGTACTTTAGCTAGTATTTTTGCATCACAATTAATTAAAAAAAAAGTGGCCTATAGGAGTCAGTGTCCATCTGATCCTTACCTGGCTTCAGCAAAGAAGTTATCGCTACCTCCCTCATGGATCCCGGCAATACCCCCACTTCTAAGGACTCCTCAAAAACTTCCTTTAGCACTGGTGCCATAATATCCATGTAACATTTATAGAACTCGGCAGGAAGCCCATTTAGGCCCGCCGCCTTGCCGTTACTCAGTGACATAATTGCATCCCTTATCTCATCCACTTCTAGCTCTGAGAAACGACCTGTGTACATCACTAAACCAACATAGCGCAATGTCATCTAAAAAACTCCTGAAGTCCACTCCCTCTGTTTGTTGTGAAGTATAAAGCTGTCTGTAGTGAGTCAGAAACTTGTCCTGAATCTTCTGCGTATCCTGACACCTTGTACCCTCTGGCGTAACAATCTCCAGTATATTGGTACTAAAACGTGGCTGCCTTGTGATTGCTGCAAGTACTTTACCCGGCCGCTCCCCTTCACAGTACCTCCTCGCAGTCCAGTATTTTCCCCTGTACTTAACTTCTCTCGCTGCCTCTTCTGCATACTCTGAAAGCTTGTCCCTGAATGTCTTGTGTATCTCTGGATCTCCACCCCTTGCCATCTTAATTTCCAGCTCCCTCAATTCTCCGTCTAATTTCCCTATCGTCCTCTGGGTGTCTCTCAACACTCCGCAGCTCTTAGATATACTAAACCCACGAATCGTTACTTTGAAAGCCTCCCATACCAATTCCACACTGTTTACCGAGCCCTTGTTTCTGGGAAAAAAGCCTCTATTTCTTCTCCCAACTCCGTCTTGAATACCGTGTCTAGTAACACTGAGGGGAACAGTCGCCATGGGGGTCTCGCTTTATCATGCCCCGGCACATCCAATTGCACCAGCACCGGGCAAGGATCTGAGTACGTTCTAAGCAAATGTGTCACCTTTCCCAATCCTGTGCTTAGGCCCTGTGATGCAAAGTAGTAGTCAAGCCTAGCCCATGTGTTCGCATGTGTTGTAAAATGTGTTCCCTCCCTATGTTCGGGGTGAGTAAACCGACAGCTATCGACTAAACCAGCTTCCTCTATTATGCCCCGCAATACATCCCTCGCTTGCCTATTATACTGACCACAACCATCAGATCTATCCGCTCCAGGCACTAGCGCAACATTAAAATCCCCTCCCCAGATGATATGTGTAGCATCTGTTCCCAGCACATGTCCCCAAAGTGTCGTGAAGAATTCCGGTGTATCCACATTAGGAGCATAACAATTCACTATAACTACAGTATCGGTGCCCAGTCTGCCCCACAGTATCACATAGCGTCCATCAGGATCCAGAATTTCCCCCAACGTGTGCATTTTGAGTGATTTCTTGATTAGTACTGCAGTCCCTCTGGCATATGAGGAATACGATGAAAATTTCCGAATTGTAGCCCACTTACTAGCAAACTTTGGTTCGGAGCGTGGGTGTATATGCGTCTCCTGCAATAAGGCTATTTGTACATTGTGCCTGTCTAAATCTGCAATCCCATTTCTGCCCTTTCTGGTGTCATTGAGGCCTCTCACATTCCAGGATAACACCGATATTCTACTCTCTGCATTGTTCGCCATTATCCTTATGAAATACATTTGCAACATCTGCTCCTACTCGCCCAGACCACCGCCCTTCCATACCATAACACGATGTCCATTGCATATGAAATCTCGCTCGTAACCTTATGTCACTGCAGTCACACCCCGTGTCCCATCCCCCCACCCACTGACATCCCCCAACCACGTCAGCCATGCCCCCCTCCCCCTATCCCCCCCTTCCCCAACATGAACAGCAACCCATTCCCACATCAACTTGCATGCCTCCAATGCCAAGGCCAAGACAAACTGTGTGTAGTTACATCCCTGTTGACAGATCGCGGCTGTGGCTGCCCACCCCTTATCATCAATCATCCTCACACTCCAATAAGGTCAAAAAAAGCCAGCCTGCACCGTCACCCACCAACAACCACTCACACTCAATGAAGCCATAGCTCCATCGTTCCCAAGCCCTTCCTCGTAGACCATGAACCACATCTGCAAGCCGATTCCCACCCCTCCTCCCTCCCACTGAAGCATTCCCAACTCGCCAGCATCCATGCCCCTCCCCCAACCCTTCACCGCCAGCTAACAACCCAACAGCTGCAGTGTAATAAACATTGTAGGTGGGGTACTCCCTATTAGGGTCATCTGAGGTACACACAATGCCACCCCCTACTCCTCGCCCTTCGACCTGAACCACCCTTCCAGGGCATTATGAGGGAAGGGGATGGTGCCTGGCATACGTTACCACCCATTGTCCAACACCCGTCCACGGTGTTCACTTCCAGTCGTGATGTCAGCACGCCTTCCTGACCCCTCCACAGAGTTCGTAAAGGACCACTGCCTCTTCAAAGCAGCGGCTTAATCGTCAAAAATCTGTTTCATTGTTCGTCGGGTATATGTTGGTCCTCCTCCTCCCCCTCATCACCATCTCCATGGCCACCCCTTCGATCGCGTCTCAATGTTTTCAAGGAATCCTCCACTTGCTGCGGGTACAAGAAAAAATGTTGTTTCGCCTGATGAGTCACCCTGAGCTTCGCTGGGTACAGCAACGCATAGTCAATGTGCAAATTACGTAGCTTCTTCTTGACATCTAGAAACTTCCGCCGTTGTTCCTGCACCATAAGTGTGAAGTCCGGATATATGGAAAAACTGATCCCTTCACACAACAAGTTATGGGTATTCCGTGCCGCGCGGAGTGCAGTGTCCCTGTCTCGATAGTTTAGGAGCCTTGCAATTATCGGCCGAGGCGGAGCCCCAGGTTTAGGCCTCGGACCCAATGAGAGATGCGCCCGCTCAACTATGAACTGCTTGGAGAAGGCTTCTGCTCCTATCGCCGCCTGAAGGATCCTTTCCACGTAGTCCTCCATTCGTCCCGTGTTGGTAGATTACGGCACGCCTACCACGCGTATATTGTTGCGTCTGCTGCGCGCCTCCAACTCCTCATTTTTCGCAGCTATTACCCTGAGGATGTTGTCCATTCTCGAAAGCCGGGTAGAGTGGGACGCTACTGTGTCATCATTTTCCGATATCTTTCTCTCCGCCTCTGTTATGCGTTCTTCGTGAACGTCCATTTTTTGCGCGATAGCATCCATTCTAGAAGATATGCGGTCCACTTTGTCTACCACGGTTGCAAACCCCTGTTTCATTTCTTGGAGTATCAGCTGCATGTCCAGGGCACTTGCACTTGAACTCGTCCCCGCCGCTGAGGGACTCTGAGTCCCCCCAGTGTCCGGTGTGGTACCCATGCTCTTCTTTGACGCAGGTGCAGAGTCAAAGGAGAGTTTGGGCTGCTGATTGTCCTGCCGCCCCATGATAGAGCACCTACAGGGATTCAAAGTGGTCGGAGACCTCGCTTTACCACTACTTCCTCAGGCCGCACAGGAGCCCCTGTACATGTGTAGGGCAAGTGCTGTGTGCCAAATCCACCCGAGCGTCTCAGAATCTTCAAGTTCTCACACCACCAAAGATAGCCTGCCTCGTGACCCTAGGGCTCCCACCAGGGAAGGTGCGCTCCGCTCCTGTTTATGCTAAACGACTGCAATGTAATAAACGTCAGGCAGGTTCCTATGCAGGAACACTCAAGATCCTGGGTAGTAGGCGACTCTCATGTCGCTACGTGAATCTCCGAACCCCAGAAGCCGTTCACAGCAGGCTCAGCACACTCCAGACCACCGCAGGGCGCCAATGATCAGCTAGTAACCCCGAGCCCCAGACCAAGCAATTCTGTGGTCAACAAGTCTGTACTCCGCAGCACTGGGTATCGCCTGATCTCCTGTACCAGCTAGATGTAGGATGTATCTGGAGCATCCAAGACCAGTAGCAGAACGGATAGTTAATAAACCAAGGTGCCTGTAGGCTAGATCTGCAGCACCGGCAGGCGGGCTCCGTCCAGTGAGGTGTCACCTCTTCACAAACGCTTAGTAATGAATCGCAGATCGTCGTACAGTGATTGTAGCCAACACTATCCCCACTCAGCGCTCTATTGTGTTCCACTACAACAGGAGACAGTCCCAAAATCTTAGCGCTGACATCCCGGCAGCAGGTTTGGCACGTGTGATGCCTCCCAAGCACTTTCTTGCCTCGTCGCCACTTACTCGGTCAGGTCCATCTGCCAGACAACAGTACCAGCTGCAACACTGCTGGGTCAATGGCAAGTACTATGCTGCAGTGCTCATAGTGTAGCCCAGCTCCAGATATCCGGGCAATCGCAGCTTGCCAATAAGAAGCCCCACACTATATCTCAAGTCTCCCCAATGAACGGGCCGCTAACGCCTCTCATGCCCTCCAGTCCACAAACGCCCATCAATTCAGGCCCAGAGTTCCCCTTCAGTAGCCTCTCGGCAGGGCTGTTCCGCGTGTGTCCGGTATCAAGCTAGGCTCGTGCACTAGTACCCGCCGGGATCACCCGTTGCCGCACCACGCAGCACACGGCCCTCCAGCCGCTCACCTGAGGCCTCCTCTGCTTCCTCGGTGTAAGTAAGTCCCTCCACCAGCTCCACCATGCACGGGGGGGGGTCCACTGCCGCAATTGCTCACGTCAGAGCTGGGTTAGGCAGCTCCACAATCCCAGACACCGGACCCCAGTCAGCTCCCGCAGGACGTACCTTGCTGCCGCATACACCGAGGCACCCCCCGGTCAGTAGCCGGCACTCGTCGCTACCGCAGCCCAGTGCCCTACCCCGTCTTCAGGCAATCAGGCTGCCGTATCTCCGCTGCACTCGCCTCAGTGCGGGCACTCCCGCTCCGCTACAGTCCCCTCCGGCCGTCTGTATTTAGCTTAGCACCTGCCCTCCACTCGTGCCTGATGATGGTACCAACCGCTGCGGGCACTCCAGATCCACACCACAGGGTCGCCCGCCTCAGCAGCCTCATCACTCCGGGGTGCAGTTGGTATCTATTCAGCGCGGCCTGGTCGCCTCGTGGCACGCCGCGGCCTCTCTTACGGCACTCCTCCCGGGCTCGCTCACCACAATGCTCCGGCGCCTTTCCCGGCAGAAGCTTCTCCACTCGTAACTTCGGCAAATCAAGGCACAGGGCAGCCAGACTTCCCACAATCGTTCCTCAGGGCTCCCACCGCATTCCACACGCTTTTTGGATGGGTAACAGGCAGTGAAGTGAGGATAAATAACAGATTAGAATGCCAGGCAGCAGGAGTCTCACAGCAGTGCGGCCATTCTGCGTGTGCGCCCTCTAGCGCCTCCTTATGAGTGCTATATTGACGTTATGTATCACCAAAACATCAGATGGTGATTTATATAACAACTGAAAGGAAAGATAGATTTTACTGTAGCGAGGAGAGTTTCTTACCAACGGAGTGGGCGTTATTGTTGTAATTTTTACGTATGGATGAGCCAGAACACCGTACAAATGCCTGGTGTTGTTTGTCTCCCCTCTAGAGTGGTGCCTCCTTCTCCCTGAGCTGTTGCCAGGTGGGGTGAGGCGATTCCTCCATACCCTCGAGGTAAGGCTCAATGGCGTGATATATTCATTGAATGGAAATTATCTGATGGCCATTTGTAGCCACATAAGATTTTCTAAAGGCTGCGTATACTGTGATCCAAGACTGTATTATGTACCTCATTGATCTCTTATAGATTTTTCCAAGAGGAGTGTTTTGAAGACTGAACTCAAAGCGTATCCTTTATATCTGTTATTTTTCACTTCACTGAAATGTGTTTTGCAGTAGCATTTTACATCTAAGAGGTCCTGATGAAAGCACTTGGTTTACTTTTCACCTGGTTGTGCTGAAACATGTCGACCAATTCTTATAAATGGACGGTTATTTGTTGAATCCGGCCTTTCTGCACTGTTTTTGATGTTTGTTCAGATCAGACACGAATAAGTGTATTGTCTGATTCCGCTTCAATTTTATATTCACATCACTTTTTTCGCACTGCACTTTATTTCCCATACACCTTTGGCACATACTACGTGCTCGCATCTGTACAAATCCAAACTTTGAAAACATCCTTGGGCTCCTCCATCACTAGGGTGGAGTGTTAGCCCTTTCAAAAAGGAGACCCAGATGATGAAGCATGTCACCGGGATCAGTGAGTGATGGGAATCCGTACAAATTTTTGTATTTTTCTGATCAGTCTTGGTATTTGTCAGTCATTTGTTGTTCTTTGGCATAAGACCGCAGGGTATTCTTTGTGTATTTTAATTCATTCCAGGTGTCCTCAGGGGAGGAGAAGAACCATGTTTTTCCTTCTGTGACCACACATAGCTTCGCCGGTAAAAGCATTGCATATTTATTGTCTTGTTCTCTCAGCGCTTTTTTAACCATTAAAAAACTGCGCCTCTGATTTTGGACTTTCGTAGTGAAGTCAGGAAAAATGGTGATGGCGCTGTTCTCTATAGTCAGTGGCGGGCAAGAGAGTGCAGCCTGAAGAATAGAATTGCGATCGCAGAAGTTAAAGACTCTAGCTATTATTGGTTGAGGTGGAGCTCTAGGCTTAGGTCACCCCCCCAGGATTCAATGAGCCCGTTCAATAGAGAAGTAATTGGATAGTACTTTTGGTTTTAGGCGATTGGAGATCAATTCTTCGACAAAGAGATTGGTTGCCAGGCCCCCGGCCCGCTCCTGGACCCACAGGATGTGCACTTGTTTTGCCGCGCCTGCCCTTCGTAGTCGTCCAGTTGCATCTCCATCTTGACCTGGGTGTCTTGCAATCGCTGTACTTCTTGTTCAAGTTGGGGGACTCCTTCGTGAGTTCGGTTGTGAGCTCTTCAACCTCTTTGACTCTAGCGTCCATCTTCCAGAGGTCCGCTCTTATGAGTGAGACCTCAACATTCACTACGTCAATTCGGATCTTCAGGGAGGTACGCACTCCATTAATGGCGGTCATAATATCTTGAAGCGCTGGGTCTTGTGGGACGGATGCGGTCCCTGCTTCATCACAGACCTCTGACTGGGGGGACCCCTTGATCTTCTCTGGCTTTTGACAATGCAAACTTCTCGAGTTTGGTCTGCATCGAAGGCTTTGCACCTCCGCCCCCTGCCATGGCCCCCTTTTGCTTGGCAGGCTATATGAGGCGAAGTTGGTGCCGAGACCGGTAGTCGCTCCCGCCTGTCCAAGGCTCACGTGCCTCTGGTGGCCTGTCAGGTTTCTCGGTCTGGGCACTCGCAGGTGGTGCAAAGTGATGGTAGTTGGTGCCCCTTCTCTCAATGTACTGACTGTCGAAGCAGGAGAAATACCCAGACCCCAGGAAGCATGGTGCGCCGAGGGGTCCTCTCTATGCAACTTCTGGGGAGGCACCACCCTTTGTAAACATGTACATCACCGCATCATGCTCCCCCATTGGTTTCTCAGGGCAGGGGGGGCGCCAGGCAGGCCGCAGGAGTGCCGCTTAGGGGCCTCCTAAAATATCAGGCCAACGTGGTGCCTCATATAGCTGCCGACCCAGGAGCCGACACAGGTGTCCTCACATCTCTCTCAACCGGGTCCGTGCTGCGACCTCAGTCCCCGCCTTGCTGGCTGGTTCAATTATCTTCCACAAAGGAAACAATTGATGGATGGAATGCTGGACAATGCAAACATTCACCCCCAGTCACAAGGATCTGAGTTAAATCCATCATTCTTGTTCACCACACCACACCAGCCATATGCAAATCAGTCTTGACCCTGTTCCTTGTGGGAATAATCCAGCCCGAAACTGCCAAGCCAGGTCCTCCATGGACTGGAAGCAAGCATCCTGTGACCGGTTTCAGGGCATCACCCTTCATCAACCAGGCTAGCTTAAATCCAGTGGTGTAGTGAGCACGGGACCCACGTCTGGGCATGCACTTCACACTTAGGGCGACATATGCAAAAGAAACAATTGATGGATGGAATGCTGGACAATGCAAACATTCACCCCCAGTCACAAGGATCTGAGTTAAATCCATCATTATTTTGCTCACCACATCACCCCAGTTTGGACCCAGCCATAGGCAAATCAGTCTTGACCCTGTTCCTTGTGGAAATAGTCCAGCCCGAACTGCCAAGCCAGGTCCTCCCTGGCCCGGAAACAAGCATCCTGGGACTGGTTTCAGGGCATCACCCTTCATTAGCCAGACTAGCTTAAACCCAGTGGTGTAGTGAGCACGGGGCCCACGTCTGTTCATACCCTTCCCACTTAGGGCGACATATGCAAAAGAAACAATTGATCGACGGAATGCTGGACAATGCAAACATTCACCCCAATTCACAAGGATATGAGTTAAATCCATCATTCTTTTCCTCACCACAACACCCCAATTTGGACCCAGCCATAGGCAAATCAGTCTTGACCCTGTTCCTTGTGAGAATAGTCCAGCCCGAACTGCCAAGCCAGGTCCTCCCTGGACCGGAAACAAGCATCCTGGGACTGGTTTCAGGGCATCACCCTTCACCAGCCAGGCTAGCATAAATCCAGTGGTGTAGTGAGCACGGGACCCAGGTCAGGGCATACCCTTCCCACTTAGGGCGACATATGCGAAAGAAACTATTGATGTACGGAATGCTGGACAATGCAAACATTCACCAGCAGTCACAAGTATCTGAGTTAAATCCATCATTCCTTTGCTCACCACACCACCCCAGTTTGGACCCAGCCATAGGCAAATTAATCTTGACCCTGTTCCTTGTGGGAATAGTCCAGCCCGAACTGCCAAGCCAGGTCCTACCTGGACCGAAACAAGCATCCTGGGACCTGTTTCAGGGCATCACCCTTCATCAGCCAGGTTAGCTTAAATCCAGTGGTGTAGTGAGCACGAGACCCACGTCTCGTGCTCACTACCAGTGGCAACAACTGAAAGCATGCTGAATTGCCTGAAAAATGACATTGCCACCTCTTTGTGCCAGCTAATCAAAATAATACAACATCTTACACAAATGAAATATGGGGCTAATCATTAAAGCGTTGGCCATTAACAATGAATGTATATAAAATATTGAAACAAGTGCACATTGTAGGAGGCCTGCTCTTTCCCTTACAGTCAGATGCACTCCAAGATAGGCGAATCATAAACCAGTCAGCAGTCTGAAGGGAATACAGGGTGTGAGGGAACATTAATAAATCTACGGCCTACCCAGAAAACACAACGGCCAGTCAAAAGAGTAGTTTGTTCTTTCTACTGCTATGGGTTACAAAATGACATCTGCTCAGACTCTAAGACACCGGGGGCCTCATTTATGAGAAATGACGCATCGCTGCGTGAAAGCAGCAATGCGTCACTTCTCAGTGCGCACTCCTTTCGACATTCCTGATGCGTCATATTTAATTTATGACGCATCATGTCGCAAGGAGTTACAGATACGTCAGTATTTCTGACGCATCTGTAAGCGCAAAAGTGACACATTGCTGGAGTGTGTCACAAAAGTGACGCAACTCCAGCAATGCGTCAGTCTTACACCTGCTGTGAGGCAGGCGCAAGATTTTGACGCAACGGCGTCCTAAAAGTGATGCAGTGAAATCTCATAGATTTCACTGCGTCACTTCTACGACCCTTCCTTGCGTCAATACGCCCCGCTTGCATACATTATTCCTGGCGCAGGTATAATGTGGCGCAGGCGTTTATAAAGTGACGCATCTACCTAGATGCGTCACTTTGTAAATATGGCGCAACGAGGCACATTTTTTACGCCACTGGTGCGTCACAAAAAGTGACGCACCAGCGGCGTAAAAGTGACGCACAGCCTCATAAATGAAGCCCCAGTTCTCTGCTGCTGATCTCAAGCAGACGTCAGCGATGCAGGTTGAGGGTTGCTATTGCACACTCGGAAAACAAGGAGAGTTGATAATGGGGAATAAGCATAAGCAGGGCACAGAAGCTCGTATTGTCAGTCTCCAGGTGAAGAAAGGAGAAAAAACCCACCCGCACAGCGCTGCGCCTGCATTTTGCTCTAAACACACCCAGTACTCGTGAACACAGGCCCACAGCGTGCACACGCAGCTGTACAACCCATTTCACAGTTTTCCGAAAATGCCTGGTGACGCTTCTATTTCTGGACACTGTACGGTTTACGACTGTTGGGACCAGGTGTGACAGTTAATTCAAACTCGGGTCTCCCTCTGCAACTCTGCTCATGCGATGTGTAACCTCCCTTGGACCAACCCTCGGCACCTCCACCTCGACCCTGTCACTTGCAGTCTTAGGCATTGTTAATCCCCCAGGCCTTCTCCCTTATTAGGAATGATGAGTATATGGCATGTTGCATGACCTGGCCGGTATGTACCCTTTTACTTAAGGAATGCTGGACTACAAAGATACACGGGTGCCGAAGGAAGGAGAAATGCCACACAAAATGTTTTTTGTTTCTTCCGATGCTCTCACATTTTATTTACCATACACAGAGGTGGGTGGGGGGCACCTAAGGCGGCCGAACCTGAGCTACAAACTCCTTTCTTGAAACCTGCAGGAGCATGCCCACTGTCTTCTGTGTCGCACAAGTCTGCTGGCACTGGAACGTCAATGGCGTCCCTCAATAAATCTAGGGCGGGAAGCCTACACCTCGAGTCTGCGCAGTGTGTCTTTAAACCACTGCGCAGACTTGATATCTCTGCTTCTTGCCTGCAGCCTTTACTCCGCCCTTTCCACTTCGTCACTGGGTGGAGTGAGTGATGTACACTGACCCTACCCTGAAATGAGTTAGGAGAGGGTGGGGTGACATGGGCTCCACTATCAGATTGACTTGAAGCCCCGTAGCAAAAGGGCTTCAGCCTGAAGCGCCCGGGCTAACTTTACCCACCACGTCATTAGGGGTAGAGATTACCCCCGAGGCTCTGTCTTTGCCAAGTTGATGACCTCACAGAACCCAAAACGGTGAGACCGTCAGCCCGGCAAAGGAAATTGGCTTCACAGGCACCAGTACGCACAGAACTACATATGGGGAGAGTGCAGCAGCAATCAGGCAAAGCAAGATCGACAAGAGTCACTCGAGCCAGTGTAAATGTGTTTTTTTAGTTAATACTGTAACTGAAGCTTGTATTAATGCTAGCAAAAAATATGGATTTAGTTTTCCTCGTGCATCGGGAAACAAATAAAGGCTCTCCGCCCATGACTAGAAACCGCCCCTGCTCACCACCTTCCTTTCAGTTTTCCGCACCGTCAGGCGTCAGAACTGCAATCAGCAGGCACTCGGCACAGCTAGGGCATGGAGTCCACTGACCTCAGCGTGCAGAGTCAAGGTATTGCTCAGGATTGGTGAAGGATGAAGGGCTGCGGAGCCTCGCTAGTATCCAGCCATTCCCGTTGGCTGTTGGCATACAACTATATTTTTAACAACAATATTAACTACAACACTAAACAAAATGATGGGCCTAATTACAATGTCGATCGGACTGCCCGTCCGACCGCTGCAACCGCGGTCTGATTCTGACCGCTGAGGCCAGGAAAGCTCCAGCCCCCGTATTATGATGCAACCGCTGCTACTGCGTTGGTCTCATCTTTGACAGTGCCCCGCTCCCAGGAAATGTCACTGCAAGTGGGTACTAATGCACACAAAACATGTGCAGTTCTACACATATGCATGACACATGTGGGGACATGCCTTGTGTACCATGTACCCCAGTGCTGAAGTGTGACGATATGTGCACAATCCAGTCAATGGGGATACATGCCACATGAGGACATACCTGGGTTCCACTGCCCATAGGACCATCCACTTCAGGGTGCAGCTGCTGAAGTGTAGGGTGACCTGGAGGAAGAGATCCACACCGGAGTCCGCCAGGGAGAAGGGGAATCGGCTGAGTATTCACTCTTTTTCCGTTGTTTCCCAAGGCTAGAGGCAGCAGGTCAAACCACCACGGTTGGCTCATCGGAATCCCGCATCATAATCCGGACTGCGGTCAGAGATCCCTGTACAGCCATATGGATGCAGTTTGTCTCCTCTTCAAATCTCAGCGGTCGGAGAAAAACTTTCGGTGTCGGCTCTTTTTCAGCGTTCGGTCGGAGTACACGATGCATACATCCTATTTTGACGGTCGTACGGACCAATTTCGAAAAGACCTGCAATGGTCCGACTGCCTCTGACAGGACCACGGAAGCCGGTCCAACCGGCATCGTAACCAACCCCGATGTTCCTAACTTTTACATACCAGATGACATAATTTGGCTATCACAATATAAAAGCAACAATATTAAGATAAGACAATATTTCCAACTCAATATTTTGGTAAAACACTATCTCAGTACTACAAACATGCCAGAAACACATTTGCAATGGATTTTACAAATTGTTGGCTTCAACATAGGCGCAAAGTTGATTACAGAAGCATGCTTAAATGTTTCTGCACTTAGTGGCAGTTGGGAGACCGATCTTTAGGTCTCTATTTAAGTTTTGTTCTGTTTTATTTTAATACAAGAACAATCTGGGCTGATTGTAGGTTAATATGCAAAGTACTGTGCGGCAGATTTATGAGGCCCTTGCGCCACGTTTATGCCGCTGTTGCATCACGCAAGGCGGCGCAAACGTGGCGCATCCCTACGAGGCATTTACAACGTGACGCATCTATGGAGATGCGTCATGGTGTAAGGCCCTGCGCCACATGAAACCTGCGTCAGGTTACATGTAGGCGTTCCGGTGCAGGGGGGGCGTTCCGTCGCAGGAACGCCCCTGGAAAGTGACTCAGTGAAATCTATAAGATTTCACTGAGTCACATTTTACGTCAATTCCTTACGCCTGCTTGAAGCAGGCGTAAGGGTGATGCACCATGCAATGTAGGGGTGGCCCCTGTGCATTGCAGGAGTCATGTCGCACTTGCAACATGACTCCAGCAATGAGGAGCCCGTACGCCGAAAGATGCGTCACGCATCTTTCCTGCCTTGCATCATGGTGCGCCACATTGTAAATGCGGCGCACCATGGGTGGCGGAGTTGTGGCACACTGTGGCGCACATTAACTGGCACATCTCTGGGGATGCGCAAGTTAACGTAAATCTGCCCCTCTGTGTTACCGATGTACTGATGATAGTTTTTAACCGGAAACGGGTTAGCTAACATCAGAGGCAGTTGGTTGCAGTGGATCTGCACTATAACTAGTGGTCCTACAGTTTGTTTACCAAATCATTTAGTCAGCATTTGATATAGTTGTAAATTTAGTCACATACGTCTGGGCTGAGGGGGGGCGGCTTACACAGACATCTGCCCTTTCGCAGGCAACCGCGCATTCTGTAATGACTGCTAAGTTCTCAGATCTTTCATTAAAAAAACAGGAAAGTTATCACAGCAGATTTTAGAACCTGGAATGCTATAGTTTTTCATACACCCCTTTAATTCTTTTATAACTCCACGGATTGCCATGGAGGGTTTTGGCGATACAAATATCTTTTAGCAGAACAGTGAACTTCTGCAGATTTTATAGCCTTCTTATAATTATTCAAGATTAGCCACTTTTGTTTTGTGTTACCTGAATAATCTCAATGTCATATCCTTTTTTAGATGGCATAAAGTCTCTCCTATTTTACTTGAGACATCTGAAAACCAGTTGCTACCGGGGGTCATTTTTTGTGGTGCTCTTAGCCAGTAACAATTAGGTTTCCTTTCAGTCTCAATATTATGTAGAGATGTGAAATCAGGTCTTGTATTAAATATAAAGTTTTTCTAGTTCTGGTATAAAACTGTACATTTGACATTGCTCAAACCTCCATCTTGACAGGGTACTGACCAACTAAACAGAATGATGCAGTACTCAGACCAATAACTGTGGGAGGGGAAACCTGACATGCAGGTCTGTCACTACAAATAATGTCAAGAATATGATCTGATTTATAAGTAGGGGCTCATATCAGAAATTCAAAATGAATAGGGCCAACGAATTTAGAACAGAGTTGTGTTCTTTTAGAATTATCCTCAAAATGGATATTCAGATCTCCCAGTGTTTACATTTGAGACATAGATCATTAACAGATCCAGCACTTCAAATTGATTTCCTGAAGGCAGACAATGGTGTGGTGTGGCTCACTGGTTAGAGGCGGCAGACCCCTAAGCAGAGAATGGCCCGGGACCAGGGTTCAATTCCCGACGCGGCAGGGTCGTGGACCAGGGTCAAAACCGACTTGATAACTCTCGCCTCAGTGCCTACTCGGCAACTCTGGGCATTAAGCTTGCCTCATCTCTACAACGGCCCCCCACAGACGCCGGGGATGCCTGGTTTCACCTTGGAGATACCCAGAAAGGGACCGTCTCACAGGGAAAACCCAGGACGGGTTCCCCAGCGGTCTTCAGCGCCAGGATATTCCATGGAGTCGCAGTGCGCTTTACAAGTACACCTCCATTTACATTTACAATAAATGTAAGGGAAAATTCCATTGGTGGTGAGTCGTATCTGATATCCTCAGGGCCAAGATCTCCAAAGAATGCTTCATGTCTTCAAACTGTTTAGACTGTTTAAACTTCTGCTTACCATTAACCAATAGACCCCACCTCTTTTCCCTGCAGGTGGCAGCATGAAGTATAGCTATACTAATTCATGTATTATTAAGCAACAATCATCCTGTAACCAAGTTTTGGTAATACACAATTGATGTTCATCTTCTTGTAAAATCACCTCCTGGCTTTCATAATGATGCAACACAGTTGAGAGTGCATTCAAAATTCTACATCTAAACATACTAGGGGAACTTGTTAAAGTGCTGGAGCCAACTCTCCACCCGCATTTGAGTATTGCCTCTCCAACCTTTTTTATGGCCTAGCGAATGGTTTGCTGGTGTCACTAATAGGTTAAAAGCAATTGAAGCAACCTTCACCTCTGGGTCGAAAGATAGATCAAGCGTTGCAAGATTACATAACTCTTGGTGGGGTGGGCCATGCTCCATTGACCAGCTTATCTTGTAACATGCAGCATATCCAGCTAGTGGCTGTGGTCCAGGCTTGCCCATGGCTACCATGATTTACTGATATTGTTAAAAATAGGACTAAATTCAGTATGGACACTTCTTTTTAAAGCAACTTGAGGTACTGCAGTTCTCTGATAATTTTAGTTTGAAGGCAAATAACTAGTGATATTAATCAACTATGCAATAATGCTACATTAATGTCTGCTGTGGCATTTTTCCTACTATTCTAACCCCAGGACCAAAAATGAATACCCATAGCTGCTCCCCTCAACTCAGTGGGAGAATCTAAATGAGTTCTGTGTTTCTCTGGATTGTAAAATACATAATATGTTTCCTCCAATATGAGCAATTCAATAAAAAAAAGAATCATTTTAGCTGATATCCAGTATATATTAAAAAAAATTCAACCTTGCAGAATCCCATTTTCAAAACGTTTTATTGGTTTTGAAAAGGTTTCCTACATGGAGAGCAAAGGGCATTTACACATATTTCCTACAAGGCGAATGAATGAGATTCCAACTGAGAATAGGAATGTGCTCAAATTGCAACTCGGCCCACTAAAAATAGATATGGCCTCCAAAGATAATTATCTCGGAGTTTGGCTGATGGATACAGGAAAACAAACACTGGAGGCAAAGGCACTACCAGGAAAAGCTGCAAAAACCACGTACACTCTATCAAAGCTATATCACAAACTCAACAGTCACTCTGCTGAGGCAATTCGAAGAGTCATCAGGGTCAAACTTCCACCTACAATAAATTATGGCCACCTTGACTACCCAGGAAGGTTAACTGAGACATTAGAGGGCAGTCTCACAACCTCATATAAGAAAATATTTGGCATGCCAAACTGCACTGGGGGCACCCTAATCCGTCTCAAATTCAATCTAGTAAGCATGGACATAGTGTGCAAAAAAGACTTTATCAAATTGTATCTTCAGGTGAGCTGGTCAGATCCTGAGTCTCTGCGGGGTGCCCTTAAGGCAATGTTTTCAGACAAGAAAAACTCTTCAGCTGAAGGGTTTTTCTTGCCTGATAACATTGCCTTAGGGGACATAGCCAAATAAACGTTAAATATGGACCCAGCGCTCTTGTTAGCTTTCCCTTTCACTAAAGCACAACTAAAGGATAAACTAAAGACACAAGCCAGGACGACTTTGAGGGAATTGGACATAAACCAAGTAAGAAGCATCAGAGGAGCGGAGGAGCTTGCACCATCCCATGAAGCCTTCTTTTGCCAACCATACCTAGGAGCAGCTATTGGAAAAAAACCACATTCAGAAATATTTGATCAGTTAGGCTCCTAATAACGCCCATTAGGAAATACAGGGCACACTAGAAGAACTGCGCTCAGGGACAGGAGCAATGCAGACTGTGCCAATACCACTATGAATGGGAAACAACCTTTACAACGCAACTTTTACCCCGCAGTGTCTTTACGACACAACTTTTACAACGCAAACCATTACAACGCATTGCGCTGGGGGGCGCTATATGTAAATGTATGTGTAAATGTATGTGTCTTGTAAAGCGCACTGCTGCCCTGAGGCGTCGTGGCGCTGTAGACCGCTTGGGAACCCGCCCTGGCTATCCCTGTAAGATGGCCCCTACTGGGTATCTCCAAGGTGAAACCAGGCATCCCCGGCGAATGTGGGGGGCCGTTGTAGAGATGAGGCAAGCTAATGCCCAGAGTTGCAGAGTGTGATCCCTGGTTAGAGTAGGCACCGAGGCGAGAATTTTCGAGTCCGCTGACCCTGGTCCACGACCCTGCCGCATTGGGGATTGAACCCTGGTCCCGGGCCGTTCTCTGCTTCCGGGTCTGCCGCCTATAACCATTGAGCCACATCACTCCACTAAGGATAGGGAATAGGTTTAATTTACTATCCAACACCTTCCCTACTATCCACGGGGACTGGAGTTGGAATAGTAAATTAAACTATTCACTATCCAGCGCCCCAAAGCACTATGCGTTGTAAAGGCATACGTTGTAAAAACCGCGTTGTGAAGGCATGCGTGGTAAAAGCATGCATTGTAACATCATACATCCCTCTGAATCGGTTGCCCACATTGTATGCTGCTGCGTAAGCTTATTACAACAGAGACAAAGGTACTTAAGGCCAATTTTTGTGCAGCATGGAATATGAATATGCAAGGAGGCACCATTGCTCTTTTACACCTCTGTGACCCCAAAGGATCTAGCACAGTATGGCACAATTTTCGCAGAAACCAGCAGTCTCCTACGGGAGATTGGACAACAACGAATGCCGCCCGCTAGGGACAAACTTTAATTTCTTAAATATTTACTGGCGCTTCCACTTGCATTTATTGTAGTATAGCTTTACTCATTTAAACTTAACAACATTTACATAGATGCAGTTTGGCCCAGTTAAATTCACATAAGTCGAGGAAACACTAGACTAGTCTACTGCACCTCAGATTCAGTATGATGTGAAGTCATTAAGTATTATGTAGCACAACATGGTCTAAATTTACAAGAAAATCCACAGAGTATTGTGCAGGGTTCCACACGGTCTGCCTGTTCAACTGCTCATTTGCATAAGCCTATCCAACCCATCTAAGGTTGCGCATGTCGTTCTGGCACTTTTTATATAGCACCTGATTGAACTGAAAAATGAGATGTGTGTTTGCATAGATTTTGAATTTGATTTAACCATGTTTGCAATATCTTTGTTTTGTATTAGCTATTTTAATGGACCTAATTGTCTAAATTAATTAAATTAAAATATAACTAATTATAATTCATTATATAATTATAATCATAGCCTTTGGGTGAAGCATTTATCAAGTCTCAACTGAAGAATGTTGAAGTGAGGCAGTTTTAGTCAAAACAACGCACAATGAACTTTACGTGCTATCAGCAGCATGCAATTTAAGAATGTCTAAACTGTGTTTACCTTGCTCATTTTTGCACATCGAATCAACTCTTAGACGAGGCACTTATTATGCTGCAAGAATGAATCTTGTGTGACAGTTCTAGTTAGCACAATGCACTTTATGCTCCCTGTAAACTTGGCCAGGGTCACATTGCTTATTTTGCACTCTGAATCAAGCTCCTAATTTGAACATCTAATTAACTTCTACTATTTTATTATGTTCCATCTTGAGAATGAAGCTTGTTCTTTTCTTACTCTGGCTAACCTCATAAGTTCTTTGCTGCCAAATAATGTATATTGTGTTGACTATTTCCACAGAAGCAATTAATGTTTGATGACAAGTTAATCAAGTTTCTTTTCATTATAAAACGTGTTGTACCCTGTTTTTATTATGCTAAAATTGTTATGGTTTTAATTAACTAAACAATAAACTTACTTACTTACAACTAGTTTGCTGTCATGAACACTGTAATTTGGCTTATTAAAATCTCTTCTAATCTTGTTATTTGCTGTCCTACAGACTCTGCGATCTCTTTCTACTAGAAAGTGTGAAGTTAGCCACATCGAGAAGTGTTAGCATCAAGTCTTCCTCCTATGTTGGCTGACATATTTTCATTGTTAATGTTATGGTCACTGCCATGTTAATAAAGACTCTTAAAATGGAGGCTAAAATGTCCACATGTGAATTGAGATGACACATTTATTACCATACTTATTCTGGGCCTGATTTAGATCTTTGTGGATCTGGCCCCGCCATCACTTTTTCGTCCATTTCATATCCCTCCTACTAGGCGGTCCACCTGCTCTATTTAAATGTTAGCGGGTCCATGTACGTAAGACTACCCGAGTGACGCCGACTTCACATGAAATTTTCACCCATGTTGATAGTTTCAAAAGAAGAAGCAGCTGTCAGCGGGAATCGTGTCAAGATTACCACCGGGCCACTCCTGATGTGCCTTTCCTTCGAGGAACTGTGGCAGGGAAACCTCCTACTCTTATTTGGTGGAATCAAAGTGAATAAGGTACAAACTTACCTTTTTACTGTTTCCCACTTCCATTTTCATCCCGAACCCCATTGTCCAGGTTCTCCTTTTGCTGCTACTACATGACCATGACGTTAATCAACTCCGTTGTCGCCGGGATCTAAGGTAAGCTTTATTTGCACTTGTCTTACTATGAATAGTGTGTTGACAATTGCTTTAGTATTTTGTATTTTTGCATTGCTTTTACATACTTTTTATATGTAATGCACTAGTGTACATTTTACAACCTATCAAGGTAAAATGAACACACCTGTATTGACATTGAAAATAATCATTATGTTGTTGTGGTGGTTGTGGGTGTTGTCCTTGTGGTGCCTGTGGATGTTCATTCAATAATGTGTGTGTTGTTTATGTGCTATGTAATATGTAAGAAAAGGGGCATAAAACATTACCTCCATATATTTTCAAAGCAAACACAACATATATGTGTATTCACAAATAAATCAGTAATACTTACCAGCCCCACTCAACCAAGGGCTCACTCCATCAGCAAACCACTGCTAGGACAACACCAGCACAACAGGGACATTTAAACATGAGATGCTCCTCCTTTATGGCGGAGGAGCATCTCCCCACTGGGTGGCAGAGACTTAAACACTTAAAAAATAAAATGATAGTAAAACAATTTTTTTATTATTTCATTTTCCTTCTTACCTGCGACTGCAAATGACCACGTTATAGGGTGGGACCATGCACTCTGTGCAACAGCAGTGGGGAGGAGGGATGATGCACTCCTAGCATTTCTCCACCTGGCTGTGTTGTATTTCTGGGTGGAGAAAAGCCACAGGCTCCCAGTCCCTGTCTGAGCGCTGAACGAGGGCGTTCAGACCAATCCCAGAGCTTCTCTTTTGCTGGGAATAGCATTCCCAGCATGAGAACAGCGTCAGGAATTAGCATCTGGGAGCCTGTGCAGTGTGATCCGCCCATGACCAGACCAGCATCAGGATCAGAAGCGAGCTATGTAGAAGGTACGTTCTATATTTTTCTTTTATTCTGTCTGTACCACCCCCGCTTGCAACACTGCTTTAAATCTCATGCAGCTGCCACTGCATCTAAATAGGCTTGTCGTAAACTCGTCCACCTGATGTCGATTTAGCACTTTTAGCCAGCAGAGGAGTCCGCCTCCTAGATGAAGGTGCGCCGCTTATGCAACTTGAAACATTCTATTGATGCAGATGGCGGTTCAGCCAGCACACATCTAAATACAGCAGGAGGGATACCGTCAGCTTGGCGGAGTACTAAGTGTCCCGCCAAGATTTAAGTCAGACCCTATGTCTTGTTGGGTCTTTAGTGTCTCCAAACTTATAAATATGAGATAAAATCGGCGATCAGATACTAGAAAAACTCAGTCATATGACTATTAGTTGGAGGCTTTGCAATGGAACTATCAAACCAGAGACCATGCCAATTTGCTGCAACATAACAGCTCCAGTTGGGGGATGCTCCAGAGCTTTGAGAGAGGCATGGAGAAGGGGCCTTTAGCCTGGCCCTGCTTATCATTCCAGGGCAAATACTGTAATAGGGAATAGCTAGACAGCTATGTGTTACTGATAAAGTTTTGCTGTCTGATCTATCTTAAGAAACTTGATTTTATAGACTTGCTATTTTCTGCTGCTGGTACATTTTAGCATAGCACTTAGACATAGTGATAGGTTATTAAGATGCTAAGAACTTGCTAATAATATTAGGAAAGCGCACAGTGTTTTTGCTGACTATGCCTATTTTATAATTCTCTCTGTGGTTACTGTTTATATATTATGCATTAGACTTGGGTTCTAGAAATAAACATGTATAAATGTATCCTGTGTTTCTTAGTACTATTCTGAGTGTTTATTGATTTATGAAAGAGCGTTTGGAGTTCCGCTCTGTCCCTGAACTCATCTAGAGGGAATATCATGATCAGAAAACTCCACCTGCACAGTGTTGCTTGGTGGGTTATGAATGGGTCGAAGTCCAACTAAAAGTCTTAATTTGAGGTTGGTACAGTGGTAAATCTGACCTCTGCAGCTGTGAATGCATATTGTCTCTAATAAAAGAGAGGGACCCCAACATCCAAAAGGGTAGGGTACCAAGCGACAATTGTCAAGAAAAGATTCCCTTTTTGGTACAACTTAAAGTCATAAAGCTAATAACTATCACATCACATTCATCCCGGAGCAATAAAGGAAAAGTTCATTAAAACAAGGACAATTTATTCAATACGATACAATTCATTAAAAGAGACTATTAATTTTTGTACAACAGTCACAAATAAAAATCGCATTAAAATGTCATTACATAATACATTAACATCTCACAAGTGGGAAGCAAAGCTTAAGGAAAAATGTATCTTATTCGCATGAGGTAAGTACATTGACCATAATCAGGATCACACTCTGATCTCAAATTGTTTTTTTCTTTTTCCAGAGTTACTGTCACTAAAGCCTAAAGTACTTAAACTCAACAAAAAGGGCATCAACGCGTTTCGGTGGGCATAATGTTTTTTTTGAGAAGCCAACACCTTCTTCAGGATATGGTGGTTGGTTCCCACAAGAAAAGTAAAATATCTTGGTATAGGCTACTGTTTCAATAAAACGAGAACGATATGATAGCACGACGGTGATTATCGTTAAATAGGGCGCAACCTCTTCTTCGCGTTGTCACCAGGCTATTCATGCGCCAGTAAGAATCCTTTTTATTTAGGCTTGCACAATTTTAGGCAAGGAATAGAAATGTGTCGCCTTGGAACATGTAGAGCAAATTTGTTTCTAACTCCACAGCGCCTCGGGTTACTTTGTACTCCCTGGTCTTGACTGCCTGCGGTCTTGTTCGTATTATTAAAATTCTCGTCAGGGCACCCGCTTCGTCAGTGGAAACAACAGACGAAGCGTGTGCCCTGACGAGAATTCTAATAATACATGTTCCAAGGCGACACATTTCTATTCCTTGCCAAAAATAGCCCACCGAAACGCGTCGATGCCCTTTTTGTTGAGTTCAAGTACTTAAGGCTTTAGTGACAGAAACTCTGGAAAAAGAAAAAAACTATTTGAGATCATAGTGTGATCCTGATTATGGTCAATGTACTTACCGCATGCGAATAGGATACATTTTTTCCTCAAGCTTTGCTTCCCACTTATAAGATGTTAATGTATTATGTAATGACATTTTAATGTGATTTTTATTTGTGACTGTTGTACAAAAATGAATAGTCTCTTTTAACGAATTGTATCGTACTGAATAAATTGTCCTTGTTTTAATTAACTTTTCCTTTATTGCTCCAGGATGAATGTGATGTGATAGTTATTAGCTTTATGACTTTAAGTTGTACCCAAAAGGGAATCTTTTCTTGACAAGTGAATGCATATTGTGACATTGGAAATGGGAACACACTTTGAATTGACCTATGTACTTATAGGTTGCAGTACAAATTGTACAAGTGCATGGGGTGGCAAATCGACTTGTCTAATAAACATTACTTAGGCAAGTTGCAATTTATGATTGACTGAAAATGCAGGGACAGAAACTCCCCATCCCTGAATTTCTATTTCCAAACAGGATTTTTTTTAATGCACCCAATATCCATTAAAGATACTAATGCTGCTTTTAAAACAAGTTTCCAATTTAGGAAGACATTGAGAGGAGACATTGGTCTTCTGGATAACAGCCTGCTCCCTTCAAGGCAACTTTCATGATTCCCATAGGGGAAAATATCCCACAGGAACAGTTTTATCTTCAGTAATTAGATACCATACCATGGTCAAGGGTTTGCAACTACAATTGTATTCTCAAGCCATTGATTACATTCTCCCTACCTTGCACGTAGAAGAGACACACCCCTTTAACTAGGCTTTACTTTTTTGATTTGGAAAGAGTAGCAAAAGCCATATCACGAGCTGGAAATACTTTTCTGTCTCATTTGTAAGGAGTAAAATGATGATGATGAAATTGTAAAAAAACATTTTATGGCACCAATCCATTTCAGCTTCCCACTCCGCCACTAACAGGGGATGTGAGTTCCTTCATTTCCTTGCTATATTTCTTTTGGCCACCCCTGTCGCTAGTGCCAGCCAGATCTTAAGTTTGATGTAGCGCTAACATGGTCCCGAAGGATATCAGAGCGCTTTACAATTTGAGGTAAATGAAGGTAATAGTAGCAGTATGTCCTGGCCACTCTTTCTCTCCGTTCCTGTATAATTCTGACATGTTCCGAATGGGGAGCCGGGTCTTTTACTGTATCGTACAAACATACTTTGCTGTGTTTATGTGTAGTTCAAGTTTATATATTTTTTATTTGCTTTGGTACTCAACTGAGGACCACAAATAATATAAACATAAAATTCAGGTTTTTTACAACAGTAACATTTCTTGTGCTAATACAATGTTAAAAAAGGTTTTAAAAATGTATAAAAGTTATAACAGACAAATTCATTTGGCGGGAATTTACATAAAGTGATCAGTTCCTTTGCTAAGTTAATCCTACATTTAATGTATATGGCTTGCAAATACCGCTTCCTTGCCGTTACCACCTTTGGATTTGGACAGGCAAACATCAGATTGTTTATGTCTAAATGCCTTCTTTTTGCTCGGAATTTAACTGCATCGCCTCTCTTGCTGCAGTAATTAGCCAGCAGCAGGGGACATCTTTAATGTGAAATCCAAATAGCACTATCAAGCGTTTGTCAGATGCATACCCAAAACGATGCTTGATACACATAGACCTGATAGGAGTAAAATATGATTTTCTGATTTGTTTGGCTGCTTCTGAAGTACATTTAGATATTTTATATAAATACCCCATAATCCCAAATACAAGTAATTAGAAACATGCTAGTTCCTTTTTTTATCTGGATATTTTTTGGCTAGTTTGCAAGGAAAAGGACGTTTCATTATACGCCCAGTTAATTTATATTTTCAACAGCCCTTTATTCCAACAGCCTTGCAAGCATTTCTTGTAACAAATCACATTGGCATTAGCACAGCCGTCCTCATACTTCAGTTCAACCCCTCCTTCTTTCCTTTGATCAGAGTGTGATACAGAAGCGAATTTTACATTTTATGTGGATTAAGGATGGAGCCCGTTTCATTTCTATTTGAACAAAATCGTTCAGGAAGTTTTCAAGTTACCCTGGATGACCACACAGCAGGGGATTGTGCATTTGTAATGCTTTGTTTTGATGCTAGTAATTTTCCATTCCAGATTCTGCATCCTCCTACCAATCAGCTTAAGTGCTGTTGACATTAAAGGATTTGTAATTATTCCTACATTTCCTCACAGAACAAATGCAATGCCCAGGTTGGAACCCATGAATTTATGGGCAGAAATTGGATATTACATATTTGAGCTCTTATTACCTGTCACTAGGTTAAAATGAGGTGCAGATAAAGAACACTTTATTACCAATGCCAGGTGGTGTTAATACATAATTGTTGGACAATTACCAGTTTTGGCCCAGAATGCCCTAAAGACTGGGTATTACACTGCCAGTATCCCGAATGTCAGATCCTTACTGGTCCACCTGCTTTTAGTGGTGGAATTGGTGCCTGGATAAGCAGACTCCCCCCTTGTGATAAAGAAGATGTGGGACTCTGAACCGTGTGTAATTTAAATTTTACTGAATGGTACTTTCACAGAACACCATACGGATATGCCATTCCCCATAACTTGAATTGAGGGACTTAGTATGAGCATGAGGTAGGGGAGGGGAATTGACCTGACACCCCTTGGTACATTAACAATGCAAAGCACAAAGGGGCATATGCACAAGCCCCTATCGCCACCACAATGACACTTTTTTGCACGTTATGGTGGTGATAGGAGCTTCACCTTATTTACAAGGCACCGTTAAGCCAATTAACGTGGCTTAACGCAGCCTGGTAAATAAGGCTCCCATTCACGCTACACTTAGCGTGAAAGGGGCGGGCAATGGGTGTTGCAGTGGGCGTTGCATCGCTACACCCATTGATTTTGACGCTGCCCGGCAGTGTAAATATGGGGCAGCGCCAAAATTAAGACCAGGGAAACCTGGTCTTAAACTGGCTCAGTGAGGAGAAATGTTTCATTTCTCCTCGTTTTTGCTGTTTCTGTGTGTGCTGCGTTGTGCAGCATACATAGACACAGCAAAAGGCCATTGATTGTTTATGTGCAGGAAGGTGTCCCTTCCTGCACACAAACAACCAATTAAAAAAAAGACATTTTGAGTCTTCTATGTGTGCTGCATAAAGCAGCACACATAGAATTTCAAAATGCCATTTCCGATTGGTTATTTGAAGGACGGGACGCTTTCCTGCACATAAACAATCTTCCCCGCAATGTACACCTTTGCACTATGGTGCAAGGGTGTCTGCATTGGAGCTAGGCAGCTAAAACTAGCACCAGCGCAGTGGGAAACGCAGAGCTGCGCCATATTGTTGTAAATATGGTGCAGCCCTGAGTTTCTAAGGTGACGGAGCGTAGAGTTAGCCTTCTTGGCTTAACGCCACGCTTCGCCACTTTATTTGTAAATATGCCTCAAAATTCCAGATCTCGGTGTTCTGCAATCGTTAGGGGCAAACATGGGAGGTGACCAGGTCGCTAGTCCTCTAGTGACTAGACTACAGTAACATTCTCAAAACATGAGCACTAAAGAGAGATATGCAGCACATGTAACTATTCTAGCACAGAAAGTAACGTTCAGCCAGTGTATCTCTGCTCTGTCCTGATTGGTAGTGCATCCAAATGTTACAATACTGAGTGGGCAGAAGCACTTCCAAATGAATCACAGTAGCTACTTACTTCAGCACATTTAACTGTTACTGTTAATTAGTTTAGCTCTTTGCAATCAGCGATTCTTAAAAGCAGGTATTAAAATACTTTTCATGTATACAGTTATTAACAATTAAGGGCCCATTAGGATCTTGCTAAAGTATAAAAATAGAAGACCGTGGGACAAATTTAATCTTCGGATACATAGCAGCATAAATACACTTTAACATGTTAATACTGTGGTTCATTTATTCTAAATGTAAACAAGATTCAGAATGCTGCGCAAATACAGGTCTAGGAAGGAGGCATAACATCACAGTATACTTTACTGTCGTCATACCAAATTTCTTAAACAAGTGTTTTGACCATTGCACATGTCTACCAAGATACACAGAATAATAAATCAATAAATTAGGTGAATCTGTGATACAGTCCACAAATACATTTTTCTGAACCATATGTCTGTTTGTTGGTCCCCCATCATGCTGTTAAGCCAGTCGATGCCCTGTTTCTTTTACGGGTTTCCAGAGCAAACACATATGTTGCCCCAGAAAGATACTGTTCCAGGCAACTATGTTTATCCCACTATGCCCGGTCCCAGAATGACGTGGTCCGGAGACTCTAAACCCAATAATTTGTGGGTGGGGGTGGGGGGGGAGGGATTGGACCTTGTATTCCTGAGTCCGTGTGTTATTCTTCATTCCGGTGGAAACAACTTGTAATCCCTTTATCTCACAGGGAGATAAACGCCTGCATTGTAAATTTGAATTCGTTCCTCCCCTACGGATATAAAATTTGCAATGAAGCTTTATTTCGAGATCAAAAATATTGATTTACAAGCCTATTATTACATCCACAATATCTGCTACAACTATATTGTCAGGGTAAGAATATGGCATTGTTGTAGACGAATCTAGGGCTCTAGTGTAATTTTCCCGATTCATGCCCTTATATAGGTATAACTCATCATATCCGTACATAGGCATCAGAATCATAACCATATTTAGACACAGCCAATGCAGTCCAAATACGGCATCACTACTTCCACAGATTACTAGAAATCACAATGAGTTCTTGGAGAGACCAAACCTCCAGCAGTCTGGGACTTTCCCCTGCTTCTGTATTGATTTGTCCTAGAACTCCTGGAGTCCTAAAAGAACTGCGAGTTCTTAGTGACGTATTATGTCCAACCTCACGTCAAACTCGGCACCTTCCAGGTATAAATATACTAGCATCTGCCCTAGCAAAACACACAGTGGTTTGGAGCAGATCGACTAACTACTTGTCCGACGCCCTGCTGTAGCGAGTGCCGAAGGAAGCTGACCCTCCAGCTGACGCACTGAGAGAGACGCTGTCTTTTCTCTTGCCGAGAAATCCAGCTCCGGTGTTTCCCGGCTACCCTTGTGGGTTACTGGAGATCGAGTCCTGAGAGAGAGATAGAAGACCTCCTACATTCTATAGACAAGGTACGGAGCTGATAAGACCCTTTGAGATTTCTTGGATAGATTCTTGGCAGAAACTATTTAACTGAAGCTACATCTCACTTACTCCTTCCCATGTACTAGGCTTAGGTTTGGTACACCGGGGTAGGCGTCTCTTAGAAGCACCAGTTGAGTACGTTTAGTCATCTTTTATCATTGTATGTATTTTATCCATTTTAAGTATCTTATGGCTTAGAAACCATATAAATGCTTTTACAGTATTATTTCATAATACTTTTATTACTGTACGCCCTTTACTTTATGACAAGTATTGTGATTGTAGAAATTCACTTCTCTTTTATGAGAAAGAAGACTGCTCAATAAATAACCTTTTTATTGAAAACCCCCATCTCTCTATTTCTCTACACTTCTGGTGAAACTAAGCATGCATGATTGACTGAGTGAAATAGCCATCTATTGTTTCCGCGACTCTGGAGATACATTCCTTATTCTTGGGGAAGAAAGTTGTCATGTTATATGGTTGTCAGAAACTAATCCCTTCTTGTGTATTCAAGAACGTTTCTAGTGACCTCTGAGCTAGCTGGCATTCACAAATTAAGTCTAACATATTCAATAGAGACCTAGTCGACTTCAGTCCTACGTCTAAACTATTGTTTATGTTATTCCAATGCGCAGAGCCTATTGGGAATATAGGAACTACACTACATGGCGCCCAACGTTTGGTAAGGCGATCATTTAATGCTAGATACTAGAGTAACTCCGTTGTGCTTTTCACACAGACCCCTTTCCCGTAAAAACTCCAATAGACGTCTGGAGTGGGTGAAAGGTTAATATCCGCCAAAACTTAGTAGGAGGAGAATCCTATGTATTAGTTTTTGGTTTAGTCAACGTTGAAGGATACAGTGTTCCAAAATATTGTGCACCTAATCTTTGTTTCCTTGAAACTTGCTCTGCAAACTTTCAGTCAGTAAAATGACGGAGAGTGACGACGAAAGGGAGAGAGCTAGAATAGCAGCTCAAGCAGTCTTAAATGACACAGCTCTCCAACAAAATGACACAGATGCTATATCCATCCCGGCAAATATAAGGAAAACCATAACTATAAAACTTATAGAAAATGGGGTATCATCGAGAGGTGGTAAATTTATATTTGTGATAGAGGCACATGAGTATAGGCAGACAGAGGAATTCTATTCATGGATAACTTTTCCAGCAGCAAATGCTGTGACACACGAGTTCCACTACTACAAAACAGAGGAACCTCCAACGGAAAACGTTCCTTTCGAAGACGTTGAAATTCCACTAACTTACCAGGAGCATCAGCTCTGGTTTAATGGCGCCCTAAAACATCAAAATCACATTACCAGGCTCGGTCCACTAGGTAGACCAGGAGCTACATGGCCGGTTCTAGCCAGCTATACACCACATCCTGACATTGAAGAAATGTCAGACAGAGAACTTTTAGCTCAACTAAAACAATTAACAAAAGCATATAGACAATTAGTTCAATTGACAATTAACGGTACAACCTGCCGCCAAAAATTAAAGGAAACAGAAATAGCAGACCAGCCTTTTGAACTTGCCAGAATAATTGAAAAGTGCTATGAAGAATTAGGTAGAGATAGTTTGGGTGGGAAACCACTAAAACCACAACCAACAGAAAATCCTGAAAAAACTTTTATTAAGAATAATCTCACCACTCCAAAAAAGAAGTGGGAGAGTAATAAACAAACTCTTCCTAGAGAACAATATTCTCAACCCAGAGGAAGATCTCCTCAACAGAGAGACAAGTCTCCCCGAAGGGAGCCCTCTGAAAAGAGATATAACCTCAGAAATATGGATAATTTGAGAAAACCTGACAGATATCAAGATAATGATACACGTCCCTCTCGATCTTTTCAGACTTCCTCACAGAAATCGGAAAGGAGAGGACGGTCAGAACATAAAAAAGAGTGCGTCAAGTCAAATGACAAGGAACCTGCTCATCAAAGTAAAAACATCACAATTTTCTAAAAAGAAGGTAGCTAGCATAAATATAAAACATGCCGAGGATCCTGAGGACACAACTCAAAAACGGAGAATGGGCCAGACAATGCTAGACAGTGCAGCAGAAGTGACCATAGCTCACAAGATCCTGATGAATCTTCTGGAGACAGTGGACACGAATGAGTACATTCAGGTGGAAACTGCAGACACCAGAGTTAGTGTACCCCATAAATTATATATGATATAACATTACGTATAGAAGGGGACAAAACTAGGAAAATAAGAGGGCTCTTTTGGGAGAAGCTATCTAAAGGCTATGATATCCTTCTAGCTGAGAAAGACTGGCCACCAGAATTTGTTAGGGAGTGCCCACATGGCGAAGAAATGATTATGCATGCCTTCTCAAATCACATTCCAATTCATAAAAAATACACATATGCTAGAAAATGGGCAGTGGCCCAAGCCCCTGCATTGTATAAAAATCATGTAGGATGGGATGAGGAATCTCCTCACCATAAAATCCAGTTAAAAAATCAACCTACTGCACAAAGGCAGTATACTGTTAAGCAAGAAGCTAAAAAACAAGTCAGGGAGATCTTAGAACAACTTGAATACCAGGGAGTGATTGAAACATGCACCTCACAAATGAAAAATCCTTTGTTTCCTGTCTCCAAACCAGACAATTCATATTGTCTAGTATTGGACTACAGACACTTAAACACTTGTTGCAAAACATTTGCAGTACAAAATTCACACAGTGCAGCACTAATGAATAACATCGTGCGCAAAAAATATAAAACAACATTAGATATTTCAAATGGTTTCTTCTGTCAAAACATTGCACCAGAAAGCAGGTATTTGACCGATTTCTCCAGTATGGGGGCCCAGAGGCAATTTTGCCGTCTCCCCCAGGGATTCAAGAATAGCCCAGGGTTATTTTCAGCGAGAGTAACCGAGTTATTACAAATGTATGATGATGAGGCATTATCTTATGTCGATGACATCTATCTAACAGACGATGATTTGGACAGGCACTTGGAAAGAGTGAACACCATTGTACTTGGGTTCGCATCAGAAGGGTACAAATTCAACTTTAAAAAATCGCGGATTGCCCACCTCACTGTCCTATTTCTAGGATATGAGTTATCAAGTGAAGGCAAAAGCCTGGCAGCCAATTTCTTAGAGAAATGTGCGCTGCTCCAAGCTCCAAAAACGCTGAAAAACTTACAATCAATTCTAGGTTTCTTGAATTTTGGAAGAACTTACGTTCTGAATTACGCCAAGATGGTTAAACCTCTTTACAAATTAATTAAACCTGATTTCAAACCAACTAATTGGACACAGAAACACACAGAAATTGTAAGTTCAATACAAACAGACATGTTAGCTAAAACAAAGCTGCAAACGCGCATAAACGTACGCAACCTTGTAATCCGAGTCATCCCAGGAAGATGCGGATTCACGTACCTGACCTATAATGAAGGGGAAACGGTACCAATAGCTTACAAATCACACTTGTAAACACAAGCTAAAATAAAATTCACTTCTACTGAGAAAATTCTGACAGCGGTTCAAACTGCTGTAGCAAAAGAAAGAGCCCTCGCACAGGGTAAACGTATAATAATCGTTACACCTGTACTGGCCCTAGAGGCAGTGACAAGAGCAAGCATTCCAAATGCTAAAGCTTTACATCCGAGATGGATACAATGCGTTAATTCTCTTGATGCATCAGACGTAATGTACAAATTTGATCCTAACTTGAAAACACAAGAATTTCTCCAATACGAGTATGAATGTCCTCTGCCGACCGAAATTCTGCCTCTCGAACATTACGGCAGTATAATATATACAGACGGATCAGCACAGCCCGCAGTTGGGGGTAAACAAGCTTATAGTGCTGCGTGCGTGATTGCTAAAGGTCGCTGGCACGAAGATAAATTCAGACCTATGGTCACTAAAACTCAATCACTCCGAGACTGTACAGCTCAGCGAGCTGAACTACAGGCCTTCAAGATGGCGCTTGAGAATACCGATCGCGAATTCCCCACACTAATAGTGTGTGATTCGTATTACTGCGTCCAGTCTTACAATGAATACTTGCAGAACTGGGTTCAAAACCGTTTCAAAGATGCAAAAAGTGGCACAATTAAGCATAAAAAGCGTTGGGAACAAATAGTTCTTTTGTAGAAAGAACTACAAAAAAACTCACGTGATACATACACTGAGTCATCAACGTGATGGCGTTCACATTGCAGGGAATTCATTGGCTGATGAAGCCGCAAAGGCAGCTGTGCAAACGGCTTCCGTAGCTGCTATCACACGGTCAAAAACAAAAATGGACAGCGAGATGATGCAAGCTGTCACTGCTTTAGTAAAAAACAGTGGTAAGACACTCCCAAAAGGCTTTCCAGTAAAGTACTCATACAAAACTGATGCAAATACTGTTCCTTTTGCCGTAATCCCTGGAGTGGGGGATAGGGCAATTCCAAACATGGAACATAGGTTAGGACTAACCTTAGCGGCCAATGAAGTGTTCGCCTTTGCACATGTGGGTGTTTCCGCCACAGTATCGTTACTAAAACAGAGATATTGGTGGCCGCGAATGAGGAACAGACTAGAAACTATGTCCTAGACTGTGAAATATGCCAAAAAATGAAGGTATCATCAGTGAAATGACCTGCGCAGACGCCCCTTCTAATCTCAGATAAACCATTAGCATGTGTTTACCTGGACCACTGTTGTCCCTTACAAAGGGATGGCAACTATAAATATATCATGGTCGCAGTGGATTCCTGCACGAGATTCATTTGGATGTGGCCCCAGCGCTCGGCTGACGCCAAAACTGTTATTAAAGATCTGCGAGTCTTTATCGGCACATACGCAATTGACACGCTACATTCTGACCAGCTCTCGAGCTTACAAAGAGGCCATGGCCAGCTTGGGCTTTGCATTGCGGTATTCTAGTCCCTTCCATCCCGAGGGTAATGCGGTAGTGGAGAGAAAAAACCGTGACATAAAGCAATCTATAACAGCGAGGGTATTAGATTCGGGTGAAGGGTGGTTCAAACATCCAATAAGTGTCCAATGTAGTCTTAATAATCTGCCAAGACATTCTCTGGGTGGAATCACTCCGTATGAACTTTTGTTTGGTACTAGAATGTTGATCGAAGACCTCGATCATCAAACTTCAGTGGTGGAACAAAAAACCTTTGATATCAAAGATCGTTTGGCTGTTTTACAGGACTTAGATGAAACAAGAAGACGTCTAAGTAACACAAAGCAAAAGCCAACGGCCACTGAAGAAAAACCACCTGTCCCAGCAAGACCTGTCTGGATTCCAAAGATGGGGTATCTGGTCAGAGAAAAGATCGCGGTGAAGAAGGAATTTGGGCCTTCTTACAGAAAAACAGTACCTGTCTTAGCAATCCACGAAACAAGATCAGTAGTACTACCGCCCCTAGCTGGTAAAAAGCAGAACAGAGTTGTATCAATCGACCTGGTAAAACCACAACCATGTGACCAATAATAAGTAGTAGGCCCAGTGGACTCCCAAGATGTTGCAGAAGACCAAACCTTGCTACAATTCATGAGGTTCAAACTGAGAGACTAAGCACATTTGATAAACCTGCAGTGAATAAAGAAGGACTATGCAACAAAGCCATGGAACGAGTGCCTCTTGAAACCCAAATTGCAACAGTTCGTCAAGAAACACCTGTTTACAATGATGTAGCCTCTGACTATACTAATATGACAAAGGAAGAAGCAACTACAAAGATTAATAACAATCATGATGCAATTCCAACAATTGACAGAACTGCCTCTGGCTATTTTATCAATTTCGATGACTTTTCTGAAGATCCTAGTGAACATGAAGAAAAGCCAGCAAACAAAACTTTCAAAGAAAAAATAACAGAACTCTTTCATCAACTTGGATAAACATATCTGATTTCACCATGAATTGAATTGTGGATTGTGTCAGGTGTACTTTTCCTCCTGCTCTGGCTCATTTTGGTTTTAAGCTTGGGAAGAATAATTGATGGAAAATACAGCACAGTGGACACAGCAAGTCAGAAAAGCAACTTGGTTCTAAAGCCTCACAAATCTTCTCACATTGAAAAAGAGAACTATCATCAGTAAACATCACAGCCATTCCTATACCTGGTGGTGTAGCATGGGACGCTACTGATTACGACATCTATGGCCCGGTTGAACTCTTGAAGTATCCACACCAGTTTAAGGTTTCTTTAAGTGACTTTGTCTCACCGAGCACTTTCTCTGATGATTGGGACTTTGACACTATTAATAACATGATGTCAGATTTAGAAATGTCAGCAAAATTTACAGAACATGATTATTTAGAAGGTTCATCAGATTATGAACAAATGTATTGCTTTAATCATTATGGGCACCACTATTTGCATAAATCTGCGAATCCTAGAAATGTTTTTACGTATAATCAATGGGTACATTGTCCAACGCTACCAAAAGGCAGCTCAAAAACATTTTATGAGAAATTCCCATACTTCTCAGGGTTTAATACCACAGATCCAGAAACGTTTTATTTCAAAATTATGAATAAGACAGGAATGAAAAACATGTTGACAAATACTAAACTAATTTATTCTGCAAAATTTTATGCACAGTTGTCTACATTTGGTTTTGAATTTTGGAAAAATAAAATTGAGACAAAAACGGTCTGGGGTACAAAAGACTGGCAGGTACAAGGTTTAGAATCATTATTCAGAGCCTGCATGATCCCAGAACAAATAATGTTCCTGAATGACACCATTCAAAAAACAACCTGTCTTGGCCTAGCCAAGATAAAGGATTTAAACAAACTGTCTATACCAAAGCCCATACCTGATAGTAATAGCACTACAGATGAGGAGATAGACGTATCCCATATTTTACACCAAAACAGAACTAATCCTGATTGGAGACAATGGTTGGCCTGGCCCACAGACACTAATAACTGTCAAGATAGATTCCTGAACGAAACACAGGGGTTCACACAGAACAGGCCAGACCCAAGATATTCCCAGAGACAACATCCAGGGATAATAACAACATACAGTGTAGGAAAACTATGCCTCGAATTGCTACAGAAATCCACACTACCTGAAATTAAGCAACACTTGACCTTACCTAAAGAAGGTTTTAACTTGCGATATTTCTAATTGGGACCTCGCAAACAGCTTCAAAAACATTTCATATAAGCCGGTATATATGCTCCTTACAACGAAGCTTGGAAAGTAATGCAAATTGAAACTGCTGAAAAAATAGGAGAAATTGATCATATTAATTTGGAAAAAACACTGTCTGTAGTGGACAATGGGTTAACGACTCTGTCCTCCAGAATTTATTCTTTGGACAGCATTGTATCATCTGCTATTAATATAATAGAACAGGATATGCTAATGTTACAACATGGCCAGTCCCAAATACGTTCGATTGTACAGTTAGGCTGGATGTTACAAAATCTCCGTTCAGGCTACGTGCCCTGGCGTCTAATCAACAAAACGTCATTATTTTCTATCTTTAACCTTACAGATAAACATATTTCTCTTTGGCACAAAGTTGAGCACACTATACGGTGCTGAGCATTGAAAAACTAGAAAGATTACCATTGACAGTTTCCGAAAAGCCTGTCATTGAATGGATAATACATGGCACCATTACAATACCAATAACGACATTTCAGTTTCAATATTGCCTAAAGCACATACCAACGGGCCTGTATGAAAAGTTGGGTAAAGGGTACATCAAGTCAACCTGGAATTTACCTTACACACATAGATGTTGGAGTGGGGGAAAAAAGAGGTATTTGTTAGTGGTAACAATTGTAAAAACTCACTAAGTGGTACACTTCTGTTTCAAGGATTAACTTGCATGGAGCCTGCGAGGGTTCATCAAATGACCTTTCTTGCCACCTGCACGGCACCCCAGCCACACAAATAGAGCCTTTTTTCAGACAACTTTCCAACGGCAGTTGTGTTATGTTAAGTGACCACAGTTGTTGTGGCATGTTGCCAGGAACGGCCTATCTCGTTAGTGTTACATCCAGGGTCACTTGCTGTATGCAAGTATTGTATCCAAACAGCAAACCAGACAAGGAGGCAACGATATGGCCTTCATTGAATATCTCTTCTATTCGAATTGATACTTTAAGCAGAATGAAAGCCATTCTTTTACAAAAAACTGTGCCTTTGACCTCGTCCAGAGAGACTTATGATCTGCAAGTCGCAAGGACGTCAGCAGAGATACTTGCATTATTATCAACAAATTGCCCGTGCAGTTCGTAGAAATGTTACGCCAAAACTTAAACATGTCTGATACCAGCGGTATCGCACATGTATTTTAAGACAATTTTTTCTGGACTATTATCACCCTTTGAAGCAGTCCTGAGCATCTTCCCAAATTTCGTGCACTCTGTGTTCGGCGGCCTGCCTCTCATCTTGGGACTCGTAGCAGGAATTCTATTTTTGTTCCTTCTGCTCAGATATGGCAAGTCCAGTCACAAGCAATATCCAGGTTACCATGGAACAAATGATCCTGGCAATGCGGTACAGAGATAGGATTACAAAAGTCCTCGGATTGGCTCGGCTAAGAGATCTGAATGCCACATGGTTTCTTTCATTAAGACCAATCTGGCAAGATTGCATCCTACCTGTTCTACGGTGCCTGCTCTGAGGAGAAGAATGCGTGTTAGACGTCTGTCTCACACTCCCATCAGCAGTACCTATGGATGCCGATACTTTGCTTGGTTCGGTAACGGCTCATGCAACGTGTTGTCCCCAGCGGCTACCAATTCTGATGACGGCATTCGTTGAGACCTCACAGCAACATGCTGGCAGTGAGGTACGAGATGAAAGCGGCACACAGGTACAACATTCCGAACCATTGCTGATCTAGACAACGATGACCGCAATGCATCTCACATATGCACTATTTCTACTTTTTCGGACATGGTCCAACTTTCAGCTACTGTTGTAGACGAATTCTTTGCCAGCCTATCTGAGTTAATGTTCTCTCCTAACAACGAGAATAACTTTTGAAAACACGAGCACACAGCGTTCCCTGAACTTTGAATTCGGCCTTCAGTTTTGATAAACAGAACTTCTAAAAACTTTGAAACTATTTTTTTCCTCAAACAAAATTATTTTTTCTCATTCCCAAAATATTTACTTTTTTGGCACAGAGTAATCTGCTTAAAGTAGAACTATTCTTAGAGAACAAGATTTCTTTTTTTTAAGAAAAAAAATTCTAAAGACAATATTTGAACTCAGCCTCTAGCACATGTACAGTCTTGTATAAATATGTGATGAAATGGTCTCGACCTTCTCTTCTGTATTAAGAGCCATTTAATGAATGTAACTTTTCATGATTCATTCAGTCAGCATTTCAAATGTAAACTATATGCATTGTTTGAATGATACCACTGCTTAGAAAACGTACAGTACAGTACAATACTAATTTTTCGCGTACAAACCATTTCAAATGCATTTTATGTATTTTTGGGTGGGATTGTAAACACATGCTTAGATATGTTATACTTACTTTAGTACTTAGTAAAGATGGACATTCTACGTGGAGTGGGTGTTGTAGACGAATCTAGGGCTCTAGTGTAATTTTCCCGATTCATGCCCTTATATAGGTATAACTCATCATATCCTTATATAGGCATCCGAATCATAACCATATTTAGACACAGCTAATGCAGTCCAAATACGGCATGACTACTTCTGCAGATTCCTAGAAATCACAACGAGTTCTTGGAGAGACCAAACCTCCAGCAGTCCGAGACTTTCCCCTGCTTCTGTATTGATTTGTCCTAGAACTCCTGGAGTCCTAAAAGAACTGCGAGTTCTTAGTGACGTATTATGTCCAACCTTACGTCAAACTCGGCACCTTCCAGGTATAAATATACCAGCATCTGCCCTAGCAAAACACACAGTGGTTTGGAGCAGATCGACTAACTACTTGCCTGACGCCCTGCTGTAGCGAGTGCCGAAGGAAGCTTACCCTCCAGCTGACGCACTGAGAGAGACGCTGTCTTTTCTCTTGCCGAGAAATCCAGCTCCGGTCTTTCCCGGCTACCCTTGTGGGTTACTGGAAGATCGAGTCCTGAGAGAGAGATACAAGACCTCCTAGATTCTATAAACAAAGTACGGAGCTGATTAGACCCTTAGAGAGTTCTTGGATAGATTCTTGGCAGAAATTATTTAACTCAAGCTACATCTCACTTACTCCTTCCCATGTACTAGGCTTAGGTTAGGTACACCGGGGTAGGCGTATCTTAGAAGCACCAGTTGAGTACGTTTAGTCATCTTTTATCATTGTATGTATTTTATCCATTTTAAGTATCTTATGGCTTAGAAACCATATAAAGGCTTTTACAGTATTATTTCATAATACTCTTTTTACTGCACGCACTCTACTTTATGACAAGTATTGCGATTGTAGCAATTCACTTCTCTTGCATGAGGAAGAAGACTGCTCAATAAATAACCTTTTTATTGAAAATGCCTGTCTCTCTATTTCTCTACACTTCTGGTGAAACTAAGCATGCACGATTGACTGAGTGAAATAGCCATCTATTGTTTTTGCGCGACTCTGAAGATACATTCCTAATCTTGGGGAACAAAGTTGTCATCTTATATGGTTGTCAGAAACTAATCCCTTCTTGTGTATTCCAGAAAGTTTCTAGTGACCTCTGAGCTAGCTGGCATTCACAAATTAAGTCTAACATATTCAATAGAGACCTAGTCGGCTTCAGTCCTACGTCTAAACTATCGTTTATGTTATTCCAATGCGCAGAGCCTACTGGGAATATAGGAACTACACTACAGCATAACATAACATCCCTAACTTGATATTATAGTGATGGTCGATATTGTGGTTTGGATATTCCTGTGGGTTGGTAGTTCAATCATGATACATTGACCACCCCCACCATTTAGTGGTACCAGATCTAATATACATTTCACATAAAGGTCACAATTCGGAAAGGTGCAGAAACAGAATATTGAGTCAAAAATATCGATTTGCAGAAATATCGACTCATAAAGATCGTGGGTCAGGAATATCAACAGACAAATTCTCATGGTTAAGAATATCAATCTTAGGTTAGTAATATCGATGTTAAAAATATTGCAGTGTTTAATATCATTTGCGAAAATATAGTTGTTAAAAATATTGATTTTTTTGTATTAATGTTATGTTATTAGTATATATTTTATATATAAGAGACATATGTTTTTTGTATAAGAATTGTTTGTATTTTTATTTTGTGTTAAAATTTTAGTAGTTATTAAATTTTTTCATTTACATTTTGCGTTTTTAATTTTGTAGCAGGTTGTGGGTTTACATGGGAATGGGGTGGAAAGTAATTCAAATATATAAAACTTACTGATTATATTTAGCAGTTATAAAAAAAATTTATATGAATTTTGTGTTTTTGGTTCCATAGCGTGTTGTGGGTTTATAGCGGAATAGCGTGGGAAGTAATTTAATTAGATAACATTTATTGATTATTTTGAGTAGTTATTAAGTTTTTTTTTATTTGAATTTTGCATTTTTAGTTCTGTAGCTGGTTGTGTGTTCATAGGGGAGTAGGGTGGGGAGTAATTAAATTAAATTACATTTATTGAATATTTTTTATGTATTGCTATTTGTTTAATTGAGATGTTATAGTGTTAAATGTGTAAGGAAATGTATTATGAATTAATGTATAATTTGCTGTTAATTAATTTTAATGAACTAATTGGCAATTAATTATGACAATTGTGTTATTAATTTTAGGTGTGCGTTGTGGTGTTTATAGATGTAAATGGTGGGAAGGGTGGGAAGTAATTTAATTTTGATTGATAAATTAATAATTAGTTGTTAATTAATTGTAATTAGTTAATTAGTACTTAATTATGGTAATTGTGTAATTAATTTTAGGTGTATGTTGTGGTGTTTATAGGTGTAAATGGTAGGAAGGGTGGGAAGTAAATTATTTTTAATTTATGAATTAATAATAAATTGGTAATTAATGCAAAATAATTAATTAGTAATTAATTATGGTAATTGTGTAATAAGTGTTAGGCGTGTGTTGTGGATATTATATTGTTAAAGCATGTGTACTCAATGAATGTGTATTTGTTTATTAATAATATTTTTAAATTGATTATTAATTATGTTAATTAGGGAAATAAATCTAAATACAAATTTTGAAGTGTTTTTATTGGTATGGGGTTATAGGATAGGAAACAAAATAAATACATTTAAATAATTTTTTTGTTTGTTAATATTTGCTCCTTTTGAATAATTATTGTTTTACAAATGTATTGGTTAATTTATTTTATATAAAATTTGTAGAATTTTGTTATATGTAATTCATACTATAATATGTGTTCTTTTATATGTTTAACCCCTCCCGCGGTGGGCGTGTGCTGATGACGGCTGGGGTTCGTCACGGCCCGCCCTGTTCTTTTGTTTACCACACAGCGGTAAAATCGCGGCCGCAGCAAAGGGGTTAATATATTTAATTGTATGTTGTTTAAATATTGTTTATTTGTATGATTTTTAATTTATCTTTCAATTTGTTTTTAAATGTTATTAGTAATTTTTGTTTCTCTGATATCCAACACTTTCCCTAATGTTGCACTTTCTGGAGTGGGAATAGTGATTTTTACCCCTCCGCTATCCAACACTTTTCCTACTGTTGCACTCTTTGAAGTGGAAATAGTAATTTTTACCCCTCCGCTATCCTACACTTTCACTACTTTTGCACTCTTTGGAGTTGGAATAGTATTTATTTCCTCTCCGCTATACAAAACTTTCCCTTCTGTTGCTCTTACTGGAGTGGGAATATTACATTTTACCCCTTCTCTATCCAACACTTTCCCTACTGTTGCACTCACTGGAGTTGGAATGGTAAATTTAATTAATCCGCTATCCAACATTTTCCCTACTTTTGCATTTATTGTATTGCAAAATGTAAGTTTTAATTATTTTAAATAATTTAATGTCTTAATTTATTATAGAATGCTTTTTTTATTTTAAGTTATTGATATAATATAAAAATAAAATAAAGATGATAGTTAATAAATGATTTGAAAGTAAATATATGTGAATGTGTAAATTATTATGTTGGCGTGTTTATATTTTTTAAATTAAGTTCATTTTTTATATTTAGTTAAAATGTATATTGCATTGAATTTATTTTGTTGAAAATAATATTAATATTTAATATATATTATATTATTTTATACATATTTTTAAATCAATATTTTTACATCTATATTTTTTACTTCGATATTTTTTATTCAATATTTTTGTACTTACCTGTTAAGGTATGGGAGTCGATATTTTTGTAGTAGATATTTTTTTTGCTATTTGGAACATCGATGTTTTTAGCATCGATATTCTATCAGTGAACCATTCTGAAAAGAGCTTATGATTTTTGAGGTAGGGTTCCAAGCAGTAATCGTCTTTGGTGTCAACTGGGTTTTTGTACAAGGCCATTGTGCCACTGGTGCGTCACTTTTTGGGATGCCCCGTAGCGCAGTGTACCTGCCCATATTTACAAGGCCACGTAAAGCCACCCTGCATGGCTTTTCAAGGCCTTGTAAATATGGCCGACTTTCACTGTTTCCGTTTTACTTCAGTTATGCTCCCCTTCTTTTAAGAGCTTGGGACGAACATGTTCCCTTCCTAGCCTTTTTCAGATAAGGGGCCTAATTTACAATTCTGTGACACACAGCAGTGCAGCAAGCCTTCCTGCTGCACTGCAGTGCGTCAAAAGAAAAGGGCAGGAATGCACCGATCTAAAAGACATGGAGCATTCCTGTCCTTTTCCCCTGAGCTGGTGCACAATGGGCTGCTATGCACCAATGCAGTCCCCCTTGCGCCATGGTGCAAGGGTGTCTGCGTTGTAGGGGTGAATGTTTGTGTGCAGGAAAGGGCATATGGCCGATCAGAGTCAGGTAAAGAAAGAGAGAAAGAAAGCGAATTAAATTGCACATGCTGCAACACATTTGGTGTTGCAGCGCGCGCATATTAACTCTGATCAGCCGTATGCCGGAGTTTATCACACCCCACCCTGCCCATCCCCTGCGCGGCCCGACTGCCCTGCAGCCCTCCGTCCATGAGCCACTACTGAGTGCTGGTCATTTGACAAAGCCAGTAGCAGCGTGTTGCACAGCAGCAGGCCCGGTTCTAGCGGGTGGGCTGGGTGGGCCAGGCCCACCCAAACATGAGCCTGGCCCACCCAAACAGGAGCCATGGCCCTCGCAGTGAGGGCTTGAAGGCAGGCGCGCAACGGTATTAGGCTCAAAGGGCTGTCTGTGTGAGACAGCTTCCCGGGCGCGCACACACACACACACACAGACAGTTTTTGAGATTATAGCAGCCGTACCCGAGTACTTCACAGGTCTTTAAAAGGCCATTGATATGTTAACGAGGCTTTGTTTATTTTTTCACCCCTTCATCTCCACATGGCGAAAGGCGACAACTCCTTTCTTTGACAACGGTCACCTTTGCCTACTGTTCTGCAGTGTGGATATTTCTTTTTATATGCAGTGCAGGAGGAAAGAAGTTTGTTTAGTCCTATTAACCTTTCCTGCCCCCTGCAGCTGCTTATCATATCAGGCTGTGACACAAAGCTTGTTTTATGGAGAAGTTGGGAGAATGTGTTACTATTTGTTTTTCTTTTTTAAATCTGCACAGGCCCAGAAGGACATATACTTCGTGTGTGCTTCATTTGAAATTTTTTTATCATTATCATGGCTGATGCAGGACAACAATAAGACAATACAAAATTCCCAGATAATGCTGGTGATTAATGATCCTGCTGGAGAGCAATCATTTGTCTGTTAGAGGTTTTAAATGCAGATGGACTGTATTTTATGTGGAAGCTCAGTGGGTTACTGCCTTTGCCACAGAGATCCTTGTGTTACTTGCACTTCAGAAGTTACAATCCTAACATAGGACAGTGACCAATGAACTTCACCAAAGAGCTGCATACAAACATGAATGGTATAGTTAGAACTTCGCTTTTTTTGTTTTGTGATATAGTTAGAACTTCCTCATTCTTTCATTATTCTAATGTTGCTAAACTGAGTATGCTTGGGCAGATGTACATTTTTATCAGTAAAGCTGACCCCCATGGAATACTCTTTAAATCCTAAGGTTGTATTTCCCCAGACCAAATCCTACTAAAATATACTGCCCACCGGTATGGATGACATGTGATTCCTACACCTTGTAATCCTCATTGGCTTATGTGACCTTATCTGTAGACTGATGTACATGCTTGTATGATTCATTGTCTCTGTATAATGTGTGTGTGGTGTAAAGTACTGACACTGATATGAGTAGCGCTATACAACAAATGAAATGCATATGAGATAGGGGTTATGTAAAGATGAGGGGCACTGTTGGAGGGTGACTGTGAGGGGATCCGAGAAAAAGGTCAGGGGTGGAGGGGGAGCTAGGGAGGGATGAGAGGCACTGGTGGAGGGTGGTAGTGAGGGAGTTTGAGGAGGAGGTCATGAGGTGGAGGGGCTACAGAGAGATGAGGGGCGCTGGTGGAGAGTGGCAGTGAGGGAATCCGAGGAGGAGGTCATGAGGTGGAGGGGCTATGGGGAGATGCGTGGCACTTGTGGCGGGCGGCAGTGAGGGAATCTGAGGCGGAGGTCAATAGGGGGGCCATGGAGGGATGAGGGGCGCTGTTGGAAGGTGGTAGTAAAGATATTTACGGAGAAAGAGGTAATTGGTGTGGCGCCAAAAAAGAATTTCACGTCAGCGCTAAAGCTGGCCCATCATGGCCTTTCTGTTTTTGTTTATTTAATTAGCAGTAGGGTCATAAAAGCTACTGTGGAGCATACTTTAAAGTTCGTGCTAATTATATGTACTGCTATATTCAATGTTTTAAGTTTGAAGGTGATTTTACTAATGTTTTTACCAGGAAAAATGAAAGTGGAGCCCAATGGTGCCTGATATGGGGCTGGGTCCCAAGGTCAGATGTGAGATAAGGTGCACTGGAGAGGAGTAGTAGATAATCAAGCCTGTAAGGGAGTGAGTGTGTTGCAGGTCAGGTGGAAGTAGTAATGAAGAGGGATTCTCTCTGAAGGCTCGCACAGAGGGAGCCTCAGAAGTGTCACTTGCCTGATTCTCCCACCTCAGAACCCTCCTCTGTCTATCAAAGGAACATTACATGGAAAAAACACTTTTTGAGAGTGATAATATTTAGAAAGAGATTTGGAAAAGAGTGCGTTGTACTGGGCCATGTAAGACTAAGAAGAGATAAAGGAGGGCCCTGAACCAGGCCTGTCCAGACATATATGCGACAAATCGAGCCCACAGTGGCCCACCCAAATGCACCCTTGGCCCACCCAAAAAGAAATTCTTGGAGCCGGGCCTGCACAGCAGCAGGCCTTTAATTTAAAAAACCATAAGGCAATAAGTCATTTAATTAGTAATGATCTTATTTTTGTTTGGTACATGTGCTACTGTTGTGTACTTTAATGGTTGATGTACGTCATGTCACGTGCACGGAAAAAAGTGCAACCATTGTGGTCTGATCATAGGCCAGGGTTCGTTTGCAAATTCCACTGCAGATGATGACCTGCCATTCAATCCTGATTGCCGGACCAACCCGAGTCACGACTGATAATAAATAATGTATCTGCCCTGCCACTTGTTACTACAGCAACCGGCAACCAGGTTTCCAGCCGCCTGCCCTCTTTCAAATCTTGATCCGCACTGTGTTGTGTTCTTACGTATTTTGCGGACATCTGAAAGCATGGCATAAATACCGGTGCTGGAGCCAAATACAAAGTAGCCATTATTGTATATATGAGTGAAGAAATATGAAAGCTGGTGCAATAATATATTGGAGGAAATAGAGGTGTTTATTTCAACTATTAAATGTGTATGTTTGAGAAACTGTGCACAACCAGTGATTTTTTAACATTAATATTTGTATGTGTGATTTAATCAAAATATTACAGGCTCTATATTTTTCGTGGATAAATAATAAATGGATGAATTTTGTTCTGTGAAGCAATCCTGTTGACAGTTTGGAACTCTGCGTGCTACACACACACACATGCAGTAAGTGTACAACGTCTTTACCACTTTGGAATGACTCCTATGCCCACTTCACTTGGGCTAACTCTCACCTCTATTATTTAGGTGACGCCTCACTCCTACCTACACTATATACCCTGGAGAGCCATGGAGCCCACTATCTCAACAACTGATCTGTGAGAAAATCCTTTCCCTCCCGCTGCTGCACTCATGGTAATTTTATCTAATTTTGCCCAAACTCCTTGATTTTTTTTTTTTTAAACAATATGTCAGGTATTTAATCACCGTCCCTCCCTCCGTTTTTTAGGTGTTCCCAGTCCTTCTCACCCCGCACCTGTTCTGAGGAAGACCCCGGCAGTAAGGTTCCAGATACCTACGAATATAGGGGTCAAAACGTCGACTTTACAACATCTGCCAATACCGAATCGACAGTGATAAATAAAACTGTGATTTCATATGTTATATGGCAAATATGTGTTTAAGATGTGGACTTTGACTATCCTGTATATGACCAATATATTATACCGAAACTGTATGTGATATGTTTGTCACCATCACCAAACTCTCTCTCCCATCACTTACCATCTAACACCCCTATTCACCCCTACCTTCCACCCTGGACACCACACTTATTAATGTGATACCTTCTTAAGGTTTTTATTTGCAACTGTTCATAAAATGGATGCCCAATGTGATTAAACAACATTGGTTGAACATTATTGTTTCTCTCATACTGTTACATGATTTATTTGTCTTTGTTTTTCAAAAATGTTCTCCCCTTCTTGTGAAAGTCAGTAATACACTGGGATCACTCCAATATATACTGTCTAGTACCCAGATCCCAGTGATTCCGGGTTTGCCCTTATTCTGTAACTGGATAAATTGAAGGCCAAGTGTGTTATTGAATTAGATGAGTCTTGGAAAACAGTTGCTTCAGTCATTTTATGAAGGTGCCCACAGCCTGACAGACTGCATCAAATATTCATTCAAGGTCTAATTAGAAAACTTTGAAGTAAGACCCCTAATGTGATTAGATGACACAATGATTACATTTTGTCTTTAAAACATAAAATATTTTTCCTTACCCTCGCAACATACTAGTGCACCCACCAATACTTTGCAACACCCAGAGTGAATTTGCCCCTCTTAATGCCTCCATGCTCTGAGTTTCAACACACCAAACAGCACCAGCCATAGCCTCCACTATGCCAATTGCCCTAAGACCCTCTAATGCCTTCTTCCTTTTATTCATAGATATACCCTGTCCATGACCCCCATGTGGCAATAGATAGTGCCCAGACACCATCTTCCCAGCCACAATGAAGAGCTCTATTAGTCACAACCAGTTCAATGGACTTTTAGTCCTTATTGTCTCTCTCCAAGTTGCATCTTAAAAGTGACTTCCTCAGATTATGAAGGCTGCTTAAAACTACTTAGTCAGGCAATGATACTGCTAGCCTTCCTATGCCACCTCCTTCTCTGCCTTGACCAGGATATGTTGGTTAGATAGCTAAAACCAGCCTATGTCAGTCTGCAGAGCTCATTTCTCTAACTATTGTTTCTTTCAAAGGCTTTACAGTAAGTTTTCTTGATTTTGGTTCGTATTGCTAACCATCGCATCTGACTCTCTGCCACACCATTGTATCTCACCATGAAGAGCTCAGAGGCTACCTGGTGGTGAGCTGCAAAATTGTTCAAAAACCTCAGATAAATAAATAATAAATGTCTGAGGCACTCTGCAGTCAGCGCCATTTGCATTCTCCAGATGGTTCTCTATTCTGCCACCTCCCTCCTATGTGCAAATATTTATGCCCTGCTTCAATTGCTCCTCTAAGCACTGCCAGGAAGTCAGAAACTGACCTGTATTATAACAGGACCTCCTCAAGCTCCTAGGTGTTGTGTCACCATAGCCTCAAGTACTGACAGGTACTGTGCACGCAGCCCTAATTACCCACTCTAAGTGACATCAGCTGCCTTCTCCCTCTATTCTGCATGTGCCTCTATTATCAACCCTCTCTATGTCACCAGCAGTCCTAATGGTCTATCTCAAAAGGCACCAGCCGGAATTCTAAATACAGGTGCTGTACCTTAAGGCCCAATAACCTACTCCAAACATCCCAGGCCCTGTGCTCTTGAAATCTGTTATCTCTTCGAGTCCTTGATAACTTATTTCTGCTCTACCTCAATTCTTCCTACCCAAAAGCCACAACTGCACTATAAGTGTCTCAAGGTGCACCGTGTTCCAGATGCTTATGTACCATGGCTTTTATCTACCAATATGAGTACCCTGTGGTCTCTCTCCTTTAAGACTATGTGGCCCCCTTCCAAAGTATTTTCTCTGGGTGCCACAGTCAACAACTCATACTCTTCCCCACAATAAATCCTTTGTTTCCAAATGTACTCAAATTACCCAAATTACAATCACACACTCTGTTACCAGTTGTGACCTTGCTATGGCTCTACCACTTTTTGCCTTATCTAGAAACCCCCTTCCCAAGTAAAAGTTGCCCCCATCTAAGTGCCTAATGCCACAGAATAAACCATGCCTAAAAACAGTCTGTCCGACTAGAATAAATGTCCATAAAAAATGCTGTCAGGAGAATTAGCGCTGTTTTTTGTACAGATAAAAAGGCATATTGTCATTACTTTTAATTGTGTATTGTTTTATATGTATAAACTAACAGATAAGAACAGAACCCCTTCATGGGTTGTTGTACTAGCATTTCACACAATCATCTATGGATCAGAAGAGGCACATTTCTACTGTATTTTATTTATTTATTTATAACATTTATAGAGCGCACTGTTACCTAAACGGTGTCCTGCCGCTAGAATGAAAGCTCCCCTCGCCTGGCCTGAAACTTAATAAACGAAGAGTTATGTTTTCAGAGTTTTGCAGAAGGTCATCAAATCTGTAATCTGTCTGAGAGCCAAAGGGAGAGCATTCCAAGCCCTTGCTGCTCCCAAGACAAAGCTTCTGCCACCCCAGCGTGCTTTTCTTATCCGAGGGGTCACGATCAGCCCCAGGTTGGTTGACCTAAGATATCTGCTCGGCAGGTACAGTTGAAAGTGCTGTTTCAGAAACGATGGGCGAAGACCACGAAGGGCCTTGAAAACTATGCACAAGGTTTTAAAAGAGATCCATTTCCGCACTGGGAGCCAGTGCAGCTTCACCAATTCCTGGGAAACGGATGCAAACTTTGGAATGCCTGTAAGGAGACGAGCAGCTGCGTTTTGCAAGGCCTGTAGTTTGTTAAGAAGCCCCTGTTGGGCATTAAGAAAAAGGCTGTTGCAGTAATCAAGGTGAGATAAAAGCAGGGCGGTCACCACTGTTTTCTTACACTCGTCGGGTAAAAAAGGAAGGATCTTCCAGATTTTTTTCAGTGTGAAATGAATGGAAGATGTAATTGCATTGATTTGAGGCCTGAAGGTGAGCTTATCATCAATTAGAACCCCTAGGTTCTTGACCTTGGTGACTGGAATGGGGGGTACACCCATCCCTTCAAGCCAGCAGCTTGGGCTCCAAAAGTTATTGTTGTGTCCTTAGTGGAAAAGACACCAGGAGCCAGGATGTATTCTAGGCTTGTTTATTCAGTCTTCAGATAAGGTAACAACATCGCTGTACTCCAGCCAGCCTAGTATGGTACCAGCCCCACCATGAGCAGCCTCCCCAGCTGCTAAGCCCATCTCCAACTGCCACATTCACCCACTCAGTCACCCAGGCATTCCACGCATCACAGGCACACCAACATTCTAACACCAAGACACTCTCTGGCTGAGCAGCTACAGGCAGCAGGGCTAGAATACATGCCATATAGCTATGTAGGATATAACATTATCTCTTTTTCTTTAAACAAAAGAAAACTATTACATCACATTACAATTACATTATAAATCTCAAAGATGGAATCATAGAAGTAATAAAAAACAACAATTGCACACATTTCAAATCAATAGGATGCAATAAAAGAAAAGTATCAATGAATATGGAATCATAAAAGCAGGTGAAAATTAATAATAGCACAAAATCAATAATAGAACAAATTTATAATCTCTAGGATGCAGCGATGACAACAATACATCAGAAGAGAAAAACATTCTGTAAGGAAGGATGGTTAAGAAAATACACATTTTTAATTCATATCAGAACATTGCATTTTAACTCATATACTCTGTACCGTAAAGCACTATGACCCAAAAGCATAACAAAGAATGGTGCTAAGGGTAAAATTACCTAGAACTCAATCCCAATAGTAGGAAAAACTAAACAAATGGGTCGTCACCCATATTTCCAACCATAAAGGTACTGTGCAGAACTGTGAAAGGGAACCCACAACCAACCCCGCGTAGGAGTACACCTAAGTAAAAACTTGTGAAAACAAACTCTTGAAGCAACCCCCTCGTGGAGGTTACATACACCAGAGTAGGAGTAACACACTTTCCCATTGAAAACACCCAAAATGGGAACTGACTAAAGATCCAACATGGGAACTAACTCATGTACCAAACCCCATGCAGAGGTTACACTCCAATAAGTGGGAGTAACTAATCTAATGACCATCCCTGGTGAGAGGGAACAGTGAAAACCACACTCTAAAAACATTAACCCATGGCATCACAACATTAAAAGGCTGTCTGAAAACACCATAAACTCTAAATAGAATTTACACTACTGCCTTTAAACTCAAAACAATGAGCACTCTGGAACACACCGGTGAGCGATGTTTCACCCGAGTTGTAAATGATTTCACTTACCCTGAAGATGAGAAAACAAAACAATACAAAGCAAAAATTGCAAGATATTTCTTTTACACACTTGTGAAAAGTCACAAAACCCAAGACACATTGCAGTGTAAACTCTAATGTAAACTCTAATGTGCTGAAAATAAACCCACACCCAAAGTTAAATCCAATAGTGAGATCTATATATACTCTTAGTTCAAGAGCAGACATGACTTGTGTTACCAACAACGCTTATTGATGAACATCACTGCGAGTGGAGAATAATGTTATGAAATTTCTTTGTTACCAAAAACGCTTCCTGATGGCCATGAAAAGAAATTTCCTTCTACATACTTCAAGAATCTCCTATCCAAGTCCTGTGCTGCCAAACGTCACGTGATCTCCGACATTCTTGACCCGGAAGACCTGCACTAAAAATTCCTACCAGATGTACAGAACATGAACATGACCAACTCCTCGTTGTGCCTAAACTTCATTCCACCACTTTGAAACTGACATGAAAATACCTTATAGGCGAATCTTGAGTGAAAACACCTTTTCCTTGTTTAAACTTTATTGACAAAGCGCTGTAGTTAACAGATCGAAAGGGAAGATCCCAAAATGGCGGCACATTTTTTGCGTAAAGCTGGGATGCTCCCAGCACGTCTTTGGTGTTCGTCCATGAACAAAGAGGGACGTCATCGGGATCCGAAGCGTCCGGCACTAAAGTCACTGGTAAGGCTGCGCGCGCTTGGAGACAGACACGCGCTTTCATATTTGAATTATTTGTGATCAGATGAACTGTTAAAAAAAAATGAGGGGACAGCCAGGGACCAAAATAAATGAAGAAACAGAGAATTGAATGTTGACTAGCTACCACTCCCAAAGAATATACGATGATAGAATACATGCCATATAGCTATGTAGGATATAACAGTTTCACTGGAGCCAAAAAGTAAGACTTCGGTTTTGGCCGAGCTTAACTTTAAGCAGTTCCTGGCCATCCAGTTGCTAACTGCTGACATGCACTCTTGGAATTTACTGGCTGTGCCTTCCTCTCTACCTGGTAGCAGTGATACCACAATCTGCGTATCATCCGCATATGATGTAAGCTCAAACCCATACGATCAAATGACTGGGGACAATGGGGAAACATAAATATTGAAAAGGGTGGGACTTAGGGAGGATCCCTGGGGAACCCCGCAGGGTAGCACGAATGGTTTAGACTCGAACTCCCCCAGTGCCACCACCTGGATCCTGTTAGTGAGGAAAGCTTTCAGGATCTTAAGGGCCTTCCCTTGTATCCCGCAGGCCTCCAAACGGTCAACCAAGATCGTGTGGTGGACCGTGTCGAAGGCCGCCGACAGATCCAGCAGGATCAGGGCTGCTCTACCCCCGTCGTCCATTACTTTTCTGATCTCCTTAGATGGTTTAATTAAGGCTGATTCGGTACTATGACCTGCTCTGAAGCCATGTTGCGAAGGATCTAGGGCTTGTGTGGCCCCTAAAAATGCGCTGAGCTGAGTGTTCATGGTTCTTTCTATTAATTTGGCAGGTAGCAGTAGTCTGGCGATGTGACGGTAGTTATTGGTATCAGTAATGTCCAGATTGGGTTGTTTTAACAGAGGAAGGATCGAGGCCCATTTCCAGCTAGATGGGAATTCACCAGCAATAAACATGTTGTTTAACAAAGTGGCGGCTATAGGAGCCGCGGCTAACTTTGCCACCGTGGCTGGGCTAGGGTCTCGGGGCGAGCCTGATTTTGTACCTACCAGCAGTTTCTTGATGTCCTCAGTGCTCACCGGGAAGAAGTTCCGAAACTTGACCTCCTTTGAGTTGACAGTTGAGTGGCCCGGCCTAGCCACTGGCAGGTTATCCCTAACTTGACCTTCAAGGGAGTTAAATATGATCTCAACCTTGCTTAGGAAGATATGAGCTAGATCCTCGCTCAGTTCCAGACTGGGCTTTGGAGTGGCCAGACTCGCAACCGTTTGAAATAGTTCCTTAGGTGAGCACCTGGCACCATTGATACGGTTGGTGAAGTAGCATTGTTTTGCCTTCCCAATCATGTCTTTATATACCACCAGACTTGATTTGAATCTTCTTTTGTCTGCCTCGTTGTAATTTTCCGCCAGACGCGTTCCAGTTTCTTACAGACATGCTTATACTCTCTGAGCTCAGCTGAGAACCAGGGGGCCGATGGAGTCATACGAGTGGGGCGGCAACTTTTGGGTGGACTAGCCTACAGCAAGCATGGTCTAACCAGTTGGAATAGGTGATAGCCGCTTTGTCCACATCTAATGAGAGCGAGACCATCTGTGATGCCAAAAGATCCTCCAGGGAGGCTCCCTCTATCTTATTCCAGGCCCTACAATGAGGCAACATTGTGAGGTGCATTTATTTATTTATTTATGTGCTTTTATAGCGCCTGACTAAATCCCCGAAGGGATATCTCTGCGCTTGTGATGGATAAGGAGATTTGTCCTATGCCTGGTCATTTACAAAGATAGTGAGTCATGCGCTGATTAATTAATAGCAAAAAGGTGGGTCTTGAGGGTTTTACGAAAGGATAAATGGTTGGTGATGGTCTTGAGTTTAAGGGGAAGGGAATTCCAGAGAACGGGCCCTGTATGTGCCAGAGCACGACCTCCCTGACGAGACTTATTTATTTTAGGGACCTTTAGTAAATGGAGATTGCTCGATCGCAGTGATCGGCCTGGGACATAGAGTTGAAAAGCTTTTGTCAGATATTTGGGGCCCTTTCCTGTCAGGCATCTATGAATGGTGCACAAAATTTTAAACTTCGTGCGTAGCCGCACTGGCAACCAGTGAAGTTTGGCCAGTAGAGGACGGGAGGGAGTTCTAGATGGAACATTGAGGACTAAACTCGCCGCCGTATTTTGGACTACTTGTAGTTTGTTTAATTGGCCTTCATTAGTTGACAATAGAAGGCCATTACAGTAGTCCAATCTACTGATCACTAGTGCCTGGACTAGGGTTTTCCTGTGACTATCAGGTATATAGGGAAACACCCTTTTCAATAGTCCGATGGCTCTAAAGCAAGTGCCAGCAACTTGGTTGACATGATGTTTAAAAGTCAAGGCTTGATCGAATAACACCCCCAAGTTTTTGACAGTCTGCTTAGGGACAGGAACTGGTCCTAGTTCTGTGGGTCACCACTCCCCGGACCATAGTGTGGCCGCCTCCCCAAACAATAAAACTTCAGTTTTGCCCACATTGCATTGAAGGCAATTCTCAGCCATCCATCTTGACACGGCCCTCATGCCATCTGCAAAAGATTTTTGCAGGGCAGGTGTAAAGGTTTTGAAGGGGAACAGCAGCTGGGTGTCGTCAGCGTAGGATATCGGGGTAAACCCATATGGCCTCACTAAGACGGCCAGGGGGGCCACATACACATTAAATAATGTGGGGCTAAGGCATGAGCCCTGTGGCACACCCCTGGTGAGCTCCCTGGAGATGGATTTGTGGGAGCCCAGCCTGACTTCTTGAGAGCGGCCGGAAAGGAAGCTTTCCACCCAAGACAGGGCCGTCCCTCCCAGCCCTACATCCCTCAGACGGTCGAGAAGCAGTTTGTGAGACACCGTATCGAAAGCAGCAGACAAATCCAACAGCACCAAAATCATAGACCCTCCACTATCCAGTGTCAACCTGATGTTATTGATCACTTCTAGTAGGGCCGATTCGGTGCTGTGGTTTGGCCTGAACCCAGATTGAGAAGGGTCCAGGCCTTCTGCTGCTTCAAGGTGATTCGATAGGTGGGTGTTTACGTGCTTCTCTGTCATTTTACCGATGTAGGGTAGGAGGGAGATGGGCCGGAGGTTGGAAAGATCTGTCCAGGGGGCAGCCGCCTTCTTCCTTATAGGGTTTACCACCGCTATCTTCCATTCCCTCGGGACTTGTCCTTTCGTCAGTGAGGTGTTCATAACTGACTGGATGGAGGGACCCAGGATGGAAATCAAAGGGGCCACCATTTTAGCAGGAAGGTAATCATTTGGGGAGCCAGTTTTCATGTGGTTAATGAGGAGTGGAAGATCTAGATCACTGACTGGTGGAATGGTAAGAAAGGTGTTCTTAGTATGTGCGGGGAGTACACATGAGGGGGAGGGCCCGGTTACTGTGCCTTGTGTAGCAATGATTTTATTGTAAATCAAATTTATTTTGTCCTCAAAAAACATGGAGATCTCATCGCACAGTGTTTGTGAGGCATCGTCAGGACTCTCAGTAGCTGACGGCTTTACAAAACTAAGCAGGATTTTGAATAATTCCCTCTGACAGTTTCCCGCCTCATCTAGTTGTAGGGATAAATTGTTTTTCCTTGCAAGTTTTATATTTTTATAGTACTTTGACTGAGCTTCTAAAAACATTTTCCTTTCCAGCTCACTTTTAGATTTCCTCCACGCTCTTTCTAGCCTCCTGCATTTCTGTTTTTCTTTCCTAAGGTCAAGGGTATACCACTTTTCTTGTTTAGTAGGAGGGTACTGTTTATGGAGTTTTAGCGGAGCGAGGGTATCAATGGCTAACTTAAGAGAGTCATTGTACTTTTCCAGTGCCGCTTCAGCTGAGTCTGCTTCGGCAAACTGAGGTTGTTGCCAGTGTTCACGCAGATTTTCAACTGATATTTTGTGCCATTGGCGACGAAAAATAGGAGGAGGAGGAGTTCTGGATTGTCGTTTGGTAGGTCCTGCCAGATAGAATTCAATCAAAAAGTGGTCTGTCCAGTGGATTTCTGTGGCAGGGAGGCACCTGATTTTAGTGCAGTAGGAAAATATAGAGCCAAGAGTATGACCCGCTATGTGAGTTGCCCCACTATTCTTTATCTCTAAACCGAGATTGGACAGATCTGCTGTTAATTGTATTGATTCAGGGTCTTCAGGGTTGTCCATATGTATATTGAAATCCCCAAGGAGAAAGAAGTCCTCCTTAGCTCTTACATGGGGGGCCAGTAATTCCAGAAGAGACAGAGCAAAATCTGGTTTCTGTCCCGGTGGGTGATATATTAATGCGCCCTTCCATGAGATATTACTTGCTTGGTTAATTTTGAATATCATGATTTCTAGAAGAGGGGTGGAACTTTGTTCTAACATTGCTATCTTAAAGGTGTCTTTGAATATGATAGCTAATCCACCTCCGGTTTTAATTGGCCTATCCACATGTAGGATTTTATAACCTGCTGGGACCCCTAGTGTTATTGCAGTTGTAGTATGGGGTTTCATCCACGTTTCGGTAAGGAAACATATATCAGGTTGCTTGGAAAAAATCAGATCCCAGATCTGATGTTGGTGTTTTGGAAGGGACCGTACATTAAGGAGAAGACACTTAAGTTCTAAGGGGGATGCTAATGTGGTTGCATTGTCATAGGAGCTGTCTTTTGATACAATTGATTGATAACGACATTGTCGACATGAAAAGCAACCCTCAAGTAGCTTGCAGGATAGTCGTGTAGCACAGATGCTCGTGGGTTGTAGCTGGCGCAAGGAACTAGCGGAATAGGAAATAGAACGAGTACCTGCAATAGTAGGGTCCATAACACATGGGCCCTAGCCCCTACGCCGCGTCCTGTCGCGGACGGGCGCAGACGGGCAGCTCTTTGGCGGGTCTTCGGCGGGGCTGCGCGCGATCGCTGCGCGCTCAAGGAACTGCGAGGGCTAAATAGCCCAGAGGAAGTCAATCACTAGAGCGCTAACCGCTCTTCGTGCCGGCCAACCGGAAGTGCCTGCAGATCCCCACAAGGAGTGTCAGGGAGGCGGCTCCGGTAATCAGTAATGGCGTGTGGTGCAGGGGGAAATGAATTTTAAAAAGCACAATTTATAAACACAGTATCACAGATTTTTAAAAAAGCGCTATCAAGTATTTACTGCCCAGGTCAGGTCAAAACGCCAAGCGGGTTGGAGACACTGCCATGAGGTGTAGACAGAGAGGATCTAAAGTGGTACTTTATTATTCTGCATTATTCGTTTTATATTGCTTCTGAAAGTATCTTTAAGGATTGGTAGGTCCCTCAATCTCTTTTCTACTCCTAGTGAGAAGGTAGGGTATGGTATTAAGTTGTTAACCTTGGGGAATGGCAGTGGGCCTTTGTCTGATGAGATCATGGTCCCATCCTCTAAATTCTGCCGCACACAGATCACTGCCCAGCTTTCTTTTATAGCTCTCCACCAGGAAATGTGAGTCACAGTTGGGAGAAAAAATCATTTTCCTTGTAGTCGGAGACCGTGTTTTTGCCTATGCAGCACTATCAAAGGTTGTTGAACCCTGCCTTCTTATCTGCCCCTTTAAAATTGAATCCTTGATGGTCATGCTAGAAAAGGAAAGTAGATTGTGACATTAAATTTGAACATGAGAATTGTGACTTTTTTGAAGCATAGTCCAGATCGTTAAATTCAATAAAAGGGAATCATTTCTGAGATGTATCCCTTTTCGTGGACATCATGCTTTATTCTTCTCATGATAAAGTGTCACTCAAAATGTCATGCATAATAGGCACATCGAAGACATACCAATGTCACTCATAATACAAAAACAAAACATTTGGCAGCTATTGGTAAGTGAAGGTGTGTGTATGCGTGTGTAATCTTCCGATTCTGGTGTGTGTGTTTTTTGCCAATTCAAGAGTTGGGACCAGGGCCTACTCTAGCAGTGACAAATACCTATAAAAAGGAAGGTTTAGGCTTGGCAAAAGGTTTATTTTGCCAGGTCGAAATGGCAGTTTAAAACTGAAAGTACAAGCTACAATGGCAGGCCTAAGACATGTTTAAAAAAATGCTTCATAAGTGGGTGTCACAATCAGTGCTACAGGCCCACTACTGGCATTTCATTTACATGCCCTGAGTACATGGAATGCCACTTTGCTTGGGACTTACAAGCAAATTAAATGTGCCAATGGGGTTTAAGCCTAGTATACCAAGTTTAAAGGAGCGAGCACAGGCACTTTAGCACTGGTAAAGTGCACAATCCTAAAAGCCAACTAAATCAGATTTATAAAACAGGAGGGTGAAGGCAAAAAGTTTGGTTGTGACCCTGCCGAGAGGGCCAAGTCCAACAGCTGTACAGTCCCATGCATTAGCTCTCTAAGCCCTAAAGCAAGCATGTTCCATGTAGGTTCATCAGATTTTGAGGAAGGCCACTTAAAGTGAATTACAATGAATGTAACTGGAGCTCTGTTACCGACGGGCTCATTAGGATTTTGTGACGTTTGCCACCGCCAAGCCGGTCATGATATCGTAATGAGTGAAACCCCTGCCATATTACAATGGCGGGGGATTTCGCGCCGGACGCAATGTGCGTCTGCCGCTTTTCCGCCGGCCGGCAATCGTTACGATTGCCGGCCAGGCAGAATTGATCCCTAAAATGGTGGCGGTGCCTTGCAGGCACTGCCATCCATATTAGGATGGTGTGATGCGAAGGACTTTTCATGGCGGCTTTGTCGCCATAAAAAGGCTGGGGGGGTCACTGTACATGGTGGGGGGGTCACTGTACATGGCCTTTATGGACCTCTCCTCAGCCTTCGACCTTGTTAACAGGGCGAGGCTGTGGGGGGTTCTTTTGGACATGGGCTTTGATCCCCCACTGGTTAGTTACATGGCTGACCTCCACCACGACCTTTCGGCCTCAGTTAGAGTCACCAAGGAGGGGAGGTGCACCTGTCACTTTAAATCAGAGAGGGGGGTTAGGCAAGGTTGTATCCTTGCCCCCCTCCTCTTCAAACTTTATATTAACGCCCTTGAGCCAGCTTTGGCTGGTTCATCTTAGGACATTCCGATTTCAGGAGAGACAAAGATCCCGGTCCTCCTGTACGCGGACGATGCCGTCCTTTTGGCGTGTTCCGGGGTGGCCCATAACCGATTATTGGCTTCCTTTGGTAAATTTATGGCCTCTCTAGACCTGAAAATTAACACTCAGAAATCCCAGATTATGATCGCAGGAGCTGCAGGCAGGAAAAAGAAAACAAAAATATTTTTCTGTACTGGGCAGGAGATAAAGAGAGTTCTATTTTTCCCATACTTAGGGGTCATCTTTGATGACAGAGGAACCTTGGGTCCCCAGCAAACCTCAAAAAGTAATGCCCTAGCAAGAGCGGCTGCAGCATTACTTGGATTTACAAAAAGGCTGGGAGCACGCCCCATGGAGGCTATTTTAAAAGTATATAAAGCCAAATGTTTGGCTATAGCCTACTATGGCTCTGCCATCTGGGGTCACACGAACCACGACAAGATTCAAAAGGTGGAAAATAAATTTCTAAGATCTCTGCTCTCTGTTCCCCAATCCACCCCTACATACTCACTACACGCAGTCCTGGGCTTGGGCTATGTAACAGACGCATTAAAGTTAGCCCCAGTCATTTGTTGGCTAAAAACCTGGCTCAATAAGGAGATATCATTAAATCATATAATCCTTAAAGACTGTTTAGCCCTTGTAACAACCGGATTTTCAGACCAGATAGAATCAGCTCACAAAACACCACCAATCCAGCTGAAATGTAACCATCTCCCTCCTCAAGACCTATTTATCCAGGCACCTGGGTACCTACCTGAGGATGGGGAATTAGCAATATACAAACTCATATCATCAAAAACACCACTAAATCTATAGGATTACTAGGAATACTCACTGATTACTAAGGACTTCCATGCTCTACACCACACTCACACCTTATAGTCTTGCGGCAACTCAGACCCAGACTATGCTACCCTCCTACTCATAGTGAAGGGGGCAGTTCCGATAACTTACCATTACACACTGACCACAATCAGTGCTCGCGCAAGCCACAATCCTGTGGGTATACACATTGTGTCCTCCCAGTGCTCTCATTATTTCATACATACACAAGCCACAATCCTGTGGGTATACACACTGACCACAATCAGTGCTCTCATTAATGCCACTTTCCCTAGCAGCGATCTCATTACACACCGGGTCCATCCGGTGCTCTCGCAAGCCACAATCTTGTGGGTATACACACTGACCACAATCAGTGCTCTCATTAACGCCGCTACACAACAACGATCACTTTCCTATGAATACCTTCAGCTCTCTCTCTCTCTGTTGGGAAGTTTCTCTATATATATCTAATATCTACTGGGGATATCTCATATGAAATTGTTATATTTTATGTGGTACACAAGAATGGCCAAATCACAATATGCAAAGGTTATTATCAAATACAAGTGCTCCTCTACTCCCTTGCTCAGTTACCATTTACCTGGACGGGAGATGCATCCGTTCACATACCAGCATCTGACTAGAAGAAAGGTTAACTTTATTATGAATAACAACACCTGCACAACTGGGGTTCCTTTATTATTATAACATCACAATAACTAGCAATCTAGACATAGCCTGAAAAGTAAAAGGGGAATAGACACATACACAGATCTGCGGGGTCTCTTTATTATAATGGAAAGCTTTATTACTAACACATAAAAAGGGACTGCACACCGCTGAAAGAGAAGGGATTAATCAATATAGCCATACAATAGGGAATCTAGCCTAGGAAATAAAGAACAAGATTAATAATTAAGTGTAAAGCAAACTAGTTTAGAATACCTCACCCTATTAGAAAGGAATGTTTCTCTCTCTCTCTGGTGGAATCAGGGCTCTCTCTCTCCCTCCGTCACCACGGCTTCACTCCACTGGCTCAACTGCTCTAGCTGGCAGCTCCAACTCTCCCATCTGACTGGCAACTGATAAACTGGCAGCTCCAGCTGACAGTTCCAACTTCATTCCAAGATTCATCTGACTGCTCTCTCTCCAGCTCCAGCAACCATCTGAACTGTACCATTCCAAGAACCGACTGAACTAAACTGTTCCAAAGACCAACTGACACTCCCCCTCTTCTGCACTTCGCTAATATGGAATGCTCTCCCCTCATGAAAATTTCCAACAGAAACTACCTCCCACCGAATTCCTGTGCCAGCTCCAAGGCTCTCCGCGCAAACGCAGTGGCCATCTGCATGTCACGTCTGGTCCCAAGAGACAAACACATTCTTTTCAAAAAGAACCGGTCTCCGCTGGTTTTCCCCTAGCACACAACAGGCTTAACTATAAGCATCACCTTTACCCTGCAATCTCCTCAGTCAGCAGAGGCAGAAAGCAAAATGGAGTCTCTCTGGTTCTGGGCCTTGTAGGCCCGAAAAGGATGAAAAAGACACTTAGCTCTGTACACAAACCCTACCAATAGGTAATATAAAGTCAGAACTACAGGATCCACCCTCTACTATAGGTAGGATGATGAAAGGACACATAATGATGTCAAAGCCAATAGGCAATAGATGGATTAGAGTCAGGAATAAGGGATCTATCATCATATAAAGCGGCTATCCTCTAGTTTATGCTTCTAGGTCTGAAAAGAGGACTAAAAGGACCAAAACAAGCTAAGAATAGGGATCTAGGATGGTAGCAAGCTTAAAGTCACCATCACTCAGAAATAGAGCCAAAAACACGGTCAGCACAGCCTGGATAGAGCCTTAAATATCCCGTGGGTGAGGTATGTTAAGTCACAGCTTACACAAGCGGGACGTCCTGAGCTTTTTCTCTCCCCAGATCGTATTACAAAAGAGGATGTTAACACAGTTAAAAGTACCCTGGCTAATATATATATATCAGAAAGGGAAGAAATTGAATTAAAGAAGCCACTTGCAGGAAAGAACTACATGCTAATGACTGTCCCGGGCATCGAACCTTACCTTATCTGAGTAACCAGACCATTTCATCGATTCCTTTTAATCAGATTTTGTTTTAATCTTATCCATCTAATGCTTGGTAATTATCTTAATTGGGATATACCAGAAAATGCAAAACCCTGTGACTGTGATCATTTTTCTACACAGGACACGTTACATTTTATCATGTTCTGCGATCACTACACTAAGATCAGAAAAAAATATTTGCTACCAATTTTGCGTGAGGCAGGCTTTATACAGGTTAGGCCAGCACTCATGTTCTTGCAACTTTTACCTAGTGCAAGAGTAACATTTCATGTAGCAATTTTTTTAGTCGAAGGAGTTCGCATTAATATGAATGGCCTAAACTTATAGTTTACACCAATTAACATCTGACCATTTTTAGCATATATTATGTTTTTATAACTTTTAATAACCTTTAGATACTTTTTATATGTATTAATTCCATGAAATGTGACTGTATGATTTTTTTATGTGGAAACTTTTTTACAAATTTGTAACTAATAGATGATGTACTGTGCGTGCAATGATGAAATGTATTATGTGTTCACCTTTTTTGATTTTTATTAATTGAATAAAGAAATTTGACTGACTGACTGAAAACGGCTGGCGGGAATTGCTGTGGGGGCCCATTGTGGTCCCTGGGGGGTGGGGGCTACACTTGGGGGGTACCAACAGTATCCCCCTCATTGCCATGCACTAGGGGGCAGACACAGCGCAGTGCCTGCCACGTTATGCATGGCAATGCACAACATGTATTTTTGGCATTGCGGCGGGTGCTGCTCAGAGCAGCACCCGCCGCAATGTTAACAATATGGAATGCGAACGCCAGGGTGGTGGGTGCATCCTTATTGGTGGTGCAGGACCGCCGCACTGCTGGTGGCCAGTCCCAACACCGCTGAGGTCCACCCGCCATCCTAATGGGGTCCATGGTGTTTTCCTTGAGGGGTTTGTCAAAGTAGCAAGATTTCATATTGTACAGTGAGTCACCTTAGGGTGGCTCTTTGTATGCTCCTTGTCTCGCCTTCCATCCTATGGCCCTATTTATTTTTCTTTTAGTTGTGAGCTAATCGGGTTGTAGGCAATTTAATCCTGTTGTGATATTTTATGACTCCTTGAGTTGCAGCATGCAGTTAAATTAGTTGCATCTTAAGCACAGTGGTGCTTTGTCTCTTTTACCCTGTGTGTTGTGTGTTCCTTATAATGGATTCCTCAACCACCACAAAATAATATCATAACCGCTCAGGCTATAGTACAGCAAACAAGGGCACCACAGACAGTCCATCCATTGTTTCATGTTACAGAGGTGGGTTGGTTCTCTTCCAAGTGTCCTTTTAAGGCTGCTTCCCAGCCAGAACCTTTGTGTAAAGCGGTGCTTCTCAAAGCAGGCAAAACTGGGAATGACTCCAAGCAGAATTCTCACAGCATGGGCACAATTTAATTATGAGTTATCTGCACCTGGTTGTCAAATATGGTCAAATTCAAACTATCCAGCCGCTACCTTTTTTTTTGGCCTAGGTTCTAGGGCTTTTTTGTGGAGAAGAAATTATTCTGTGTTTTCTGTTAAAATGAAAATCTTTAATTAAAAAGTAATATTTTGAGCATGTGTCTCTTTTGTAATCTCTGTCTTGTCTGTGTGTTTTTAACTATTCTGAATTTCTAATAAATGTACATAAATTGCTCTGGGGATTGAGTAATAGTAACAAGCCCAACCGGTAATCATCTTTTTAAAATTGTTTCTCTAAAATTAATCGCTTTAAAAGAATACTCCACTATTTGTGAACCAAAGCCTTTCTGCCACTGGAAGGGACAAGTGGCTCTTTTGAGTATATTACATGATTTTATTCAATGTATCTGTTAAGAGTGTTTTCAGAACATTTTGGTTTATTTTGTCACATAAGATATGTAAAAGTTGTATCTTTCAACATGTTATACTCAATTGGCCTGTGCTAAAAATGACAACACAAGGCACCTTTGCCTATACCCCAGTATTATCCTTTCCCCAAATGTTCACATAGAGCATTGGAATATTTCAGGTGTCCCTTTTCAATGCATTAATGAAATTAATGAGCCAATGTATTCAAAAATTGTGTTTTAAATGCACTTTTGAGTCATCATTTCCAAAATGTTCACAGGGCAGGGGAATCTCCTATCAAAACCTTACTCAAGGAAGGCTCCTTGCTGAATTCTAGATCAGGAATTACATCTGGCTTTTGGTAGTACCAGGTGAAGATGTGGGTGGAGCCAATAGAGTAAGTGGGTGGAGCCAGTAGAGGGAGTGGATGGAGCTGGGGAAGGTGGGTGTGGCCACCTACAAAAATTTGAGCACCTGGACCTAATATTTTACAAATTAAGTACTGCTAGCATTGCAATGCCTCTGCAGCTTGGTAACACAGAAGGCAAAGGCCTTTGGTCTCATATATAACTCTTCAAATGTTTATGAGGGATCAAACATGTAATTTCCAATACCATTTAGAAACATTAGCATTTTCCTTTGGTTAAAAAATGTACTTTTTCGATTTGGGGTCTCCAAGACATTGAGATAACTGACCCAGGTAATAAAACCATGTGGCATTTATGCAAAAGTTGCTAATTCCCTTAATTTGTTCCTAACAATTTGTTTGCAGGTAACCCAAAGATTACCATCCGCTAACAACATAACTGTATACGGGGGTAACCAGCATTTACTTGCCATGCGATATTTCACATGCCATTACAACGTGGCCATTATAACGTTAGTTCGCATACCTTTACTGCGCAAGTCGGAACAACGACTTGCGTTAGGGGGAGAAGGTGTTGGATTTAAAATCCAACACCTTTCCTAGTGTCCGCACAGACAGGAGTTGGAATAGTAAATTATACTATTCCAACATACAGCGCCCCCTACTGCAATTCGTTGTTCCGAATTGCAGTAGTAAAGGTATGCGAACTAACAACGCCATCATTCTAACGACCGCATTGTAATGGCATGCGTACTAAACGCATGCTAAGTAACGAGTGACATTTGTATACGGGTGCTATTCAGTTAAGGATTATCCACTACTAAAGCTAACAAGTAAGCCTGTGACTTATTTATGAATAAGCTAAAGTGGTTATCGGCCAGTGCACACCTGTGGCTGACCCCCAGCTGTTACCGGAATAGGTTCAATTCGCTTCTGAAACATTGAATCAGAGGCATGCTGTATTATTCTTATAATGCCAAGGATACTGACATATCTTTAAAAAAATAAGTGATTTATTTCCATGTTACATTCCCGTTCTGACATAAGAACGTGCCAGTGATAAGAGAAAAACATCACAAGTTGCTAGCAATAAGTTGTTACAGGTGATTCCCGACGTCACTCTTCACACGCACGCATGGATCCATCTAGCTTCTTCCATCTGTCGTGGAGAAAATAGCAGGCCATAAAAGCAGACATTGTTTGCAGTCTAAAAAACAAGCCTCAGTGTGTACTGGACAATCAAAGAATCACCTAAAGAGGTGGAGCGACCTACATGGCTCCCCATACGGAAAGCCAATTAGTGCTGTGTCCATTACCGTAACCCAGACTCACATTTACTGCAAATGATGCTCAGCTCATAGATACTTCAGATTTGTGGTGATAATGTCAAGAAAAGCCTCTGTATCACATTTTAAAAAGAAACATTGGTTTCACCCTCGTTCCAGTCCACAGCACAATTTGTATAGCGCACTGCTTTATAGAGTCTTCCCCAAACTGTTGCATGCCTTTACAATGCGGGTACTACAACAAATGCATTGTTACCATGTGCTTCTTTAGCATGCAGGTTGTTGCAATGAATTGCCTTAGAGAAGAGAAGTTTGTTGGTTTTTGGATTTGTAAGGCCCAATGGAATCATCCCCATGGGGATCTCTCGGCGCCGGAGTGACAGGCAGCAGACTGAGGATTACTGGTTAATGACAGAACAGCCAAGTTTTGAGCAGTTTCTTGAACTATCTAAAATTGGAACAGGCTTGTATGTCATCTGGCAGTCTGTTCCAATGGATGGGGGCAAGGTATGAGAAGGAGCGGCCTCCCACTCTGACTCTCCTGATTTTCAGGTAGACAGAGCAGCTGTTGGTTGCTCGACCTCAGTTGGTGTGTGGGGATGTATGATTTTAGTTTCTTCATTAGATAGGCTGGACCCATCCCCTGGAGTGATTTAAACACTAAGCACAAGAGCTTGAAAACTGCTCTTTTCCTAATAGGCAGCCAGTGCAGTTGCTGTAAAAGTGGAGCTGATGGAGTTCAGAAAGGTTGATTGAGGACTAGACGAGCAGCTGTATTCTGGACAACTTGCAAACTGGAAAGTAAGTCTTCCCTAATGCCTACCTGTAAAGAGTTTCCATAATCTAGTCTGCTAACTAGAAATGCCTGTATAAGGGCCTTTCTGGCTGAAAGGGGGATCCACTGGAAGATTTTCCTCAGCATTCGCATCACACCGAAGTAAGTGCCCAAGATGGTTTTCACATGCTCCTCCATGGTAAGTCTGTCATCAATTATTACGACGCTCAGATTCTTCGCCCACTTTTTTGGAGTCGAAGATTCTCCTAGCTCTGATGGCCACCAATCAGGGGTCCCTAGCTCCTCTGCTTTTCCGAACAGCAGAATCTCTGTTTTCTTAGAGTTAAGCTGTAGGAAGTTCACAGTCATCCATGTGGCTATTTTTAATATACAGTGTTTAAACTTTGCTCTGGTCAACGCAGGGTCCATCTCCTTAGTGACTATCACTTGGCTCTCGTCCGAGATCTAAGAGATTGTACTGAAACCACAAGATCTAATAATTGTGGCCAGAGAAGACACATAGATGTTGACCAAGGTGGGACTTAAAATGGATCCCTGAAGGACCCCCTTGTCCACAACCATGGTCTGTTATGTGAACGTGTCCAATTGGACACAATGTGTTCTGTCGGCCAGGAAGCTTTTTAGCCATTTTAAGGCCATGCCTCGGACACCAATCTTTCGTAGCTTATGCAGAAGGATTCTATGAGAGATGGTGTCAAAAGCTGCTGATACATCGAGGAGAACTAAAATAGTGGGTATCCCCTTGTCCAAAGCCAGCCTGATTGTGTCTGTAACTTCATTCAGTGCAAATTCTGTGCTATGACGCGCACGGAAGCCTGACTGAGAAGGATCAAGTAGGTTGTTCTGCTCAAGGTAGCCCATAAGCTGTTTATTGATCAGAGCCTCCATGACTTTACAGAAAAATGGGAGGAGGGAGATAGCTTTATAATTTTGTAAATCTTACGGATCCCCCAATGCTTTTTTTTGTAAAGGTTTTATTTGAGCCTTTTTCCATTTAAGAGGGAAGGTGGCTGTGGCTAATGATATGTTGCAGACTTCTGAGATAGAGTCTGCGAGGGCTGGTGCGAGGTCTGCGATGATGAAGGGCCAGGTCTGACGGGGAACCCGATTAAGGGGCTCATTAGGATGGCGGACGGAAGTGCCTCCGCAGCCCCGGAGCATGCGGAACATGGCTATTCTGCGTCCGCCCGTCGCGGACACTCCGCCTGCCAGATCAGGATAGGAAATATGGGCCAAAATCCGTCCGCGGCGGTAGATCACGGTCCGCCGCCCAACTACACCCAACCACGCGGCGGACGTAACCAATCCAGAGACTCCGCCGTACGGACTGACGTCTAGGACCGTCCTCCAAATCAAGATGGCGGAAAAATACACATAAAAGCGCTGCGGAAAAACAACCTGCCTGAACACTGCGGATGCCCCACAGCGACCATACCCACCACGAGCCGCTCGCCGACATGGACCCAGCACTACACGCTTACCAGATACTCTTCGCGATCCACCACGTCCTAGTCTTGGCCCACCATCGAGGACGACGCAGGTAGGCAACAAACCATTCGCTGTCTGGAGAGGAGTACCTGCAAGGGCCGTGACGTAGGGAGGGGGGAGTGACATGTACCGGAAACCACTGATTCGTGTGGAGGGGAGCACTTGCAAGGGTCGTGACGTAGGGAGGGGGGACTGACATGTATCTGAACCCACTGCCTTGAAGTAAATACAAATACACACCAGCATCACACACGCAAGAATGACTCTGACAACCCACGACACATGATTGTCAAGTTTATTTACACATAATGGGGGTAACATCACAGTCTAGGCTTGAGCATGGGCACTGTGGACACCAGAGCAGGTACATCAGAGGCAGCACATGAGAGGGCATACAGCTGTATCAGACCAGCAACAGGGCATTGTGGACACCAGAGCAGGTACATCAGAGGCAGCACATGAGAGGGCATACAGCAGTATCAGACCAGCAACCGGGCATTGTGGACACCAGAGCAGGTACATCAGAGGCAGCACATGAGAGGGCATACAGCAGTATCAGAACAGCAACAGGGCATTGTGGACACCAGAGCAGGTACATCAGAGGCAGCACATGAGAGGGCAGAATGCAGTATCAGAACAGCAAAAGGGCATTTTGGACACCAGAGCAGGTCCATCAGAGGCAGCACATGAGAGGGGCTAAGTGCACCAACAGTCCATGGCAAGGCACAGGTCCATCAGAGGCAGTACATGAGAGGGGCTAAGTGCACCAACAGTCCATGGCAAGGCACAGGTCCATCGGAGGCAGCACATGAGAGGGAATACAGCTGTATCAGAACAGCAACAGGGCATTGTGGACACCAGAGCAGGTACATCAGAGGCAGCACATGAGAGGGCATACAGCAGTATCAGAACAGCAACCGGGCATTGTGGACACCAGAGCAGGTACATCAGAGGCAGCACATGAGAGGGCAGAATGCAGTATCAGAACAGCAACAGGGCATTGTGGACACCAGAGCAGGTACATCAGAGGCAGCACATGAGAGGGCAGAATGCAGTATCAGAACAGCAAAAGGGCATTGTGGACACCAGAGCAGGTACATCAGAGGCAGCACATGAGAGGGCAGAATACAGTATCAGACCAGCAACAGGGCATTGTGGACACCAGAGCAGGTACATCAGAGGCAGTACATGAGAGGGGCTAAGTGCACCAACAGTCCATGGCAAGGCACAGGTCCATCAGAGGCAGCACATGAGAGGGGCTAAGTGCACCAACAGTCCATGGCAAGGCACAGGTCCATCAGAGGCAGTACATGAGAGGGGCTAAGTGCACCAACAGTCCATGGCAAGGCACAGGTCCATCAGAGGCAGCACATGAGAGGGCATACAGCAGTATCAGAACAGCAACAGGGCATTGTGGACACCAGAGCAGGTACATCAGAGGCAGCACATGAGAGGGCAGAATGCAGTATCAAAACAGCAAAAGGGCATTGTGGACACCAGAGCAGGTACATCAGAGGCAGCACATGAGAGGGGCTAAGTGCACCAACAGTCCATGGCAAGGCACAGGTCCATCAGAGGCAGCACATGAGAGGGGCTAAGTGCACCAACAGTCCATGGCAAGGCACAGGTCCATCAGAGGCAGTACATGAGAGGGGCTAAGTGCACCAACAGTCCATGGCAAGGCACAGGTCCATCAGAGGCAGCACATGAGAGGGCATACAGCAGTATCAGAACAGCAACAGGGCATTGTGGACACCAGAGCAGGTACATCAGAGGCAGCACATGAGAGGGCAGAATGCAGTATCAGAACAGCAAAAGGGCATTGTGGACACCAGAGCAGGTACATCAGAGGCAGCACATGAGAGGGCAGAATGCAGTATCAGACCAGCAACAGGGCATTGTGGACACCAGAGCAGGTACATCAGAGGCAGTACATGAGAGGGGCTAAGTGCACCAACAGTCCATGGCAAGGCACAGGTCCATCAGAGGCAGCACATGGGAGGGGCCAAGTGCACCAACAGTCCATGGCAAGGCACAGGTCCATCAGAGGCAGTACATGAGAGGAGCTAAGTGCACCAACAGTCCATGTTAAGGCACAGGTCCATCAGAGGCAGCACATGAGAGGGCATACAGCTGTATCAGAACAGCAACAGGGCATTGTGGACACCAGAGCAGGTACATCAGAGGCAGCACATGAGAGGGCATACAGCAGTATCAGAACAGCAACAGGGCATTGTGGACACCAGAGCAGGTACATCAGAGGCAGCACATGAGAGGGCAGAATGCAGTATCAGACCAGCAACAGGGCATTGTGGACACCAGAGCAGGTACATCAGAGGCAGCACATGAGAGGGCATACAGCAGTATCAGACCAGCAACCGGGCATTGTGGACACCAGAGCAGGTACATCAGAGGCAGCACATGAGTGGGCAGAATGCAGTATCAGAACAGCACAGGGCATTGTGGACACCAGAGCAGGTACATCAGAGGCAGCACATGAGAGGGGCTAAGTGCACCAACAGTCCATGGCAAGGCACAGGTCCATCAGAGGCAGCACATGAGAGGGGCTAAGTGCACCAACAGTCCATGGCAAGGCACAGGTCCATCAGAGGCAGCACATGAGAGGGCATACAGCAGTATCAGAACAGCAACAGGGCATTGTGGACACCAGAGCAGGTACATCAGAGGCAGCACATGAGAGGGCAGAATGCAGTATCAGAACAGCAAAAGGGCATTGTGGACACCAGAGCAGGTACATCAGAGGCAGCACATGAGAGGGCAGAATGCAGTATCAGACCAGCAACAGGGCATTGTGGACACCAGAGCAGGTACATCAGAGGCAGTACATGAGAGGGGCTAAGTGCACCAACAGTCCATGGCAAGGCACAGGTCCATCAGAGGCAGCACATGGGAGGGGCTAAGTGCACCAACAGTCCATGGCAAGGCACAGGTCCATCAGAGGCAGTACATGAGAGGGGCTAAGTGCACCAACAGTCCATGGCAAGGCACAGGTCCATCAGAGGCAGCACATGAGAGGGCATACAGCTGTATCAGAACAGCAACAGGGCATTGTGGACACCAGAGCAGGTACATCAGAGGCAGCACATGAGAGGGAATACAGCAGTATCAGAACAGCAACAGGGCATTGTGGACACCAGAGCAGGTACATCAGAGGCAGCACATGAGAGGGCAGAATGCAGTATCAGAACAGCAAAAGGGCATTGTGGACACCAGAGCAGGTATATCAGAGGCAGCACATGAGAGGGCAGAATGCAGTATCAGACCAGCAACAGGGCATTGTGGACACCAGAGCAGGTCCATCAGAGGCAGTACATGAGAGGGCATACAGCTGTATCAGAACAGCAACAGGGTATTTTGGACACCAGAGCAGGTACATCAGACGCAGTACATGAGAGGGCACAATGCAGTATCTGCGGCACCACAAGTACGAATCACAATTAACCCGTCCCAAGGACCACAGCAGTGGAAGACTGTTTACAATGGACAATGTACACACCATGTCCAATGACATGTGAGTGAAGTCAACAGCACCTTACATCACACTATCAGGTGGATTGCGTGAAGTACCCGCATCGGACAGACTGCCAGTACCAGAAACCGAGTGTGACACACAGCCACATATGTAGTGACTGACACGTGAGCCACAGACCCAGACACACTGCCAGCACCTGATACAGGAGTGTGAGACACAGCCACAGCTCGAGTGACTGACACATGCGCCACAGACCCAGATACACTGCCAGCACCTGATACAGGAGTGTGAGACACAGCCACAGCTTGAGTGACTGACACATGCGCCACAGACCCAGATACACTGCCAGCACCTGATACAGGAGTGTGAGACACAGCCACAGCCCGAGTGACTGACACATGGGCCATAGACCCAGACACACTGCCAGCACCAGAAACAGGAGAGGGCACAACTGATACATGATGCATGACAGCAAACAACAGACACAGTGCCACTATCTGACACATGCGAGTCAACTGCAGCGGCGCCACTGGGACCACTGAAATGATGAGCCACAGGGCTGTATGGGCCAGGAGGCAGGGTGGCTCTGGGAGCGGGGGATAGTTGCAATTGGCCGACATCGGGGTGGGCATGTGTCAATGCTGTGTGTCTATGTTTCTTGGGGACATGTGACTGCACCCTGGACAGGACAGGACTGGCAAGTGGCCCGGACTGAAAAGAAATATCACCCACCATGGGAGGTGCATCTGCTGGCGGGGGAATGCTCTCTGGGAACGTGCTGGAGCCTGCTTGTCGTTTGCTGTGTGGCTGCCTTCTGGCCTCTGCAACATGTGTCATGGGGGATGCTACTACAGGGTCCACCTGCATCCGCTCCTGACGGGCCCTGATGGGAGTGGAGGTAAGGGGTGACTCCACTGCAGAGACATCTGTATTCCGTTCCCTCAACAACAGCAGCCTCAGTGCATCAAGGGGTGATGTATGCCTGTCCTTGACAGCGCCACTGTCCATGGGAGATGCCTTGGCCCTTGGATGTTCCATTTCCGTAGGAGGAATGTTGTCTGTGGACCTTCCCTGTTCCCTGGATGGTGCCCTGTTCCAGGCAGCAGACTTGTCGTCTGTGGTGTACCTATCCCCAGAACACACCTTCTCCCTGTGTGTGTCCCTGCCCCTGGGAGTGTCCGTGCTCTTCTTAGGTGCGTTTGTCTTGTGACTGTCCTTGTCCCTGCCCTTGGTAGAAGCTCCTTCCTTCCTAGTCTCCCTGCCCTTGGTAGTGGCTCCTTCCTTCCTAGTCTCCCTGGCCTTGGGAGTGGGTCCTTCCTTCCTAGTCTCCCTGCCCTTGGGAGTGGGTCCTTCCTTCCTAGTCTCCCTGCCCTTGGGAGTGGGTCCTTCCTTCCCAGTCTCCGTGCCCTTGGGAGTGCCTCCTTCCTTCCTAGTCTCCCTGCCCTTGGGAGTGGTTCCTTTCTTCCTAGTCTCCCTGCCTTTGGGAGTGGCTCCTTCCTTCCTAGTGTCCCTGTCCCTGGGAGTGTCCCTGCTCTCATGAGGTGCCTTCGTCTTCTGACTGTCCTTGTCCAAGGTAGTGTCCATGGAACTGGGAGTGAGGCTTGCCTTGGGAGTACCTTGTGTGTGGGATGCCTGTGCAGTATGTGTCGCCATTACACCCAACCCCTCTTTTGGATCCCGTGTTTGTACTCCAGTGTATCTGACGTTGTCTTTGTGAACAGATTTTGCTGACCTAGGGGATGGTGTCTGAGCCCTCTGTGCCTTGACGTGCTGGCTGACGCTGCTTCTAGTGCAATAACCTGTATTAGAGTCCTGGTCAGAATATTCACTCCCCCCTGAGACATCCAGTGTTGTAGATGGTGGAACAGAAGTAGCACCCAGTCCATGCGACTGTACAATGGCAGACGACACACTGTTAGCCAATGACTGCACTGTCCTGTGTAGACCAGCCAGATCGCCATGCATCCCTTCCATGAAAGCCACCACCTGCCCCAACTTCCTATCGTGGTCTTGGAAAGCATTTATCATATTGGTCTGCCCCACACACAGCTGTCGCAGCAGATCAACAGCCTCTGCACAAAGAGCATTTTGGCTCACCGAGGCTGGGGCAGTGGTGCCGACACCGAGCGCCACTCTGCTCCCCCTACTCCTGCGTGCACGAACAGTACATGGTGCAGTTGGCGCCAGGGTGGGCCCTGTGTGCTGTGTTCCGACCGAAGGTGTTGATTGCCCACTCCCAGTCTGTGACAACAGTGCTGACTCACCAACACTGTCCGAAGATGATGACGATGTTGTCTCCACATGCGAGTCCTCCGGAACGGTCCTGTCCCCCTCTCCGGCGCTGGCCTCTTCTGTGTCAGTCTGCGTGTGCGCGACGTCTGATCCGGATGCATTGCCTTCAATCATCTCCTCCGTCTGTGGCTGAGTGCCCTCTGCCAATGCTGAAATGCACAGGAAATGGGTGTAAGTCATGGGCACACTCACGTACAGTACTGCTACGGAATCCCTAATGCCATTGATGACAATGTACATCGATCCTCCAACCTTCACCCGGGCCACCCCTACCAGTCATCCTCACAGGAAATAAGTGGTGTTGGCCGTGCTACATGTACAGCATGCGGACAGGGCATGAGCACGTACATCTGCACACCAGTCTTGCCATGGGGTGACGGAGCACTACAGCATGTGCATCAACACTCAACTGCTTAGCGTGTGGCGTGTCAACATGCCGGACCTGGAAGTGACATTTCACTGCGCCAATGTCACCAACATGCCATTGCAACAAGACACACGATACACGGAAGTCACTAATGTGTCTGGCCAACAATACATGCATTGCACTCACAAGCAACATACACTGACAGTATGCTTACCGCCACGTTGCTGTTCATCCACACGCAACCACTCAGACAGGTCAGGATGCGTCACAGCAATGATACGGTGCATGAGAGGGGTCATTGAGCGTCGGGCCAGACGTGCCGTTCTTGGAATCATCCCTAGTGTCACTTCCGCTACATTCTTGCTCAGCCTGGAAATGTCGTCCCAGCGTTTGTGGCAGTGTGTATGTCGTCTATTGGACACCCCCACTGCTCGTACATCACGTGCAATGCTCCTCCACATGTCCTTGCGAAGGTGCAGCTTGACCAACCATGATGGGAGACAAAAGGGTGCAAGTCAGTGGACAGTTGGCCAGTCACACAGATAGGGGCAACACGTTTCTCTCTGCAGCCATGCACATTTTGACTCATGTGTTGGTCCCACATCACACCGCCAAGATTCCAGAGCCCAGGTGTCATGGACCACCTCATGCACACCAACATGTCCCCCACTGCACTTACCACCTGTCCGGGTGCGCCGTACAGGCGTCCGAAGTTGCAGAGCACACCGTCCACGAGGACATCCAGCTCCGCGGCGGTGAAGGGACGAGACCGGATCTCTTTGACTCTCGACATGGCAAGGTCACGGAGTATGGCACTAGAGCGGCAGTCGGTGGTCAGCTCCGCAGCAGCAGGTGGAGGTGATGGTCACAGGCAGCAGTCGGTGGTCAGCTCCGCAGCAGCAGGTGGAGGTGATGGTCACAGGCAGCAGTCGGTGGTCAGCTCCGCAGCAGAAGGTGGAGGTGATGGTCACAGGCAGCAGTCGGTGGTCAGCTCCGCAGCAGCAGGTGGAGGTGATGGTCACAGGCAGCAGTCGGTGGTCAGCTCCGCAGCAGCAGGTGGAGGTGATGGTCACAGGCAGCAGTCGGTGGTCATCGTAGAATGTGTGCTTTTGAACATCACACATATATAGGGCCCTGTGACCATGTCAGTGGCATACGGCGCCAGCCATTGGTCAGCCCTGGATGCGTGTTTGGAAATGGGCCAATGACTGGCCCTGGTGTTGCAGTGCACAGCATACGCTACATTCGATTGGGCATACGCGGGCCTTGTTCACACCTCCCATTGGCTGCACGTGCACAGACCGTCATGGTCACACACCGGCACCCGTGTGTGGAAGCTTCCGGGACGAATGCTTCATTTGCAACAATGTTCTATCACTGGCGCCAACATGGCGGGGCACATATTCGGCGGGGGAGGTGCAGGCCAACACATCCATTAGCTGATGTCAATGGACATGGCAGGTCATGACCCCCCTTACAGTGACATTGCATCATCCAGCCTACACCGGCCGGCCCAGCCCGGCCCAGCCCGGCCCAGGACCGGCGTGGCGGCCATGTCAACTACCGCCGTTTCAGGCCCCGTCCACTACCGCCGTGCCAGGCCCTGCCCAGGACCGGCGTGGCGGCCATGTCAACTACCGCCATTTCAGGCCCCGTACACTACCGCCGTGCCAGGCCCTGCCCAGGACCGCCGTGCCAGGGCACGGCGGTAGTTGACATGGCTGGCACGGCGGTCCTGGGCAGGGCCTGGCACGGCAGTAGTAGACGGGGCCTGAAACGGCGGTAGTTGACATGGCCGCCACGCTGGTCCTGGGCAGGGCCTGGCACGGCGGTAGTGGACGGGGCCTGAAACGGCGGTAGTTGACATGGCCGCCACGCCGGTCCTGGGCAGGGCCTGGCACGGCGGTAGTGGACGGGGCCTGAAACGGCGGTAGTTGACATGGCCGCCACGCCGGTCCTGGGCAGGGCCTGGCACGGCGGTAGTGGACGGGGCCTGAAACGGCGGTAGTTAACATGGCCGCCACGCCGGTCCTGGGCAGGGCCTGGCACGGCAGTAGTGGATGGCGCCTGAAACGGCGGTAGTTGACATGGCCGGCACGGCGGTCCTGGGCAGGGCCTGGCACGGCGGTAGTGGACGGGGCCTGAAACGGCGGTAGTTGACATGGCCTCCACGCCGGTCCTGGGCAGGGCTGGGCCGGCCAGTGTAGGCTGGATGATGCTATGTCATTGTAAGGGGGGTCATGACCTGCCATGTCCATTGACATCAGCTAATGGATGTGTTGGCCTGCACCTCCCCCGCCGAATACGTGCCCCGCCATGTTGGCGCCAGTGATTGAACATTGTTGCAATTGAAGCATCCGTCCCGGAGCCTAGCACATGCAGTTGCCGGTGTGTGACCGTGACGGACCGTGCACATGCAGCCAATGGGAAGGTGGAACGCGGGCCGCGTATGCCGAGTCGTAAACAGCGGAAGCAGTGCACCGCCATGGCGGGGCCAATGATTGTATCTTTGCTGACGAAGCACCTTGTTCCATTGTCTGCAGCTGCCTGATGACGGTTGTGTGCGTGATTGCGTGACTCCACATGCCATGCTCTATCCCATGTGTGTCCATACCATGGCCATCGGTGTGCCACAAATGTGCATCACATGTGCATGTCGACATCGGGTATTTCCACACACAAGTTTGTAGTACCTCACATCTGCACAGTAGATCCCGGATGTATCGGCACATTCTGATTCAGTTGTCAGTGATGGTATATGTGAGATAATGACTATGGTGGGGGTACACTTGTGTTCAGTGCATGTGTGTTGCCTATTGTGTCACCATGCATGTGATGTACGTATGCCCACCATTATTGGTGTTGCCATTGGTGCATGATGAAATGGTGTGTGTGTGTGTATCTTTTCGTTTGTGTGCATGCACTTGCATGTGTATATGTGATGTTGCGCCTACACATGTGGGTCATGTCACATGTCTTGTTGGCAGTAATGTTGACCTGAGACAAAGTAGTATTGCACATGTTGAGATACATCATGTTGCTAGTGGCTGCAAATTGTTGCTATATCAATCCATGTTGTAGTGACAATCAGAGATGTCACACATATGACAATTATACACTGCATATTACGTGTTGGTAGAGTTCGTTGACATGTGAGTGAGTTGCACAGACATGCGTTGTATGTGAATTGACTTCCATTCCATCTACTCCCACACAAGAGGGCTCCAAATGTCCATCGCCCATACACTGTGCTGGAGGATATGGTTGACAAGGAGGTGATCAGGAAATTCAGGCTGGATCGACGTCGATTGATGGAGCTTGTGAACCAATTGTCTCCTCACCTGCAGCCGCGAAGAACCTATCCAGGTTCCATTACACCCACGTCAAAGGTGATGGCGGCACTCCACTTTTTTGCTACAGGCACATTTCAGTACACAGTTGGACATGCCGGGGGGATGTCACAGTCCATGTTCAGCACGGTACTTCGGGATGTACTGAGAGCCATGATGCTGTACAAGCATGACTACATTCATTTCCCACAGGCGGCAGAGTTGGCAGCGGTCAAAGCAGACTTCTATGCACTGGGTCGGATACCACACGTTATGGGTTCCATTGATGGCACGCATATCGCAATCATTCCACCACGGGCACGTGAGCAGGTTTTTAGGAATCGGAAGCACTTCCATTCCCTCAACGTGCAGGTGGTGTGCCAGGCCGACAACATAATATCACATGTGTGTGCAAGATTTCCAGGCTCTGCACATGCCGCCCACATCATGCGGAGCAGCATTGTCCCACAACTGATGGGAAATCTGCGTCCGGCACAAGCGTGGCTTGTTGGTGAGTATGCTGTGGTGACAGGAGTGATATCTGTGTGGCATGGTGTGCCCACCAATTCAGGTTGTGATGTTTCTGTCTCTCTCTCTCTCTCTTCCACCAACATAGGTGACTCAGCTTACCCAAACAGGCCTTGGCTGCTGAGTCCCATACGCAATCCAACTACAGCGGGAGAAATGCGATACAATGATGCCCATGGAAGGACACGTCGAGTGGTAGAACGTACATTTGGCCTGCTTAAGTCTAGGTTTCGGTGCCTGGATAAGACTGGAGGGGCCCTGCCTTACTCACCAGGCAAAGTATGCAGGATCGTGATTGCCTGCTGCATGCTCCACAACCTGGCTGTGCGCAATAACATTGAACTGTTCTTGGACCCTGATGAACAGCAAGTTCCTCGCCCTCCCGACCCACCCATGTCGACTGATGAGGATAGTGGTGAGGAGGAAGGTGTGGACCAGAGGCGCCAGCTCATTGATCACTACTTCCCTTGAATGTGAGTGTGCTCCTCTTGTGCTGCTTGTGTATGCCCTGTGTATGTTTGCTGGTGTTGTGTCATTGTGATGTGCATCATCTATGTGTTCTGCAATGTGATGTATGCATGTGTGTGTGTTCATTTATTTGTACATGCAAGTCTCCATGATGTGTGTACTCTCATCCATTCATGTTGTGATGAGTGTGGTTTGTGGAATGTTGCACTGCAGTGTGTTGTGATGAGTGTGAATCTGTTTCCTGACGTGTCTTTGCGGTTTCTATATTTCCCTAGGTCACTCCCGCTGCGGCATGATTCTGTACGAGTTGGATCCCTGAACCTGGTAACGTCTGTTTCTGATGCAATCATGTGAATAAACATGAAGGCAACACATCATTGAGTGAGTAAGTGGTATTTATTTACAGATTGTGCATAGGTGTTGGTGCATATTTACTAATGAGTGAAGGGGTGGGGGAGCGAGAGTTAACGGTTATGGCAGATGAAATGTCCGTGCTGACACCACATAGGGTGGTGTCTGCCTAGTGCAGCAGGCCTGTGCCAATGATTGGCTAGGTGGGACCGGATAGTTGGCAGGGTGAATGGCAGACTCAGGTAGTGTAACAGTCATTGTCGGCTCCTCTTGGAGCGTGTGGAAGGAGCATCCACACTGCTCTCGCCCACTTCCAGCCTCGGACGGCCCCTCCGTCTTTGAGTCGGGACGAAGTCAGCTGGGGGCGCAGGCTGATCTGGTACCACATCCGTCGCCAGGGGCGCAGGTGGCGGTGGCGGTGGCGGTGGTGTTGGTGCCCGTGGCGTTGTTTGAGGGGGTGTGGGGAGGGTGGTGTTGGCGGCTATCCATCCCATCCACATGGTATTGTTCAGGGTCAATATGTCCACTAGTTGGCCAAGCCGCCTCTCAATGGCCCCCAACATTGCAGTGTTCTCAACAGAGTCCTGGTGGGCACGGACTGCCTGTGCCTGGCCACGTTCATAGGTTTCCTGGACCCTGGATAGTGCTTCCAGTGACTGTTGCACGGCATTGGGTGGGTGTGGTTCCTCAGGACGTCTTTGTGCTGTGCTCTTGCCTGCCGGATGTGGCCTTGCATCTCTGCTTTGCCTCACACTCTCCCTGCATGGCTGGGATGGCGCAGGCCTGGCGTCGTGCGGTGGGTTGGCCAGGGTGGCAGGGGCAGGAGTGGTGGTACTGGTGGTGATGGAGGTGGTGGTGGTGGTGCTGGTGGTGGGTGTGCAGGTCACAGTGGCCAGTGTTGTGGGAATGGCAGAGGCCGTAGTAGTCGGTGCTGGTGTGACCTGGGAGCCAGATGGCCCTGGCTGCCTGCTTGTGCCCGCACCATCCTCAGCACCGGAGCTGGCTGGGCAATCATCCCCTGAGACTCCTGAGTGAGGCGAGTCTGGAGGCCGGGTGGTGATTCCAGCTGTCAGATTACGATCACCTGCAAAACAAAAATGTGAAGATGAGTCATGTGGGCATTACGTGTTATTTTCATTTTGTTGACTATTCAGTCGGCACTAGCACTCACCCCACCCACCACCACTGCCGTCCCTATGCACATTGGGGCCGGTTGGGAGTTGTATTGCCGTCCCCTCACACACCCCACCCACCACTACCGCCATCCCTATGCACATGGGGGCCTGGTGGGAGTTGGACTAGTGACCTCTCACACACCCCACCCACCACCACCGCCATCCCTATGGACATGGGGGCCTGTTGGGAGTTGTAGTGCCGTCCCCTCACACACCCCACCCACCACCACCGCCATCCCTATGCACATGGGGGCCTGGTGGGAGTTGGACTAGTGACCTCTCACACACCCCACCCACCACCACCGCCATCCCTATGCACATGGGGGCCTGGTGGGAGTTGGACTAGTGACCTCTCACACACCCCACCCACCACCACCGCCATCCCTATGGACATGGGGGCCTGGTGGGAGTTGGACTAGTGACCTCTCACACACCCCACCCACCACCACCGCCATCCCTATGGACATGGGGGCCTGTTGGGAGTTGTAGTGCCGTCCCCTCACACACCCCACCCACCACCACCGCCATCCCTATGCACATGGGGGCCTGGTGGGAGTTGGACTAGTGTCCTCTCACACACCCCACCCACCACCACCGCCATCCCTATGCACATGGGGGCCTGGTGGGAGTTGGACTAGTGACCTCTCACACACCCCACCCACCACCACTGCCATCCCTATGCACATGGGGGCCTGGTGGGAGTTGGACTAGTGACCTCTCACACACCCCACCCACCACCACCACCATCCCTATGGACATGGGGGCCTGGTGGGAGTTGTAGTGCCGTCCCCTCACACACCCCACCCACCACCACCGCCATCCCTATGCACATGTGGGCCTGTTGGGAGTTGTAGTGCCGTCCCCTCACACACCCCACCCACCACCACCGCCATCCCTATGGACATGGGGGCCTGTTGGGAGTTGTAGTGCCGTCCCCTCACACACCCCACCCACCACCACCGCCATCCCTATGCACATGGGGGCCTGGTGGGAGTTGGACTGGTGACCTCTCACACACCCCACCCACCACCACTGCCATCCCTATGCACATGGGGGCCTGGTGGGAGTTGGACTGGTGACCTCTCACACACCCCACCCACCACCACCACCATCCCTATGCACATGGGGGCCTGGTGGGAGTTGGACTAGTGACCTCTCACACACCCCACCCACCACCACCGCCATCCCTATGGACATGGGGGCCTGTTGGGAGTTGTAGTGCCGTCCCCTCACACACCCCACACACCACCACCGCCATCCCTATGCACATGGGGGCCTGGTGGGAGTTGGACTAGTGACCTCTCACACACCCCACCCACCAACCCCGCCATCCCTATGGACATGGGGGCCTGGTGGGAGTTGGACTAGTGACCTCTCACACACCCCACCCACCACCACCGCCATCCCTATGGACATGGGGGTCTGTTGGGAGTTGTAGTGCCATCCCCTCACACACCCCACCCACCACCACCGCCATCCCTATGCACATGGGGGCCTGGTGGGAGTTGGACTAGTGACCTCTCACACACCCCACCCACCACCACCGACATCCCTATGGACATGGGGGCCTGTTGGGAGTTGTACTGCTGTCCTCTCACACACCCCACCCACCACCACCGCCATCCCTATGCACATGGGGGCCTGTTGGAGTGGTTTAGACGTTGGTGAGTATGTGGACTGCATGCATGGGTTGGGGCTTGGGAGATGTGTCTTCAGAGTTGTGTGAGGCACACCATGTTGTTGTGCTCGTGGTGCTTGGTTTGTACTTACCAGCCTCTTCTCCATCCTCAAGTCCATCAAGGGTCTCAGGGTGCAGGATGTTCAGCACCTTGTCCTCCCACTCGGTGTGCGGTAAGGGCTCCGGGGGGGGTTCCACCGCCTGTGTGATTTGCCCGGAGATAGTTCTTTGCTCAGATGGATTTGACTCGGGTCTTGAGGTCATGCCACCGCCTCTGAATCTCCTGCTTCGTCCTCGGGACGGTCCCAGACGCATTCACCCTGGTGACTATCCGGTCCCACATGTTGTTTTTCCTGGCTATGCTGGTCTGCTGCACTAGGGCCCCGAATAAGTGGGGTTCTACACGTATTATTTCATCTACCATAACCTTTAACTCGGTGTCAGTGAATTTGGGGTTCTTTTTTGGTGCCATGGTGTGTGGTGCTCGGGGTGTGGGTTTGAGTGAATTGGGAGGTGCAGGTGTGTGGTGTGTAGGAATGGTGTGGTGGGTGTTTGTGTAGTGGGTGTGTTTGGGTGTGGGTTATGTGTAAGATATCTGTGTTTGCTGTAAGTTCTGTGGTGTCTCCTGCTAGCAGCTATGCTGTGATGCAGAGGATTTCTGGAGTGGGTGGGAGTTATTTTATAGTCTGTGTCTTGGCCCTGTCTGAATGGTTATTGGCAGTCAGGTGCTAGGTGGGTGTGTTGCCAGGTGTTCATTATGTGGTACTTGGGGGTAGGTCATTGTGTCTTGTGATTGGTTTTGATGTTTCAGGTGGGTGGTCGTTCATTTTCCTGTGTTTGGTATTAACTTCCGTCGCAATGTATGGCATTGGTTTGACGGTAGGGATGTTGTTCGTGTTGGCCTTCCGCTGTGGAGCACGGTTTCTCATAGCATTGGTACCGCAGCGGACGTGGATCGCGGTGGCTACCGGGGTACTTGCGGAGTTATCCTAATTGCGGACACGGACACTACGCAGGTATCGCGGGGGAAGTGGATGTTCTCGCGGTCATGTGCGTATGCGGTGGTCGGTGTTCTTTCGGTTCCGTCCACCGCGGACGGGGTTTGGTGTGCTCCGTCCGCCGCGATCGGTGTTTCAATCATATATTATCCTAATCGCTATTGCGGTTTTTCCGCGGACAGGTCCGGAGTATCTTGCCACATTCCTCAGCGGACGGAACACGTTTCCGTCCGCGATCCTAATCGACCCCTAAGTGTGAGCTAATAGGGGCAATACTTGCAAGCAGTGATTCTGACAAGTACTCCAGGCAGGAAGAAAAAGGATCTTCCGGGAGATGTGATACCACCCTGAGGTCCTCTTCTGTGCCCAAGGAGCTATAGATTTTATCAACCTTTTGCTTAAAATGAATCACTAAGTCGTCGCATAGCTTTTGAGTCAGTGGGAGGGAAAGATTGTTTATTCTAGGGTTAGTGAGCTCCTTAAGGATCTTAAATAGCTCTTTAGGAGAGCTCTTTGCTTCAATAATTCTGGTGCCTAGATGCGATCTTCTGGCTATATTGCAGTTGTTTTGAAAAACGCCTGAAAGCAATTTAAGATTTTAAAATGTATTATGTTTCAGGTTTCTGTATTCTTCGACATCTAAAGTTTTATATTTTTCTGTTTTCCTTGGATTTTATTTTTGCTGCAATTAAATTTTTGAACATTTCTTTTTTATGCAATCTTATTTTTAAACAGTGGTTGTGAAATGAATAGGAAACATGTTATGGTTTTAATTAACTAAACAATAAAGATTAAATTCAAAATTAAAAATTCAGTTGTTTTGATATGCTCTGTGTGCTGTTCTATAGGCTTGTTTTTCCCCCTCTCCTTTTGGATTTCTCCACTTTCTTTCCCTGTTTCTGCATGCAGCTTTTTCTTTCCTGAGGCTCTCGGTGTACCATGGCGCTGGAATTGCCCTTTCCCAGATCTTGCCAACCCTGAGCAGTGCAATGATATCGAGGGCATGGATCACCGAGGCCTCCAAAAATTCCAATGCTTCATCATTGTCCACACAGTTATCAAATGTGGGGCAGTGAACGGGGAGCTGAAGGCTGTTGGTGTCACCTTCCTCCAAGATCTCCAAGGACCCCTGCCACATTGAGACTGGATTGCTGGTTTAAGAATTTCCAGTGAAAATCCTAGAGCCAGATGTTCGGTCCAGCTTAATGTCAAGGGGAGTTCTACTACTAGGTCCTGGATGTTAGTAAAGATAGTGTCCAGCGTATGTCCTGCTATATGCATGGGGCTAAATACTTTAGGGGAGATTCCTAACGATTGCATGGCTGCTATTAAGCATGCGGCGTCTGAGTTAGAGATGGTATCTAAATGATGGTTAAAATCTCCTACTAATAGACAGTTGTCTGCTTGCAGGGTGTAGGGAGCAAGGGTTTCCATTAGTGAAGAACAGAAAAATGTATTGTTTTCACCAGAAAGATGGTACACTACGGCACACAACCACTTTAAGCCATGGGCACGCTCTAGCCTTAATACCATTTACTCCATGCTAGGAGTGGAGACAGTGTCCAGGATTTTTATGTGCACAGCTAAGCGTGTGGCAATAGCCAGACCTCCTCCCTTCTTACCTCTTCTGTCTAGTTTAGACACTGTGTACTCTTCAGGGAAAATGATTGCCAGGGTTGGGGTGACTTGTTAATGCAGCCAAGTTTCTGTAAAGAAACAGATGTCAGGTTTCATATCATCCAGCTAGTCCCAGATTTCAGCTGTGTGCTTAGGATAGATCTTGCATTGAGGTACATGCCCTGTAAAGTACATACTTTTCCTACCTCATTCTGCTTTACCTCCCTAGGCGCCTGATTGTTTGGTGCTTGATAGTGTATGGGGTGGGGGTGAAGGGGACCTGTTGTTTGGGATGAATAGGTCGTAAACCAATCACACTGTGAGTATTTGTCAAGGTAAGGGCCATTCTCTACTGATATTTTCCCTTTGCACCCAATGTTGTTAACCTTATTCCCGATTTCCACCAGCACTGCTCTAGAGTAGGTAAAGAAGTTTGGCAGGGGCATTTTGAATTATCTCTATGGCGACGGGCAGAGTTTCCTGGCAGCTGGCAGCATCCAGATGCGGACGGGTGGAGACAGGCTTGCCTTAGGCGCGCCAGCAGGGCGCCCCCACTGTATTTTTTTCCCGGGGCCCGAGCCCTGGTGGGGAAGCGGGATAAGCACGGGAAATGGATGGATTTTGGAATAGTATAATTTAATATTTCAGCTCCAGTCTGTGAAACAGTAGGAAAGGTTTTGGACTTAAAATCCAACAACGCGTTTCCTAAAGCAAGTCATTGTAATGACTTGCGTGCTAAAGGATTCAGAAAAGGGGGTGGTGATGAACAGAGTGTCTGAATTAAACAGAACACTCTTACCCAGTCCAAAGATCAGGGCTTGATCCATCACCGTTATTTATCTCACTGCCCCATCCCAGCTCAGAACCTGGCTATATGCAAATTAGTCTGTCCCTGGCCCAGTGCATCATGGGAACAGGGCAGACCAAACTACCAAGCCAATTCTTCACCAGAAAGGAGACAAGCTACCGGGGACCGGTTTCTGGCATTTCAGCCTCTTCGGCCCGGCTTGCTTGAATCCTGATGGAGCAGTGAGAAAGGGACTCATGTCTGAGTATACCCTGCCACACCTATAGTGGCCAAAAACGATTCAGAAAAGGGGGTGGTGATGAACAGAGTGTCTGAATTAAACAGAACACTCTTACCCAGTCCAAAGATCAGGGCTTGATCCATCACCGTTATTTATCTCACTGCCCCATCCCAGCTCAGAACCTGGCTATATGCAAATTAGTCTGTCCCTGGCCCAGTGCATCATGGGAACAGGGCAGACCAAACTACCAAGCCAATTCTTCACCAGAAAGGAGACAAGCTACCGGGGACCGGTTTCTGGCATTTCAGCCTCTTCGGCCCGGCTTGCTTGAATCCTGATGGAGCAGTGAGAAAGGGACTCATGTCTGAGTATACCCTGCCACACCTATAGTGGCCAAAAACGATTCAGAAAAGGGGGTGGTGATGAACAGAGTGTCTGAATTAAACAGAACACTCTTACCCAGTCCAAAGATCAGGGCTTGATCCATCACCGTTATTTATCTCACTGCCCCATCCCAGCTCAGAACCTGGCTATATGCAAATTAGTCTGTCCCTGGCCCAGTGCATCATGGGAACAGGGCAGACCAAACTACCAAGCCAATTCTTCACCAGAAAGGAGACAAGCTACCGGGGACCGGTTTCTGGCATTTCAGCCTCTTCGGCCCGGCTTGCTTGAATCCTGATGGAGCAGTGAGAAAGGGACTCATGTCTGAGTATACCCTGCCACACCTATAGTGGCCAAAAACGATTCAGAAAAGGGGGTGGTGATGAACAGAGTGTCTGAATTAAACAGAACACTCTTACCCAGTCCAAAGATCAGGGCTTGATCCATCACCGTTATTTATCTCACTGCCCCATCCCAGCTCAGAACCTGGCTATATGCAAATTAGTCTGTCCCTGGCCCAGTGCATCATGGGAACAGGGCAGACCAAACTACCAAGCCAATTCTTCACCAGAAAGGAGACAAGCTACCGGGGACCGGTTTCTGGCATGGTGTTGGATCTAGCCCTGATCTCTTGACTGAGTGAGAGCTTTCTGCTTAATTCAGAGACTCTGTCCCTCACCACCCCTTTTTGTAAATATTTTTGTCCACCCTAAGCGTGGAAGGGTATTCTCAGATGTGAGACCCTTGCTCATTGCACCATCAGGATTCAAGCAAACCGGGCCGAAGACGGCTGTAATGCCAGAAACCGGTCCCCGGGAGCTTGTTTCCTTCCCAGTGTAAGAATTGGCTTTTGTAGTTTGGTTTGCCCTGTTCCCATCATGCACTGGGACAGGAACAGACTAATTTGCATACAGCCAGGTTCTGAAACTGGGATGGTGCAGTGAGCTAAAAAACGGTGTTGGATCTAGCCCTGATCTCTTGACTGGGTGAGAGCTTTCTGCTTAATTCAGAGACTCTGTCCCTCACCACCCCTTTTTGTAAATAATTTTGTCCACCCTAAGCGTGGAAGGGTATTCTCAGATGTGAGACCCTTGCTCATTGCACCATCAGGATTCAAGCAAACCGGGCCGAAGACGGCTGTAATGCCAGAAACCGGTCCCCGGGAGCTTGTTTCCTTCCCAGTGTAAGAATTGGCTTTTGTAGTTTGGTTTGCCCTGTTCCCATCATGCACTGGGACAGGAACAGACTAATTTGCATACAGCCAGGTTCTGAAACTGGGATGGTGCAGTGAGCTAAAAAACGGTGTTGGATCTAGCCCTGATCTCTTGACTGGGTGAGAGCTTTCTGCTTAATTCAGAGACTCTGTCCCTCACCACCCCTTTTTGTAAATATTTTTGTCCACCCTAAGCGTGGAAGGGTATTCTCAGATGTGAGACCCTTGCTCATTGCACCATCAGGATTCAAGCAAACCGGGCCGAAGACGGCTGTAATGCCAGAAACCGGTCCCCGGGAGCTTGTTTCCTTCCCAGTGTAAGAATTGGCTTTTGTAGTTTGGTTTGCCCTGTTCCCATCATGCACTGGGACAGGAACAGACTAATTTGCATACAGCCAGGTTCTGAAACTGGGATGGTGCAGTGAGCTAAAAAACGGTGTTGGATCTAGCCCTGATCTCTTGACTGGGTGAGAGCTTTCTGCTTAATTCAGAGACTCTGTCCCTCACCACCCCTTTTTGTAAATATTTTTGTCCACCCTAAGCGTGGAAGGGTATTCTCAGATGTGAGACCCTTGCTCATTGCACCATCAGGATTCAAGCAAACCGGGCCGAAGACGGCTGTAATGCCAGAAACCGGTCCCCGGGAGCTTGTTTCCTTCCCAGTGTAAGAATTGGCTTTTGTAGTTTGGTTTGCCCTGTTCCCATCATGCACTGGGACAGGAACAGACTAATTTGCATACAGCCAGGTTCTGAAACTGGGATGGTGCAGTGAGCTAAAAAACGGTGTTGGATCTAGCCCTGATCTCTTGACTGGGTGAGAGCTTTCTGCTTAATTCAGAGACTCTGTCCCTCACCACCCCTTTTTGTAAATATTTTTGTCCACCCTAAGCGTGGAAGGGTATTCTCAGATGTGAGACCCTTGCTCATTGCACCATCAGGATTCAAGCAAACCGGGCCGAAGACGGCTGTAATGCCAGAAACCGGTCCCCGGGAGCTTGTTTCCTTCCCAGTGTAAGAATTGGCTTTTGTAGTTTGGTTTGCCCTGTTCCCATCATGCACTGGGACAGGAACAGACTAATTTGCATACAGCCAGGTTCTGAAACTGGGATGGTGCAGTGAGCTAAAAAACGGTGTTGGATCTAGCCCTGATCTCTTGACTGGGTGAGAGCTTTCTGCTTAATTCAGAGACTCTGTCCCTCACCACCCCTTTTTGTAAATATTTTTGTCCACCCTAAGCGTGGAAGGGTATTCTCAGATGTGAGACCCTTGCTCATTGCACCATCAGGATTCAAGCAAACCGGGCCGAAGACGGCTGTAATGCCAGAAACCGGTCCCCGGGAGCTTGTTTCCTTCCCAGTGTAAGAATTGGCTTTTGTAGTTTGGTTTGCCCTGTTCCCATCATGCACTGGGACAGGAACAGACTAATTTGCATACAGCCAGGTTCTGAAACTGGGATGGTGCAGTGAGCTAAAAAACGGTGTTGGATCTAGCCCTGATCTCTTGACTGGGTGAGAGCTTTCTGCTTAATTCAGAGACTCTGTCCCTCACCACCCCTTTTTGTAAATATTTTTGTCCACCCTAAGCGTGGAAGGGTATTCTCAGATGTGAGACCCTTGCTCATTGCACCATCAGGATTCAAGCAAACCGGGCCGAAGACGGCTGTAATGCCAGAAACCGGTCCCCGGGAGCTTGTTTCCTTCCCAGTGTAAGAATTGGCTTTTGTAGTTTGGTTTGCCCTGTTCCCATCATGCACTGGGACAGGAACAGACTAATTTGCATACAGCCAGGTTCTGAAACTGGGATGGTGCAGTGAGCTAAAAAACGGTGTTGGATCTAGCCCTGATCTCTTGACTGGGTGAGAGCTTTCTGCTTAATTCAGAGACTCTGTCCCTCACCACCCCTTTTTGTAAATATTGCGTGCTAAAGGAACGTGTAATTACTGCATTCATTATAGTGCCTGCATTGTAAAGACACTGTGTGGTGAAGGGTGTTTCCCTCCCAGCCTGAGTACCCGCAATGACTATGCCACACACGGAGCTTAGTATTACACGTCTTTATTCGCCTGTGAGTATCTGCAAACTCCATATTCTAAAACAAGTTTTCATTGCATTGTGCTCTGACACCTACATCACAGCCCTACAGAGTCAGTTAGGAGCCAAAAGTGTTTCCTCATAAAACTTGCAAGTCACTACACTACTTAAAGGGACCATCTCTACAAGAAAGCGAAGTTACGTCTAGGTAAGTAAATAAACACAGTGAAAGAGGCCCGTCATCAAGATAAAATGAAGAACAGCTTTACAAAGAGCAACAGGACACTACACAATAAAATTAAACTCAAGATTTATAGCCGATTGTCCCAATAACTACACTATTGCTAAAATACCAAACAAATAATTTACTAGAGTAGATGTCAGACTATAAAATAATTTTCAACTGACTTCTACCTGCAGTTGAAAGTGAAACCTGTTTCCTAAGTAGTAAAGTGAGGAAGCAGACAGACCTGGAGGCCTGTAATGTGGGCTTCCTGCAGTTCAACCGAATAGCTAAATTGAAAGACAGCTTTTCAATTGATTGAAAGAAACATGCTTGTGGGAAAAAGCGTATTTCCATATACCAATAAAGAGCTATATATACGGAAAGCTACTGACTAAAAGAGTCTAGATGGTTTATTCCTTTGATATAGGAATAATCTGTCAGACATCTAAAAGTATTGTTCAATAAATCTGCCTCAGTAAAAATATTCACAGCAAAGTAATAAAACCACATACAACACACTTCAACAACATATTAAACATTTTTCGTCACAACAATGGTGACTGCTACATTCACAATATGGCTAAAAACACAACACAACACAGAAATCCTACACTCACAGCTAGACATATTATCAGGGGGAGAGGATATAGTCTTACGGCTAGAGCTGTCGACCTCGAAACCGGGTTCAAGTCTCGTCAACGACGCTCAACATCCTGTGATTCTGGGCAAATCACGTAATCTCCCCGTGCCTAACAAAAAATGTAATTTGTCCTTCTGTAACGAAACTGGTGCTCATGTAAAGCGCTCTGATACCTGATGTCTTGGGTCTAGTTTGCACTATATAAAACTCTTTAAAAAAAAATCAACATTTTTACCAGCAGTAAAAAGAGAAGATGGCAACAAACCACACTAAGGGGGTCATTACGATCACGGACGGACTTGAGTCCGTCCGCGACCCCAGAGCATGAGGGAACGTCCGCATGGGCTGCGGCGTTCCCTCTGTGCAGATTAGGATGTGACCGCCAGGGTGGCGGTCACATCCTCTATTTTAACATTGCGGCGGGTGGAGCTTCAAGCTGCACCCGCAGCAATGTTAAAAAAGCATGCACAGCATTTGCGTGCACAAAGCGGCAGGCACCGTGCGGTGCCTGCTGCATTGTGCACGCAAATGCAGGGGGGTACCATAGGTACCCCCCATGTGCACCCCCCACTACACCTAGGGGGCCCGCAACGGGCCCCCGCAGTGCAGTTACACATGCTTTTCCACGGCGGAAAAGCCGCCGCGGAAAAGCATGTTCAAAAGCACATCCTAATTTGGCTGACGGTGTCTGAGAGACACCGTCACCATTTTAGTGCTTTTCCGCCGCGGTTGTAAGCCAGCCGCGGCGGAAAAGCTGCGGACCTAAACCATGACCCACCAGCCATCCTAATGTGGCGGTGGGTCCTGGTGGGTCCGCAGAGGATTTTCCGCATCTTCCGGGCCGGCGGTGGCTTCCGCCGGCCCGGAGGATGCGGAAAATCCTCCATCGTAATGACCCCCTAAGTACACCATGTAATTACATCAAGGGTGCTAACTTGTATATTGTGTTATATATCCCTCTCTTTAGATCTATGAACCGCACTATTGAATATCATTATCATAGTGACTACGTTTGGAAGGCAGCTTCTAGCCCCACCACTGAGTGTAGATAGATTCACTTCACATAGAGTATGTCCTTAAGAATTGAGACGGATTACTAGAACCACCAGGCAAGAAACATGTTGACCTTAGGAGATGAGCATAGCTTGTACTGTACCTAGAAGTCAGGAAAGCTGCCACTCTACACGTTTTTAGTGAAGGGGATAACCAACCTGAATAAAAGTTTTATTTGGATTATCCTACTTGTTTTGACCATACACTTCACCGTATCTACTCTTCACGGGCCACACACCCCCACTTCATCATACGGAAAGGAACAAAAGACCTCCGATAAAGAGCCCCTTTATGGGAGCCCGTTGGGTATTGCTGCGCCGACCCAACAAGGAGCAGGTCCAAATGATGAAACATGACACCTAGCTTGCTGGGTGTGTGAGGACCCTAGTTCCGACAGAGCAGGATCCCCCTTGATCCCTTCACTTTAACAGTGCCTGACTTCCATACTATATTCCATGGTATTGGTGGGTCAGCCGTCTGTTCATTTTCTAGGCATCACCCTGTTGAGGAACAGCAAACCTTCATTGCATAGAAACAAACCACACACATTAGGGTATATATCCTAGGCAGCATAGCTCGCTCCTTTAATGAACACTATTATCAAAACACAATATTCTATAGTAATAGCAAAGATTTTCTCCTCACAAAACAATCACTTTTAGCAAAACTGAAATTCTTAATAAAAGGAAGCAAGGGAAATCAATCAAACAAGTTAGAAGCAGTTACAGATGACACCAACAAAAAAACTCAACACAGCAGACACTCTTTTTGTAGATAACCCCACAAGTTTTTTAAACGTATTATTTTTAACTGTTGCATACTTTTATCTATGGAACAAAATAAATATATGACTTACTTTGGGGAGATAACCCTAAAAATTTGGATCAATGGAGAAAAGGACTTGGAATACTCAGAACAGCAAGCAAAAACCAGTACTGGGGAAAATCCTAAAAACATATGACGAATAAAAACAAGTGTACAGCACACCAGATAAACTAGACGGAGACCTTTAACAACTTACCTGAAATGCAAAAGCCACAGACCACTCTGTATTTAAATTGATGATTCACCATTCGACTTGGCATTCAACATGAATTTCAAACAAGACTACTCATGTTGGTTCCATCGCACATCCTAAACCAGAAACCCCCAGCCCAAACACTGAAGACGTCTCAATTATAAAGACATGCACGATACACACAATTTTTGGGCACCAATGCAATTTTAACAATTGAAATATATCAATAAATATGTATAAGCAATCAACTACATCTGAAACACCCAAAAAGTGTAAATGAATTACATATGATTCAAACTCTGACTCAACACTTTAATGTTCAAATTATCTGGTTTCAAGTTTGCCAGTTAAAACATTGTAAAGTAATAAACAAATACTGCTTTAATAAACTTGCTATACTTTTCAATCCCAATACAAAAACCAAAAGTAGACATAATATTATAAGGAATAAGGTAGTCCCTGCCTTACATTATAAGGTTATTGCAAGTTAATATAAGGATATTTCATGTCAACTTGGATTCCATGACAACATGAAGGCCCTCAGCTTGTGACCTTGTCCCGCTATATGTCATGGGACACGCAATACCCTTGTAATGTACGGTAGGGGTATTTTATCCGATATATAATTCATGGGAGCCTGCAATCCCTGTGTAAAAGTCTGTCTCTAATTCCCATATTGCAGATGACTTGTGATGTCTCTAGTCTCCCTAAATAAAGAAATGATTTTGCGACTCAACTGTAATAAGCTATTGCCAGCTGAGTTCTCACATCACAATGATAGCTGCCAGATCCAGCAGTCAAAGTGAAAGGCAGGTCATCAAGCATAATTATAAATTCTGTTTAAATAACGAAAATGAAAGCTATTGTTTCCTTCCTGGTTTATATTTTTATGAATGACCAGTGGCAGAAAGAAAACATGTTCTTCTTTGCATGCTTTAGGTCATTTTAAGAAAGAGAGACTATGTATGCATGTTTTTAAACATTCTATTCTAAACATTTCTTTTTACAACTCTACTTTGAGATTAACACATATTGGGGGAATACACAATGGTTTCTACATGTTCTAATTGTGATTCTGTTTGATGCAGAGAGTGACCAAGGTCAGACAGGGCTCTAGTGAAGTCTCGGCGGAGAGACGTTGGTTGCATCTTTGCGGTATTCCGTCATTAATGTTTGGATATTTGTTTTGGTGGCTGGTGCTTGGGGATGTGGGCCCTTATATGTTTTGGATGGCGAGGTCTGAGGGCCCCCTCCACGTGACTGTGAGGCACTTGACAATCCCTAATGGAGGCTCTGGAAGCCTTTTTCCTGTTGGCCGCCATGCTTTGTGTCACAGAAGAGCTTGTAAGACTCTAGAAGAGCAGGGGGCATGAAGATAGCAAGTTGGGGGATGGTTGTTTCAGGGACCCTGAAGGTGTTGTGAGGGGACCTTGTGTCGTCATAGAGATGGGGTCGAGGTCACAGTGGTGCAGACCACTCGCTGTTCCCTGCCAGTTCACAGCCTTTAATGGGGCATGTGGGGTAGAGCTACCCAGGGCCGTACTGGGAACGCAAACCAGCCCTTGTACTTATGTCGGACTGGTAGAGGGAAGGGGCGGGGTTGGGCTGTGCGACGCTGGTGGGAAACACTGCAGGATTCCTGCTGTTGCTTTTGGTATTTTGATACAGGGGGGCCGATATTGCAGCGCCCTGTACCAAAAACGGCCCCCACCGGTCCAACACCCGCCCTCACCCTTGCGGCCTACTGGGAAAATGCTTGGTGCCTAGGGTGACCAACTGACATGGGTGCAAATTCAGGATGGTGAGTGTAAAAATTCAGGACAAAGGGTCGAAATTCAGGACAGAAATTCAGGACAGGAGGCCAAAATTCAGAACAAAACTTTAGGACAAAAGGTAAGTTTTTCAGACACATCAGAGGAGCACAAAAGAATATAATTAAGCCCATCCATATCCAAACATATTCAATAATTTGCAAACCTATCCATCATGTATCCTTCTATCAATCATTTCACTCATCCATCCCTCCTTTCACTCATCCATCCATTATCCATCCATGCATTCATTCTTTCACCCTATCCATCAGTACACTCATCCATCCAATCTTCCACCCATCCATTCACTCATCCATCCAGCCTTTTATCATTTTACCCATCCAGCCATCTTTTCACTCACTCATCCATCCACCCAGTTACTAATCCTTCCACCCATTCACCCTTTCAGTCATCAATCCATCCTCCCTTTCTCTCTCCATCGACCCTTTCACTTAGCCATACTTCCTTCCACCCATTCATCTACTCATCCACTCATGAATCCATCCATTGACCCTATCAGTCATCCATCCACCCTTTCACTCCTTTACTCATCTATCCATCCATTTGTCCATCTACCCTCCCTTTCATTCCCTCATCCATCCTTACATCCACCCGCTCACTCATCTGTCCAGCCTTTCACCCTTTTACTTATCAATCCATCCATCATTTCACTCATCCATCCACCCATTAACTCACCCATCACCCACCCGTTCACTCATCCATCCATCCTTTCACTCATCCATCCACCCTTTTACCCATCGATCTACCCTTCCACCCATATATACATCTTTTTACTGTTTTGCTCATCCATCCTTCCACCCACTCATCCATGCATCCTTTCTCTCATTATCCATCCATTCACCCATTCACTAATCTATCCAGCCATCCACCCATTCCTTCATTTACTCACTTGCCCCCCTTTTCATATTAATTATGAGCTGAGCCTTTGTCTGCAGAGTTGCCGACAGAAGAGGCCCATCAAGAATTTCTGCCTTGCTGTAGTTCCTAAAGCAATGGGTGGAGGTAGGGTTCCCTATGCCCCTGCACATAAGAAATCTGAAAACATGAAATTCATGGGTCATGCGTGATGCACAGTGCCAGGCCCTGAGGTGACTGTGACATGCCGTTCTTTCCAGGGCTTTAAGTAGGATGAAAATACCGGGGGGTCTCACCAAAGAGGGTGTTCGATGTGATTAAGGGCGTGGCTTAAAACATGTAAGCTAAAAATCTGTGTTTAGCATAGTGTGCTGCCTGACTGGTATATTGCCTCTTCTGTCATTGTATCCAGATATATAACAACAAGTAATGTTACACCTGCAACAAGCCAGAACTATTGGCTTTGTCAATGGTTGTTAGTTGCATAAAATAAAAAAGTAGCAATCATGGCTTCTTTGAATATAATATTGAAAATGCTTCAGTTCTAAAATGACGAGACTGTGAAAGAACTTTAGCCCCTTCTTTTTAACTTCTTTCACCAGCTCCTTTTGTTGAGCTGGGTTCTCATGTAGATACATTGGCGTTTTTGCACATTTCTTCTGTCTTACAGAATGCCCTGCCCTAGACAGAGCCTGGGGGAGGCCCACCACATGCTTTACCAGCCTAGACTGGACCATTGTCATTCTGTAGGTGGCAATCAGCCAGCATACAGAATGACAATGGGCAGCTGGCGCTGCTCTTGTGCTCCGAGGAGGAGGACAAGGCGGCCCCATCAGGGAGCTGAGGCTTCATACAGTTGCTGTTATCTGCAATGCCTATAATTACGGATACAAGGCATCCGTAAAAAGGAATCCTCACAGACAACGGAAGTGAGGTCCAAATTACAGACGGACCGTGAAATTTATGGATGGTTAGTCACCCTACATCATACATAATCACATAAAGATGCACCCTCACACACACACACACACACACAGACCATCATGCACACATGCCACATCATATGCACAGAGTAGCTACTTACATAAATCGTATGACATCACAAGTTGCTAAGATAACACAAACATGCATACCTCTCACCGTCGCAAACCATAAATTAAAATCATATCTACTTATAACATGTGAAAATGGGCAAATGTTTGGAAAACCTTTGTTAATGACTCCTAGATTTGCTGAGTCAGCATTTTACAGTGGCAGACGAGCAGGCAGCCCAGCTAGTCTAAAAAAAAAAAAATAAGACACCTTTCCTGCTCTGGGTGTGGTGTACACTTCGGCAAAATTCCCTAATAAAATGAAGGCAAAAGACTTTGGAAAATGGAGCACTTTTGCAGCATCGGGAAAGGACTATGGCGAATAATGAAAAACTGACCCCAGATTCTAAGTTTTTAAAATGTACTTGAGAACACTCATCCACAGGCTCAACTACCTCAGTCGTATTAGACCAGAGCCAGGTATATCAAAGATGTGTTTTGAGTACATCTATTGCAGGCTGCATAACTTGTTATGAACGGAGAGGAATCCTGTCCCTTGTGCGAGGGATGAGACACCAGCATCATGCAGACGCTCAGGAACACTTAAATCAGTTTGGGTGAACTGACCCTGGCATATGCATTTGTTGAATTTGGCACACTGTTCACGAATATAATGTATGTTATACCAATTTTTTTTTTTATTTGAATATTTCTGGACCCTTCCAGGTTTTTTTCAGTGTACCTACTGGTGTGACATAGAAGTATCTTGTAAAAAATATCAGACATCTTACATTAATACCTTTGTACACCTTCATTTATCACTAGTTTCTGAGCAAAAGCAGAATGCCATGAGCGCCTATTATATTACACAAGGTCACATTAGTTTGTAGGCACCGGAGATCAAGGGATTTGCCAGAATAACACGATGTTTAAACATGAATTTATTTTTTCTTTTATTGTGTGTGGGTTACTTTTTTGCCTTCGTAACTGCATATGAAATAACAAAGTCCTTACAGAACAGTTTGTTCTTCTCAGCCACCTCTTTGACCCTGCCACCACTCTCAATGACCCCAGCCCCCATAGCACGATTTGTATACTTTAAACTTCAAGTCTGCAAATGAAAACAGCCTGGAATTGCGCCAATAAAGAAGGCCACACTTCCAGACCGTCTTCATATACACTTCTTTGCTAAGGCATTTGCACACCCCCTGGGAATGCAGTCACAGACCCCAAGTGGGGCACGCCTCACTGTATGAAGACCTCTGGCAGGAGGAGGCCCAGCAAATGCCTATCTGTACAGAGAGTCCCATTGTCATTCTGTGTTTGATAATCAGGCAGACAACAGAATGATAATGGCCAATAGCAATCTGTTCCGGGAGGATCTGCTGCAGGCTCTTCAGTTCACAGCAGTGCGATCTGGCCCCTGCAGTGAGAGTTGGAGAACTCTCAGGCTGCTTGCGGAGGGGATAGCTTGCACCAATGCCCAGAATTACGGACAAAAGGCGTCCGTGAAAGATTTCCTGACGGACAACGGACAAGAGGCCCAAATAACGTGCAGTCCGTGAAATTTACGGACGGTTGGTCACCCTATTGGTGCCTGCTACTGCCAGTACGGCCCTGTCACCACTCCACCAAATACCTCATCTCTGGGGAAGCTTTGGATATTTTGGAGCCCGTCTGTTCTCTTCAGCCTGCAGGGGAGATATCTTTTATGCTAAAGTTATCTGGTCACCCATCAGCTATTTTGATTCAAGTACCAAAGAGGTGAAAGTGCTGTCCAGATAATATCAATGCCATGATTGATGGAGTGGATAGGGCTTTTGTTTGGCACCATGAGAATATCCTTTCATATTTAAACGTAATTCAAACATGATGAAAATAATGATTCTGTCTTTGTTAGGAAAATGTGTTGTATCATTATTCAGATAAATCAAAGCAACACCACATATACAGCTGCATTATTTCCAATAGGGTATTTAACGTTTTTTTCGTAAGGTCTGTTATCTTAAATCTTACAGTGCTTCCTATGCACATTATAAAATCGCATCGTACAATACTGTACTGCAGAGCTATTTCTTAATTGAAAAATGCGATCCAAGAGGCCCTTTCTGTGACCTGGTAAGGTTACCTTCTGGTGAATGTCAGGTAATCCGAAAGTGGATAACTAATTGTTGCACTTCTGCCTGATGTCCATCTAGGAGACTCATCGTATCCCAACCTTCCATGGTTTTTGGCACTGCTGAGCAATCCTACAATGCCATGGTAAGTCTGCTTCAATGAGGCACATGGAAGAACACTGTACCCAGTGGAGCAGGTGTTGAAAAGTGCCACTTTTGCATGTTTACCCCCACTTTTTACCTGACATCTGATGCAACCTGACATGATGTGCCCTGTGTCCCTGCCAATCAGGTTTCCAGGACCTGTATTCTTTACCAAAACTGTACCTCTGTACCCACAATTGGCACCTCCGTGGCACAGGTAAGCCTTGTGTAAAAGGTATCATGGGTACTAAGGGCACTGTGACCAGGGAAGACCTCTAAGGGCTGCAGTACCTATTGTGCCACCCTTAGAGGCCCTGTACCTTAACACCATCACATTGCCATTGCAGACTGCATATTTTGATGCAGAGAAAAGTGAAGAGTCGACATAGCACACATCTCTGTCTGCCATGCATGCAACTAATTGCCTAAGGCCCAGGTAAGTCACCCTCAAGCAGGGTGTCCTAGCCCACAGGTGAGGGTACAGTGGCATGAGCCCTGTACCCCTACAGTGTCTAAGCCCATCCTCAGACATTGTAAGTGTAGTAAAGCCATAAAAAGTATATGGTCTGGGTGTTGGACATTATGAACTCCACAGCTCCATAATGGCTTTACTAACAAGCATTGAAAATGCAACAGGTCTCGCCCTCGTTTTAGTTAAAGCAATTCTGTTTGTTTTGGGTGGCTTTTCAGCTTTGCTGTATTAGTGTTTTTGCAAAAAGTATGCAAGTCAAAAATCACCCCTTCTCATTTCTGCAGCTGTACTTGCCTTTACAATTTCTGTAGGATGCACGCGGCTTAAGGAAAAACCCCTGGCGTCCCCGCCGAGCTCGCCTTGTAATCAATACGAGTGTGGTCTCTTAGTGGTGATCAACACCATAAAGGTCTCCCACCACCAGCTCCACAGTACAGTGACCCCCATAGCTCTAAGCATTTATTGTGTAAAACTGCGCTGTGTGGTTGTGGGGGGTTCTTTATAGACAGATAATTCAGGTTTGAAGTTCCTCTACATGTTGGGGAGTAGAAATGGGGTTGTTGGACTTGGCCCTTCTGGCAGGTTCACCCCTAGACTTTTTGCCTTATGTGTGACCCTGTGTCAGTGATTTTTGGGTCTCTGCGCACTTTCCCCTGAGTCCCAGAGTGAAAGTGCGTGCGTGTAGTATGGCTGGCCTGCCCTCCCATAGAAATGCATGGGGAATGTGTGTGTCCCTGGTAGTTCCTGATGCGTGGGGAGTGCAGGCTCAAGTTTAGTATGTGTAAACTCGTGAGAGTGAATGCTGCGAGATGGTGTCTGCGGCATGTATGTGTCTAGAAGGGAAGTGCTACTTCTGGACATTGAGATATGTGTGCAGTGAGGGTGCTGGAGCGTGATTGGCTGGAGCTGGCTGGCATGCCAGGCTCCAGGAAGTCTGGATGGGTCTGCCCGGTGGTGAGTGTGAGATTAGCATGAGTGATGTGTGGGAGGAGTGTACCTGTGTCCTGGATGGGCTGGGTTTTCCCCACACAATGCTGGCTCCGCCCCCCTGTGGTGTGTCTAACGACCCTAGCCTCCCCAGTGAAAGAAATGGGTGGTTGGGCCATCAAGAGTGCTCCAAAGCCAGCTGCAACTGGTTTTCCCCCCACCCTGCACCCTGAAACAAAGGATTTGTTAGTATAAGAAGGGACTGTGTCCCCTTAGAAAATGTTCTGCTTTTGGATCCTGCCAGAGGGGGCTGTTGCTGCTGCTGGGGCCAGGAGGACCGCCACTTGGGGTGTCTCCCTGCCTGGAGACCCAGTGTACTGGCTCTGGCCCAGCCTTGCCCCCCCTGCCTGCCTCCAGCCCCTGCTGGAGCCTTGTCCTGTCCTCCAGTGCTGGGGAGCACTGAGGACTCCTTGCCTGCAGCCTGAGAGCGCTGCTCTCTGCCCTTCAGCGCTGGGGAGCGCTGAAATCCCTGCCGAGCGCTTGAAAGCGCTTGATTTTGCCCCTAGCGCTGTGAGCGCTGTATTTTGTCCTGGAGGCGCTTGGGAGCGCCTGCCCTTTGTTGCTAGCGCTGCTAGCGCTTGGTGTGCACAGCCGGTGCCCACCCGGCATCTGATCGCCCCGTGTGGTGATTTGGCGGCGCGGTGCCACCCCGCTCATTGCCGCTTTATTTTGCCCGCTTCCTTAATTGATCACGAGGGAGCCCACTCCTCGGATTCTGGGACCCCGCCTGCCTATCTAAAGCGAGCCGCCGCGCTGCCCGCTGCGACCCAGATGTCCCGCCTCCATACCCCCAGGGCCGCGCTGCCATTGGCTGCCCCAGAGGAAGTCAGGCGGATTGCTGCGTGACGAGGCCAGGCGGCGAAGAAGTGAAGCTGCCGGCCGTGTCCCCGAGGCTCCCCGAGTGGAGAGAGGAGCCCCGGGAGAAGGAGCCGGGAGACCCGAGGAGCGGCCGCCAGAACCCGGTGAGTGCAGGTGCTTGCGGAGAGAAGAGGGGGGCGTCGGGACACATTGCCGGTGTCCGCCCCGCCCCCTCTCTGTAGCGCGACCACCGGGGGCATTGCATTGTCGCTTGAGCCCCGAGAGGCTCCACCAGTCTGGGGGCAGTTCCGTTAAGTGCAGAGTCCCCCGTGAGGGACTCCAACGCCCCACATTTGTGCCTAGAGCCATGAGAGAGGCTCTAGGCGCGCCAAGTGTTCCTGGGTCCCCCGTGAGGGACCCCACAGCCCAGTGAGGCTGCACCTTTGCTTAGAGAGTCCAGAGAGGCTCTGGGGGCATTTGCATGGTTTAGAGCGCTGAGGCTCTTTGTGCCATTCCCTCGATTTGGAGCCCAGAGAGGCTCATTGCCCATTCTTGTAGAGAGCCTGAGAGAGGCTCAGGGCACCATTCCTTGTCCAGGAGCCCAGAGAGGCTCCGCAGTGCCACAGTGGTGGTTCTTGAGCCAGAGAGGCTCCAACGTTGCCCTAACTTTCCCTGCACCAGTTGCCCAGCACTTTGTGGGCAACTGCTACGTTTAGGCCCTGACATTGGGACACAGGGACTGTCACAGGTGGTGACTGATTTAAGTTTTGCGCAATGTTATTGCTATACCTCTGAATGTTAATGCATCATGTGTTTTGTTTTTACACCCCTACAGGTATTGTGATGTGTAGGTGGTTGTTTTCTCCCTAGTACAGGTGGTGCTAGTGAGGTCCTGTTACCAGTGATTACTGGTTGTGTGCTCTATGTTTATATTGTGTGCTACACTGATTTTACTTTCTAAAGTGCTATTTCTGAAAGTATTGCTTCTAAAAGTGCTGATACCCTTGACAGTGGTCCAAGTGGCCCTGTCCTGTACAAATATCCCTTGTAAATTCCGCCCGTGCCTGTTGGCACAGTGTAACAAGATGTGTGTTTTATCTGATGTATATTTATTATAATACAAAGGCTATTTTTATATAACCTTGTGTGGAGTTTTCCTTTGTGGTGGGCCTTTGGTTGTTGTTGCTGGGGTGCGTGCGCAAATACTTAACTTACATCGCCTCCAAGTTTAGCCTTGCTGCTCGCGCCACGTTACCTAGAGGGCGAGTAGGGGTTATCTTGGCGTGTAACTCCCTTGCCCTGACTTGGGAGTGGTGGTCTCTGACTGACTTTGGCGAAAGCCCTGGCCAGCCAGGGATCCCGTTTCCAACATTGGCGGCAAGCGATGGGATAAGGATTTGTGTTTGCGTTGTACCACAGTAGCGACAGGCCACACTTCAAAGCTCTATATTTTTAGATAACCGCATTTTGGTGATTATTGTTTTTGGTAAAATTCCATTGTTTCTTCTCCTGAAGAGTGTCATTTGATAATTGTGTTCAGTACATTTGTCCCCCGCCCTGCTTCCAGAGTTTGGTACCTGTGTCACATGTGGTCAGGTTGAGAAGTCCGGGGTGGTAGAAACTGCCTTACCGATCCGAGGAGAGGGTGTGTGTGGATGAATGGTGTGTTTCCCTGGACGCATGAGTGAGTTCTTTTTTTAAGGAGAGTGTGGAAGTTTTGGAATTGTGTACTTTTACTTCAGATTGCTAGGTCCCTTGTGTTGTCAAGTCAAGTCAAGTCAGAGAATTTATATAGCGCACTACATACCCAGAGGGTCTCAAGGCGCTTAAGGAGGGGTGGGGAATTACTTGTCAAATATCCACGTTTTAAGTTGCTTTCTGAATGCTAGGTGGTTCTGGGTAAGGCGAAGGTAAGTGGGAAGTGAGTTCCAGGTTTTAGCTGCCAGGTAGGAGAAGGATCTACCTCCCATGGTGGTCTTGTTGATGCGAGGTACAGTGGCAAGGGCTTGGTTGGAGGATCGAAGCTGGCGGGAGGGGGCGTAGAAGGACAGTCGTGTGTTGAGGCATTTTGGTCCAATTTCGTAGAGTGCTTTGTGTGCGTGGGTTAGGAGCCGGAAAGTGATCCTCTTATTGACGGGAAGCCAGTGGAGGTTTTTCAGGTGACCAGAGATATGTTCTTTACGCGGGATGTCTAATATGAGCCTGGCTGAGGCGTTTTGGATTCGTTGGAGTTTTTTCTGGAGTTTAGCGGTAGTCCCGGCGTAGAGGGTGTTTCCATAGTCCAGTCGGCTCGTGACCAGAGCGTGGGTGACCGTTTTCCTAGTTTCGGTGGGGATCCAACGAAATGTTGTTTTTGAGCATGCGAAGAATGTTGAAGCAGGATGAGGAGACGGCGTTGACTTGTCTGTTCATTGAAAGTGAGGAATCCAGGATGACGCCCAGGTTCCGTGCGTGGTCTGTCGGGGTGGGTGCTTTTCCAAGGGCTTCTGGCCACCAAGAGTCGTCCCATGCGGAGGGGAAGGTACCTAAGATGAGGACTTCAGTTTTATCTGAGTTCAGTTTCAGACGGCTGTGTTTCATCCATTCGGCTACTTCTTTCATTCCTTCGTGTAGGTTCGTTTTGGCGGTGCTAGGGTCATTGGTGAGTGATAGGATCAGTTGAGTGTCATCCGCGTAGGAGATGATGTTGAGGTTGTGTTGGCGGGCGATGGCCGCGAGGGGGCTCATGTACACATTGAAAAGGGTGGGGCTGAGTGAGGATCCTTGTGGTACGCTGCAGATGACTTCAGTGGCCTCTGACTTGAATGGTGGGAGGCGGACTCTCTGAGTTCTTCCGGTGAGGAACGAGGTGATCCATTCCAGTGCTTTTCCTTGGATTCCGATGTTTCTGAGGTGCTGTAGAAGGGTGCTATGGCAGACTGTGTCGAAGGCTGCGGAGAGGTCGAGGAGGATGAGGGCGACTGTGTCTCTATTGTCCAGTAGAGTTCGAATGTCGTCTGTTGCTGCGATGAGGGCGGTCTCAGTGCTGTGTTTTGCTCGGAAGCCGGACTGTGAGGAGTCGAGGGATTTGTTGGCTTTGAGGAAGGCGGCGAGCTGGTTGTTGACGGCTTTCTCGATGACTTTGGCCGGGAATGAAAGGAGCGAGATGGGGCGGTAATTTTTGAGTTCGGTGGGGTCCGCTGTGGGTTTTTTCAGAAGGGCGCTGAGTTCAGCGTGTTTCCAGCTTTCCGGGAAGGTAGCGGATTTGAAGGAGCAGTTGATGACGTCTCGGAGGTGCGGTGCTATGAAGATGTGCTTTGTTGAAGATGTGGTGAGGGCATGGGTCTGTGGGGGATCCTAAGTGGATGGAGTTCATCAGGCGGATGGTGTCCTCAGTGGAGATTGGGTTCCAGTCATTAAGTATGTTCGAGGGGGGTGGAGGTTCAGCAGATGGTTGGGTGGGTTGGTCTCCGGGTTGGTTGTCGAAGCTGTTGTGGATGTCTGCAATTTTGTTGTGGAAGAATGAGGCTAGGGAGTCGCAGAGTGCTTGAGAGGGGGTGATGTCGTTAGAGTTGGCCGAGGGATTGGTAAATTCCTTGACGATGTTGAAAAGTTCCTTGCTGTTGTGGGCGTTGTTATCTAGTCGTTCCTTGAAGGCGGTTTTCTTGGCTTTTCGGATCAGTTGGTGGTGTATGCGGGTGGCGTTTTTGAAGGCGTTTTTGGTGCTGGTGGTTGGGTCTTTTTTCCAGGCCTTCTCAAGGGAGCGGCAGAGTTTCTTGGATTTCTTAAGATCATCGTTGAACCATGATGCCTTCTTGCTGCCAAGTTTGCTTTGTCGTTTTTTCAGTGGTGCTAGGATGTCGGCGCTGTTGGATAGCCATAGGGTGAGGTTGGTGGCGGCTTGGTCGGGGTTTGAGGAGTGGGCTGGGGGGTTTAGAAGAAGCGATGAGGAGATCTGGTCGATGGTGATTTTGTTCCAGTTTCTTTGCAGAGTTGGTTGGGGGTGGTTGTTGGGTTTGGGCTTGTTGTAGGTAAAGTGAACGCAGCTGTGGTCAGTCCAGAGGAGAGCCGTAGTGTGGCTGAAGGAGACATGATTGCTGGAGGTGAAGATGGGGTCGAGAGTGTGACCTGCGATGTGGGTGGGGGAAGTGACCAGTTGTTTAAGTCCGAGGTTGGTGAGGTTGTCCAGAAGGGTGGTGGAGTTGCGGTCGTTGTTCTTTTCAAGGTGAAAGTTGAGGTCTCCCAGAAGGATGTAATCTTTGGAGGGGAGGGCGTGTGGGGTGATGAAGTCCGTGATGTCCTCACTAAATTGTGCGCGGGATCCTGGTGGTCTGTAAAGGAGGGTGCCTCTGAGTGTGGTCTTGGGGTCGATGTGGATCTGGAAGTGAAGGTGTTCAGAGTTGGCGAGATTGACGTCAGAGCTGGTTGAGATGTGGATGGATTTCTTATGGACGATAGCGATTCCTCCTTCTGTGTGGCCGGTACGGTCCTTGCGTATGATCTTATAATCTTCTGGGATGGCAATGGTGATGTCTGGGGCGGAGGAGGCGTTCATCCATGTTTCTGTAAGGAAGGCGACGTCCGGAGAGATGGTGTCTAGTAGATTCCATAGGTCACTGGCGTGCCTGTGGACCGATCGGGTGTTGAGCAAGATGCATTGTAGGTGGTTGGGGTCGGGAATCTGAGGTGTGATCGTAGCGGAGTTGTTGACGGTGCCGATGAATTTGCAGGAGTAGCATGAGAAAGGTCCATGGGTGTGTCCAGGAGCGGCTTGGACGCAGTTGGGGGAACGGCCGGGGTTAAGGGCTAGGAGGGTGGTGGCATCGTAGGTTATGCGGGAGGGCTGGGCAATGCGAGGGCCAGGGGGTCTGGCGCTGGGCGCGGGCCAGGCGCGGACGGGCGTAGACGGGCTTACCTTTGGCGCACCTTCGGCGCGACTGGGGCGCCAACGCTGCGCGTAAACGCTGCGCGCGGGAACTACTGTCATATATGGATAGTGGAGGGGGAGGGGCGAGGGCGGCTCAGCTGGGAGGCGGGGCGGGCTACAGACGACGACAACAACAAACAAAATGGAGGCGGAGGAGGGAGCACAGCGGAGCGCTTGGGGCAAACGCGCAAACACAGTGAAAGCAACAAAATTAAATAAGAAAAGTGCAAGTAAAGCTAAGCGGCGACCAGGCAGACAGCAGGCAAAAATAGTAAGGCAGTTTTAGATTGCAATGCAGCACAACGATACCGAATGTCTCCGAGGGACACTGGGGAGCGACCACTCAGCCCGAGGGAGAGGAGCGAGTCACGGCGCCTTCAGGTAAGGGAGCGCTGTTTCTAGTCAGTGGGAGGGCGGCTCAGCTGGGAGGCGGGGCGGGCTACAGACGACGACAACAACAAACAAAATGGAGGCGGAGGAGGGAGCACAGCGGAGCGCTTGGGGCAAACGCGCAAACACAGTGAAAGCAACAAAATTAAATAAGAAAAGTGCAAGTAAAGCTAAGCGGCGACCAGGCAGACAGCAGGCAAAAATAGTAAGGCAGTTTTAGAATGCAATGCAGCACAACGATACCGAATGTCTCCGAGGGACACTGGGGAGCGACCACTCAGCCCGAGGGAGAGGAGCGAGTCACGGCGCCTTCAGGTAAGGGAGCGCTGTTTCTAGTCAGTGGGAGGGTGGCTCAGCTGGGAGGCGGGGCGGGCTACAGACGACGACAACAACAAACAAAATGGAGGCGGAGGGGGGAGCACAGCGGAGCGCTTGGGGCAAACGCGCAAACACAGTGAAAGCAACAAAATTAAATAAGAAAAGTGCAAGTAAAGCTAAGCGGCGACCAGGCAGACAGCAGGCAAAAATAGTAAGGCAGTTTTAGAATGCAATGCAGCACAACGATACCGAATGTCTCCGAGGGACACTGGGGAGCGACCACTCATCCCGAGGGAGAGGAGCGAGTCACGGCGCCTTCAGGTAAGGGAGCGCTGTTTCTAGTCAGTGGGAGGGCGGCTCAGCTGGGAGGCGGGGCGGGCTACAGACGACGACAACAACAAACAAAATGGAGGCGGAGGGGGGAGCACAGCGGAGCGCTTGGGGCAAACGCGCAAACACAGTGAAAGCAACAAAATTAAATAAGAAAAGTGCAAGTAAAGCTAAGCGGCGACCAGGCAGACAGCAGGCAAAAATAGTAAGGCAGTTTTAGAATGCAATGCATGAGTTGGTACGGTTATGTAAGGAGAGAGACATCCCAGTGAGTGAGTCAGACACACAGTCCAAGCTTAGGGATAACATGATCCTGTGGCAGAAGAGTGACTGGGAGCGTGAGCACAGTGAGAGGGAGAGGGCCCGGACCGCACACCATGAGGGTGGTGGGTCTGAGGGGAGCCCTGAAGAGTCTGATGTGGAGAGTGAGTTTGACAGTGGATGGGCGCCAGCAGAGAGCGAGTACCCCCTAGATAGGGAGTCCCTTGCTGGGTCTAGTGTCAGATGTAGCACCCCATCCCTTTCCCTGTCCCCAGAGGAGTGGGTGGATAGGAGAGAAGAGAGGGAGCACCAGCTGGCCATGGAGAAGCTCAGGTTAGAGCATGCCAGAGAGATGGCGCAGCTGGGTGTGAATGAGTGGATTGCAGAGGCTGAGAGGGCCTTGGCCAGGGAGAAGATAGCCCTAGAGTGTAGGTTATCCCCTGACCGCAGTCATAATTTTCTGGATCCCCCAGGGAGGGTTGAGTCCAGTGGTGGCAGCTATTTGAATCTCAGTCTAGAAATTCCCAGTTCCCAGAGTATGGTTCCTGTTTCTCCAGAGGAGGAGAATAGGTTGAGGTTTAGGAACCTTAGGAAACCGTCTCACCAGTCTTGGGTAGACTTTGAGGATGACTGTTGTGGAGCCCTGTGTGATTGGGTACGGGAGCCCACGAAATGTGATTGGGACATATTGTTCGATATGTTTCTCGGAGAGCAGTTGCTCAGTTGTTGTTCACCAGGGTTGCGCCAACACCTGTTGGGGTGTGGATTGTCTGAGGCATGTGAGCTTGCAGAGGAAGCGGACCGCTGGGAGAGTGCTAGAGGTTCTTTAGAGTCCCTAGTGAGTGAGTCCAACAGTAGTGTGTAGTGAGCTTGCCTGCCTCGCGCTCGTACTGTGAGCAATGCGCGAGGCACTGTTCTCGTGCTGCTGCCTACGTAATGTGTTTGACAGTTGGTGGCTCGAGCGCCCCATAGTTCACTGCCATTTTGTGCTTGCATGTCGTGCTGGTGGAAGCCTTATTGACAATAAAGTCTAATCTTCACATCTTATGTCCGGTGAGTTATTACACTCATTTTTGGCGACGACGACCTAAGGCTTCCGCAACGGACCCGCGTATTTTATTTATGCTGAGAAAGGTTTACCTCGTGTGGAGGCGAAATTGACTGGCGATCTGACGCCTCGCTGTGTCTTCTGCGCAGTGACAGAACATCGGAAAAGAGAAATCGGCGCTGAAACTTGACGACGCTGGACCTGCCTCTTCATCTCTCTGCCTGAGGCGACTGCGCACTTTCACGTAAGTCGAGCGTGTGGAAGTCTACGCCCACCACATCAGTTTCCCGGCAGATGGCTGCCTCTTAGTCTTCTTAAAGGGGAAGTCACCATTTCATCGTGTACTTAAACTCTATGGGAAAATAACGAAGAAAAAAGTGTTCTGCTGCACAAACCAGAGTTGGACCATAGTGGAAATTGGTGTGGTTTGTTTTTCACTCATTTGAGGAAACGGTATTCAATAGCACGACATATATATACATCAGGAGGGGAAATATACCTTCAAAATTCAAAGGGAATTCACGCACAAACTTTAAACTTATGACAAATTAGCAATATTATTGTCATTGCTGGCCCAGCACATTGGACTTTTCCCCTGCGTAAGTTCAGTCACAGTTGTGTCTTTTTACAGCAGATTAGTTGCTGGGTGTCTTTAACATAAACTGCTGTGGCATACGTTCTACTACTCGCTATTTTCACTTTATTGTAAATGATGCAGTCAATTCACCCTCCGCCTCCATTCTTGGATACTCCCGGGGAACCACCTGTGGCATGGAGAAAATGGTTTGATGCTTTCGAGAACTATTTGGGTGCCATCGGAGCACACAGGTTTAGAGCTGAAAGGAAAAAGTTTTTGCTTCTTCATTCTTTGGGTTTTGAGGGTAGAGAAACCCTCAAACACTTACCTGATGTAATTGATGAAGGTGGTGAAGAGACCGATGAGTATCAAAACACGGTTAGAAAACTTAAGTTAAGGTATGACAAACAACCCAGTGTCGTGGTCCTAAGGCATAAGTTCTTCAAGAGAGCACAAAAAACAGAAGAAGATGTGGACACGTACGTTACTGCTTTGAGAAAAATGGTCGCAGAATGCGAATTCGAAAATTTCAGTGAACAACTAGTGCGTGATCAATTCATTAGTAAATGCCTGGATAAATCCATCAGACAGAAGCTATGATCTTTGGAAAATCCAACCTTAGATGAATCCATCCGCATAGCAAAAAGTATTGAGACATCACAATCCTCTATCAGAGAACTTGAAAGTAAAAATGTTGAATTGGTGACTCCTGTTCGCTTTAAAAATGTGGCGAGAAAAAAAGATTTTCAGCAGAGCAATTTTTTCAAGAGAACTGACATCTGCTTCAGGTGCGGTTATCCTTCACATGCTAGAAGTGGAAGGCCATGTCCTGCGAGGAATGCCACATGTCGAAAATGTGGCAAATTGGGGCATTTTGACAAGGTCTGCCAGACAAACAAGAAAAGTTCTAACCAAGTTGCATGTATAAAGGACTCAAGTGAAAGCGACAGTGATGATGCCCTATGTGAACTTAAAGACATGGTTCTCGTGGTAAAAGAAGGAGACATAATAACAGGGAATCCTGATGACTGTGTTGATCCTTATGCTATCATTTGTGTTGGTGATAAAAATCTGAGACTTTTAGTGGATTCAGGTGCCAGGATAACAATGATCAGTGAATCCTTATTCAAAGAGAAATGGGGAAATAGACCTTTGCAACCACCTGATCGCGAACCAGTATCCTATGAAGGGAGAAGCATTGATCTTCTAGGGTATTTTGAAGATGTCCTGGTGTTCAAAAACAGGCACATATATGGGAAAATATATGTGGCTGTCAATGGATTGGACATTCTTGGATGGTTCCATCAAGGTTTGTTCAGCATGATGCTACGTCCTGGAGCAAAGGAACACATTTTAGTTATTCGTGACCAAACACATGTGGAAGAACTCCTCAATAAATTCCCAAGAGTATTTTCTGGTGAACTTGGAATAATCAAAGGGTTCAAGCACAAGATAAAAATAAAGGATGATGCTGTGCCTGTCAAACACAAAATAAGGAGTGTACCTTTCAGCATCCGGAATGATCTAGAAAAAGAACTCCTGTCTATGCATAAAAGAGGTGTAATAGAACCGATTGAATCCTCGGATTGGTCTTCGGCTTTGGTTGTAGCAAGGAAGAAAAACAATGATCTCAGAATCTGCATTGATCTGCGCAGCTTAAACAAAGTGATTTGGGTGGACTCACACCCATTACCCAACATCACAGAAATGTTAGGTGTAGTTGCGGGGGCTAAAGTTTTCACCAAACTCGACTTGGCCTCTGCATACCACCAAATCGAACTTGACAAAGAGTCACGCCATTTCACTGCGTTCAACACACCATCTGGATTGTATCAATTCTGCCGCATGCCTTTTGGCCTTGCGTCGGCAGCCTCTGTTTTCCAGAGAGTCATGGTCAACCTTCTCAAAGAAATCAAAAGTGTTGCCATATTTCAAGATGACGTCCTCATATATGCCAAGGATCAGCAGGAACATGACCAGGTGTTATCTAAAATACTGTCAATTTTCCAAGAGCATGGAGTTGTACTTAAAAGAGATAAGTGCATATTCTCTAAAGACAGTGTGGAATATCTGGGTCACACCATTTCTAGTGAAGGCGTCACACCAAAACCCAGTTTGGTCCAAGCAATCGTAGACGCATCAGCTCCGAAAGACAAAGCAGGAGTGAAATCACTTTTAGGCCTCACGGAGTTCTATTCACGATTCATCCAAGACTATGCCACCAACATTCGCCCCATTTCTAAGTTGTTACAAGACAAAAGTGAATTTGTGTGGGATGAAGAGTGTGGTAAAGCGTTTGATTGGATCAAGGATAAATTGTGCACGGTCAGTGCTTTGAAACCTTACGTGCAGGATGTCCCCTGCACTTTGACTGTTGATGCAAGTAACTATGGATTGGGAGATGTATTGACACAGGATGTTTGTGGAAGTGAACATACCATTGGGTTTGCGTCCAGGGTACTTAGAGAGGCGGAAACGCATTACTCCGTGATTGAGAAAGAGCTCCTTGCATGTTGGTGGGGCATTGAGAAGTTCAAAAATTATCTCTGGGGGCGCAAATTTACTCTCCAAACAGACCATAAACCTTTAGTGTCAATTCTAGGTAATACGAATGGGCGCAGTGCTACTCCCCGCATTGCACGCCTTGCATCCAAGTTATTGCAATTCAATTTTGATGTTGTCCACATTGCTGGTGGGAAAAATGTGAGAGCCGACGCTTTGTCACGTTTACCCTCCTCCACTAGCAAGACCACACCGGATAATGATGATTGTTGTTATGATGATGGTGAAGACTGTATTATTGCTAGTGTTGAATTGTTACATGTATGTTCTGTGGGGCAAGAAGGTTGGAGGGAAGCTTTAGAAAGTGATCAAACTCTGAAAGAAGTTAAAAAACACATTGTCCAAGGTTGGCCGAGGGAAAGAAATGTTGGTATTGAGTTGCAACCCTATGTGAAAGTGAGTGATGAACTTTCCATCGAAGATGGTCTAGTTTTTAGAACAGAGAAATTGGTTCCCCCCGAGAAAATTAGAGCCACACTTTTAACCAAAGCCCATGAAGGACATCTTGGAGCCACACTCACTAAACGCAGGGTAAGAGAGTACTTCTGGTGGCCTCAGATGGATAAAGATATTGATGCCATGGTGCAAGAATGCACTATCTGTTCCTTTAGTGATAAAAGTTTTCGCACAGCCTGTCCCCCGCTCACGCCTATACCTCTTCCAGGTGCGCCGTGGGAGAAACTTGGCATCGATGTGCTAGGACCATTCCACAGTTTACCCCATCAGTGTAAATTTGCCATTGTCATGATGGATTATTACACAAAATGGCCAGAGGCTAAGTTTGTATCCAAAGTTGACTCGAAAGAGATCATTGGCTTCATGAAAGAAATTTTCATGAGAGAAGGGTTTCCTCTTTCCATCATTTCCGACAATGGGGTCCAGTTTGTGTCCACAGAAGTGGAAGAATTCCTTAAAGAGTCTGCCATCACTCACCACAGAAGTTCCCTTTACCACCCTCAAACTAATGGTTTGGTGGAAAGACTCAACAGAGTTATTGGTGATTGTGTCAAATGGGCTATTGTTCACAACAAAGAGGTTCCCCAGAGTGTGAGAGCCATGCTGTGGTTCTACAGGACCACCCCACATTCATCCACAGGGGTGTCACCCTTTGAACTACTCAGGGGCAGGAAACCATGCACTGAATTTAGGCCTGCATGGATGTCCAAATGGTTCAAATCCCATTCCTCTCCCCAAGAAATTGATGAGCAGGTCAGGAGAAAAAATGAAAAAACTCAATCCAAACAGAAAGAATACTTTGATGAAAGGAAACGGGTGAAATGCAGAGCATTTGCTGTGGGGGACTGTATAAGGATTAAGAAACAAGGGTTTGTAAAGAAAGGTGGTGCAAAGTTTGGTGATATTGTTAAGGTCGACAAAGTCTGTGGGAATGCTGTTCGTGTCAATGGACAGCACTGGTGGAATGTCAACAAGGTGGTAAAAGTTAAAAGTTTTGATGACAAGCTGTTGAACTCTAATTGTGCTAAAAATGTTTCTTGTGATGATTTCCCAAGTGGTACCAGAGTACAGCCATCAGCTCCTCAATCCTCGGTGATGAGGAGGAGCACCAGAGCCATAAGGGTTCCCATTAGATTCCGTTGATTATTCTCTTCCTCCCTTTTGTTTTCCTGTTCTTCTCTCTTCCTCTGGTTCTTCTCTCTTCCTCCTGCTCTTCTCTTCTTCTCTTCCTTTCCTTCTCCTTTTAGGGAAAGGAGATATGTAGTGAGCTTGCCTGCCTCGCGCTCGTACTGTGAGCAATGCGCGAGGCACTGTTCTCGTGCTGCTGCCTACATAATGTGTTTGACAGTTGGTGGCTCGAGCGCCCCATAGTTCACTGCCATTTTGTGCTTGCATGTCGTGCTGGCGGAAGCCTTATTGACAATAAAGTCTAATCTTCACATCTTATGTCCGGTGAGTTATTACATAGTGGTATAGGTATCTTCCAGCCCAGCGTGGTGGAAGAGGCTCAGTGTAGCCCAGCTAGGTCCCAGTATAGTGAGAGAGGTGGAGGGGCTGACTACCTGGCTCAGTGGAGCAGGAGTCAGTGGGTGGCTGAGAGCCCCCAGAGGCCCGAAGCCCTATCTCAGAACCTGGGTGGTTTCTTGAGGGAACACCAGGATAGGGACCCAGGCTGTCCTGTTAGTACACTCGAGGAGGATCTCCTAGTGTCTAGGGAACCTGGAGCATCTGTAACTAGAGCTCCAGTGGTTCCAGTGTCCGGCAGTGCTACTCCAGGAGGGAGTGCACAGAAGTCCGAAGTGAGGAGTGATTGGGGGATGAGTTTCCCAGTGGATGCACTAGTGGACCAGGGACTAGCCAGTTGGGCTATATCTTCTTGGGGGGACCCGGGTGGCGCCACTTCTGGTCTGGGGGATCTTTGCGCACTGTCAGGTGGACAGGAGGCGGGAGATCTGCGCCAGACAGACAGTCACACGACACATGGGTCATGTGTCAGCCTCAGGGGGATTGCGTGTGAGTCCCCAGAAGTCCTGGAGTGCCAGGCAATTGTTCCACCAAAGGTTTTAGACCGGAGGTTGGGAGGCCAGGTTCAGGTTCAGCCTGACCTGAAGGGTAGGACGACTGTAACCAGTGTCCTGACCGGTTCTTCTTCCAGAGGAACTTCTCCAGTTGGGAGAGGGCAGACCTCTGGAAGGGGGTGCAGAGGGTGGGAAAGCCCACCTCTGACCCCGGTACAACCTGAGGAGTTAAACCCTAGGTTGGGAGAATGGTGTTTAGAGGGTACCCCTCGCAGGAGGCAGAGGAACCCTAGGAGAAGAGGTAAGGGGAGGAGAGCCTTCCCTGAGACTCCTGGTCCACCTAAGGTTGTAGGCCCTAGGCTGGAGAACCAGTGGCAGTCTAGTCCTGTCTTGCAGACAGGGAGAGTGGAGAATGGATACTATGTGCCAGGGGTTACTACCCCCCGCTCTGCGAATTGGCAAGGACCGGTGGCACCTGGGTGGCCCAGGGCCTGGTCCTGGCCGCGGACAGCTGAGGAGTACCAGTGGGGTAGCCAAGTTGGTCCTTACAGTAGCTTTAGAAGGAACCCTAGGGGTTCACCGTGGCATAGAACAGGAGGGTGTCCCGGCAGTGGCGGGCCGGCGTCAGTGTTCTATCGCCCCAAGCAGGGAAGTCCATCTCGGTGGTGATTGTTCTCCCCTGCGTTTTGGCTGGAAGGGGGTTGTGTTGGACTTGGCCCTTCTGGCAGGTTCACCCCTAGACATTTTGCCTTATGTGTGACCCTGTGTCAGTGATTTTTGGGTCTCTGCGCACTTTCCCCTGAGTCCCAGAGTGAAAGTGCGTGCGTGTAGTATGGCTGGCCTGCCCTCCAATAGGAATGCATGGGGAATGTGTGTGTCCCTGGTAGTTCCTGATGCGTGGGGAGTGCAGGCTCGAGTTTAGTATGTGGGAAGACAATACAAAAGAAGGGGGCTCCCCATAGGGTTTCTTAATGATATAGGCAGGCCAAGGGGGGAAGAGCAACTGTATAGAGAGTGAGAGAAGGCCCCCTGCCTGATATTTATAGAGGTCCTAGCTAGAGGATCCAAATGTGATAGGAGGGGGGTGATTAGCCCAAAGGCTGGAGCTGCACAGGACAAACGCCAGGTCAATCAAAACATACTAAACAATATATATTGAAAAAATACATATTTTTTATTTTTCTTCTTTTTAGATATATTATTTGTAATTTTCAGAAGACAAACATGTACAAGTTAAATAGTCAAAGTGATATTTCGCAAAACACATAGCAAAGATTCTTGTTTTAGATTAAGAACTGCCCAGTACTGACCACACTTCAAACAAACTAACACACTCATTCATACAGGGGTTATCTCTAACTATTGTTTAAACATTCAACTTTCATTCATCCATTCATATAGTCCTGGCATTGGCAACAATAGATGTTCAATAAGTTGCCTAAATCGGGGAATTCATCCAGGCAGATGGTATTAATACGGGTCCTGGTGTAGTTAGGACAAAATGCCGTATTCCTGGGAAAACGATCCTCTAGCTAGGACCTCTATAAATATCAGGCAGGGTGCCTTCTCTCACTCTCTATACAGTTTAGTATGTGTAAACTCGTGAGAGTGAATGCTGCGAGATGGTGTCTGCGGCATGTATGTGTCTAGAAGGGAAGTGCTACTTCTGGGCATTGAGATATGTGTGCAGTGAGGGTGCTGGAGCGTGATTGGCTGGAGCTGGCTGGCATGCCAGGCTCCAGGAAGTCTGGATGGGTCTGCCCGGTGGTGAGTGGGAGATTAGCATGAGTGATGTGTGGGAGGAGTGTACCTGTGTCCTGGATGGGCTGGGTTTTCCCCACACAATGCTGGCTCCGCCCCCCTGTGGTGTGTCTAACAACCCTAGCCTCCCCAGTGAAAGAAATGGGTGGTTGGGCCATCAAGAGTGCTCCAAAGCCAGATGCAACTGGTTTTCCCCCCACCCTGCACCCTGAAACAAAGGATTTGTTAGTATAAGAAGGGGCTGTGTCCCCTTAGAAAATGTTCTGCTTTTGGATCCTGCCAGAGGGGGCTGTTGCTGCTGCTGGGGCCAGGAGGACCGCCACTTGAGGTGTCTCCCTGCCTGGAGACCCAGTGTGCTGGCTCTGGCCCAGCCTTGCCCCCCCTGCCTGCCTCCAGCCCCTGCTGGAGCCTTGTCCTGTCCTCCAGTGCTGGGGAGCACTGAGGACTCCTTGCCTGCAGCCTGAGAGCGCTGCTCTCTGCCCTTCAGCGCTGGGGAGCGCTGAAATCCCTGCCGAGCGCTTGAAAGCGCTTGATTTTGCCCCTAGCGCTGTGAGCGCTGTATTTTGTCCTGGAGGCGCTTGGGAGCGCCTACCCTTTGTTGCTAGCGCTGCTAGCGCTTGGTGTGCACAGCCGGTGCCCACCCGGCATCTGATCGCCCCGTGTGGTGATTTGGCGGCGCGGTGCCACCCCGCTCATTGCCGCTTTATTTTGCCCGCTTCCTTAATTGATCACGAGGGAGCCCACTCCTCGGATTCTGGGACCCCGCCTGCCTATCTAAAGCGAGCCGCCGCGCTGCCCGCGGCGACCCGGAAGTCCCGCCTCCATACCCCCAGGGCCGCGCTGCCATTGGCGGCCCCAGAGGAAGTCAGGCGGATTGCTGCGTGACGAGGCAGGCGGCGAAGAAGTGAAGCTGCCCGCCGTGCCCCCGAGGCTCCCCGAGTGGAGAGAGGAGCCCCGGGAGAAGGAGCCGGGAGACCCGAGGAGCGGCCGCCAGAACCCGGTGAGTGCAGGTGCTTGCGGAGAGAAGAGGGGGGCGTCGGGACACATTGCCGGTGTCCGCCCCGCCTTCTCTCTGTAGCGCGACCACCGGGGGCATTGCATTGTCGCTTGAGCCCCGAGAGGCTCCACCAGTCTGGGGGCAGTTCCGTTAAGTGCAGAGTCCCCCGTGAGGGACTCCAACGCCCCACATTTGTGCCTAGAGCCATGAGAGAGGCTCTAGGCGCGCCAAGTGTTCCTGGGTCCCCCGTGAGGGACCCCACAGCCCAGTGAGGCTGCACCTTTGCTTAGAGAGTCCAGAGAGGCTCTGGGGGCATTTGCATGGTTTAGAGCGCTGAGGCTCTTTGTGCCATTCCCTCGTTTTGGAGCCCAGAGAGGCTCATTGCCCATTCTTGTGGAGAGCCTGAGAGAGGCTCAGGGCACCATTCCTTGTCCAGGAGCCCAGAGAGGCTCCGCAGTGCCACAGTGGTGGTTCTTGAGCCAGAGAGGCTCCAACGTTGCCCTAACTTTCCCTGCACCAGTTGCCCAGCACTTTGTGGGCAACTGCTACGTTTAGGCCCTGACATTGGGACACAGGGACTGTCACAGGTGGTGACTGATTTAAGTTTTGCGCAATGTTATTGCTACACCTCTGAATGTTAATGCATCATGTGTTTTGTTTTTACACCCCTACAGGTATTGTGATGTGTAGGTGGTTGTTTTCTCCCTAGTACAGGTGGCGCTAGTGAGGTCCTGTTACCAGTGATTACTGGTTGTGTGCTCTATGTTTATATTGTGTGCTACACTGATTTTACTTTCTAAAGTGCTATTTCTGAAAGTATTGCTTCTAAAAGTGCTGATACCCTTGACAGTGGTCCAAGTGGCCCTGTCCTGTACAAATATCCCTTGTAAATTCCGCCCGTGCCTGTTGGCACAGTGTAACAAGATGTGTGTTTTATCTGATGTATATTTATTATAATACAAAGGCTATTTTTATATAACCCTGTGTGGAGTTTTCCTTTGTGGTCGGCCTTTGGTTGTTGTTGCTAGGGTGCGTGCGCAAATACTTAACTTACATCGCCTCCAAGTTTAGCCTTGCTGCTCGCGCCACGTTACCTAGAGGGCGAGTAGGGGTTATCTTGGCGTGTAACTCCCTTGCCCTGACTTGGGAGTGGTGGTCTCTGACTGACTTTGGCGAAAGCCCTGGCCAGCCAGGGATCCCGTTTCCAACAGGGGTGCTGATTGCCCTCCCCCTAAAAATGCAAACGTTGTATATATTTGGGAATTGGGCTGTTCCACACTAGAGAGGTGCTTTATAAGGGAAAACACTGCGAAGTGAAAACCCCTCCATTCCACAGCAGAGCTGCTTTACATCCACTGTATGAGGAGCAGTGTTACAGGATTGCTGCGCCAAGTAAGACAGACGTTCTCCCTCACAGTGGCAGAGACACATCATCGTGAATAGTCACCCTGGGCCTCTTTCTGTGTATTTTATATTTATATCAACAGTGCACTTCCAAACTGGCATTTACGCTGAGTGGCCAGTGCAAAATCAGCACTTGCACTGACTTGCCTTTGGAAAAACATATTTTGCGTTACATTACCAATTACAAAACAGGTGCTGTTTGTTGTGAAAATGAAATAGCCGATTGGACATCACTCAAGGCAAATGCCGGCTGTCTACTAATTAATGTTTGATCCGTATTTAATATTACATTTAGTGCACACTGCTCCAGACGTGCTGCTGTTGGGGCAAATCTGCAGTGCTCCTGTGCAAAGGGTATGTATGGACCGTGGCCCAGTCACTCTTCCATAGTATAGAGACGAGACCCTTGCAGCACTGGTTGAGATTACCAATACATACATAGCTGCGCTATATGTGCATGTGAGAGGATTTTTCCATTCCGGCACAATGCAAAATGGCGCACGAGAGAGGATATGAGGGCAGTATGGCGGCCATGCATTACTGCTCAACTGTGGGATGCGTCTCACAGAAGCTCGGCAGCATAGCTGAGTAAAACCACATCCAAGAGGCCCTGAGTAGGTCTCCCATGCTGGTCAGTGCACCGTCATAGACTTCATAATAGTTCCAAGCCGTACTATCATTAGCGCCTGGAGTTCATTCACTTGTCACCATAAGCTATATAAACTGTCATTTTAAGCTACACCACCACCATCAACCCCCAACAAATAAAGTTGCCCTCAGCCTGGTCTCTGCTCTCTGTTTACTCTTCTCGTGTAACATGTCCCATACGCTTTGTAAATAAAGTACAGCGCTTGGAGCATTCTGAAGCAGCCCTGTGCATTTGGAGCTATATAATACAAAATACGTGCTGCTATCAATAACAACAATAATTCAGCGTGTTCCAAATAGTGCTTCATATTGCATCTACGCCGCTTCTACGCGCTGCGAAAATGGCAGGCGTCCATACAGTAAATGCATGTTTTAGTAGATTTGTCTGTGTGTCAGACCATAATGCCGTACTCTTCAGTCTCAGTAGTATGCATATTAACTTAATCTCATACTTTTTGCCTAGATATTGGTCATTCCGTGAGTCGGCGCTACAAAAAAAATACCATCAACTTAGTCGCTGACTTTATACCTTTACCAGCAGCCCGCCCCAGCGTTGCCTGGGGCAGAAAGGGGCTGGGGGCAGCATTTGATGCTTGCGTGCCCGTCCCTCTGTGCACACCCGCTCCTGACCCCCTCCCTCCTCGACTCCCTCCCGCCCCGACTCCTCCCGCCCGTCCCTCTGTGCACACCCGCTCTGACCCCCTCCCGTCCCGACTCCCTCCCGCCCTGACTCCAATGTGCATTTACCTTACCTGAGCTGCCGCTTCCTTCCCGCGCTCCTCACTTCACCGCAGCTCCATGTCCGCCGCTCGTCATGACGCACCTGAGCCGCCGCTTCTCACTGCGCTCCTCACGTCACCGCCGCTCCATGTCGGGCGCTCGTCATCACGCACGTCGCGGCCAGCACTACGTCGCGGCCGGCGCAGCGTCGCGGCCGGCGCTACTTTCAGGGCACTACTTTTTTTAAAAGTTATATTTTTAAATTTACGTTTTTTCAAATTTTTTATCGCCTATGTCCATCTGCACACCCTGACAATTTCTACAATGTATCGGGTTTGTGGATTGGCACTGTGGTTCCCGAGTTTACCTGGCTCGAAGGTGTGTGTTCTCTCTTTATGATAGCAGTATAGATATAATGATCACAATACACCCACCACGCAGTTTACTTTTATGGAGGGCTCTGCCTCCCAGTGGCTAGATCCGGTGCATGTAATGTTTTAATTACACTTTAAAGAGAAAATATGTAACCGTTCTTTTGCAAACAAGTTACTCCGCAAGCGGCGCTCGCTACCATTTCTGGTTCAGTCACTGAATCCTTGACCTCCCTCGCAAGAAGTGTCATCGAGAAAGCTTTCGCCGGGTCATACCACGAGCTCAATATGTTGGGGTGGGGAAGCAAAGCCACCGTGCCTCATAACGGCCCCTCACCCTAGTGAACACGCCATACATTAAGTAGCACAGGTTATTTATATCAATCGTAAGACCAGATATATATAAACACGCACAATGCAGCGGCCATCTGTTTTATGTCACAGTATATAAGCATTGCAAACAAACCAACATCCTGAAATTTTGTAGCACGCTTACACCTGGCTATGCAATTGTTATCAAATTAATAACATATATAGCTCTTTTACATAACCATCACCACCCTACATGTTTGTAATCACGGCTTTCAGAGGATGGTGTTCTGCAATTTCTACAAAATGGGCCAGGCAAGTTTCTCATAAAACACTGTGCAGGTGCATTAGTCCAGAGAGCTACCCGCCAGGCACGTCTTCTCACAGAAAAAAAACGGAGTGTAGTGTAGTTCCTATTTTCCCAATAGGCCCTGCGCATTGGAATAACATAAACAGTAGTATCGACGTAGAAGTGTGGATCTTCCAGGCCTCTACTGACTATGCTAAACTTAATTGGGTTGTTACCAACTAGCTCAGAGGTCACTGGAAACTTTCTTGACTGAATAGAAGTGATCAGCTTCCCTGGCACAGCCAAGAAGGGATTCAGTTTTCCAACAACCGTGCAACATGACAACTTTGCTCCTCAGATCAAGAGTCAATCTCTAGGGTCGTGTGAAACAATAGACAGTTATTTTACTCAGTCAGTGGTTGTGCAGTTTACTTTCACAATATGTAGAGAATAGAGAGACGGGCGTTGTCAATAAAGGGTAACATTTATTGAACAGTCTTTCTTCTCGTACAAGAGAAATGAATTGCCACAATTGCAAGACTTGTTATTATAAAAAGTACGTACAGTAAGATAAGTATTGCCAAATAATACTGTAAAAGCATTGATATGGTTTCTTAGCCATACGATGGTTTAAAATGAATAAAACATATATACATTCATATATACATTAGGCTAAAATACTCAACTGGTGCTTCTAACTACGCCTACCCCAGTGTACCTGACCTAAACCTAATACTTGGGAGGGGAGTAAGTAAGTAGCTTTAGTTAAGTTGGTTTTGCCAAGGTTTGCTTCAAGAATTCTCTCTAAGGGTTTAGTCAACACCATACCTCTGGAATAGAATGATGGAGGTCTGGTATCTCCTTCAGGGGGTCGATATCCCAGTCACCCGCAAGGGTAGACAAGAAACGCCAGAGCTGGATTTCTCTGCAGGAGAAAAGACAGCGTCTCTCTCAGCGCGTCGAGGAGGAGGAGGAGGGGCAGCGTCCGCGGGCAGCTTGCATCTGCTGGGCTCTTGCAGGGGGACGGTTGTTCAGCTCCTAAGTTCACCACACCATCGTTCGCTAGTTAGCAGCGATAGCAGTAGTGATAGCAGCTATGGTATCATCAGCATAACAGCAGCTTCTTCAGCAGCGAGACAGCTTCAGCGAAAACAACAGCAGCCTTTGCTTAAGGCAATGTTGGTAATATTTATACCTGAAAGGTGCCTTGTTTGACGTAAGTTTTTGGACATAAGACGTCAATAAAGATGTCACTAGGAAGTGATCGTCTATCAGTGCTCATTAGAGTTCTATTACTAATCAAAACACAGCAAGCGGGGATTTCCAGGTTGCTGAGTTTTTATCTTATTGAAGAACTCGGAGTGTTAATCTAGGAATCTTAGATAGTAACTTCTGCTATGTCATTGCACTAATTGGTTGCAAAGGAAGTGGCAGAGAAAGCGATTCTGAAATGTGGCTCTGTTCGTGTGAGGCCAGAGACGAGTTTCTGAATATTGCATTTGATCAGTTATGCCAATATAGGGAATAAATGGATTTATAGCCGAATAGGGGCATAAGGTCACAGTATCGATCAGGGTCCTAGATTAGAACGCGACACCCACTCCACGAATTCATGTCCATCAAATTACTAAAACTAGAGCAATAAGATGCATGTGTAACATTGCCCACCCCAAAATACATATATGCATTTGAAACAGGCGTATTTGTAATACGTGAAAATTTAGGTACTGTACGTTTTTGAAGCATAGAAATCATTCAAAAATCATAGCATATGAAATCAATGAACGATTATGCAAAAAGAATTACACATGAAATATCTCTGAATACAGAAGAAGGGCGAGATAATTTCATCACATATAAATGCATTGCAGTAAAATGTGCTAGAGGCTGGTGTAAAGTTATTATGTCTCTAGATGTACATAGAAATAGAAGTAGAAGTAGAAGCTTCTGTTCTCTATGAACAGTTTTACTTAAAGAATTTTTCGTGCCAAAAAAGATGAATATTAAAAAGTGTTCAATTCAAAAGAATTATTGCTTGAACGGGGAAAATAGAGTTCCAACGCTTTTAGCAGTTTTTGTTGTTCAAAACTGAAGGCCGAATCCAGAGTTCATGGGAACGCTGTGTGTCGGAATGCTTCTCTAAAGTTATTGTTTCTGTTCGGGTGAGAACATCATATCAGACAGGCTCTCAAAGAATTGGTCTACAAAATCAGGTGACAGTTTGACCAAATTCGATAGTGCTGTAACTTGGCAGGTGTGAGAATGATTGCTGTCATCAAAGTCGGGATCAGCAATGCTCACAGAAGGTCGTACCTGGGTAATGTTGCTTTTGTCACTCGCTCCACTGTTACCACCTAGTCGTAGCACAGGAGTCTCAACGAATGCCGTCATCAGGATTGGTAGCCGCTGGGGACAACACAATGCGTGAGCCGTTATCGGACTTAGCAAAGTATCGATATCCATTGGTACTGCTGATGGAAGTGAAAGACAGATGTCCAACACGCACTCATCTCCGCATAGCATACATCGTAGTACAGGTAAGATGCAATTTTGCCATATCAGTCTGAATGAAAGGAACCAGGTCATGTTTAGATCTCCCAGCCTGGCCAATCCAAGGACTCTAGTTATTCTGTCCCGGTAGCGCACTGCTAGGATTGTTTCTTCCATTCCCATAGGAGTCATGTCTGAGCTGTGGCTTGCCATAACGAAGCAGGAGGGTCAAAAATAAAATCCCTGCTACAAGTCCCAAAAATAGGGGTATGCCGCCAAAAACAGAGTGGACAAAATTTGGAACGATTCCCAGAATTGCTTGAAATGGTGTTAGCAGTCCCGTAAAAATCGTCTTAAATATGCCTGGGATGCCTGTGGCACTAGACATGTTAAGGAGTTGGCTCAACATTTCTACGAAATGCACGGGGCAATTTGTTGATAAAAGGTCATGAACCTCCGTAGCTGTCCTTGCAACTAGGAGATCATACGTCTCTTTTGATGAGGTTATGGGCACTGTTGTCTGCAAAAGCACAGACTTCATTTTGCTTAAAGTATCAATTCGTATAGAATAGAAATGCAGACGAGGCCAGATGGGAGTCTCTATGTCTCCAGGCCCGCTCGGGAACAATGCTTGCATACAGCATTTGACCATGGAAGTTACGCTTACGAGATAACTTTTCCCTGGAACAAGGCCACAACATCTGTGATCCGTTCTTAGAATGCAACTCCCTTTCTCGAGTTGCATAAAGAAGGGCTCTATCTGCGTTGCAGGTGTGACAAGCTGGTGGCATGAAAGGTTGTTAGAATTCCCTTCACAGGCTCCGTGTAAATTAATACCCTGGCACAAAAGTATACCGCATAGTGAACGTTTACAGTTTTCACCACTAAGAAATACATTTTTGTCGCTGTCACTATAGCATGAATGTGTGTATGGTAATTTCCATGCTGACTTAACATATCCTTTACCCAATCGTTCATACTGGCCAGTAGGTATGTATTCAAGGCACTTTTTAAATCGGAAAGTTGTTATCGGAATAGTGATAATTCCGTGTATTATCCATTCAATGACAGGACTTTCTGACATTGTCAATGGTAATCTCTCAAGTTTTTCGATGCTCAGGATTGTATAGTCTGCTCCTTTCTGTGCCAAGCTGATTTGTTTATCAGTAAGGTTAAAAATGGAAAATAATGACGTTGTGTTGATTAAACGCCAAGGCACATAGCCTGAACGAAGATTTTGCAGCGTCCAGCCTAATTGTACAATAGAACGTAATTGCGACTGGCCATGCTGTAACATTAGCAAGTCTCTGTCTATTATATCAAAGGCAGAGGATACAATATTGTCCAACGAATATATTCTGGAGGACAGAGTCATTAACCCATTGTCCACTACAGAAAGTGATTTTTCCAAATTAATACGATCAATTTCTCGTATTTTTTCTGCTGTTTCAATTTGTGTGACTTTCCAAGCCTCGTTGTACGCAGCATAGATGCTGGCCGCTATGAAACGCTTTTGACGCTGTTTGCGTGGTCCAAGAATGAAATCGCGCAAATCAGCACCCTCTTTAAGTAAAGACAAGTGTTGCTTAATTTCAGCCAGTGTGGATGATCCTAGCCATTCGAGGCAGAGTTTCCTTACACTGTATGTTGTTACTATCCCTGGATGTTGTCTCTGGGAGTATCTAAGGTCTTGTCTGGTCATTTTTAACCCCTGTGTTTTATTCAGGAATCTATCTTGACAGTTGTTTGTGTCAGTAGGCCAGATTAACCACTTTTTCCAATCAGGATGTGTTCTGTTAAAATGTAAAATTTTAGTTACGTCTATCTCAATATCTGTCGTTGCATTTTCTGGTATTGGTTTTGGAATAGACGGTGTGTTTAGGTCTTTGATCTTAGCTAGGCCAAGAGAGGATGTTTGGTGAATTGTGTCATTTAAAAACATCATTTGTTCTGGTATCATGCAGGTTCTGAATAGTGCTTCTAGGCCTTGTACCTGCCAATCTTTCGTACCCCAAATGGTTTTTGTTTCAATTTTATTTTTTCAATAATCAAAACCAAATGTCATCATTTTTTCATAAAATGCTTCTGAATATATTAATTTAGTGTTTGTCAGCATTGTTTTCATTCCTGTTTTATCTAACAGTTTGTAATAAAACGTTTCTGCCTCACTGGTGTTAAACCCTGAGAAGTACTTGAATTTCTCAAAGAATGTTTTAGAACTGCTTTTAGGTGGTGTAGCACAATGTTCCCATTGATTATACTTAAAAACATTTCTAGGCTGTGCAGATTTATGCAAATATGCAAATAACCGCCATAATGTGTATAACAGAACAACTGTTCATAACTAGACGGACCTTGTAAATAATCATGTTCTGTGAATCTAGCTGACATTACTAAATCAGACATCATGTCATTAATACTGTTAAAGTCCCAATCATCAGAGAATGTACTAGGTTTTACAAAGTCACTTAAGGAAACCTTCAGTTGATGAGGATACTTCAGGATCTCGACCGGACCATAGATCTCATAGTCAGTTTTCTCCCATACTACCCCACCGGGTATTGGAATGGATGTGACATTTACTGTTGACAGTTCTCTTTTCTTCACGTGGGATGATCTGTGTGGTTTGAGGACTAGGTTGATGTTCTGACTTGCTGTGTCCATTCAATTGTAATAAACCTTCCTAAAATTAAAACTAAAATTAGGCATAGTAGGAGTATGAGTACCCCTGAAATAATCCAATGCTCAATCAACGGTGTATCCAGATATAATTCTTTGATTAGTTGAAGGAGTTCTGTTGTATTTTCTTTAAAAGTCATTTTTGTTTCTGGCATCACTTCAGGGTTACTTTGATCCTCGGAAAAGTTGTCGAAGTCGATGAAATAACCAGAGGCAGTTCTGTCAATTGTTGGGATTGTTCTTTCAATCTGTCTTTCGGTAGCACTTTCTAATGCCACATTATTGTAGACTGGTGTTTCTTGACGAACTGTTTCAATCTGTGTCTCAAGAGGCACGAGTTCCATGGCATTATTGCATAGTCCCTCTCTGTGCACTGCAGGCTGATCGAATGTGATTAGTCTTTCAGCTTGAACCTCTTTGATTGTTGCAAGTTTGGGTATTCTGTTGTTTCTTGGGAGTCCACTGGGCCTACTGTTGATTATAGGCCACATGCTTGTGGTTTTACCAGGTCGATAGATACAACTCTGTTCTCCTTTTTACCAGCAAGGGGCGGTAGTACTACTGATCTTGTTCCGGTGACTGCCAAGACAGGTACTGCTTTTCTGTAAGAAGGCCCAAATTCCTTCTTCACCGCTATTTTTTCTCTGACTAGATCCCCAATCTTTGGAATCCAGACAGGCCTTGCTAGGGCTGTTGCTTGTGGTGCCTCGTCAGTGGTATCTGGCTGTTGCTTTAACTTTATGTTGCTCAAGGATTTTCTTGTTTCATTCAAGTCCTGTAAAACAGCCAAACGATCCTTGATGTCAAAGTCTGTTTTTTTATCTTGTGCCACTGATACTTGACTATCTAAGTCCTGAACTCTCATTCTAATTCCGAACAATAGTTCGTATGGGCTGAAACCGTTTAGAGAATTTCTTGGCAAGTTATTAAGGCTGGTCTGGACACTTATTAGATGTTTGACCCACCCAGCGCCTGAACCTAATACCTTCGCTGTTATAGATCGCTTTATGTCCCGTTTTTTTCTTTCAACCACACTATTCCTTTCGGGGTGTGACGGACAAGAATACCGCAACCCAATTCCCATGCTGGCCATGGCCTCCTTATAAGCTCGAGAGCTAAAAGCAGGACCCTGGTCAGAATGGAACATGGCAATTGCGTATGTGCCGATAAAGACTCGCAGATCTTTCTTATAACCGTTCTGGCGTCAGCCGAGCGCTGGGGGCCACATTTTTTAAGTGTGTTTAGCCTTAATGATGTACAATGGGACGCGTTTCTCTTTTTTGATTGCACGGATAGATTGCCTGATGCTTTCTATTAGGGCTTCTGACACTACACTGGCCGGTTCTCCACTGCGGTCTCTGTTGCAGTCTTCACAGTTTTTTGCAAACTCATGTATACCTTCACTCATTTCCGGCCACCAGTACTCTGATTCTAATTCTCTCAGAGAGTCCCTGATTGTTTGGTGTCTCAGACCCAATCCCATATGTGCTTCCTGTGTGAGGAAGCCCCTCCGGTCCCTGTTTGGAATTACCCTATCCCCCACTCCAGGGATTCGAGCAAAAGGAACGGAGTTTGCATCGATTACGTATGCATAATTGAGTGGATAGTTCACGGGTAGTGCTGCACAGTCGCCTTTTACGGTCGTTTTTACTGCCAGCATGGTTTCCCCGTCTATGTATTTTTCTGCACGCTTTTTTGTGGCTACGGAAGCCGGTTTAGTTGCTTCCGCTATGGCTGTATTAGCCAATTAATTCCCTGCAACGTGAACGCCATCACGTTGAAGACTCTGTGCGTGTATCACGTGAGTCCTTTGTAGTTCTTTCTGTAAAAGAGCTACCTGTTTCCAGAGCAATTTATGCTTTATTGTGGCGCCTGTGTCATCTTTGTAATCGTTTTCAATCCAGCTCTGCAGTTTATTATTGTAAGAGTTGACGCATAAATGAGAATCGCACACGATAAGTGTCGGGAATTCACGTTCTGCATTTTCGAGCTCCATCTTTAAAGATCTGATTTCAGCTCTCTCAGCCGAACAGTTTCTTACTGATTCAGTTTTTGTTACTTTCGGTCTGAATTTACCGCACAGCCAACGACCTTTAACAATCGCATAGGCTGCATCGTAGGATTTGCTCTCTACGTTGAAATGCTGTACAAATCTATCTGTATAGATTATACAGGCGTATTGTGGGAGAGGCAGAAGTTCGATTGGCAGAGGATATTCTTCTTCATATTCTAAATCATTCAGTTCTTCGAATTGCGGGGCGAAATAGTATTTCACATCTTCCGCTCCTAGAGAATCTACATACTGTATCCATTTCGGATCCAGTGACACTGTAGGCAGGTTTACTGGGCTGAATAGCGCCTCGAAGGCGGATTCTGCTGTGAGGATATTAATCCTTTTGCCGTGTGCTAGTTCTCGTTCATTGGCTAATGCAATTTGCACTGCTTTCACAATTCTTTCTGTGGGACTGAATGTTTCTTCTACTTGTGTGTACAAGTGAGATTTAATTGAAATTGGTACCTTTTCTCCCTCATTAGTGGTCAGGTACGTGAATCCGCATCCTCCTGGGATGACTCGGATTACAAGATCGCGTGTGTTGTCACGTGTGTCTAATTTTGTTTTTGCTAACATGTCTGTTTGCAGTGATCTCAAAATTTCTGTGTGTTTTTGAGTCCAATTGATTTGTTTAAAATCAGGTTTAATTAGTTCGTAGAGAGGTTTAACCCTCTCTGCGTAATTTAGAGTGTATGTTCTTCCGAAATTCAGAAAACCTAGTATGGATTGTAAATTCTTCAGCGTTTTTGGAGCTTGGAGTACAGCGCACTTCTCTAAGAAGTTGTCCGCTAGACTTTTTCCTTCACTTGATAATTCGTATCCCAAAAATAATACTGTCAGATGGGCAATTCGAGACTTTTTAAAGTTGAATTTGTAACCCTCTGCTGCGAACCCAAGTATAATGGTGTTCACTCTTTTCAAGTGAGTATCCAAGTTGTCGTCTGTGAGGTAGATATCATCTACGTAAGATAATGCCTCATCATCATATATTTGTAGTAACTCTGTTACTCTAGCTGAGAATAGTCCTGGGCTGTTCTTGAACCCCTGTGGGAGCCTACAGAAATTTTTCTGAGACCCCATTACGGAGAAAGCGGTCAAATATCTGCTTTCTGGTGCAATGTTTTGACAAAAGAAACCATTAGATATGTCTAATGTCGTTTTATATTTTTTCCTAACTATGTTGTTTATTAGGGCAGCACTATGCGAGTTTTGTACTGCAAATGTTTTGCAACATGCATTAAGATGTCTGTAGTCCAAAACTAGACAATATGAATTGTCTGGTTTGGAGACAGGAAACAAAGGATTGTTCATTTGAGAGGTGCATGTTTCAATCACCCCCTGGTATTCAAGTTGATCTAAGATCTGCCTGACTTGTTTTTTAGCTTCTTGCTTAATGGGATACTGCCGTTGGGCAGTTGGTTCACTTTTTAACTGGATTTTGTGAGGAGGTGAGTCCTCATCCCATCCTACATGATTTTTGTATAATGCCGGTGCCTGGGCTACTGCCCATTTCCTTGCATAAGTATATTTTTTGTGAATCGGAATGTGATTCGAGAAGGCAGGCATAATCATTTCTTTGCCACGAGGGCACTCCCTGACAAACTCTGGGGGCCAATCTTTTTCAGCTAACAGAATATCATAGCCTTTTGAGAGTTTATCCCAAAATAGACCTCTTATTTTCCTAGTCTTATCACCCTCTATACGCAATGTTATTTCGTATATCTTATGGGGCTCGCTAAGTCTGGTGTCGGCAGTTTCAACCTGAATGTATTCATTCGTGTCCACTGTCTCCAGATGACTCATCAAGATCTTGCGGGCTATAGTGATTTCTGCTGCACTGTCCAACATTGTCTGTGCCCACTCCCCGTTTTTCAACTGTGTCCTCAGTATTCTCGGCATGGTTGATTACTCTAATACTGGCTACCTTCTTTTTTGGAAATTGAGATTTTTTACTCTGAGCAGGTTCCTTGTCTTTGGACTTGGTGTGCTCTCCTGGGTCTGACCGTCCTCTTCTTTCCGATTTCTGCGAAAAAGATCGAGAGGGACGTGTATCAATACTTTGATATCTATCAGGTTTTTTCAAATTATCCCTATTTCTAAGGTTATATCTTTTCTCAGAGGGCTCCCTCTGGGGAGACTGGTGTTCTCGAGTCGGAGTTCTTTCCCTCCGTCGAGGAGACCTTCCTCTGGACTGGAAAACTTTTTCCTTGGGAGTGGATTGTTTATTTCCATCCCAGCTCTTTTTAGGAGTGTTTGAATTATTTTTAATAAATAATTTTTCAGGATTTTGGAGCAGTTGGGGCTTTACTGGTTTCCCACCCAAGCTGTCTCTACCTAATTCTTCATAGCATTTTTCTATGATTCTGGCAAGCTCAACTGGCTGATCTGTTATATCTGTTTCCTTCAACTTCTGGAGGATCGCCACAGATGCTGCTTCTCCCTTTATATTGGCTAATAATATAGCCGAGACCTGCTTGAAGTCTTTCAGTAATTTCATACCAAGAGTTAAAGCAGGTTCTGGACCGTATTCATTTTGAATCTGTCGTAGTACATCTGGTATTACCGCCATAGACAGAACACCATGTGTTTTTGTGTAAATGGAAGCAAAGACTGTACCCCAAGTGTCACAGTCCTCCACGTGGGGTGCGATTCCCATAGGAAGGCAGATGGTCAAGATTCTGTGTTTCTCGATAGGGGTAGTATCCGGAAATACTGCCTCTATTTGAGTGATTTTTTGCGCTAACCAGAAAGGAATTTGTTCCCGTTTTATGGGTGTTTTACCAAGACATGACTGTATGTTCTGTGGTGTGATTTTATTAGTGTTCCCCTGATGAGGGGTTAGCTGTGGTACATTAACAGCTGGTTGGACTGTTGCAGTCCGTATTACATATTGGACTAATTGCCTATGTATTTTTATAAGTGTTTTTAGCTGTGCTAAAAGTTCTTCTTTTGACATTTTTGCAATGTCCGGGTGTGGTGTGTAGCTGGCTAGAACCGGCCACGTTGCTCCTGGTCTACCTAGTGGACAGAGCCTGGTAATATGATCATTATGTTTTAGGGCGCCATTAAACCAGAGCAGGTGCTCTTGGAATTTTAGTGGAATTTCAGTCTCCTCGAAAGGAGCGTACTCATCCGGTGGTTTCTCTATTTTGTAATAGTGAAACTCTTTTGTTCTAGCGTTTGCTGCTGGAAAGTTTATCCATGAATAGAATACCTCTGTCTGCCGATATTCGTGTGCCTCTATCACGAAAATTACTGTACCACCTTGTGGTGTCAGTCCGTTTTCTATAAGTTTTAAAGTTATAGATTTTCTTAAATGTACCGGGATGATTATTGCATCCGGTTCAGTCTGTAGGAGACTCGTGTCTTCCTCTATTAGTAGGGTTGCCAGTCTAGCTGCTTCCCTTTCTTCTTCACTGTCGGAGATTTTATAAATGCAGGCTTTGCAGAGTAGGTCTCCAAGGAGACAAAGATTAGGTGCACAATATTTTGGAACACTGTATCCTTCAACATTGAATAAACCAGAGCTTTACATAGGAATCTCTTCCTACTGAGTTCGGGCGGATTTTAACCTTTCACCCACTCCAGACGTCTATTGGAGTATTTACGGGAGAAAGGGGTCTGTGTGAAAAATGCACGACTGAGTTACTCTAACGTCTTGCGTTAGTTTATCGCCTTACCAAACGTTTGGGCGCCATGTAGTGTAGTTCCTATTTTCCCAATAGGCCCTGCGCATTGGAATAACATAAACAGTAGTATCGACGTAGAAGTGCGGATCTTCCAGGCCTCTACTGACTATGCTAAACTTAATTGGGGTTGTTACCAACTAGCTCAGAGGTCACTGGAAACTTTCTTGACTGAATAGGAAGTGATCAGCTTCCCTGGCACAGCCAAGAAGGGATTCAGTTTTCCAACAACCGTGCAACATGACAACTTTGCTCCTCAGATCAAGAGTCAATCTCTAGCGTCGTGTGAAACAATAGACAGTTATTTTACTCAGTCAGTGGTTGTGCAGTTTACTTTCACAATATGTAGAGAATAGAGAGACGGGCGTTGTCAATAAAGGGTAACATTTATTGAACAGTCTTTCTTCTCGTACAAGAGAAATGAATTGCCACAATTGCAAGACTTGTTATTAAAAAAAGTACGTACAGTAAGATAAGTATTGCGAAATAATACTGTAAAAGCATTGATATGGTTTCTTAGCCATACAATGGTTTAAAATGAATAAAACATATATACATTCATATATACATTAGGCTAAAATACTCAACTGGTGCTTCTAACTACGCCTACCCCAGTGTACCTGACCTAAGCCTAATACTTGGGAGGGGAGTAAGTAAGTAGCTTTAGTTAAGCTGGTTTTGCCAAGGTTTGCTTCAAGAATTCTCTCTAAGGGTTTAGTCAACACCATCCCTCTGGAATAGAATGATGGAGGTCTGGTATCTCCTTCAGGGGGTCGATATCCCAGTCAACCGCAAGGGTAGACTAGAAACGCCGGAGCTGGATTTCTCTGCAGGAGAAAAGACAGCGTCTCTCTCAGCGCGTCGAGGAGGAGGAGGAGGGCCAACGTCCGCGGGCAGCTTGCATCTGCTGGGCTCTTGCAGGGGGACGACTGTTCAGCTCCTAAGTTCACCACACCATCGTTCGCTAGTTAGCAGCAATAGCAGTAGTGATAGCAGCTATGGTATCATCAGCATAACAGCAGCTTCTTCAGCAGCGAGACAGCTTCAGCGGAAACAACAGCAGCCTTTGCTTAAGGCAATGTTGGTAATATTTATACCTGAAAGGTGCCTTGTTTGACGTAAGTTTTTGAACATAAGACGTCAATAAAGATGTCACTAGGAAGTGATCGTCTATCAGTGCTCATTAGAGTTCTATTACTAATCAAAACACAGCAAGCGGGGATTTCCAGGTTGCTGAGTTTTTATCTTGTTGAAGAACTCGGAGTGTTAATCTAGGAATCTTAGATAGTAACTTCTGCTATGTCATTGCACTAATTGGTTGCAAAGGAAGTGGCAGAGAAAGCGATTCTGAAATGTGGCTCTGTTCGTGTGAGGCCAGAGACGAGCTTTTGAATATTGCATTTGATCAGTTATGCCAATATAGGGAATAAATGGATTTATAGCCGAATAGGGGCATAAGGTCACAGTATCGATCAGGGTCCTAGATTAGAACGCGACAGGAGTGCCTTAGGCTCGCAAGATGCTGGGTGAAAGTCTCTGGTCCTTGGCGCGCGTGTATTTGCCTCAAAGGGAACTCCGAACACCCCAGAGGTGAGGGAAAGGTGAGCCCAAACAGGTCAACTTTGTCAGCAGGGGAGAGGGCACGGGTGCCCGTCATGCAAGCCGCTCCTGCCTCTGAGTGCACCAAGGCAACTTCTTACCTTCGCTGCCGGTAGTGCAGAAGCAGGGAACCATGCTGATGCAGATATACAGTATGTAGGTGGCCATCCCCGTGCCCGGGCCATGGTCCGGCTCTGCTGGCTAGCACATGACCAGGGAGCTCAGCAGCCGGCTCCCCCTTTCCTCCTGCGCCTGAGCGTCTGCGAGCTTCTCATGCCCGCTGTGCAAGCGGACCTCCGACCAGGCGACGCTGAGGGCCAGCGTGCAACTGGGCACCATGGCGGACAGGCTAAAGCGCCTCAGCCTGCAGCGGGCGGCGATTTCGGGTGCCACAGCATGACAAGCGGCTGAAGGTCTTCTGCAGGGATGACCAGCAGGTGATCTGCGTGGTGTGCAGCCTGTCCCGTGAGCACAGATACCACACAGCGGTGCCCGAGGAGGAAGCGGCGCAGGAGTTCAAGGTACACCGCAATGTACGGCTATAGTCCTGGTGTCAACAAAAGGAAAATAAGCACCGGGATTGCCCAAGACACTTCGTTTACACATTTAAATTAAAAAACAAGCGCGTTCCTCGTGCTAAAAAGAGGCAGCGGTGGGAGGGGCGAGAGGAGGGGGCGAGTGATGGATAAACAAGCGCTTGCCATGACATCTACTTTTCTCTTTTTCTGCCCTCCCACTTGGACGGCCTCGCCTGCTTTCCTTCTGAAGTAAAAGGTTTATTATCTTTATTTTGCCATGTGTTTTGCCCCATAAAGATAAGAAGCCTTTTACGCCAGAAGGAAGTCAGGCGAGCCGGTCCGAGTGGGACGGCAGAAAGAGAGAAAAGTCTACGTCACAGAATGCTCTTTCCCAATGGCTGGCCACCGTTTAGCATAAACGGTTATGCCGGCCAATGGGAAAGAGGGGCGGGGCTTAAAGCCCATTATTGAAAGATCATCAAAAACATAAAATCTCGCCAGCGAGACTGTTTATGCGCGCAGCCCACGTCAGCGAGACCTAACAACTGGGAAGATTGGTAGCAAGCATTTCAGCACATTAAACCCACACTGATCCCAGTGTTGGATTTAATGTAAAATGCCCTCAGAGGGCATCTTAGAGGTGCCCCCTGAAAAAACAACCAGCCCTGGTATGGTTGAATGGCTGCCTGTCATTTGCCACCACCAGCAGGTTTCTGGACCCCTGGGTGGAGAGCCTCCACTGTCTGGGTCCACAAACAAAAGCCATCCAGGGCAAAGGTGTCAGCTCTCCTCCGTCAGGATGGGCTGGGTCCACAAAGGGGAAGCTTCAAAGGCCTGCCAAGTTTGGGAGCTGTCCCTGCCTCTTGCTGCCCCCAGCAACTAGCTCCCACCGGTTCTGCCCCCACATTGAGTGGGAGAATAGGTGGGAAAACCAAGCTAAGAAGAGTGGTGTGCCCACCTTTGCCAATCCCACCCCTCAAGTGGGGAAGGCGAGGTAAAGCACACTTCTCAGTCCCTCCAACTTGAAGATGAGGGAACTCAGCCAATTAGGGAGAGGCTTGTGCCCCCTCCCACTGGTCTCACCTGCACACACCTTTAAAAGTCCCTAAATCTAGAATTTAGGGGCAACCCTGAACCTTGCCTCCTTATTATTCGAGGAAGAAAGAAGAAGGACCGAAGAGCCATGCTGACACTGGAGGAAGAGGACACATACTGCTTTTTCCCCAACCCTACCGGCCTGTCCCGACTACTAGCTGCCTACAGCAAAGAAACTGCAGTGTCCAGCAGCCAGCAGCCCCCCCATAGCCTGGAGGACGTGCCCTGCACTCACCTTACAGACTCTGTCTCTTGTGAGAACCTGATTTGAGCAACAAAGACTCCAAGACTAGAATCTGGATTCCGGTAACTCTGCAATTCTGCGCCACTCTTCACCCAACGCCCACGGCCCCTGTTCTAGTGGCCCAACACCACGAGGACGTCTCCCCAGCTATCCTGCCCTGGGATCTGGTGATCATCAACCTCCCTCAAGCTTCAAGACGACACCTGCAGCCTCTACCCAAAGGGTCCGTAGACCATGACCAGAGCTGGTAAAAGAAACTTGATGTCAAAAGACACCCCTGCAACCGCTGCCCCATAGCCTTGAGTGGTCCAACCAACTGCGTCCAGGCATACCTCAAGAACCCAAATTACCTCTCCAGCCAGTGATCACCTTCAGGAAGTCTCCCTGTCTGAGTCTGCAGCGACTTTGCCGAAACCAAGGTCTCCATTGAAAATTACAGGGTCCCCAACGTCTTTTTGGCACCGTGCACCCTGCTAGCCCAGTGCCACTGGTGGTGCAGATCCTGTCCTGACCTTAACCCCAGGAGGTTTGCTCCCACACCTGAGTGGCCTGCTCAAAGACAGTCCCTATCTGAAGGCCCTATTGGCGAACATTGAGCCTCTGCACTCTGCACCCGGCCACCCTAGTGCTGCTGGTGGTGCAAATCGAGTGCCTACCTAGAGCTTGGGGAACCTTGGTCCTAACCTCCAAAACTCCAACTTGTAAGACGCTTACTTACCTGTAAAACTGATAACCATTTTTCACCCATAGGAACTAATGTTATGAGATTTTGGGCCTAAAAATGTTCTGTGTTGAACTGTTGTTTTGTATGGGAGAACAGCAACTATAACTCAAGTCAAGAAAAGTCTTACTTACCGTCTATTTTGAGATCCTTAGGTGTGGTATCTAGGCATACCACCCCCAATACTCTATGTAATCTATAAGCAATCAAGAAGTATCCTAAAACGAATTACTGTGTAATTCAAACTGCTTTTTAAAGTCATACCAACCTGTAACAAATAGAAAACCTTTCCCAATTGAATTTCTGTGTAAAGGTGTACAGTTGAAAATACATTTTACCCACCTGTACCAAGTCCTGCTTGCTTCTAGAAATAAAATACAAGCATACATTTTTATACTTACCTAATTGGACTGGATTCAGTCTCTGAGTGTGTGCATCAGTCTTGATGGAGTGAATACAATAAATTCTTAGCACACCGTCTGGATAAGCCTAACAACTTGCCCACAATACCACAAAGAGAGCTGTTAGTACTTTTCTAATTCAGCCTCTGCTTTACCTCTGGAGACTCCTTTGATTCTGTGCGCAATACACCTTACTTTGGTATAATATATACAGAGCCAACTACCGCTGGCTTTTGCGCTCCTGAAATCCAGATTCATATGTCTGGACAAGACTAGAGGAGCCCTCCTCTACTCACCCGGGAAGCTGTGTAAGATAACCGTGGCCTGCTGCATGCTGTACAACATTGCCCTGCGATGGAACATCCCTCAAATTGCAGAGGATGCAGGCCATGAAAAGCCATTAGATGAGAAGCTTGAAATGCCAAATGATCATTACGATAGTGGTGAGGTGGAAGAAATGGACTTGCTTCAAGATCTCATCCAAAACGACTTCTCCTGAGTGTAAGTATGGTGTGAGATGTGATGAATGACTATTATTGCAACTCTTGTAGTGTTGTTGTGAGGAGGATGTTAATGTTGCATACTAGAAATATATGGGTCTGACAAAATCTGGTGAAAGGTGTTCATTTTATAAGTGTAGCTTTATTTAGCAGTAAATGTTGTCTGGGACTGAATTCTCTAGGAGTTGATAATGTGATTTGTGCCATTGTATGATTTCGTAGCTAATTCCTCTCTATATTGACCTATTTTAGATACCTTCACCATGGCATCTTCATTTGGGACATTTCAGAGTTGTGACATTAGCAGGTACATGATGATGTTCAGACGTACAACGTGGACATGGATTGGTCCTGGGAATGTTTGTCACAGACTTTGGATATACAAAACTGGTACTAAGACAGCTTGCACAGCGATAGTATGAAAGTAACCTGGCTTCCATTGGACTTGTTCCTTGTGTTGTGTTGGTTCTAATGCAATATGTGCGGCATCATGCCAACCAACACAATGTTGTGTTGCGCCCAATTCATGCTATTCTGCCTTCACAATGGCACATTCCTCATTGTGTATGAACTGTATGTAGCTGTTGATGTTTCTCCTCATTAAAGGCCAAAGTGCTTGTGGCACATCACTGACTTTTGTTTGTGACATTCCACCAAATACAAGCAACACTGGATTGGAATCACCCTGTGGTCAGAAACTGATGCACTGACATGTGTCTGTTTCTTTGTTTATTTGATGTAGGGTTCCTTTTGTAAGGTAGTAAATATGGCTTCAGTTGATGATGGTGCAGTGGTGACCAGCATGGCTCGCCGGTGGGGAGACGGGCATGGGGTCGCAGGGGTGTCACACGGGGGTCACGAATGCAGGAGGAAGCTTCAGATGAGAAAAACCTTACCTTTCTGCCGGTTCCCGGGTCTCTGGTCATGCTCCTGATCTCCTGCTTCCGACTTCAGGAAAAGGAAGCAGGCAGCCAGGCCCCTTACATGGACATCCCCTCTTCCTGACAGGGGAGATCAGCAGCTGCTGAGACAGGGACACATGCATGTGTACCCTTCTCTGACAGATCCTCCCTTCCTATGGCTGCAGCAGATGTTGATGGCCTGGATGGACTTTGACCATAGAAAGAGGTAGATGCAGGTGGAAAACCCTCACAAAGGGTGGTGTTGATGCCCTGCAGCACCCCAAACAGGGAGAACATGCTGGTGTTAATTTCAGTCACCTCAGTGTGTGTGCCGGCAACCTCCTGGTATGTGTCCCTCTGCAGCTTCTTAATTTCCCAGGTTTCGGTGAATACCTGACCGATCACATTTTGGGAGTCATGTTAGACTCCAAGAACTTGGGTGATGGCAGCCTGGGTGTCTGTGGCACCAGTGGGCTCACTCTGTGGGCCCACAGTTACCCTTCCACAAGCCCTACCCCCATGGGCCTGTGCCCTTGGCACAGACTGCACCCTCCCATCAGGTGCTGGTTCCTTAGTGACTGGGGTGGTAATAGATGCCTCAGAATCCAGGACTGGAGGGTATAGGTCAGTTCTGGCTATGCTAGGTACCAGGTTGAGAGTGCAGTGTTGGTTGTGTTGTTGCTCTTTTGGTGGGAGGTGTTGTGGGCACAGTGAGCCCCACTGTTTTCGGCTGACCAGATAGGCCAGGACCATCATCCACGTCCACATCTCCAGGAGAGTTGTCATCACTGAGGGATTCATTCTGGGGTGGAGAGGAACTCTGGGGACTATTTACAAGCCTGTATCGCCACCACAACATCACTTTCAGTGACGTTGTTGTGGTAATAGGGGCTTTGCCTTATTTAAAAAGAAAATGTTAAGCCACTTAACGTGGCTTTACGCTCACTTGTAAATAAGGTACCCTTTCACGCTGTACTTAGCGTGAAGGGGATGGCAATGGGTGTTGCGGTGGGCATTCCACCACAACAACCATTGATTTTGACACTGTCCCCTAATTATAAGGGTGGCATTAATAGGTTGGCAGCACCAAAATGAAGACCAGGGAAAACCTGGTCTTAAACAGGCGAAATGAGGAGAAATGCTTTTTTACCCTCGTTTTTGTTGTTTCCATGTGTGCTGTGTTGTACAGCACACATGTTATGTTATGTTATGTTATGTTATGTTATGTTATGTTATGTTATGTTATGTTATGGTGATTTATACCGTGCATGGCTACCCCAACAACAGGGCGTCCCAGCGCTAGCAGAGCAGGTGGCCGGAAGAAGTGACGCTAGACGGATGTAAAAAGCCAGGTTTTGATCAGCTTCCTGAATGCCCAATGATCGTGAGTGCTGAGGGCAGCCTTAGGGATGGAGTTCCACAGTGCAGGGGCTTGGGCTTTGAAGGAACAACCCCCTGATCTGCAACGGCGGACTCGTGGGATGCATAGCAAATGTTGATCGTCGGAGCGTAGTGCACGCCTAGGAACATAGGCGGTGTACAGCTCCTGCAGGATTTGGGGACCCTGGCTGTGCAGAATCTTATGAGTAGTGCATAGGGTTTTAAACTGAACTCTTTGTTTAATGGGCAACCAGTGAAGATGGTGGAGAAGATTGGAGGTGTGGCACTGCCTAGGTAAGGCAAAATGAGTACGTGCCGCTGCATTCTGTACTCGTTGGAGTCTAGCAGGAACTGTTTTATTGACGCCGAGCAGAAGATCAGTTGACGGGTAGGGGCATCAAAGAACATAGAACATAGAAACAGAAAATTGCCATTGACTAATTATGTGCAAGAAGGTGACCCTCACTGCACATAAACAATCTTCCCCTCAATGCAGACACCCTTGCACTATGGTGCAAGGGGGCCTGCATTGGCGCTAGGCTGCTAAATTTAGTGCCAGCACAGGGGAAAACGCAGGGCTGTGCCATATTGTTGTAAATATGGTGCAGCTCTGCATTTCTGAAGTGGCGTAGTGCAGCGTTAAGCCCAGGAGGCTAATGTCCTGCTCCGCCACTTCATTGTCAATATGCCCCTCTGTTCGGTTTCCAACTTTTGTGCAGGCGCTGCGACTGATCGACCTGTTGAGAAATAGAGAACATTGTTATTGATGGAAGTGAAGTATCTACATCCATATTGCTTGAGTCAAAATAAATAGGGACCTAAAATGAAAAAATAGGCAAAGAGTAGTATTGTCATCTATTTGGGTGGAGTTGAAGTTGGTTACTAGACAATTGAAGGCATTGAATACATGCAGTACATTTAATCAGCTCATTAGATGTGTAGATATGTGGCATTTTGGCTTTAGGGATAGACATGACATCTCCAAAACAATTCAACAAACACAGTGGTCACAACATGTGTATTTGTCCAGTCCAAGGCCTAGTTGTATATAATACAGGCAAACATGCAGCTTGGTTGTATATTTAGCATTGTTCATCATGTGAGGAGTGCAGAGTCAAGGGGTCACCTGGCACTGGTAATCAGCTCAGTTGCCTTCATGGCTTACATATATTAGGGGTACACAGTTGTTAGGGTGCCACTCGTGCCATCAATAGTTTCAGTTGATTAGACCAGGACACCATCAAGAAAAGTTTTCATTCATATATCTAAGTAGAGCATTGTCTGTACATTGCATGGTCCATGATGAGTGTAGATCAGTAGTGACATGGCAGACAAGTGAGATGGGGCAAAAGGAGTCTAGCATCTTGGTTAGAGTTGCAGTCACAGGACCTCATGGCAGTTCTAGTCACTTCTAACTCATTTTACCAAAACTTGACTAACGGTTAGGGTCCCATACCTGTTGGCAACATGCATTTGATATGCACCATACATTTACATGTTAACAAGTATCATGGGTCCTTGAGTGATATTTGTATGGTTATCTACTTGTAGACACATTTCTAACATGTGATATGTCATGGAGTTGGATATACGTGCTCTTATATGCAACCATACACATTGACACAGACAAACCAACATCTCAGATACTTTGAGTAATGCATTTTAGGAATGTAGATAGAGAACACAATAGCAAAAGCAGATTTTGGCACAAACAGGACATTGTGATATTGCGACAGTTATTGAAGTGCAACTTACCAGAGTCCACTCCGCCAGCTATTCCTGTCAAACCCTCAGAATGCAGGATGAAGAATTATAATGGGGTGTTGGGAGGACCACCACCAGCCCTCGGAGCCTCCAGGTGGTGGTTGTTGTACCGGGTATGCACCTTCAACCTGAAGTCAGTCCTCCTCCATGTAAAGATGTCCTGTGTGCGCAGGGTGGTACCAACAGCATTCACTCTGTTGACTATCCTATCCCACATTTTCGTTTTCCTATTGAGAGGCGTATGCTGGACTAGGGAACCAAAAAGTTGGGGTTCTACTCTAATGATTTCATCCAAAAAGAGTTTCAGCTCAGCCTTAGTAAACTGTGGTATTTTTTGGCAAAGCATGATAAAAAAATTACATGTGAGTGACTATATGAAAGGTAAAACAAACAAGTGATACAGGTAAAATGGTGCAAAACAATAATTACAGGTGGTAGAGAGTTCTAAATGGGAAGATGGAAAAAGAGCTGCCTTATCTCACAATGCACAAAACGGTGGTGCCTGTCTTGTGGGCTCTAGGTGAGAAGCAAAGAATCCGGGTCAGGGATGTGGTGTTTTTTATAGTGTGATTTGCAGGTGTGCCCAAAGCACATCAGCTGTGTAGTTTTTAAATCCATCCGATGATCACTGTTGTGGTGTTTTTTTTGCACCCATACCACGGTGGTCTATCGCTGCAGAGTAACCGCCCCTGGGAGACTGCCAGTACGGCTTTGTAGTCATAATAGGTTCAGCTGGTACACCACAAACATGATGCCATTGGAGGACGCAACTCCAAAATTCGTAGGCCGCGTGGTCCTGGCCGAAAGAGCACCATGGCTGCGGTCGGGCTTTCAGACAGCACAACGCATAATACGGTAGGAGAAATGCTGACGCTGCAGTCTCCTTGAGGACGTAGACGTGGCAGTCAGGCAGTTGTACCGTTGAACTTCTAATTAAGGCCTAAGTATAGAAACGGAAGCTGGCAGAGGGAAGGAACAACATGAAGGTGACATTAAGGAAACACAAACATGTTTTGTGGTGTGCATACGGTGTGATGGGTTTAACTTACCTGAGAGACAGAATTCTTGTTTTAAGGTTTCAAAATGTTAGGTTGAAAGCAAATGGGTGAACCTGTTCATATGCCAAAAACGATAAGATTTTATTCGGGATAATTTGCATTCCATACACCATCCTTACATAAAAAACAACACAGTGTAACCTCCCTTTTAAGGTACTCCAGGTTGCGAAGGTGCCTCTGTCTGAGGCACAAGTCTTGGGAAGTGCTGAGTGAAGTCTGTCAAGTAAGGTGGGGGTTCAGCTGTCCACTCTATGGTGACTGGTTCACCGCTATTTCCGCTGGAGGTAATTGGGAGGACTTTCATTGAAAGGTGAACATATTATGTCTGAAATGCTGGTGAAAAAGCAGCAGCAAGTTAGTGATACACATTTGTACATTAACAATGTACCCCAAAAGGTTAGTACATTGCCAGTGACCTAATTTGCTGGCAGACAATTCCACCAGCGTTCAACAACACTGGTAGATTTTCCTCAATATTATTTCTACACAAAAGTGGGTCATCCTGCGGTGGAGACACTTTTGCTGCCTGGAAAGATATGTGACAGATTTTAAATGGACTCCTTGGCAGATGAGGAAAATCTGCTTTAACGGTGAATGGAAAATCCGCCACCCAAACTCTAAGGACATCAGTAATTGTACATAATCGGAATAGTCGCAGACTTTACGGCAGGGAGGCTGTCCTCCAAGAGATTCTTTTAGCGATTCCTAGGGGTCGCAAATCGAGGTAGGTTGCTGTTTGCGACCAATTAGGAATCGCTAAAATACAGGTATTGTTCCTGCTGGGGTCAGCAGACCACCATGCCTGATTGCTATTAAATAAAGCTATCTTTTTTTTTAATGCAGCTCTTTTTCCTTAAGGGGAAACGGGTTGCTTTTAAAAAAGAAATATGAGAACTTTTCTATTCATTTTTTTAGAGCAGGCAGTGGTCTGTGGGACCACTGCCTGCTCTGAAATAATTTTAGTACTACAATTCTCAATGGGTAAAATGTGAATGCTTTGTGACCACATTTCGGTGGCAAAACATTCTTACATACGGCTGCGATTGGATATTACGAAAGGACGCCCAAAATGCGCCTCTTCCTAATCTCGAATCGCAAAACCCTATTCGCGATTTGGACATAGGCTACCTAATCGCATATAGGGTTTGGTACATTAGAAAAGCCTTTTCCAGTTGCAAACGGCCTGATTCTGTGAAGCGAGCCATTTTCAAGCTAAAAAAAAGCGACTTACATTTGGCCCTAAGTGATTTGTACAGAATCACAGGATGGGGAGCAGAGGCCGGGATCTGAACCTTCCCACACAGGCTCCAAAGTCGGGAGGTCTGGCCGCTAAGGTTCAAACTGCATCGGTTGATCTGCTGCATTTGTATAGCAGGAATAAACCGGCCATTCTGTAGCAATAACATGGTAATTGGATTCTCTCGGCATTGGCCCTGTCTCCGTGGGTGATCTGTTTGTAAATGTCCTGAAGATAAATTGCTGAGACCGTAAGAAGCCCGTAGCTGTACCTGAGCTGCCCGCAGCCCAGCATGACGCTGGAAACCAAGCCTCGCGTATTGAACATTAAACTGACGTGCCTGTCAAGCTTCAGTACGTACGCTCCGAAGTTCTCTGCCAGCGCGCGCACTGAACGCAGCTAATGTATTCTTCCTGCTGAACAGAGGCGCATCCTCAATATTTCTCAAGGGACCTACCATCGGCCATCTTGCTATTTACTTACAGGGTTTCTCTCCGCATGCCTTGAGCGACAATCTCAGAGGCTAACCCATCTATCCCCAATCCTGTCATGAAATTCACATTTTCAGCAGGTACAGGAAATAGTTGTTGAATCCCTACTTTTGGTTGAGTAGGCAGTGTTATAAGTTTATATTTCTATTCCGTATGTAACTGTAACTAGAATAGTACAATGTATTATTATTATTTTTTGGCGGAGAGTTTTATGTAGCGCGAACTCGACCCGAAGATATCAAAGCGCTTTACATGAGCACCAATTGCTTTACAGACGGACACAATCATTTTGTTAGGCAGCTGGTGTTTGTATGGAGACTTTTTCATGAACTAGTGAAACAAACTTTGAGAAAGTTACTACGTTTTCTTTTTATAGAAAAGCAAAAAAATATATTTTTAAAGGAGGTGGACTAAACCGCCTAAGTTGTGTTCGAGAAATGTAATGAAAGATTGCAAAGTTTGTGCAAAAGTATGAGAAATTACTCAAACTCTATATTTTTTTAAATATCTTTTGTGGAAATTGCACTCCAGGGCATACCTCGCAGAAAGAAAGCCACACGAGTTATCAGGAAGAAACTGGTTTAATCAGGAAATATCTCTCAGCTGGCGTTTTACTGTTCCCAAAAGAACATTTCTCCTCAAATTGCCCTAATGCGGCAAAATATTTGTGAAATTGCGTAATTTGAAATTTCATAAAATGTGTGTATTTTGCATAACACGAAGTCCATGAATTTCTCAATATTTTGTCCTGGCTACATGTTTAATGAATTAGGCATAGATGCATCAAGCGATATTGCGATCGCGATCGCAATCGCTGCAAAACAGCGATTGCGATTGCAATTTCCGCTCCCGCAATGCCTCAAGTACAAAAGCAGCAAATAGCGAATTCGCAAAACAAAGAATCGCAATACCATTTGGTAACCCCATTGCGATTCCTTAACAGAGATTACCCACACGTTTAGCGAAATCTATAGCGAATTCGCAAACAAATTGAGAATTCGCTAATAATCGCTATTCCCATTCATCATAAATCGCAAATTTCGAAAATACCATAAATCGCTAAATACGAGTCGCAATTTAAGGAGAAGCAAAACCAGGTGGTAACCATGAAGTCCAATTGGTGAAAAAAAAAAATGGCAAACAAGCAACAGGTGTTGGGTAAATCAAACACACTTAAGGAGACTCAGTAGGAGCATGAGGAAAGTCACAATGCCAGGTCTCTACATCGTGGCAAGGCGGCTGAGGCTCCAGGCTGCAGACCAGAACCGACGCAGGATCATCTTCCGGCTGCGGATTACACTCCTCGGCCAGAATGGAGAGATCTACTCCAAATACAGGCTCAATGGGGCAATGATAAAGAAGCTCATCTGAGACCTTGACCCCCTGATGCAGCACCCAACACAGAGGACCAATGCTGTGCCCACCCATGTCTAGGTCCTGTGCTGCCTGCACCTCCTGGCCTCCGGCAGCTTCCAAGGGATAGTCGCATATGCAGAGGGTATATCACAGAGTACACTGTCACGCTGCCTACAGACTTTCCTGGATGCCATGCTGAGCCGGATGCACCACTACATCACCTTCCCAACAACCCAACAGGACTTAATGCAAACAAAACTGGACTTCTATCACACAGCCCATTTCCCCCATGTAATTGGCTGCATCGACTGCACCCACATTCACATCTGTCCACCTGCAGAGACCGAATACATGTACCGGAACCTCAAGTCATACCACTCCCTCAACATCCAGATGGTCTGCAATGCGAAGACCATCATCACAGACATTGTGGCACAATACCCGGGGAGCATGCATGATTCGTTCATCTTCCGGCACAGCGGCATACACGCCCGCTTGGCCAGGGGTGAATTTGGCGAGGGACATCTCCTAGGTAAGTACACATGCCCACATACAGTATGTTAAGACCATGTAGCTGCGCAGAACAGGCACTGACCCTCTGCTCCTCCCTTCAGGTGACAGCTCCTAGAGCCTCCATGAATACCTCCTCACCCCATACCTCAACCCTGCAACACCACAGGAACTGTGGTGTAGTATCCGGCTGGATACCTTCTAGTGGTCTGCCCGTGATGTCAGACACTTTACACCCACCCACCACTGGCGTCACCAGTCAGGGGACCCCGTTAATAAAAGGGGCCGGAGTGCACATGCTCCAGGCCAGTTACTGTACCATAACTCCTGGTGTCCGTGTCAGTCAGAGACACCTCCAAAAGTAATTCACGTCCTCTTGCTATTTGGAGGAAGACTTCCCACTACTGATAATTTCTACTTTCCATGACCATGGTAGTGCCTTCCCAGTGTATTCCTGTGGTTGGAGTGTCTGCCTTTTTGCAGTATTTTTCATGTACTTGTGTTTGGTGCCCTTTTGTAACATGCACACACCACTTTGCCCTTGTAACACACTGTTGCTACCTCTCACATGTTTTTACCTTTGATACTTGCACAAGTGCCACCTTTGCCTACGTAACGCTTGTTCCTGTGCCTGAGTATCTAGCACTTGCAGTATTATACCTCAAATTATACTTTGTTTTCTCTTATAACTGCACACTTGTCACTTTTCCTCTTGTGCACTTTTGACTACCTCATGTATTTTTGGTTGCTCACAATTTTTACTACCTCATGTATTTTATTTGCTCACAATTGTCACTATTACCTTTTCTACCTCATGTATTTTTGGTTGCTCTCAATTTTTACTACCTCATGTATTTTGTTTGCTCACAATTGTCACTATTACCTTACGTAACGTAACGTATGCTTTTGTAATCTGTTCTTTTGTAATGTTTCTCATTATGTTTCATTTCTGTTCCTAATGTGAAGCGCTCTGACGCCTTCGGGTAAAGTCCGCGCTATATAAAAATGCATAAATAAATAAATAAATAAAGTCCTTTCCGTCATGTGGGCCTGAGGCCCGACACCACAATGGCGACGAGGCGGGTCTGACCTCGCGTGCCTGCCGCTCGTGCACCATCATCCGTCGAGGGGAAGGAATGTACATGAGCCTGCACGGCGACATCACCGCCTTCTAGACCCTGGAGAGTCAGCGCAGCTTGCTGGAAGGTCTCTATGGACATACTGTTGGCTCGTCGACCGAGGCCCTGCAGGGGCGGACAAGGGTCACCCAGGGCGCGTATCAACACCGCAGCCGCCGCACTGCCATGACTGCAGCCCTGTCATCAGCTAGCCCAGCCGTGAGAGGTGGGTGAGGGGCAGGGAACAGGCGTGAGGGGAAGCGCCTCTGCTGGCGCTGCGCAGAGGGAGGCGTGCTCCTGACCTGCGAAGCACACAGCCCGAGGCCGCCACGGGCTGCCCCCACCGGCCTACTCTACACCGAGGAAAAAAAGAAAGCATCATGATACCCCCCTCGAGGTGAGGCGAAGTCCCCTGTTCAAGCGTAGCACGACCGCAATTCATCCACCAATAGCAGCGTACACGCGGGCGCCCCACGCTCCCACACCGGCTAGAGACAGACCAGGCCTACCGCAAGTAAACTGCTGCCCCATTGAAGCTGCTAAAGCGCCAGCTATGGCCCGCACTAAAAAAACACGCCGCGGCCCGCACTAAAAGCCACGCCGGCCTTAACACTGTGGAGCCCACACCGGCAATGCCAACCCAGTGCAGCCCGGCGGGCCACTGAAGCACGCCAACTGGCACTCACCTTGCTCTCTCCTCAGTGTGCTGATGACGTGTGACACAGTACTGTGGCCTAGCGGGAGCAGGAATCGCTCTGGGCCTCGGCCTTCCCGCCACAACAGGACATCATAGCAGCACACACGAAGCAGCCGCAGCTTCTACTAGTGGCTGAATCACGGCGCCCCCTCCAAAGCACGCATTTCCCTCGTGGGCGGGACGCCCATCGGCGCCTCCATGCAGGCAGTGTCTGAGTAGCTGAGGGGAGACACTCACCCATCCATGGGGAAATGAAACGTCGCAGGCAAATGGGAGTCAATCACACAAGGCAGTCCCTCTCCACACACACTCCTTCGTCAGGTGAGATTACCGACTTACAGCAGCCTGAGAGCAACACACAAAGAGGCACCTGGTGGCATGCTGCTGTATTGCATCCACCTGCTGAGGAAACAGTGAAATCCCGGCAAGAGGAAACCGGCTGCCAGAGAAGGAACAGCCGGACTAAATCCTCCAAGTGGCCCCTTGTCCCCACAAGAGAGAGACAGAGTAAAGGGCATAGAAAGGGCAGTCAAGCCGCCCAACCTAATGTGAGCACTGCAAGTACCCCCCTGCTGTAGCACCACCTGGGGGGCCAATGAAACAAACCACACTGCCTCCAGAAGCCCGAGAAATACCCTGCAGACTGGCAACTGCACAAGAGAACCTCCTGGGCATCGAGAGAAGCCAAGCCCCCAGTGAAGCAGAAAACTAGTTTAAAACTGTACCTGCAAGAGCTGTGCCACTGACTACAGCAGTCACAGTAAAGAGGAGAGCTGTGCAGGCACCAATCTCGACACAGAGTGAGCTGCTCCCTGTATGTCTGACACCTCCACGTGAAAAGAAAGTGCAAAACACATTCCCTGTGGCGAACGGGCACCAACGCGAAGCTAGAAAGGGGTGAACCAAATGCCAGAAGAGGACACCCAGGCAGACAACTAAGCGCCCAAAGCCGGACGTGGGCGTGAAGATGCACCGGCGAACCTGACAACACAAGCTGTTGCCCGAGAGAGAAAGGCTGTAGCACGCCACCCAAGACCCCTACAAGCCTGATGCGCCTCCGGTCCAAACCAGCACCTTCCACCCTCAAGCAGCAACACCCATTGACAAACCCCACTAGCAAGAATGGGAGATCAGCCAGACAGTGACGTTACAAGATAGGGGTCCCGACCGACCGCACAAGACCGACTGGTGCAAAGTGCGCATCTCAAGAGGCTGCCCAACGCATGTTCAGACACAACCGCAAGCTGCGCTGCAGGCACACGCAGCGCCAGAAGAAAGCGTCCAAGAACGAGACAGAGCACGCAAATCCAGAGGCACGCAGAAAGCCACGCCAGTTAACCTGTCTGCACAGACAGCACTCAGGAGACATCTCCACAAAGAAGCACTGCTGAACGCAGGTTGGAGAGCACACACATCTCCACCACCACAGCAAAGCCCCGCAGTGGGCCGAAGACCACGCACAGTGTCCTTCCTCACACTGCCCGAAGACGAGTCGGCCGCGACCCAAGGTTGGCAAGAGGAAGCTGCACACTCCATGTGGCAAGCCGCGACAGGTGCTCCGACAGCATTGCGACACGTGACCGGACGTCACAAGGCACGGCAGACAAGGAGCCCGTCCGCAAAGTGACCAGTCCGGACAAGCACACCTGAAGAAAAAAAGAAGCAGCCACCACGACGGCGCAGCCTCGAGGCGCAAGCACGACTCCCTCGAGCGAAGAGAAGAGGGACCCCCTGAAATCTCTGAGGAGGGGATTGTGCCCCTGGAAGTCCCCAAGAGGTACACGCAAGTCCTACTAACAGCACAGGCCTGAAATAGGTTCGCAACAGAAAAGGAAGACCATCACGAGCGACGCGACCAGTGAGATGCCCATGTGGAGTGAACAGGAGACAGGTTGCTGGACGCCACATCCACGTGGAAGCCTGATCAGAAGGAAAAGAAGAGCGTGGCACGACGCCACTCCGCAAAGGATGAAAGAACAGTGGCACCACGCCACAGGGCAGACAACCAACACAGGCATGCAAGATGGAACAGAGAAGAGCAACAGGACCAAGGACTCACACCAGCACTGAGGAAGGTGTTTCATCCACGCAAGCCAGCCACTGGGGTGCAGAGACGTCACTTGAGACAGCTCCGCGGGAGGACCTACCGTAAGCCGCTAGCAAGCGCGATCTGCATCCTGACCCCACGCTGCACAGTTCGACCGTCCTCTCACCTGTCACTGGCTGCCCGGAATTGATAGCACCACACCTCGCAGTGCCCCTGCCTGAGGACAACGGAGCAGGGCCACGGAGTCCATCAAGTCCTCCTCATTCTCCAAGGTCACCCGACAGAAGATCACCGCCTGTTCGCCCAATGAAGAAAACCAACATTATGTTATCACCATCCGGATGCATCAACGCCATGGAGGATCGCAACACCCGAGGGAATCCACACACGCCCCAAACAACCGGAGGTCAATGAGGCGAATCACCCAAGAACCTTCTGTGCACCTCAGTCAACCTACAGCCTGCCGAAGTCGAGCACACACGGCCATTCGAAGATCCGCCCCAGGGGACTACACAAGACTTGGCCGTGACCCTGTAGGGAGTTCCACAGCAACCCCGGGCATGGCCTACGCAACGGCCGCACAGCCCATGCGGTCACGTGACAGTCCAGGGGACAAGGGCCTCGACGGAGTTCCCGTGCGAAAGGAGTCCGAGTAGGAGAAATGTGTTGTCCGCAGCTCCACGCCAGGCGCAGGAAACACGAAGGTCACGGCGGAAGACTAGTCACCACAAGATTGTCAGAGGAAGGCGCAGAACTGGGGTGGTGTGGAGTGCAAAAAAACGATGGATTTAGGCCCAGATCTTTGTACTGAAGTGAATGTATGACATTGTTCCTCATTCTGTCCATCAATTGTTGTTTTTGCATTTGTCACCCCGAGTGGGATGGGTATCCTCAGACGTGAGTCCCATGCTCTCCACACCGTTGGAGTCAAGCTATCCTGGCTGAAGACGGCTGATAGCCAGAAACCGGTCCTAGGATGCTTGATTCCGGTCCAGGAAAGACATGGCTTGGCAGTTCGGGCTGGACTGTTCCCATGAGGCACAGGGTCAAGGCTGATTTGCATATGGCCATGTCTGAACTGGGGTGGTGTGGAGTGCAAAAAAACGATGGATTAGGCCCAGATCTCTGTACTGGGATGAATGTATGACATTGTTCTGCATTCTGTCCATCAATTGTTGTTTTTGCATTCGTCACCCCGAGTGGGATGGGTATGCTCAGACGTGAGTCCCATGCTCTCCACACCACTGGAGTCAAGCTATCCTGGCTGAAGACGGCTGATAGCCAGAAACCGGTCCTAGGATGCTTGATTCCGGTCCAAGAAAGACATGGCTTGGCAGTTCGGGCTGGACTGTTCCCATGAGGCAAAGGGTCAAGGCTGATTTGCATATGGCCATGTCTGAACTGGGGTGGTGTGGAGTGCAAAAAATGATGGATTTAGGCCGAGATCTCTGTACTGGGGTGAATGTATGACATTGTTCTGCATTCTGTCCATCAATTGTGTTTTTTGCATTTGTCACCCCGAGTGGGATGGGTATGCTCAGACGAGAGTCCCATGCTCTCCACACCACTGGAGTCAAGCTATCCTGGCTGAAGACGGCTGATAGCCAGAAACCGGTCCTAGGATGCTTGATTCCAGTCCAGGAAAGACATGGCTTGGCAGTTCGGGCTGGACTGTTCCCATGAGGCAAAGGGTCAAGGCTGATTTGCATATGGCCATGTCTGAACAAGGGGTGATGTGGAGTGCAAAAAAACGATGGATTTAGGCCCAGATCTCTGTACTGGGGTGAATGTATGACATTGTTCTGCATTCTGTCCATCAATTGTTGTTTTTGCATTTGTCACCCCGAGTGGGATGGGTATGCTCAGACGTGAGTCCCATGCTCTCCACACCACTGGAGTCAAGCTATCCTTGCTGAAGACGGCTGATAGCCAGAAACCGGTCCTAGGATGCTTGATTCCGGTCCAGGAAACACATGGCTTGGCAGTTCGGGCTGGACTGTTCCCATGAGGCACAGGGTCAAGGCTGATTTGCATATGGCCATGTCTGAACTGGGCTGGTGTGGAGTGGAAACAAACGATGGATTTAGGCCTAGATCTCTGTACTGGGGTGAATGTATGACATTGTTCTGCATTCTGTCCATCAATTGTTGTTTTTGCATTTGTCACCCCGAGTAGGATGGGTATGCTCAGACGTGAGACCCATGCTCTCCACACCACTGGAGTCAAGCTATCCTGGCTGAAGACGGCTGATAGCCAGAAACCAGTCCTAGGATGCTTGATTCCGGTCCAGGAAAGACATGGCTTGGCAGTTCGGGCTGGACTGTTCCCATGAGGCACAGGGTCAATGCTGATTTGCATATGGCCATGTCTGAACTGGGGTGGTGTGGAGTGCAAAAAAACGATGGATTTAGGCCCAGATCTCTGTACTGGGGTAAATGTATGACATTAATCTGCATTCTGTCCATCAATTGTTGTTTTTGCATTTGTCACCCCGAGTGAGATGGGTATGCTCAGACGTGAGTCCCATGCTCTCCACACCACTGGAGTCAAGCTATCCTGGCTGAAGACGGCGGATAGCCAGAAACCGGTCCAATAATGCTTGATTCCGGTCCAGGAAAGACATGGCTTGGCAGTTCGGGCTGGACTGTTCCCATGAGGCACAGGGTCAAGGCTGATTTGCATATGGCCATGTCTGAACTGGGCTGGTGTGGAGTGCAAAAAAACGATGGATTTAGGCCCAGATCTCTGTACTGGGGTGAATGTATGACATTGTTCTGCATTCTGTCCATCAATTGTTGTTTTTGCATTTGTCACCCCGAGTGGGATGGGTATGCTCAGACGTGAGTCCCATGCTCTCCACACCACTGGAGTCAAGCTATCCTGGCTGAAGACGGCTGATAGCCAGAAACCGGTCCTAGGATGCTTGATTCCGGTCCAGGAAAGACATGGCTTGGCAGTTTGGGCTGGACTGTTCCCATGAGGCACAGGGTCAAGGCTGATTTGCATATGGCCATGTCTGAACTGGGGTGGTGTGGAGTGCAAAAAAACGATGGATTTAGGCCCATATCTCTGTACTGGGGTGAATGTATGACATTGTTCTGTATTCTGTCCATCAATTGTCGTTTTTGCATTTGTTACCCCGAGTGGGATGGGTATGCTCAGACGTGAGTCCCATGCTCTCCACACCACTGGAGTCAAGCTATCCTGGCTGAAGATGGCTGATAGCCAGAAACCGGTCCTAGGATGCTTGATTCCGGTCCAGGAAAGACATGGCTTGGCAGTTCGGGCTCGTCTGTTCCCATGAGGCAAAGGGTCAAGGCTGATTTGCATATGGCCATGTCTGAACTGGGGTGGTGTGGAGTGCAACAAAACTATGGATTTAGGCCCAGATCTCTGTACTGGGGTGAATGTATGACATTGTTCTGCATTCTGTCCATCAATTGTTGTTTTTGCATTTGTCACCCCGAGTGTGATGGGTATGCTAAGACGTGAGTCCCATGCTCTCCACACCACTGGAGTCAAGCTATCCTGGCTGAAGACGGCTGATAGCCAGAAACCGGTCCTAGGATGCTTGATTCCGGTCCAGGAAAGACATGGCTTGGCAGTTCGGGCTGGACTGTTCCCATGAGGCACAGGTTCAAGGCTGATTTGCATATGGCCATGTCTGAAATGGGGTTGTGTGGAGTGCAAAAAACAATGGATTTAGGCCCAGATCTCTGTACTGGGGTGAATGTATGACATTGTTCTGCATTCTGTCCATCAATTGTTGTTTTTGCATTTGTCACCCCGAGTGGGATGGGTATGCTCGGACGTGAGTCCCATGCTCTCCACACCCCTGGAGTCAAGCTATCCTGGCTGAAGGCGGCTGATAGCCAGAAACAGGTCCTAGGATGCTTGATTCCGGTCCAGGAAAGACATGGCTTGGCAGTTCGGGCTGGACTGTTCCCATGAGGCAAAGGGTCAAGGCTGATTTGCATATGGCCATGTCTGAACTGGGGTGGTGTGGAGTGCAAAAAAACAATGGATTTAGTCCCAGATCTCTGTACTGGGGAGAATGTATGACATTGTTCTGCATTCTGTCCATCAATTGTTGTTTTTGCATTTGTCACCCCTAGTGGGATGGGTATGCTCAGACGTGAGCCCCATGCTCTTCACACCCCTGGAGTCAAGCTATCCTGGCTGAAGACGGCTGATAGCCAGAAACAGGTCCTAGGATGCTTGATTCCGGTCCAGGAAAGACATGGCTTGGCAGTTCGGGCTGGACTGTTCCCATGAGGCAAAGGGTCAAGGCTGATTTGCATATGGCCATGTCTGAACTGGGGTGGTGTGGAGTGCAAAAAAACAATGGATTTAGTCCCAGATCTCTGTACTGGGGAGAATGTATGACATTGTTCTGCATTCTGTCCATCAATTGTTGTTTTTGCATTTGTCACCCCTAGTGGGATGGGTATGCTCAGACGTGAGTCCCATGCTCTTTACACCACTGGAGTCAAGCTATCCTGGCTGAAGACGGCTGATAGCCAGAAACAGGTCCTAGGATGCTTGATTCCGGTCCAGGAAAGACATGGCTTGGCAGTTCGGGCTGGACTGTTCCCATGAGTCACAGGGTCAAGGCTGATTTGCATATGGCCATGTCTGAACTGGGCTGGTGTGGAGTGCAAAAAAATGATGGATTTAGGCCCAGATCTCTGTACTGGGGTGAATGTATGACATTGTTCTGCATTCTGTCCATCAATTGTTGTTTTTGCATTTGTCACCCCGAGTGGGATGGGTATGCTCAGACGTGAGTCCCATGCTCTCCACACTACAGGAGTCAAGCTATCCTGGCTGAAGACGGCTGATAGCCAGAAACCGGTCCTAGGATGCTTGATTCCGGTCCAGGAAAGACATGGCTTGGCAGTTCGGGCTGGACTTTTCCCATGAGGCACAGGGTCAAGGCTGATTTGCATCTGGCCATGTCTAAACTGGGGTGGTGTGGAGTGCAAAAAAACTATGGATTTAGGCCCAGATCTCTGTACTGGGGTGAATTTATGACATTGTTCTGCATTCTGTCCATCAATTGTTGTTTTTGCATTTCTGGTTGCACCGGCACAGACAGGCTGCTGAGCCTAGATGTCCCCTCACTGGCATCATCCCCCCCACTCCCTTGCATGGCCATGGCCGCCCACCTGTTGGTTCTCCACAATGGTGGTGACCTGCTCCAGTTCCCTTGCAACATCTGCGCAGCATTGTACCATCTGTATCAGCATGGCGAGTGACCTACGCGACAGCTGGGAAGTGGCGTTCCCAATCAGGTGGTTTGACCCTGTGTAGGCTGAAAGCCGTGTCAGCAGATGCCTGTGGCGTCTGCGTGTGATGTCCTGCTGCGCCACCTTCAAGTGGTTGCTCTCCTTGATGGCTGCGGTTAGCTCCTGTACACTCTGAGTGAGTTGACTAATGTCGCGTGCAGTTTTGTAGAGCTGATGCTGCATTGCTGCTCTGTGCTGTGCCTGCTTGCGGTGCACAGCAAGCATCCGAGCCTCAATACCAAGGCCTAGGTTATGTGCCTGTTGCTCCATGTCTGCTGGGGTGGCCACAGAGCGCTGCTGCCTCAACCTGCTGCTTGCTTGGGACCTCACAGTTGCTGTGGGTCGTGTCTGCCTCCTGGGTGGGGATGGGATCTGCTCCACTGCCATGCGTGCCGACTGGTGAGGTTGTGGCCCTCCTACGGCTGCAGGGGTGGCCCTGTGTCTTTGGGAAGGTGCTGGTCCAGGTGCTGGTCCAGGTGTTGGTCCAGGTGCTGGTCCAGGTGCTGATCCAGGTGCTGGTGCTGGCTGGCTCTCTCCCTCCATCTCATCAGGTGTCTCCACAATGGGGAGTGTCTTGCTGTCAGACATCTTAGCATCTGCAGCACCTGTGATGTGAATGAGTGCATGATTAATGATATGATTCAGGAACCTGGGATGTAGCAACATGCATACAGGCTTGCATTCCCTGACTGGCTTTAGGGGTATGTTTCACTTGACTATTCTGACTGTGTGTGGCTATCAGGGCACATTGTCACACTACAGATCCCACAATGCATTTGGGCGTTTGGGAAGGGCAGGAACTGGATTACTGGGGTTACAAATATGGCTCGCTCTGGGGGCATGGGCATTGTTAGGGGACTGGGTCGCAGTTGCATGCCTCTTACATTGTGATTGTGTGTGGCGCGGGAGGTGTCCAGTTGAGTGACCCCCACGCAGGCCGCAGGGTTGATGGTGTCCTCCACTAGGTCCTCCATTGGTGTGTTCTCGGGGACTGTGGAGTCTCCTCCTCCCGTGGCCAGTCTCTCCCCCAGTCTCTCCGCAATGCGCTCCTTGGCACGGCCTCTGAGGTTGTACCACCTCTTTTTAAGGTCATCGATGGACCGGTGCGTGACTCCCACCGCGATGACCTTGGCCTTGATGCGCAGCCAGATGCGCCTCTTGGTAGCCTCAGGCACCTTCCGGGACAGCTTCCCAAACAGCTGGTCATGGTCCCTGCTGACTCCCTCTATCAAGTACTCCAGTTCTTTTTCAGAGAACTTGATATTGCGCTTCCTGGCTGTTTCACATGGTCCAGCAGCTTCCTGGGACATTGTGATATCAATATGTATCCTGTATTCGGACTGCAGGGTGTGTCTATTGGAGCTCAGTGCTCTGCCTCCTCCTCTATCCAGCTCTGTGATCCAAATGAAGCATGGAGGCTGCTACTTCCTGGTAGTGATGTCATCATTGTGCTCAAAATGCGACTTCCCGTTTTTGCGATCTCGCAATCTGCGAGATCGCTATTTGCGATTTCAGTATTTGCGAAATCGCAATTTGAGATTGGGAAACAGCCAATTCTGCGATTTAATAGCGATTTTGGGAAAAACTATTGGTATTTTTCGCTATTTGGGATTAGCAGAGTGGGTGCTTCATGCATCTGGGGGTTAGTGTATAATGTTGTAAAAAGGCCTTTAGAGAAAATCAATATTTATAGGTTTCTCTTTAAAGGACTTGTCAAAAGTTTGCACGTTTTCAATCTTCCACTCAAGATTTCTTTACACGACATTCCGTCACAGGGGCTGTTTAGTAGCGTCACTGAGTGCAAATTTCTTCGGCCTTTCCAGGTAAGTGATATTCGTTGAACCTTTCTTTAAAGTAGGTGTGGGTGAAATTCGCATAATTTGGTTTTGCGTAAATATGCAATTAATTTCAGCCGAATTTTGCAAAATTACGGGTAATTTAGCAAAATCCAAATCCATCATTTAGCACTATATTTGAGCACAAAATGCTTACTCACATCAATTTTTGACGCAAAGACACATTTTGTGTTTAAAAAAAGCACCTTTGTACTGCTGCCTGCATTCTATTATTCATTTGCCTTCATGGTAAATTTTTACTGCAAATGGCATGCAAATATACAAAGTGGCATAATGGTGTAATTTTGAGAATTTTGAGTGATATGCAATTTCCTAAATTAAACGAATTACACCAGTGTCATTTAAATTTCAATCAGGTCTGCTTTAAAAGACTTGCTAGTAAATTATTTTTACTTTAAGGGCATAGCCAGTTATTTTTATGGTATGGTGAGGGGGCACAATAATATGGCAATTTCTCCTTTAGTTTTAACTCTAGCAGCATATGACACCAACAGCAAACAAGAATGTTGGATACATTAAACAAGTCCTCTTACGATTGCTTCTCCAGCCTAATTGGAACAGCCATTGACATTGATTTATGTGCAGGTTTCTTACTTAGATTCTAATCTTATTGTGTTTAATGAGGTTCTAAAGAGCTAATATTGACTATTTGGTAACTTGATTGAATTACTCTTCATTTTCTCTGTTCCTCCAATGCACGCTTTAGACTCCTTGCCCCCTTTGGTAGAACTGTAACAGCTTGCATTTTACCATCCCTCACCACTAGGGCGACCAACTGGCATGGGTGCAAATTCAGGACAGTGAGTGTAAAAATTCAGGAAAAAGGGTTAAAATTCAGGACAAAAATTCAGGACAGGAGGTCAAAATTCAGGACAAAAGGTAAATATTACAGACACATCTGAGGAGGTTGCGCAATAGTATATAAGTAAGTAAATGGACAACCACTTAAGTACAAGTGAAAATAAGTTTATATTAGGTTGAGATAATTGTTCACTTCATGGTTTTCCAGTATGCGCGCAGCTTTAAGCAAATGTGCAGGTCTTTTTGTGGTAACAAAACTGCTGCCCCCAACCCCCATTCCAGCTCTCAGAGAAAACTCCTGATGCCCGGTCCGGCCAGTTTGCTACCACCCTCCAATGGCGCCCGTCATCTTCACAAAGACCCTCTCTCATGTGTATTTAATTTCTTTTATAGTGCTACTCAAACCAAGTATGTAGGGCAGAGTGTTGGAGTGCGTTACAACACACATGTATTATAAAAGACAATGACTCATATAAATGTGAAAGTCAATGTATAGGAAATGTTGCTTAAGATAATGGGGCTTACAATGTGTAATCATATTTTCATCCATCATTCAGTCTTTCACCATTCATTCTGTCCTGTCCTTCCATCTGTTTGCCCATCCCTGTCCATATTCAACCATTTATAAACCTATCCATCACCTGTCCTTCCATCCATCATTTCACTCATCCATCCCTCCATCCACCCTTTTACTCGTACATCCATTATCCATCCATCCACCCTTTCACCCTATTCATCCGTACACTCACCCATCCACTATTCCACCCATCCATCCATTCACTCATCCATCCAGCCATTTACCTACCCAGCCATCCTTTCACTTACTCATTCATCCACCCAGTCACTCATCCTTCCACCCATTCACCCGTTCAGTCATCCATTCACCCATCCTCCCTTTCACTCTCCATCCCTCTTTCACTTAACCATCCATCCTTCCATCCATCCATCTACCCATCCACTCATGAATCCATTCATTGAACCTATCACTCATCCATCCTTTCACACATCCATCCATTATTCTCTCATCCATCCACCCTTTCACCCCTTCACTCATCTATCCATCCTTTTGACCATCTACCTCACTCACTCGTCCAGCCGAACATCCACCCTTTCACTCATCCATTTACCCTTTCACTTATCAATTCATCAATCTATCCATCCTTTCCCTCATCCACCCATCCATTCACTCGCCATCCACACTTTCATTCACCTATCCATCCATCATTTCACTCATCCTTCCATCCAGCCATCCATCCACCCATTCCTTCACTTACTTACTCACTCACCTTTTCACGTTAATTATGAGCTGAGCCTTTGTCTGCAGAGTTACAGACAGAAGAGAACCATCAAGAACTCCACTCTTGCTGTAGTTCCTAAAGCAAGGGGTGGGGGAGGATTCACTATGCCTCAGCACATAGGCAATCTGAAAAAGTGGAAGGCATGAGTCATGCATGATGCACAGTGCCTGGACGGAAGGCGACTGTGACATGGTGTTGTTTCCAGAGCTTTAAGTGGGATGAAAAAACTAGGGGGGGGGGGGTCTCTCAAAAAGGGTGTTCGATTGTAATTAAGGGCGTGGCCTAAAACACCTAAGCTAAAAATCTGTGCTTAGTATAATGTGCGCCCGACTGGTATTTTTGTTGCTTCTGTCATTGCATCCAGAGATATAATACAAGTAATGTTACACCTAGAACAAGTAACGTTGCACCTACAACAAGCCAGAACTATTGGCTTTGTCAATGGTTGTTGGTTGCATAAAATAAAAAAGCATCAACCATAGCTGTTGAATATAATATTGAAAATGCGTTAGTCTGAAATTATAACACTCTGAAATAACTAATCCTTTCCTTTGAACTTCTTTCACCCCTTCCCTTGATGAACTGCTTTCTTACCTAGTAGCAGCATGGGCGTTTTTGCACTTCAATGTGACAGAATGCCCTGCCCTAGACCCAGGCTGGAGGAGGCCACCACATGCTGTGCCAGCTCAGACTGGCCCATTGTCATTTTGTATGTGGCAATCAGCTGCATACAGAATGACAATGGATGCGGTGGGGCTGCTCTGATGCCCAGAGGAGTGCGAGGCGGCCCCATTAGCGAGCTGAGGCTTTCCGCAGGAGAACAGCTTTGTTCCCTGAAAGGTCCAAAATTACGGGCAAAAGGCGTCCGTAAATGGGACCCTCACGGACAACGGACGTGAGGTCCAATTTACTGACGGTTCGTGAAATTACGGACGGTTGGTCACCCTACACACCACACTTCCCTGTGCTCCAATTTGGGTGGCAGCACAGTGCGTAGAGGCTCTCCTATCTAGGGGGAGGCGTGCCTATGGCGTGGACGGCGGGGCCCAGAATGGGGGTCGCAGCACGGGTCGCCGCGTCCTTTGGACAGGGCCAGTTTCAGGATTGGTTGCCCGGGGCGCAGCACCTGGGAACATTAGAATGGTTCTGGAGTCGTTCTCGGCAACGTGGCCCCGCCCCTTTAAAAGGTACCATGATGCGGTGGGCGGGTCTCTTTCCCACTTGCCATCTCGGACACTACAGGACCTCGCGACTCACCCACATGGGTACAGGATCTGCATGCTCCACTTCCATGACTCTGTAGACACAGCCCTCATTTTGTTTGGTGCTCCCGGGTGCTGCACAAGTGAGAGAGCTTGTTTTCTTGACCAACCGATTTGCGTTCTGGGTCTCCTGCAGTAGGTGTCGCTGTGAATAGTGGCTGTGGAGGTGGGGCTTGTGGTCATGACAGCCGCTTTCTAATTGTGGTCGGGTGACGAAAGCCTTTGATGGGTTGTTTTGGGCCATTGGCTGTCTGTTTACTTCTAATTGTGTGGCCCGGGCACATTTAGCTGCTTCTGCAGTGCAGGTGTTTGGGCTCTTATATCTGGGGTACAATGTGCTATCTTAATGGTGAATGTGCAACTATTAGCGTATTATCTTACTGACAACGGAAATCATTGTTGCACTCAAAATGTTCGAGATGAAGGTCCCACACGGTATTCTGCAAGAGCATTTTCCCAGTGTGGCTCCATTTAAGAGAGGGTCCGGGGTTAGCTCATCCAATCTGGGTGGCTAGTTATGGCAAAATTGCTCCTCACAGTGGCTAATGGTTTGGCCCGGATAGCTTGGGTTCGCTATTCCTTTCTCATGAAGAATGTGCGTCTATTGGAGTATTATCTCACTGACTGCATTGCTGCCTTGCAGATGGCAGAGATAATCAGCTTGTCTGTGAGGACAGTAACAGGGAATTGTAGCCAGAAAGCAGCTAATCCAGGGTCTCCATTAGTAAGGGCCAATTTCTTGAAGCAAGTCACTTGGCCAGTGCTAGGTCAGTTAAAGCAATGGCTGGGGCTAAAGGTTCTGTGTTAGGATTGTGACTTATACTTGATGAATTCAGCCTCTACCGCAACTTGGCCAGGGAGTCCCAACTCAAACTCTTGAGGAATGAGTGACATTTCATGTTGTCAGAAAGCGGAGTCTGTTGCTGCTTGAGTCTTATATATGCATAGATGGAATATGGCAGTGCCCCACCATGGGGGTCCTCAACAAGGAATGTCAGCAGGCTTTGAGGCAGCGTGATGCTGCAGCACAAGCATTATTTGCCAAGGTTGTGCACTTTTGCATAGCTCAGCAGTGCATACATCGAATCTAAGTGCCAGCCCGTGAGCAATGCATCTCATGTTGCTATGAGAAAATGTTGTTTCATCCCTATAGAGTACCTCTGGTGCTAAATAGACTTGTGGTGAAGCTATATATGGGGGGTTTGAACTGAATTGGTCTCTCTGGTAGGGCGTCTCAAGTCACCCTGGGAGGGAGGGCAGAGTTGTTTTTCACAGCCAATGGAGGTTTGCCTGGCATCCAGGAAGGCGACTCTTCAGCAATAGTAGGTGCTGGTGTTGAGCTGTGGATTGCCCATTTGCCCGGTCATTCACACAGGCCAGGTCTGGGTGGAAGCTGAGGCACTTCCATGCTACTGTTGTATAGCGTTTTAGGTCCCTAGTGTAATTTTCCCGATTCATGCCCTTATATAGGTATAAAATACCATATCCTAATATAGGCATAGAAATCAGAACCATATTAAGACATAGCTCAAGTAGTCCTAATACGGCTTGGCTACTTCCACTAGTTCCAAAAATCCACAACGATTTTTTGGATAAACCCGCCTTCAGCAGTCAGGGACTTCCCCATGCATGAATATTAATTTACCCAAGAAATCATGGAGTTTTCAGAGTATTAAGTCTCCGATGACGTTATTATGTCCAATCTTACGTCAAACTCGGCACCTTCAAGGTGTAAATATGCCCACACTTGTCCAAACAAACACACAGTGGTTTGGAGTAGTTCCACTATCTACTTGCCCGACGCCCTGCTGCTGCAAGTGCCGAAGGAAGTCGACCCTCCAGCTGACACACTGAGAGACGCTGTAATTTCTCCAGCTGAGAAATCCAGCTCCAGTGTTTCCAGGCTACCCTTGCGGGTTGCTGGGAAATCGAGTCCTGAGAGAGAGATACAAGACCTCCTTCATTCTAAACCAAGGTACGGAGCTGATTAGACCCTAAGAGAATTCTTGGAATAGATTCTTGACAAAAAAATACTAAACTTAAGCTACACCTCACTAACTTCTTCCCTTGTACTAGACCTAGGTTAGGTACACCGGGGTAGGCGTATTTTAGAAGCACCAGTTGAGTACTTTTAGTCATTATTTGTCACTGTATGTATTTTATGCATTTTAGGTATTCTATGGCTTAGAAACCATATCATGCTTTTACAATATTATTTTATAATACTCCTCGTACTGTACGCCCTGTCCTTTACTGCAAGTATTACGATTGCAGCATTTCCTTTCTTATGCTTGAGAAAGAAGACTGTTCAATAAAAACCCTTTTATTGAAAACGCCCGTCCCTATATTTCTCTGCACCTCTGGTGAAACGAAGCATGCACGATTGACTGAGCGAAATACTTTCTATTGTTTCCGCGACTCTAGAGATTGATTTCTTATTCTTGGGAAACAAAGTTGTCATGTTTAAAGTGGTTGTCAGAAACGAATCCTTTCTTGTTCATTCGAAAAAGTTTCTAGTGACCTCTGAGCTAGCTGGCACACCCATAATTAAGTCTAGTATATTCAGTAAAGACCTAGTCGACTTCAGTCCTACGTCTAAACTACAGGATACACTATTCCAATGCACAGAGCCTGTTGGGAATATAGGAACTACACTACATGGCGCCCAACATTTGGTAAGGCGATAATTTAACGCTAGATACTAGAGTAACTCAGTTGTGCTTTTCACACAGACCCCTTTTTCCTGTAAAATACTACAATAGACGTCTGGAGTGGGTTAAAGGATATAATATCCGCCTTAACTGAGTAGGATGAAAATCCTATGTATTAGTTTTTGGTTTGTTCAATGTTGAAGGATACAGTGTTCCAAAATATTGGGCACCTAATCTTTGTTTCCTTGAAAATTGCTCTGCAAACTCTCGGTCAACAAAATGAGTGACGACGAGAGGGAGAGAGCTGCAGCAGCAGCTCAGGCAGTCTTAGTTGAAACAAATCTCCAACAAAATGACCCGGATGCAATAATCATCCCGGCAAATATAAGGAAAACCAAAACTATAAAACGTATAGAAAATGGAGTATCATCGAGAGGTGGTAAAGTAATCTTCGTAATAGAGGCACATGAATATCGGCAGACAGAGGTATTTTATTCATGGATGCTGTTTCCTACAGCAAATCCAGTAACACACGAGTTCCACTACTACAAAGTAGAGGAACCTCCAGCGGAATACGTTCCTTTTGAGGACGTTGAAATTCCACTAACTTATCAAGAGCATCAGGTCTGGTTTAATAGCGCCCTACAACATCAAAATCACATCACCAGGCTCGGTCCACTAGGTAGACCAGGAGCAACATGGCCGGTACTAGCCAGCTATACACCTCATCCTGACATTGAAAACATGACAGGTCCAGAACCGTTAGCACAGCTAAAACAGTTAATTAAAATACACAGACAGTTGGTTCAATATGTCATGCGGACTTTAACAGTCCAACCAGCTGTAAGGATTCCACAGCACACCCCTCATCAGGGGAACAGAAACTAAATTATACCACAGACTATACAATCAGTCATTGGTAAATTGCCCGCTAAACGGGAACAAATCCCGTTTTGGTTTGCTCAAAAAATGACTCAAATAGAGGCAGTATTCCCTGATAGTACACCTCATGAGAAAGACAGGATTCTAACAATCCATTTACCAATGGGGATTGCACCACATGTAGAGGACTGTGACACTTGGGGTACAGTTTTTGCTTCAATCTACACAAAAACACATGGTGTACCATCTATGGCGGTAATACCAGACGTTCTGAGACAGATTCAAAATGAATACTGTCCAGAACCGGCCTTAAATCTAGGTATGAAATTACTGAAAGATTTCAAACAGGTCTTGGCTATACTATTAACCAACATAAAAGGTGAAGCAGCATCAGTGGCGATCCGCCAAAAACTAAAAGAAACAGATATTACTGAGCAACCATATGAGCTTGCCAGAATTATTGAAAAATCCTATGAAGAACTAGGCAGAGATAGTTTGGGTGGGAAACCAGTAAAACCCCAACTAACCGAAAATCCTGAAAAAGTTTTTATTAAAAATAATCTCACTACTCCTAAGAAAAAGTGGGAAAACAGCAACGAGACACTTCCTAGAGAGAAGCGTTCACAGTCCAGAGGAAGGTCTCCTCAACAGGAGCCCTCTGAAAAAAGATGTAACCTTAGAAATAGGGATAATTTGAGAAAACCTGATAGATATCAAGATAATGATACACGTTCCTCTCGTACCTTTCAGACTTCCTCGCAGAAATTCGAAAGAAGAGGACGATCAGAACAGAAAGAGAATGTGTGAAGTCCAAAGACGAACAGCACGTTCCAAAAAATAGGAAAACTCAATTCACAAAAAAGAAGGTAGCAAGTCTAAAGATCAGACATGCCGAGGATCTTGAGGACACAACTCAAGAACGGGGAGTGGGCCCAAACAATGCTAGACAGTGCAGCAGAGGTAACCATAGCTCGCAAGATCCTGAAGGACCATCTGGACACAGTGGACTTGAATGAAAGCATCCAAGTTCAAACTGCAGATACCAGGGTTAGTGTACCACATAAGTTATATGAAGTAACACTCCGGATGGAGGGGGACAAACCAAGAAAAGTTAGAGCACTCTTTTGGGAGAAGCTACCTAAGAGTTATGACATTCTTCTAGCTGAACAAGAGTGGCCACCTGAATTTGTCAGGGAATGCCCACATGGCGAAGAGATAATTATGCCAGCATTCTCAAATCACATTCCAATTCATAAAAAATACACATATGCCGGGAAATGGGCAATAGCTCAGGCTTCAGCATTATACAAAAATCATGTAGGATATGATGAGGATTCCCCTCACCATAAAATCCAGTTGAAAATTCATCCAACAATGCAAAGGCAATATCCTGAAAAACAGGAAGCTAAAACACAAGTCAGGGAGATTTTAAATCAACTTGAATACCAAGGGGTGATTGAAACATGCACCTCATCAATGAACAATCCTTTGTTTCCTGTCTCCAAACCAGATAATTCATATTGTCTAGTTTTGGATTACAGACATCTAAACTCTTGTTGCAAAACATTTGCAGTACAAAATGCACATAGTGCAGCACTGATGAATAACATAGTGCGCAAAAAATATAAAGCTACATTAGATATCTCAAATGGTTTCTTCTGTCAAAACATTGCATCAGAAAGCAGGTATTTGACCACTTTCTTAATAATGGGGACACAGCGACAATTTTGCAGTCTCCCCAGGGATTCAAGAATAGTCCAGGGTTATTTTCAGCCAGAGTAACAGAGTTACTACAAATGTACGACAATGACGAGGCATTATCCTATGTCGATGACATCTATCTTACATATGATGATTTGGACGTGCACTTGAAAAGGGTGAACACCATAATACTTGAGTTCCTCTCTGAAGGGTTTAAATTCAATTTTAAGAAATCACGAATTGCCCACCTAAACGTCCTATTTTTGGGTTATGAGTTATCAAGTGAAGGCAAAAGCCTGGCAGCAAACTTCTTAGAGAAATGTGCGCTGCTCCAACCTCCAAAAACACTGAAAACCCTACAGTCAATTCTAGGTTTCCTGAATTTTGGAAGAACTTATGTTCTGAACTACGCAGAAAGGGTTTAACCTCTCTACGAACTAATCAAACCTGATTTTAAACCTACTAATTGGACACAAAAACACACAGAAATTTTGCGTTCAGTGCAAACAGGCATGTTAGCAAAAACACAGTTACAAACACGCGACAGCCTGCGCAATCTCGTAATCCGAATCATCCCAGGAAGATGCGGATTCACATACCTAACCTTTAATGAAGGTGAGACGGTACCTATAGCATTCAAATCACACTTGTACACACAAGCTGAAATGAAATTCACTTCAACAGAAAAAATACTGGCAGCGGTTCAGACTGCTGTGGGGAAAGAAAGAGCCCTTGCACAAGGTAAACACATAAAAATTGGTACACCTGTACCTGCCTTAGAGGCAGTAACAAAAGCAAGCATTCCAAATGCAAAAGCGCTACATCCGAGATGGATACAATGGGTTAATTCTCTTGCTGCAACAGATGTTGAATACTTTTTTGATCCGTATTTAAAAACACAAGAATTCCTACAATACTAATTAGAATGTCCTCTGCCGACTGAAATTCTGCCACTAGAACATTACGGCTGTATAATCTATACAGATGGATCAGCACAGCCCGCAATTGGAGGTAAACAAGCCTATAGTGCTGTGTGCGCGATTGTTAAAGGTCGCTGGCGCAAAGGTAAATTCAGACCTATGGTCACTTAAACTCAATCACTTGGAGACTGTACAGCTCAGCGAGCTGAACTACAGGCTTTCAAGATGCGCTTGAAAATACCGATCGCGAATTCCCCACACTCATTGTGTGCAATTCGTATTACTGCATCCAATCTTACGAGTACTTGCAGAACTGGGTTCAGAACGGCTACAAAGACGCAAAAGGTGGCACAATTAAGCATAAAATGCTTTGGGAACAGGTAGTTCTTTTACAAAAAGAACTACAAAAGACTCACATGATTCATACACTGAGTCATTAGCGTGATGGCGTTCATGTTGAAGGGAATTAATTGGCTGATGAGGCCGCAAAGGCAGCTGTGCAAACGGCTTCCGTAGCTGCAATCACTCGTTCAAAAACGAAAATAGATGGTGAAATAATGCTAGCAGTAAATGCCTCAATGAAAGGCAACTATGCAGCATTACCACTAAACTATCCACTCGGTAATACATACATAATGATGCAAACTCCGTTCCTTTTGCTCAAATCCTTGGAGTGGGGGACAGAGTAATTCCAAACAGGAACTGGAGAAGTGCTTTGATTTCCGAAGCACATATGGGAGAGGGTCTGACATATCAAGGGATCTTAAAATCTCTAATAGAATTAGAAGAGATGTACTGGTGGCCAGGAATGAGCGTCGAAGTTTACAAATTCGGTATTAACTGTGATACCTGTTACAGAGATCATAGCTTTGAAAACCACCAGGTACCTGACTACAGTGTAGCCAGCCCAGTCCAGACACCACTGTCAGACAGCATTAGACTTTCTACACTCAGACGTCACCATGGACGAATGCGGTCCCACAACTATTAAGACAAGATTCATTTGGATGTGGCCTCAGCGCCCGGCTGATGCCCGAACTGTTATAAAAGATTTGTGAGTCTTTATCGGCACATACGCAATCGGCACGCTACATTCTGACCAGGGTCCTGCTTTTAGCTCAAAAGCTTACAAGGAGGCCATGGCTAGCTTGGGCGTTGCATTGTGGTTTTCGAGTCCCTTCTATCCTGAGGGAAATGCGGTAGTGTAAAGAAAAAACCATGACACAAAGCAATCTATAACAGCTAGGGTATTAGGTTCGGGTGACGGGTGGGTCAAACATCTAGATAGTGTCCAACGTAGTCTTAACAACCAGCCAAGAAATTCTCTGGGGGGAATCACTCCATATGAACTGCTATTTTGTACTAGAATGCTTATCCAGGACCTTGATTGTCAAACTCCAGTGGTGGAACAGAAACCCTTTGATATCAAAGACCGTTTGGCTCTTTTACAGGACTTAAATGAAACAAGAAGAAGTCTGAGTAACACAACACAAAGCCCAACGACCACTGAAGACAAACCACCTGTCCCAGCAAGACCTGTCTGGATTCCAAAGATTGGGGATCTAGTCAGGGAAAAGATCGCTGTAAAGAAGGAATTTGGGCCTTCTTATAGAAAAGCTGTACATGTCTTAGCAATTCTTGGAACAAGATCAGTGTTACTACCGCCGCTTGCTGGAAAAAGGGAGAACAGAACAGTATCAATTGACCTGGTAAAACCACATCATGTGTCCGATAATAAGTAGTAGGCCCAGTGTACCCCCGAGAGGTAGCAGACAACCAAATCTAGTACTATTCAAGAGGTTCAAACTGAAAGACTTATCACCTTTGATAAACCTGCAGTAAGAAAAGAAGGACTTTGCAAAACAGCCATGGAACTCATCCATCTTGATACCCAAATATCAGTTTGTCAAGAACCTCCTGCCTACAATGATGTAGCACCTGACTATACAAACATATCGAAGGAGGGAGCTACTCCAGTGATCTAAAAAAATCCGGATGCAATACCAACTATTGACAGAACTGCTTCTGGCTATTTTATCAACTTCAATAACTTTTCTGAGGATCCCAGCGAACCTGAGACTACGCCAGTAAATAAAACATTTAAAGAAAAAATAACAGAACTCTTTCATCAACTTGGAAAAACATATCTGGTTTTACCATGGGTTGAATTTTGGAATGTGTTAGGTGTACTTTTTCTCTTGATATGGTTCCTTCTGGTTTTAAGTTTGGGTAAAATATTAGATGGTAAATATAGTACAATGGACACAGAAAGTCATAGCATCAACGTACTGCTGCAACCTTACAAATCATCTCATTATGAACGGAGAGACCTGTCATCAGTGTACATCACAGCCGTTCCTATACCTGGTGGTATAGCATGGGATACAACTGATTATGATATTTATGGCCCGGTGGAACTGTTAAAGATTCCTCACCAGTTTAAGGTTTCTTTGAGTGACTTTGTCTCACCCAGCACATTCTTTGATGATTGGGACTTTGAAACTGTTAATAATTTGATGTCAGACTTCGAAATGTCAGCAAAGTTTGAAAAACATGAACACCTAGAAGGTTCAATAAGTTATGAAGAAATGTATTGCTATAATCATTTTGGTCACCATTATTTTCACAAATCTGTAAATCCTAGGAATGTTTTTACTTATAACCAATGGGAACATTGTCCGCCGCAGCCAAAGGGCAGCTCAAAAACATTTTAATAAAAGTTTCCATACTTCTCAGGTTTTAATGTTACAAATCCAGAAACGTTTTATTTCAAAAATGTAAATAAGGCAGGAATGAAAACAATTTTGACCAACACTAAAAAAATGTATTCTGCAAACTTTTATGCTCAGCTGTCTGCATTAGGTTTTAACTTTTGGAAAGAATACATTGAGACAAAAACTGTCTGGGGCACAAAAGAATGGCAGGTGCAGGGTTTAGAAGCCTTGTTCAGAGCCTGCATTATACCAGAACAAATTATATCTTTGAATTACACAGTTCAACAAACATCCTGTCTTGGCTTAGCTAAGATAAAAGATTTAAACAAACCGTCCATACCTAAACCCACACCTGACAGTAATAACACTTCGGATCAGAAGGCCAGATCCAAGATACTCCCAGAGACTGCATCCAGGGATAGTCACCACATACAGTGTAGGAAAACTATGCCTTGATTGGCTACAGAGATCCACACTTCCAGAAATTAAACAACACTTATCTTTACTTAAAGAAGGCGTTGACTTACGAGACTTTTTACTTGGGTCTCGTAAACAACATCTAAAACGTTTCATATACCCCGGTATATATGCTGCGTATAACGAAGCTTGGAAAATAACACAAATGGAAACTGCAGAAAAAATACGAGAAATTGATTGTATTAATTTAGAGAAAGCAATCTCTGTAGTGAACAATGGGTTAACGACTCTGTCCTCCGGGATTTATTCTTTGGACAACATTGTATCATCTGCCATTGACATAATGGAGCAGGACTTGCTAATGTTACAACATGGCCAGTCTCAATTACGTTCTATAATGCTGCTAGGCTGGACGTTACAAAATCTCCGTTCAAGCTACGTGCCATGGTGTCTAATCAATACCACGTCATTGTTTACTGTATTTAACCTTACAGATAAACAAATCTCTTTGGCACAAAGAGGAGCAGACTACACGGTGCTGAGCATTGAAAAACTGGAAAGATTACCATTAATCGTTTCTGAGAAGCGTGTCATTGAATGGATAATACATGGCACCATCTCGATACCAGTGACGATTTTCCAATTTCAGTATTGTCTACAGCACATACCAGCAGGCCTGTATGAAAGGTTGGGTAAAGGATACATTAAGTCAACCTGGACTTTACCATAAACACACAAATGTTGGAGTGGGGGAAAGGAGGTATTTCTTAGTACAAAAAATTGTAAAAACTCACTAAGCGGTCCACTTTTATTTGAATGTATTAATTTACATGGAGACTGCAAAGGTTCTTTAAATAACCTTTCTTGCCACATGCACGGTACTCCAGCAGCCGTAATAGACCCGGTTTTCAGGCAACTTTCCAATGGGAGCTACGTTATGCTCGATGATCACAGCTGTTGTGGCATGTTGCCAGGGAAAGCCTATCTGGCTAGTGTGTGGGCCAGGGTCACTTGTATGCAAGTATTGTATTCAAAAAGTAATACAGACAGGGAGACGGCGTTATGGCCTTCACTGAATATCTCTTCTATATGAATTGACACTTTAATCAGAATGAAAGCCATTCTTTTGCAAAAAACTGTGCCACTCACCTCGTCCAGAGAAACATATGATCTGCAAGTTGCAAGGACTTCTGCAGAGATACATGCATTATTATCAACAAACTGCCCAGTACATTTCGCAGAAAAGTTAGGTCAAATCTTAAACATGTCTGATACCAGCGGCATCGCACATGTATTTAAGATGATTTTTTCGGGACTGTTAGCACCGTTTCAAGCAGTCCTTTGCATTTTTCCAAATTTTGTGCACTTTGTGTTCGGCGGCCTGCCTCTCATTTTGGGACTCGTAGCAGGAATTCTATTTTTGTTCCTTCTGCTCCGATATGGCAAGTCCAGTCACCAACGATACCCAGACTACCATGGAACAAGCCCTCCTAGCCATGCGGTATTGTGAAAGAATTACACAGATTCTTGGCTTGGCTCGTTTAAGAGATCTGAATACCACTTGGTTCCTTTCATTCAGACCAATCTGGCAAGATTGCATCTTACCTGTTCTGCGATGCCTGCTTTGCGGAGAAGAATGCGTGTTGGACATCTGTCTTATACTTCCATCAGCACTGCCAACAGATGTTGACACCTTGCTGGGTCCTGTAACGACTCACACAACGTGTTGCCCCCAACGGCTGCCAATCCTGATGACGGAATTCAATGAGATCTCACCAGCAAATCCAGATATTGGTGAGGTACATGGAACAACAGGCCACACAGGTACCATCAACATCGAACATTGCTAATGCGGATGGCGCTGACGGCGATGTTTCACATCTATGCACATTTGATCTACTTGACAAAGTAGTTTCACTTTCACTAACTGTGGTAGACAGTTTCTTTGCCAACTTAGATGATTTGATGTTTTCTCCCGACACCGAGAATACATTTTGAAAGTGCACACAGCACATGAACTCTGAAATTCAGCCTCCGTTTTTTTAAAAAAAAAAACTCTAACTTGGGAACTCTATGTTTCTGCAATCTACATTTGAAGTTTTTTTTCTTTTTCATTTTTTCAGAATAGAACTTTTTCCCTTGGCACAAAGTAATCTGCTTGAAGTAGAACTATTCTTAGAGAACAAGAAATTCGTTAATAACAAATATTTGGCATTATCTCATAAAAACAATAACAGTTTGTATATCATGCTATGGAATGGTTTCAACCTTTTTTCTGTAAATTTAGAGCCATTTCATAAATGTCATTTCATGTTTCATTTAGATAGCATTTTTTAAAAACAGCCTTTGCTTGTAAAATGAGTGTAAGACAAATACTTGTTTATGTGTATAGACCATGTTTAATGCATTTCATGTATTTTGGGTGGGATTATGAACACATGCTTTAGTTATGTTTTTTATGCTTATAGATTTAGTAATATTAGACCTAATACATGGAGTGGGTGTTGTATAGCGTTTTAGGACCCTAGTGTAATTTTCCCGATTCATGCCCTCATATAGGTATAAAGTATTGTATCCTAATATAGGCATAGAAATCAGAACCATATTAAGACATAGCTCAAGTAGTCCTAATACGGCTTGGCTACTTCCACTAGTTTCGAAAATCCACAACGAATTTCTTGGAAAAACCCACCTTCAGCAGTCAGTGACTTCCCTCTGCATGAATATTAATTTATCCAAGAACTCATGGAGTTTTCAGAGAATTAAGTCTCTGATGACGTTATTATGTCCAATCTTACGTCAAACTCGGCACCTTCAAGGTATAAAGATGCCCACACTTGCCCAAACAAACACACTGTGGTTTGGAGCAGTTCGACTATCTACTTGCCCGACGCCCTGATGCTGCAAGTGCCAAAGGAACCCGACCCTCCAGCTGACGCACTGAGAGATGCTGTACTTTCTCCAGCTGAGAAATCCAGCTCCAGTGTTTCCAGGTTACCCTTGCGGGTTGCTGGGAAATCGAGCCCTGAGAGAGAGACACAAGACCTCCTTCATTCTAAACCAAGGTACAGAGCTGATTAGACCCTAAGAGAATTCTTGGAATACATTCTTGGCAAAAGAATACTAAACTTAAGCTACACCTCACTTACTTCTTCCCTTGTACTAGACCTAAGTTAGGTACACCGGGGTAGGCGTATTTTAGAAGCACCAGTTGAGTACTTTTAGTCATTATTTGTCACTGTATGTATTTTATGCATTTTAGGTATGCTATGGCTTAGAAACCATATCATGCTTTTACAATATTATTTTATAATACTCCTCGTACTGTAGGCCCTGTCCTTTACTGCAAGTATTACGATTGCAGCAGTTCCTTTCTTATGCTTGAGAAAGAAGACTGTTCAATAAAAACCCTTTTATTGAAAACAACTGTCTCTCTATTTCTCTGCACCTCTGGTGAAACAAAGCATGCACGATTGATTGAGTGAAATAACTATCTATTGTTTCCGCGACTCTAGAGATTGATTTCTTATTCGTGGGAAACAAAGTTGTCATGTTTAAAGTGGTTGTCAGAAACGAATCCCTTCTTGTTCATTCAAGAACGTTTCTAGTGACCTCTGAGCTAGCTGGCACACCCATAATTAAGTCTAGTGTATTCAGTAGAGACCGAGTCGACTTCAGTCCTACGTCTAAACTACAGGATACACTATTCCAATGCGCAGAGCCTATTGGGAATATAGGAACTACACTACACTACGGCTCCCACTCATTTGGATTGTGCCCGCCACTGGGGTGGCAAGAATGGTTAGCTAGGCATGTGTTGTAGCGGTCTGGCAGGTTGGGATATGACTGCTAAAAGCCCTAAGCAGGGAGACTTGTGCGTTTAAGCCTGTTGTAGGTATTTGTCACTAACTACTTTTCTCTCTTTTGTATTCTTCGGTTGACGCAGGTTACAGGGCCGATGAGTTGAAACAGCAGCTGGATACCTCATCGCCTTCTGTGGACATGGAAGGGATTGCAGAAGTGCTGGTGCAGTATTGCTCGTCCGTGAGGCACTACTAAGGTTTGTCTATTCCACTGGTGGTTTGCAGTAGGGTTGAGGGCGAGGGATGCTGACTGACTTTTTGACGGTCAAGGAGGGCTGCTCTTGGCCCAGTTGAGGACTGCATTGGGCAGGCTCTTGCCCCAGGGGTTTTACGTTCCTAGGGAGTATTACAGGATATCTGGTCAGCACAGAGTTAACAGAGGTCTAACAGACAGACTTGGTTGCATGTGGTTATCTCTGAGATGAGCTGGCTCGCGAAAAAGTTTCCTTGGGTCACAATAGCTTGGTCAAACATTGTTCCCAAGTTGCATTGTAGAGGTGGTAAATTGGTTGAAGCCCTCACTCACTCGGTGCAGCTGGTAAACAATAAGATGGGTAAGTGGCTTATGTTGGCAAAGTTGTCATCTATTCCTCATGTTCCATCAAAGGCGAGTGGTCTTTATTGCAGGACGCGGTCCAGATGGCAACAAAAAATGCTCTGGAAAATAAGTGCACATGGTTAGTGCATCACCAGTGCTATGGTGGAGGGGAGGCCAGATAGTAGGGGAACTATGCTGGCCTGTGGCTGGTGAGGTCATGATTGGTGAGACAGTTTGGGTCCATGTAAGGCCCCATTTTTAGACTAAAGTAATATCAGCATTGCTGGACCCTCCAAGGGGTGCTGACAGCAAATCAAAAGAAGGCTTCAGTGGTGCGGAGGGTTGCGGCCATCCTTGACACGCGGCCCTTTCCTCACACCCACTCACGCATGCAAAGTGAATTCAAGCTAGCACATGCCCTTGGGGGAGGAAGACAGGTATAGAGGCTGCCAGAGGGAGGTATCCTAGCTGGGAGACGGGCCCCTTGCACAGACAGTCCTGCTATAGTAGATCAGTTAGTGGGGTCCTCTTAAAAGGAGGGACCCCTCCATGTCTATTTGGTACTGGACAAGGGTTCTAAGAGGAAAGGTCCCGGAACAAGTTGTGATCTCACTTGGGGAAGATGTTTGGGATGAATACACAGGAACAATCATAGTTATCGTTAGGCAACTCCCATGTATTAGCGACTCTGTTAAGGCTAGGATGTAACTCTGTTGGCAAAATATAAAGTTATGGGTTAATGAGTTTAAAATGATGAAATGTGATGTCTTGACCCCTAACCCAAAGAACATGATAGGGTATTCATGGTCTCTGATGATGTGTGGGGTTTTTGAAGAAGCGACTTCCCCAAGGGACATCTTCAAATACCTGACCATCTGTTGATACTGCATTCCTTTTGCCATTCCATCCACTCTGGCTATGCATAGGCTGCATTTTTTAAACTTTTGATGTGACCTCTCAGCTGTGCACCGTCTTGCCCCAAGCTTTGTTGCCCTGTGACAACTCACTGACGCCCCCTCAGCGACCGCGCAGCGGACGTGCGCAGCGGGAGCGCCGATTGAGCGCCGAAGGTGCGCCAAAGGTAAGCCCGTCTGTGCCCGTCCGCGCCTGGACCGCGCCCAGTGCCAGGACCCCTGGCCCCCGTCGTCACCAGCCCACCCGCCGGACCTACGCCGCCACCGAACTCAACGCCCTCAACGCCGGCCGACTCCCGGGCTGTTACCGAGCCAACCCGAGACGCACCCACGGACCCTTCTGCTGCAACGCCTGCAAGTTCACCTGCATCCGGACCTGCACCACTCCAGCAGTGCTCAAGACCTCAACGAGCAACAGCAGCAACCACCTGAAGTGCATCCTGCTCAACACTCGCTCCGTCCACAGACACGCCGTCGAGCTCTGGAACCTGCTCGACACAACGTCACCAGACGTCGCCTTCCTCACGGAAACCTGGATGAACGCCTCTTCAGCGCCCGACATAGCCATCGCCATCCCAGACGGCTACAAGATCATCAGGAGGGACCGCATCAACCACACCGGAGGAGGCATCGCCATCGTCCACAGGAACACCATCCGCATCACGACCAACACCGACGACACCCTCGCTACCGCCGAGCACCTGCACTTTCAGGTCCACATCAACCCCAAGACCACCCTCAGAGGCACCCTCATCTACAGACCCCCGGGACAACGCACACAATTCAGCGAAGACATCGCCGACTTCATCAGCCCGCACGCCCTCTGCTCCGCTGACTACAACCTCCTCGGGGACCTCAACTTCCACCTGGAGAACAACAACGACCGCAACACCACCACCCTGCTGGACAACCTCGCCAACCTGGGACTCAACAACTGGTGACCACCCCCACCCACTATGCCGGACACACACTCGACCCCATCTTCTCATCCAGCAAGGACATCGCCTTCAGCCACACCACCGGACTCCACTGGACGGACCACAGCTGCGTCCACTTCAGCTTCGCAAGGACCACGATCCACCACCACCAGCAACAGGCTGCACGCAGGAGCTGGAACAAGATCACAGCCGACCAGCTCGCGTCCTACCTGAGCATGAACCCTCCCACCAGCACAACGAACCCTAGCCAGGCGGCCACCAACCTCACGAAGTGGATCAGCGACTGCGCAGACGAGCTCGCCCCCCTGAGGACCCCGCCTAGCAGACCCGGTAGCAAGAAAGCCCCATGGTTCACCGACGAACTCAAGAGCTCCAAGAAGAACTGCCGAGCCCTTGAGAGAACCTGGCGCAGAGACCCAACACCGGACAACATGACTGCCCTCAAGCTCGCCACCCGAAAACACCACCAACTCATCCGCGCCACCAAGAAAACTGCATTCAAGGAACGACTGGACAACAACGCTCACAACAGCAAAGAACTCTTCAACATCGTCAAAGAGCTCTCCAACCCCAACGCCGGAAACAACGACATCACCCCTTCGCAAGAACTCTGCAACTCCCTCGCCTCCTACTTCCACAACAAGATCGCGGACATACACAACAGCTTCAGCACTCAACCGACGAACACCACGACCGAACCACCGCCCCCCACCACCACCCTCCGTGCCTGGACTCCGATCAGCACCGAAGACACCGTCCGCACGATGAACTCCATCCACTCCGGATCTCCGACCGACCCCTGCCCTCACCACGTCTTCAACAAGGCCGACGCTGTCACCGCACCCCCCCTGCGGGACATCATCAACACATCCTTCGACACCGCTTCCTTCCCGGAGAGCTGGAAGCATGCCGAACTCAGCGCTCTACTCAAGAAGCCATCGGCTGACCCCACCGACCTCAAAAACTACCGCCCCATCTCGCTGCTCCCGTTTCCTGCAAAAGTCATCGAGAAGACCGTCAACAAGCAGCTGGCCGCCTTCCTCGAGACGAACGTATCCCTCGACCCCTCGCAGTCTGGCTTCCGGGCCAACCACAGCACCGAGACCGCCCTGATCGCAGTCACCGATGACATCCGAGCGCTGCTCGACAACGGAGAAACAGCGGCCCTCATCCTCCTCGACCTCTCCGCGGCCTTCGACACTGTCTGCCATCGTACCCTAGTACAACACCTCAGCAACGTCGGAGTCCAGGAGAAGGCACTGGAGTGGATCATCTCCTTCCTCGCCGGAAGGACACTGAGAGTCCGCCTCCCTCCGTTCAGATCTGAAGCCACCAAAGTCATCTGCGGCATCCCTCAAGGCTCCTCGCTCAGTCCAACCCTCTTCAACATCTACTTGAGCCCCCTCGCAGACATCGCACGCCAGCACAACCTCAACATCATCTCCTACGCCGACAACACCCAGCTGATCCTCTCCCTTACCAATGACCCCGCCACCGCCAGAGCCAACCTTCACGAAGGGATGAAAGAGGTAGCCGAATGGATTAAGAACAGCCGCCTGAAACTGAACTCAGATAAGACGGAAGTCCTCATCCTGGGATCCTCACCCGCCACTTGGGACGACTCTTGGTGGCCCCCCGCCCTAGGCAGCGCACCCAAACCAACAGACCACGCACGCAACCTGGGCTTCATCCTGGACTCCTCCCTCTCCATGACCAGACAAGTCAATGCCGTCTCCTCATCGTGCTTCAACATCCTGTGCATGCTACGTAAGATCTTCCGGTGGATCCCCATCGAGACCAGGAAGACGGTCACCCAGGCCCTCGTCACCAGCCGTCTGGACTACGGCAACACCCTCTACGCCGGAACCACCGCCAAACTCCAGAAGAGACTCCAGCGGATCCAGAACGCCTCAGCACGACTCATCCTGGACATCCCCCGCCGCAGCCACATCTCCGGACACCTGAGAGACCTGCACTGGCTCCCGGTCAACAAGAGAATCACCTTCCGTCTCCTCACCCACGCACACAAAACCCTACACAGACAAGGCCCAGGATACCTCAACAGCCGCCTCAACTTCTACGCTCCCAAACGCCAGCTTAGATCGACCAGCCACGTCCTCGCCGCCGTCCCCCGCATCTGTAGAGCCACCACAGGGGGACGGTCCTTCTCCTACCTCGCCGCCAAGACATGGAACTCCCTCCCCACCCACCTCCGCCTGACCCAGGACCACCTCGCCTTCAGGAAGCATCTCAAGAGCTGGTTGTTCGAGCAGTAGCAGATCCCCTTCCCCCAGCGCCTTGAGACCCTCTGGGTAAGTAGTGCGCTATATAAATGCGATGATTGATTGATTGATTGACTTTGCGGTATTCCCATTCGTTGGCTATGGCTCTTCTAATGGGATTTCTCTAAAACCTTGTGATTTTTGTCTTCCTGGTTTTACTGACTCTCTGTTTGTGGCCTTAGGATGCTGTGAACTTTCCCACTGTAATGCAGTGGGAAAGCACACTCACTTTTCCTATGCATACCAAGAAGGGGTACTTACTTGATTGGTTGAGATGTTGTACCTGTGAGTGCCCTGGATGAATAAAAGGTACACCACATATCCAGGATGGGTACTGCACTGGCTAGTAGTGGGACACATCACTGATTGTGCCCCCACGTATCATGCTGAGGTTGGCCTTTCTCACTTATTAGCCAACCCTGAGTGGGCCTTTCGCTATCACCAGAGCACCCCTAGGGTAAGTCCTGAGGGGTGCATCACTTGGTAGGTTGAGATGCTGACATGATTAGTAAAAGTGTGGAAGTATACTTGAATGTAATTAGGAAGATGTGCATGTTACTAATCTCAGTTTTGCTTCTACAATAGGCACAATCACACACTAGCCACACATCTACTTAGATAATTTGGAAGAGGGCAAGAGAACACAAACCTCCCATTCAGGTGATAATAATCAAGAGAATTTTAGGTAAACATAAAATGATCCCTAATATTAGATTTGGACATTTAATTAGGTATTCCTTCTAATTCCAGATCTCCTTCTCAGCAGTTCCCTCCAAAACACCCTTTAACTCGCCTGAACACACCAAACGTCTGTGCCAAGGCGGCAAGCAGAATTGGTGCTGCTGGGAGGTGACCCTCTTTAGCATTGTGCAGATCCTGAGGAGTGGCAGCCTGACACACTAGTCTTTTGTGCTTGCAGATATGCTGGGGCCAGGGCAGGTAAGCAAGAATTCCAGACAACTCTGAAAGGGGGAGAGCTATAGAAGCTTCTCCCACTTCAAAGCTGGCACCAGGTATAAATAGTGGACCTTCAGATCCAACTCTTCAGTACACATCAGAGCCTGTGGAAGCTATGCTGCAAGAAGGACTGCTACTCTGCTGCCTTGTTGCCTGAGTGAGAAGGACAGGACCTGCATCTTGAACCCAGGACCACCAGAGAGACTCCAAGGGCTAATTGGCTGGCCTTTCTGATCTGAGCCTTGCACCTGGATTCTGCTTGCTGTGAGTCCTAAGTAATACCCCAAGTGGAGCCCCTCCAGTCTTGGATCCTTGGAAGTGGGGATATGGGTGCCTTGCCAACCCAGCTTTGGTCTTCACCAAATCAGATGTGAAGCGAAGCGAAGCTCCACAAAGCCTCACCGCACAGCTACAAGCTTCATTAGAACAGGTGCTTAGCAACGCGGAGCCCTGCAGAGCCTCGCCTCACAGCTACTAGCCTCAACAGAATCAACACAGAGTGACGCAACTGCTTCACATCCTCCCCACAAACAACCAAAGGACTCTTTATATACTGCCACTGCCGCTTCTCATGCAACAGAGGACCACCTGCCCAGACTGGGCCGCGCACCGCCACCACATAGAATACCACAAACAATCACAACCTATTACGATGCATTCTGCTCAATGCCCGCTCCCACCACAAACACACCACAGAAATATGGGACACCACCATCTCCCGGACGTCGCCTTCATCACCAAAATGTGGCTCCACACCTCTTTCAATCTCAACATTGCCACTGCCACTACAATGGCTACAAAATGATTCACCGGGACCACACCAACAAAAACGGAGGGGGCATTGCAATCAAATTTAAGGAAACCCTCCGCTGCTCCGTCACCAACGACGATCCAACACCGATCATGGAACATCTCAACTTTTGGCTACAGACCAACGCCAAGACCACAATAAGTGGCCCCTTTGCCTACAACCTCCGGGACCATGACCAGCTTTTTGCAATGCCATCAACAACCTCAATACCTCCCCCCGCCGTAGACTCTCACCAGTACATCCTACTCAGGGATATCAACTTCCACGTCAAAGACCCCGATGATGCCAACTCCACCACCCTCCTCAGAACCTAAGCAACATTGTACTCGCCCAAATGATCACTGAACCCAGGCACAAAGCCGGCCACACCCTCAACATCATCTTTTCCTCCAGCAACAGAATCAAACCCACCCAGAACTCATCTGGACATATAATTCCATTGTCCACTTCACAATCACCGACACACAGAGCACCGGCACCAAGCACAACAGCCCCCACCACCTCAGCTTCGCTCAACCCAAAATGTCAGTAGACCTCAACCAGGCTGTCCAGAACTTAACCACCTGGATTACCAAATGTGCAGACAGAGTCGCCCCGTTTAAACCAGCTAAAGTCAATAAAACCGGCAAACAAGCCATACAGGTCCACCCTAGAGCTGAGAACCACCAAGCGTCAATGTTATAGCTTCAAGAAGTGGTGGCGCATCACCAAAGACCACTCCGACAGAGCGGCTCACCATCCAGCCCTCAACAACTATCACCAGCGCATCAAAGAAACCAAGAGAGCAGCAATCTCTTCCCACGTCAATACCACGGCCAACCACATGAAGGAGCTTTTCAGGAAGGTCAAGGAATTCTCCAACTCGGCAGACCTACAAAACACCATCCACCCCTCCCAGAAATCCTACCACACCTTCTCGGACTACTAATACAGCGAGATCGCCACCACCTACACCAACTTTGACCCCAAACCCATCTTTCTCAGCCTCGACAACCTCAGCCAACCATTGAACACAGGCTGAATGATCAAAACCTGGTTGGCGCTCACCACCCTGACCACAACAGCCATCATGTCGTCCAACCACTCCGGGGCGCTCACCGACCCCTGCCCCCATCATCTCTTCAACTTTGGAAACCCAATCTGCTCAGTACTCACCAGCATCCTCAACACCTCCATCTTCACTGCAACCTTCCATATCCTGTTGGAAACATGCCATAGTAAAACCCGTCCTAAAGAAACCCTCCACCTACTCCAATGACCTCAAGCATTACTGACCGATCTCCATGCTTCCTACCCATCAAAAGTACTTAAGAAGGCCATCAACCAATAACTCACCAAACACCTAGAAGACAACCATCTACTCGACACCTCACAGTCAGGATTCCACACAAATCAAAGCACTGAAACTGCACTGATCACTGCCACAGATGACATCAGAACCATCCTCGACCGCGGAGCAATGGTGGCCCTGATCCTCTTCGACCTGTCAGCAGCATTCAACACCGTCTCCCAACACCCCCTCACCAACATACATCAGCAGCATAGGCATCCAGCAGAATACCCTCAAATGGATCACCTCCTTTCTCACAGGATGCACGCAGAGCATCCAACTTTCTCCCTTCACCATCGCCCCCAAGAACCTCACCTGTGCCATACCCAAAGGGTCATCCCTCATTCCCACCCTCTTCAACATCTACAAGACCCTCCTCACAGACGTCGTCCGATCCCATGGACTCTTTGGAATCTCCTAAGTGACGACATCCAACTAATCCTCTCGCTTACTGAAACCCTGCCAACGCCAGAAACAACTTCCACAATGCACTGACTAACATAGCCAAATGAATGAGAGACAATTGCCTTATACTTAACTCGGATAAAACAGAAGTGCTGGTCTTTGGGAAGAACACCTCAGCATGGGACCACACCTGGTGGCCAGCAGAACTTGGATGAACAACCACACCAACAGACCAGGCACGCAACCTGGGCATCATCATCGACAGCTAACGGACCATGAAACGCCAAGTCAATGCAGTCATCTCCTCCTGCTTCCACACCCTCCACGTGCTATGTAAAATCTTCAAATAGATCCTACTTGACACCAGGAAGGCTGTCACTCAGGCATTCATCACCAACCGCCTTAACTACGGCAGCACCCTATACCCTTGAATTTCAACCCATCTCAGAAGACTCAAGACCATACAGAACACAGCAGCCAAACTCATCTTGGACCTCCCCAAATGGGCCCACATCACCTCACTCCTCAGAAACATCCACTAGCTACCCGTTCCGAAGAGATGCCAGTTAAAGATCCCCACGCTTAAAAAGTCCTTCACAACCAGAGAGCATCCCACATCAACCATCGACTGAACTTCCATCAGCCCATACGACACCTGCGCTCCACCTCACTTACTCTTACACACACCCCTTGCATTCACCGCAGCCATGGCCACTCCTTCTCCTACATCGCTGCCAAGACCTGGAATGACCTTCCCGTCCAGCTCTGTACATCCCCCTCGTTGGCAGGCTTCAACAAGAAAAAACCCAAGACCTGGCTTTTCATTCTGTGCACTACACTATGAACGCATGGAGTAGCTAAATTGGATGTAGAGTTTCTTGGGATTCATTCAGCGCACACTGTATACTGTTCACAGCAGAGAAGCGGTGGTTATCAGACTTCGGCCAAGAGAGAGTGTTCTCACTGCAGAAAAACTCATCATCAACTGGGCTCAGCTCCTCTCTTCTCTGTATTGGCTCTCGGCATAGGAATTGATGCTGTGACAGTCTGACAAGATCTCTTGTGATAACCTGGGGAGAAGATTTCTCTGAACCAGTGGTCAGTTCATGTTTTTGTATAAGGTTGTCCAATGACTTTTACCTGACATTGTGGGACTTTCCACTAAGTCCAAGACATAACCGGTAAGAACCAGCATGAAGACATATCAATTCAGATTACATGTTTATTTGCACATTCACTGGCAGGCCTTAAAATGTAGATATCAAGGAACATGTAGCAGCCTTGTGTCATCTTAAGTATTAGGAAAGTATTGTTTGAATGAATTGGCACTTCCACGAGTTCTGAGAAAGATAATGATGTGGTATATTGGCCAAAGGCAGACAGGCTATCTTAACATGCTGAAAATGGAGTCTGGCAATTGGATCTTTATGACATTTGGATAATTGTAGTAATCTTGTTTCAATATTTACTATCTGATATATATATATCAGACATACATTGTGAAATTTTTACAATGTTTAGAATTCACCCATTTGTTAATATTTCATGTATTACAATGTCAGCAGTTGACATGTTGGGATTTATATGGTTTTAAATTTTGATAATCTATTGTCTTTATTAATTTACTCTGAAACCTTAGTAGGTGTAGAATGTACACGAGAAAGAGTTATGTGCTCTACTATACAATGGTGACAGGCAGACAGTCCACATTTTAAGCAATGATCCTTCAATTGGCCAACCTGAAAGCAATGTTGATCATTAGCAATGATGGGAAAGGATTTTTGCTAGTCTAATATTTTACTGCTACCTAACAGAACAAGTGCGTATGCACTTTGATAAAACATACTTTTCAGAACCCTACAGACAAAGACATACACAATAATTTACTTCCTTTAATAATTTATTAAAATTCAGCAAGGTATATTTTACAAATCGAACAATTTTCACATTTTAATATATAAAAACTGAACTTCAGATCAGCACACGACAATGTACTGCCCTCCTCCATTACATTAATTGCATTGCGGAGTTTTGTTTAACCAACAGTACCATCCTGAGTAACAATTACATATTTAACAATAAAAACCAGCTTTGAAAACATCCATTTTTGAGGAAATACATATTTTGGTTATTTGAAGTCCAGATGTACAACACACATTAAACATAAGTATAAGGAACTAACGTACATAATTACTGTGAGCAACAGCACCAAAAATCCCTGCCGCTGAGTTACTTTTTTTTATTGAACCATGGTATGGGTTTTGTCGTAGGACTGTGTTTGTAGGTGCCTATAGATAGCAGAAATTAATTAGTTGTTATACTTTCGAGATCCCATTAAAATAACTGTACTATATTTACCTGAACCTGGTGCAAGTGCTCGTTGTAAGTCCTACTTGTACAGCACTATAACTCAATGTCCTTTTTTGACTTCCTGTTTGTGTATATAGTATTCAAATCTGTGAGAGGATGTGGCCTAATGGCTAGAGCATTCAACGGCGGATCGGGGGTTCGAGTCTTGGCAGGGATGCTCAACATCCTGTGATCTTGGGCAAATCACTTAATCTACCCGTGTCTAATGAAAATAATTAATGTTTCCGTCTGTAGCTCACCTAGTGTTCGTGTAAAGTGAATGTTGAAAGCCATTTTCTATGGGAGAGCTCTCATTCTGTAGAACTTAAGACATCGACACAGTTGCTCAGTGAAAGAGACGGTTTGGCCAAGAAAAGAACTGATACTTACTAATGGTGATGACAGCTACGTAGGCTGATGAAGCTATTCATTCTGTAGGATGAACACTTTTCATAACTCTTAAATTGTGGTCACATTTGTGGCCCAAAAAGGTAAATTGACAGTTTATTATTAGGTAAATAAATTATTCCATACCTATTAACACAGTTTTGCATTTCTTTTTGCACTACATTCCATAGTATATGCATGTTGTTTTGAAAGGCATAAACACACAATAGGAATATAACTAATATGAACCATATGAATGAAAAACACATATTCACAGTTTTCCTTTTTGGATCATCATAGCTGCTCAAACCTTGCTAATACAGCATAACAATCCTTGAAAAGGTCTGGAAAAATTGACATCCTCACAATTAAAAACACGTATTTACAATTAATTTAAAGCTAATCATTCATTGTCCAAAATAGGCTTTACAATTGGACTAATTTGAAAAGAAAATATGTAATTTTTTTTTAATGTGCAGAAAAAAGAAATATTTTTCATCTTCATAATATGTATATGTACAAAATACTATGCTTCAGCAGCCGTTCCTACGGTAAATAACCTTTACGACGCGGTCAAAACACCGCCGTACCATTACAACGCAGCTTTTAGAACGCAAGTCGTTACCACGACTTGCACTGGAGGGCGCTCTAGACTAAGGAATAGTAGATTTACTATTCCAACATCTTCCCTACTGTACTTAGGCTGGAGTTGGAATAGTAAATTATACTATTCCTAAGTCCAGCACCCTACAGCGCAAGTCGTGGTAACGACTTGCGGTGTAAAAACTGCGTTGTGATATTACCGCGATCATTTTGATAGCGTGGTAACATCATACATTCGTTCCTACTGCCATTTCCAGGTTTTAATTGTAGGGCCAGATCCTGCTAGAGAAACAAGAAAGCAACCTTGGAAAAGTAAAAGAATGTAAAATTTCATGATTGTAAGGTACTGTTGGGCTTTTCATCAAGGACACTTACTGCCTTTCGTGGAGGAAACAGCATTTTTGGCATGACAGGTCAGACTTCTGACTTCTGCCTTCCATTCATACAAGAGCAGCCATTCCTGCCGTAATCAATTCCTCTCTTCTTGCGCACATGCTCCGTAAATACTCGATGCGCTCTAAAACCACCACATTTATATCATCGTCAGAGAATACAAGAACACTTAATATGGGAAAAAGTGACGTACCGACAGCGCACAATGGTTGTGAATAAGCTGTCACATTTTCTTGACTGCAGTTCACCTCCAGATGTACGTCAAAATATTGACTACAGAAACATTGTCCTCCCTAATAGTGTAGCCAATATATCGAGAACAAAATTGTCGAGAAAGTACGTTTATGTAGACGTGTATGGATTTACTATACTCAACTCCACATCTGCGTACCTTGAAGATATAAACATTCTCAAGATACATTCATGTGGAGGAAAAAAAAGAAACCTATACTTACCTCTCAGTGGAGTGGTGTGGCTCACTGGTTAGAGGCGGCAGACACGTAAGCAGAGAATGGCCCGGGACCAGGGTTCAATTCCCGATGCGGCAGGGTCGTGGACCAGGGTCAAAACAGACTCGATAATTCTCGCCTTGGTGCCTATTCTAACCAGGGAATACACTCGGCAACTCTGGGCATTAAGCTTGCCTCATCTCTACAACGGCCCCCCACAGACGCCGGGGATGCCTGGTTTCACCTTGGAGATACCCAGAAAGGGACCATCTCACAGGGAAAACCAGGGCAGGTTCCCCAGCGGTCTTCAGCGCCAGGATACTCCATGGAGTCGCAGTGCGCTTTACAAGTACACCCACATTTACATTTACCTCTCTATATATACCTTATCAATTTTTTCATCCTCAGTGTTTCTGAGCACACTATTCTGGTAGCACAATATTTTGGAGTCGATATTAAGATAGAATACCCCAATTCCTGTACACATTTTGCTTTTTAAGATACTTGAGTGGTTCCTTCTCATTAACATCACAACTACCTGCTGCACCATGCATTATTCTGCCATAGTAAAACATGGTCTAGAGTCTGTTGAAACATCTTGCTCACAAATTCAATGGTTTGAGAATAAATACAAAAATAGTACTGTACTTTTTTCACAAGATACAGTAGCTTCCACTCTGCCCTCCTTCCCACCACTGTCACATGTCAAGAAGGTCATCTCCGCTTTCGTCACTCTCCACGGTTAGTTGCCTAGTCCACCATTTTTTGACCTCTGACCCACAAGACACTGTGTCCGACATCTGATTCATTTTGCACACAACAGACTTCACAGTTGTCCGGCCTCCAGTGCGCAGGTTAACAGACGACACAGAATGACTGATGGGCTTAGGGGCTGAAAAATTAAACAAAACAACACATCATGAAACAGGTCTTAAATGTCATACTTATATGCCTGACTGGACATTGGTTTGGGCTGTGTTAGTCGCCTTATAGTTTTTCAGAAAACGTGTAGGGCCTCTATAAGTTATACGTGCCTCAGTATGTGTGTAGTTTTAACTAAACATGCAAAGCCTTGGTGACATCCTGGTAATTGTCCTTAGGTGTATTGTATTGCAATTGCATTTATATAGTGCTTACTACCCCTGACAAGTCACAGAACTTAATTATCGCAGGTAGCAGATTAGTCTGGAACCCATGGTTACTCTAGCTTACAGAGTTTGTTAATTTTCCTTTATCTACACTCTGGCATAGTTTTACTCCTCCGACTGACAATACTTCTTCATAAGTTAAAATATTTTGTGAGGAGCGCACGCTGAAGATCAAAATGGATGTGAAGTTCGAGTTTTTCTTAATTGTAAACTCGTTATGTTCACAACGCTGTCACTCTATTGAGGTTGGCAATCATTTTTACTTTCAAAACAATCCTAAAGGATCTCAAAGATCTACAACCTAAAACCTACAACCAGACATCTTTTCGAACTATGGGTGGCAGATCTATCAAGAGTGTGTGCCTTTGCAAAGTGGTGCAAAGTGACAAAACGTTTTGATAAGGTATTTCCTTTTGAGTCCAAAACTTTTTTACACTGTAAAGTTTCCTTTAAAGTAGCACAAATAGTGCTGTGGATTTCTTTACGTAGCTTTACGCTGCTTTATGTCAAGGGGGAGGTCCATGGGTGTTCTTGGGTGTACTAGCGCACCCATCAACGGGACCCTGTACCGTACAGCACACATCCAATATGAGAAATGCAAATAAAAGTGTCTAAGCAAAGCATATGATTTTGTAATGGCAGGGCATCCTTCCAGTACAAAACCTATATCAAACATCACACACACGTCTTTGCGCTACGGTGCGAAGCTGTTTGCGTGGCTCTATGCTGCTCTCTCCCTGCTGCAGTAAAGCAGAACAGCAACTTTGGTTGTAGCAATCCGTTGCACTACCCCTCGGGGTACTAATCAGGAGAATTATGGAAAATTTGCAAGAGAAAAACTTTGCAACTTTGTACTCCCATAAGTGTCTTTTGTGAAATTATGGCAATACATTACAGATTCCAATAGTTGAGGCCTTTCGTTCCCAAACTTCTCAAAACTTCCAAAGCCATCAGTAGTGCACTTCCAAACTTTTTAGAACCACGACTCACTTTTTAGATTGACAAACGTTCGTGATTCACCTACCTTTAATGATCACGAAGGAGGATTTTTTAATGTAACTAAAGCATTGTGTGGTAGCACACTGTCATTTACATGCAGCACATTTTCCATTAAAACGGCACTAACTTTGCAAAGACATAGAGTTCTACTGGTAAAACCATATTACTTACACATGATAATGTGTGGAAATTAGGGTCTGTAATGATTTGTGCAATGCAAATTAAAGTGACTTTATTTGTTTTGATCCTATTTAAATCTATTTTTCCAGCCCACTTTGCATTCCTAACTGCTGAATGCATACAGTTCATTTAAAGGTATTTACATTTTGTTGTGTGTTGCAAAAAAACGACATCCTAAGGTTGTCAAATAGTTCACTTTAGAAAATCCTCCCTTTGCAGTCAGAAAAAGAAAAGTAAACACCAATCCCACGTTAAAAGAATAAGCAGCAGCTTGTAATGAAGACATAGTCTAACATTTGACCTCTGTCATTTAAGCACTGCAAATGTGACGAGATAAAGACAGAATTCAAAGGCATCTTTATTTATTGCTCGGACTTTCCCAACCCACCGGGTTTCCCTGCGACAAAACAACAGTTTGGAAAACACTGGTCTAGGCATATACATTCAGACTCAAATTCAGTGGAGAAAACCAAAAGATGGCCTGCACAGTACGCCTCGTTGAAGGGCTGACATGACCTTTTTTAAAGTGAAACTAAGGATGCAAAGAGTAAGATATCTACCCACCTGAAGGCAAACGCCACTGCCCAAATTTTCTTTGGGGTTTCCCAGCATCTGTAGAGTCTTGGCGATATCCACCTCTATCAGAGAGAGTTGGACTTAGCAGTTGTTGTTGGCTGCTTGTCTGTGGGATGAAAATAAATATATTGTTCATGTATGTTTACTTACAAATAAAATCCATAAGCTTAAAATGGTTGTCCTTGTCTCTGTATCAAAGTCCATCATAACAGCAACATTCCTTAACCCCTTAAGCGCTGCGCCTATACCAGCGGCCGACGGCACCACTACCTCGGGAGTGCTGCCGTCGGCCGTTGGACGTTCCAACTGCACCTGCGCAATGGAACGTTCAGCACTGGAGCTGGACGTTCCAAAGCAGCTAAGGTGTTAAAGGATCACACATCAAACACAACACTCACTGCATTATTGCCTTCTGCATAGGCCACTAACAGCTGTTAACTCCCTCACCTCAAACCATTACCTCCCATAATTGCCACAATTATGAACCAATACAAATAGTGCATAATGAGAGGAAAAGGGAGTTATCAGATCCTGCAATCTGAAGGCATATGAGGAAAATGATTACCTGCTAAAGCCACAATACAGATATGTTGTACATTTTATATCAATAAAACTATTGTTAGTGCACCTCACTTCCACAGTGTAGCAACATTGAGCTGCAACTTACAGTCATTCACTGCTAGAAGGACAGTTTTTCTGTAGGAAGCAGCAGTGCTTATGTTGACAGTGGTTAGGTGCAGCCCTTGGGATGCAAACTGCACTTTTCCATATACGCATCTAAAGGCTGATTAGATGAATGGAGAAAATACCACAAAGTGGTCTGTTTTGGTAATAAACAATACCATATATGAGGAATGAAATATGTACATATTTGGCTTTTACAACCGCACTACGGCACACTGTCTTCTCACATACAGTTTTAGTATATCTCTCACTCTCACACAGATCTGAGAAGCACTGACGCTAAGAAAGCTAAGCAATCTTTGCAGAAGGACTTCCAAAAGGAACCAGTAAGTTTAGGACATTCAGTCCATGCATTTCTCCCCACTGAGGAGCTTGAGGGTGCCATGGATCATTACATATATGCTGCTCATGTGGTTGCAATTGAGAGCAGCACGCCATAAATGGGATAAAATATCCACACAATATATTATAAGTATAATAAAAGTCAACAAGGAGTATCGTGACTGTTAGATTTGGGGGTCTCTAGTTGGCACAGGTAGGTACTTGTGACAAATAGGGACCCTTGCCTCTAGTCAGGGTAAGGGGGTACACTCCTAAAATAACTCCTTCTCACCCCATTGGTAGATTGGCACGAGCAGACAGGCTTATTTCAGAGGCAGTGTGGAAAGCATTTGTGAACACATACAACACATTAAGTGACAACACCACAGATTGCCACCACACAGGTTTTATATCAAAAATAAGTTTTCTTGATATAGACTTATCACAAGACCACAAACAACAAAAATCCACAATGCTATACTTAAGATGGTAGTTTTAGCTTAGTTCTCTTTAGTTCTTAAAATGCGACACTTTGAGTCAATGTACCTTAAGATGCGACACGCAGGGCAACAAAAGTGTTGCAACGATGGAAATGCGGTATAGAAATAAAGATGGCGCTTTCTCCTTGATGCAACACGCTTCCCGGTGAGGCGTTGGCGTCTGTGGCGACGTTGACCCTTTCCCCCGGCGATGCGAGATGCTTGACACGATGTGAGCCGTGATAGGTTCTGCAACACGCTTCCCAGTGATGCGGCGGCATCTGTGGCGACGCCGATCCCCTCTCCTGGCGATGCGAGTTGCTTCCACAATGATGCGAGCCGCGACAGGCCCTGCGACACTCTTCCCGGTGATGTGGCGGCGTCTGCAGTGACGTCTATCCTCTTCTTCGGCGATGAGCCGCGACAGGCCCTGCGACACTCTTCTTGGAGATGCTGCGGCGTCTGATGTGACATCGATCCTCTACTCCTGGAACACGCTCCCCGGTGATGTGGCGGCGTCTGGGACAATGTCGATCCTCTCCTCCGGCGATGCGGGGCAATATGTGCTGCGAAGCGACAGCGGCAGTTCTGCGACACGTTTCTCGATCTTGAGTCGCGCTTCCAGCTCCTTGCAACACACAAGTCCCCAAAAAGTCCAACACAACTGTAGGCACTTCAGGAGATCTCTTGAGGAGCTGGTGGGTGAAGTCTGTTGTCCCGGAGACTTCAGTAGGAGGCAAGCTCTGTCCAAGCCCTTGGAGATCCTTACACAAGTTGATGAAAGTACACAAACAGTTCCTCTCTCCTTTCTTTGGCAGTCAGGCAACCACTGCAGGCCAATCCCCCAAGCAGCACTTCAGCTTAGGGATAGTCTCTCCTCAGTTTCTTCAGGTTCCTGTCCTCAGCAAAGGTTTCTTCTTGCAGTCCAAAAGTGATCTAATTTTTTGGGATCTGGGTCTCAATATTTATACCTGAAAATCCTTTGTTCTCCGAGGGCAGAGGGGCCTTTTCCCAGTCCAAACCACTCTGTTGACATGACTCATTCTTTCCTTTCACAGTGCTGGGCAAAAAATCAGACGCCCCACAGGAGGTGGAGCCAGCATTGTGGAGGGAAAGCACAGCCTGGAGCACTTTGTTGACATGATTCCTTCTCTCCTTTCACAGTGCAGGGCAGAGACATCAGACGCACCAAAGTGGGTGAAGCCAGCACTGTGGGGGCCAGGCAAAGTTCTATTCAGGTCCCAGGTGCAACTCCTCCCTCCCATCTAGATGCAGATCTCTCTATTCACCACTGGGCTGACTCATTCTGTCTACTGGAATCCCCCAGCCCTGTCACTCACACTCCAGACAAGGAATACACAACCTAGCAGAGGCACGCCTGGATAGTTAGACAGGAAAATACTTACTTTCTAAAAGTGGTATTTTCAAGAACAGAATGTTAAAAGCAACTTCACTAAAAGATGTATTTTATCATTCTGAGTTCAGGCATACTAAACTCGAATTTTTACCATGTTCCCTGAGTCAGTTAGGATTATAAGATGTAATAATCTAACAGCCCATTCTGGACCAAGGAAAACAGGTAGCTTTGCAATTGTGAAAAACGAAAATGGCTGTAATTCACTATTAGGACATGTCACACACACCAGGGCATTACCTGCCTTATACTTACAATGCACCCTGCCCTTGGGCCTTCCATTGGGGTGTCTGACATGAAGAAAAGGGAAGGTTTAGGGACTGGCAAGTGGGTGCACTTGCCCAGTCAGCATGGCAGTACCAGACTCATGTACTCATGTGTGTTTGGCCAGCTGTCTCTGGCTGACCAAAACACACATGCGCACTTAGGATTTCTCCCGCCCAGCTGCAGCGAGCAGCCGGACTGGAGAAACCCCACAGACTACCTAGCCTGAGCAGAGCGTCTTTCTAGCCTACTCATGCCAACCCTCGTACTGCTCTGGCACATGGGGATTGGGTGAGAGTCTGTCCCAGGGGCTGCTGTGACCCAGGAAGAGGAGAAGCGGCGCGATGCCGGAGGCAGTCAGCGGCTAAAGGTAAGGGTTTTTTTAGTTAATATTTCTACCCCTCCCCCTGCGCAAGACACCTCCTCAACCCACTCTCCCTCCACCCGCCTCACCAACCTTTATTTGTGGTGCCCGCCACTGGTTCCTTATGAAGGTCACAGAACTCTGTGTTGACTAGCAACATATTTTTAGGCAAGATAAAAGAATATTTAATTATTTTTTTATACTTGATTACTTCATCATCCACACACCATCATCCTCCTCCCCAAAACATACTTTTATATCAATGATCTCTTGCTCCTGACAAAAGATATCTCCAAATTGAAGATAATGTGTTTAAGGAACACAGGTTGGAGGGTCCCAGGACAGGCAGGGGACACTAGGCCCCAGTTGTAACAGCTGGGTTCTTTTGCCACTGTTGTCCTGGGACACCTACACTGCAGAACCAAATGAACAAACATTTACAAAAATGGCAGGTGAAGCGATGACGACAGCCTCAAAAGTGCCACTCAATCAGCAGGATTTCACACTAAAGGTATATCCCACAGGTCAGTCAACCCCTTATATGTACTCCGGAACCTATGCACTGGAGCAACCTCCAACGGTCTGCACACCAGCAAGTCCTCAAACGCAAAACACTATGCCCCCCACGATATATAGAGATTTACTGCTAATATTGTTACATTATGCAGTGTATGATTCTTTCTTCTACTTTTGTGTATTTCTTTCTTCTACTTATGCAAAGCAATACAGGATTTAATAACAAAGATCCATGTATCCTAGAACTATAAGCGAATGTCAGATTTGAAGAAACTTTTTGAAAATTAAGTGAAATGCTTCTTGAGTCATGAATTTCCAGACCCAGGAGACCATGGGCTCGATTTAGAGCTTGACAGGCAGAGTAAAGGCAATCATTGTGGCGGCGGACATTACGTCTGCTACCCTGCCTTTACTCCACCCACTAAATTTAGAGTTCACCACTGGCCGAGCAATGAACTCTCTGGGTTTGTATGAAACACTGTTAGAGCGGTTCATACAATGTCATTTAAAAGTTTGATGTCTGTCCTTCATTGTCGGTGATCACTTATACCAAATCTGCCCCAAAGTGGGAGTTTGTCTTTTGGAAAAGAAAGGAAAACAATGGCATCAAAACCATGGTAGTTTTTTTCTCATGGTTTAGAGGTCATTTATAAAATTGTTTATACCGTCCCTCCTTCACGGCCAGGATATTCCTTACGGTGACAAAAATTCATCAGTCATCAACTCTAAAAATAGGCTGGACTGTCAGATAGCTTACCTCTGATGACCCAGACTCTCTTGGGTCATCATCAGAGGAAGGCTTACGTGATGGAGTGAATTTTACATCATCAGCGTACACCTGGGGACCCGCTCAACTCAAAATAGGGCAAGTGGATTGAGAGATTGGGGAAGAGGTTACTACATTGCGATCTCTACCAATATCTAAATTGGGGCTTTTGGCTGTTAAGATAAAGAATGAGATAAGACTTCTGTCTTCTACTCTCCTGGCAGCCCGCTAAAGCTCATTTGCATCTTTCCCAATACGCATTTTTTTCCGAGCGACACTGGAGCTTATGTGGCAATCCTTCGCTTCTCTCCCGCCCATGTCAGGTCCTTTGATACAGTTGCTACTGGAAATCTTTTTATGTAGTTTTTTTTATTATTATCAGGCACAATCTTCATCTTTTCTTTTTTGCAGAGTGTTTCTAGTTATATGTGGGTGTCCCAGCCCCTTGTGAGGGGCACTCACACATGTTATTATAGACCACGTGGGAGCACAAAACTCCCTGCCTGCTGGCCAAGTTTTTCCTGATGACCTGCTGCCAGGGCAAGAGCAATCCTTTATTCTCTCTCCTGCCCGCCTCACGTCAGATGGGATAGGGGAAAGCTGCTGATCCCCATGGCCATGCGTCCCTCTAGACAAGAACATGGGGATCAGCAGGTTCATGGGTGTGCCTCTGTATACAGGCAAAGTTGTTTGGCACTGGTCCTTCCAGTTCCACAAGTCCAGAGTTTCTCCTCACTGGAAACACATGCTCCTGTATGTAGGGTCCAGCCGTCCTTATTGCCTGCAGGTTTAAATGATTCCCAGAGTTCTACCCTTGTGCTCGCATTTAAAAGAGGCTATGATGGTGGCGCAGACAGACATGTATTTTCTCACCTCCATCTCAGAATCCATGCATGCATCCTTTCTTAGCCACACCTGACAGGGTGTTGGCTCAGAACCACTCTTGGGGGCTGTTGGGAGAGCTGGATAGACAGTCTGAGCCACATTCCTGCATGCAGCTTTTATGGCATCTACAGACAAGATGGTGGCTGCTGCAAGACAGAGGTAGGCCACATGGGGAGACCTCACTGCAGACAGACCGAAGTGCTTTCTGCTCCTTGGAATCAGCGAGACCTACAGGGAACTTGAACAGCTTGGCCGACTGAGAGGCTCAGTTGCCACATGACTCCATGCGGGTGGTAGCAAGGCCTGAGGTGGGGTCATCATGCAGCACCCTGCTGATTGAGATGATAGGGCCTTAGGCATTGGATGGGGTGGAATGTAGCCCAGGTGAGATGAATGACAGGAAGATGGTGGCCCTAGTCTGTCGGTACTGGAACAGCTCTGGTGAGATGGTCTCAGGGCACCCAGAGTGGGAATTGATATTCGTGTGTCCCCTGCGGGAAGCAATCCCCGAGCTCCATAATGTGGGTGGATGGTAAGGTGTCTCACACTGATGGTGTTTGGGAAGGGCTACTCCTGAATTCCCAGATAAAAAGCCTAAGAAGTGCCCCCTGGCTATGTGAACTGATTTTGGACAATAGTTGTGATCCAACAGAGCCTATGCATTTGAATAGGTTGTTTGCTCCTTGATTGTGAAAGGGATGTGTGCCTGGTGTACCATCCGAAGACCCCTACAAGAAAACTGTAGTGCGTGTGGCTGGATAAATTACTGCTGAAAAGAGCAATTTTAAAGGCCTATGTCTGTACCTGGAGTCCACTTCAAAATTGCAAATAGCCTATGTTTGGGAACACCTGGGAGTGGATATGGCAGACACACCTGACCTCAATATGTCCTTTATTGAGGCGGAGAATGTTTAAGCTGGAATTGAAGCAATATCTGAAAAGTATCTTTAAGAAGAGACTATAGGACCTTTGCTCATACGCTCCTTCAAAATTGTAGAGCTATGTCAAGATGTAGACTCTGTGGGATCTAAGCTTCTGGAGATCGAGAGCAGAGCTGATCTAGTGGAGGCTTTTAAGATACAAATGGATTGATTTTCTGATGTTTCTCTTCCGCCTTCTCTCTTCCAGCTTCCCTACTTCTGACTTTGTTTCTCAGGCACACTGAGACTTTTTCAATGTGCCCCAAAAATACACATTTAGAACAAAATAAAGTAAATAAAATAAAATTAAATAATATAAAATAAATTAAAACAAAGGAAAGGAAAGGAAAATGAAATAATATACATTTTATTCTGCTATCTTTCCTCTAACTTCACTACCCACTGCCCATCATGAACACAAAGTACTAAATTTGCAGAATGGAAATACAGCTTTTGTAGACTTCGTAACATGCACTGCGTCAATGGACAGCTCAATGTTAACTCACATGTGAGCCCATCTTTAATGTTTTTTGCACTTTGCTCCTGAGGAGGGCATTTTTGTATTCTACAAAATATTATACTATTAAATGCATTTCAAGAAACACTTTTGTTTTGGATTCTGCAATAAAAAATTCACAGCATTTTCAAAATATTCACTAAAATCCAGCAGTATTTCTAGTTTAGTTGAGTTTAATAAAATCAAGACCTAAATTGATGGTGTTGTTTGCTCTTTTAAGAAAATGAAAATATGCACAAGTAAGTATACACAAGAATTTCCAATCGGCAATAGATACAAAAGAAATAGCCCAGACCATACCTCTGGCTGCATACTGCTGTCTTGGTTGTTACTGCTCATATCATCACTTGGCTGCGTTGTCTCAATGCTTGGCGGATTCAAGAATCGACTCAATTCCTGTTGTTGACTCTCTCGAAGGCTGTGTATTATGCTGCAGGACTGTTGTTGTTTCTAAAAGTAAAGGGTGTCTTTTTAATTGCAAATGATTATTAATACTACCTGCAAGTATAATTTTTCCTGACAACTCCGTTCACATATAACAATGTGGATCTAATCAAAATGAAAATTTTTAAAGATGGCGACTCTCCTTATTGACGCAGTCCAGAATTTAATTTCCATACACTACATTTTCATCAGTCAGTTCATTTATTAACATTTTCAAGGCCATCAACATAAATTTCTGCTGCTTCTGCTCCTGAAACATAAAACTGATCATTGAATATGTTCTAGAATCAGCTACTCCAAACCACCCTATGTCTGCTGTAATCATCTTTTGAAAATGATGAGACAGGTTATTTGGAGCCTGTTAAAGGCTTTGAATACCCTATCTCAATTTACTCTGACTAACAAGCCAGAAACTAGCCAGGTTTGTGTGAAACCATCAACCTTGCGATCTATTGCCGCAACTTCGGGTACTTCTGAAATGTAGGGGTGGGTGGAATGCGGGGAATTTGACCGCTGTTACATAAGAACTGCGAGATTCTGTGAACGGGCGTAATTATGCTTGTTGTGGTTTTAGGCTGTGTTTTAGCACCGGTAGCACGGTCTGCACTGAAAAATCAGTGCAAACAGTACCATGCAGTGTGCCAGAGGGCACAGCTACTCAAGTTGCAGTCCGAGAAGGTTTTCTACTCGAGCAGCAGACTTCTGACCGCAAACGGTCACAGCAGCCTGTGAACGCCCATGTTAGAAAAATCTCACCAGATGTTATCCTAGTGACTTGAAATCATGCTAAGGGATGCCAAATCTTGCTCACCTTGCCAACTTACCATTCTGGAGCCTCGCCTGAGAAAAATTACGCCACACTGTGATTGGTGAAATTACGCCTGTTCTGCGGGTGGACTGTAATATTTCGCCCGACCCTACATGCAGTTTAACACTAAAAGGGTTTCCTTTGAATGCAATATTATACGGTTCATGTAAAGTATTGTAGATATGAAGCTGCTGGAGTGGCAGAGGCACCACCTTAGCCTACACGTGGTAGTCCACCTCCCACACTTAACCTTCCAATGCATTTCTAGTAAGAAATATTTTATGAAAGTGTCCCGGTGGACTTGGTGGGAGTACTGGTATGAAAAATGTGATGTCGGGTAGGCCTCCTACAGATGGCAGCCCACTGTGCATTTTTTTTAGTTCTACGGGAATAAAGCCCCATTCTCGAGGTTTTTATTCAAGCAGAACAGGCTATTTTCTCCACGGCCAGGGAGCCATTGATGATTTTTTCTGCTCTGCTGGGATCTCACCTGCTCAGTGCCTAAAGAAACACAATCTGTTTTGATGGCCACTAAGTATCAGTATGTGGGGGCTGGGTATATTACTGTTTCATGTGCTATAATGCTTGGCTGTACTATGACTATGTTTTGCCTTCCTCTACTTTCTATCCGGTGCTGACACCATGGAAGTGTACTTATAGAAGATGGAGGCAACAAGCTGTTGGTGTTGCTGCAGGAAGTACTACTGGCAGCTGTCATTACAGAAGAACTTCTGGAACAGTAGCATTTGGAATAGGCAGCATATGCAGGTCTGTGGATTGGGAAATAGATAATAGACTCAGTGTAAATGAGGAGAGTATTGGGACTTGTGACACTCACCAATGATAGCATCCGCTGGAAGGCCCAATGAGGTGGAGGAGGCGATGGGGTCACACTTAGCCTAGGGAGGTGAGTCAGGGAAGATGGTGATGAGCACCGGCAATGAAGAAGGGACACTGAGTCTAAGGAGAGAAGGCAGGGAAAGAGGTGGCTGGGCACAGCCCCTGTTTGCAGGTGGACCTGCTACAAGGAATGTACAACAATAAAGCATTTAGAGGAATGTGCTGTCTTGGTATTAGGTGAAGTCAGCTCTAATTGAAGACCCCAAGCTCACACAGTGTATGCTACAGGAAAATTAATTTCTCTGCCACTTTCACAGAGTTGCACCGCACAGGCTTTCTCTGACTCCATTACACTGGCCATAGTACTGGGAAGTGCAATAGCACCCTCTGACTCCCATTTCTCCCACAGCGGCTTCTAAGACCCAGGCAGCATATTAGCAAGAACCTCGATTAAATTATCGCCATTTTAGGGACAGGAAACTGCCGCTAAAACGACGATATTGAGCTTGCTAATATGCGCTATAGAGTTCCAATAGAATTCTATTGGAATTCTATAACGCATATTAGCAAGCCCATTATCGCTAAAACAGCGATAATTTAAATTAGGTTCTTGCTAATATGGCCTCTAGTCTCTTTCAGATCCAAAATATTCCCAGCTCCTTCTGAGCACTGGCAACCAACCACTGAATCATCGATGCTACAAGTAACTGTTACAACTCCCTCTGAAGCCAAATACCCCAACAAAAGCCTCTGAGCCCTCATTTCATACCCACTCTACTTCCTTTTGGGAGAAGGTGGGCAGTGCCTTGCCACTCACTTCCAAGCACTTTATAGTCAATTTACACACTCACATGAGAAAGAAATCATGGATAGCATGGCTTAGCACCATTTCTTGCCATATTGAGTCAATGTTTAGTAAATCTAGGCCTAAATCAGAAGTTAAAATTTCCAACCTGGTTGAACCTGGTTTCTGTATCTAACACACACCCCATTGCGGCTGGCTTGAACTTGCTCCTAGGTACTGGTCAAGTGCAACGATGTGACCGCAGTTGGCGCTTCACACATTTTGGCACTATTTATATATTTCAACTTTAAAAAATCATAATTACGGTTTCACTTATTGGATTTTTGTAATTTGGGTGCCATTATATTTATTGAAATGTCCTCTGTTTTTTGTGCTGTGTTCTGCTTTGTGCCTAAGCAGCCCTGGGGTTGAGCTCAGGTTAATTTAGTGACTCCAGTGGTTCATCCTGACAAGGATTGTGGTCATTAGTTGAGGTGGGTACTCACTGCCGTAAACTAATACCCCCATTTCGTACAAACAGTCTATTATGTGAAACAACAGGAGAGGAGGGTAAACTGTGGGAAGACCTATATATTACATTTAATCTAATAAATAAGGTCACTTGGTCTGGTAACTGGTGTTAAATTGTACCTGATGTCTGCACCTTTTGCGTTATCAGTATACTGCAGCGTCACAGGATTTTATGCTGCAAGGAGAGGGAATCGGGTTTGACTCACATGGGGGTCACTCTCCAGTGAATGATTTGGCCTGCTGCTTCACCTTGGTAGTGCTGTACTCCTGTGTGGTAATGTCTGAAACTTTCATACTCTGGTTGCTGTGACAGACTGCTTTTGTTCTGCTTTTCAAGCTGGTACCCCATTCTTTCTCATGGTGCTTCTGGAGGGCCCTCCTACCTCTACACTGTACTCATACACAGAACAGGAGAACCACACAGTCATCAACAGTGTAAACTTTACATGCGTGCACACGGATAATACAGGCAGCAGGCATGCATGTTTCTCACTGTCTCAATATCTCTCTCTCTCTCTCTCTCTCTCTCTCTCTCTTCCCTCAATCTCACTAGAGATCCAGTGCAGACAATAGAAGAGCAAGCATCCCTCTGACAGCTAAAATTCCATGCTACTAGCAGACGGCTTGTGAGTGCCGGAATAGGGGGAGAAATGTTAAGCTTTCAAGTTTTGTAGGTCATGTGTGGGATTGTCCAATCATATTTTGTGAGAAATCAATTTTGGTACGTCCCATGCACTTCTGATGTCCTGGTTCTCCATTTTACAGACCCTCAAACTGGAGAACAAGTTCCCCTTTCGCATCTGTATCTCAAGGCACCGAGGCAGAGAAGTCCAAGGTTGATTCAAGAAGATGCTATAGGCTTCAAACTCAGAAATCATCAACTACAATACACGTAAAATGAGATATCATGCAAGTAAGGGCCATCATGACAGCCCCTGTCATTGTAGGAAAAATATGACGGATGGTCCCATCAGAGATGACAGTGGGCCATAACACTTTTCAAAGGTTTTGTTTTTTCAGCAACAAACTGCCAAAGCTGGAATTTGTATTTGAAAAACAAACAAAACAATTTCCTCCGTGCTCTGGGACCTCTCTCAGGGTGTGGGGGTCATTATTATTTTTTTCATGTTCTTTGCTGTCAGGTTTTTCCTGGTGGTGATGGACAGAAAAAAAATACTTTACACTATCCATCCAAAATAGGGTGGATGGTGTAAAGTCCTTCATCTGATGGCTCCTATTCCATTGGGCCATCGGAGGAAGTATTCCATCGGCAAAGTCCGCAGGGGTCTGTTGACGGAATACTTATGGTCCGCCCAGTGGCTGCTTCTGCCATTCGTTAGTGGTGGGACGGGGAGATAATACAAACAAAATGGAACATAATTAAAATAAATAAAATGGCACTTACCTGCTGCTATGACGGATGCCGACTTGCTCCAGTTTGATGATCATCAACTCCAGTTTTACAGTGCACAGGCACCCAGATTCCAATCCCAGTTCTTCTTCCATTCTGGGAATACTATTCTCAGCATGAGAGAAGTGATGGGATTGATCTGACCAGCCTGGTTTGCCACACAGACAGTAACTGGGAGACTGTGGCGTTTCTCAAACCCGACTGTGCAACACACGGCTGTGTTGGTGAAGCCTAAGTGCGCATGACGGTTTGGCTGGCCTGAGACGGTCGACCAGACTGTCATGCGCACTTAAACATGCCCAACACAACTCCCCCTGGCATGCCTGTCACAGGGGATTGCCTGGCCCCCGCCTGGCTGAAGACTTAGGCAAAAATAAAATGATAATAACATACTTTTATTATCATTTTATTTTTCAGTTTTAGCTGTTTTGGCCATTATGGAGAAGCCACCCCTGGGCCCGCCTGGCTATAATCGAGGCAGACGGACTGATGGTTTGGAAGACATGGTCCTCTGTCATGTTTTTGACACAGTACCTTGTCCACCAAACTCTAAATCATGCCTATAATCTCTGTTACCTTTATGAATATATTGAAATTTAGCTTGGTACATGACGACTCACAAATTAACCCCTTACATGCGGCCGCGATTCCCCTGGTGTGCTGTACACAACACGAACAGGGGCGGGCCGTGACGAATCCCAGCCGTCATCAGCACACGAGCCCCATAGTGCATGACGGCTGGGGTTCGTCATCAGCATGGAAGGGGTTAATGTCTAAATTCTGTAGAAATCAGTTTTAAAAAAACTTACTGCTCGGATACGTTTCAAGCACTTTTTCAGCCACATTCGTATTGTTTGTTTCGCCACCTCTTCTTCTATTGTGTATTCCAGCTGTTCTCTGGCAAGGAGTTCTTCCAGCTGAAGGCTTTTCCGAATATCAACTGAGCGATATGAAAGCATGCTGTAAGGAAGATGTTGGGAGAGAGGTGAGAATATTTTGCAGTGTTAAGGCAAGCACAGGAACTGAAACATTAAATCCTGCCAGTGAAGTTGTGCGAAGTAAAAGAAATTACAACTTTGTGAAATTGAGAAGTTTGGCATTCTCATATAACTTTACCCAAAATTTCCAACTAATAAACAGATTTATTTATAGGATTTTGGAGTAGAGTAGCGAAGCAAGGCACCTTGCTGAGCTACCCTAAGCCAGGATTTGCCCTTGCAGGTGAGAGCAGTGGGGCTGTGTGGCCGAGTTGGGGGGATTTGACAGATGACCACAAGGGGAAATTAAATAAATAATTAATTTTCTCTTGTCGTCGTCTGTCGGAATCCCTCCCCACTGCTCTTACCTGCACAGGCCGCGGCTGCCCTACACCAAAATGAAAGGGCAGAAATGCACCATATTTAAACAATACAGTGCATTTCTGTCCTTTCTCCCTGTGCTGGTGTACTGTTTCGGCAGCCTATTGCCAACCAAGGCTCCGGTGCAAGGGAGCCTCCATTGCATGCAAGATTGTTTTTGTGCAGGAAGGGGCCTTCCTGCATAAAAACAATCCTAAGAGGCGTTTTCCTCTGTCCATGTGTGCTGCAGAATGCTGCACACGTGGAAAGAAGAAAAACAAGGAGAAATAAACAGATTTGGTGCTTCCCAAGGTTTGCATCCTTCTGTAAATCTGAGGCAGCGTCAATTTCCATGGATGATGCGAGGGAAACCCCACTGCAACACCCATGGAATTCCACCCAGGTGCAGAGTAAGGTGACTGTACTAAGTGAAGAAGTCCAAATCCTCCCCCGGCCTCCCTCTGCTCAGCCTCTCATCTTCAACTCACACTCTCACCAAGCCCACACACCAACATTCTGTGACATCATACAGCATTCTCCAGTCATTCAGGCTGAACAGAAGAGAGATTATTGGTGTAAAGAGAGAAGACAAGAAATGACACTATAACATATCCTCTTTCTTTACATCAACAAAAGAAAAATAAACAGAAGACTATGAAACAGAGTAAAAGATAGCAAGGAGTACTATCTTATTGGTGTAAAGAAAGAAGACAAGATGGTACACTATAACAGTGACGCAGCAATTTGCGCTGTGTCACCTTACTGATGATTTATGAGCCCACTCAAAGCCACGCAGGGTGGCTTTGCGTTGCTTCATAAATGGAAATGAGAGCGTTGTACCACGCATCCACATTACATGGTGCAAAAGTGATGCAGGGCTCTCATAAATGAACCCCAAAGTTTTTGCAGTAGAATTATTCTTCCCCAAATTTCATATTTTAAGGGTTGCTCTCCTACAAAAGAACATTTTGTAGCGGTATTTACTTAGCTTTTTTCAAACTTCACTCTAGGGGGCAGATTTTTTAAAACATCATGCAATGCAGTGCAGCCCCCAGCTGCATTGCCCAACAGGGAGGGAGGAGGAGAGTGCCATATCTTCAGAGATATGGCCCTCTCCTCCCCTATCCCTTGTGCCTGCACTGATTCCAGCTGCCGTGCGTCATGCACACACCTTAGCGCCGCAGAGCTAGGATGTGTGCATGAGTGTAGCATAGGTTTTGTACAGGAAGGGTACCCTTCATGTACAAAATACTATGCTAGGCACAATGCAAAGCTTTTCCCACTTTGCATATGGGCTGCAAAGTGCAGCACGCATGGAAAGTGGGAAAAAGCACGGAGACATTAATTAATTCCTCCTGTTAGTACCTCCTCTGAAGGGGCGTTAACTTTTGGTGCAAAACCATGTTTATAAATCTTTGTAAATATGGTTTTGCGTCAAAAGGCATAGGCGGTAGCATGGCAGCGCTCATGTACCACCAATGTAACGCCTCCTCGGCGCAAAGTAACGCTAAGCAGTTACAGGGTACTTTCCAGTGCAAAAAAAGTTTTACGCTGGAAAGAAAATTGCGCTGGTTTGCGTCACTTTTGCGTGGCGCTAAACCAGCGCAAAAGGTATGAAAATGTCCCCCTAGGTTTGTCAAGTTCACTAATTGGTGCAAGTTTAAAAAAAATTTCACTAAGGTGGCAAGTTCCCACCACACCAGCTTTGAACTCACTTTTTTTTTTTTAAATGAATGCTGGGAGGCAAATTTCACCTTTGCTAACTTTGCACTGCCCTATTGAGGCTCATTGTTGTTAGTGAATATGATTACATTTATCTTTTTAAAATTAATTGCTATTAGAGAATCACTAAGGACAGCCAGTTCCAGCTCTAAAAGAAAATACTGTTCGTAAGGTCTAATTTGGTGTTGTTTTATATGTCTGAAACCTTCACAATTGCAACATATAGACCCTGATTGCGAGTTGGGTAGAACATAGTAACCGTTTGGAATATCGAGCAGCCAATTCTGAGATGATATTTTGTTTTCCATGGTGTGGGAGAATCAGACTTGATATTTATGGTTGGTAATTCAAGTCAGAAAAATAGCATGAGGATTTGGCAGCAGCCAGGCCTCCTTTCTCAATTTTGCCCTCATTATAATGTCAGTCGGACCAACATCTAGCTATGCAGGGGCACAGAGACTGACCGCTGCTTTTCTGACAGGCTGAAGGAGCCCATCATGACAGCGATTGGAAAAATACCCTACAATGGGGCGGTGCCTGCTCAGGCACCTCCGTAGGGATTACGATTTCCCTTTCAGGCAGCCTTTCAATGGTGGTCCAACCGTCAAACACGGACTTTGGGTGCCACTAGCAGGGCCCATGACCCTCCAAAGCCTCCGATAAGAGAGGTGTCCCCCAAACATCCATTCCCGCTTGCCAGGCACCACATGGTACCTGGCCCATGGTGCATGGATGTGTGTAAACACCCATTTTTCTAATGGGGGTTGTGCATCAGCCTTTTTCCAGCCGCTACACAAGCTGTAATGGAGAAATGGATGTTTACGATCGCCTCATGGGCGGTCGCATCCAAATTTGTCAGATGGAACCGCAGACTACTAGTCGATCGGTTTCCATTCCGACACGATGCCGGTCGGAATCGGTCACCGGCATCATAATTAGGACCTTTATTCTGAAAGGGGGAAGCGTACAATGCTCCCTGTGCCAGACAGTACCTTTGCTTCACTCCCCTGCCCCCTACACCCTATTCCCTCAGCCCCACAACCCTCTTCTTCCCGCCCACCCCACTCAGAGGTCCTTGCGTACAATTACCAATGTTTGTATGGAACACAATGGGTTTGGGAATTCAGTGGGGTGTTATGAAAGAAAAATCAGTGCCACGCGGTAATGTCCCATTCCATGTGATTTCATTTGTAACTGAATGGCATTTGGGGTAGATTTATCAATCTTTTAATGGTAAATTTGCATATAAGTGTACAGTTCCCCCAAGACTGTCCAGCTCGTAATCAGTGCCATAGAAGCCATTGGCAGCAATAAAATGAATTTTTGGAGCACACAATAAAAATGTTGTATTGAGAAATCCTACTCAAGCAGCAACCACAATCTCTGTCAGGGTGAAACAAGCAAATCCCACATTAACCTGTGCTTAACACTCCGGTAGTTTGGCATAAAAACAGTCAAGCTTAATTTAGTGGTTATGTGTAAAGTATTTATGCAGCACTTCAAACAGTTATAAAGTGAACACACAACACAAGAAAAATCACACGACAATTAGGAAAACTAAGTGAAATGCAATAAATTCTTTGAGACCAAAATGACAAAAATTCTATCAGAAGAACCGGAGATATGTAATTTACAAGTTTTAAGTAAAAATAGTGCCTAGAAGCACAAAGTGCCAACTGTGGTTATCTGCTTGCGCCAGACTGGGACAAAATCACAAGTTTAGGCTGACCACAATGGAGCATGGGTCAGATACAGGGACCAAGATAGGCCCACAGAAAAAAGTACCTTAAATCCTGGTTTTGGAAGTGTTGTGAAATCCTGTGTTAAGGATGCATAACACAGCGGTGGTTCTGAGGAAGCTGCTGTGCAGGGATGTAAAGCCCTCCATCGTCATTGAGGAAGATGTGGACTAGGGGCTTGCAATGCGAAGTCCGGCATCAAGAATGTGCCGAGCAGCCTTATTTCCAATTAAGCTGCGGTGCTGCGATACGGGGTCCCACGTCATCGTCAAGGATGCGGTCAACATGGGGCTTGCAATACAAAGGCCTGTGTCGAGGATGCATAATGCAGTGGCAGTCCCAAGGAGCCTGTGGGCTGGCACATGAGGTCCTGTGTCATGGATGCATTGTGCTCCAGTGTTTTTGAACTGGAGCAGTGAGAAGATGCATTGTGCTGCATTGGTTCTACAAAGAAGACCAAAGCTGGGCTGGCAGAGCACCTTGAAGACCACTTCCAAGGGCCCAAGACTGGAATAGGACCTTTTGAGGGGTAGGACTTGTAGCAGACAGAGTCCAGGTGCTGAGTTCAAGGAGGTTGAAGCTTTTTCTGCGCCTGAGGCTCTGATCAGGAGGCCAACCAGCCCTTGGAGTCACTCTGGTGATCCTGGGTTCAAGCTACAGGTCCAGTCCATTTCACCCAGGCAGCAGGACATCAAGGCAGCAGGAAAACAGAGTAGCAGTCCTTCCTGCAGAGCAGCACAGCAGTCCTTCTGAGTCTTCCACAGGTCCAAAGGTGTACTGAAGAGTTGGATCTGAGGGTCCATTATTCATACCTGATGTCCACTTTAAAGTAGACTAAAGTTCTGTAGATTTCATCCCCTAAAGGTGTTTTGTATTTCCTGCCTCCTTGTCCCAGCTGGTCTGAGGTCACACAAGACGAGTGTCAAACTCTTTGTGATTGTGCTCAGGCAGAGCCTTTGTGATGTGCAAGTGTGGTAGAAGACAGTTCCTCCCCCTCATCAAGTCAGAGCCCATCCTACCAACATCTGTTTCCCCTTTGTCTCACTGTATGTGCGCAATACACAAAGACCAACTGACAGCTACACCTAGTCATATGACCCAGGATACAGGCTACAGACACCAAATGGGTAGGACAAGAAAATGCAAACTTTCTAAAAGTGTCATTTTTAGATTTCTTAGTTTACCATTAAGATGGTTTTAAATTACTATTCTTAATACACCAAACTCAACATTCACATCTGCTTATCACTTATGAAATTTATTAAGGTAACCCAATGTTATCCTATTGGAAAGGTAGGCCTTGCTGGAATTAATAATGAATTTAAGAGTTTTTCACTACCAGGACATGTAAAAGTTAAAAGTACATGTCTAACGTTTTAAAAACATTGCACCTTGCCCTATGGGCTGCTTAGGGCCCATTTAGGAGTGACTTATATGTATTAAAAATTAAGGTTTAGGCCTGGCAAAAGATTATATTTTACCTGTTTGAAATGGCAGTTTAAAACTGCACAGCAGGAGGCAATGGCAGGACTGAGACATGTTTAAAAGATACTTAAGTGGGTGGCACAAAAAGTGCTGCAGGCCCACTGGTAGCACTTAATTTACAGGTCCTGGGTACATGTAGTACCGCTTTACTAAGGACTTACAAGTAAATTATATGTACCACTTGGGTGTAAGCCAATTTTACCATATTAAAAGCGAGAGCACACACACTGTAGCAGTGGTACAGAGCACAGAGTCCTGAAAACCAACAAAAACATGTTTAGAAAAAGAGGGTAGAGGCAAAAAAGTTTGGAGATGACCCTGCAGAAAGGTCCAGACCAACAAGAGTCTTTATATATTTGTTTACCATATAAAGACTTATCCAATGCATTCCAGAAGAAAACTAAAGCTTCACTCATTTTTAAATATCAAATGAGTTTTTCACAACTGAAATAGCTATAACAAGAAATGGTATCAAACTAACGTTTTTGACCAAGCCGCTAGTTGTCCTCTTGGCACATCACTTGCATGATGCAACATAGAGGGGCCAAATCATACATTGAAAGCACTGTCTCAGTTGTGCCACGGCACAACCATAACTCGATTTGACACATCTTCCCATTACTACAGTGCACTTAGCACAAACTGGATTATTATGCCCAATTATGCTAAAAAATGTTCTGTCCTCAGCTCCATGACTGGTTGCACCAACGCTCAAAGGAGAGCGTTTGTGAAAGACAGAGTGTGATTCTTCCTTGTAAGTCACTGGATTTCCCTCATAGGTGTGTAGTGTGTTACTGCACCATCCTCTCAGGGATGACTCCAGGGTCCCTTAACCCCTTCGCAGCGGGGGCAATTCACCCGCTGTGCTGAGGGCGGGGGGGCGCGCACAGTGCCCCTGTGCTCATGACGAGCTCAGCACAGGGGCATCAGCTCATGACCATACCCGTTTCCGTGGAACGTTCAGCACAGCAGTGGAATTATCCCCGCGTGTGAGCGTTCCACGGCTAATGACGAGCTCAGCTCGTCATGAGCACACGAGCACTGTGCCTCATGATTAGCTGAGCTCGTCATGAGAATAAGAGGTGTTAAAACAATTGAATTCATATTTTGAGCTGCCTGACAAACTATATAATTAAAAGTCACCAATGGGTGGAAACGTCTTGGCACCCCTGCCATCCTAGATCAATATATTGTAAGACTTCAGTCAGCACCTGACAGTCGTCAAATGCCCCTCTCTTGTACCACCTTCAATGTCACCTTGATCATTTGTCAATGTTTGCGTGCCTGAAACTCACCAGTATGATAAATATTTGTCTTGATATATGACGTGAGATTATACATTTATTTATGTTAAATACATGGAAATCAGCCAGATGCCAAAATGTAAGCCTAACGTCTTTCTACTTACTGGATTCATTGATTAGTTTGTACATTTGCTACGTGAAGGAATACCAGATTATGTACTGGTAACGTCACTACACAACACACACTTTCACTACATACCTGAGAACATCATGAAACGTAACATCACCACCACTGTGTAATCTCTCCATTTCATAGCACATGTGTTTGAACAACAGTTTGTCTTTATCAAGGTCCACCTCCAATCTCCCACGGAGCAGCCTCAAGAGAAACTTTACGCGGAACGTAGGAATAACACCCTGAAAAAAATCGATATAGGTCTTCTTAAATATTATACATTTAGATAATTCTAAATTAACTATTTGGTTATGAAAGGTGAAGTCACACTTCAAATCTCAAAGGAACTGATCAAGCAAACCCATTATTGGTGAAAATTGTGAATAGACTCATCCAGCAACAGAACAGCCACTGTAATTGTATATGGAATGTGAACATAATAGCGAGTAAATAAGCCAGCAGTTGCTGATGATCCACTCTTTGCCACCCCAAAAAGGAGGCAGAGTGGGTTTTGCACAGAAAAAACACACATTGGTTGATCACAGAGGAAATTGAACAGATCAACTGAGAAACTATCCAAAGTTTCAAAATAACACAAACACTGTCTTGACCTAACCATCAACTACTCCTATAAAGTACAATTTCATCACACAGGTGACCGCCTGCCGATGAGACATTTAAGTTTAACTCACTACGGCCATCAAAGGAAGAGTTATGGGTCAGGTGAAGCCTGTTTGAAGAGATGAGGTTTGCTGTATCAACTGAAAAGCCATGGACATACCATCTAGCCCATGAGGTTTTTTAGACGTGGGCATGAATTGGGTGCTGAGCACAAAGCATGAGAGGGAACATATCTCTCGAAATGTTTTTGAAGTAAAGGTGGACCTTCAGGCTAGAAGACTTTGGCCCATATTTATAATAATGTTGTGTGGCCCTTGCACCAAGCAAGGGGGTGCAAGGACAACGCAACACTAAAGTCAGATTTATCAAGTCAAGCGAGGCCACCGTGCATAGCCCTGCATGCCTTCATGAATCTGGGGAAGCGTAAGGCAGTGCAAATCTCTACCTTGCTTTACTTAGCCCCAGGAAGGCATTCCATGGGTAGAGAGTGGGTGCCTGTTGTACTGCTGCTTGCTCCATGTATCCACCCATGGATTTTGGTGCATTCGCAGATTTAGCATGAGTGGTAGACCTGGGAATGCTGTCTTCTACTTGTTTTTTTCCCCAATTCCCCTGCTTTCCCTTTGCTTTTCCCCTCGTTTTTTGAGTGCCTTCTCCTTGCTTTTCCCTCATTTTCACTGTTTACTTCTTGCTTCGTCCTCTGTTTTTTGAGGGCCTTCTCCTTGCTTTTCTCTAATTTCCCCTGCTTAATCTTTGCTTTTCTCCCAATTTATGAGTGCTTTCTCTTTGCCTTTCCCTCATTTTCACTGTCCCCTCTTTGGCTTTTCTCCCATTTTTTGAATGCCTTCTGCTTCCTTATCCCTTGTTTTCCATGCTTTTTCCATGCTTTTCCCTCCATTTTGAGTGCCTTCTTCTTGCCTTTCCCTCATTTTCACAGCTTTCTCCTTGTTTTTCCTCCATTTTCTCAGAGTGTCTTCTCCTTGCTTTTCCCTCGTTTTCATTGCTTTTCTACCTGTTTTCCCCCTTTTTTGAGTGCCTTCTCCTTGCTTTTCCCTCGTTTTCATTGGGTTTCTCCCTGTTTTTCTCTCACTGCCCTCCTGCCGATTTTCCCACCTCCTGGATAGCCCCACCCACCGCCTCCCAGCACCCCTCCCTGCTCCCAGTACCTACTTAACGGAGGCCATAGTGCGGCTGCGCTGCTGGCGTGCCAATGGCACACAAAAGGCAACCTGGTCGTGCCTGGACCACGCCCAGCACCAGGAACCCTGGGGCTCCTGCCACCCAAAAGATACTCCGCCACTGAGCTCTGAACCTTGGACTTCGATCACTGTAACATCAACTGCAGCCTCACATCTCCTTGATCAATATTAGGACCCCTCGCTTGCCACCTTTGCCTCTTCACCAGCAGCTCAGACCCTCCCACCCTCATGGAAACCATCATCACACCCACCTCAACAACCACGACTGCCCCGGAATGGTAAACATCGTTTACCACACATGCGATACAATGCATGCCATTACAACGCTGTCATTACAACCACAACATTGTTACATCGAATATCATTACAACGCAAATCGGAACAACGACTTGCTGTAGGAGGCAGAAAGTGTTGGATTTAAAATCCAACACCTTCCCTACTGTTACACAGACTGGAGTTGGAAAAGTAAATCATGCTACTCCAAAATCCAGCGCCCCCCTAACAGTAAGTTGCTGTTCCGACTTGCGTTGTAATGGTTTGTGATGTAACAAGACGGTCGTTGTAATAACCACGTTTTAATGGCATGCGTTGGAAATGCATACGATGTAATGTGGCCTATACCCCTGGAATTATTCCACTGCCTCCTGCTCAATTCCCGATCACTCTGCAGACACACCACCATACTCTGGGAAATCATCATCATCCTCACCCCAGCGTTATGTTCATCTCAGAGTCTAAGCTCAACCCCTCCTCCACCCCGGATATCGCCATTGATACTCCTAATGACCTCAAGAAAGGACATCAAGAACACAACAACAAACAAGGAGAGGCACCGCCATCATCCACAAAAGAACCATCTGTTGCATCACCACCTAAGGTGACAGCACACCATTTATGGAGCACCTCAATTTCAACAGGCGGGAGAACGACCATCAGAGGCACCCTCGCCTACAGACTCCCAGGAGCAAGCCCTGGCTTCTGCAATGCCATTCCCAAATCCTTAGCCCCACTTGCCATCAACTCCAAGCATTACATCTTCCTCTGTGACCTCAACTTCCACCTCAATGACCCCAAAGACACAAACACTCCAAACTCCTAGAAAGCACGAGCAACATCGGCCTCACCCAACTGGTCACCAACCCCACACACAGCGCAGGACCCCATCTTCACCGCCAGCGACAGAGTCAAGTTCACTCTGGTCACCGAGCTTACCTGGGCTGACCACGCCATTGTCTACTTTACAACCGAATAAACCTCATGTACCACTACCAAGCCTCACAACTCTTCCCACCACAGCTGGAACAAAGAGACAGAGTTCCAATGGACAGACACCCTCAACACCACCCATCCCGCCTCCACAACCAACCTGGAACCAGCCTTCGAGAACTTTTCTTCCTTGATCACCAAATGCACCAACAGAGTGGCCCCTTTCAAGCCCACCAAGACCAATATTTCCACCAAACAAGCTAGCTGGTATACACCAGGAATTAGGACCATGAGCAGTGACTGCAAACACATATAAAGACAATGTCACATCAGCAAAGATCCCACAGACAGAGCCACCCTCAAGTCAGCCCTCAACAAATAACATCAACACCTGAAAGACACGAAAAGATGTGCCCAGGTGGACTGCATTGAAGCCAGCTCCAATGCCAGATAGAAGCTCTTCAACATCATCAGAGATTTCCCCTGCCCTTCAGGCATAGAGAACACCATTCAGCATTCCCAGGAATTCCTCAACACCCTGTCTGACTACTTCCACAACAAGATATCCATCATCTACAGCCACTTGAAATACCAACCCACTGACTTGTACAGCCTCCTCACACCAACTGACCCCGTGCACAACCAACCTCTCACCGCATTGAAACCGCTCACCACTCAGATCACCACAGCCATCATGAACTCCATCCACTCTGGAGCACCCATGTACCACCATCCCCTTCACCTCTCAATCCTCGGGAGCAAGGAATTCCTCTGCAAATTCACCTCTATTCTCAATGCATCCATCACCACAGCCTCCTTTCTCAATCAATGGAAACACCAGAGGGCAGACCCCCTCCTCAAAAAACCTTCCACCAAAACTAGCAAACTCAATAACTATGGTCCCTTCTCTCTCCTCCCCTTCAGCGCCAAAGTTCTCGAGAAGGCCATCAACTACCAACTCACTGAACACCTGGAGAACAACAATACGCTGGACACCACCCAAACCGGCTTTCACACCAACCACAGCACCAAGACCGCCTTGATCACCGCCAACGATGACATCAGATCCCTCCTGAACTGTGGAGAGACAGTGGCCCTGATCCTCCTCGACCTTTCAGAAGCCTTTGACATCGTATCTCACCACACACTCAGCCACATCGGGATCCAGGGAGACACCCTCAAATGTATTGCATCCTACGTCACAAGATGAACCTAAAAAATCCATCTATCACCCATTGCTTTAGAACCCAAGAGCAACATCTGTAGCATCCCTCAAGGCTCATCCATCAGCCCCATCCTGTTCAACACGTACATGATGCCCCTGGCCGACATAGTCGGAACACACAGCCTCAACATCATATTCTACGCAGGCGATACAAGCTCATCCTCTCACTCTAGGAAAACCCCTCCACCAGTAGGACTAACTTCCATGACTGCATGACGAGCATCGCCGACTGGATGAAAACTAACTGCCTGAAGCTCAACACAGAGAATTCAAAAGTGGTGAAATTTGGGAACATCACCTCCCCATGGAAAGACACCTGGTGGCCCTCCAAATTCTGACCCCCACCAACATAAACAGACTACGCCTGTCATCTTGGCATCATCATAGACAGCAAACTCACCATGAACTGCCAGATCACCAAGTCTCCTCCGTCTTCTTCCACATCTCTGCATGCTCCAAAAGTTCTTCAGATGGCTCCCAGTCAACACCAGGAAAGCCATCACTCAAGCCCTAGTCACCAGCTGACTGGACTACGGCAACGTGCTCTATGCAAAACTCACCACCCAGCTTCTGAACAGACTCCAGGTGATACAGAACTCAGCTACCAGACTCATCCTCGGCCTCCCCAAACAGGCCCACATCATCCCCACCTCAGGAACCTCCAGTGCCTCTCTGTCCACAAAAGATAGCAATTAAAGATGTTGACACACACCAACAAGGCCCTCCAAGACCAGCGCCCAGTATACATCAACCACTGCCTGAACTTCCACCAACCCTTTAGACACCTGCGCTCCACATCCCTCATTCTTGCTCATACTCTCCACCTCTGCTGAACCAACAGTGGGGGACACTTCTTCTCCTACCTTGCCATCAAATCCTGGAAAGATCTCCCCTGCACCTCTGAACAGCATCCTCTCTCCCTGAATTCAGAAAATGATCCAAGACCTGGCTCTTTGACTGATCCCAGCAAGAACCCAGTGCCTGGATACACTCAAGGGTGGTTTGTCACACTCAACAAATCCAAGTTGATTAATTGAATGATTTGGTCACATGACTCAAATCCTGCCAACTAACAAAATATGCTTCTTGTAGGAGTTTAATTTCAGATTACTGGCTCACATTTATCTATAAATTTCTGGATGACCAGTGCAAAATCCTACCTTTTTAGTGGGTTGTGCCTCAGAATAATGTAAGTATCATTTGCATATTTGTAAAACTGAGTGTTCCATGATTTAAGCAGTTCAATCAGAGGTAAAACAAGAGTGGAAAGAGAAATGCATCCTATGAAATGCCAAAAATAGTTGAACAATCTGGCATCTACGCACTTAGCCTTCACAGCCTGAGAATCTGGGAAAAACAAATCAATCAAGAGCGTAATGTTCTTTACACTATACTGAGCCAACCTCAGGTGTAAAGTGGTATGGTTGATGGTGTTGAAGGCCCTGGACAAATTTAGCTCTGGCACTGCTACCATCTGCCAATGGGCATAATTGCTGTAGTAATGGCTGCTTTGCTACAAGGAGAACAAAGATCAGCCTGGTGGTAATCAAGGATTATATTATCCTTAATATCGGTTATTGGAAATTGGATTACTGGTTGATGGGGGTGAAACCCTACTCAAGTAGCAACCACAGTCTTTGTCAGGGTGAAACATTAGCAAACCTCTAATTAACCTGTGCTTAACCTTCTGGTAGTTTTCCACAAAGCAGTCAGGCTTGACTTAGAGGCAATCTCTAAAGTATTTATGCAGCACCAATCAGTAATAAAGTAAAAACACAACACGAGAAAAATCCCACACCAATTTAGAAAAATAAATTCAAATGTAATTATTATTTGAGACCAATATTACAAAAATCCAATCGATAGAACCAGAAATATGTAATTTTAAAGATTTAAGTGAAAATAATGTCTAGAAGCACAAAGCCCTAACTGTGGTTATCTGGTCGCGCTAGACCAGGACAAATTCACAAGTTCACGCTGACCACGATGGAGACCAGGCCGGATATATAGGCCTGCTGAACAAAGTACCTTAAATCCTGGTTGCAGAGTGTTGTAAGTTCCTGCATTGAGGATGCATCATGCAGCAGCGGTTCTTAGGAGCCGCGAGGCTGCGATGTGGGGTTCCACGTTGTCATCAAGGATGCTGTTGATGAGGGACTTGTGGAACGTTCTGAGTTTAGGCACTGAGGGTGCAACATGTAGCAGCAGTTCTGAGGAGCAGCAAGGCTGCGATGCGAGGTCCTGCGTTGCCTTCAAGAATACTGCTGATGAGGAACTTACGATGAGAACTCCTGTGTCAAAGATGCATCGTGCACTGGCAGCTCCGAAGAAGCTGCAGGACCGCAAGGCAGAATCCTGCGTTGCCATTGAGGATCCCTCCGACAAGAGTCTTGGAATGCATAGGCCTGCATTGAGGGTGCATTGTGCAACTGTGGCTCCGAGGAGATAGCGGCATGCTACACAAGGTCCTCTGTTGGGGATGCATTGAACAGCATCAGTTCTGACGCGGAACTGCAATGAGATGTGTTTTGCTGTGTCGATTCTGTTCACAGGATCACAGCTGGGCTGCCAGAGCACCTTTAGGCCCTTTTCCAAGGCTCCAGGTCTGGGATGGTACCACATGGGGACAAGACTCACACCAGACTGAGCACAGGTGCTGGGTTTAAGATGGTTGAGGCCTTTTCTGTCTCTGAGGATCTGATCAGGAGGCCAGCTAACTAGCCCTCCGAGTCACCCTTGTGGTCCAGGGTTCATGATGTGGGTCCAGTCCTTTCACTCAGGCAGCAAGGCGTCAGGGCAGTAGAGTAGCAAGGCAGCAGGGTAGCAGTCCTTCTTGCAGGAGAGCAGCACAACGGTCTTTCTGAGTCTTCCACAAGTCCAGAGGTGTACTGAAGAGTTGGTTCTGATGGTCAATTATTTATACCTCATGCCAGCTTTGAAGTAGGAGAAGGTACTAGAGGTTTCCATCCCAAGAGGTGTCTGAGATTTCCTGCCTCCCGGCCCTGGCCTCAGCTCGTCTAGGTTCACAAAAGATTAGTGAGAAACGCTTTGTGAGTGTGCCCAGGCAGGGCATTTGTGATGTGCAAGTATGCTAGGTGACAGCTCCTTCCCCTCATTAAGTCAGAGGAGGTACATCCTTCCAAAACCTATTGCCCTTTGTTTAACAGCCTGGGAGCAATACACAAAGATCAGCTGCCAGATGCACCTAGTCATGTGACCCAGGATACAGGCTGCAGATACCAAATAGTTAGACAAGAAAATGCCAACTTTTTAAATGTGGCATTTTTAGTTAGAATATTGGGTTTTTTTTATATATGATTTTACCATTAAAGAGGGCTTTAAAGTACAATTATTTAGATTCCAAACTCAACATTCCCACTTGCTTCCAATAGAAAAATTGCACTTATTAAATGTAATAAGGTAACCCAATCGCTTCCTATGGGCGAGGTAGGCCTTGCAGTAATGAAAACGAATTGAAGAGTTTTTAACTACCAGAACATGTAAACGTTAAAAGTACATGCCCAACTTTTTAAATACACTTCACCCTGCCCTCTGGGCTATGTAGGGCTTTAACAGGCCCTGGGTACATGTAATACTACTTTACTATGGACTTACAGGTAAATTAAAGGTTTCAGTTGGGTGTATGCCAATTCTACTATGTTGAAAAGAGAGAGCACATGCATTTTAGCACTGGTTAGCGGTGGCAAAAAGCACAGAGTCCTAAAGGCCGACAAAAACAGGTTCAGAAAACAGGACGGTTAAGGCAGAATGTTTGGGGATGACCCTGCAGAAAAGGCAAAGCCCAAGACAACCCTCCTCTAGCCAAAATTCAAGACAGACTAATAAGTACCTTGATGGGTTTCCCTGCTTAGGCGATTGAACATGGATGAAGGCCTTTCAATGCAGGGTCACTTGTCAGTGGTATCCAGAGACTGGCTTTTCAGACCCGGGTCTGTGCTTTGAGCCTGAACAGGTGGCAAGGGTGAGTTCTTCCTCCTCCTCCATCTCACCTTCCATACCATCTGCTTTGGAGTGATACCCTCAGAAAACTGATCCTTTCGGGCCCTGGGATTCGGCCCCTCCCTGCTCTCCTCACACTTTGGAGCCTCCTACAGTAGATGGTCTCGTGGTACAGACCAGGTCCCCCTGCATGAGCCCAGTTGGGAGTGATCAAAGGACCAGGGTTGGAAATGAGCGATATCACCTTGTTGGTTCCGTTTTCTTAGTTAGGTCAGAAAAGTTTGAAACTGGCCTGCTGTTTGACTGGCATGAGTAAAAAAAAAGGATAACAATAGCTTGCTTTGGCCAAACAGATATCTTTCCAGACTAATTGATGCTGTGACCATTGGAGTAGCAATTTTAAGAATCAAGATTTCTTTTCAAACCTTAGCTTGATGACTTTCCAGAGGAGATCCTGAGGTACTGCAATTTTTAAAAACGGATATTATCTAAGGGATGGTCAACTTTGTGAATGTAGAAAAAGACAGTTTGGTATTTCTTATAATGGAGAATTGAGTATTTACATTAAGAGCTTTCTACTTCAGCTTCAATGTTGTCAATTTTGAAATTAAAGTATTCCACACAATGTTTGGGATGATGAAATAACTGAATTATAAGCAGAGCTACACATTTTGTTAAAAATGTTCCTTCTGAAGAAAGAAGGTGTTGGGCAGTCGATTGTCGAAAAGTAGTCTTTTTCCGTGATTATGAGCATTTTATAATATCTGCAACATCCAAAATGTGATTTGTACATACATCGAACAATATGCAATTCCTCTGTTCTCTTCTCCAACTATTCATGATGCTCTACTTTTTCAAAGGTAACAGCAACTTCCCCTAAAAGATATCACCCCACCTTCAAGACCAGATAATATATAAAAGGGAACATTTCCAGACACAATGCACTATGAGAATAATTTGTGTGCTCAGTTAGAGATTCATGTACCTGCATCTGGGAATGTGTCAACATTAGTTCTTCACATATAAATTAGTGGGCCTGATGTAGGACTCAGGTGTTGCTTATGTGGCTCAGAACAATGCCATCAGCAGAAGACTACGAATCATGGGCAAATATGGGCCGTCTTTCGGAGACCCTAGGCAACAACTATTCCATTTTAGGGTGGTCAGACAACTGCCACTACGAAACCATCATGTACTGTAGCAAGCAGAAGAGGGCAGCTTTAGCCTTGGAGGTGTGTCGCTGACACATATTCAGGTAATCACTATTCAGGCACATAAGATATCATACAGGAGTGCGCATAGTAATGTAATCCATTGAAAGTCTCCTAGCTATTGTGATCAAATGAATGATCTTGTTTACACTTCTTCCACCAAGGTGCTTTTGTGGACTCCACAGCCATATGACGACTGATTCTCTGTACCTGCAGTCTACATATGGATATCAACAAGGGTAGGAGGGGGTGCAGTGGACACATCATTGCTTAGATCAGCAGGAACAGACACCTCTGTAGATGCCAGGGTTTTAAGGATAGGGGACCCAGAGCCCCAATGGCTTGCCCACTGTGCACAGGCACAGTGATATGAGTCTCAGTCCAACAGTCATAAGGTAACAATCAAGTACATTTGCCCTTGTTATCACAATCCAACAGATGAACGACATATGCCTGAACACACAGCATCATAAATGCCCTCAAACTTCCAAGAAGTAATCCTACATGTACTGGACTGCATTGACTGGTATGCTAAGGTAACTTACCTCTTTATGGCATTCTGAGACTCATTCAATGTTGTTAACCCCATGCCTAGTGTTCTCCTCTAGCGTGCCTGCAAATAGTTACTTCCTCTGTCTTTATTAAAGTTCTGATCTTCTGCAGCCTCCACCTGAGTGTTTTGGTCACTCACATGCCTTAGCCAGTCAAATGTATTCCTAAACAGATTTCACTCAAACCCCGGCAAAGCTAGGCGTAACCACCTCCAATTTATGAAACATCACCTGATGATTAAGGATACCAAAACTGGCAAACATAGCCAGTGGGAAACAATCAACAGAGCCATCAGTAAAAAAAATCCAAGAGATTATCCCTGGTTATGAAAAAAACACACATACTTTTTTTGTAATGTGTGTGTCTGATTTCAAGACCATTCCTACAAAATATTCTGTAGACGGCAAACTAGGTATTTGATACAGAACACCACAAAAGAATCCTCCCTAGTCATCTGAATTTAACATATCTTTTTATAGGGAAAAATTCGAAATCTGTCAGATAATTTCAAGATAACAGTGTGGTGTTAAAAAACAAAACACCCACAAGCCTGGCCCATCGTCTTTATTTTATAGTCACTCATAATGTGTAGATGTTGCAACATCATGAAAGGATTTGATATACTCAATATTGATCAAGACAATCACATTCTAAGGCTCTGCAGTTTCAGAGTCAGAGTGCATTAAGGAAATTCCCAACCTTTAAATCTGAATTAAGTGTGTTAGTGTAGGTATTCAGTGGTATGTCTTAGATGCCAACCACAGTGATTTGTTGAATCACAACAAAGACTTGCAGTAGATGTGTGTTTGAAGCTACTGATGTTAAAAGTGCTAACGTTTTAACCAGAGATGAATGCTAAATAAAAAAACATGAACACTCTTACATAATTTATATACACTTTTCCAGGGCATAGTGGAAGCCAATTGGCTGATCTTACCTCTCGCTTATCATCTACCATATTCCATATGATTTGGTAATGTCGAAGATCGTTGTAGCTTAGAAGCTGGTCTTCTTCAGTTGAATAAAACAGGGAAAAGTTTTCCACAATTATAGCTAAAATAAAATAAACGAAATTTAACAGGTTAGCATGTTCTTGCAAAAGATGCAAAGTTTTCATTTAGCGGAAAACTGTTTTTGCAAAGTGATGAGCCTAATCACAAAGGCATCAACATTTATAATGAAGGGAAACATTTACATTGCACCTAAATTACTCTGCAGCTACAAGTGCCATAAAAGTACCATGAATGTTGTGAGACTTTGTTGATAACTGTAGTTACAGAAAAATGCTTTTACTTTTGGACAAAGTGGGTCATTTGATTGTGGTATGGCGGAGAAACTGCTGCCAGTTATCTCGTCCTGAGTTACTCACAGTTCTCGCTACTCATTTAGAAGAGACATGGTGTGATGTTAGGGGTGGACTGTTGCTAGTGGATATGGACCAATGCTATTTTGCATATCGCTTGTTCTTGTCAGAGGTACCAATGGGGTTAAAAAAACAGAATGGACTGAATTGCAGCCCGAGCGATAATCAGTGGCTGAGATTAGTTCAAGCTTTCCTTTCATTACTTTGTTGTTCATTGTGGTTGACGCTCTAAGTCCAATAGGTAAGCGCAAACATGGCTTCTGTGCTCACTGTGCTCTAGCACTTATACCTCATTGACAAGCCTAAATTGGCAAAAAGCACTTTCTGTTTACTTCAGTTCTTATCAGGAAGGGGACTGGCCTGGAAATGAAATTCAGACTGGATAGTTGCTATTGGAGAAGGAAAACAACTGATTTTGTTTCTGACAATAATGGCAGTGTAAGTGAAAAAATGATCGACTAGAATGCAGTCCAAACAATTGTACGTGGTTGAGATCCTTTTAAGCATTCCTTCCATCACTTTGTTGTTTGTTGCATTTCATTCATTGGGTGCCCTGGACTATTTAGCATGGTCCTCCTGATGCATATTTTTCCCTTCCCAAAGCCTACCATGTGAAGAATGGCAGACTGGGGCGAGAAAAACCACCAATGTCCCCTGTACTAATGTAGAACGCATCAAATACATTCAGAGGTCAGAGTTACTTTTAAAGATGCATGTAGAAGACAATTTTATTCTTGTCCAACTTGCACTCTGACAGAACCAGCCTGTATGTGTTGTCACCCGCAACACAATGTACTTTTCTAAGGCTCACAGAAACAGAACAGTTAAGAAATGAGACAAATAGGTCAAAGTTTGTGTCAGTTACATGTGTAATTTTGCCCTTACACTTTTGAATAACTTTGCTACTTTTGGCTATTCACCATTTACAAGTGTAACATGACTCAAAAGAGTAGAATTACAGGTCTCCACATGGGGTGCAGAGAAATTTACGTGTGTAAGATACTGCAGCCAAAAAGGAGCAGTTGTATGTTCAGCACCCCACCTGGCTAACCACTGATACTGCCACACTCTCCCATAGCAAAAAATATTGAAGGGGACTTCAAATGAAACCCTGTAGGAAATAAGGTCAAAATAAACTAACTTATTTTGACTTTTTAAAAATATATATGTAGCATTTTTACTTTGTTCAACAATTTAAAATAAATATATGAAATGAAGGTATATTAATATTTAACATAAAATATTTTTGCTGATTTTTTTAAATTTGATTACATTTTTTAAAAAAATTCCAAAGACTTTACCATTGGGATATCTTCGCCCTTGTGCCTAGCACGAGTCTAGAATAAAGGAGTAACTCGATGAAGTTTTCAGGAGTAAAAGGACAAAATAACTTACTTTCATGTCCTCTCTCATTTTAGGGAATCAAAGTCAGATGCAATTTAGAATACCGGCCTCCTCAGGACGACCAAATTCACAGAATTCTGTGGGCTGGTGTTTTCCACTTAGATTCTCTGACTGTTGAAAGGAGCTGAAATGTCTGGATGAAACTCTAGCATAAAATGTGGAATTGGATCATGAATGTGCTACCGTATTACAAAATTCCTTGCAACCCACAGTTTCTAGGGGACCCTTTGGGCTTAGTACTCCCCTCCTGAGATGTTTTTCAGCCCACAGTTCAAATATTTCACTAAATGATCAAAGGAATATAGCCTCAAAATGAAGGCCAGAATCAAGGTTTGAATTTAGTGAATCGGGTCCCTATTTGCTTACCATAAACTATGGAATCCTTATATATTAACTATGTTCACTGCTCACGCAAAACTATGTTGCCCTTAAAAGGAATATTCAAAGGTGAAATATTTTGCTCGGCAGGCATCAGGGTTCTCAATGAGCCACAAGTATTATCATTATTATTATCCTAGACCAGTGATACTCAAAGTACGGCCTGAAGGCCGCATACATCCCGCCTGACCTACATGCGGGGCCCTTGGCAACAGCGCACTGGGCTGCTGTTTACTCGACTCAGCACTAACATGGTAAAAAATGTGAATATACAGCAAGCACTTAATTAAAGGTTAATTGCAGTTAGGGAAAGGAAGTGACAAGGCCCTTAACTTTAGGAGCACCTTCATTTATAAAGACAGCCACTAGATATACATTATTTGCTTCCCCTACAGCCACTTTACACCCCCTGCTAACATCAGTGCGGCCCTCGGTTACACCACAGACCACACTTTGTGGCCCCCCTGGAAAATGTTTGTGAGTACCCATGCCCTAGACACTGGAAAGAAGATGAAAGGTCCAAGATGGCTGCCACACCAAGGACAGTATCAACCAATGGGATGTCCACGCCAGGTCGACTCAGAGAGTGTTCAACTGAGTGGCAGGTGAATGACGTCTGAGCGACGCTCACCTGCTAACAGCCTGACTCTGAGTGACACCAGCCACTCCTGTCAGTGGTAGGCGAGACAGTAATGATGACTGGAATTTGGTGTGGCAATCTACTGTCTGTTGTGTAGTCTTAAAATGTTGTGACAGCACAGAAACAACAAACACATCACTGTAGGGGCAATCTCAGCCAAACATTATAAAGCAAACGAAACCTTTTTTACTTACCAACAAGCAGATTCAGCATGATGTAGGCAATGATGACGTAGAATGAACAGAAATACATGAGTGCGCCTGCATAATTTCCGCAATCTGTTTCCCAGTACCTGCTGTTATCTGGCGTGCAAAATGGAGGCTGAACCTTTTGAAAAGAAAAACAAACCCACAGATCTTTACCCGGTGAATCGAGCAGAACCGTCTCCAAAAGCAACATCACCATTTGTAATGCATCATTTATGTTTGACAACAACCATTCTGTCAAGTGGATTCACATCTCTTCTCATTACATAACTTTTAACGGTTAATCTGCTCTAAAGCTTTTCCCACAATGCATTTTTAGCAAGAGCCAATCATGATGACTGCTCCTACATGAAATTAGCACAATCTACTTATGGAGGTGAAGGTTATCGCAAGTGCTTGACGTCAAGACTGGGTTGTAGAAACCCCAAGTCTCACTTACTGTAAGTGAGACTCGCACATTGGTTTTGTGTTGAGTTCTCTCTCATCAGAGGTTAAGTCTCCAACTTTGGCACTGGGGAACCAGGGGCCTCATTTATGAAAAGTGACGCATCGCTGCGTGAAAACAGCGATGCGTCACTTTTCGCTGCGCACTTCTTGCGACATTCCTGATGCGTCATATTTAATGTATGACGCATCATGTCGCAAGGAGTTACGGATACGTCAGTATTTCTGACGTATCTGTAAGCGCAAAAGTGAGGCATTGCTGGAGTGTGTCACAAAAGTGACGCAACTCCAGCAATGCGTCCTTTCACATGGGGAAAGCCCCATGTGAAAGGGCTTGCGTCAGTCTTACGCCTACTGTGAGGCAGGCGCAAGATTTTGACGCAGCAGCATCCTAAAAGTGACGCAGTGAAATCTCATAGATTTCACTGCGCCACTATTACGAGGCTTTTTGCGGGGGAACGCCCCCTCTGCATACATTATACCTGACGCAGGTATAATGTGGCGCAGGGGTTTAAAAAGTGACGCATCTACCTAGATGCGTCACTTTTTAAATATGGCGCAACAAGGTGCATATTTTACGCCGCTGGTGCGTCACAAAAAGTGACGCACCGGCGGCGCAAAACTGACGCAAGGCCTCATAAATAAGGGCCCAGGTTCGAAACCAGGCCTTGGTTAAAGATCCTATGATTGGGCCAAAAAAAGTGTAACGTTATGTAAATCTGCAAAAAAGGGAAAAACTTTACATGTAGTTCTAATCAGAGCTCTGCTACGTATGTAGGAGGAATAGAGGCTTCAGAGCTACTCCCACTTCCAGGGATCCCTTCATTTGACAGCATCCGCAGCTTTGGACTCAATGCACTGCTACTCCTTTACTTTTGGAAGCAATGAGTCTATTTTAGTGACGTTTCCTTTTTAAAAAAAAATCATTTTACAGTTATCTTGATTTTTATTTCAATTAGCTGGTGACACTATTCGTGCTGCCATTGATGTACAAGTATCACTTTCTGTTATGTCATCAAATATTCTAATTAGAGTTGCAAGTTGGTTGTATTGCCCAATAAGTTCTATTCTTTTCAAATACATTTTTATAATTCGGTGTGTGAGTTGTGCTGTCAGTTACCTACCCTTTTTCCGTTGGTATCCATCTTGCATTCTAGATGTATCACTATGAACAGCTGTTTTTATGTAATTGTAGGGGGGATTTTAATACAAAATTAGGTTCTATAGCTACAGAGGTCGATCCCTTTCAGCTGCAGGATGTGCCCACTTCTCAAGACACTCTAGACCAGAGGGGAGGGATGTTGCACAGGATTCTCTGCAACTCGAGTCTCCAGTGTTGTCGCACTGGTGGGTAACCCGCATAATCAGCCCCCTAGTTTAGTAAGTTGGGTTTGCTGCTCCACTATTGATTGTGTATTTATTTCCAGTGATGTGGCGCATTGTGTCTACTTGGGAGGGGTCATGGAATCCTTTATATCGATCACAATCCAATTGGATTTGCATTGAATTTACCCATTTGCCCTCGCTCTTGTGGCGTTCTAGGTGCCATCAGCCTTTCCCAGCAAGACAAGGTGGCCCATTAGGGTGGCGGGCAGACTTTGTCCGCCCGCCATCCCGACGTAAAACAGGACCGCACGCCATAAGGTCGGCGGTCCCGTGGGGGCCATTAGGATGCGCCTGCCACACAGGCGGGCGCATCCCACATTTTTAACATTGCGGCGGGCGCTGTTGAAAGCGCCGCCAGCCGCAATGCTTACAATGCACATTGTGCACTTCAATGCACAACGTGACAGGCACCGTGCAGTGCCTGCCACGTTGTACAGTGAAGTGCAGGGGGGTACCATAGGTACCCCCCATGTGCACCCCCCACCTCCCCGGAGTCCCTGGGGGCCCGCAATTGGCCCCCACAAGACATTCCTGCATGCCTTTCCGTGGCGAAAAGCATGTCCCCGCCTTCGCCCTAATATGGATGGCGGTGTCTAACAGACACCGCCACCATATGAAACCCTTTTCTGCCCGGTCAACACCTTGGCGGAAAAGCGCGGTCCCCCCGCCATAGTAATGTGGCGGGGAGAAATGGGTGGCGGGTCGGGAAGGATGTCTGGCGGATCGCCACCGCCCGCATGGCGGTGGCGATCCACCCGACATCCTAATGGGGCCCAAGGGCTTAAGGCTTAAATGGCAGGCTCTTGATATCCCTACCCTGACAAAATTAGTGATAAAGAAAGATCCAACAATTGTTGAAGATCACCTGTTATCTTGTGACTCATCAGCCCCTGATATTCTAGAGTCCATTTTGACCGTAAGCAATTCATTCAGAATGTTCCTGTTAAGTCGTTCCGGTCAAACGGGCAGAGGAAACAGGGATGGTTTAATAAAGAGTGTAGTATTGTCAATCACAGGCTCCGTGAACTGTTGAATGCAAGACCACATGATCAGCCAAGTATTTCGGCTGCCAGATTGGTCTATAATAAAGCCATACAGAACAGGAAACTTACTCTAAAGGAGGAAAGATGAGGGAGCTTATGTCTTGTAGAGCCAGGGACACTAGGGTTTTTTAGGAGATTATCAATAGTAATCCGGCATTTCTCCGCTCATCAGACGCTCTTGGGACCAATATCAACCCTGAGAAACGGGTGGCCCATTGTAAAATAATTTACTCACAATCACCTGAGACTAGTGTCATCTGACAAGGTATCTCCTCAATTCGTCCTGAATATTGACTTTCAGCTCTCTGAAATTAAACGAGCCATTGAGGCCAGCCCTATTAACAAGGCTCCTGGGCCGGATGGGGTCCCTATAGACTTATTCAACGCAAGCATTGAGCTCTGGGCCTCCTTCATTACTAATGTTCTTAATGCTGCCACCTGTGAAAAAATCCCTGAGTCATGGAAGCATGCAATAATATTCCCGGTTTCTAAAAGAAGCAAAATACAAGAGCCCTGTTGTAATAGGCCTATATCATTATTAGACTCTACAGTGAAGATCGCAGTGCGGGTCATTCTCAACAGAATTGAGGCATAGGTTCAGGAGAAAACTTTCCTCTGCCTGGCGCAATATGACTTCAGGGAAGGTTCTGGAACCTTGAAACAATGCTTAAACTTAAACCTAATAATCAGAAAGTATGTGATAGCTAGGCAAGGGGTACTCTACATGGCCTTCATTGACTTGAGCATTGCTTTCAACAGGGTCAGCCGATCTAAGCTCTGGGAAATTATAATTCAAATTAATCTACCCCCCACTGGTGATTCTTTTTTACGGGCATTGCACACAGGGGTTGGCGCCTCAGTGAGATACATTGCTGAGAGGGAATTAACTCAATTATTTTAACTCTCCCAAGGCATTCAGCAAGTTTGTGTTCTGGCCCTGATTTTGTTTTTATTGTATATCTATGGCCTCCAAGTCCTTTTTAATTACTAATGGAAGGAACATGCCCACAATGATATCTGCATCCATCCCTCATGTATGCAGATGATGCAATTTTGCTCTCCCATACCTCTAAAGGCCTTAGGGGGCTTGTAGATGCCTTCAATAGGTTTATGAATAGGCTCGACCTGGATACCAACACATTTAGGACACACTTTATGGTGTGTGGAAGGAAACTCAGTCAAATGAGGCCGATAACAATACTGGTCAAATCCATCAGGAGGGTTAATGAGTTCCCCTATTAAGATTTTTTTTTTGATTCACAAAGCCGTTGGGAACCTTGTCTTTCTAATCACTGTTTTCAGTTTCAACAGTCTTTTGACACTCTATTTAAACTCTCTTCCAGCGTAGGCGACAAACCCAAACTGCCATTGTTGGAAGTGTATAAGTTAAAGTGCCTACCTGTACTGACTTACGGGGTGAGTATTTGGGGTTACCAAGATTGTTCCAGGCTACAGATTGAGAAGAACTGTTTTAGTAGAAGGTTGTTGGGAATGGCGTGGGAACACCCAACTTTTTCATGCACGAACAACTGAACTTACCCTATGTAGAGGACACAATCAGGTGTGCCCCTATGCACCTATGGATGGCGGTTTGGAACAACATATTCATGTCCCTCAATCGTCATGTGATTGATGATTGTCTTATTTGCAAGTTTGGCTGTAAGATTCCGTGGCTTAGCATATTTCAAGCGTTTTGCCTCCTCCATAGGCAAATCTTATTTGAATGCCTCTGTGCAGGCGAAGTTAAAATTAGAGTGGATTACGTGCTAAGTGCCAAAGAATCTAGAGAACGTGAGGCCATGGGAAACACTACCCAGAGAGACTATTTAATTATTAAATCTACGATTGGGCCATAGCCACACTTGTCATTATTGAAGAATGATTGAGAAAGATCTCTTCTAACGAAATTCCGTATAGGATCCATCAGTAATTTTCTTTGTTTTCTAAGTGCAACCATGCTAATTTTATGTCGCTCCACACAATCCCATGAAGACCTTATTTAATTATGTATTTATACGCCATTTCGTCGATGTCATATGTTTCCTATTTTAAGAAATTGTGATCTACCCCAGCATAGGCCGGCCCTTTATTTCTTGTGCATGCTCCTAGACCCGGCAGTTTGCTTTGCTGTTGAAGATTTCTTTAAGAATGCCCTCCTATGGCGGAATCTAGTAAACCATTAGCCCAGTTCACATTTGTTGCTAACTGTACTCAATGAGCACATCTTCTTTTTAAATGTTTTTATTATGTATGGCTATGTGGTTTACTTATTATATTTCTATTTTTAAGAATGTATGTTTCATGACGATATATATGATTTATGTGAATGTATTTTGTGAATATCTTCATTTATAGATGTTTTATGGTCATTCTTTCAGCCGAATAAAAAAAAATATTTTGTGTTGACTCTTAAGAATTGTCAAAGCTAGAGAGTTCTTGGGTTGTGAAAAAGGCCAGTTGAAGGAATCCCCGGAGACTAGAGTTGAAAGAGAATTGAAGTCCTGTCACCTATGCAATTGCTTATCATTGAAAACTGTTCAACAGACCTTAAACATGTCTGAGTTGCCAATATATGTATGTTGACTTCTTTGGTCCTCTTGGCAATGGGCATCACCTGATGTTGATTATTGATTAATACTCCTGTTTTCCATTGGTTTAAGATCTCTCATCTATCTCTCAAGAAAAAGTTATTGAGAGATTAGATGGCATCTTTGAGACATGGGGTGTTCCTTCGATCTTAAAATCTGACAATGGCCCACCTTTCAACAGTAGAGAAATCAGAGACTTTCCCAGTCATCTTAATGTGAAGCATCAGAAAAGTACACCTCTTTGACCACATGCCAATAGCCTTGAGGAATGTTTCATGAGTACACTCAAGAAAGATGTCCAGCATGCTGTGTTAGAAAAGCTCCCTCCACCATAAAACAGGCTTACATTCCACTCTTAGAGCTTACTGTTCGACCCCCTCCTTCAAAGATAAGTGAAAGCCCTGACACATTAATGTTCGGGAGAGCCATCATGACCAAGTTACCTCAATGGACCAACAAGAAATCTATAAATGAGAATGAAACTTGCAAAAAGGACTTGGATCACAATCAGAAAATAAAAGCATAGGCAGACAAGCACAGATGTGTTAAGGACAGTACTTTCACTAGAGGAGATAGATTGCTTGTCTTTCAGTCAAGAAAACGCAAATCTGATGCTCCATTTGATGCTGAGCCATTACTTGTCATGACTAGTTAAGGATACATGGTGACTGCCCAACGTCCTGGAAAGTCCATTAGGCAAGACTCCTCACACTTTTGACATTAGGCTCATCTCTTGTCGGTTCCTGATGTCACTGCAGAGACTGGTTCTGAGAAGACTTTTGAGAACTCCCGGACTGCTGTTGTCCCTACATCACCAACGAAGGTCATGGACACTTCTCCTGTCTGTTCCCAGTTTCGGACAACATGATCAGGGTGAGTGATTAGAGCTCCAAGAGGACTTGTTTCTTTTTTATTTAACAGAGGGGGAGAAGTAGTGTTGTGTGAGTTAGCAATGAGGGAATGCTTTTGGCTCCTGATGGGCTCAGTAGAACTATGACATAAGTGTTTGAATGTAGTGAACTAAATCCCGATTTAGAACGTTGAGTTCACAGCTACATGCGGAAGAATAAAGACATGTAATACCAAGCTACGTGTGTGTTATAGTCATTGAAGGGATTCCCAGGCTGGGGAGGACGCTACAGTATGCTGATGATATGCAGGTTATTCTTTATATTAGCAGTAGGGGAGAAAGCTCAGGGCAGCTACAAGTAGCCTTAATCTCGAGTAAAGTAGAGAAGCTTAATTGGGCTAGCGATTACTGGCATGAAATGGGAGAAAAAGTCTTTCTGTTCATATATGTGTGAGTCTAGTCAGTGCCAGGCAGATAAGAGACTAATCTTAAGTCCCGGATGTATAAGCCAGGTTTTCAGACACAGCTGCTTTTCATGACAAGAGATTTTTAAATTTCATTGAATAAATGTATTGCAGCAGCAAGATGGCAGCTGTGTGATATCGACCGCTCGGAGCCCTCCTGTCTGGTCCGTCCCGCGACCATGTTTTCCTTCTCTCCTGCCATGCAGCATATCCCAGAGAGTAATCAGCATCTCCATGAACCAAGCGGTCCGCGGCGGGAGAATTTTAGGACGCTTCTCTGCGCTCTTCTTCGTTTGTGCAGCCCAGGTCTGCCGCTTTTGAGGCCGCCTCGTCTACTGACTGCTCTCTCTTGTGACTGACATCACTGCTGCCGGAAAAGGGAAACTTGTGGTTGAGCTTCCGGCAGTGCCTCCACCTAAGGCGGCTAATGTTGTTAAAGCCCGCTCAGCGGCGGGCTCAGCTGGAAAGAAAGCTGCAGTGAAGGCAGACTTGGGCTCCACTGCAAAGGGAGTTATAGAAGCACCAGAATTGGAAGGAACCTGGCCTGGCTTTTTTTTTTTAAAAACCCATGAACTACCATGAAGGAGTCAGGGAGGACGCCGAATAAAAAAGCATCTTTGGCTCCAAATGTCCCTTCCCCTGTAAACACGGTGAATGCAGCCTTACAAGATGCAAATAACGGATCTGCCAATCTTTTCTTAACAGATGGTACACCTTCAAAAATAACTCCACAGCAGACCCCCATAGATCTCGAGGTGAGCCATTCTTTAAGCCTTGAAAATGCAGCGGGACAAGAGGCAATTCAGACTCCAGCTGGGTCAGGGCGTGCCCTCAACTCAATAAAGATGATTTGGCTGCAGTAGAGGGACCGGATCTGTCTCAGGCGTCTGCTCCTATTGATAAGGTAGATGTGGTTGGGCCAGATGGGGAACTTGTAATCAGTCGGGGTATGGAATGGAAAGCGCTGACAAATTTTTCTCCCTATCAGACATTTCAGACTGGTCTGATCCAGATAGCCATGGCCACGTGTCAGATTCTAGTACCTCAAATGAGGGGCACGATAAGGCTCCTGCAGACACTGCTACAGTCAAGAAGGGGAGGAATCCTCATGGTAGAAGTGGTAAAAAGGATAAAATAAAGGCTTGTGACCTTCTCTGGGACTATTCTGTCTCTCCAGCATTGGAAGGGAATATTTCAGCAGCAGGCAACATGACAGGGGCGGCAGAACCTACTGCTCTGGAATCCATATACCAATGTATATCATGCATGCTGTTGTAAAGCGCTGTGATACCCCTTGGGTCGTGTAAGCGCTATATAAAACTCCAAAAATAAAAAATGAATGCATTATGGCCCAAAGGGAAGAAACACACATTGAGAGTCGGAGAGTCCAGACAGCCTGTAGGAAGCTATTCAAAAGATTTCTATGACCTTCTCCGAGTTTGTTGAAAGAATGTACGAGGTGAAGAGTAGAGTGAACATGCTGGAAACGGCAGCCTCAACTCACAGAGAAATGACAGTTTCATTGGAAAATCAGATGTTTGATGCCCGCAGGAAATTAGCGGACTTTGAAAACAGAATGAGACAGAATAACTTGAGGGTCCGGGGTATTCCGGAGGGGGCAGAGGGGGTGATACCTTAAAATTTATGGATGATCTCCTTAAGGGAGCTCTCCCTGAGTTAGGATATTGGGACTTGGCTAAAAAAATACAGCATGCACACAGGTTCCTGTTTAGGCAGAAGAAATCCTTATCTTCAGCAGGAAATAAACCCCAAGCCATTTTGATCTATATAGGGAATTTTCTTCTGCGTCAGGCTATTTACAATCTAGCCCGGCCAGATCAACAGTGTTCCTTCAGTGGGCATACTTTTTATGTAAAACCAGATTATTGCCACTCTACAGTGGAATGTCGCTGGCGACTTCACCAGATGATTCAACCTTTTCAAAATAAAATGTCAATAAGGGGCAAAATAAGGAGCAAAGGTCAAATGAAAATGTCAAACAAAATAAATAAATAAAAGGGTCATTTTACTGAATCCAGCCAGGCTCAAAGTAATTTGGAGAGAATCTCATTTTTTCTCATCAGATATCCAAGCTAAGGAGTTTCTGCAATCCCTTGGTTAAATTCTATTAAAGTCAGGGTGTGTGTGTGTTTTTGTGTCTTTTTTCCTTTCATACTTACTAGCAGAAACACGGGTGGGGCAGGTAGATGGGAGGGTCACCATTCCATCACCGAACCTGGAAGGTCTAGTCACTTGTGAGGGTTGGTTCGGGCAGGGGAGGGGGGAATGAGGGGAGGCTTGCTAGGGGATGCATGGGAGGGTAGGGGGAGGAGGTGGAGGGTCAAACAGGTGTGGCTTGAGTTTCTCTTTTTTCATGTGTCAGGGCACTTCTGTCTGTATAAGGAAGAATGAAATGACTTCTATAATTGTGTATAATCAATTGTACTGTATGGAAAGATTTGGTATTGAGAATGTCAAACATAAGGATGACGGGTAAAATACGTATCTGCTCGTTAAATATATGTGGCCTTAATGATAGAAAAAAGAGGGCCATATTGGCCAAGAATCTTTGATTTTTACAGATTGATTTTGTATGCCTTCAGGAGACCCATATACCTTGGAGTATACATGGGTGGTTGAGGGATTTGCGTTTTGATCTGATAGCTTGCAGGGTACAACAACCAAAGGGGTGGCAATCTTAGCAAGACATGATATGGGAGTCCTAAACGAGGTAAAGAGGATAGGCTGGGGTGCTGGGTTGTTTTAGAATTCATGGTTAATAATGCCCCTGTTTTAATTTGCTCTGTTTACGGATCTAATCTAGATGATCCCGATGTTTTAAATCATTTAAGCATTGAATTGGCCTTAGGGCCATATCCTTTGATCCTTTGTGGTGATTTTAATATCTACTTAGATAGCAATTTCAATCTGAATGCTGACTTGCCATATCAAGGAAGGAAAGTAAGAGTCCTTAAGGCCCTTCAAGGATTGGTGACGGAACATGGGCTGACTGATATCTGGTATAAGCTTAGATCTTCCGATCCAGAGTTTACTTTTTATTCGGCCCCTCGTGACAAATTAGTCCGGCTGGACTATTTTTTCATCTCTAATCACCTGGCCGAAACAGTTAAAATTGAGACTTTCCCTAGGATATCTCAGACCATAATCCTTTAGTAACTGACACACCACTGAGCGTTATTTCAAGAGCCCAGAGGCCTTGGACCTTTGAAAGGAAGCTTCTGTTTGATTGATCATACTGTGAGCATATGGCTAAGTGAATTGGGGAATTCTTTATTATTAACAGAAATACAGCCTCTAAAAATAATGTTTGGTATGCTTTTAAAGCAGGTGTTCGAGGTGAGACCTTGAGTTTTTCTATATCCCGTCAGAAAGCACTAAAGGAGGAAATTAAGAACTGGGTTGAGCGGTTAAGGACAGCCGAGCTCGAACTCATGAGAAGAATAATGGGGGGTCAAAGTATAGAGGAAAACCAGCAGCTAATCACGATTGCTAAATCTAAAATTAATCAGAATTTTGGTTCAGAGGTGGCAGCTAAATATAAGCAATATAGGGCCAAGTTATATGAACTTGGAGAAAACACAGGTAGGGGTTGGGCAAAACGGTTGCAACAGCAGGAAGTTACTATTCAAATCTGTCAAATTAAAGACCATTTAGGGCAGGTTCAAGCTTCCCCGGCAAACATTTTGAATGTATTTCAGATCTACTATAAACAACTATATGCTGAGGGAGTGACTACGCCAGGGGTAGAGTCCCCGGGAGATTTTTTTAAAGATCTAGAAACAACAGAAGTCACACATGATCAAAATGAAATCCTTGCATCCCTGATAACATGGGAAGAATTGGAAGCTGCCATAACCTCTCAAGTTACGGGTAAAGCTGTGGGCCCAGACGGTATTCCCTTGGAATTCTACAGAGCATTTCGGCAACCATTGCGGCAGGATATTACACATATATTCCAACAGGCCCAAAAGGGTTATATCCCAAATTCATGGCAAAAGACCACTATAGTCGTATTTAAAAGAAAAAAGGGCAAGTCAGAACTCATTCCTGCCTCATGTAGACCGATATCACGTATAAATAGTGATAGTAAGATCTATTCGAAAATACTCGCAGCCAGGTTAGGAAAGATCATTACTTCTCTGGTTTCAATGCACCAACACAGGTTTATCCCAGGTAGGGGTACAACAGACCATGTATGCCGTGTCATAGCCCTTCTGGACTGGGCCCAGGCCACATAATCACCGCTGGGGGGTAGTCCTGCTGGACGCTGAGAAAGCATTCAACAGGGTCTCCTGGCGATTTCTGACGTCTTTCCTATGATGAAAGTGGATATGTGGGGAATTTATTCAGGCTGTCACTGTATTTATCTCCAGGGTATGTGATTCTTATTTCAGGGCAGGAGTCAAATCTGTTCAATATCAGCAGAGGTACCAGGCAGGTCTGTCCATGCTCTGCTTTGCTCTTTGCTCTATATTTTGACCTTTTCTTAAGAAACTAGAGCTGAATGTGAATATTAAGGCGGTGAGGGTAAATTATGTTGATTATAGAGCACTGGCATATGCGGATGATATTAAGGTACTTACCAGCGATGTTGCTTGGGCACTTCCAGAGGTGCAGACTTTTGCAAAACAGTTCGGTATCCTTTCAGGGTATACATTAAACATGGATGAAACTCAGATCCTTTGCTCAGGGAATATATGCCCTTCAGGAATTCCAGTTCTTTCAGTAGCAACTTATCTGGGGGTCAAAATCACAGCTGTGGGGGATAAAATTCCTGATCTAAATACTACCCCTATAATAGAAAAATGTTAATAAAAAACTGGAGTGACTAGACAATCTGCACCTTTCCCTATATGGACGAAGTAATGTAATCAAAATGTCGGTCCTCCCTAAATTTGTATACCTTTTCAGGACTATCCCTCTTGAATTTTCCTCTTCATGCTTAGCAAGGAGAGAGAGGTTATGTCTTAGATTTCTTTGGGGGTATCGCAGACCAAGAAGAGCGGCTAAATGGATGACCCTCCCAAGACATCAAGATGGATGGGCCATACCTAAGTTCCTCCTATACTACTGGGCATCTATTTTTCAACATATAGGCATCCTACTAGTGGGGGATAAGGCTGAAATCCAACTGAAAGCTAGACCAACTATACATGAACTACGGTTGGGAAGTGAAGCTAAGGGCTGTTTGGTCAGGATAGTGGAGCCCAGGTATTTTAAAAAGACCACATTTAAAATACTGAAAGCTGCGTATAAGGTGTAGAGACAGATACAGCAAAGACTGAAGATCCCAAACCTGAATGTATATACCCCACTCTCTGTTTCAGGTATCCTGCCTCTAATGTTTCAGGATCAGGTCACTTTTAGATGGGGGAGTAAAGGAATTTATGCTCTGGGTGATGTTTATAGGGAAGGCCAATTTGTATCATTTATGAATCTGCAGGAAGAGTTTGGGTTGGGCAAGGGAGATTTCTTCAAATATTTGCAGATTCAGAACTTTATGGGGGTAAATAGGCACAGATCGGCTCTAACCTTGGAAAAGATACCTTTGGTGGAAATAGCACGAAGGAGGTCCCGTATTGGGAAAATCTATCAAAATTTGCTCGAAACTCTTTCAGATGATATGGATGTTCAGAATGCAAAATGGGGGAGCAGGTTTGGGGCGGGAGTAATTAATATTGAAGATTCATTGGAGTTATCGAATCAGATACTGATAACTGGAAGTTTCAGTAGCCAACATTTTATGTCTACCTTTGATCTGTATTACACTCCAGCAAAGATAGCTAAATGGGGGGAAACGAGGGGAGGGCAATGCAATAGATGTGGTTTGCAGGCGGCTGATATATACACATGTTTTACACTTGCTCCAAATTGGGTATTTTTTTTACAGGATGTTGAAGTTTTCTTAACTACAGTTCATGGGGTTTCGGTATCAATTACACCAGCTCTTCTAATCCAGGGATTAGAAAACAACATAGAGTCAAATAAGAGATAGGCTTTTGTTTATAGCAATGTCCATTGTCCGTTTATGTATTACCTCCCAATGGATAAGTAGTAACCCCCCCAGCTTTCTCCAGCTGGCAGTCAAAGATGCTGGTTATCTACAAAATCGAATCTTCAGTATATAAGTTAAGAGGTCGAGGAAAAAAGAGCTGAGTCAGAAAATCTAGGCTCCTATTGCAGGACTGGTGAATCAATAACGACCAGGGAAAATAAATCTAAAATACAGATAGGGACAGTGTAGCTCTGTTTTTATCCTTTGATGTCTTCTGATTATTTTAAGAAATTAATCAATGAATTCAATGAATTGGATATCAAACTACTCTATTTAATGCACACGCACTTTCTTCTCTGTAAACTATAATGGATGGAGAAATATATGTTTATAATACCTGTAAATATTGAATGAATTGGATGGTTTTAATTGACAATTTTGCACTTTATCTTCTTCCTGCTCTTTCTATGATTTTTATTGCTTAAGAATTGCCAAGACATGTACTAAGAAATTTTCTTTGCAATGGAAAAAATCAATAAAAATATTTAAAAAAAGAAAAAAGAATAAACGTATTGCCCTGAAATGGCTCATTTGCCAAAGTTGCCCAAGGAAAACACGTATCGAGTGATTTGTTCTCACACTAAGAATTCTGGATGAACCCTACTGACGATATTAAGGAGATAAAAAGGAAAGTACAAGATCACCAACTCAAATCTTAAAATCTCTCTGCCGCATTTTTTTTTAACTTGTATGACTTCTGAATCATGCCCTACTTGCAACAACCTGACCAAGTGGGTAGTAGGATCCATCCCGGAGGAAAAATAAGCATCTCCCTTTCTTTATATCTGCAAATAGTACATAAACTACTCATAGGCAGGTCTAGTCACTGTGTGAAGCATTGACACCCTCTTCCAGTTAGAGATCTTGAAGTATGCCAGTCTACCAACCAGCTACCCTAACCAACCACTTCTGATGAGCCTGCCCAGGGAATAATAGCATTTTCATTGTCAAGTCCAATTTGTCTATTTCTTTGTGGTGAATAGACTTTCTAAAGCACATTGCAAATCTTTTCTATATTTCCTTTTAGATCCTGCCTATAGACAGCCTCATGTTTCCCAAAATATTCATAATAAAAATTCATGCAAATAGGGGTCTTTTAGTCAGTCATCTTTACCCACAGGGTTAGTCAACTATCACTCAAATTGTACACCTTTAATCAGAGCATAGGATACAGGCTCAGCCTACTTCAGTCACTGGCAACATTCAGTTTGAGTAATCGCTATGACTTTGTACACATGCATACATCCACCTAAAATAATAGTCCCTCCATAGTTAGGCATTTCAAGGCACTCGTATTTTCCAAGGCTGCTTCTACCTACGTGTAAAAGAGTGTCATCACTCATTTCAATAAAAATCCAGAAACGTATTGCAATCAGCTATATTAACTTATTTTCATAATTCATTTTGGAATATTAATTTATTCTATGGGAAAAACACACAAGTAAGTATAATAGCAAAAGTGTGTAGACAAATTTAAATGTTGTATCCACACCCCTCAGCTTTGTGAAGGAGATTTGAGCACGTGAACCTGTCTCAAGAGGGCCATCTGATAACAACTTAATGTATTGTTGCTCCAGGAAAGAATTTTGAGGATTTTGTATCTATCTGACTCAAGGGGGATCTCTGATAATGAAATAGTGAGATACACAGATATAAATATGTGTGTTTGTTAGGTCTATATAGTTAGACCTCACATTGGTGTGTTATTCCCCCAAACCTTTTGCCTTCACCACTCCTTTACATTGCTGAAATTGCTTAGGTTAGTATTAGGACTCTGTGCACTTTACCCCTACTAACCAGCGATGAAGGGTTTGTGCTCTTTCCCTAAAACATGGTAGAATTAGCTCACATCTAATTTGCACATTTAATTTATGTGTAATTCATTTTATTCATACATATGTATGTATTTTAACTATTAATTTTTCATGAGGTGGACAAGACACACATCTGCAATGTCTCAAGTTGTTACTAGATGCCCCTCTTAAGTCATATGTAAAAGCCTGAAAAGTTTATCACCAAGCTGCAGTACCTCAATTCATTACTACATGTTCCTACCAGGTCAGATGCAACTGCTACAGGTGATGATGAATCAATACTGCAACATTCAATAAATGAATAAAAGGAACTTTCATTAAATGTCTTTACTTGTTTCCTTAACTGACATTGATATTATGATTCTTCCTACTACAACGCACACCATAGGGCAATGTACTTTGGTCAAGCCTCAGTCACAGTGAAGTTAAATTGAGACTTTTCTTCTTTTTACTTTTTTTAATTAGTCTTTCATTTTCTTACAATTTAGGAAATGCAAAATAATTCAAGGTTGGTTTGTTTTGCCTTTCATTTGGGGATGTGGTATAAAGTTAGAGTTCCTGCATCCTTAATATAAAAAAAGATACTGACAGTGCCTAATCTGTCAAAAATATAAGTGCAGGTTCCCAAAGTTCCGCTCAAAATTCCACGGTCAGAACTATTGAGTGTGGGCTGCCAAATACAAAAGCTACCAGGTCTTGAGTCCACCTGATGCCTCGTTAATCCACCACACACTTCCTGTATCTTTATCTCAATCTTGCAGGTTTTTTTCCACATCTGCTTTGTTTTTCAATCTTTATTTTTCTCCTCCTTTGCCTCTTTTGTGGTTGACTCTCTCTTGCTCCGGATGAAAGTCTGTTGAGGAAAAATAAGTCCTAGTCTGCAACAATGGTTGCGGTGTGCCTCCCCCTGCAATCACTGGCTCATAGTATGCACTGGAACTGACCTTTCTCATCTTCAATATTTGTCAAGATGACCATTCAACAGTCTGTACTCTTCATCTTGGTAACCAAGTTGGAGATACATCAAGATAGCATATTACCCTTAACATCTGTCATGCTTGAGTGAAGGTGTGTATGTGTGTTACATTTAATTGTTGAAGTCTCTCAGAAAGAGCACTCAGTTTGAATGTGTCAACAGATAATGAGCAAAGTGGAGGATGTCAGTTGCGAATGAATGTTGGATTTTCCGGCGGATGATAAATAAATGTCTAAAGAGAGTGAAAGGTCTGCTTATATATTTATACATGGGGTATTCAAAGTATTTTAGCCTCAAAACAATAAGGGCCTGATTATGAGTACGGCAGTCCCAAGACCCCCGTAACCACGGTGGCAGCTAAACTGCCACCTCCTCTGTGGGCTGACTGCCTGATTATGATGTTGGTGGTTGGACCGTCAGAAGCCTGACACAAGACCTCCGCCACCACCCAGATCCTGGATCCTGACGGGGAGGTGGGGAGGTGAAGTGGCGGTCTCTGGAGTCGACGCTGGCTCCACCATGCAAGTTACTACCTGCCTTGACATCTGCCTTTTTATGGCGAGGACTACGCCATGAAAAGGTTGGTGGAAAGGCAGGGCTGGGGCCACAAGCAGGGCCCAAGCGTGTTGTATCCCATGGGGTGTGTGCATGTGAGCACATGTTGTGCCCTCCTCTTCTTGCACTGTTGTGCTTGCACTGTGTGCCATGCATGACATGGTTCATGGTGCACATTGCACTGAGGTGCAGGAGACGGTGCCATGGCAAAGGCATGTGTTGCAGTCTCTCTATGAGCCAAAGTATGCCTCTGCCGTGACACCGCCGTCCCAACACTGCCCACCCGGTGGTTAACTCGTAATGCGGCAGTCAGATGCTGCCAGCTTGGCAGTGTACTCCCGACCACTGTAATAGTGGTCCAGAGGTCGGACCGCCAAACTCGTAATCCAGCCATAACTTATTTTCAGGATAAGAAACCCTTAAACCGCTGCCTTACTTATGATTTCTGCTCACGTTGTTGTCATTGTTGGAAAAAATGTCAGTGAAACCATGAACTGTGACCTCAGTAAGCCAGCTCTCTGTTAGAGTCAGAATATAGTGAGAGTTGATGAGGACATGATTGTGCGGGCATTTGTGGATACAGACCTTGCATTTTGAAATGAACCTGTAATGGTGGACTTTGCAGGAGCTGCTCCAATGGGTATGTGGTAATCTAGGGCTCTTGTGGTGAGATGATAACTGACAGAGACAATGGGAAAAACAGCTCTCATTAGGGCCCTCTTGAGGAATGATGGACCATTTGTGCCAGGGTTCCTAGTTGCCTAGACAAGAGCCTAGGTGTCTTGGGGCCCCTGTTCTTTTGTCAATGTGGGGTGCAGCGAACCAGTTGTTGGAAGCCTCAGTACAGCTGTCTTTTGCAGGATGTTTGGGAAAATGACAAGTGTGTTTGAATTTGAATTTCTGTAGCCATCCTGGTGAAGCCTTATTGCCGGCTATAACAGTTGTTGCCAGGGCTACTTCAATGCTTTGGATGTTGGGATGGTCTTTTTATTAATCAGAGCTAGGCTCTCCACTCTGGGGAGGAGGCACCTTTGACAGCGGGGTATTGCAAAGGACGTTTAGTAGGCGGTTTTGTTTGTTTCCAGCTTTATTTTATAGTCTGTGTGGATGATGAAGGCCAATAAGGTAAATTTGATAGTGGGAAATTAGGATCTAGATACTATCAGAGATGGAAAAGGCACCTCTGAAGGTTTGCTTCATTCCTGGGGAGTGGGACTTAGAGAAAAGCAGATTGATGTTGAGTCGACCACTCTTAGGACAATGCCATTTGATGACAGACTCTCAAGGTACAGTTTGAGAATTCTTATGTTACTTTTTTCGAGGCACTCTGCGACCTTAGTGATTCCGAATGGTGGATGTAATAGTTTTTTAGCCTAAATTCAGATAGATGACATTCCAAGTTGTGTACACATTTTTGAAAGGTTGCTGTGCACCTCTAACATCTTTAACTAACATTTAAGTTATCGAGCATTAATATAGACGCAGTAAAGAAAATGTAGATTAAGTAAACTATGTATGTATGGTAATGTCAACGTCATACTCAGCAACCCACCATTCTCTCCTCAATGAACTGTATCTGAAAACAAATTGTATTACTAAACAAGCTCGTTTAATTAGAGGATGAAGATAAATAGTAAGTACGAAATTACTAGAACAGTGCAACAATTATAATAAGGCAGAACCTACCATACAGTCATGCATAATTTTATTCCAGTCTTCCCCAGTCACTATGCGAAAAAGTACGGTGATGGCTTTCCCAGCCGAAGAAAAATTTGCATGCCTGTTTGGGAAAAAAACACAATATTTTATAACTCAGAGTGTATTGCGAAAGACATTGATAATAAAGGTAGGATGCATACCCCACACTTGAAATTGGGTGTACACTCGATTGTCTCATAAATGTGCACACTTGGAGATCTGCTTGCACTGTACAAAAAAAATTAATTGGCACAAAACCTTCTGCACGTTCATGCGCACATAAATAAAAAAAGATTAATAACTAATCACATGCATGGTTACACTACTGTTTTTCTAGCAAGAAAAGATACAAGATGCTTTAACCGCAGAGGCCCCTTTTGTGCTTTTTTTCTATAAATTATCCAGTGATAAACATTTTTGCACAATTAAACATGCACTGCGACTTTAGACATGCCAACATACACAAGTTGTTCACAACCATATATTTTTTCTAACTTTGCACTCTTACAACTTACGTATGAATAACGTCATATTTTGAGTTCTTTTTACTTTGTTCACCATAGAAAATAGTTGAGCAAAAAACAAAGGCTCAAAAATAAAAACAAAGCTATGTTTTGGGTAATAGTGCAATACCTCGAAAACTCCTAAACCTTCACACAGAGAGAGCCCAGTGGCTGCTGGACATTCACTTAATCAAACAGTGTATGTTAAATGCATTTGGAACAAGTCATTAGAACACGAGTGTATGGTGTCTATTCAAGCAACTCTCTCTGAGTATGTAATGTAAACACCGAAGTGTTAGTTTTGTAAAATAAAAAAAAATAAAAAATAGGGTTTATGAGAAACTCCAAGTGCCCTGGTAAAAACTGTCATGAGGAAAGGGAGTAGTGAACTAATATGATTTAGTCCCTCAAGAAATTCAAAAAGGTGGATTAAACACGATAGGCCAGATGTACAATAATAGTGCTTGCCAAAAGCGGTTGCAAATTGCGCACAGACTTTTTGCGACCGCTATTTTATGTTGTGGCTTATGTAATAATAGGACAATTTACAAAAGAACGAATTGCAGAGAATCTCAAAACGACCTGCCCAATTAATATTAATAAGGCAGATTACAATGTGTGACACCCTTTGATTGGCTACAATCACAGAGATGGTGGTCGCAAGGGACAGCAGACCATCACTCCTGTGTTTGAATTCCAATGCGGAAAACTTTTCCTTAAAAGCAGACCGTGTTCCTTAAAGGAACCGAGGGTGCGTTTGGAAACAGAAAGTTTGCTGTTTTGAAAGACTACAGTGAGAGTAGACAGTGGTCCCCACTACCTACTCGTCCTAAAACTGCCACCCCGATTTCCAAAGGGGAAGGGGTTTAAAGAGGACCCCTTCCCCTGTTTAAAACAGTTACCACCTCAATTTAGGAGAATAATACAAATGTAATTTTAATTTACAAAATAATTTAAAAAATGTACTTTAAACAACTTAATATAATACATTAATACAAAAAATATACTAGTATGATCATGCGTTTCATTAATTAAACTAAAAAAATAATCGAAAATATATAATTTATAGTAAACAAAAGACTTTGAAATAAAAATGTAAATATATAATATATAGTTTATTTATAAAAAAATATTTATTAAATCTATAAGCACTTAATATTTGTAAAATTAAGATCTAAACAAAGTCACAATCAAAATTTGGAACAAATGCACAAATGTGGGCATGGGGAACTGGATATACTATTCCAACTGCAGCCCAACAAACAGTAGAAAAAGTGCATACATAAAGGGTGACAAATTTACCACTCTAACTCCGAACTCCTAAAAATGGAAAAAATGCATTATTCAAATTGATAACATACTTTTCTAAGCTCAGGCACAAAAACATTAATAAAAAATCATTAATTTGAGGGTGTTCCGTTAATTATATCTCAAGTCCAGCAAAAACTGGGTGTGAGAAAGTGGATTATTACTTATTAGTTAGGGTGGGTGGTAGTCCACCATAAGTAATATTGTCACTATTCGTGTAAGGTCAAGTAAAGGTTTCCGTAATCTAAACATCAGCTCACCCCTGATAGCTATGGCACTGAGCAGATAGGCTTAACTTGAGAAAAACTGCAAAGTATTTAGAAGTATCAAACCAGTTAAAAAGTCGAAAACACAGCACAATAAAAATTCAGCTCCAATTAAAAAAAATTGAAAATATTTTAATGAAAAAATTCACACCAAAACAAGAAAAATCCACTAAGGGGAACAGGAGATACTGCGAGTATCTGGTTGTACTAGATAAGAACAAGAGAAAGGTTTAAGGCCAAGCACAATAATGCACAGGTCGAATACAGAGGTAAGATCTGTCCTGGTTGGAATGCTACCTTCACAGTTACAACATTTCAGAGAAGGGACGGTCTTCAGCGGGGCAATACTGCAGGCTAAATCCGAAGATGTGCTTGTCAATGACAGGGTTGATGATGGACAAGGTTGAGGCAAAGCCATTGACGACGGCAGGAAAAACTCTGAGCAGGGAAATGTCAGGAGTGTGTACCCAGGAAGTTGTCAATATCGATTTGGAAGCTGCTCAACTGCATGGCCAGTGCAGCTTTCTACCTTCGGACATAGAATCTTTTTTGGAAGTTGGATTTTGTCAGCATGGCAAGGCTGCAGACAATAGCTGAGGAGGGTTCAATGTAATCAGATGCCAGTTGGTGTTGTTCCCACTGAAATGGATGTGCTGCTGCAGAGATGAAACTAGTGGGAGCTGCAGTGAAGTCTGGCCCACTGACGATGCACCCCTCTCAGCTCTGGGAGCAAGTTCACACCTCATTAAGGAGCTCCTGAGTAACAGTTGGAAGGTCATGCAAAGTGACTTCTAGAAGTTTAGGCAGGTATAAGATCATTTTTAAAAAGTATCTTCCATAAAATATTTTGTCCTCATTTTAGTTCAGATGTGATGAGGGCTTGTTAGAATTATTTTAAAGAATCAAAAAATCAACTTTGTAATTGTTTCCTTGATGGAACAGTTAAACCTTCTATAAGGAAAATAACTGTAGGTGCTTTGTCAATGGTATACATTAAAATTGTACATGTTGTTCTTTTAAATACCCTGCCCCTGTCATATTGGGCATTAAAGCATACTTAAAGTTGACCTACTAATATTTAAAAGGAAGGTGTAGGCCTGTCAAAAGTAGTTATTCTGACATGTCGAAATTGCAGTCATATTTTCCACTGTCCCTCTAGTGGTGGCACAATGTGTGTAGCAGTCCATTAGTAATATATGTTACAGGCCCTGGGCAAACTTTGTACAATATACCAGAGACTTATAGGTAAGGTAAATATGACAATTAGAAGTATAGCCAATGTCAACATGTTTTATGGGTCAGAGCTCATGCACTGGGCAAGTTAGCAGAGTTCCAGTGCACAGAGTAAAAAAGCACAGCAGCAACAGTCCAAAGAAACATGGGAGTGACATGCAAACTGAAGCATTTTCCTGCAGTGAGGCATTCATATTGAGGGGAAGATATTTCCTATTCTACCTCAGGTCCCACAAACATTGGGAACATTTGAAAAATCGAGGATATGAGATTTACAATTTTAACTCTATTCCAACAGAACTTGAGGAATGCACATACATTAAATAGGTGAGATTTCCTTATCGAACTTCAGTCCAACAAAACTAGGGAAAAAGATATAAATAAAAGGGGGTGACATTTAATATTTTACCCCAGTCCTGTATACATTAGCAAAATGTGTGCATTTGGGGTGTGGCATTTACTATTATAACTCCAGCCCAACAACATTTGGCCAAAGTACACATATGAAGGGTGTCAGACTTAATATTCTAGCTAAAGTTTCACAAATACTGGGGAAAATACACATAAAAGGTGTGAAATTTAATATTCTAACTTCTCTCACAAATATTGGGCAAAAAGCATAATTGGTGGGGAAGGTGAGATATAGTATTCTAACTCCAATTCAACAATGATTATGGAAAGTTTATAGAAAAGGGGTAATGGTTTACTATATTTACCCAGTTCCCACAAACACTGGGGGAGTGGGGAAGGGGGTTAGATATACTATTCTAAATCCAATCCAAATACAATTGAGGATAGTGTTTCAGTTTCAGTTTCATAAGTCTTTATTTCGATAATAAAATCATAAAAGACAGAAATATCAAGAACATCGAAGAATGACAAATTTGATAAAAAACCGTCATTACAATCATCATTAAAAAGATATTAAACAGTATAATAAGACTTTAGAAATATAATACCACAGTAATCATTTCAATATTAAAATACGTTTGGGTTCCTGGTACGAATAACCCATGCCCACCCAAGAAATGGGCGGAAAAACAAGATACAACCACCCATGGGAGATGTCCACGAGGCGACAAAATTACAAAAACTAGGGATCTCATCAGTTATCAACCTCTCCAACAGAGTTCTTTCCTCGTCGGAAATAAGTGTATTGGAAAAGGGACTCACTTTCGTCCCTACAAAACCTCCAGACTTTGTTAGACTCAAGCTGGAATTTATCGAGTTCTGCAGGAAAATCCGTCTGATTGCATTTTTTTCAGGCAAAGAAACAATGTCGGAAACAGAAACTACGGGTTTAAAGAGGAAATCTACCTTTTGTCCACCAGCTTTCAAAACACCTAAAGAAGTGATATACTTTGAAAAAACTGTATTGTCAGCTATTGCATCAGAAGAAAGAAAGAACGAATCCCTCACCAAACACAATTTGTCTAAAAAAGAAAAAGACGCACTTTTTTCTCTCAGAAATGATGAGAATATTATAGTCAAGCAAGCCGACAAAGGCGGTTCGATTGTTATTTGGGGCACCAACGAATATATAGCGGAAGCCAATCGACAGTTACTTGACATAGAATGTTATCGGAAAATACGATCAGACCCAACGATTGAATTTCAGAGAGAACTCGAGAAAATACTACAGAATGGTTTCGAACAAGGCTTTTTGGGCAAACAAGAATTCAATTATTTGGTCAATAAACACCCAAGAACACCTTTGTTCTATGTACTTCCAAAGGTACATGAGAATGCCAAATCACCACCAGGCCGCCCCATAATATCTGGGTGCGATTCACTTTTTGAACCCATCTCCAAGTTTATCGACTTCTTCCTCAAACCGTTCACATTGACAGTACAATCTTTTTTGAGAGATACCTCAGATTTTCTGTGTAAATTACAACAATTACCATTTACCGAAGGCCAGGATTTACTAGTTAGCATGGATATAGTTTCACTATATACTCAAATCCCCCAAGACCAGGCTCTGGAAGTGGTGGAAATTTTCTTGGATAAAAGAGATCGTCCAGCAAGAATTCCCACGGACTTTATTTTGAAACTGGCTAGAATGGCTTTGACTAAAAATTACTTTAAATTCCATGAGGACTTCTTTCTACAAATAAAGGGAGTAGCCATGGGCTGTCCCTTTGCCCCGGAGCTTGCCATACTCTTCATGAGTGAATATGAAGACAGACACGTACACAACAACAACCCCTTCTCACAATGGATAGGGGGTTGGGTTCGTTTCATTGACGACATTTTTTTCACATGGTCTGGCACAACGGAACAACTAGCTGATTTCCATGGATGGCTCAACAACCGCACAAGGGACATTAAATTCAGCATTCAATCATCACCCACAAGACTGTCCTTTCTAGACGTGGAAGTTTATTGTACAGACGGACAGTTGGTGACCACCCTCTTTAGAAAAGAGACTGACCGCAACAAATCCTTGCACTTTTCTAGCAACCACCCGCGCAGTTTGAAAGAAAATTTACCAATAGGCCAATTTCTCCGCATACGTCGAAATTGTTCATTCAAAGACGAGTATATGTATCATGCTAACGTGCTCATGGAGAGACTTTTAGATCGGGGCTATCCATCTAAATTGATCAAACAAGCAATAAAACGTGCGTGGTGGACACCATGAGAAGAACTCCTGAGAAAGAAAGAAAAGAAAAAACTTAAGCGCACAGTGTGTGCTACTACATTCGGGGCATCATCTAACTTTCTCAAAAAGGTCATTCACCAGAACTGGCATCTAATAAAGGATGTTGATACACAGTTGAACGCCAAACCACTTTTTGCCTTTAAAAAGGACAAGAGCATTGCGAACCAAGTCATCAGGGCAGCTGTCCCTGTCAAGAAGGCCCCTACAATACGTGAGTTTGTCAATTTACCTCCAGTTACAGGACACAAAAAGTGTGGAACATGCCTGTGCTGCAACTCCACAATTGAAGGGAATGTATTCCAACATGAAGGAATCTCATGGAAGCATAACACTTTTACAAATTGCAAATCAAAAAACTTGATTTACGCCATCCTATGCCCATGCGCCAAATTGTACATAGGGAAAACAAATCAGGAAATCAGACAGAGAATATCTCATCATAAATCAAGAATAAAGAGAAAAATCACTACAGCACCTCTCGCACAACATTGGATTGACGAGTCACATGAAGACCTCGATTTCAGATGGACTGTCATCTCGAAGTTAGAGCACGACCAGAGGGGTGGAGATCTAGAGGCCAAACTCAAACAACGAGAAGCAATGTTGATCCTGAAATTCAACTCAGCCACTCGGGGCTTGAACGAAATGTCGGAACTTTACAACTTATAAATAGAGTCATTTTTCTCCCATAAACTGTAGTGAATTCACAGACCCTTGGACATTAATGACACTTTTACCAAAAATACACGATCTATAATAGACTTATACGGGATTCTAATCAACGATCTAATGTTCTAATTCAACCTGACTTACGGAACCGGCGAATGCGCCACACAAACGGACCAAACAACATTTTCCATAACCCCCAATAAAAATGCAATCATCACAATAGGCAAACAAACTACAATTCCCAGAAGCCCAAGCAGCGGATTCCAACCATTTCTACAACCGGGTCAACCGGGACAAACACAAACGCGCCTTAGCAATGGACGTGGACGTGTATGGAGGAGACTTCAAGAATTGATACCGGTAAGAATACCCTCCCACGTAACGTTATTACAAACCTTGGATGCACTCATGGACTCGAATGCCCGTCATTTTAATATGAAAATACACGTGCCTTTTTCACGGAGCACCGAAGCGCTAAATGTAATCAGTCACTATCTTTTCCTCCTACAATACGAATGCGGACGCAACCGCACGCCCATCACCTTATCCCCACGATTCACACAGCCAACGAAAAGCACCCGGTTCTTGAAGCCTGTTATTTATTTAAATATGCACATATGCGTGTCAACAAAGAGCATATAAGTGCCAAAGTAAATAAGACATCTCTCCCCTTCTTTATAGAATCGTTTGAAGAAAGTGAAAAATCTGACCACGCGGTCATATTGCCGATCTATGTAAGTACTCAGACTGATGCATGCCATCATTTTTGATCTGCTTTCCTGGCAAACCAACTCTAATTTTGCTTAATTCTAAACATTACAGCTACATGAGTAAACCATCCTTTGGGAGACCGACCACTGAAATATAAACACAGGTATGATCTGAGAGAGTGTGTGACTGCTTGAAGTTGAGTGTTGCTAGCATGACTGACAGAATGTTTATTTATTTATTTTTGTAGATTGAGCCCACACGGTCCTGATGAGAATCCCTGCCACCTAAGGGATTCGAAACGCGTCGACCCCTGTTCTCTTGAACCTCCGTTCTCTTAATAGACCAATCTTCTCATGACTAAAACTTAAAAATTGAACTACTGGATGGTCTATTGCATAAAATATGCATGAACAAATCTTGTACTAAGCACTAGTATCCGCACCTGTTGTTTAAAAAGAACTTTATTTAATACAGGGCGTTTACACTTACTTCAGAACAGTTAATCTTTGGCATATTGTTGTCAATTTGTCTAGTCTTGTATGTCTATGTCCCTAAGTGTACTAAGTGTAGTCTTTTGAATGTTTTATGTGTCCATCAAACGTTTTGCAAAATGATACATATTGGATTTGAGTTGTGACATTTTGTTGTTCTTGTACATATTGGATGTTTTTGTATATACCTTACAAGTCTCTTCTTTTGTGAAAGAATGTTTGTTTAAATATAATCTTACAACAAAAAAAGAAAATACATAAAAGAAAATAAAAATAAAAAGAAGTATTCATAAGAATCTAGACTAAAAGATTGGTCTTTCCGAATTGAGGATTGTTACTCAATTAGTTGAAAATATTGAATTGAAGTGCAGTACTGGCATCTCTTTGTTGATTCACCCAAGAAATTTAGCAACACCAACCACTACCAACTCAGAAGTATTGGTACGAAATATCTTCATGGCTTCAATGCTCCCTTTGATTTCTAGCCTACAACAGATAGGCCTAATCCATTTCAATCTTGGGGCATGATATGCAGGGCAGGCGAAAAGAAAATGACCCACACTCTCCGGATAGACTAAGCAGAAGGGGCAAGTATCATTTGAGTTGGCAGACCACTTTTTTGTAAAGGAGTTAATTGTTAAAGACCCGACTCGGAACTGGTGGTATAATTTCCGGTCGAGAGTCTTAGTGATCACATCCCAATAGATCTCCAGAGAGGGGGTCACTTTATGGGTCAGAAAGAGGCCTGTTATGCTAGTGGTATCATTTGACTGAACTACAGCTGAGTGCTTAACCGAAGCCCAATACAGATCTTTAAAATCCTGTTTGGAAGGGAACAAGGAGGTCCCCGGAGAGACCCAGAGCTGGTTAAGACTCATCTCTTCCAACACCTGTTTCACTTCCCTCAGCCATGCAATATTTGAGGCGCCCCATGATGATTTTACCTCAGCTAGTTCGCTGGCAAAGAGGCTAAGCTCTGGGGAAGTCCAAATCCGTCGCCACAGTGCCACCAAACGATACCGAGCCAACTCATTAATGGGCTTACGGCCCAAATCTAACAACAGGGGTTTGATTGGTGTAGATTGGGGAAGACCTATCAAATTCCGCAAGAATTTATTTTAGGCTTTGACCAAAGAGGTTAGATCTTTAAAACCCCAAAGGTCAGCACCATACAGAGTGGCTGCATTAATTTTTCCTTCATAGATCTTAAGTACTGGGGCAATACGTTTGGTAAAGGACTTCTTGTGCTCCTGGATTAAACAGCCCGTGAGGCGTGCAAATTTAAGGTATAATGCCTCAACCTGGGGTTTCCAGCAAAGGCGATAGTCTAATGTCACACCCAAATAAGTCATTACCTCTACTTGTTCAATACAGGCACCATTTAAACTAACCGAGCTTTTAATGGGGCGGTTTGTACTAAAGACCATAAATTTAGTCTTACCAATATTGATTTGCAAACTGTTTACCCTGCAGAACTCATCGAATCTGTTGAGTGTTGTCTGTAGCCCTCTCCGAGTTTTTGGGAGAAGCAAAGTATCGTCTGCAAAGATTAACATCGGATACTTAGTTCCTCCCAAAGTTGGAGCATCTGTCGGGGTGTCAGCAAAAAACTTGACTACCTGATTGATAAACATGAGGAAGAGGGTAGGGGCCAACACACATCCCTGACGGACGCCGCGTGTTACTGGAAAGCTGTCCGTCACCTGCCCTTGTTTTCCCCATCTCCCCCTGGCAAAATTGTCCTCATGTAGTCTAATTACTAAATTTAGGAGTTCTGGCGGGAGGCCCATAGATTTAAAAGCATTCCACATTTTCTCCCTGGGCACAAGGTCGAAAGCCGACTTTAGATCCACGAAGGCGGCGTAGATTGCTCCTCTTCCTAACAGGACAACCTTCCAGTACAACATGGTTAATCTAAAGACCTGATCTATTGTACTGGTGCCAGATCTAAATCCAGCTTGCATTGGTGATAAAATGTTATCCTGTTCCATCCACCCCTGGATTCTTACAAAGACCATCCTAGCAGCTATTTTTTGAATTGAGTCAATTAAGCTGATCGGGCGGTAATTACCCGGAACCGATCGGTCCACTTTTTTAAAAATTGGTAACATTTCCGCCCCTTTCCAAGAAACCGGAATCCTTGCCCCTTTAGCGGTGGCATTAATAAGCATAGTTATATAGGGAACCCAAATGTGTAAGTTAATTTTAAAAAGGTCTGCCAGTATTGCATCCATTCCTGGGGCTATCCCTGATTGCACTGCACTGAGGGCCAGCTCTGCCTCAGAAGAGGTAAAGACTAAAGTTGGGCAAGAGTTAGAAGGTGAAAATACTCCCTTCGTCTGGTCTGTGTGCTGATCTATGTTTAAAGCCCTAAACTGGGAGGAGTAAAATGTCACCCACTCGGCAGGAGGAACATGATTGACGGGAATTCTGGAATCTGGGTTCATACCCCACTTTACAGTTTCCCAGAACTTAATTTGGTTAGATGATTGACACGCTGAGAGGAGCTCAGACCAAAGGTGCTCATCCCACTCTTTTTTTTGCGGCCCATTTGACTCTTTTGTATGATTGCCGCGCAGTTTTAATGTCACCAATGACTCGAGATTTAATCGCCTTGATCAAACTACAGTGCGCTTCCCTGCAACTCTTGTTATACCATGTGTTTTTTGAACCTGATGCCTTTTCTTTCTTTGGGTTAAACGGTTGCGTTAGAAAGGTTTTAAGTTTCGAGAAACACTGTTCATGGAGGTCACTAATCTGAGAAATGCCCCCCAAGGGGAGTGGGAGAGCTTTCATGTAGTTCAAGGTTGCCGAGACTTCTTTCTCTATGTCGTTAATTATGGAGGGATCTTCGACTACCCTGGACCATCTAACTCTTCTATCATTTGTCAAAATGGCTTCAGACGTTAGACAAGGATTTTTAGGGAACTCGCCACTATCACCTTGAAGCTTCAAAGCTAACGAAAGGGGGTTGTGGCCGCTCTCTGGACGAGTCACAACCTCCATGTCAATCACCAATGACCAGAATTCTATTTTAATCAAAATGTAATCTATTCGGCTCATACTGACCCCATTGTTAAAGGTGGGATGCCCTGCCTTATCGGAGGTCGGGCGCCCATTTACTGCACGCAGACCTCGCTCCAAACACAGCCCCAGCCAGAGAAGAGCCGCTTCAGTAGCCTTAACACCCTTATTTAATAATAAAGGCGGGATATCCCAAACAGCATCTTCTGCTACCCCCAAATACTTACCCACACTAAACAGTGGTTCAAATGAGCAATTTAAATCCCCGGCTACGAGAATGAGTTTATCCCTTCCTATTGCCTCAAAGAGCAGGTCTAAGTCGTCCATGATGATCGGCCTATGACCACCTGGGCGTCCACGGGCGTATATATTTATGACTACTATATCCTGTTGGTCAACCCTACTAAGCCTAATTCCTAATAGATCAGGGTTGGCCACTATAATTTCAGTCGGTCTATACCCAATAGACTGCCTTACCCAGACCACTAGACCTCCTGAGGCTCTCCCTTTAGGGCCCTGGATCGCTGGCTTAAAGAAATTTAGATACCCTGCTCGATATATAGGGTCGGGGGCCCAACTCTCCTGGAAGATGACGATATCAAAGGAGTCTATAAAAACTGCCCAATCCTCTGAATCAATTCGACCCTTTAATCCCGCTATATTCCAGGAAACAACCTTGAGCGACCCAACCTGACTAGAAGATGAGATGGGCTCCAATACACACAATTCCTCCTCTGTAGTTACAACCAATCTCGATGGAATGCTAGGTTTCTGATTAAGAGCAATTGGGCTTGCAATATCACTTTCTCTCCCTGAGACGCCCTCATTAATACGCTGTTCTAAGTTGTGAACCGCCAGGTTATTACTTTTAGATTCACTACATAAATTTTCTGACCCTTTGTCTTGAGGATAGTGTATAAATGATAGGTGTGCAGTTTACTATTCTAAGTACAGTTCCATAATCTTTTTGTTTAGTTATAGTTAGGACCAATTTACCATCAGAAGAGTGTTTTTGGTTTGCTAATAACCTTGGCACCATTTGAAAAAGTTCCACTACTTCAGCTTCTTCCTTGAAAGTTTTGAGGTGATCCGTCAAGTTGTGGCTGAGAAAAAAGGGGGAAACGCAATTTCCTCATGCAATTTCCATAGAGGTTCTTGAATAGCACTACAGTCCAAATGGGAAACATCCTTTACCACGCAACTTTTACCACGCAGTGCTTTTACAACGCAGGTTTTACAACGAAAACCATTACAACGCATTGCACTGGGGGGCGCTCTAGGATAAGTAATAGTTTAATTTACTATCCAACACCTTCCCTACTATCCACGGGGACTGGAGTTGGAATAGTAAATAAACTATTCACTATCCAGCACCCCCGAAAGCAATGCCTTGTAATGGCTTGCGTTGTAACAACATGCGCAGTAAAAGCATGCGTTATAACAACGTACATCCAGTCCAAATTGCTCCATCACATTTGTCATAAAGCAAGATGTTTACTCAGAACGCGTGCTTTTTTCTCATTTGGTGTGAATCTATTCAGTAACTTTTGGAAAATTAAAGTTAACATCTTATGAATATCTGGATAGCTGGGTTTGTGGGACCTATGGGCACAGAACTTAAAAAATAGAGCAATCTGATTAGCTGAGAGGGCTTTTTTGTCATCTGACGTCTCCCTTCCATTGGAGTGAGAGACTCCTGCAAGTCCTGTGGGAGTGTCATTAAAATTAAAAAAGAGTAAGGTATAAGGGGTCCCTAAACCCCTTGAACTGGTGGGAAAGTCCCAGAGGGACCCCCTGGGACCACATTTTATATGAGATATAGTGTGCTTGATCAAGTGAAAAATTCAGGCAGATGAGGGGACAGGGAAAAAGAGCTGTGGAGACCAGAGTCCCACTACATTCTAGGTTATTGATTCAAAGGAATCCCAGGGACTAAGTATAGATTAGGAAATGCAAGTTCATATGTAACTCTTCTAGCATAGTCATTAATGCTGCAGTAGAGTTTTAATATTTTACATTAACATTTTATCTGTTGTTCTTTTAAATACCCTGCTCCTGTTATTCAGTTAAAAAGAAATAAAAGTGATATGTTTAAAAAATCCCCAAACAATGCACCCCATTTCTAAAAAAACATAAAAACAACCTATACCATAATTACATTTGAAGGTGAAAACAATCAAATGCTACTTTTTTTTTTTAAATCACGGAATTAGCAAACATTATTATTGTTGCTGGCATAACATCCGTGTAACATAGTGTAACGTCTATAAACATTTTAAAACACCATAAAGATAAGATGAAATAGAAGAAATTGCAACTTCCTCATATAAATATTTTTAAAGCGCATGCACCATTGCCATAAAACAATGCCTATATTGGCAGCCACAGTACCAACAAAAGTCAATTGCAAATCATAATTAACTAAAGAACTGCTAGTGGCCTATAACAAATATAACTCAAATACATGAGCAAGGGCTGTGGTGAAAAATTGCACAGACGATCATGGCCTTTTGAGAAACTGTAAAATATTATGACAGAATTGCAATAAATGTGAACATCTCACCTCAAGAGCAATTATAAAGCCATACAGTTAACATCAAAACTAAATGCACGGTTTCAAGGTGATCACACCATCATATCCATTATCTTATCCATCACTGCAACATTTGATTCAGGCAGATGATCCAATACCTACTCACATTGCTAAGGTTATGTGCTTTAACCTATTAGCAAACTTAATACACTTGATAAATCTTTCACTCTCCCAAGGGGTACTTCCTGTTTCAAAATATGTCAAGTCTACTAAAAAAAAGTCAGCTGACCTGGGAATTCTAATAATGTCCTCCCTCATTTTGGCCCACGCTTAATTTCCAAAATTATGTAAAGTGGTATGAAAAATCAAATAGGATCATTTGTTCAAAAGAATAAGCTACTGGACGAGTTCCATCCACGTCTTATAGTGGATCTAGTACTGAAACAGCTCTCTTTTTTAAAATGTTTTTTTATTTTATTGAGAGACACGGTGTAAGCCAGACAATAAATCAATGCAAATACAGTTCATTAAAAAACCTAATACAGATGGTACAATATTATTAATAGACATAATTTAGTTTGCATAAAACAGTCAGGGGATATACATTTTATACAAGTTTGAATATTAAGGAGACCCAATAAAAGAGAGATGGGTAAGACCCGATAACCCAAATAAATATATATGTTAAAATTAATTATTTCGAGTCCCTCCAATCTTTTAATGGTGCCCAGATTGTTCTGCCCATTTATTTAGATTTTTTGTCCTTAAATTCGTAAAGACATGACTCTACATTGTGCATGCCCATGAGTCTGGCAAGCCACATCTGGAACGTGGGGGCAGTGGTATCCTTCCAACCTGCAGAGATTAGGATTCGCAAAACAGCGACTGAGATAAAGACGAGGGCTTTAGCATCCCTCCCCGCCTTTAACTTGTTGTCTGTCCCTGTTAAGACGAGTGTAGGGGATAGATCGATGTTATGACCTAGCATCCCCTCCAGAAACAGAGTTATCTCCCTACGAATTATAATAAGACTGGGGCAGTGATAAAACATGTGTAATAGATCTGCAGGGCCGCTATTACATTTAGGGCATCTATCATCTTCTCTTACTCCCCATCCATACAATTTCACAGGGGTATAATAGAGATTAAACAGGGTCTTGTAATGTTGGGCCCTTAGGTTTGAGGACCAGAATATTTTCTTATTTAAAAGCAGGGCAAGGTCTAGATCGACATCAGGATCCCCCACCTTCTGTGCCAAAGAGGTTTCAGTTTTCTCCAAGTCGTCCTGCAGACTAAGGAGCAGATGATTATAGACTATTCTTATCTTTTTACCCCCTCCAATTAAATAGTCAACCATTGAGTTGCCAGGAGGCAACGTGAACCTTGGTCTTATTGCCGACAATGATTGAACGATTTGCCCGTATAAAAACCAGTGGCTTTGAGGGACACCGTATTTCTGCTTTATCACCTCAAAGCTAAGAATTTTGTTACCTGTCATAATATCTCTGAAACACCTTATCCCACACTCCCTCCAAACCATAGAAATATTACTCTGTCCTAGGTGGGGGGAAAAGGCTGGATTTCCAGAGATTCATATTAACATTGATTTTAGGGATATTCAAAATTTTTCTAATGGCCTTCCATGTTCCCCAGACCCTTTATAAAATCTTATATCTGGCTTTCCTGTAGTATCTGCGCTCAACTTCACAATTCAACACCCCTAGGGCCTTCCTCCCCAACAGGAGCGTGAAAATAGATGGGAGGCTTTGATTCCCGGCCAAATCCTCCTGAGGAGCGGGATCGAGTTGAAACAGTATATTCATTTGTGTGAGTAAGCAGGTAAGATGATAAAGTCTAAGATTTGGCATAGCCAATCCCCCTCTTGCCAATGGAAGTGACAAAAGATTGATCGAGCGCCTGATCTAACCATATTGCCAGACACATTTTACAAAGGTGGCTTCTATTTTCCTAATCAGACTGTCTCCTAATAATAATGGGATAGCCCTGAAAAGATATAACAATTTGGGGAACATAGTCATTTTTAGGACATTGACCCTGCCTATCAAAGAAAGATGTAGGACATTGATTCTTTTCAGATCAGATTCGATTGATTCAATGAGGGGTGGGTAGTTTTCTTCAATGATCTTATCTACCGAGGCATTAACCCTAACCCCTAGATATACAGCTGAATCTACAAATCTTTGATCCGTCTTATTATTATTCTTAGTGCAAATGATCTGGACTTTCTCTTCATTTAAACGATAGCCAGAATGATGCCCAAATTCCTTGGCCAGTTGTGATAAGACAGGCATAGCTCGATGAGGATCCGTAGTTATTATTGCCAGAGCGTCAGCATAAGCCAGCAATTTCGTGGAAGAGCCATTACAAACCACCGGACTGATCTGAGGGGAGGCTAACATTTTCTGTATGAGGGGGTCTATGTACAGGGAAAACAGAATTGGAGAGCATGGACAGCCCTGGCGTGTCCCCCTCTTAATTGATATTTTGTCTGAGTGCTGGCCCATAACAAGAACCCTAGCCACTGGATCCGCGTACATGGCTTTATTAGCCCTCACAAATTTGCTGCCGAAGCCTCTACCGGCCAGAATAGCCCACATAAAGTCCCAGACCACGCGGTCAAAAGCTTTCTCCGCGTCGAGGAGGATCATGGCCATCTCCCTCCCAGTAGCAACAATGGCGTCAAATAAAGTTATTGCTCGACTGGTGTGGTCCGTCGCACCTCTACCCGGCACGAACCCATGCTGCCACGGGGAGACAAGATGACCTATAATCCCCCCCAACCTGTTAGCCCAGACCTTGGAGTATAACTGTGTGTCCGCGTTAATGAGCGAAATTGGGCGATAGGACCCCGGCAGTTCTTTGGGCTTCCCTTTCTTATGAAAGATGACGATGTTGGTCTCCTTCCAAGAGTCCGGTATTTTGCCTGTACACAAGATATCAGTGAATAGATCCAGCAGGATAGGGGCAATCTCTTTTTCCATGCATTTATAAGCCTCCAGGGGGATCCCGTCTGGGCCTGCGGCCTTGCCGGCAGCTAGCTCCTGCAGGGCTGTAGTTATTTCGCTCAGGACCAGGTCTCTATCGAGATCTTCCCTGGCCAGCTCATCTAGCCCTGGACCCCCATCCTCATAGACCGGGTTTTGGTCACACATCCCTCCCTCATCGTCATACAACGCTTGATAAAAATTCTTAAAAACCCTTAGAATGTCTGTTGGTTCGCTATAATCGTTTCCATTCTCATGCATACAAGAGATTTTGTTCTTGGTCCTCTCTTGTCTTATTCGTAAGGCCAGTGCCCTCCCTGCCTGCTCCCCTGTTTCTTAGCGCCTTGCCCTAGACGCCTGGTACTCGCTAACTTCCTTCTGTGTTATTATTCTCTGGAGATCAGCCTTAGTAGTAGTAATTTTATTTAGGTTTACCTGACCATCTGCCCCTTGACTAATGTCTATAATATGCTGTTCTTCCGCTACCACTAACTCGCCCATGAGGTTCTCAATCTCTCTCCTATCCTCTCTCCTTAACCTTGCTGAGCAGCTTATCATTTCGCCCCTAAAAGAGGCTTTGAATGCTTCCCAAACGCCGTTACACGACGTGCTGTAGCAATTTGCATCATAGAATTCTCTCGCCCATTTTCTAATATGCTCCACAAACCTGGAATCTGAGAGTAGTTTTCTCTCAAATGTCCAGCTAGTGTGCTTCCTCTCCACCTTAGTCATTTCACAGACCAAAATCAGAGGATTATGATCCGAAATTGACTTCGGTAGTCTCTTAATATGCACCTTGTTTATCTCTGGAGAGGAGATCAGGAAGTAATCGAGCTTAGAATATCGTTGAGAAGGTCCAGAAAAATATGTATAGCCTGAGTCCAATTGCTCCTTGGCCCCCCAGACGTCCATAAGCCCATGGGATTTTATGAGAGAATCCAGTGCACGATATACTCTGGGTTTACTTCCTGAATAACCGGCCACCATATTCCAGTCAACCGAGATGTTTAAGTCCCCGCAGACTATAATAGGGGTAGGCCAGTTAGCTAGCTCTCCTTCCAGGTAGTCGTAGATTTCTGGGTCGTCCTGGTTGGAACTGTAAACTACACACAGGGTATAGCCTATATTGAGCTCCACTACTACCCACCTCCCTGAGCTATCTGCTTTAAAACGCTTGCTCCCCCAAGTGATATGTTTAAAAAATCCCTAAACAATGCACCCCATTTCTAAAAAAAACATAAAAACAACCTATACCATAATTACATTTAAAGGTGAAAACAATCAAATGCTACCAACCCAATCACCCAATAAAAACACATATCACATATTAAAAATCTAAATTAAATGAATAGGAAATTAGAATCCAGAAATTATAAATACTAATATTTTTTATACATTTTAAATATCACACTGCTCATTGTATTCCCCAAACATCCCACAACCCATAAAATCTATATAGTAAAAACATCAAAAAATACCAAAGAATTACACATAACAAACATTAAAAAAAAAAAAAATCACATATTGATAGACAATTAAACTGCAACATTAAAATTAACTGCTTTAAATAGCATGATATTTTAGTAAACAATGTTTTAAATTTTGGAATTATTAGCAAAACCCGATGTACATCTCTTTGATATTATGACTCATGATATTTTTACCTCAAAAGAGTGCTGTAACCCATTCCATAAATTCATGCAATAATCTTTTTAAATAACAGCCATTTCAGGCCTCCTGGACAAACTATTTTTGTGATCGTAAAAGCATGCAATTTATAAAATCACAGACTTAGTCACAGCAAAAGGGCATGTCACTATGTTCTAAAGCTTTCTGACTCTCAAAGTGCCTTTTTTGACTCATTCAGAATGGCAAATAGGAGGAGGTGTGAAAGGAACATCCAACCTTCTCTTCTTGATTCGGAATGCAATGTATCAACGGTTTGCAGTTACAACTGCTGCTGCAAACCGTACGTCAATTACTCACCCAACTTGGGGGGATATTCTCAAGAACGTGTGATAACCATCGCAAAAGTAACTTAACGCACCTTTCAACATCGCAGTCTATCGCTGTAAAATTACGCCGTGCTAACTAAGTATTCACAACACGGAGGCACCATGCGATAGGCCCCCGACAAGGTGTCAAATGACCGCGACTCCCAACAATGCGTCAAATGTCCGCGATAAAGTCAATGCGACGCCGCAAAAATGCAAAACACGAACACAAAAAAAGTGCGATGAGGCCAATTGCGATACAAAAAGCAGCGAAAACCAGCGGCAGGCCTGCAAATCCCACGGGTCTGGTGGGAAAATGCACTAAAAAAACAACAAAAAGAAAACACCAAAAACAATCACAAAGTGAGTAGCAACATGGATGCACTCGGACCGCGTGCAGAGGACAACATGAACCCCACAAGCGCCACAGACCACCAGCAACAAACAACGGGGTCGGGGAACACCAAGGAGAAGAGGGAGAGGAAGATGGGGTGCAGTCCGCAGGCAAACCAGATCAGCGTCACAAGGTGACAGAACACTACCATCAACTGACCCACAATTGGACTACCATGAATGCAGTTGGAGTGTCGAGGAGGGCAATGGAGGTGGCCAAGAGGCACTGGCATGATGTGAAAACCAAACCAACGACAAACCCGCTGCCAACAGGAAGGCAGCAACGGCGACAGGAGGTGGGAGTCCTGCGCCACAGGAGGAGCTGGAGGAAACCGGGCCACAGTCATCAGTGTGGAGACAGTGCAAGGAGCTGGGAGTCCAGACACAGCTCCAGAGGTCCTGACACAAGATCAACAGAGCAAGTAACGACCAGGGACTGGGGGGACGGGGGAGATGGGCACAATGGCACACATGCACAACGATGTGTAGCACACTGCACACCCACAATGACCATGGATCATGTCCCTGATCCCCGTGACACACTGCAGCACACACACATAGCAAGAACAGCACATCCACATTGACGACAATGTGGTACAATGTGCAACCCTGACACCCCAGCACAGCGGACACCACTGGCTCCGTACATGCACAGGAACAGGCCAACTACATCTAACAGAGCACTGTGAGATGGGAATATACGCGTACAACCTCACATCTGTCATGTATTCCAAATGTACACTGTCCACTATCAAAATTCAGCACCTCACAAACAGTCACAATGCACCTTGACATACAGTCTGCATGTAAACAAAAACAATGTGCCAACATACATGTCAAAACAATGTCAACATGCATCTCCCCTTCACATTGTAGAGGGACACACAGCACCTCCAGTAGAGCAGACCAGACAACTCATCAGTGATGCTGAAGCGGAAAACCACACCTCCAACACCGATGCCCTACAACAGCCCATGGACATCCTAGACAACCCAATCCCAGGAGCAGGGCAGCCAAGCTACATAGAGGAGAGCCCAGCCCCTGCACAGACCACACAGCAGGAAGCACCCACCACCACGCCAGGCTCAAACAATTCACCGAGGCACAAATGGCATTCCAATGCCAGGTGTCAGAATGCCAAAAGTAGGTGACCGAACAGGAGCAGGTGGTGTCAGAGCCCATGGAAGCCGAAATAGTACACATACTTGGGTGTCCAATTTCCATCAGGGACCACCTACATCCCACAAAGGACACCCACACTGCGACAGAGACACATGCATGTGCACATTTCCTGTACTGAACACTGCCAGGGCCCCGCTAATGTCATACACACACCCACGCTTGACCTGCGTATGACGGCTCAGTCCAATCCTCTTACGTATTGAGTGGGTGACGACACAGCTACATGCTACATGCCCATGCCCAACCTGCTGCCTGCGGTGACATGGTTGCGTCCGCTGCACACAGCACAATGTAATGTTGTAGGGCCCGGGGCCCTCATGCATACATTATGACCACACGGACACACTAAGATAGTTTGTGGAACTGGCTACGGGGACGTGTGCCTGTCCCCATTATTGCCAGGGCCGCATGTACAGTGATACCTGTATTGGAGGGGTGTGGGTGAGTGTAAGCCAGCCCTCACAGAGTGCTTGTTACTGGCATCAACTTCAACAGTGATCACCATTAAAAGGAAACAGAAAACACTAGCATTATATGAACGACTGCAAAGAATCATAGTGGTAACCAGAGAAAGTACGCAGATCACCCAATATACAAACATAAGTGTCCGTGAGTCGCAGTCCACTGGAGTTGGGCCACTAGAGCTGAGTGTGCTCATGTGAATGAATTGTCTAGGATTGTGTTCCTTCGAAATATACATGATGCAGCTGCAGTGGGGTGTGTTGCACCTGCATCATCTCCCTCATTATCGTCCCAGGTCTCCCACACTCACTAAGGTGACATTGCTGCATAACCTCTCCACAGTACAAAACTCAATCAGTAATGTACCATGACTTGTGGTGTGATTAAATGGCACCTGGAGTGCTGAGCATGGTATCAGGCAGATGATGGCATCCATGACAGGTGTGAGCAACTCTGTTAGTCTGTCAGGACCACGGTTTCGACTCTGGCAGGTGGCGGTTGGAGGGGACTGCTTCCACCTTGTCAATATTGGTGGGTGGTCTTTGGGGGAGTTCCTCCTAGGGGGAGATCCTACCAAAGTTATTTCCAACCAGCCAATACTTTTTTTTAAAGGAGTCTCTGCAAGAATGGGATGCAGAGATGAAGTCAATGTCCTTCACGGGCCTCCATCCTTGCAATTGCAATGGGTTAAGAATTGCCTCCTGCTCTTCGAGAAATGATTTTACAAATAGAAATGAACTATCACACTGAGTCACAATATTCCCTTCTAATCATATTCCTTTTAATATAAACTATCCACAGACTGCCTTATGCACAAGACTTCTGGAGCATGTAAGCGTGGCTTACATGCTGGAATTGTATTTTTATGAATGCAAAACCACTCTTGGAATTCACAGTTGTTTGTATTGACCTTGTGAAAGGATTTACTCATACAAATATGTGGGTCATAAGCAGACATTTCAAGTCTTTCTTTGTTCTTTACCATTTTATTATTTAATACACAAATATAGTGAGACACCGGTATGATTCCCCAGGCTGCCTAAAACAGTACTTCCTGTACCAATAATGAAGCAATACCTCATAGGTAATTAGGCACCCTGGATTAACAATATACTGGATATCGGCACTTCTGGGTCGCAGGAATACATGCCTCCTACAAATATGCCCCTAAGAAATGGGAAAGAGCATGCTAGAGTTGGTATTTCCACATCAAGTTCTGCATGCTTACAACTTTTGTGGGCTATTCCATCCAGGCATTCCAGTTTTTTTAAGGAGGTGAAATATTATGGAGACAATTTATGAGTCCAGATATTCCCACAACACCTTAAATAGCTAATGTGGCTGCTAACTCCTGTCAGCAGCCAGATTGGGAAACCCAAGGCTATATTTACTTTCAGGCCAAGATGCCATCTTGTATATACTAACAAAGGCACAATACAGACCCTCCAGGATATCGCGATTTCGCGATTTGCCGCGAAATCGGCACTTTTAAAAAAATGCCGCGATTTTTACAAAAATGCCAGCGAAATTGGCATTTTTTGTAGAAATCGCTGCATTTTTCGCTTTATCCGGGGGGTCTGCTTTATGTGGCTATCACCTGTGAATTGGGCTAGCAGCCAAGATACTCAGCAGCATTGGAGAGGCACAGCGGGGTGGCAACCCTCACACCTCCAGCCCTTGATGACCTGTTAAGAGGTGCTTCGAAGGTGACTGAGAGGAGGGGGGGAGCAGCCCTGAAACCTCCAGCCCTTGCTGACCTGTTAAGTGGCGCTGCGAAGGTGACTGAGAGGGAGGGGCTGCAGGCTCAGGAGCAGCGACATCTATTCACATGCAAACAGCCCTGAATGCATCATGTCTCTGCTCTTTGGAGGGGGCTCGCACATTCCATTTCTACCCAGGGCCCCAAACATCCGAGACTCAGCCAGATTACATCCCTGTTTACACCGAGGCAGCACGTGGTTCTCTTCACAGAGCGTAATTGCTGTCACTAAATTGTAAGCAAACCTCGGTTCTTCAACATGCAGTCTATAATGTAAGAAAATAAAGAAATGGCACAATCGCACCCACACTGATTAACAAAGTATGGTGGACAATCAGTTCAATCAGTTCTCTTAGAGTATCTCCTGTAAGTACTGTACATCACAGTGGGGGATGGCATTTTGGACAGAGAGCCTGTCTTCTCGTTGTCTTGTGCAGGAGGGGGCGAGTAGCCCAAGATGATACTAGAATACTGCATGCCCACCCCTGTGCCCACCCTGGTGGATCCTGTTCCCTCTCCTGTGAAGGCTCCTGCCCTCCCCTCAGTGATGGCTCCTGTCCCCCCATGTGGTGGCTCCAGTCCATCCCCCGCCTGTGATGGCTCCTGTCAACCCATGTTGTGGCTCCAGTCCACCTACACCTGTGATGGCTCTTGTCCCCCCTGTGGTGGATCCTGTCTCCGCCCTGGGTGGCTTCTGTCCCAGTCCTGGAACGGCCCCTGCAGCGAGGGTGAAGTTCTTGATGGGCCTCTTCTCAAAAGGGCTCAGCTCAAGATTAATATGGAAAGGTCGGTGAGTAAGTAAGTGAAGGGATGGGTGAATGGCTGGATGAATTAGTGAAAGGGTGAATGGATGAATGAAAGATTGAATAAATGGATAATGAGAGAGGATGGATGGATTGATGAGAGGGGACGGATGGAGAGAAAATGTAAATAGCTGGATGTATGGGTGGAAGGGTAGCTGGATGATGGATGAGGGGAAAGATGGATGAGGGGAAGGATGATGGATGAGGAGAAGGATGGATGGATGGAGGGGAAGGATGGATGGATGAGGGGAAGGATGGATGGATGGATGATGAGGGGATGGATGGATGGTTGATGAGGGGGTGGGTGAAAGGATGGATGATGAGGGGAAGGGTGGATGGATGGATGATGAGGGGAAGGGTGGATGGATGGATGATGAGGGGGTGGGTGAAAGGATGGATGGATGGGTGATGAGGGAATGGATGGATGATGAGGGGGTGGGTGAAAGTATGGATGGATCGATGAATGATGAGGGGAAGGATGGATGGATGATGAGGGGAAGGATGGATGGATGAAGTGTGGGTGGGTAGAAGGATGGATGGCTGATGAGGGAAAAGGATGTTATGTTATGTTATGTTAAATTAATTTATTGAGCGCGCTAACACCATTAGGTTTCTTGGCGCTGGATGGATGGATGATGAGGGAAAAGGATGGATGGGTGATAAGGGGAAGGATGGATGATGAGGGGAAGGACATAAGGATGGATGGATGATGGGTGGGTGAAAGGATGGATGGAAGGAAGGATGGCTAAGTGAAAGGGTCGATGGAGAGAGAAAGGGAGGATGGATGGATGACTAAAATAGTGGATGGGTGGAAGGATTAGTAAGTGAAAGGATGGCTGGATTGGTGAAAGGGTAAATGGCTGAATGGATGAGTGAATGGATGGATGGGATGAGGAGTGGATGGATAAGTGTACAGGTGGATAGGGTAAAAGGGTGGATGGATAATGGAGATGAGTGAAAGGATGGATGAGGGGATGGATGAAGGGATGGATGAGTGAAATGATAGATGGAAGGATACATGATGGATTGGTTTGCAAACGGTTGAATATGTTTGGAAATGGCTGGGCTTACTTATATACTATTGCGCGACCTCTGATGTGTTAAAACGTACCTATTGTCCTGAAGTTTTGTCCTGAATTTTGACCTCCTGTCCTGAATTTGTGTCCTGAATTTTGACCCTTTGTCCTGAATTTGTATACTCACCGTCCTGAATTTGCACCAATGCCAGTTGGTCACCCTATTCGCGGGCTTGGAGACGGAGCGCCGTGCAGAGATGTCTGTCCCTCAAGATAAACAGACAGAACCACTCAGCCGAGAGAGCTGAGGCGCACACGGGACGGGGTATCTGCAGAGGCGCGCTGGACAAGGGATGAAGTCAGAGGGTTGAGTTCACCTATTGCAGACCATTTCCCCCTGGGAGTGAGCCATGGGAAAAATCCTAGAGGCGAGAAATTTAACACGGGCGTCAAGTGGCCCCATGTCATGGGTGTCAACTTCAACCAGTCCCCGCTTTTAAATCGGAGACGATTTGCAGGCTGACATTTTGCAACGAAACTACAAGTACCAACATGCAGTATGGCTGAGATACCCGCCACCCCCTCTCAACACAATCCCCGAAAGGAGGAAAACCGGAAACAGTTCTTAAAGTTTTTGGATGTGGGATGGAGTAACCATCCCGGCCGTATTTATTAAAACAAAAAATTAAAACATTAAACGTTTTATGTTATGTACAATTTCATTATCACATTGCGATGTTTGGCTAACCTTAACATATTCTCTAATACAGAGGTTCTCCTAGCCGAACTAGCATCCTACAAAAACATTCTCTAGAAACACTGAAATTGTACATCCTAACGTTTAAGGGCCAACGGCAAGGTCATAACCGGTGTCAAGATCCCTAACCAGACTTACCCCTCCCACTTGGGAGGGGCGACAGCACAGAGGCTTACCTCAAGTGCAACTACTAACAATTTCCCTTGACTTGACGGGGGCACTTAAGACTCGACGCCATTTAAAGGTCGTTCGAAGACTTGTGTGTGGTATCTAGAAGGTATCGTGGACCTCCCCCCACCCCACACAACTTACCGCATCTGCCGTCGCAGATGACACTGGCCCCGGGAAATTCCCCAGGAGGGGGCTGTAACCCCTCCTACAAAGGAAGGGGCCTTGACCGCCTTTCCTTTACTTCCGGCGACCCGCCCTTAGACGGGACCGCCTCCCCACTGAGGGGCCAATGGCCACCTCTCCCGAGCGCTCCCATCCGTGTTGGGTGACGCCCACTCATAGGGATCTACCAATTAGTGCTCACCGATCATGACCTTACCGCCTACCAAAGAATAAATACGACAATTCTTACTCAAACTTATGAAAACATTGGTCGCTACGACCGAAAGAACATGCATAAAATGCCACACTACATTAAATCATTTTAGTCATAACAACCTACACGATATTCACCATACTTTATTATGATCAACAACAAACTGATACTCTCACAGCCTGTAAACGAAATGGAAAGAACAAACTTATAAATTCACTTTATTGCACAACAACTTGCTGTCCTCAGGGGCTGGTGGGAGGGTCAAAATTGGCTCTTCGTTCCGTCCCGAGCTCACGTGTAGCGAGGAGGTGCAGCTTCGGAGCACAAGAACAAGAGGACGTCTTCAGGTCTTGCGTCTCTATTTATCCGTCTTCAGGGCGGGCGAAAACCCGCCCCTGCCTGCCCCTAGGGCGGGGCTGGCTACGTCGGTGTCTAGGCCAGCCCACTCTAGGGCGGGAAAAAGCGCGCCCCGGCTACGCCGCTTCGGGCATACCAGCCGAGACGCGCTTCCCGCCCCAAAATGGCTTCCCGGGGGGATCGAGGCACTCCGCCATACGTTCGGGGGGACCGAGTGGTCGCCCCTTTCCATATGGCTGAGATACCCGCCACCCCCTCTCAACACAATCCCCGAAAGGAGGAAAACCGGAAACAGTTCTTAAAGTTTTTGGATGTGGGATGGAGTAACCATCCCGGCCGTATTTATTAAAACAAAAAATTAAAACATTAAACGTTTTATGTTATGTACAATTTCATTATCACATTGCGATGTTTGGCTAACCTTAACATATTCTCTAATACAGAGGTTCTCCTAGCCGAACTAGCATCCTACAAAAACATTCTCTAGAAACACTGAAATTGTACATCCTAACGTTTAAGGGCCAACGGCAAGGTCATAACCGGTGTCAAGATCCCTAACCAGACTTACCCCTCCCACTTGGGAGGGGCGACAGCACAGAGGCTTACCTCAAGTGCAACTACTAACAATTTCCCTTGACTTGACGGGGGCACTTAAGACTCGACGCCATTTAAAGGTCGTTCGAAGACTTGTGTGTGGTATCTAGAAGGTATCGTGGACCTCCCCCCACCCCACACAACTTACCGCATCTGCCGTCGCAGATGACACTGGCCCCGGGAAATTCCCCAGGAGGGGGCTGTAACCCCTCCTACAAAGGAAGGGGCCTTGACCGCCTTTCCTTTACTTCCGGCGACCCGCCCTTAGACGGGACCGCCTCCCCACTGAGGGGCCAATGGCCACCTCTCCCGAGCGCTCCCATCCGTGTTGGGTGACGCCCACTCATAGGGATCTACCAATTAGTGCTCACCGATCATGACCTTACCGCCACAGGTCCGGATAGTTGACCGGCTATCCGGACCCCCCACAAAACTCCTACCTAAAGGTCATGATTTCAACGATTTCAACCAAGCTAGGAAGTCTCCTATGAGTAACTCATTCCCCACCCTCGACAAATGCACACCATCCCCCAAATACATACTGTCATCGTTAATACAACTATGCGAGATCGAATGCAATGTCTTGGAACGGAACAACCTAGTCACTTTGTTATTCAATTTTCTAACGGAATGATTCAAAGCAGGGATCGAGATAGCCCCCCGCCACACTTTTCGTGGGATCATATGAGACCACGCAATTATGCTCCCCGGAACTCTCCTTGCTAACCAACTTACCGTGGAAAGCATAGCCTCCAGGAGAAGTCGTCTACCGGTGGTGACCAAATCATTGCCCCCCAAATGCACTATGACTATGGACGGCGGTGACCTCATCCGCTCTAACAAACCCTCAAAGAACTTCTGAAACTGGTCAATACAGAGACCGCCCCTTCCGTAGAAGGACACTCTGTACCCGTATTCCCCAGGTACGTGAATCATGTCACCTGCTTTGAATACGTCTGCGGCCCGTCTCACGTATGAGTGGCCCACGACCCACACCTCCTTCCTCACAGCCGGTGACGTGCGACCGCTGGCCTGGTGTTGGGTCGACTGCACAGTCCGCCCTGCCGCGTAGGCTTGCGCAACTGAAAACAAACAAAAGACAAGAAGCGTGAGAACATGATTACAGCTTCACAACATGTGCAATCGCACGTACCTCTTATAACAATTGGAGGACCAGCGCCCCACACGTTTCACTTGTTCCACATTAAGACCCCTGGCTGTAGCTTCAGTGGCAGCCCCTATTCGAAAGGAATGGGTCCCAAATTCGCCCGGGTCCAAGCCCGCTGCGGCAATGGCCATTGCAAGCACCCGCTGAAACTGAAACCTCGTCAGCGGGGTGGCGTCTGCATGCCTCAACAATGTCCCCCCCCATGATGCCACCCTTCGTGCCAGGTAATCTTCTAAGCACCGTACCGGGCACATGGATGACTCGGGGTTCCTGCGAATGATCGTGCAGTCCCCTCTCCCATCTTGGTCAGTCTTGGACCTGAGAAAGGAGACCATCATCGCATCACCCCTGATCTGAACATGTTCCCTGCACAAGCCCCCCGACACATCCTGTTTGTTCCTTGCAACTAGCTCACTAACTCTCATAGCCCCGTGAAACGCCAGCGTAAATGCAGTCCGGAACAAACAGGTCTCGAAAGGGGACGAGCATGTGTTAGGGAGTGTGGCCAGTAACTGGGACAACCTATCTAGCCCTATCGGTCGTCTTATGTCTACTCTGCGACCCTCTAGGCGTTGCCACCCACGCAGCGCTTTCTGTACTGTAAAAGACGCTGTTGGGTCCAGGATGCCATGGGCCCTGGCAACAAAGGAAATGGCGGCACGATGCCTTTGGGCCGTAGCCACCGATTTCCCAGCCCTACGTAAGGACATCAGAAAAAGTACTACCCACTCTTCCTGACCCCAAAGTCCCCCTCTCTCTGCCCCCAAAAAGGCTAAATAGGCCTGGAACGCCCCTTCGTATGCCTTCCTTGTCCTGGGTGCTAGACTCTCTCCCACGAGGTGACGAAGTTCGGGGCACCGAGAGACCAGAGAGCTTCGGGGAAGGGTGCCGGCTCCGGGTCCGCTGAAGGGAGGAAACCCGAGAAAGCCTGCATGTGAAAACGAGACAGTGCATCAGCAGCCTGATTCATCACCCCTGGGACATGTTTTGCTCTGAATACCACGTTCAGTTGCATACACAGTAAGACAATTTCTTTGAGCAGCCTCAAAATCAATTTACAACGAGCTGCCTGACTATTGATGCATTCTACCACGGTCATATTGTCGGACCAGAACACAACAGAATGATCTCTGAACCCTTCTGGCCAGGTTCTCAGGGCCACCAGAATGGGAAATAGCTCAAGGAAAGCGATGTTACTCGTCAGCCCCTTCTCGTGCCACCATAGGGGCCACTTTTTTGCCGACCATTTTGTGCCGAAGATGGCGCCAAAACCTACGCTTCCTGCTGAATCTGTCCATAGCCCAAGCTCTTCGGAGGACACGGCTGGTTTGTTCCAGACGACTCGGCCATTGAAGTCCGCCAAGAAAGCTAACCAAATCCGCATGTCCTGGCGGACCTCAGCCGATAACCTTGTGCGATGATGACCCTCCTTTAGGCCAACCATCGCTTGGGCAATTGAGCGGGAAAAAGGGCGAGCCATTGGTATCACCCTCAAGGCAAAGTTCAACTTTCCCACTAATTGTTGCAACTGATGCAGTGTAACTTTGGATGCATTTAAACATACTTGGAGGGCTGCCCTGAATTTCGACACTTTACCAGCCGGTAAACGGAAGCACCCCTCCCTTGAGTCCAACTCGATCCCCAAAAACTCGAGGCAAGTCGTGGGACCCATAGTTTTACCCGGTGCCAATGGCACGCCAAGATGACCCATCAACACACAAAATTCAGCTAAGGCCTGGGCACATTCGAGATTACCGGCGGGGCCAAGGAACAAAAAGTCGTCAAGGTAGTGCATTACATTTTCGAAACCCGTTTTCTTAGTGAACACCCATTGCAAGAAAGTACTGAATTGCTCAAAGTAGGCACATGATATAGAACATCCCATTGGCATACACCTATCCATGTAAAATGACCCCTGGAACCCGAATCCCAGAAGACGCTGATCGTCTGGGTGTACCGGGAGCAACCGGAACGCTGACTCGATATCAGATTTCGCCATCAATGTCCCGTGCCCCAGGCGATTCAAGATGGCTACTGCCTCATCAAAAGATGCGTATCGCACCGAACAAACCTCTGGATCAATTGCGTCGTTCACCGAAAGACCATGTGGGGCAGACAGATTATGGATCAAACGAAACTCACCCGGGTCCTTCTTGGGGACCACCCCTAACGGAGAACAAACGAAATCCGGTACCGGGGGTACACTAAACGGGCCGGCGACCCGTCCCCGGCTAACCTCTTTCTGAATTTTCCCTTGAACTACAGATGTATGTTTTAAAACTGAAAGTTGATTTTTGCACATCCCTACACCCTGAAAGTCCCCTACCGGGATGCGGAAACCATGTGTAAAACCGTTCCGCAGCACCCCGGCAGAAGCACGATCCGGGTATTCGCTGAGCCAGGGAATCATTGCCAAGGTATCAATCGGGGTTGGTAAAGGCGCCCCTCGGCCTAGCTTAGACCTGTTTGGCGCCCCCCTTACCCCCATTCTCACTCGTTCTGGCTCTGCACGATGACTCAGGATGGGATGACCCACACGTACTACATTCGTGCTTGAATTTACACGATCCCGGAGGCCTGGTACATTTCCCCTTGTTGAAATTAAAACAGAAACCCTTTCTCCCTGTATTGCCTGCGGGCCTCGACTGGTCGTCGGTGCTCGTACTTTGTTTAAAGGGGGTCCCCACATTTTGGCGGGAGTAATCAACAACATTGCTCCCGACCAATGGCATTCTTAACATTCCCGATTCTTTCATTTTATCCCATGTTAAAGAATCGTAACAATCCCAAGTCAAACTCTTGTTATGTTCCTTTTCTTTCCTGAACAGATTGTCATAACAAAACCAATGGTTACCTTGATACGCTGTCGAGTAACCCATAATTCGTGATTGATAAACAGGAAACTCAGGAAGCAACTCGGGCCTACGTTCCCCCAAAATCGATGTGAAAATACCCCATGCATTGCCCCAGTTGCCAATGTTCTCATTTACCTTAAAGGCGGCCATTTTTGCGCGCCAAACACTCGGATGCATTAGATCCTTCTGACTTTTTACATGCTCCACATCATAATGATCAACAAGCAAGGAAAAAATATTCACGTACTCCCCTGCCCAGATCTTTTCCTTTATAGCTAAGGGCACATGTTGTCCCAATCTCTCTCTACGAGAGGGTGCTGACTCGTCCCTTGCAATCGGCAATGGCCGCTTACCTGAACCGGACGCAGCTTCTGCCGCTTGCGGCTTGTCTATCCCCGCCAACGGCGCAGCCACTCTAGCTGCCTCTCTCTTCGCACGAAGCCCTTTTATCAGCGCCTGTGCCTCGGCAGCCGTGGCGCCATCACTACTATCCCCCAACCATGCTGCTAGCTGTGCTGCCAGCTCGGGGGGCATGTCTTCCTTGGATGTCGGGGTGACGACAACGGGGATTGGAGTCCCCTCCATCGGTACTGGGGTCGGCGCCTCGAGCGGGGCAGAGGGAACCGGGACGTCCCCACCGGCTGGAACCCTTTTCGGCCTCTTAGGTCTCCCTCCAGCCGGCGCAGGGCCCGAACCCTCCTCCCCATCTCGCTCCGCCAACCGTTTCTTTATGTCGGACACCTCTTTGCAAAGGGCCCGCACCATCTGGTCGGTCGTCATTCTCTTTGCGCCTTTCTTGGGCATCTCTCCGAGGAAGTATCTAGAAGACAAAGAAAAAGATCAAAACACTCAAAATTGGCTCTTCGTTCCGTCCCGAGCTCACGTGTAGCGAGGAGGTGCAGCTTCGGAGCACAAGAACAAGAGGACGTCTTCAGGTCTTGCGTCTCTATTTATCCGTCTTCAGGGCGGGCGAAAACCCGCCCCTGCCTGCCCCTAGGGCGGGGCTGGCTACGTCGGTGTCTAGGCCAGCCCACTCTAGGGCGGGAAAAAGCGCGCCCCGGCTACGCCGCTTCGGGCATACCAGCCGAGACGCGCTTCCCGCCCCAAAATGGCTTCCCGGGGGGATCGAGGCACTCCGCCATACGTTCGGGGGGACCGAGTGGTCGCCCCTTTCCATTCGCTACTGTTTAACAAGTGACCACTTGGCGGTTTTGACTGCTCTTTCTCTAGTGTTTAGATCTGTCGAACGGGCATCCGGTGGGATATCAGGTCGTGTTCAAAATACACTGTAAAGGGGCGATAGGTATAGCCATCATTAGTGCAGCAGGTACAGTGGCACCAAGCTCTAAGGCTATTGCAAGACACAAACTGACCTGCAATGGTACGCCTCTTCTGGCGCAGGGCTTTGCAACGTGACGCATCTGGGAGATGCGTCACGTTGTAAATACCCCGCACCATGGTGCATCTTTTGCGCCGCCACTGCGTCACAAAAGTGACGCAACGGCGGCGTAAAAGCAGCGCAAGGGGCTTGTAAATCTGCCCCAAATTGTCTACATTGTAAAGAAACCAAATATACATAGCTTCATGTTGTTAAATAACTAAAAAAACTAAGATATCTGTGTTTGTTGTAGGAAAAATGGCCACATAAAATGCCGCAAAATTGCCGCTAAATTTCCATATTTGTGCCGCTAAATTTCCATTTTTGTGCCGCTAAATTTGCTAATCCTTGCCGCTATATCCTGGGGGGTCTGACAATAGTATGAAAAAGGGAACATTATGCATTACACATTTTACGTGTGTTAGACCAACAATGTTGTGTGCTTTCTAAATGGCTAGTATTAATAGTATATAATGAATTCACACATCTGGAACATAGCACACAAGACCGATAAAAAGGAATTTTTTCCGGAAGTGCTATATTTTTTGTTTGTGAAACCAAAAAAAAGAAATAAAGCGCTTACCTATTGATGTTTTCTCCGTACTTTACGGTGCCGAATAGGACAACTCCAGCAAATGCATAACAAAGCAACAGCAGAAACATGCCCACAATGATGAAGAAACTCTTATACATGCTTACAACGACTGTCAGGAGAAGCATTTTCAGTGTAACCTGAAAAAAAGAGATTATGCATGTAATGTTTGATATACAAAAGGTTCTGATTTTTAATCATCTCACCATACATAGTATTTGACAGTGCTTAAATTGTCCTAGTGTTTTCGGGTGCTCGGCACTGGCCCTTGTTTTTAAACTCCGACACTTGTTTATGAGAGTACACCACCTGGTGATGCTCTCTGCCTCCTTTTTTTGTGCGTAACACAAGTGTTTAGCAAATCGATGTGCTAAAAAAATTATAAAAGTTGCACTTCTTGAACATCCCTACAGCTTGGGGTGACCTGCAATAGTCTAGAGTATCATACTTCATTAAGGGTGACCCTTAGTAGGTAATGCTGGTCCTGCCATTCGGCAGAAGTAGCAAGAGTTGTAGGTGGTGCCAACGGCAGAAGAATACCTTGGATCCTGGCACTTATAGCTTTACAAATTAAGCACTGGTGGTATTCTTTGATAGAATTAAAAATTTCCCCACAAGGCCTATGATCTCCTGAGATTTCATTACAAGACCGGAGGCTACCATTATGCAAATACTTTTATTTGCTGCCCAACATGCAGCCCTTTAAAGAATATTACTACATCACAATATAATAGAACGTTAACACATGACAACCAGGATGAACAGGCTCCTATCTTCCTCTTTTGTTCGCTGCTCTGACACAGATAAGTACAACTTCTCTAGCATGCCATCTTGACTTAATTATAGATGTCTTAATGTATTTTACTTGAATATTAGTTGAATAATTATATAATACCTGCTAGTATTGATTATCTAGTTAACTTATTATTTCTTCAGTTGTCTAAAGAGTAGGTAATAATGTCGTTTTAAACATGTTCATTCTAATATTTCCCAGTCCAATTTATGGTCGGGATTAGCCTTCATCACCTCTGTCTTCCTTTTCTTAATCGATTTAAATTTGTAGTCCCTGGTAACTATGTTAATATTTCATGGTAAGTATCAGATTGCTTCTCTGCAAATAAAAAATGTTTGTCTGAAATTTAACAAAACCCTAATGATTTAACACGCACTCCTTGTTTAAAAAAAAAAAAAAAAAAAAAGGGGAAAATAGAGGTTTTGAGCAAAGAAACAGAATCGCAGATATATATATTTTGACTTCCCGCGTCTCTTAGTAACGTAGAGACGCGAGGAAAGCTCTACCCTTACGAAACATCCTTTGTTTTCCTCGAAGCCTCACGCGTCCCCTAGCAACTAGCTGGGAGACGCGGAGACGCGATGACAGAGAGCAATCCTACGTTGAAGAGCCTCACGCGCCCCGCTGGGAGACGCGTTAGCAAATGAGAGACACGCTCGCGCCTCTATGCGCGACCCAGTGTCGTTAGTGACGCTCCTGTTCTCCATGGTTACCTTCCTTTCAGGAGCGTAACGGAGACGGAGAGGACGAGGCTCACGAACTGGAATCTGAGTTATTTCGAAAGCGCAACTTATGATAATAATATTAATAGACGAAACCAAACTAAACAAAGATCGCCACCTACTGGCCCCAGCAGAATCGGCAGAATACTTTCTTTGAGATAAGTGAATTCACCCTCGTAGGAATACCTTTTATTAAATCCTCAACAAAGGATATTTCCCCATTTAATTAACCCTTGAAAGGTTTATTTAACACCCATTCTGCCTGAAATATTCCCTTTCTAGTATTATTATTATGGATGACAGCATCAATGTTTCAAATGTTTCCCCTAAGGAACCTTTACTTGAAAATATTAAAGACCTCCTTAGAGAGGAATTTAGATCCTCTATCAAGGAAGCTGTTGACGCTGCTCTCGCAAAAAGGAAGAGAGTTTCACCTACAGAAGAGAATTACTTCTCGCTCTCGGATGGGGAATCTCCTTCAACTTCTGCAGGGCAGAAAAAGGGAAAAAAAACTCCAAAAGAAAAATTATTGTATTGAAACCAACAATACACACGAGACTGGTGGCCCTTGCGCCACAAAATTTATTGGTGTTCCTTGTAGCACAATAGATAGACCTCGATTACTCGAGGCAGGGAGAAGAGGTGTCCCTAGCGGCACAATAGAAGGCGGTACCCTCTACGGGACAAATGATTTTGATGATTATTTTGAAACTCAGCCAACAGACTATGATAATTTTGACGAATTTATTTTTGACCCTCAAGATTCATTTGAGGATATTGATGAAGATCTACAAACTCCTTCTACTTCCACCTCAGTCAAAGACCCATTTGGTGGGGAGATGTTTAATCCCACTACAATCCGTCACCCCCGTAGCACAGAATGGTGGCCTATGGATCACGTTGGTAAATACCTATCACAATGGGTCAGAAAACCCCTTGATATCAATACTCACAACCTTTTGAGGAATGAATGCCCTCGTCCCTCTTCAGAGGACAAGATTTGTAATACTCCTAACCTTGATCCTGAACTAATAACCTTCCTGTTCAAATCAGGTAGGGATCCCAGGAAAGGAATCGAAAGGTGCCTCAAACAAGCACAAGATAAACTTCTTGACGTAATAGGTCCACTCTCTAAAATTCTGGATATCACTGAGGAAGCTAAAGCGAATGATTCACCTATAGACCTTGAAGTACTTCGAGGATGGTCACAACGTGCTATTTGCCTTATTGGCAATGCTAACGCAAACCTAATCTCTGAACGTAGAAAGGCTGTTCTCCTAAGAATGAACCCGAAACTAGCTGACCTCTCGGCTAGTGAAGATCCAACACCAAAGGCCTCCTATTCGGAGATGACTTCGTTAAAACACTTGGGAAGTATGTCTCCACTTTCAATGCCTTTAGTAGGGCACAGTCAAATATGCGTAGAGTCTTTGGCACTCGATCACTTTTTGGAAGGGTTGACAGAAGGGGACAATCTGCCAGCCGCTCCTCATTCCGGTCCCAGTTTTATCAAGACAACAGAGGCTATCGGCCCTATAGAAGCTTCCGTGGAAACTCAAATTTCTATCCACAAAGAGGAAGGGGCTCAAGATCCCGTGGCAGATCTCGATCTTCCAATCAAGGAAACTACGGTAAGCACAACCCTTTCTATCCCCTTAAAGGTAGCAGGAAGATTGAGACATTTCGAAAAGAATTGGCTTCGAGTTACACAAGATCCATGGGTTTTGGAAACTGTTGTGGGATTCAAAATAGAATTCTGGGAAGAACCCCTTCAAGAAAGAGCTCCCAGAGAACTCATTTTAGACGAGGAAAATTCGAAATTAATAGAGACAGAGATCTCCCAAATGTTAGAGAAAGGGGCTATTATAAAAATTCCACTTTCAGAGTTAACGAAAAGTTTTCTGAGTTCTATCTTTCTAGTCAAAAAGAAAGACAAGGGTTGGCGACCTGTTATAAATCTAAAAAATCTGAACAATTTTCTAATCTACAGACACTTCAAGATGGAGGGTATCCATCTTTTGAGGGACATCCTTCAGACCAAAGACTGGCTAGTGAAATTGGATCTGAAAGATGCCTACTTCACTATTCCCATGCACGAGGATTCTCGCAAAAATCTCCGATTTACCTGGAAAGGTACTCTCTACCAGTTCCAATGTCTTCCCTTCGGTTTATCTTCAGCCCCTTGGTGCTTCACCAAGGTTCTTCGTCCGGTGGTCAGTTACCTAAGGGAAAGGGGGATTTGTCTTATAATTTATTTAGACGATATCCTCATCATGTCTCAGGACAAGATAGAAATTTTAAAACATTTAGATATCACTATGACCCTCCTTCGAGACTTGGGTTTTATCATAAATCTGGAAAAATCTATTTTAACCCCAACTCAAGAAATAGAATTCTTGGGTTTCAAAGTCAATACTATTCTATCCAACCTGATCCTTCCCCATCAGAAGGTTACCAAGATCAGGAAACACGTCTCCTATGTTCTTTCAAAAGATATTATCCGCCTGAAAGACCTAGCGAGGGTTTTGGGTCTCCTTTCGTCTTCTATACAAGCAATTTCTCCGGGCCCACTTCATTACAGGGGCTTGCAGAGATTGAAAGCTCAAGGCTTGAGGAAGGGTCTCTGGTACGAAGATTCCCTTCCCCTTTCGGAGGATGCTCGGGAAGACCTGCGTTGGTGGTTAAACAACCTCCAAGCTTGGAATGGAAAAGCTATATTTGGAAATGTACCAGATTTTACCCTAGAATCAGACGCGAGCAACCGTGGTTGGGGTGCTCGTCTGAACAACTTAGAAACCGGTGGGAGATGGTCTTTTTCAGAACAATCCCTCCACATAAACTCTTTAGAAATGTTGGCAGCTTTAAATGCCCTTATGAGTTTCAAAGAACTTCTGAAGAACTCCAATACTTTAATCCGTTTGGACAATTTTTCAGCCGTCTCTTACATAAATCGTTTGGGTGGCGCGAAATCCAAAAATCTCTCGGATATCGCAAAGAAAATTTGGTATTTCTGTTGGGAGCACAAAATCACCCTCAGAGCAGATTTCATTCCCGGTTCCTTGAATCTGAGAGCAGACTGGAATTCATGTTTCCTTCACGATTCCAGCGATTGGATGCTGAATCCCAGATTCTTTCATCTAATTCAAGAAGTTTGGGGCCCAATCCTGTTAGATTTATTTGCCAGCCGTTTGACGAACCAAGTTCAGAAATACTTCAGCTGGAGGCCAGACCCGAACGCGTCAGGAGTAGATGCCTTTCTCCAACCTTGGGAAGGGACGAAGGGCTGTTACGCCTTCCCTCCCTTCTCAATGATTCAGAGATTGTTGTGGAAAGTGAGACTCGAATCATGCAATATAATTCTGGTGACTCCTTTTTGGAAATCCCAAGTATGGTTCCCCAGTGTAATGGAACTGGCGATAGACTTCCCATGGTTAATCCCTTGTTGTCCGGGTCTTCTACAAGGCCCAGACGGAGAAGAACATCCTTTAGTCTTGGAGGGGAAAATGAACCTTCTTGTTTGGAGGATATCAGGGATTCAGGGAGATATTCTGAACTTTCGGTAGAAGCTAAAAGCTTACTGGAAGAATCATGGGCCCCTGGGACCAGAAAGAGATACAGAGGAATATGGAACAAATGGTCTGGTTGGTGCCTTGAAAGGGATCTGGATCCCGTTCAATGTCCTTTACAATATGTAGCTAATTACCTCGCTCATCTTTTTGAGTCAGGTCTTTCTTTTAGAACCATCAATTGTTACAGGTCAGCTATCTCTTCAGGTCATTGTTTGATTAATAACCTTGCTATCGGTAGTAATCCATTAATCAAAAGGGTCATGAAGGGCATTAGACTTAGGAGACCTCCTAGAGCTCACTATGAATCTCTTTGGGATGTTAATCTGATTTTTAACCTTTTCATGTCCTGGCCTGTTAATCAGTTACTTTCTCTTAAGAGAATTTCAATGAAATTAGCAACCCTATTGTGTTTAATATCCTTCAGGAGGGTGTCTGATATTAAAGCTCTTGATCTTTCCTACAGATTTTATTCTTCTGAAGGTGTTCATTTCGATATTTGGAAAAGAACAAAAACGATGTCAGAATCTATCTTCTATCCCTTCTTTCATGAATGTGAAAAATTATGTGTTGTTAATTGCATGAAGTGTTATGAAAATAAGATTTCAGTTTCTAGACCTCCTGGATGTAATCAACTTCTTTTATCTTTTGTTAGACCTTTTAGGCCAGTATCATCAGCAACCTTAGCAAGGTGGATACGCCTGATTATGCATGAAGCAGGTGTAGATCTATCTAGGTTTGGTGCTCACTCTTCTAGAGGTGCAATGGCTAGCAAAGTCTTTTGGGCTGGAGGTTCTCTGCCCGAAATACTTAAAGCTGCAGATTGGTCTAATGCAAGTACCTTCTCGAAGTTCTACTTGAGACCAATAGAACATGTTAGCGGTGCAGCTTTGCATGGCTTTAAACATGCATAATGGTAGCCTCCGGTCTTGTAATGAAATGTCGATTCTCCAATTAACATGAAGAGAGAATCTTGATTTCATTAAAGACATACGGAGGCTAACATTATCCCACCCTCCTCTCCCTGAGAGGTTTGGGTTGATTAATGTCAAATGTTTTCTTGTTATATCTGAAAACATGTTTTTTACCTCTTTCACTATATGATATTTTTTTGTTCCTTCTCAGATAACAATCTTAAGGAATAATTGTTTCGATGAAATCTTCACTGTACTCCTGTGTCATCGCAGCCCACGAGGAAGATAGGAGCCTGTTCATCCTGGTTGTCATGTGTTAACGTTCTATTTTATTGTGATGTAGTAATATTCTTTAAAGGGCTGCATGTTGGGCAGCAAATAAAAGTATTTGCATAATGTTAGCCTCCGTATGTCTTTAATGAAATCAAGATTCTCTCTTCATGTTAATTGGAGAATCGACATTCTCCAATCACAAAGCTTAGCAGTCCTAACAAAATAGCTCATGTATATTCCAGTCAGGAGAGAGGGCAGAAGAGTCCTGGGATCAAAAGAAGGAGAACGTCAAAGTCATGCGACTTTTCCAATAAGCTCACCAGAGCGTATTCACTGGTACCTTCTGAACCTTAATCAGGTAAATCATTACCAGCAGAATAGTTATCAATTTGAATGTAGAAAAATGTAGGGGATCAAAGGCCGTTACTTTTAGAAAAAAAATGTCCCTTCTCCCACCACCACAGACTGTGGGAACCAATTGAAATATAGTGGCCATTTTTCGCCAAGGTAAGGGGAAGAAAGGAATCTGGAAGGACCTTCGGTCATCTTGACTTGAACCAAAAGGAATCCCTCCCTGTTCAGCAACTAGCCACTTGATTCTGAGAGGTATGTGAAGAATAGGTTTCCTACTGTGTTTTACAAGCAAAAATTGAATTCTTCGAATTGAAATCTGTTGGTCTAACCAATAATGGGAAAATGCTCTTGACACCAGGGAAAATGTGAGAGAATTTTCCTAAACTCCACCAACAGCTCAGTAGCTTGAGTGGGTGGAAGAGTAAGGCAAGTGATAGAGGCTTTAATGAGCTACCAACAGTGTTGGTGTGCTCATGTTTCAGGGGCACTAGAAGCTTGACTGCAGGTTTCCCTCTGTATTGATATTTTGAGGAGTGCTATCAATTAGTTGTGTATGGTTTCCTATGGAAGCCATCATCAACTGTATTGATTATACACCTATCTGGCATATGAATAGTGAAAACGGGTTTTATCATTGCCCTTAGATCAAGTTCTGATGACAGTTTTTCAATGGACACTGAACAGCTGCCTCCAAGAGACCGCCAGAGTCCTTGGGAGATAGGGGGGCAAATAGCAGACGATTGTCCAGCATCTCCCACATTTTCCCTCGTCAGTCTTCGGTCCCCACCGTCCAGAGTGAGGTTGGCGAATCTGGGTGGCATTCAGGTGCCATGAGCTGCTGTGTCTCTGTTGACTGTGTGTCAGAGCAGATCTGCAGCCTCTGGGTCTTTTGGAGTGTGGACAAGTGGCTGCTCTGGAATATTGCCTTCAGGCTGGAAGAGAGGGTTCTGCTGGAGGTGGGGGCAGTAAGCCCAGCATGTTTTCTTTACTGCGGCTGCTGTTAGAGAAGGAAGCGTATGGCAGAAGGTTAGATATTATTTTATAAAAAACTTAGATGAAATAGGTCAGGGAAACAGCCAGATGGATGTATGGGAGCCAGTATGGTGTGTAAGCTTTTAGGTTTTTCCAAAACTGAGGGTAATAGGGAAGGCTTAAGAATGCCTGGCATTCCTTTTTCATTCCAATATGAAAGGAGGAAAGAGCAGTGGCGGCTCGCTAAGGGCGTGCTGCGGGGCGGTGGGCGGGGGAGGGGCACTGTGGGGGGTAGTAAACTCGGACATACAACGGAATGGAGGAAAGTAATTATTACGTTCCTCCGTTCCATCGTATGTCCTTGTTTACTACCTCCACCCCGCTCCACAGTGCCACGCCTTAGGCAGGCCGCCACTGGGAAAGAGAAGCCAGAGTGAGAATGGGATTTGGATACCAGGTATTAATTTTCATTATGTATGTGTTGCAGATGAAGCAGAACAAGGTGGGCCTTACTATGCACGCCACTCATGAATCGTCTCCCTCTGCATAGCTAATGCATCCAATCAGGTTACAGCTCAGGGCTCATTAGGGGGCATACACAACATAAAACTGTAGCCATAGAAAAAAGTGGGTTATTTACGGCTCCTAATGACACAGTAGCAAAATAGAACTCTCTCTTGTTGCCTATGGTGTCACTTGGAACCTCTTCCTGCAAAAAAAGCCACAGATAATTCTTTATATTGTGTAGCGCTAAACATGCTTTTGTCATGAAACATACACCTTTTTTTCACTTGCACAAAGACATTACTTTGTGATGTATATGTAGGGCTTTTCTTGTCATTCACATATAGCTAGTAATTGTTTAGCAAATTATTTAATTTTACAGATGTTTATATAATTGTCACAGTCATTCATGAATGTGCTCCCCAGTCACTCCGGTCCCTAATCCATACAAATTATATTGTGTTTAGATTTCTTTCACACATTGAATGTCCTGTACTTACATGCTTTCCACAAATCGAAAAGAAGCGGAAGACGATTATGCAGGCGCCCATCATGTACGTGTATTCATTCTGAAAATGGAATGAAAAAAAGACAGTTTCAACATGTTCAACATAAACTCTGTGTTCTTTCTATTTCTCACAAGGCACAGAATTATGTGATATGTGCTCCCTTAGTGTGAAGGACTCAGCAGGTCAAGGAGGCACCTGGACCAGCATATTTGAGCAGGAGCATATCAATTAGAGGTAGCTAGGGGTCGCTGCAGACACTTCTTGCTTGTCCTTATGGAGAACAGAAACAGAAAGTAGCAGGGCTCTAGGAATCGGGATTACTTTATGTACTGTCCACTCTTTGCTCTTCCCATGGACCCTCTGCAGCGAATAGGTGTCTAAGGAAGTCTAGGTCAACCCTGGTGATGTCATTGGGCAAGAGTGCGTGATGTTGCTTCCACTACATCAGGCACCTTGCTAAATTGACATCTATTAGTGAACAGTTTATATAAATTAACTGATCAAATAAAAAAATGAAAAATTCTAATATAGCGTGAAATCCCCCAAACCGTGTTGTAGAGCAAAGCACAGAAGAAATGCATAAGAACGCCAGGCAAAAATCAACCAAGCACTGACTGACTGCATAGTAAAACAGACTGTTTACAATACAAACATTTGCCGTGAATTTACGTATGCATAATGAGGCATATATAAGTATGCAGTGAGGAAGGTTTCCAACAAACAGAAACAAACTTGGCTTCATCCTTCATAAATACATAGATTTCAGAGCCACAGGTAGCTTATTATTTTGTAGAAGAATTGGTGAGCAATAGAAACAAAAGATCACTCAAATCAAATCAAATCAAATACCTTTATTCGGCACTTCAAAAGATACCATAAAAGAGCATAAAAGATAAACATACATTCTTTAAAAACATTATTTAAAAAAGACAATTTAAAAAGGAGGTAAAATATCCTAAAATGGGGCGACACATTCGTTAATAGGGTTTACTAGAGTCTGGGGCTAGGTTTATAGGTTATTAAGATCCACTGCTTCTCGTGTGTTTCTTAGTCTCATTGCCATCTTGATTAAGCTTATTATACATAACAGGGTGTGAGGATCTGGAGCGTCTTGCAAAAAAAGTAAAGCTGATTTCGCCTGTCCCAGCTTCTTTTTCTTCAGAATCCCTACTAAAATCTTATGCCTGGGGACTGAATAAAAGGGGCACAATAAAACAAAATGAAGGGTATCCTGCGGAGAACTAGTGTTGCAGCCGCAGGTACCCTTCAACTCCACTGATCTTGTAAAAGCCGAGGGGACGGCGAGTAGGTGGTGTAGGAGATTTAGTCTGAAGCGAGTCATGTAAAATCTTTCCTGCGCATTATGCATCACTGCCAGGTATGGTTCCATTCTGCATGATTTTTTCAGCAGGCAATGCGCTGTGACAGACAATTTCCCCTTTTCCTTAAGGGCCCTTTTCGAGGACGTCCAGTCAGAAAAAAGTTTTTTAACCTGAGTCCTATTCTGGTTAGTCATGGACTCAGGGTCCAAAAAGGAATTCTTGCAGCCAATTGATTCCAAAGAGTCTTTTACATACTTTAACCACAGGATCTATCCCCCTCTGTCCCGGCTCATGCAGTCTTTAACCCTTTCGATGCTGATGACGAGCTCAGCTCGTCATGATGCACGGTTGAACTGTGCTGATGACGAGCTGAGCTCGTCATGAACAATGGGAAAGTGGGGGCCTGCAGCACAGGAGGGGAAAACACCTAGCGCCAAGGTGTTAATAATTTGTCGGCTAAAATTAGCCTCTGGGTTGATCCAAATTTTGATCCAAGCCAGGAGTGGTCTAATCATTATTCTATCTTCTATGTATGATTCCCCCAGTTCATTGTGTGTGATATAAGAGGGGGTGCTCTGGGGAACCTTTAATAACCTTTTGAAGAACTTATTTTCCTCTTTTTGGATCTGGCACACCTGGATGATCTTAAAACCCCATACTTCAGCACTGTAGGATACTTTGGAACAAACAATTGATCGATACAGATTAAGTATCTGCTCCGGCGACCATCTGCCAAGTCTCCTCCCGTATGCCATTATGGCACTCGTTGATGCCACCAGTTTAGCTGCATGTTTTTCAATGAGACCTTTGAATTCCAATTTCTCGTCAAAAAGGACTCCTAGGTAGTAAAAGGACTTCACCCTTCCCAACCTGTGGGATCCTATCCTGTGTATAAAGTCCCTTTTGGTGCTTGTGCCTATTGACATTACGTACGATTTTTCCAAGTTTGCTGCAAGATCAAGCGAGTTCATGAAGTTGACAAAGCCATGAATCCGTTTTTGGAGTCCCAGTGAGGTGTGGGCCAACAACACGGCGTCATCCGCATATAAGAGGACTGGCACCGGGCGCTGACCTATTTGGGGGGAGTCCACGCCCAACTTCACTAGCTCTTTGTCCAGATTGTTGATGTATAGTGAGAATAGGAATGGGGCTAGTATACAGCCCTGGCGCACCCCGCTGGTGCAGGAGAATGGCTCTGTCTTCATTCCTTCTTGCGTGTATCTCACTGAGGCAGTGGTCTCCCAAGTAGGGATTTTAGTGTGTCAACTAGCCCTTGATCCACCCCTGGATTTGTCATCAAGGCCCATAGTTTTTGTATATTGACGCGATCAAAGGCCGCCGAGAGGTCCATGAATCTCATGTGGATGACCCCTTTGCTAGCAATGGTGTACTTCGCCGTCAGAAGGTATGAATTTAGACATTGGTCTGTTGTTGATCTCCCTTCTCTGAAACCGTATTGCGTGTCATATAGTATGTCATTGTCCTCTGCCCAAGATTGTATGCGGCTTAGGATGACACGCCCCAGGACCTTGGCCGTCACGTCGATTAACGATATGGGACGGTAACATTGTGGGTCATCCCGATTCCCCTTTTTGTAAATAGGCACGATGGTTGCCGTGGACCAGGAACGAGGCAGTCCTGCCACTACTGCCTCATTCAAGACCCTCGTGAGAATGGGGGCCCACAGATCGGTGTTACTCAAGTAGAGGTCTGGTGGTATACCGTCAGGGCCTGGCGCTTTGTTTTTTGATAGCCCTGAGATTGCAAGTTTCACTTCTGTCAGGGAGAAGTCTAAGCTAACGGGTACTGATGGACTTACTCCCTCCTCCTGCTGTGGCGCTCCCGTGTGACTATAGAGGCTTTGGTAATGGGTATACCATTGTTTGGGTAGTATTGTATTCACCACCTGTGGCCCGCTTGAGTCTCTAAAACATGGATCATTGATGACTTTCCAAAATGCAGCCATGTCCCCCCTCACTGCCGCCTCCCTTAGATCCTCCCATACCTGGGTTTGCAGAGTTAGTTTGCAAGATTTCAGGTTTTTTTGTAATGAGATCTACAACAAGCTATTTTGGAATTATCCCTTGGTCTCTGGCTGAGGCATTTTTTTAGATCTTTAAGTGCCTTAGTGCAGTCGTGGTCAAACCATCATTGGGGTCTGGGTTGTTTTTGGTCCTTTTGCTGACTTTAATAGTCCGTCCACAAGGCAGGCTATTTCTTCAAATGCCCTGACCACACTTTCTCCTACCCTGCTTTCATCGAGGCAAACATTTATTTTGTTTTTGGCCTTTGATTACAAGGTTGCGGTAGAATTCATCTCCGTTTATCTTGGCCCACCTTAATCTCCTCCCTTGGTCTGTAGCCTTTTCTATGGTGCCAGATCTGCCCTCTGATTTTTCAAAGTTAAGGCATTTTAAGTCCACAACCAAGGGATTGTGGTCGCTGAAGGGGCTGAGTTCAATATTGAAGTGGCCAATCCATTTTCTGAGTGTAGGGGAGACCATGATGAAATCTATGTAGGAATGACAACCTCTACCTTTAAATGTTGGATTGGGTTCCCCAGCACTATCTACCTTTATTAGGTCCATTACATGTGTCAGATTGTGCTTGTTAATAAGGTTATCTATTTCCAGCCCTTCTACAGAATGGACAAAATGTGGACCGCTTGCTACTGTGCATCTTGACCATTCTTTGTTAATTGGTCTTAATCTCTCGCACAGATGACAATTGAAGTCTCCTGCAAGGATGACATATGGGTTCCTGACAGAATTGTTGGATACTAGCTGTGCCTGTAGATGACCATCCAGTTCTTTGATGGTATTGGCACTGGTGTTTGTTCCAATGGCATTGTACCAATTTATCACCATAATGTTTAGCCCCTTATTGCGGAAGCCTATCGCCTGGATATTCACTGATTCCCATTTTAAATTGGACCATGCCCCTTGTATGCGGAGATCCACATAAATAAGCAATCCACCAATTGCTCTCCCTGATGCCGCCCTTACAGCTGGGACCTCGAAACATTTAAACCCATCCAGTATGTATTGGCCAGGCTCGACTGCCCAGGTCTCCTGGAGACAAATAATTTGAAATCTATTCATGTAGTCCCTCCATTCCTTACATTTAAATTTGGCCGTCACCCCAGCTATATTCCAAGATATAACTCTCAATCCATCCTGATTGCCAGGCCTGTTTGCGCCCTCCCCTAGTGTACTGAGTCCCCTAGCCTTCCCCGGTATTGTTGGGCTATCAGTTATGGTCTGAATTTTACCTTCATTTGGCTCTGCCTGTTTTTCTTTCCCCTTTATGTCTACCCATTCAATTGCTAAAGAATTTGAGGAGAGACCCCTATTGCTACTAGTCTCTACTACTATAGTAAGTGTGGTACTCCCTGATTGTAGGTGTCCTTTCTCTGAGGGACCACTAACGGGTTGAGATGGACTTGTTTGATCCTGGGCAAGTCAATCCACCTCATCCAGTGCACAGAACTTGTTCCAATGTGCGTGCATTGCAATGGCTGGATCGTATAAGGAGAGAGCCTGCCACGGTGCTTGCCACTGTTCCCGCCTGTTTTGCAGCCCAAAATGTGGGGCTCTACTCATCTGGGCCCTGTTTATATATATTGGTCTCAGTGGTACTGAGGGATAAAAATATGATAGGTGTAATGGGTAGATGTTGGAGGTTGAACCATGCATTGGGACGTTACAAATATGGTTCACTGCTGAGGTGTCCCTAAAATTTATAGCTATAATGTCTCCAGCTATGGTTTTTATTCCCTTCCCTATCCATTCCCCTCTTCTCACAGAGAGTATTTCCCCGGAAATGTGAGGCGGTAAGGGTCTATTTATTCTTAGCCATTGTATGCATTTATTTTTTAACTCTCTGTTATTTTATTTTTTGCCTTCCTTGAGCGGAGGAACCCCTGTTAAAACTACTACATAAGGTAGTGCCTACGGTGGTAAATTAATTGTGTGGAAGCGTATTGGGCCTTTTTTCACTTCTGTTTTTTTGGGGAGGCTATTCTTTGCTGGGTTGGTATTCTTCTCCTGGGTAGTGCCTGTAGTGTCTTTGCATACGATCAGACTGTTCTTTCCTTGTCCTTGACTTACTTGTGACTAAAAAGTGTTAGCACTGGGGCAAGATTGTGGGGCAACTGTTGGCTTAGGGGTGATAATTTCTTGAGGTACTGCGCTATTCTTTTGTTTCGGTGGATTAGTATCTTGTGCTGCCTTACCAATATGTGTGGTAGTTAATGTATTTGATCTTCCCGTTGTCTGGGCCTGTAGGGCTGGGATGGCCACTGGCTTAGCTGATCCAGTCCCTCTACTATTTATTAGTGAAGTGAGTCTATCAATTTTTGATATCAGAGGTTTGATGTGGGTAATGATAGACTCTTCCAAACCAGCCTTGAGATCTGCTACCATGTTAGCAATCCAACAGAGAATGCCAGGTGCGGTGTTTGCTATTGGTGTCACCAAGTTGTGATTAATTTTATGGTGGACCCCCCCCCCCTTTTTTTTGGGCTTGTTTCCGTGGGTATCTTTCCCCCTTCTCATAGTGGAGTTGCCTGGGTTCGACTTTTCTAGATTAGGGGAGGGGGACACATCTAGATGATGTGTCTGTGGGTCTCTAGGTGTATTTATAACTGCCTGTGCGCACGGTAACTCTACGAATGAGGAGGTTAGAGAAAAGCTAGTGTCTGGTTCGTTTGGTATTACCACCACGGGGCCATCCTCTGAGTCCTGGATCGCTTTTGTTGGTGCTACTGAAAGCCGTCTTTCGGTATTAACAATAGCGGATGCCACTGCCCCTATAGTTTGCTGCAGCATCTTCTCAATTGCAGTTAGAGATGGTAATGGCTGTGGTGTATCAGCTTTCTGCCTTGTATTGGACCTTAAAGTGGGCATCCTGCTCGTCTTGGCCCCTTTCCTCATACTTGGACAGTCTATACCTCTTTGGCTGTTGACTGGCATCCCCCTAAGCAATAGCGGTCACTGCCAAAGTCACAAAGTGAGTATTGAAAGGAGAAAACAGAGTATAGGGATTGGGAGACAGTACCTTTGTAAGTGCCGGGTCTTGTAGCCTCAATCCTGAGATTAGTGGAGTGGCCCAGCCCAGCCTTATCCGGCCTTGGAGGGCCATAGAGGGTCCGCCCTTTGCCCGGGCTTCGCCGGACGTCCCGCTCGCGTCCCGCGACGCGAGGATAAGTGCGCGATTTAAATGCGCCGCCTGTCGCAATCTCCTGTTGTGCGACTTCCGGTCGGAGGGGCTCTTGGGATTTGAAGTTCAGAGGCCCCCTTGCTCTCCCCCACTCGGCGGCAGCAACGAAGGTGGTGAAGGTGCTGCAGCTGAGGGAGAGCGGTAACAGAAGCTGCGGGTCCCGCCTGGTATATGTGGCTAACACTGGGTCCTGCTTGTAGTCACAGGTGCTGGTTGTGGATCCCCGCTCCACCTGGATTAGTGCGCGATTTAATTACGCCGCCTGTCGCAATCTCCTGTTGTGCAACTTCCGGTCACAGGGGCACTTGGGATTTGAAGTTCAGAGGCCCCCTCATTCTCCACCACTCGGCGGCAGCAACGATGGTGGTGAAGGTGCTGCAGCGGAGGGAGAGCGGTGACAGAAGCTGCGGGTCCCGCCTGGTATATGTGGCTAACACTAGGTCCTGCTTGTAGTCACGGGTGCTGGTTGTGGATCCCCGCTCCACCAAGATTAGTGCGCGATTTAAATGCGCCGCCTGTCGCAATCTCCTGTTGTGCGACTTCGGGTCGCAGGGGCTCTTGGGATTTGAAGTTCAGAGGCCCCCTCGCTCTCCCCCACTCGGCGGCAGCAACGAAGGTGGTGAAGGTGCTGCAGCGGAGGGAGAGCGGTAACAGAAGCTGCGGGTCCCGCCTGGTATATGTGGTTAACACTGGGTCCTGCTTGTAGTCACGGATGCTGGTTGTGGATCCCCGTTCCACCGGGATTAGTGCGCAATTTAAATGCGCCACCTGTCGCAATCTCCTGTTGTGCAACGTCCGGTCGCAGGGGCTCTTGGGATTTGAAGTTCAGAGGCCCCCTCGCTCTCCCCCACTCGGCGGCAGCAACGAAGGTGGTGAAGGTGCTGCAGCGGAGGGAGAGAGGTAACAGAAGCTGCGGGTCCCGCCTGGTATATGTGGCTAACACTGGGTCCTGCTTGTAGTCACGGGTGCTGGTTGTGGATCCCCCAATGGTCACTCAATAATATGTGTTAAAGTGCACGTGTTTAGCTCAAGAAGATCAGAACTAGCAATGTGCGATCCTTGCGTAATTTACATTTGCATAGTTATGAGAAATGTTTGATGCAAAAATGTGCTAAAAATGTGCAAAAAAAAGCACAGTGAAACAAGGCCGCTCACGCTCTGTTGTTCCTGTGAATTCATGGAAATTTTTTACCACAAATGGCGCATTCATGTTCAATTTTTACTGCGAATAGCAGTAATTATGTGAAGTGGCATAGTCGTGTAATTTCGGGTATTTCACAAAAGCACAAGGAAATCCCGAAATGACACTAATTACGCCAGGATATTTTACATTTTTCCCATGCCTTATCATAACTTTGGGAGTTAAGGAGCTTTTCTAACAGAGAAAAAAATACTGAAGTGGCATGTTAACAGAGCTGAATATTTGGGGAAGGAAAATCTTGTTGATTCATGACATTCGACTGTAATGTTGAAACTCTGCGAGAGTACACAATCTTTTACTCATGGACTGTTTGGAAAGGGGGCAGGATGGATCAGCATGCTCTTTGATGAAGTCTATTGTCACCCACCAGTCACAAGGTCAGATCCTTACTGGCTCACTTCCTTTGAAGTGGAGGAATGGATTATCGGGTGATTACATTGGGGTAATAGTGACACTTGCAAATTGGTCAGTAGTAAGCTATGTATCTAAATAACACATTACCAAAATGACTATGGGGCAGATTTACAAGCCCCTTGCGCCTCTTTTTCGCCACCATTGCGTCACTTTTGTGACGCAGCGGCGGCGCAAAAGATGCGTCATGGTGCTGGGTATTAACAACGTGACGCATCTGGGAGATGCGTCACGTTGTAATGCTCTGCGCCATTAGGATGCGTTCCTGCGCAGGGGGTCCTTACTGCGCAGGAACGCCTCCTAAAAGTGGCTGAGTGAAATCTACACTCAGTCACTTTTAGGCCGATGCTGCGTCAAAATCTTGCGCCTGCTTGAAGCAGGCGTAAGGCTTGAGGCAGCATTGAAAGAATAGGCCCCCCAGACCATTGCTGGAGCTGTGTCGCGTTTGCGACGCAACTCCAGCAATGCGCCGCTTTTACGGCACAGATGCGTGACGCATCTGTGCCGTTTTGGCCCCATGGTGCGCCGCATTGTAAATGCGGCGCATCATTGGTGGCGGAGCTGCGACGCACAATTACTGACACATCCCTGCTAATTTTCAGGGATGCGCCAGTAATTGTAAATCTTCCCCTTAAAGTTTCTGTCCATCCCTGGATCTAATGTTGTTAATTAGGGCAAAAACATGGTCTCATGTACATTACTCAATACACCCTGGGTTTGATTTTCAAACATGTTGCGCCGGATTAGCTTCACTAAAGTGATGCTAACCAGCACAAGAAGTATTTTTTACTAATTTACTTTCCAGCGCAAAACTTGTTTTACATTGGAAAGTACCTTACAAGCATTGCTTTGCATTACTTAGCGCCAAGGGGAAGTTTCATGAGTGGTACATGGGCGTTCCCATGCAACAGGGTTTAGCGCCAAACGTTAATGCCATCTGAAAGGAGTCATTAAGATTAAAAATGCTTTCATTTCTCCTCTCTTTTTTAACTTTGCATGTGTGCTTCACTGTGCAGCACACAAATAAAGTGGGGAATTTGTTTGAATGTGTCAATGCATAGTATTTTCTACAGGAAGGGTACCCTTCCTGTTTAAAAAAAATGCTAGACTCAGGCACGCACCTTAGTGCAATGGCGCTGAGGTGTGTACCTGGCGCACGGCAGCTGAACTCAGCACCAGCGCTAGGGAAAGGGGAGGAGAGAGCCATATCTCAGTAGATATGGCGCTCTCCTGCTCCCTCCCTGTCACGCAACGCAGCACAGCCACTTTGGGGTCTGAGCTGCGTTATGTGCAGTTTTTGAAAATCTGCCCCTCTGAGTTTAAAGCGCCCTGTTTTAAATGTAACTTGCTGCCATCAACGATCAATTCATTCATACAGCTCCTTTTCACACACTGCATATTCATGACTTTCTAGTCTTTAAATATGTATTATTGCATGTAGAGAACTGCTAAGAATGTATGAACAACCACAGAATTGTAGCACACGTCTGGCTAAAATAAATCATTTGAAGCATTCAGCATAGATAGACACCAAAAAGACTTGGGTGTAAATGCGAGGCCTCGATGGGAGTGGTGTTGTTGGAGTTGGGCCGCCAGGGGCTCCATCACAGTGGCAGAAAAAATGACATCCTTGACTAGTAAGCAAGCCAATAACCCGGAGGTGAGCCATGGGTTGTGCATACAGGAGGTCAATTAGTCTGATGAACTTGGGGCTCATACAGAGTTGAGACAGTAACGCAAAGAGGTACGCAGGGCTCGAGTCGGGGTACCACGCGGGTGGACGGCGTCTCCCCACTTATTTTACCGGGAGTTCGATAACTATAAACTGCAACTGAGTGCAAGCCACCTTTCGTGACGTCACTTCCGGTCGTGACGTCAGCGTCCCTCCACTTCTTTTTTTAGGACTTGTGCCCTGGAGGTACGGCCACTCAAGTGAATCAAATGCCTTGGTGGCATCCAAACAAGACACAGCAGAGCTGAGAGTGGGTTGAATGATGTGCAGCAGTGCAAAGAATGTACGGAGATTGTGTGACATGGACCTCCAGGGCACAAACCCCAATTGGTCCAGTCTCGCTGTAAAGGGTAACAGCAGCAGTAGCCTAGAAGCAATCAGCTTAGCGAGGATCTTGTTATCCATGTTAATCATAGACAACGGCCCGTAAGATTCACAGCGCTGCAGATCTTTGTCAGGCTTTAATATAGTATCAATCAGCACCTCTCACAAGGAGGGAAGCAGCACGCCCTTCACAAGGGACTCTTCATACACATCCAGAAGAAGCAGCACCAGGAGGGGGATGAATTCTTCATCAAATTCTGCAGTAAGGCCATCTAGTCTGGGAGCCTTGTCTCCGGGCATCGCACCTATTACTTTCACAACTTCTTCCTACATAAATGTTTTTTTTACAGAGATTTATATAGCTCAAACTTGACCCGAATCGGGTATCAGAGCTATTTACATAGCATCAATTGCTTTACATGAGGACACATTCATTTTTGTTAGGCACGGGGAGATTAAGGGATTTGTCCAGAATCACAGGATGTTCAGTGTCATTGGAGTTGGGCTGCCAGGGGCTCCATCACAGTGGCAGAAAAAATTACATCCTTGACTAGTAACGTGAGACACGGAGAATGGAGGCATAACCAAGCCAATAACCCGGAGGTGAGCCATGGGTTGTGCATACAGGAGGTCAATTAGTCTGATGAACTTGGGGCTCATACAGAGTTGGGACAGTAACGCAAAGAGGTATGGCCACTCAAGTGAATCAAATGCCTTGGTGGCATCCAAAAAAGACACAGCAGAGCTGAGAGTGGGTTGAATGATGTGCAGCAGTGCAAAGAATGTACGGAGATTGTGTGACGTGGACCTCCAGGGCACAAACCCCAATTGGTCAAGTCTCGCTGTAAAGGGTAACAGCAGCAGTAGCCTAGAAGCAATCAGCTTAGCGAGGATCTTGTTATCCATGTTAATCATAGACAACGGTCCGTATATTTCACAGCGCTGCAGATCTTTGTCAGGCTTTAATATAGTATCAATCAGCACCTCTCACAAGGAGGGAAGCAGCACGCCCTTCGCAAGGGACTGCGGGGAATGAGATTTTGATACCCTTTTTGATCACTTAGATACTAATCTCATTCATCAATTTGGATCGGTTATTTTCTGTCATTGAGTAAAAGACAGACCCCGCATAGGTTAAATTAACCCCATAAACTGACGCAACTCTGAAGAACCACTTACGACTGATGAAGTTTTAAAAGTTTAATATAAAATCAGAATTAAGTGCATATACAATCCTCTCAGGATAAGATTCAACAAGTATACAGGAACTAGAAGGAACATAAATTCCCTAAAGAACCTCAGTCTACAAAAGAATACTATCAAAGTCAATTCAAGAATCAGTAGATTAAAAAGCATCGACACAATGTGGTTCCGTTGCGTCATCTACAAAAAAGAATAAACAAGTTAATTCTGTCCCTACTCTGTACTAAGTGACATCCCTACTTCGCAAGTTCCTTACCTAAAAAGGTGTCAGCAGTTTGACTTCAAAGAAGTTCAAACTCTCTTAACCCCTAATGGTAACTTATGTCGAGAAGCAGTACCCTCTCTGCCTACCCATCCGCTCTCTAAGGGTCCTCGGCCTACTGCTCTCTTGCGCTCTGTTCTTTCTCTCTGACTTCTCAGGCCATCTGCTCAAGTCATCTGCGCTATGAGCTCTTCGCTATCTTCTCCCCGGGGTACTGTCCCTAAAATACACAATCACAGTATGGGTGGAACGCCCCTTCGACGCCCACCACGTACTTTCCCCATGATGTCATTTCTAGCTCTTTCCATGGCTTCATCTCTTCGCGTCGTCGGTTAAGTTGACCCTTCTCCCTAGACGCCATCTTCGTCTTCTTGCTGGTGACTTCATTTGACATTTCATTTGACACTTTCGGAGCAAAAGTCTATCACCTCAGCAGAACTCTACTCTTTATGACTGTATTCGTAACCTTAGTTGGTCCTGTGAACGGTCATTTCTAAACAAGACTCAAATTCCAAGCGTCTCTTATCACGTTTAGGCCATAAACTTCGTCCAGCATTGTCACCTTAAATCTAGCAAGACCTTTGACTCTTGTCTCGCACATTCAGATCAAGGCTATTCACGACTCCTGTGAGCCCACTAAATTACATACAGCGGACTACACTCCTGCGAACTCTTGGTCATTTAGGTTAAAATCACATATGACCAAAATCTTTTCTAACATTCCTACAAAAGCCTTCTACACAGTATAACCTTTAACACACATTTATATATAATCGAATTTAGCAAAGAAATGATTATAAGTGAATACATTCTACATATAATGCAACCTTTATATTCTCGTGCTTACATCATTTTATACATGTTCTGCACATTTCTTCGCTTTACGTTTTCGCCGTTTTCGCCATTTCATGATTACACACGTATATTCAGTTCTACACGTTCTACTGTTCGTAAGCATTTCTACACATTTCTATATTAGCCCACTATGTATACGGGCCTTCTAATTCTAATGCATATTAGAGTAAATACAGAATACATTTCCTATTATATTGGTTACATCTGCTAACTTTACGCTACAAGGGTTAACTTTACGTTATAGATTCTACGTTTATGCGATATGCTTGTGAATATGGTTCATACATATTTTTTATTCAAATTGCGCTCTCTCAGTTCCCCCCTTTGATGACTTCTAGGAGTCATCACTAAATGCAATTTGAATAATACCTTACACAGAACTAGTTACAATATTCCCTCTTTTTATCGTTTCGAGAGCTCTTAAACTTTTGTACTGTTGATCTTGTAAAGCAGCTAATCTCCTTTCTTGCTCTCTCATGGACCTTTGTAACCGGTTCGACCTATACCATTTGTACAATTTAACTAACCCTAACAATGTGATTATGCAAATCAATACTATCAATACAGGTTTTAGTATATACCACACAATGCTTTTACCAAGGTTGGCAAACCAACTTCCAACCTTTCCTACTCCATGACCTACTTTTTCCCAAACATTTGTTTTTGATAAATCTTCGATCTCTTTATGTATCTGTGTAATGTTCTGTATGACTTTCTCAAGTGGTTTTGACTTATCTGGAATGTAAGTACAACATTCTTGGACCTTCAAAGCCTTGCAGACTCCGCCCTCTTTTGCTAGCAGTACATCTAAAGCAAGTCGGTTCTGAAGAACCATTGCCCTAATCGACTGCATCTCTCCTTCTACTAGCATTAATGACCTTGCAGTACTTGCAGATAATCTATCTACCACTGTAGCTAGTCTCCTGATCTTAACATCGTTAAGTATTAAACCTAACATAGGAAACATTGCTCCAAATATGTCTCCAACTACTTCAGCATCTCCTACTTCCCTTTTCGCTCTTGTCGAAGCCTTTCCTTCTATCATCGCTAAATCCTTTGCATGATATATTTTGGGGAAGACAATTGCCAAGTAACACGAACCATACCAATTGTCATGCAGTTTTACATAGGCATTTCTTCCACATACAAAATATACATTAGGAATCGCTTGCATCCCTTTCATAAAATCTTTCGTATAGTACTCTAACCTAAAAGCATGTTCGCAATTTACTTCACCTACAAATACACTCTCATAATACGTCTTGCTTCGAGTTAAACATAACTTTCCTTTCTGCGTTCTATCCAAAGCTATTGGACCATTGCTACCTTTCTTCTTATGTGCTTTTTCTTCTTCGGTCCAATCTGTTTTCCACTGTCCTGACATTTTCAGAATCTTCTGCCTTCTGTATCGGTCATCTACCTGTCCTATGAACTTTTTCTCTACCTCTGACACTTTGCAAGTCAGATTATTTCTGCGTGCATATGAAGTATCTAGTGTATCCCAAGGAAGAAAGAACTTTGTCAATCTGTCTTCCTTTTTGTAATAGTCCCACTTATTCATTTGTTTATAATTCGGGACTTCAGGCAGTACCGAATCATAATTTGAAAAGTAGTACTCAAATCCTTCTCTACCATAAAATATACTGAGCAGTAAACTACATGTTATCCCATATGTCAGTGGGAGATGATGATATCGGATGCCTTCGTCTACGGAAGCCGGCAATTGCATACAAACATAGCATTCTTTGGCCTCCATGGCATCGATATACTCATACAATAGCTTGGCATATGCATTTGACCTAAAATTTCCCTGTGACTCGTCTACGTGTAACCTACGAGCTTCATTTGCCAGTAACGTCTTTTCACGGATGACATTGCTCTCCTCCTTCTTCCCAACAAGAGCAGGTTTCAAAGTCGTTACAGGCTTTACATCTGTTGTCTCCTTTTCACTTGCATGTCCTACCATGTATGATGTGGTAACTACTGTAATAATAAGAAAAATTACTACTGCTATTAGTGTACCTATTATGCATTTTGCTTTTCGGTTTGGGTTGCCACTCTCCATGTTATCAAACAGCGTAGCTCCTTCTTTTACGAAGAAAGTTTCTTTGCAAGTCTTTGGTTTGCTTTATTTGCTTTCTCAGTCTGTAAAGTGCTCTTTGTCAACAAAGTCTCTTTTTCGCAACAATGTCTTTTATCTTCAGCAACAGACAACCCTAACCCTTCTCCGTCCTCTAAATGTAATCCCTAATTTTATTCTTCTTTCCTCTCGGCGCTAGGTTATCTTCTTCTTTATAGCTTAAACACAAAAGTCTTTATGCATCTACAATTATTCTCGTACCTGCAGCTTTAATAACATGTTCCAATAATTCAAAACGAATGACTTTTCTTCTTGTTCTGGTATTTGATGACCAAAAGTTGGAAACTGTAATCGATTTAGCACTAGATCTTTGATCCGACTTAGGTATGGGGGTATGGGAAGTGTGAAAGTCAGTAACCCCTCAGTCTCGAGTCCAGGCGTCAACATCCATATCTCCACTGCCACAAATGGATCGAGATCGATCACTTTCACTTCTTTCACTCTCCCAGATTTCTGTCCCCAAGACATCTGCTAGATAAGTCCACTCTGGGGTGGCGTACCTTCTGCAGGGCACACGTACCCTTCTTGATCTCCTTGGACTCTCAGAACCTGAATCTGTATTTTCTTCTTCTTGATCCGACTCTTCAGAGATCGGGACAAGGGTTCTCTCTTGATTTGCTTTTAAGCTTGGCCTTCTCCTTCTCTCCGGCCAACTAGCTTCGTCACTCCTTGTCCTCCCGCTCCTTGTTCTTGGACTTGTCTCTTGGTCACTCACAGCTTGTTCAGTATCTGATTCGAACTCCCATGTACTCTCTTCTTCTGAGACGACTTCGGTCCCACTGGTGTCCTGACCATCGTCGGCCTGCTCCGACACAGGATCAGCCTCTTCGATCACCTCTACAGCTTGACTTTCCCCCTCTATGGCTTCTCCGCTTTCTGCTGGATTCTCATCTGAGAGAGGAGCTGTTTCTTCCAGAGGTGTTGGCACTCTTCGGGTGTGTGAGGCGTGTATCCAGTTGGGCAAGCCTCCACACTTTACTGCAGTGTTCGTAACTAGTATGACTTGGAACGGTCCTCTCCAGCGCACGTCTAGACAGTTCTTCCTAACGTGCTTCTTCACCAGGACCCAGTCCCCCGGACACAGGTCATGGCACAAGTCTTGTGCTGATGGAACCTCTGCAGCCTGGACCTGGAGGGACACAGAATTAATGGCATCAGATAGTCCCTTGCAGTAGTCCAAGATCAAATCGTCTGTAATGTTCAACAACGCTGCAGTCGGAACCGATGGCAATCTCATAGCTCTTCCCATTAGCACCTCGTGTGGAGAGAGACCTGTTTTCCTATCTGGTGTGCTACGTATACTCATAAGAACCAATGGAAGTGCATCAGGCCAATTCAGGGATGTCGATGAACAAACTTTGGCAAGTCTGGACTTGATTGTACTGTTGATTTGTTCTACAATCCCTGAAGCTTCTGGTCGATAACTGCAATGGAGCTTCTGATCAATACTCAAAGCTGAACATAGCATCTTCACTACTTCGCTATTGAAATGAGTTCCTCTGTCCGATTCCAAAGAGGATGGCACCCCGAACCTCGGTATCAACTCTCTAAGCAACAATTTCGCTACTGTGAGTGTATCGCACCTACGTGTCGGGTAAGCTTCAACCCATCTAGAAAATATACAGACAATCACTAAAACGTATCTGAGTCGATTGCATTGAGGCATTTCGATGAAATCAAGCTGCATTCTATTGAAAGGCCCCCCAGACCTCCCAATGTGACTCAGTGTGACTGGTGTTCTCTTTCCTACGTTTAGTTGCTGACAGATCGCACAACGCTGACATACTGCTTCTGCCGCCACTCTAAACTTCGGATTAAACCACGTTTGTCTGAATACTCTCACCATAGCATCTCTACCTATGTGTGCTGATCCATGCAATTTCCTTGCCATTGGACTAACGAGTTCGTTAGGTAAAACTGCTCTCCCATCTGCAGAGATCCAAAAGTTCATTTCACTTTTTGTACATCCAGCTGTCTCCCAGCCCTTTTTCTCATCATCTGGTGCATTTTCCTGAACACACTTTAACTCGTCCCACGTATCTACAGTGTCTAACAACATAGTCAATTCAGTTCTTTCCTGTATTCCCCCCACTTCTACATTGGTGTGAGAATAACCTTGTTCAGCACAGTAACGTGCTACCTCATCAGCATAACGGTTGCCTTGCGACACAAAGTCTACGTTCTTCGTGTGCGCGGCACATTTGACAACTGCTATGGCTGACGGACCTTGCAATGCCTCTAACAATAATCTCACGAATTCTCCATTCCTAATGGGAGAACCCGAGGAGGTCATGTAACCTCTTTGAGACCATAACTGCCCATAGTCGTGAACTACCCCGAAACCATACTGGCTATCGGTGTATATGGTGACTCGAATTTTGTTACCTGCTAAACAGGCACGGGTCAAAGCAATAATTTCAGCTACCTGAGCGGAATGTACTCCTTCCAGGCAAGCGGCTTCCACAACTCTGGTAATTGTACAAACTGCATATGCTGCTCTCAGCTGACCAATATCGTCTCTTACGCATGAACCATCAACAAAGAATATTTCATCGGGGTCAGTCAATGGCTCATCTACGATATCTGGTCTCGGTTTGGTGCATAGTTCAGTCACATCAAGGCAGTCATGATCTGTACAAATTTCATCATCAATCTCATTTGGAAGTGGCATTAAAGTAGCAGGATTCAAGACGGAGCATCTTTTTAGGGTCACATTCTCGGCAGCCAATATGACTTGCTCGTAGCGTGTGAGCCTGCTATTCGTCAGATGCTGAGTCTTAGTCCTGGTCATTAACAATTCCACAGAATGCGGTACGTACACCACTAACTGATGTCCCATTACCACACTTTCACATCGTTCAATGCTGACACCCGTTGCAGCTACGGATTTGAGACATCCGGGCAACGCTGCGGCTACTGGGTCTAATGTAGCCGAAAAATAAGCAACTGGCCTACGCGCATTGCCGTGTATCTGGGCCAAAACTGCTAAAGCGCAACCCTCTCTTTCGCAGCAGTAAATCAAGAATGGCTTTTCGTAATCCGGCATTCCCAAAGCCGGGGCACGACACAAGTCCTCCCTCAGCTGCAAAAATGCCATCAAACAATCTTTGTCCCATGGTACCGGATCACTTACTCCTTTGTGCGTCAGTTGTAATAACGGTTTTGCCTTCAGTGAAAAGTTGGCTATCCACTGTCGACAGTAACCGACCATGCCTAGAAACATCCTGACTTCTCTTTGTGTTTTAGGCGCGTTCATTTTCATGATCGCCTCTATTCTGTCTGGAGACACCTTCCGTTTTCCCTTTTCAATCCTGTGGCCCAAGTATTGCACTTCAGTCAGACAATACTGCAATTTACTTGGAGACACCTTGTGTCCGTTCTCGGCCAAGTGATTTAACAAGGTGATGGTGTCTACTCTGCAAGCTTCCTCAGTTTCTGACGCAACTAGGAGGTCGTCTATGTACTGGACTAGAACCGAGTTCTTGGGTAGTACTAGACTTTCAAGATTTTTCTTCAGCAGCTGGTTAAAAATCGATGGGCTTTCTGTATACCCCTGAGGGATACGACACCATGTTAAAACGCGATCTTCCAGCTTAAAAGCGAACAAATACTGGCTTTCCTCATCTAAAGGAATCGAAAAGAAAGCCTGGCATAAGTCTATCACGGTGAACCATTCAGCTTGGAACGGTATCTGAAACAATATTACTGATGGATTCGGTACCACTGGACAACATGAAACAACGATATTATTAATCTTTCGAAGGTCCTGCACTATTCTGTATTTTCCACTAGGCTTCTGCAAACCCATAATCGGAGAGTTACATGGACTTCCCACGATCTCCTTCAGTATCCCCTGTTTAATCATGGATTCGATCACAGGCTTTATTCCTGCAATTGTCTCCGGTGTCAACTTATATTGTGGTATTCTCGGATACTCGGCATTGGGTCTTACCATGATCTTTACTGGCTCTACCCCTTTGATCAATCCTATTTCTTCTCCAGTAAAATCCCACACCTCAGCTGACACTGTCTCCTTCAAGTCCTGTGGAAGCTCCTCCACCATTAGGGTAGGGTATAGTTCCACGCATTCCTGCGAGTTTACAACTTTAAAATCGGCATCCTCGTCGTTCGTCTGCACGTCTACTCCTTCAGGTGTGCAATGTATTGTGCAATTCAGTTTACACAACAGATCTCTTCCTAACAGACACACAGGGCTAGAATCACAGATCACAAACTGATGTTCATCACTGTAATTCCCTATCTTTACTGACACTGGTTCTGTCAGAGGATTCGTCATCCTCCTGTTTGCGACTCCTACCACCTGAATCGTCTCTCCCGACATTGGCAAACCTGGGACTACCGCTGATCTCAAAGTGGATCGAGTTGCCCCCGTGTCTACCAAAAAGGTCGTAGGACATCCAGCCACCTCAGCTTCTACGTATGGTCCTCTCTGATCTACTTCCAGGGCCGCTCCTAGAGTACAGTCTTCTTCTCTATTCACTCGTTGCCCTGTAAGAGGATCAACGTAGTAGCATTCTTCTCCTCCTACGAACAATGGCATTTGTCTATAGGTTTTCCCTCCATTTGTAATGCGAGGCGGTTGAGGGAACGGCGCTCGAGGAGTCTGATTCCCCCCTTTGATAAACTTTCCCTTCGGGACTGCTGTTCCCTTTACCATGCTGGGTTGAACCTCATCCTCCTCCTGTTCTAATTCCCCCGTCTCGACATTATAGGGACACTCGCGTCTCCAATGTCCCACCTCGTTACACTGATGGCACCTCGTTGTCTTTTTAAGTGTCGCGATATCTATTCTCGGTCTCGGTCTTTCTTCCTCATCTCTGTTTTGATTATTCTGTTTCTTTACTGATGTTCCTGTTCCCTGTTGTCGCTGTCCACCCTTCCCAGCTGATTGCATCTGCACCAACATCAGCTTTTCCTTAAGTTTCTTTGCCTTCGAATCTATTTCGTCGCTACAGTACCTCGCATACCTCAGAATCTCATCTAACGGTTTGTTCTGCCAACAAATCAAATGCTGTTGTATCATTAGGCTTATGTCTGGTCTCAATCTTAGAACAAACTTCGACACAAACTGTCCTATGTCTTTAGGATCCATTACATCGAACCCGCTATACTGTTTGAATGCTTTCAGCAATCTCTCATAAAACTCGTGAACTGTCTCTTTAGGCTCCTGAGTTGTTCGATCTATCTTAACCCAGTCTATGTCTTGCACTGGCACTTTCTCCTTTAACCATGCTATTACTCTCTCGTACTTTTCCATGACTCTATCTGATGGACCATTTGTCCTGGCATCTCTCGGAGGCTCACAAGCGGGCCATTCGACACTAAGCTTGCATGCCGTCCACAAATCTCCGGGTACTACGATATCGAACAAGGTGTTCAAATCGATCCACAGCACCTTAGAGATCTTCACGAACCTCTCTACCTGCTTGTGCCACTCCACGGGGTTCTCTCTTAACTTGGGGAAAGAATTAGTAAATGCCGCTAAATCCCCCCTACTCCAGGGCACATGGACGTAGTTTCCGTTCGCGATTTCTCGCAAAGGGAAAGCTTCCATTCGCATTAGCTCTCCATCTTGGGACTTCGCAAGTGTACTCCTTCTGACGGACCCCCTCTTGGACCATCTTTCCTCCCATCTATCCAGATCCCTCCATATTCTGATACACATGATTAGTTCCCTTATGTGTACTCTTAGCCCAATCGTCCTACGCTCATCTAGGTCCTGATCCGTGCAATTTAGCCTATGGTTGGTCTGTAAAGCCTTAGTCCGTGACATGTCTATCATATACCTGTCTGCCAATTCAGATAATTTTTCATGAGCTGCCCTTGCTTTCCGAGTAACATCCTTAGATAAAAACAGTATTTCATCTGGTTCGTACAGCTCTAACCTTTCTATTGCCACTGTGCCGTCAATTATCTCATCCAAGTCTGATTTTAAACTCATTACATCAAGCCGTCTTGCTTTTATTTCAGCTCTCAGTACGTCAGTCCTAGGTTGTTCACTCACACCCCTCTCACCTCCACTATGCGCCCTACGTCTAAGCACAGGTGAGTTATGAGGAGTTCTTCTTCCATCTCTTTGTTCCCACCTCTCTAAATCCCAAGCTTTTCCATCTTCCCTTGGGGTATGGTGGAACGTTAATCCATTCCCCATCACTACATTCCGTCTTTTCGGCTTGGTTTCTCTAGATACAATATAGGATCCTCCGTGCTGTTCTGTATCACTGCAAATCCCTTGCTGTCTGGTGTCGCTCAATAAAATGAAGGGTCCTCCACGGTCCTCCATGTTCCCGCGATCTCGTTCGTGATCACCGGATGCATGGCGAGACGTTTCGCGACTCTCCATATTCCCCTGACTTTGTCCGTGATCACCGGATGCATGGCGAGACGTTTCGCGACTCTCCATGTTCCCGTGATTCCAATGTCGCACATTTTTGTCCGGGGCATGGTGAGTGCACTTGAAACTATTTTGGTACTCCTGCGTCTTTCGTTCCCCCTCACTAAGGATGACGCGAGGCACTCCCCCACACCCTGCATTCCTGTCGTCGCACATTTGCCTATTGCCACTGGCAGTATGGCAAGTATCTCCTCTGCTTCCTTGACTCCCTCCCTCCCACTCAGGGCTGCTTTCGCCAGCTCCGCAGTGAGAGAGGATCCTGTTATCCTGGTCACTCCATTCTGCTCCTGTTTCTAATCTTTTATTCTGAGTCTCTTCGGCAGCATCCCATTCTCTCAAATATTCCCTTAATTCCTTATAGGATTTCGGTCTCGGTCCCCTCAAATCCATCTGTCCTCTTTGGCCCCCTTGTTCTATCCAGGGACCCGTTGCGGAATCTAGTGGGGTACTCCGACTCATTGGTCCTAGCAACTGCCTTTGGGAATTGATCGTATTATTCCTTCCCTCTATCTCTGCCCTTTCTCTGTCCCATCGTGCCTGTTCCTCCTGCTGGACCCCCTCTGGGTTGTAGATTGACACTATAGGGCCTATGGTAACAGGTACTTGTAAAGCGTCGGGCATTTGATACGACCTTGCATGCTGTGTTTCTGGCACCTTCTGGACCACGAATCTTCCCACTACTCTCTGTTCGGGACTAGATTGAGGTACTTCCTCACCTTTCTTGGTATCCCACTCTGTTACTGGGAGCGATTTATATTCCCCCCATCTAGCTCCGTCCCCTTGCTGTAATGCAGGACTTTCGGCTTCTCTGTTGTACGGAGGTGGATTATCTGTTAATAGTCTCTCTATCAGATCCTCATCTGGCTCGCTATCCTCATCTTCTTCTAGAGGTTTCTTTTCTCCCGTAGCTTCTAGCATTGTGAACAGTTTGTCTGCTTCTATCTTTTGCACCCTCCACTTTTTAGCTTCATCGTCCCATTTAGCATCCTGCACTGCTTTTACCGATCGTCTCACTCTTTCTTGGCGTCTCTTTAAGCTCTTTTCGTGTGCTGCTCTAAACCATGCACTAAGGGCTTCGAACTGTGTTGGCCTCTGTAGAGGTCTTGTTGCAAGCATTACCGCTTTCAGTTGGTTCAATACTTCTAGCTTAAACGTTCCGTATCTCGGAAACGTCAGTTCCTTATTCCCTTCTGTTAGCTTATTCCACTCGGAGATCCATAATATCGAGTGTAAGCCTACATTCACTGCCATATGATAAGCTGGTGTGCCTTCTGGTGGAGCTTCTTCTCCTGCATACAAGTTTCTTCTATCTCTCTTAAAGATCGCCCTTAAACGTTTAAAACACTTCATTTTCGATAATCTATGATTGTCCTCTATTCTCTTCCTTATTTACGTTCCGATGACAAACCAACCAATCCCTACACGGCTCTCGCTAATCAGCCTATCCCAGCGCGATTCTACACTGACCGACCAATCTCAACGCGGCTCTACGCTGACGTCACTCGTCCCCTCTGCAGCAGTTCCCCTCCTTTCTCAACTCGTCTCACGATCTTACATGCGTTTTCATTCATACGCTGAAAAATGACTACTTCCGTCCAAGCGATCACTTTTCTCTGACTGTACGGCCACAGTCTAACTGTAATTGTCACCTCAACTGACGAGACGTCTTTCCTCTCACGGTCAGACGCTCGCCTTAACTGATAGGTTACTTACACACAGTAAACGTACGACCAGCGTCCGTTACTCATACACTCACTCTTACGCTCCCCCTATCATCGGTCCTACGGGCGATCAATGGTACCTCATGACCCCCTTTCAATGGTGAACAATTACTCTGGGTGTTCGATACACCCGAACCACTTAAGCTCTCCTTGAACTTAAGATTTTTATCCGGTTGCGCGCGCTCACAACCTTCCCTCAATCACACTACAGGCATTCAACTCCGCTTGACATTACAACACAAGTACAACATAAAATACCGCAATCTTACAACGCATGACCCTTATACTCACTCTCGACCGACTCTGCTGCTTTTCTCTCGACGCACCGTCAGCACCTTCTTCGGCAGGGATTCTTCTTCTGGTCGTCGATGACTAGGGACCTTGGGGTAATCTAGACCTGACCTAGGTTGTCTTCCTCAAGAAGAAAACCATCTTTCTCTGCTACCAACTGCGGGGAATGAGATTTTGATACCCATTTTGATCACTTAGATACTAATCTCATTCATCAATTTGGATCGGTTATTTTCTGTCATTGAGTAAAAGACAGACCCCGCATTGGTTAAATTAACCCCATAAACTGACGCAACTCTGAAGAACCAATTACGACTGATGAAGTTTTAAAAGTTTAATATAAAATCAGAATTAAGTGCATATACAATCCTCTCAGGATAAGATTCAACAAGTATACAGGAACTAGAAGGAACATAAATTCCCTAAAGAACCTCAGTCTACAAAAGAATACTATCAAAGTCAATTCAAGAATCAGTAGATTAAAAAGCATCGACACAATGTGGTTCCTTTGCGTCATCTACAAAAAAGAATAAACAAGTTAATTCTGTCCCTACTCTGTACTAAGTGACATCCCTACTTCGCAAGTTCCTTACCTAAAAAGGTGTCAGCAGTTTGACTTCAAAGAAGTTCAAACTCTCTTAACCCCTCATGGTAACTTATGTCGAGAAGCAGTACCCTCTCTGCCTACCCATCCGCTCTCTAAGGGTCCTCGGCCTACTGCTCTCTTGCGCTCTGTTCTTTCTCTCTGACTTCTCAGGCCATCTGCTCAAGTCATCTGCGCTATGAGCTCTTCGCTATCTTCTCCCCGGGGTACTGTCCCTAAAATACACAATCACAGTATGGGTGGAACGCCCCTTCGACGCCCACCACGTACTTTCCCCATGATGTCATTTCTAGCTCTTTCCATGGCTTCATCTCTTCGCGTCGTCCGTTAAGTTGACCCTTCTCCTTAGACACCATCTTCGTCTTCTTGCTGGTGACTTCATTTGACATTTCATTTGACACTTTCGGAGCAAAAGTCTATCACCTCAGCAGAACTCTACTCTTTATGACTGTATTCGTAACCTTAGTTGGTCCTGTGAACGGTCATTTCTAAACAAGACTCAAATTCCAAGCGTCTCTTATCACGTTTAGGCCATAAACTTCGTCCAGCATTGTCACCTTAAATCTAGCAAGACCTTTGACTCTTGTCTCGCACATTCAGATCAAGGCTATTCACGACTCCTGTGAGCCCACTAAATTACATACAGCGGACTACACTCCTGCGAACTCTTGGTCAATTAGGTTAAAATCACATATGACCAAACTCTTTTCTAACATTCCTACAAAAGCCTTCTACACAGTATAACCTTTAACACACATTTATATATAATCGAATTTAGCAAAGCAATGATTATAAGTGAATACATTCTACATATAACGCAACCTTTATATTCTCGTGCTTACATCATTTTATACATGTTCTGCACATTTCTTCGCTTTACGTTTTCGCCGTTTTCTCCATTTCATGATTACACACGTATATTCAGTTCTACACGTTCTACTGTTCGTAAGCATTTCTACACATTTCTATATTAGCCCACTATGTATACGGGCCTTCTAATTCTAATGCATATTAGAGTAAATACAGAATACATTTCCTATTATATTGGTTACATCTGCTAACTTTACGCTACAAGGGTTAACTTTACGTTATAGATTCTACGTTTATGCGATATGCTTGTGAATATGGTTCATACATATTTTTTATTCAAATTGCGCTCTCTCAGGACTCTTCATACACATCCAGAAGAAGCGGCACCAGGAGGGGGATGAATTCTTCATCAAATTCTGCAGTAAGGCCATCTAGTCTGGGAGCCTTGTCTCCGGGCATCGCACCTATTACTTTCACAACTTCTTCCTACATAAATGTTTTTTTTTACAGAGATTTATATAGCGCAAACTTGACCCGAATTGGGTATCAGAGCTATTTACATAGCATCAATTGCTTTACATGAGGACACATTCATTTTTGTTAGGCACAGGGAGATTAAGGGATTTGTCCAGAATCACAGGATGTTCAGTGTCATTGCAAAGACTCAAATCCAGTTCCCCAGTTTCGAGGTCGACCGCACTAGCCATTAGGCCAACTCCTCTCCCCTCTGGTTCATCTAACAACCCGCAGTGCCCGTCCTCCAACCAGAGTAACTGCCCTGAATCAAAAATGGAGGTCAGGCGGCTCAGCGGCCTGCGTAGTCTAATATAGTGAGGAATAGAAATTGGTAATTTTCCTCAGTGCCGCGTCCATCCCAGACACCATGTCACCGTCATCAGTCTGCAGTTCCACAATATGGTCACTATGCCAGGGTTTCTTCAGCATGTTGCCCAGCGTCTTCCCTGTTCTGTCACTCTTGCCATGATGTCATGCACTAGCCTACCTGCTCAAATAATGTGTCTCCCTCTGTGTTGCCTCCTCAAAATCATTAAGCTTCGTATAGTAGCTAATGTGGAAGCACTATCATTTGTCACCCCGAGTGGGACGGGTATGCTCAGACGTGAGTCCCGTGCTCTCCACACCACTGGAGTCAAGTTATTCTGGCTGATGACAGCTGATAGCCAGAAACCGGTCCTAGGATGCTTGATTCCGGTCCAGAGAAGACATGGCTTAGCAGTTCGGGCTGGACTGTTCCCATGAGGTACAGAGTCAAGGCTGATTTGCATATGGCCATGTCTGAACTGGGGTGGTGTGGAGTGCAAAAAAACGATGGATTTAGGCCCAGATCTCTGTACTGGGGTGAATGTATGATATTGTTCTGCATTCTGTCCATCAACTGTTGTTTTTGCATTTGTCACCCCGAGTGAGACGGGTATGCTCAGACGTGAGTCCCGTGCTCTCCACACCACTGGAGTCAAGATATCCTGGCTGATGAAAGCTTGTAGCCAGAAACAGGTCCTAGGATGCTTGATTCCGGTCCAGGGAAGACATGGCATGGCAGTTCGGGCTGGACTGTTCACATGAGGCACACGGTCAAGGCTGATTTGCATATGGCCATGTCTGAACTGGGGTGGTGTGGAGTGCAAAAAACGATGGATTTAGGCCCAGATCTCTGTACTGGGGTGAACGTATGACATTGTTCTGCATTCTGTCCATCAACTGTTGTTTTTGCATTTGTAGCCCCGAGTGGGAAGGGTATGCTCAGAAGGGAGTCCTGTGCTTTCCACACCACTGGAGTCAAGCTATCCTGGCTTATGACGGCTGATAGCCAGAAACCGGTCCTAGGCTGCTTGATTCCGGTCCAGGGAAGACATGGCTTGGCAGTTTGGGCTGGACTGTTCCCATGAGGCACAGGGTCAAGGCTGATTTGCATATGGCCATGTCTGAAATGGGGTGGTGTGGAGTGAAAAAAACCGATTGATTTAGGCCCAGATCTCTGTACTGGGGTGAATGTATGATTCTGCATTCTGTCCATCAACTGTTATTTTTGCACCAGACATAACAGCGCAGCCCTGACACTAGGCACAGATTAGGTTCACCTTTATCTTAGCTGCCCAGGGTATGTCACCACTAATATTCCCCTCGCACAGGATACTGAGGGCAGAGCTCATGCTGGATGTCCCCGGGTCCAGTTTCACTGCCAGCAGCGGGGAGCCGTCAGTGCTCCTAGGGCTCCTCAGCGCCTTCATACCCTCAGCGAGTGTGGTCGTTAGGCCCTGTTAGGCCACTGCAGAATTTCCAACAGCAGTTCATTGCCCCACGCCTGACTCGCGTGGTGGCTGTTGCACCATCGACCTCCCCACATTCAAGGTCTGCAAGTACAGGCCTATGGAACCCCAGTTCCCCTGATAGCACCACTTGACGTACGGGCTCCACTACCGCTCTCCCATCCGCAACCACATTTCAGATCCCGCACCAGGCAGCAAAAGCATCTATACATAAACAAGGAGAATCCTACTACCAGTGTGAAAAGAAAAAGAAAAAGGGGAAAAGGGGGAACACTCAGTGTTGTGTAAAATACCCCTCACACACCAACAGGCCCCTTGGTGTCATGCTTCATCATCGGGGTCTTCGCACCCCGCTAAGGGGATGCGGCACGCTACGACCTGCGACTACGCGGGAGCGTTGACAGATCAGACTATGTGTGGTGTGTGTTGAGTGCAAGTGAAGGGGTTTAGATGTGAGTGGGAGGTGTAGTGAAAAAATTAAAAAGTACCTGGCTAGTGGGTAAAAAGAAAAACTTTATTTCGTACCCCTGGCTGGTGCTGTTAAAAACTGTGCAAAAGAGCGAGGTTTTCTGTCTTAATTAGGGACAGAACCTCTGGTGTGCGTCGACATGTTTCGGTACAGGTGTACCTTCTTCAGGACGGGGCACAACTCCCAACCCTACTCACGTTTTTCTAAAGAAATTGGATTTTATTCTAATTTTTCTAAAAAGTGATTACACTCATTAAAGACGGCTACAATGTGCCTACAGCGGTTCTCTGGAACATGTACTTACATGTCCTGAAAAAAGAAAAAACCATTAGGTTTGGTTACCATATAGGGTTGGCTCAGACAGGTGCAGTCACCTGGAGCCCCAAACAGTTGATTTAACCTGTAAAGGAAAACAGACATACAAAACACACAACACACACAAACACATGTAAGACACATTTAGGATTTGGTGTTTTTTAGACATACTTATGGTCCGGGTTGAATATTGCCTCATGAGCAAGTCCTGAGCATCAAGGTAGGTAGGTGGATCCACAATCTATAAGGGTAGAGGAGTGGATTCAGTATTGTTGTTTCTACTCACTTTTTAACTCCGTCATACACCTACAGAGGTCGGACTTTGTTAGACAAATACTCACGAAATCCGCCTATATTGGCCTCCTTCTACCACCCTGTGCTGCTCCGCCGTAAATGAAGTACGGATGAGCTCGGCGGTATTTAAAGGAGGATAGGATGTGTTTCCATTGGTTAATTGGCGGAAATGGCAAATGACCATGTAAGGACGATACCTGTGTTGCCGCCCCCTCCACGCATGTGGTCTAGTCACATGTAACATGGAACCCTCTGTTATTCGTTTATTACCGGGTTTGGTATGACCAAATATGGACTTTCCGCTTGTCAGCCACTCACTTGCTGTTTCTTTTGCTCTCGCTGATCGAGAGCCCATGCGATGCAGCTGCCGCGTGGTTGTCTCCCGTTCGCGCATGTGCACTGCCGGTTCTCCGGTATTCTTAGGCGCATGCGCAAAGGCCGGATGTCGACCGCGCATGCGCGTTGATGTTCTATTTGTTGGCGCTAGTCATCAATGATGCATTTTCTCTGTATCGCCAGAATATGTCCTCATTCGCGGTGTATTTGTTGGTTGATTACCAAATAGTTTTAGAATTAAATAAGGGCATTAGTTTAAGTTTAAAATACCCATGTCTGCTTATTATTCCAAAAGATTTAGTGCCATATCATTAGAGGGAAGTTTTTGCTCTGGTGTATTCAGAAATGTAACGACATGTTATCTAGTACAGAGGGTGGTACATGTAATGGCCCAATGGTTAGTGTTGATGGCCACTGGAGTGGGTACCCGGGCTGGCACTTATTATTCCTCTCGTATTCCGGGGGTGATTAGGAGATTTGGCTCCACGGTATGTCATCATTGAGTCCCGTGACATGAGTTGCCAAGCGGAACACCCAACGTTGTTCCTTTTGGAACAGGCCTGCTTCAGAGGGTAATCGCTCGATGACGGTCCAGCGTAGATCGTTGACGCAGTGCTGGTGTGACAAAAAATGTGATGCCATCTTGGTTGTTGTTTTCTTGCAGCGTATATTGCTTTTGTGTTCCCCTATCCTTATTTTGACGGGGCGAGTGGTCATGCCTACATATTCCAGTCCACAAGGGCAGTTTATTAAGTAGATCACATTCTTCGTATTGCAGTTGGAAAAATGGCGTTGCTCCCATGTTGTGCCATTTCTGAAGGTTAGGTTTTTGCTTTTCTGGGTTTGATGACAGCAACTGCAATCCCCACATGGGAAATGACCCTGTACGCCCGTTACATTGAGTCTCTCTGTCCGGTTTGCCCGTGGTCTAGTGTGGACCACGATGTCCTTTATGTTTTTGCCCCTCCGATGTGCATGCATCGGTTTCTCAAAGCTTAAGTCTCCACAATTCAGTATGCCCCAGTGCTTATTGATGACCTTTGACACCTGGTTTGATATAGTGGAGTAGGTCGTTACACAGATCGGCCTCTTATTTGTTTCTTTTCCTTGGAGATTTTCTTCTATGAGTGCCTCCCTGTGATTATTTTTCGCGCGTTTCATCGCTTTCTCGATGGTTCTGGTGGGATATTGCCTTTGCATAAGTTTAGTTTTTAGATCTTTCGCTTGTTGATTGAATTCACTCAACTCTGTGCAGTTTCTCCGTAGTCTCAGAAATTGCCCGCAGGGCAGATTCTCCCTTAGATGTCTGGGGTGGAAACTGTCGTAACGTAGCAGACAATTTCTGGAGGTCGGCTTGAAGTGGGTAGTGCTTTTCAGCCTTCCGTCCTCACTGTAAATATTCAGATCTAGGAAGACCATCGATGTATTTGAAACGGTGCTGGTGAATTTTAGATATGCGTTCTGGTTATTTAGCCAGGTTACAAAATTCGTGGCGCTGTTGACATCACCGTTCCAGATGATAAAAATGTCATCAATGTACCGTTTCCAGGTGCCAATCTGTGAACGGTAAGGGTTGCTTTCATGTAGAATTTTTTGTTCCTCTAGGTGGTAGACGTATAGTCCTGCTAAGCTTGGAGCAAAAGTGCTTCCCATGCTTGTTCCATGGGTTTGTAGGTATAGTGTCTCCTTGTACTGAAAAAAATTGTCTTTCAGGGCCATGGTGATACACTCTAGGACCAGGTTTCTTGGTGTCTGGTATTTCCAAGTATGGCTGAAGAGTACTTCTTCAATGATCTCTAGTGTCTCTTCATGGGGCAGGCTTGTGTATAAGCTCTCCACGTCGAGGCTAACCAAGAGCTGTGTGGTAGGATCAAAGGTTGTATCTTCCAGGAGTTGTAGTACCGATTTGGTGTCCTTCAGGTACGTATTTGTTGCTTGCACCATCGGTCTAAGAAAGGCGTCTGAGAATTTTGATAGAGGCTCCAGGATAGACCCAATTCCAGAGACTATTGGTCTTCCAGGCGGGTTGTCGATGTTCTTATGTATCTTGGGGATACAATAAAAGTATGGTATCCTAGGGGTGGGTTGTTGCAGGAATTCAGCTTCCTTCTTGCTGATCCAGTCATGGGCTAGTCCTTCCTCCACCATGCCTCCAATCCGAGTTCGAAGTCGTTCTGTTGGATCACTCTCCAATATTTTATAGTTCCGTCCGTCAGACAAAAGACGTTGGCATTCTCCGTCATATTTCTCAAGGGATTGTAGTACTATTGCTCCCCCTTTGTCAGCTGGTTTGATGACGAGCTCGCTGTTGGCCGTTAATTCTCGAAGGGCTTGCTGTTCCTCTCCACTGGTATTGTAGAAGACATTCCTCCCTTGTGTGTTCAGCTTGTTGACCTCTGTGATCACCGCCTTTTCGAAGGTTAGAATCTCTACGGGGACACCTGAGTCGGGAGGGGTGAAGGTTGACTTCAGCCTCAAACCCGTGTCTGTCTTCTCTTCTGGTAAAGGTTTGTCCTTGAAAAAAGCCTGTAGTTTCAGTTTCCTGAAGAAGTCTTGTAGTTCCACATTGAGTTTGAAAACATCAGGTTTATGAGTGGGTACGTACCCCAATCCTTTGTTTAGGATATTTTTCTGCATTGCTGTTAATGTGATGGGTGTGAGGTTCACCACTAAGTCCCCCTCTTGCTGGTTGGGGGTTGATTGGGTAGTGATCCCGTCATGCTCCGGGTTGTCCGGGCATTGGGCTGCTCCTGGTCTTCCCACACTACATTGTTCCCTTTCCGGTTCTTCCCTCGTGCGTTCTGGCGCGCCCCTAAAAAAGGCTGCTGTTGCCCTCCATAGGGTTGTTGTTGTCCATAATAACCATCATTGTATTCCTGGTTCCACATTGGTCCAAACTGGAAGGGGTTGAATTGTGGTGGACCCATAAACTGTTGGAAATGGTTTGGTGGTTGGTATCCCCGCCATCCTCTTTGTCTAGGGAACTGTTGGCGTCTCTGTCGCCATCCTCCCCTGCGCTGTCTGTTTCCTTTGTTTCCGCTCGAATTGGAACCTGACGAGCCAGTGTCTGAAGTTTCACTGTCTGCGTCGCTGTAGTTAGTTTTTGAGACATAATCCACTTTTGTGTAAGGATATGCACTCTCAGGAGTAAACTTTGCCACATCTTTAGTTAATTTGTTAGTTTTGCTCTGTTTTAAGTTGAACTCGAAGTCGGTCATTTGTTGATTTAGTTCCTCGAGTCTGGTTTTCAGGTCTTCGGGTGACATATATGTCTTCAATTGGACCTCAATTTTATTTATTTCGATTTTGAGTTCCTGTGTAATCCTGGCAGCTGTTTTGATTATAAGGACTAACCAATCTCTTGAGCAGTGCCAAGAGATTAGTGACCACTCCTTTTTGAAAATCATGTCGTGCTGAAAAATTAGTGGTTCGTTTTTCACAATCAGACGCCTTTCTTAGACCGATGGTGCAAGCAACAAATACGTACCTGAAGGACACCAAATCGGTACTACAACTCCTGGAAGATACAACCTTTGATCCTACCACACAGCTCTTGGTTAGCCTCGACGTGGAGAGCTTATACACAAGCCTGCCCCATGAAGAGACACTAGAGATCATTGAAGAAGTACTCTTCAGCCATACTTGGAAATACCAGACACCAAGAAACCTGGTCCTAGAGTGTATCACCATGGCCCTGAAAGACAATTTTTTTCAGTACAAGGAGACACTATACCTACAAACCCATGGAACAAGCATGGGAAGCACTTTTGCTCCAAGCTTAGCAGGACTATACGTCTACCACCTAGAGGAACAAAAAATTCTACATGAAAGCAACCCTTACCGTTCACAGATTGGCACCTGGAAACGGTACATTGATGACATTTTTATCATCTGGAACGGTGATGTCAACAGCGCCACGAATTTTGTAACCTGGCTAAATAACCAGAACGCATATCTAAAATTCACCAGCACTGTTTCAAATACATCGATGGTCTTCCTGGATCTGAATATTTACAGTGAGGACGGAAGGCTGAAGCCTGAAAAGCACTACCCACTTCAAGCCGACCTCCAGAAATTGTCTGCTACGTTACGACAGTTTCCACCCCAGACATCTAAGGGAGAATCTGCCCTACGGGCAATTTCTGAGACTACGGAGAAACTGCACAGAGTTGAGTGAATTCAATCAACAAGCGAAAGATCTAAAAACTAAACTTATGCAAAGGCAATATCCCACCAGAACCATCGAGAAAGCGATGAAACGCGCAAAAAATAATCACAGGGAGGCACTCATAGAAGAAAATCTCCAAGGAAAAGAAACAAATAAGAGGCCGATCTGTGTAACAACCTACTCCACTATATCAAACCAGGTGTCAAAGGTCATCAACAAGCACTGGGGCATACTGAATTGTGGAGACTTAAGCTTTGAGAAACCGATGCATGCACATCGGAGGGGCAAAAACATAAAGGACATCGTGGTCCACACTAGACCACGGGCAAACCGGACAGAGAGACTCAATGTAACTGGCGTACAGGGTCATTTCCCATGTGGGGATTGCAGTTGCTGTCATCAAACCCAGAAAAGCAAAAACCTAACCTTCAGAAATGGCACAACATGGGAGCAACGCCATTTTTCCAACTGCAATACGAAGAATGTGATCTACTTAATAAACTGCCCTTGTGGACTGGAATATGTAGGCATGACCACTCGCCCCGTCAAAATAAGGATAGGGGAACACAAAAGCAATATACGCTGCAAGAAAACAACAACCAAGATGGCATCACATTTTTTGTCACACCAGCACTGCGTCAACGATCTACGCTGGACCGTCATCGAGCGATTACCCTCTGAAGCAGGCCTGTTCCAAAAGGAACAACGTTGGGTGTTCCGCTTGGCAACTCATGTCACGGGACTCAATGATGACATACCGTGGAGCCAAATCTCCTAATCACCCCCGGAATACGAGAGGAATAATAAGTGCCAGCCCGGGTACCCACTCCAGTGGCCATCAACACTAACCATTGGGCCATTACATGTACCACCCTCTGTACTAGATAACATGTCGTTACATTTCTGAATACACCAGAGCAAAAACTTCCCTCTAATGATATGGCACTAAATCTTTTGGAATAATAAGCAGACATGGGTATTTTAAACTTAAACTAATGCCCTTATTTAATTCTAAAACTATTTGGTAATCAACCAACAAATACACCGCGAATGAGGACATATTCTGGCGATACAGAGAAAATGCATCATTGATGACTAGCGCCAACAAATAGAACATCAACGCGCATGCGCGGTCGACATCCGGCCTTTGCGCATGCGCCTAAGAATACCGGAGAACCGGCAGTGCACATGCGCGAACGGGAGACAACCACGCGGCAGCTGCATCGCATGGGCTCTCGATCAGCGAGAGCAAAAGAAACAGCAAGTGAGTGGCTGACAAGTGGAAAGTCCATATTTGGTCATACCAAACCCGGTAATAAACGAATAACAGAGGGTTCCATGTTACATGTGACTAGACCACATGCGTGGAGGGGGCGGCAACACAGGTATCGTCCTTACATGGTCATTTGCCATTTCCGCCAATTAACCAATGGAAACACATCCTATCCTCCTTTAAATACCGCCGAGCTCATCCGTACTTCATTTACGGCGGAGCAGCACAGGGTGGTAGAAGGAGGCCAATATAGGCGGATTTCGTGAGTATTTGTCTAACAAAGTCCGACCTCTGTAGGTGTATGACGGAGTTAAAAAGTGAGTAGAAACAACAATACTGAATCCACTCCTCTACCCTTATAGATTGTGGATCCACCTACCTACCTTGATGCTCAGGACTTGCTCATGAGGCAATATTCAACCCGGACCATAAGTATGTCTAAAAAACACCAAATCCTAAATGTGTCTTACATGTGTTTGTGTGTGTTGTGTGTTTTGTATGTCTGTTTTCCTTTACAGGTTAAATCAACTGTTTGGGGCTCCAGGTGACTGCACCTGTCTGAGCCAACCCTATATGGTAACCAAACCTAATGGTTTTTTCTTTTTTCAGGACATGTAATTACATGTTCCAGAGAACCGCTGTAGGCACATTGTAGCCGTCTTTAATGAGTGTAATCACTTTTTAGAAAAATTAGAATAAAATCCAATTTCTTTAGAAAAACGTGAGTAGGGTTGGGAGTTGTGCCCCGTCCTGAAGAAGGTACACCTGTACCGAAACATGTCGACGCACACCAGAGGTTCTGTCCCTAATTAAGACAGAAAACCTCGCTCTTTTGCACAGTTTTTAACAGCACCAGCCAGGGGTACGAAATAAAGTTTTTCTTTTTACCCACTAGCCAGGTACTTTTTAATTTTTTCACTACACCTCCCACTCACATCTAAACCCCTTCACTTGCACTCAACACACACCACACATAGTCTGATCTGTCAACGCTCCCGCGTAGTCGCAGGTCGTAGCGTGCCGCATCCCCTTAGCGGGGTGCGAAGACCCCGATGATGAAGCATGACACCAAGGGGCCTGTTGGTGTGTGAGGGGTATTTTACACAACACTGAGTGTTCCCCCTTTTCCCCTTTTTCTTTTTCTTTTCACACTGGTAGTAGGATTCTCCTTGTTTATGTATCAGTGCCCGTGGAGTAGGAATCCTACTTTATACTCTACCTCCCTTCTTTGTTAAGTATAGCAAAAGCATCTATGTCTGCCACTGTTGCCCTGGTGTCACACGCCAGCCAATAAAGAGCCCCAGTGGCGCAGCAGTGTCAGCCACGCCCGGTGCACCCGCCGGCGAGCACCGATGCCACTTCAATTGACGGATAAATCCAGGATTACCATCTCAGGTCAGCAGAACCTCTCATAGTGTCGGCCATCTTGGGGCTGGGCTCTCGAGCACCCCCTTTCCTTTGCAAATTGGGGCCATTTTCACTCAACAAATACATTTTAAAGATGCCAAAAATTGAATTTGAAAGCAGACTCTTTTTGCCAATCCAAGGTATTTTAGGCAATTTTCTCTCACGTGATTGCTAGATGTTACGTAACAGAAGAAAGACTGTTTTATAATATATTTCCTTAGTCAAGAGATCAAATTGAGTCCACCATAGATACAGTTCAACAATGTTTTCTCACTTCTTATACTGACTTCTTTACAAAATAAATGGCTTGTTAAAGCGATTATGGTGGGCAAGCCCTTTCTACTTAAAAGTTGCAACATCTCATGATATGTGCCAATAGACAAATGGATAATGGACGTGTCATCTCTTGCCTAATTCGGCAGGACCTTTCTTTGCTTAACAGAAAGAGAAGAATACTGCAACAATATAAGGGGCCATTATCTGAAAAACTACACTTAACATAATATTAGTGATTTCTTAATGGTTGTATGTATTGCAATAGAACATCTTCAAATTTTCCATTTTGCATTCAACTGCATCAATTTTATAATGCAATTTTGCTTTTTTCACTAGACTATGCATGTATGCTTCATGATGTTAGTTCGTTTATGCTTTACATTTTATCTTATTGTCTTTTAATTTATAAGACCGTGCTTCATTGTAAATTTAATGTCTATATTGCATTTTTTGTACTGAATAATTGTATTTCTCAATACATTTATAATAACACCAACAAAGTTCAGGGAATAGTGCTGTCGTCAGATATAAAAAGACATAACAAATAACATGTGATATTACTTTCATTATGCTAACTGACATTTTTGGTTGCTTGTTTCCAAGACAACACATGACACATTTTGCTTTATGTGCTGCAGTCACTTTTCATTTAGAGCCACTATCTGCAAAAGGGCGGGTGGGGGTGCAATATAAGTGAAACACCCCTCTTGTAGGATCGGGAAGACGGAACTTGTGCCAAATTCAGCAGCTAAAATGTTTATTCTTTACTTTGGAGACAAAAAGGATTAATGATCAGATTCTGTGTGTCTACATTTTTGCAGATTTTCCAAGTGTATATAACTGGACCACAAGTGTCAGTGAGCTCAGGAGTATCCAATGTATTTCAGGGAGGCCCATGTCCACACCAGACTTTCAGGATATCTATATCACATAATTTATATATAATACAACTAACTTACATAGTAAGTGATTATTGGGAAAATATTCTACGCTGAATTGACTGATAAGAATCACACTTATTCAAATTGTTGGAGGTTCCCTTGGATATTGGATGGCATTCCTATGGAGCACAATAAAAGTCTTTCTTCCAAATCCATAGGCTCAGTTGCTCTTAAAGAAAACACTGACAAAGTGAAAATGTTTCCTCTAAATGGATCCTTCCGGAAACAGGAGTAGCTAATAATTACTGAAGGTGTGGAAATATAATTATTGTAACTTGGTCTTATAGTGCCTAATAAAACAAAATAACTTTACCTAAACTAACAGACTAAACCATCCTAACCCAACCCAAGCTAATCCAACACTCCATAATATAATAGATGCAGTCCTTAATTTGTGCCGGCGGTAGCAGGGGGCCACCGGGAGTCATTTGTGTATAGTAGGACTTATTTTACATCATCATACTTTGATCCTGAGTATGAGAGAGAAATGCGGAAAGAGGGGAAAGGTGGAAAATAAGAAGGAAGACATATACACAAAAACAGTGACAAATGAAGAAAGTATGGTTCAAAAAGAGCCAGAAATAGAGAGCGAAAGTCTACAGTGTCAGAAGAGGCATAAGATGGAGTCAAGACGAGGTACATTGGTATTTGGCAACTCAAACATTTGGCAGCACCAATGGAGAGCTTCTAAGGAAGAATGAAGCCCTTAGGCTTATTTATTTTGCAAATTAAGCGCCGAAAAGATGAATATACTCCCACTATATATGGTAGATATCGTCAAATGCTCAAAATGTTTCCCCAGAGCACAAGCATGTGCAAGTGGGCACTCACAGACCCTTAGTTATTTTTTTTGAAAAATATTTTTATTGATTTTTACATAGACACAGTGAAAACAGAAGTATGAGCATATATAGCATAATATGGCACAGTTCTGACACCATAGAAGACAACAAACCAAGAGTTCAAGGAAAACAAGTGGAAATGTGCCAACCTGCTCCCTGGGAGAGATGCAAAGAAAAAAGGAGGAGTTCAGGTAGCAGCTACCAGGTAGTAGTTTAAAGAAGGAATTTTTGGGACTAAAGTAAATTACCCTGAAAGGCGACCCCAAGACGAGCATAGGATGGACGCACCTATATTTCGCCTCAAACAAGATCAAACACAGATCAGCGCCATTTTGGTTTTGAATGGGCCTGGGTAATTTTCTATATTCAAGAATGCCTCTACATGTTCTATAAAATAGGCTACAGTGGACCTATTTTAATGAGTATACGGTGCAAAGCAGACATTACCTGTTAACTTTATAGGAAGAAAAACATACTCTCCCCAATTTTTTTTAAAAAAACGGCAAAGAAAGAGTAACAAACGCCTTCTTACCAGCAGAGCAAAATGAAGTATCACCCAAATTACACCGAGGGAGGTAACTAGAAGATCATAGCGATTTCTTCTGCTTTGCCAGAACCCAGCAGGTGACATGGCAGTTATCTTCATTGTTACCTGTGAAACAAAGCAAGCCAGTTTGCCACAGTACATGCACAATTAAATCGTACTCGATTTCATGAACTGTTAAACATTTTTAACTGTAAAATGCAGGTGTTTTAATTGAATTGAATTACCAGACTCATTCGGCGTTCATTTCGAATCATTTGATTGTCAACCTTTGCTTAAGTGACTGCAGTTGTTTGCATGTTTTCCACTCGAGATTCAAGGGCCGTGAAGTGTGAGAAAAGCCGCCCTCGTGTATAAAAAGCAGCCAGAAGGTAAAGTGTAATTTTGCATTTTAATAGAGCCCCATGTTTGTGGATTGAGCCGCAGATGCTTTCAATACAAGCTGAACACTTCAGTGCCCCGAGATGCCTTTGTCATTTGTCACACTGTAATGCCTGACTGCAGCCTCTGACCGCAAATCGGAGCACGTGCGCCGTGAATAATTCCTTCATCTCGTAGGCTGCGTTTCCAGTATTCCAGACGCCCATTGCCCACACAGTAAGTTTGGAATTCTAAACCACAACATTGCAATGCAAGAAACCTCTCATTGAGGGGCATCTGAGTCGTTTATGAATTTTGTTTACATACAGGGTCTTATTTATGATGCCCTTCGCGCCGCCAGAACGCCACTTTTCGTGACGTTCCGTGGCGCAGGTGCCTGCTCCATATTTACCAGGCAGTCATACGCCATTTTGTTTTGGCTTAATGCTGACTCGTAAATATGGCTTCTTTTAACGCGGTTTTCTGCGTTAAAGGGGTGTGCAATGGGTGTTGCTGGAGGCGTTCCCAGCAACATTCATGGCTTTTTGACACTGCTCCAGATTTACGAGAAATAGTCAATCTGAGGCTGTGCCTAAAACGTACGCCTCCCCATGAGGCGTAGGGAGGCACAACGAGGAGAAATATTTTTATTTCTCCTCATTTTTTTTCCTCTTCCTATGAGTGCTGAATTGAGTGCTGCTGATTGACAGTGCTGAGTGCTGCTGATTGTTTTTAGTGAAATAATCATCCATGCAGCCCACGCACCCTTGAAGCACAAAGGTGCCTGCGTTGGCGCATGGCAGCCCATTGTGCGCCGGCGCTGGGGAAAAGGACTGGAATGTTCCATATCTGATATATACAATGCATTCCTGCCCTTTTCTTTTACTTTAGGGCAGCGCAGCAGAAAGGCCTTCGGTGCTGCCCTATAGCAAAACCTCGTAAATGAGGCCCTCAATTTCTAGCAAATGCTGTCGACAGTTCATAGGGTACGCCCAACAGACTTCACAAAAAGATTTAAACAAAGATTGATTATTAATTTAAGCTCTCAAACTATTCCTATCTTTGCTTTGGGCTCTCAAGACCAGAGGAGGAACCCTTTTATCTCCTTTAGTCGGATCACTTGGGTATTGCATTCAATATGATGACTAAGGGTCTTAAACCAAAGGAAAAGCATGATATTTTCAGTAGAAGAGAACATCTGATGTGTTTAGCTATCGACCCTTCAGGTAACTCGATAAGGAACACCAGGACCGGTATGACAAACAGACTGCACTGTCCCTGTTGTGCCACGGCGGATCTTTAAACACTTGCGGCGTGCACAAACAAAGACTGTATGCCCCATTATAATCAATAAACTACCCCCTGGACAGCTGAGAACTTGTGGCTGCCCCATAGGCAGCACATTCTGTGAATATGGTTCAGATGGTTACAAGCCGCTCTGTGTTTCACAGTGCAGGTGGCAGTCAACTACACCTTAAATAGGGAACATAACGCCCCCTGCAGGCAGGTGCAGTGAGTGACTACACCCACCTGCAAGGGGATGTCTGGGTGGGATGTACCTGGGACCCCTCCCTCTAGAGGGCTGTCCCAAGAGGCTCACTGACAATTTGCTTACTGTTTGTGGCACACTCTCGGCACACCACCACAAGGCTTGTTTGCCTCTGCACCAGCATCCGTAATAAGGCATTGGCCCAGTGGCAAAGAGATTCCCTCATTTACAAGAGCCTTGTCCCCATGCAAATGAGGGATTGCCTTCCTCAGACTGCGCTGACGCTACATGTGTGCCAACTCTTTCAGTATTAGGGAAGCCTCTTCTGCAATACAATAGTGCCCCGGAGAAGCACAAAGCAGGCACACATGCTCATTGCACCCCCAGGATACTATGCATAGTATAGCCCCAGGTCTCCACCATCGGCGACTAAATTCGCTTGACATCCGCATAATAAAGGCATTATAATATGTACTTTCTTTTAAAAAAATATGCAGGGTTAGGTAGCCTATTCAGGGACACAAGCAATTTTTTTTAACACTCAGCTAGTTTCTCCTGCACCAATTACCTGGAAACTAGAAAAGCATGGAAGTGAACAGGTTTGGCATGAAAGCGACACAACCTCGGTAGGGACATTTTATATCGTACTCTGGTTAAGGTGTGGAAAGACCTTATAAAAAGGTGCCAAGAGGGTCTGTTTCTCAGAACTCACATCCATGGTCTCTAACACTTCCAAAGAAATATTTAGAATTATTGTTGACCTTACTTGCATTTATGCAACTACACAAATAGTTCCTTCCGAAGAACTCTGCAAAGCTCGGTCTAATGTTTTAGTGTTAAAGTTTACAAAAAGTATATCAAATCTCTCCTGAGGTCAATTCATACTTAGTAGTGCTCCCACTATCAAGAATCAACCTACAAAGCCCACATTTGCTGAATCTGCTGCATTATCAGAGGCAGCCTGTTGGAGTTGGTGTCTGCCAGTTGCCCCTAAGGCTCCCCCAGGTTCCTTGTCGTGGTTGAGTCCTGGAGCAGTGTTGACCCTTATTTCCCACTTCTAGTAATAAACCATTTAATGGTGCATGAATAAACAAACAAATAAAATTTAAAAATATACATAAATATAAATACATAAAAACAAACCCACATAAATTAGAAATCTGATATGTTGGGAGCTACTCTGAAAACAATATAGTGACAACTGTCTATATAAGCCTCTGTTTCTCCCTTTTCAAGCTGTGCAAATCTTGAGGAGAGAAAAGGCAATAGCAGGGGTGGCCCATGAAGGTAAGAGCGGTGGGGCAGTTGGGGCGGGTGGGGGTTGCTGTCGACAGATGACAATGAGGGGAAATTAAATAAATAATTACATTTCCCTCGTCGTCTGTAGAATTCCCCACCCCCACACTGCCACACCGCATCACCGCTCTTACCTGCATGGGCCGCTCCTAGGCAATAGTTGCACAATGGGAAGGGAGACTCCTCCTTCATCTCTCTTTGTCATGAAGTAACACCTGTGGTAGTGGGAGGAGGGATGAGCAAGTCTCTGCAGCCCATGTTTCTTCTGCCCTATTAGAGTGCAGTAGATAGTTTGAAATAGCAGGTTATGAGGCAAATTCTGGAGGTTTTGACTTCTCTCTTTCCATGACTCCTGCTGTCAGTGAATGACAGCTGCAAACATGACCACGACTGCCAGCTAGCAACTCTTTCACACTTTGCACCTATAGCTAGTTGATAGCAAGGTGCGCTCTGATTGGACTCTCTGGATCATGGCAAATGGAGGGAAGGCATACGCATTGATTACTTCCCAAGATTGAAGAAATGTGTTCACTGCTAGAGCATAATGCTAACCTCTGAGTCTTTAATGAAATCCAGATTCTCTAGTCATGTTAATAGGAGAATCGCAATTTACCACAAGGTTGTTGTAAAAGTGCATGCAAAACGGGTGAAGTGAGATTACCAAGCTGGAAAGCTGCAACTGCTGAAATTATTTCATAAATTCCAAGTTCACACACTCAAAAGAATTTTGCTTGTGAAAATATAACATGCACACATTGTGAATACATTAATTCTTTGCGTAAGCGATTTTGCACATGAAAACCTTTTTTTTAAATTCTTTATGGAGTAAAATATTTTTCTCTAGGAGAAGTAACTACGTTAAAACCCACAAATTCACACGTTTCCGGGTATTCACCTACTTTTCAAGGCATCATTGCCCTGGAATGCTTATACCTCACACGTGTGTGGATTTACTCAAAGGTAAAATTACGCTAGAAAGGTGTCATGTCATTTTATGCAACAGTAAATCACTTTAAAGCAGTAAAATCACATTTTATGGACAGAAACCATAAATTGATACTCATAAAAGGATCCATTTATCAAATTTAGTTCAGCCAAGGTGCACAGATGGATGCGAGAATTGGACACACAAAGAGAACTTAAGGTGGAAAAATTTCCCATTTCCTTTCTAGCAATCCTCATTACTGTGAATCTTGCCTTCCTTGTCAAAGTCCTAAAATGTGAGTTGAGTCCTTGAACCGGAGACAAGTAAGACACTTGCAGATTTGACTGCTGTGTTAGGGGCATATTTACCCCACACAGAGTTAGGCAGCTAGAGGAAACGCCTATGGCTCTCCCATTCACCTCCAATCCTATTTTGATAACTGAGATGAAAGTGGTGCCGCTTCAGCTGCCTACTCTCGAGTGACAGAGCAACTGGTTGATCCAGAGAAGGTATTTCTGTGAAAGTCACAAACTTTGACAGACTTGTGGTATAAATCACCTCTGACAATATATTGGATGTTAGGTTTGCCTGTACTGAGCAGGTACCGAAACTTTAGGGCTACATTTCCATTGCTTATGTATGGTGGTCAAACTCCACCACCAGTGATGAACATTGATGGATTTTCCTCAGAAGTATACCGGCACTAAAGTTGTTTATCCCATGGCCGATAGAGTACCCTAGTAGAGAAACATATGTGCCTTGTCAAAGATCTATAGCCCTTTTGATGCTCATGACGAGCTCAGCTCGTCATGATGCACAGTTGAGCTGTGCTGATGACGAGCTGAGCTCGTCATGACACCAGCAAAATGGTAATTTTCAGCACAGGAGGGGCAAAACGCCTAGCAGCCAAGGTGTTAGATCTGACAGGTTTTTCTTCGCATTCTCGGTGAAGGAAGGAGATCCACCACAATGGTAGACAAATGTTCCACCATCAAAATCTCAATGGTGGCTCTAGTTTCTTTTCCGAGCGTTCTCAAAGACTACAAGCAAAAACAAAAGAAAAAAAACATATTTCTTCTATCCTTCAACCAACGCCTCTCCTCAAACTTCCCAACTTACCCTCACGTCACGCTCAATCAAATGTCATTGTATTCCGTTCTCTGTTTTAAGTAATCTACCAACTCAATCAATATTTTATTTCAGATAATTTAAATACATAAAACAGAAACAAAAGTTTCAAGTGTATTATAAGAACATTTACTCAGACCTCTACAGATGTCATTAATTGAATCTATTAGCAACACAGAAGAAAATCATAAATTAAAACATATGACCCCTATCTCATAGATACAAAATAAAATTAAAATTACAATTCATCAAAAAATATGGAAAATAAAGAATTTTTAAACATCTTTAAAAATCCCTTATAAACGAAATATCTTATAACAACAGTGTGGGTGAATGGTTTTTGCCACACGTTGTAATAATTCTTGATGAGTTGTGATATAAAACTGCGCTACTAGGGGAAACAAACATTTTCTAGTGCCAACTAAAACTGGACAAAGATGAAATACATGAAACAGATTTTGAGATCCTAATGTACATGAATTACATATTTCATAGTCATTTTCCTCGCCTCTCCACCTTGCTTTTAAGGTATTAAGTGGAAGACTGTCAGTATGTAAGAGCAGAAGCGCAGGCTTGACATTATAAGACATCTAGGAAAAAAGGTAAGGTTGTGCATGCCCAAAGTTATTCATGTCCATTAAACTACTATATAATTTAATATTTTCAACATGGAATATATCATGTGTAAGGCTAAAGGTATTTATATGAAATTTCAGAAAGTGGGGCAGCTGACCTGGAGACCAAACTCTTAAAAGATCCCTACAACAATTAAAACACTCCAGTGCAAACTTAAAAGTTTCAACAAACGTCAATTTCTCCCCACACCAGAGTCTAAGCTTGATCAACAAAAAGGGCGGCAGGGACTTATCAGGAGTATTAAGGAGCATATTGCCCCAGCATATTACGTTTGTCAATGCTTGAATGAAAGCACTAGATAAACCGTGCTCTAATCTAAGTTCTTGGACTAGGACTGTCGAGCTCAGACTTCATAATTTGCATAGATTCTTGCCCTGGTACAGACCCAGGAAAGACCATCTCGAAATTGGGATGTGTTCCAATTCATAAATAAGAGTAGTAGGAATCTTTAATTCATATATATCCAAAAACCCTTTTCCCATATAATTATAATAACTATGTGCTGCTGGAGAGTGGGCCAAAGTTTTTTTTCCATACATTACTCATGTGCATGCATTTTATGGGAAAGAGTACAAGTAAAATAACTCATTTTTTTAATGCTCTGAAAGGATACCACCTTCGTCTTTGCAGTATTGCTTTAAAAAAAATATTTTTTGACATATAACTTTAGCTCCTGCAAATTTCATTCCAAACCTAGAGGGGTCAAATCCAACAGAATGATGTCTACATACATAGGAGTGTACAAGGGATAAACCCCACATCTAGGAGGAAAACAGTACACCTGCAAAATTTGCTGAGGAGAGTCCAACATATACATTGAGAATATCAGAAAGTGTAGCAGGCAAACTTGTTTTAGCCCATTGCATATTCTTATAGGTGGAGACAAACCTTTCGCACCCCCTAATAGAACTTTACGCCAAGTCGACCAATAAAGTGAAATAACACATTTTAGCAAACTATAGAGTATACCCAACTGTGATAATTTGGACCACAATGTAGGTGAATCTAATAAATCAAACACCATTTAGAAGCCAATAAATGCAGTACATACCACTTGCAGTCAATTTATAACATATATGTCCAACACAGATTGTAGCAACATAATCTGTTACAGAATGGATTCCCGTAAAACCTGATTCCTCCATCGGGATAATCTTTGGCTCATCCACCCACTGTTCCAGATATTTGAATATACCACGTGCAAAAATCTCCCCTACAGCATCCAGCAGGTCAATTTCCTTGAAGCTCCCTGGATGAGATTGATTTCTTTTTTTGGGTAATGGAACAATAATACTACATATCCAATATTTTTGGAATTTCCCCAGTAGCATAACACCACTCAAATAGAGGCCTCAATGTTTTAGCGGGCCAATTGGGATTTCGTCGGGACCCATAACAGCAGATAGCCTTTCCTTTCTTATATAGGCTCCAATTTGCTCAGAATTAGGAGGAACAATCTTTGAGCTAGACATCAAATTGATCTTAACTGAGCCAAAGGCTGGGTTCGCCTGATATAGATTTGAAATATAATCCATCCAAAGATGTGGAGGAATATGGGTTATGGGAGATTTCACTTTTGCTGCCCAAAAAATCTAGAGGCATTATCTTGAGTAGCGTGAGAGAGTTGCTATGAATTCATATCCCAGTGTCTTTTCCTCCGTTCAGCTCGTATCCTATTTCGTTTCTTTCAAAACCTTCTGATTATTTGTAAACTAAATGTTGAGAAAGTAAGTAATTGTTTGTGAGTCAATTTATTTGATTCCTTTGACAGCTGGACCTTCTTCACGTCCTTGTGATGGTTTAAAAGCAGGAATGTTGTTTTGTCTAACTTTCATATGTTGCACGGAAGCAGAAAACATTAAATCGAATGAGAGGATGGGGTCATCTTAAGAAAGATCAAATGAAGGAATATAGTTAGATGAAATTAAAGAATTAAAAATAACATTTTGTGGACTGGAGCCTCCCGTTTTTTGCATGAATATCAATTACACCATCTCTAATTTCCAACAACCAATCAGTGATATTTTCAATAGGAAGAACAATTACGATCTTGAGGCAGACATGAGCACTATGGATCAATGTTAGACCTGGGATTCTTAGGCATGGTTTCCCCCTTAACTTTTTGCCTTCAAACTTTCTGTTTCTGCTGACTTCGTTTTTGCTGGCCTTAGGACTCTGCACACTTTACTACTGCTAACCAGTGCTAAAGGGCTTTTGCCCACTCCTTACAACATGGTAATATTGACTTAATTTACTTGTAAATCCCTAGTAAAGTGGCACTACATGGGCCCAGGGCCTGTAAATTAAATTCTACTAGTGAGACTGCAGCACTAATTGTGCCACCCACTTAAGGAGCGCTTTAAACACGTCTCAGGCCTGCCATTGAAGAGCCTGTGTGTGCAGTTTAAACTGCCCTTTTGACCTGGCTAAAAAGACCTTTTACCAGGCCCAAACCTTCTTTTTAAATACATAGAAGTCACTCTGAGGACAGACCCTGGACAGCCTCGAGGGCAGGGTGCAATGTATCTAAAAAGTTGGACACCTGCGTTTAAGTTTTAGATGTCATGGTAGTGAAAAGCTCTTACATTTGTTTTCCACTACTGCAAGTACTGCAAGGCCTATCTCTCCCGTAGGATAACATTGGAGTTGCCTTATTACATTTTATAAGTGTAATTTCCAAATGGGAAGAGATAACCAGTTCATGTTCGGTGTCTCCGTAATTCTAATTTAAAATCCTAACTTATGGAGAAGTCGGAATTTAAATTACAATTCTGAAAATGCAACTTTTATAAAGTTGGCATTTTCTTGCCTTAGCCATTTGGTGCCTGCAGCCTGTCAATGGGTCACATGACTGGGTGTGAGTGACAGCCATACACGATGGGAGCTTAGGTGTGATTTGATGGGCCATCACTGGCGGAATGGGAGGGAAGAGCTGGGCACAGCCCCACTTACACTCAAATAGGCTGTGTCATGCTGCCACACAAAGGGCTGCATACCCCTGTAGTTAGTTTGGACCCCAGACAGGGAAGGCACGACATATGTGCACTTAAAAGGCATGCCTCTAGAAGCTTCTCCCCACTTAAAAGGCACACCTTTGTATAAAAGAAGAAACGCAGACATTCTTCAGTACACTTCTGGACCTGTGGATACTCTGTCAGGAAAAAAGATGGCTGTGCTGCTACAAGGACCACTGATCTGCTGGACTGCTGCTCTGAAAGAACTGCTGTCCTGCTGTGCTGACCTGCTGCCTGTTACACTCTTGCCTGGGTGAGAAGGACTGGACCTGCATCTCTTGAACCCAGCACACTTATTAACTCCAAGGACGTGTGGGCTAGCCTCCTGAAATCTAAGTCTCAGGGACACAAGAGGCTTTCAACAGCCTTGCATCTGCACCTGGAATCTGCCATCTGTGATACTACCCTGCCAAGTTGTGCCACCCCAGTACTGGAGCTTTGGAAGTGGGCATAAGGTGATCTGCCAGCTTCTTTAGAACCAGCGGAACCAACACATCTCGGTTGCTGTGTGGTGCAAGCCCAAGGAATACTGATGCATCACCACTGCTGCATGGATTGGAATCGTTGCAAAGACCCGCATCACATCATTGGTGTTTAGAGCCATTGCATTGCCCCAACTGCATAATGCATCCTTGCCACAGGCCTTGCAACCCTCATCAACAGAAGCCTCAATGATGACGCCGGATACAAGACTCTGTATCTCAACCTCGCAGCTCCTCAGAACCGACGCATAGCCCCAACTGCCCACTGCCTCAATGCCCAACTTCCCATCACAAGACCCATCTGATGGAATCTCTATCACAATGTCGGCCCTCGTATTGAGCATCAATGCATCTCGAAACTGATGCATAGCTTTGGCTGCTTGTAACATCTCTGACGGATCAACACAAAGCTCCACAAACCAGGATTTAAGGTACTCTGTTCAGCACTCCTAACTCCATCTTAGTCGGCCTGACCTTGTGACTTTGTCCCAGTCCGGCATGACCTGATATCCACAGTTGGCAATTGGTGCTTTCTGGCGCTATTCATACTTAAATCTTTAAAATTGATTATCTCTAGTTCTACTGATTGGATTTTATCATTTTTGTCCTGTTTTATTTATTAAATTCAATTCCATTTCTATAACCTGGTGTGGGATCTTTTTTGTGGTGGTTTCATTGTTTTACTGTTTTAAGTTTTGCACAAATACTTTACACATTGCCTCTAAGTTAAGCCTACCTGCTCTGTGCCAAGCTACCAGGGCATTGAACACAGGTTAATTTGGGGTTTGCTTGTGCAGAACCCTGACTAGAACTGGCTTTATTGATTGACCAGGGCTCACACCCCAGTCAACCAGTAACCAAATTCTAACCATCACCTTCACAATCTCCATTTCTAAGACATTTCTAAGACAGTCAAGAAGCTGAAAGGTGAAAATGACATAATCAATAATCAGACAACCAATAGGACCATATCAAGTAGCCTCGCCTGTGATGTCAGCTGCCTTTCTTCCATTTTAAATATAAGGTCCTATGGGCTTCAATTCCCCTACATGGAAATATCTATGTTTATCTGTCTTAAAATTAGTCAGAAATTGGACCTTTGGGATTTTCCAACTTTCTCTAATTTTGGGATTCTATCATTTTGTATAGCCTTATCGGAAACCTTAGCATTAGAATCTCTGATTATATTGATGCATGATGTCTTTTCTCTGTCCATTGTTGCATTTATGAACTCAAATATATTTACAAAAATATAATTACCTTGGGAACTGGGAGGATCATAAATATTAAAAAAGTAAGGACCTACACTTGGACTCCCTATTAAAAGCAAAATAAATCTTCAAACATAGGAGATCGTTTTTTAATAAATTAGGAATATTGTTAGAATATTTGCAATACCTCGCTTAGCATGACCACAACTAGTGGGAGAAACAGGGCAGTGGAATGCACAATAGAAGGCTACCTCGAAATATGCAACTGCGCAAGATTCCCGAAGGCAAATTATTGCAGCCTTTTGAGTACTTATGAACTGGTATTTTGTATTATCTAGCCCAGCCATATTTCAAGATACGAGATATACTTTACCAGTAAACTTAATATTGATCCTGGTCTTGATACGTAGTCCCATCTAAAGCCAGAGGGAGCCGGGACCAAAAAGGGTCAGATTCCCATTGCTGAGGGGCTGGGGTTTGCTTCAGACAGATTCCGTGCTCCTGTTTTGTTTGTTCAATATTACATGGGGCAATGCACATTGACTTCTCTAAACTTTTCCTTTGACTCCAGCTTTGGACTTTATTGCAGGTTTGTTGGAATAGCATGGGGTATTTACTACACGTTGTAAATACAATTAACCCAGGGCAAGGTATTTACTAAGTGTGGTACATACTGCCTATTTGGTGTTTTTAAAGGGAAAATGAGGCATAACAATCGGGATCATTTTTTAACACACCAAATTTTGCATGTTTGCCTTTTTCCCCTGGCATTTTCACCAAATAAATGTCCTCAGGTTTGAGTTATCAGGGGAAAACTGTGATGGTGTATTTATGAGACAAGTCGTAATTTCCATCCTTGTGAATAATGTTTCTAAAGGGATCTAAGTTTAGCCCTTAATACAAATGCTTGCCATTCACCAAAACCAGGGAGGAGCTCAACATTCTTGTGCGTACACACACACACACACACGCACACACACAGACACACACTCCTTCTCACTACTATCATTCCCACAAAAACTCAAAGACTCCTGTCGGATTTCTATACTTCTCATGGCACAGCAGACCTAAGGGATCATTGAGAGTCTGCAAGCAACCCAGCAGATTTAGAGATTCCTGTCTGTACCTTCTGTGAAGCTGCCCCTTCTGCAGCTCTGTTGAAAGCACTGATCCTTTGCGAAGTGCTTGCCATGTTTGATGTGCCCTCTCGACAACATTGTTTATTTTCAATAGTGAACTCCCAAAGTTGATGTTTTGTTATTGAAACACATAAGTCAATCACTCGGAGGGACTGAAACAGTTGTTTCATTTTTAGGACCCCCATGCTTTCCTAAGCAGCCCGTAACAAGAACATTGTATGTCAGAAGTACTGAGCTAAACTGGGTAGTCCTTGTGGCATAGATTGACCAACAGTACTATGGCAATTGCTCAAAGGTGCCCAAGGATTTAGCAAACTAAAAAAGTGCATGAGCGGAAACCTGGTGCCCAGCCCACCTCTAAAAGGGGCAACAGAAATGCACGTTTGGTGGACAGGATATCCAGTGCTTATTAGTAGATGCAGTGCACCAACAAATTCTAAATGGCCCATGTATTTTTAATTAAATACTTCATAAAATGTTCTTAAATACATTTCCCCATTTGATGATTTTTTGTAAAGTTTGCAAAGTTAAGCTGAAAATATTAATCCATTTCAGCTCGGCTTTGGAATCAGCAGTTCTTTTCCAAATATATTCTTGTTAGGGTTACTCTTCATACATGTTCCATGCTCTCCTTTGTTCTCCTTGGGTTGCTTTCACCAAATTTGAAATTATTTCCTTCTAGGTTCATGCTTCTACTACCCGTCACTCCTGAATATATTCATAAATTAACAGTTCTTCAACTGTAAAATTACTATTACATTTCAGGGCAGTTCTTTTTAGGCAGGAAAATGCTAATCATCATGAAAGTTTGTTATAATCCAAACTGCTTTTTACAGTTCATTTTATTCTGCACAGAAGTATCTGGATTATTATAACAGGAGCCTTACTCATGAGCTGCCCAATTTTGCCAACTTTTAACTCGATACTATCAATGTTTTGTCTCCATTTTAAGGGTCTCACAATATATCTCATCATGTGATTGTGATGCGATTTGATGCATGTACTTTTTTGTTGCAATATTGGGTAAAGTTTGTTGCACCAGTGGATAAAGCCTTCTGTGTTAAGGGATCAGTCATTCTCCAGGCACACGCTGGAGAAACATTTGGTTTATGCATGTGACCTTCTGGGAGTCGGCGCCGAGTATGCCCGGGTTGTTGAATCGGAATATACTAGGGCACTCTTCCTGCTTAGTAAAGGAATGGTCACAGAAATTTAAATGGGTTACCTTATTGGGCAGAAGAGGCATTCTAGAGAAAATACCGAACTGACAGGAGGAATGGAACACAAGCAAAATGGCGCAGTAAGCGGAGTGGACTCGCCTTTTTGTATAACAGAGCGGAGACCGGGAAAATAGGAGCTCTCCTCCCGGGAGACTATATCGAGGGAGCGGCTAGACCTGGAGCTGCCTTCTCTGCATCCCTGGTGGGCATCTGTAACCGAAGTGGAGCAAATGCTACTGATGGTTTCAGCCCTGATCACACGGAGCGTCGCAGATGCCTTAACCTGCATGAAAACATCCCTAAACCAGAGTACAACCCCGCGCGAGATGCAGCATGATCCGGCGAGCACACCGGGAGTCCGCCTTACTCGGCTCCCGTGCCGTGATAACCCCACACACCTTTGCGGATGCGCTGCAAGGGCGGAGAAGCGGTGAGTGAGAGAGCGGAGTAAGCCTCAGGAGACCCAATTTGGGAATTTTCAAGGTCCGGAGGGTGCCTGAATCTATCCCCCTCACAATAAAAACTTTGCTAATATTTTCTTAGAGGGATACGCCTTGCCTGACTCCAAAATTGCGCCCGCCAGGGAAATACCATCGGTGATGGAGGATCTTGAGTGTTTAACTGGACAAAAAACATTACTGAATAAAGAATCTCAGTACAAGAGACAAGACAAACTGCTGAGTCATGGGGTTAAGCAGTCCCCCTTAAGCATCACTCCTTACCTGGGGCTTGCATGACTCTAAAATGGTACCCAGACTCAATTTATGACTATGAGACCCCATCTAAGCGTTGGGCCAGTTTGCTCTACTTTCTTGGGCCCCCATGAGGTTTTTCACTCCCACTGCTGATCTGCCAGATCTGACCCGCTTCCCAGCCTCCCTTTCCCTCTTTCCTCTCCTGAGGACTTGTTTCTTCTGTTATTGGACTTTGCAACTGTAACTATTGTACCCATGTGCCCTTTACCAAAGCACTCCTTCTCCCGTGTTGGGGAGGGATCATGTATCTATGCCCTGGAGTCTCAGAGACCTCTCTGAGAGAGTCTACAGCGTAAAGGGAGCCACATACAGCGGAGGTGTGGGAATGACACCATTTCCACTGAGATCACAGCACACCGGACATTGGACACTGTTTTTGCTCGTCTCCCAATTTGTGTTTCTTGCACCCTCCCCCACCTCCTTCCCTCTTTCATTCTTTGTCTACCTACCCTGTTCCTATCCTGCTTTTTCCCTTACGTATAGGTTTTTAACGCATGTAATCACGCTCCAGCAACTTGTAACTATGCTCTGAAACTGTGTAACTTGTAACTATGCTCTGTAACAATACTCGTCCTCATGTAAAGCGCTCTGATACCTCCGGGTCTAGCCAGCGCTATATAAAACATTTCAAATAAAAAAAAGTATATATACACATATATATATATATATATATATATATATATATATATATATATATATATATATATATATATATATATATATATATATATTCAAGCTCCTGGGTCTGCCACCAAGTTGAAGGAGCACTCGAACAACAGAGAAGGTTTTGACCCGTAACCTTTATTGTTAGGTACAAACTGCACACGTGGGTGGGCGGGATATGCAGAAACTTCGAATCACCTGACGCGTTTCAATTTCTATCTTCCTCAGAGGCTTCTACCGAAGTTTTCGTGCGGCACTCCTACATGCTCACTGATTGGGCCATTCGCGCCCCTCAGCATTGTAGACGTTGAAGTCTTTAAAGTCCATAAATGAACGCACTTTCTTAACTGCTGCCCTGTATGGGCCCCTAGACTCTGGATGAGCCTCCACCAACGCTGCAGTCTTAATCCAGCTCCGCTGCTCCACAGTCGAGGTAGGTAACATCCCATCTCATGGCCCCCGTTTTAGACAGGATGGTGCACCTTCGCGGCTGGGCGCCGCTCTGTATTCAAGCTCCTGGGTCTGCCACCAAGTTGAAGGAGCACTCGAACAACAGAGAAGGTTTTGACCCGTAACCTTTATTGTTAGGTACAAACTGCACACGTGGGTGGGCGGGATATGCAGAAACTTCGAATCACCTGACGCGTATCAATTTCTATCTTCCTCAGAGGCTTCTACCGAAGTTTTCGTGCGGCACTCCTACATGCTCACTGATTGGGCCATTCGCGCCCCTCAGCATTGTAGATGTTGAAGTCTTTAAAGTCCATAAATGAACGCACTTTCTTAACTGCTGCCCTGTATGGGCCCCTAGACTCTGGATGAGCCTCCACCAACGCTGCAGTCTTAATCCAGCTCCGCTGCTCCACAGTCGAGGTAGGTAACATCCCATCTCATGGCCCCCGTTTTAGACAGGATGGTGCACCTTCGCGGCTGGGCGCCGCTCTGTATTCAAGCTCCTGGGTCTGCCACCAAGTTGAAGGAGCACTCGAACAACAGAGAAGGTTTTGACCCGTAACCTTTATTGTTAGGTACAAACTGCACACGTGGGTGGGCGGGATATGCAGAAACTTCGAATCACCTGACGCGTTTCAATTTCTATCTTCCTCAGAGGCTTCTACCGAAGTTTTCGTGCGGCACTCCTACATGCTCACTGATTGGGCCATTCGCGCCCCTCAGCATTGTAGATGTTGAAGTCTTTAAAGTCCATAAATGAACATGCCGTGGAGAGGAGCTCCGCTTCAACAGGTTTGAAGACTGCAGGATGGAACTTCTCCTACCCGATGCAGCACGGCGCTTTTCTGCTAACATAAGCTCGTCTTTGAAATTCCCTCCCTACTAAGGGTTACAACTTGGGCGCCGCTCTGTATTCAAGTATATATATATATATATATATATATATATATATATATATATATATATATATATATATATATTGAAGCTCCAAAATCCTAAAAATGCCCAGCAGGGTCATAGGAAAGAAAAAGCACTCGCAAGCACCGCACAGCTCGTTTTCACAGGGCAGGTTTATTGAAGACAGACGCGTTTCGGGAGAGCCCTCCCTTTCTCAATGATTTCATCTTACAAGACGGGCGCAGCGCCATTATGAATGTTTACAAACTCATATGAAAACAAACAAAGGACTGATGCTTTTTCGCAGCAAGGGGCGCCATCTTAGAGTGTATCAATTCTACATATGTTATACTGTTTTGCTTATCGTAAAACCACAAACAACAATAATGCCGTGTATCGGCTATCCTACTGTCATAAAGAAAAACCCAATACTATTCTCATATAGTATATCACAAGGCTAAGACAGTAATGAGATGTTGGAAATATATATATATATATTCAAGCTCCTGGGTCTGCCACCAAGTTGAAGGAGCACTCGAACAACAGAGAAGGTTTTGACCCGTAACTTTAAAGACTTCAACATCTACAATGCTGAGGGACGCGAATGGCCCAATCAGTGAGCATGTAGGAGTGCCGCACGAAAACTTCGGTAGAAGCCTCTGAGGAAGATAGAAATTGAAACGCGGCAGGTGATTCGAAGTTTCTGCATATCCCGCCCACCCACGTGTGCAGTTTGTACCTAACAATAAAGGTTACGGGTCAAAACCTTCTCTGTTGTTCGAGTGCTCCTTCAACTTGGTGGCAGACCCAGGAGCTTGAATACAGAGCGGCGCCCAGCCGCGAAGGTGCACCATCCTGTCTAAAACGGGGGCCATGAGATGGGATGTTACCTACCTCGACTGTGGAGCAGCGGAGCTGGATTAAGACTGCAGCGTTGGTGGAGGCTCATCCAGAGTCTAGGGGCCCATACAGGGCAGCAGTTAAGAAAGTGCGTTCATTTATGGACTTTAAAGACTTCAACATCTACAATGCTGAGGGGCGCGAATGGCCCAATCAGTGAGCATGTAGGAGTGCCGCACGAAAACTTCGGTAGAAGCCTCTGAGGAAGATAGAAATTGAAACGCGTCAGGTGATTCGAAGTTTCTGCATATCCCGCCCACCCACGTGTGCAGTTTGTACCTAACAATAAAGGTTACGGGTCAAAACCTTCTCTGTTGTTCGAGTGCTCCTTCAACTTGGTGGCAGACCCAGGAGCTTGAATACAGAGCAGCGCCCAGCCGCGAAGGTGCACCATCCTGTCTAAAACGGGGGCCATGAGATGGGATGTTACCTACCTCGACTGTGGAGCAGCGGAGCTGGATTAAGACTGCAGCGTTGGTGGAGGCTCATCCAGAGTCTAGGGGCCCATACAGGGCAGCAGTTAAGAAAGTGCGTTCATTTATGGACTTTAAAGACTTCAACATCTACAATGCTGAGGGGCGCGAATGGCCCAATCAGTGAGCATGTAGGAGTGCTGCACGAAAACTTCGGTAGAAGCCTCTGAGGAAGATAGAAATTGAAACGCGTCAGGTGATTCGAAGTTTCTGCATATCCCGCCCACCCACGTGTGCAGTTTGTACCTAACAATAAAGGTTACGGGTCAAAACCTTCTCTGTTGTTCGAGTGCTCCTTCAACTTGGTGGCAGACCCAGGAGCTTGAATACAGAGCGGCGCCCAGCCGCGAAGGTGCACCATCCTGTCTAAAACGGGGGCCATGAGATGGGATGTTACCTACCTCGACTGTGGAGCAGCGGAGCTGGATTAAGACTGCAGCGTTGGTGGAGGCTCATCCAGAGTCTAGGGGCCCATACAGGGCAGCAGTTAAGAAAGTGCGTCCATTTATGGACTTTAAAGACTTCAACATCTACAATGCTGAGGGGCGCGAATGGCCCAATCAGTGAGCATGTAGGAGTGCCGCACGAAAACTTCGGTAGAAGCCTCTGAGGAAGATAGAAATTGAAACGCGTCAGGTGATTCGAAGTTTCTGCATATCCCGCCCACCCACGTGTGCAGTTTGTACCTAACAATAAAGGTTACGGGTCAAAATCTTCTCTGTTGTTCGAGTGCTCCTTCAACTTGGTGGCAGACCCAGGAGCTTGAATACAGAGCGGCGCCCAGCCGCGAAGGTGCACCATCCTGTCTAAAACGGGGGCCATGAGATGGGATGTTACCTATCTCGACTGTGGAGCAGCGGAGATGGATTAAGACTGCAGCGTTGGTGGAGGCTCATCCAGAGTCTAGGGGCCCATACAGGGCAGCAGTTAAGAAAGTGCGTTCATTTATGGACTTTAAAGACTTCAACATCTACAATGCTGAGGGGCGCGAATGGCCCAATCAGTGAGCATGTAGGAGTGCCGCACGAAAACTTCGGTAGAAGCCTCTGAGGAAGATAGAAATTGAAACGCGTCAGGTGATTCGAAGTTTCTGCATATCCCGCCCACCCACGTGTGCAGTTTGTACCTAACAATAAAGGTTACGGGTCAAAACCTTCTCTGTTGTTCGAGTGCTCCTTCAACTTGGTGGCAGACCCAGGAGCTTGAATATATATATATATATATATATATATATTGCATCCAAATTGCCCAAAAGCAGCGAGAGGGCACACCACGGCACTGTACCTTCCGGTATTCTAGCCTCGCTGCAGCTCGCTTTTCTTTCCCCAAAGTATTCCAATCTGCCTCTGCCGACGCGTTTCGAGGCTAAGTACGCCTCTTCATCATGGGCTGGCAGGTACAAAAACACTGACACGCACCTCCATTGAAAATCGTCGTTTATTCAAAATTGCTCCCACAGTGGGCGTGGCATGAATCAATAGCGTGATGAAGTTCTGGGAATTGTAGTCCCCTTTGGAGGTGCCAATTATTTCCTTTAGTAGGTTCAGTGTCATTTATACCAATTTAACAGTCTGTTTGTAACCCTTAGTAGGGAGGGAATTTCAAAGACGAGCTTATGTTAGCAGAAAAGCGCCGTGCTGCATCGGGTAGGAGAAGTTCCATCCTGCAGTCTTCAAACCTGTTGAAGCGGAGCTCCTCTCCACGGCATGAGCGGCCGTGAAAAATGTTGCATCCAAATTGCCCAAAAGCAGCGAGAGGGCACACCACGGCACTGTACCTTCCGGTATTCTAGCCTCGCTGCAGCTCGCTTTTCTTTCCCCAAAGTATTCCAATCTGCCTCTGCCGACGCGTTTCGAGGCTAAGTACGCCTCTTCATCATGGGCTGGCAGGTACAAAAACACTGACACGCACCTCCATTGAAAATCGTCGTTTATTCAAAATTGCTCCCACAGTGGGCGTGGCATGAATCAATAGCGTGATGAAGTTCTGGGAATTGTAGTCCCCTTTGGAGGTGCCAATTATTTCCTTTAGTAGGTTCAGTGTCATTTATACCAATTTAACAGTCTGTTTGTAACCCTTAGTAGGGAGGGAATTTCAAAGACGAGCTTATGTTAGCAGAAAAGCGCCGTGCTGCATCGGGTAGGAGAAGTTCCATCCTGCAGTCTTCAAACCTGTTGAAGCGGAGCTCCTCTCCACGGCATGAGCGGCCGTGAAAAATGTTGCATCCAAATTGCCCAAAAGCAGCGAGAGGGCACACCACGGCACTGTACCTTCTGGTATTCTAGCCTCGCTGTAGCTGCTAACATAAGCTCGTCTTTGAAATTCCCTCCCTACTAAGGGTTACAAACAGACTGTTAAATTGGTATAAATGACACTGAACCTACTAAAGGAAATAATTGGCACCTCCAAAGGGGACTACAATTCCCAGAACTTCATCACGCTATTGATTCATGCCACGCCCACTGTGGGAGCAATTTTGAATAAACGACGATTTTCAATGGAGGTGCGTGTCAGTGTTTTTGTACCTGCCAGCCCATGATGAAGAGGCGTACTTAGCCTCGAAACGCGTCGGCAGAGGCAGATTGGAATACTTTGGGGAAAGAAAAGCGAGCTGCAGCGAGGCTAGAATACCGGAAGGTACAGTGCCGTGGTGTGCCCTCTCGCTGCTTTTGGGCAATTTGGATGCAACATTTTTCACGGCCGCTCATGCCGTGGAGAGGAGCTCCGCTTCAACAGGTTTGAAGACTGCAGGATGGAACTTCTCCTACCCGATGCAGCACGGCACTTTTCTGCTAACATAAGCTCGTCTTTGAAATTCCCTCCCTACTAAGGGTTACAAACAGACTGTTAAATTGGTATAAATGACACTGAACCTACTAAAGGAAATAATTGGCACCTCCAAAGGGGACTACAATTCCCAGAACTTCATCACGCTATTGATTCATGCCACGCCCACTGTGGGAGCAATTTTGAATAAACGACGATTTTCAATGGAGGTGCGTGTCAGTGTTTTTGTACCTGCCAGCCCATGATGAAGAGGCGTACTTAGCCTCGAAACGCGTCGGCAGAGGCAGATTGGAATACTTTGGGGAAAGAAAAGCGAGCTGCAGCGAGGCTAGAATACCGGAAGGTACAGTGCCGTGGTGTGCCCTCTCGCTGCTTTTGGGCAATTTGGATGCAACATTTTTCACGGCCGCTCATGCCGTGGAGAGGAGCTCCGCTTCAACAGGTTTGAAGACTGCAGGATGGAACTTCTCCTACCCGATGCAGCACGGCGCTTTTCTGCTAACATAAGCTCGTCTTTGAAATTCCCTCCCTACTAAGGGTTACAAACAGACTGTTAAATTGGTATAAATGACTCTGAACCTACTAAAGGAAATAATTGGCACCTCCAAAGGGGACTACAATTCCCAGAACTTCATCACGCTATTGATTCATGCCACGCCCACTGTGGGAGCAATTTTGAATAAACGACGATTTTCAATGGAGGTGCGTGTCAGTGTTTTTGTACCTGCCAGCCCATGATGAAGAGGCGTACTTAGCCTCGAAACGCGTCGGCAGAGGCAGATTGGAATACTTTGGGGAAAGAAAAGCGAGCTGCAGCGAGGCTAGAATACCGGAAGGTACAGTGCCGTGGTGTGCCCTCTCGCTGCTTTTGGGCAATTTGGATGCAACATATATATATATATATATATATATATATATATATATATATATATATATATATATATATATATATATATATATATATATATATATATATATATATATATATATATATATATATATATATATATATATATATATATATATATATATATATATATATATATATATATATATATATATATATATATATATATATATATATATATATATATATATATATACTAGCAGCCCGCCCCAGCGTTGCTTGGGGCAGAAGGGGGCTGGGGGCAGCATTTCAGGCTTGCTCGTCCCTCTGCCCGTCCCTCGGCCCGTTCCCACGGCCCGTCCCACTGCCCGTCCCTCCAGGTTCACTTACCTTACTCGCCGCTCCTCCTCGCGCTGCTGATTTTACCGCTCCACTGCTCCTCCGCTTCTCGCTGGTCACGTCCCTCGGCCCGTCCCTCTAGGTTCACATACCTTACTCGCCGCTCCTCCTCGCGCTGCTGATTTTACCGCTGGTCATTACCGCTTGTCCGCCGCTCCTCCCCGCCTGTCCGCAGCTCCTCCCCGCGATCATGTCCTCCGCTCTTCCTGTTGCTCCTGAACGCCGCCCCTCCCCGCGCTCTCGATGTCATGACGCAGACGTCGCGGCTGGCGCTTCTTTCAGGGGACTACTTTGTTTTTAAGTTAATTTTTTTAATTTACGTTTTATTTTAGTTTTATGTAGCCTATGTCCATCTACACACCCTGACAATTTCAAGGATGTATCGGGTGTCTGGCTTGGCGCTGTGGTTCCCGAGTTTACCTTGCCAAAAGGGTTGTGTTCTCTCTTTATAATAGTAGTATAGATATGAATGCCATCCTGTGTGATGTAGCGATCCAGCATACACATTTTCATAGCCATGCTTCTCACACAGACACAAATACTTTTCTTTCTTCTTTATTGTTGTACTATCATGCAGTGTATTTTTAATATCTTTGATGAATACATTATTATTATTATTATTACATTTCTTATATAGCGCCAGAATCGACCCCCGAAGGGGTATCTCCGCGCTTGCCTTGGGAACCCGTCCTGGTTTTTCCCTGTGAGATAGCCCCTACAGGGCATCTCCAAGGTGAAAGCCAGGCATCCCGCCGCGGGGGGGCCGTTGTGGAGATTAAGCAAGCTTAATGCCCAGAGTTGCAGAGTGTGAACCCATGATTAGGTCAGGCACCGAAGCGAGAATTATCGAGTCCGTGGACATTTGAGCTCAACACCCTGCCGCGTCGGGAATCGAACCCTGGTCCCGGGTCTGACCTCTGCTTCAGGGTCTGCCTGCTCTAACCAGTGAGCCACACTTCTCCACATTGTGAAATTGAATTCATATAGATATTGTGGTCTGAACTGGATTGCTCAGTTTCTGTTTTTCTATAATAAACTTTGACTCGCAGTTTCATTACACATGGCATTTCAAAGCAAATATTTCACCACATTTTGAATTAATGTAGAATGTAGCCACGATTGTATGAACTTATGTTTTTTTCAGCAATGTCAGAATAATTAAGCGACTGGACTTTCCTAAAAGAGAAACCAACACACACGAAAGAAAAGGACTAATTACGCATATTATGCATCCAGGAGGAATAGTCTTCCCTGAACTACAAATGGGAAACTAGTTATAAGTTTTAAGGCATGCTCAGCTGGTCAATTGCTTGATCGAAACAAACATTGGTAAAGCCAATAGTTCTCCCCTATCCTAGAGCTAGTGGCTTTGCCAATGTGTTTAAGCCCTGTTGTACAGCAGCATAGAGTGGCATAGCATGGCATGGAGTGGCATAGAGTAGAGTGGTGTGGAGTGAAGTAGAGCAGCATAGACTAGAGTGTCACGGAGTAGTGTAGAGCAGAATGGCATAGAGTGGCGGGCATAGAGTAGAGTGTGGTAGAGTGGCGTCAAGTGGTTTAGAGTGGCGTAAAGCGAAGTGGTGTTGAGCAGAGTGGAATGGCTTAAAGTGGAGCGGAGTAGAGTGACGTAGCGTAGAGTAGAATGGAGCAGCATAGGGTAGAGGGGCATGGAGGGAAGCAGTGTAATGTGGTGTGGAGTTATGTGGTGTGCATAGAGTGGAGTGGCATAGAGTAGATGTTGTAGAGTGGCATGACATTTTGTAGAGTGGCATATAGTGGAGTGGTGTAAAGCAGAGTGGCTACAGTAGACCGGAGTGGCGCACTGTACGGTGGAGTAGCATAGAGATGGTGTGGTATAGAATGGAGAGACATATAGTGGAGTGGCATTGAGTGGGGTAGAGGGTCATAGAGTGGAATGGCATAGAGTGGAGTGCCACAGAGTGGACTAGTGTGGACTGGTGGAAAGGGGCATGGAGTAGGGTGGCACAGAGTAGAGTGCTGTGGAGTGGAGTAGAGTAGAGTGGAGTAGCATAGAGTAGAGTGACATAGAGTACAGAGTGTGGAGTAGAGTGGCATAGAGTACAGTGGCATGGAGTGTAGAAGACTGATGTAAAGCAGCGTACAGTGGAATGGAGCAGCATGGAGTAGCATGGTATAGAGTAGAATTGCACAGAGCAGAGTGGCATAGAGTGAAGTACCTTAGAGTGGAGTGGCATAGAGTGGAGAAATGTAAAGTGGCACAGAGTGGAATGGTGAAGAGTGGAGAGATGAAAAGTGGAGTACAGTGAAGTGGTATTAAGTGGAGTGGCATAGAGTGGAATGGCAAAGAGAGGAGTGATGTAGAGAGGAGTGGCATGGAGTGGAGTGGTGAAGAGTACAGTGGAGTGGCATGGAATTGCATGGAGTAGAGATGCATCAAGTAGAATTGGAGTAGAGAACAGTGGCACGGAGTGACATAGAGTAGGGTAGAGCAGTGTTCAGTGTAATGGAGTGAGATAGAGTAGAGTACCGCAGAGCAGAGTGCTGTTGAGTGAAGTGGCATAGAGTAGAATGGCATTGAACAGACTAGTGCACAGTTGTGTAGATTGGAGTTGAGTAGAGGGGCGTAGAGTGGTGCCAAGTGGAGTGGCCTGGAGTGATGTAGAGTACAGTGGAGTAGAGTTAAGTGGCATAGAGTGGGGTGGTATAGGGTAAGAATTTGTTGTGAACATAAAAGGAAGTTATACTAATAAAAAATAAATGGCCAATGTGGAAATAAATGACAAACTGCAGGATTTATCAGACTGTAGAAGGAAAAAAGTGCACTTGCAATGACTGCTTACATAATCTGGCATGTACATAACATGAAGTTATACTAATTTAAAAAAATCAAGGCATATGCTGCCTTTGGTTGCATGAAAAACTATTTAAATACTAAGAAATACTCAGCCATTAATAAATAAATGGGCATTGCTCCAAGAAAGCTAAAACTCAGGAAGTGGGTGACGTGCTCTCGCAAGGACTGTTTATAGCTAAAGAAAAAAAAGAGCTCCCACAAGAGAAACAGGGTAAGAACACAAGTACTTGGGCCATGCTCCATGGGAGGGTTTGTTCATGAAAACAGAGCCACCCAATAATCCCGTGAGGACTGGGTATGATCAATAACACATTTACAATTGTCCTCAGAGGAATTGTTTAGATATTCTTCATCAATTAATACTATTGTCAGTTAAGTGATCAATCATTCACCAGAAGCAAGGTAGATACAGTATTATACTGTTATTTATTTCATAATTTCTTTATCAAAAGTTTTTTTGGCATGGCAACAACAATACTACTACAGTTGATTGATTTCAGTAGTATGTAACACCTTTTGCTATTTACATGGACCAAACAAAACACCATGCAAAAAAAGAAGAATTTTACATTGCAATACATTCCTTGTTGAAGCAAAAAATGATATAAATGCAAGCAAAATGGTGTGAAGCGTCGACGTTTCGGTCCCTCTTCGGTTTATTTAATCCATAGGACCATCATCAGGACAAGTTGCACATATATATCAGCCCGAACTACTGAGGCATGAGGATGTTGAACGCGGCAGCTCCTATGTCGACACTTGACACCGTTTTGCTTGCATTCATATCATTTTTTGCTACAACAAGGAATGTATTGCAATGTAAAATTCTTCTTTTTTGCATAGTGTTTTGCTTGGTCCATGTAAATAGCAAAAGGTGTCTCCATGGGAGGGTTTAGCAGACAAAAAGGAAGTTAAGCTGTCATGAGTGGACCTTATAGAAACAGGCATATGAGAGTGACACTGACACCAACCACTGGTAAGCAATAGGTAGGCTGTAAGCTCACTAATAGTAAAAGAAAATGTCTTGAAGAGACAGTACATGCGCTGTCTAGTCGAGACCCTCAAAAGGATAAAGTGCATCATTCATTCTAGGTCTGACGAGACAACAAGCAGTCTACCCGATCGCATGTAAATAATGCATACAAAGGGGCTTTGGGTCAGCTGCTTTCAGACATCTGTTGCTTTGAGGGAGCTCCTTTTAACCATTGCTTCCCTGAAGTGTCTTTCATATTCAGTTCGGCCCACAAAGCCCTTGTGCAGTTATACATTTTACATGGAGTTTATGCCTTTTACAGCAGATAATAGGATGCTGGTTTTATTTTGTAGTTGCTTCTTTCTAGAGGGGAACGTGTCACTGCCTGCACAGCACACCACAGTGCAGCCAGTTGAGTTGGAACTAACCCGCTGTCATGTAAAATTGCCAGGATGTGATGTCTTTGCAGCAGCTTCCTTAGGTCAACACCTTTTTATTACTGGCTGTATGTCTGGCGCTTCAAAGTGGCCACAGGTTGATGCTAAATAAAACCACTATACATATACAACGACGTTGAGCAATTTACAGCTATACAGGGTTTAGCATCTGAAGCAGAGTGAATGATGTTCGACCATGTCTTTCAGAAAAAACATCCTGGGCATTTTTTGAAGGGAAGAGATTCTATGATAAGAACAAAATACATGATAAAGATGAGTGAAAACATATAATATCATAATTCTCAACCTATTTCTAGTTGACACTTACTTTAAAATGACTAAAAGGTTCACTTTGTGTGTACTGTATGTTATACATTGCTTCATTGTATTTTCTATTTCATGGGCAGATCAGAGTAGAGAAACCATACTTTAAATATAGTGGGGCAGATTTACATGCCCCTTGCGCCACTTTTGCGTCATTTTTCCCATGTTAAAGATGACGCAAAAGTGTCGCAAAGGGCTTGTAAATCTGCCCCAGTATGTTTAGTTTCTCGAGTGCTGCAACAACACGTATTTAAATAAACCTTGGGAAATTAAAAAAGTTGGGTTTTAATGTATGAACTCTTAAAAAACAGCATTTGGATGTGCCTATGTGTGCATGTCGTAGTACATTAACGTCAGATGTTTTGGTTTTGCCAAGTCTTGTCTATCCTTATATAAACCATTGATAACCAGGGTTTGCCCAGGAACATAAAAAGTTTGATTCAAAATCTTCCAAATCCCCTTACATAACTTATTAGAATTTACAGAATATTGTGACTGATATACCTTACCTCTAACACAAAAATGAAGGTGAAAACCACTGACATTGTTGCTAGCGGGACTGTGACTTTGTCATTAACATCCCACTGGAAAAAGACAAAAGCAGGGTTTAAGAGCCAGGCACAAACAGGAAATTAAATTGTATAGGGCACACTATTTGAATTTCAAAATTCAAAACAGGAAAATGTTCCTAGGAAAAATACATAAATGGCTTTGCATGACATGGTATGCAATCAAACTCCCATGTACAATAGAATATTAGACTACAGAGCGGTCATTCCCTATCACTATCCCTAACGTGGGATAGGGAGTGACACAGCCACAACACATTGTAATTGGCTGAGGGGCCACGCCCCTTCTCCATTTGGCCATCATAAAGAGTGTCTGTCAGGCTCAGTAAAGGCCAGCCTAAAGGACACTCTTTATTTTCAAGGTAGGCAGCCAGGAGCTAGACATGTGTTAGATGCGCAGGCTCCTGGCTGCCTGAGCTGAACTTTGCCGGGCTAAAGAAGTCACAGCTCCTGTGGGTGTGACCACTTCACCCTGGCAAAGCACCTCAAGGCCTTTCCCCTTATTACAAGGGGGGTGTCTCTGATTGCCTCTGACCTGGGCGCTTCAGTACTAAGCCCTGAAGGGCCAAGGACTGAGCCAATTTGGGAAGGCAGCAGTCCCAACCCTCCTGGGAACTCCAAGGCAGAGCTGCACAGGTATGTATGATTTTATTTTTAATGTTTGGTACATGCGTGAATATTTGGGAGTGAGCGTTGTGGACGGATGTGAATGCATGAGTGTGAGTGAGTGTTTCTGTGTGTGTTTGTGCCCCGATCACCCCCATTCCAGCTAATAGTACTAGCCGCCACTGGAGTGACACATAGGGGCAGATTTATGAGTTCTGGCGCATCTCTGCAAATCAGCAGGGATGCGCCAGAACTGATGCGTCACGCAATTCCCTCCTTGCGGCACCACAGATGCGCCGCATTTACAATGCGGCGCACCATGGTGCAAGGAAGGGCAGATGCGTGACGCATCTTGTGGTGTACGGGCGGAGCATTGCTGGAGTAGCGTCGCAAGTGCGACGCAACTCCTGCAATGTACAGAGGCCACCCATACATAACGTGGTGCGTCACTCCTTACGCCTGCTTCAAGCAGGCGTAAGGATTTGACCCAGCAGCGTCGTAAAACTGACTCAGTGAAATCTTGTAGATTTCACTGCGTCAGTTTTACGGGGCTTTCCTGCGAGGGAACGCCCACCCTGCGACAGAACGCCCACATGAAACCTGACGCAGGTTTCATGTGGCGCAGGGCTTTACAACGTGACGCATCTGCCTAGATGCGTCATGTTGTAAATAGGTCGCAGGGATGCGCCACGTTTCCGCACCGTTGCGTGACGCAACGGCGGCATAAAAGTGGCGCAAGTTTGACATAAATCTGCCCCATAGGGCTTTAGAAATCAACGATAAATAAATGAATAAAATAAAGATTACATTTAAAAAAAGGTAAGCTAATGTTGATTTGCTGTTGCAAATCCCACAAAAAAGAACATACCTTGACAGAGAGCAGGACAGATTGAGCCAGGACAAGCACAGCAATGGTCCGCTTAAAAAATGGATGCTGGGTAATGTCGTACATTCTAGCTCTGAATCCGTCATTATCTGAAAAAAATATGCACAATGACATGTTATTTTGCCTATGCCCGATTGCATGCATGCACTTCCTTTAAGTACCATTTGAGAAACACTATGACTCTGAAATTACTTTCCAGAGAAAATCAATACAAATCATTAAAATGTTAGATTAGATTTGCCTATTTTTCACTGATGCAAACTGTAGCCACATGGTTCGCTTTTGCCTGAGGGATTTTTTGCACAACATTCAGGGTATTAATTGTTGTTGAAGGGAATCACCTGTGACTGTGGGTTTGTGCTTGTTTGAACTGCACATTTTCTCAATTTTTTGTCCTGATATACCAGAACACATTTCTTCAAATAGTATTTGGGGGAATTTGATATTGGAAATACTTGGGGTCTGAGGCAAATTTCTCCCAATTCAGAATTTAAAATTATGTGTAATCCACATGTTTTCAAGTTTATATTCCAATGTACTTTGTTTTGACACCTTGTTTTTCTCTTGTCATTATCAAATAAAATTTTCTTGAACTTAAAAAATTATGTGTAATCACCATTTCCACAAACTTTAGATTTTGCATAGCACAATAAGGTGGTAAATATTAAAAATTCCCAGTGGAGGAGTGCAAATTAGACCCCATCCCTTACACGGTCATCAACACGAAATTTGCTTTTATATTTGGCCTTAATAATATTAACGTGTGAACATATAAATGCATTAATGAAATGTTACCACTCAGAAACTGAAGCTTCATAAACGTGTGCACTAATGTTCAGATAAATATCTTATGTATTCAACTTTGCATTTGAACTTTAGGTCACAGTTGCATATATTCTGAAAGTCATGTTTGAAAGGGTTATCAGCTTTTGTTCACGTTTGCATGTGTGCTTGATTTACATGTGCGCAAGTATAACCATGTATTTGAAGTGCACGTGGAGTGGTGTGGCTCACTGGTTAGAGGCGGCAGACCCGAAAGCAGAGGATGGCCAGGGACCAGGGTTCAATTTCCCGACGCGGCAGGGTCATGGACCAGGGTCAGCGGACTCGATAATTCTCGCCTCGGTGCCTACTCTAAACATGGATCACACTCGGCAACTCTGGGCATTAGCTTGCCTCATCTGTACAACGGCCCCCCACATTCGCCGGGGATGCCAGGTTTCACCTTGGAGATACCCAGTAAGGGACCATCTCACAGGGATAGCCAGGATGGGTTCCCCAGCGGTCTACAGCACCACGACGCCTCAGGGCAGCAGTGCACTTTACAAGACCACATACATTACATTTAAATGTTTAGTTAAAGTTAGCTTGACTAAAGGCCTTGATTTTGAAATGTGCTTTGCTTGCTCAGCGTATTCTTTCCTATGCTGGGACGTACTTAAGGTTTCATTAGCTAGAGAAAGAAGAAAATCTTGGCAAGAAACTTAAAGACCTAATGAGCCGATGAAGCCTCCTATTCATCGCGTATCAGTTTAGGAGGGATGTTCAATGCTGCACTAACTGTTCCAGTTCTGTGGGATGGGAAAGTCTGGTAACGATGCAATTACATAATGATTGTAGCGACTGGTTCCTGGTGGGTGGAAAGAGATACGACTGTTGCTGAATTCTCTATTGTTTTAATCAATGATCACACTGTTAGAAGTTAGTTCAGATTACCTTAGACTTTGAGGGGTACAGACCTCTCTCCTGATTTTATTCTCCCAAGTGTGAAGCTTCATGCCAAACATTTATTCCAATTCTGCAAGATTTCTTCTTGAGTCTATAACATACTGACACATTCCCACTCTTTCAAATTTTCTTTTGACCCTATTCTATGAACTATCTTTAGTCTAAACCTAGAGCCTTGATTAGATGACATTAGAACATTCATGTTTAGGCGAAAGAATCAGATTGTCTTTAAGGAACACCTATTTCTGATTCTCAGTTTCTGTATTGCTGTGATTAATTTGCATCTTATCCTATTGAGACTGAACCTATTGTGATATTTCAGTTGGCCAGCTGTAATCTCCTATCTGTTTAATAATTTCCTGGCAGCATGTATATATATCGGATTAACTATTAATTAGAAATAAAACCACTTAGCTCAAATTATTGATTCCTGGTCCTTATTATTTGGCCAAAGTAGATAGTTATAGTTAGGACCTAGTTTCTATAAGAAAAGTGTTTTTTCTTTCCCCAATAACTTTGGCGCCGGTTGACGAATCTTCACAAACTTTTCAAAACTAGTGGGGCGCGTGGGTCAGCTCCTATCCTAAAAGTTTCGGGGTGATTCGGTAAGCGGGGGTAGAGAAAAAAGGGGGGTCCCAAAACTTGTTTCCTACATGGTTTTTTCTATAGGAAACTTTAGACATGGCTACAGCCCAAACTGCTGAACGGAATTACACTAAATTTGGCAAAAAGCGGCCTTTTTTAAAATGGTGTAAATCTGTTCAGTAGTTGCTGAGAAAATATCTAGAAGCGCGGTGGATACGCGCACCCTCCCAACCACGAGCTTTATTCTAATTGGCTGTCAACACTCCAAACCAGGAAGTGTTGGCAGCCATCTTGTGACTCAGTAGAACCGAGTCACAAGAAACAAATGCGAAAAACAAGAAAAGGGGGCAGGGTCAAAACACCCTGACCCCCTAGGCCTGCTCAGGGAGTCCCACAGAACCCCCCGGGCTCAAAAAAAGCATTTTTTTTTAAATTAACAAAATGAAGCGTGGGACCCCGCGCTTCATTGTATTTGAGATGTCATCAGTGATGTCATCAGTGATGTCACTGACCATGTCATGAATGATGTAATATGTGACGTCATCAGCAGTGCATTGCAGGGGCGCGAGTTATAGTTAGGGGAACTAACTATAACGGGGGAATTTCTATGGTTTTGTACGGGTGAAATGTCCAACTAACTATAACGTCTATATACAAAGAGATATCATTTGTATATGTATATTTCAAAAAGTAGCAGGGATAATAGGCAGCCCTGACATGGAACAATATGAGGGTCTATAATGTTCCTGAGAGGCTAGAGGGGAGTGATCTGAAGGGTTGTGTGATTAAGGTCTTCATGGAGAGGGTTCTGAACGGAAATCCAGAGATAGATATGGGGAAAGAGATACAAAGGATCCATAGGGACCCCTTCAAATGCTCAGTGAGGTGAAGTAAGTCTAGGAAGATTTAGGTCAACTTCTTATAGTATAATATAAAGGAACAGATCTTGGGCTCAGCACTAAAAGATGGGAAGTTAAAAGCTGACAGGTTGATTGGGTGCTTACACTAGGGCTAAGATTGGCTGTAAGGTCCTGGTCTCCTATTGGTTCTAGATTTTAGGGCTAGTGTTGTGATTGGATAGTGTTAGGGCTAAGGTTCCCATTGGCTGAAAGTGTCACCTGATTACTAGGGCTATAAAAGGCCAGGCTTAGGACGTCTCAGCCCGGGCATCGAGGCTAAGGGCGGAGAAGACAAGGGTAGTTCCCTGTTTGAGCCTGGTCGAGACTGACCAGGACCAGGGCCAGAAATGTTGCCCTTTTTCTCATTTAGCAATACCCAGCCCACACCATCCACATCCACAAACAGAGCATTGTGCATCTATGTACCTTCCATGTACCTGGATCTGTGTGTCTGTTACTTTTCTCCTGAAAAAGCATATCCAATGCACTACCCTATTTCTCATCCTGTGCCTCTATCAATATATTTAATCTAAATATACTTACTTCCTTTATGTATCTATATACTTTCAATGTACTTATGGATCTATACATTTATCACTTTCTTATCATTTAGCATTTCCAATGCACTACCCTATTTCTCAGCCTATACTTCGCTCAATATATCTTCTAGCCCAACCTTCTGACTCATCTCAAACTTATTTCTACTACTCCTTCCAATGCACTACCCTATCTCTCATCCTATACATCTATCAATATATCCTCTGCATCCACTCTCTAATTTATCTCAAACCCCATACCACTACTATGATCGCCTAAATAACCCTTTCTAGACTCTCTCCTGCTCTACCCCTCCTTGCATCATCTGACACCTCTTTTTACTACACCGATCCCCTAAAACAAACCTTTCTAAACTCTCCCCTCTCACTTCTCTACTCCAAAACTCCTTTTTACTCATCCAAAAGCCTCTTCCTACTGCTAAGACCTCAAAAAAATTAACAAAAAACTCCTTCACTCTTTTATCCCTCCACTATCCTTTTCAATCAAAATTAACAGACTAACCTGTTCACTTCTCAAATTCCATATTCAACTATACAAATATACTGCCCAAATAACTGAACAACATATCTACTACTCAAATTACTTCATATTTATGCTATACTAATTTTCAACACGTTTCCTTTAAGGGTTCCGGAGTGGCGTGCTACTCGCCAGAAAAGCGCTTCAACACCCATCAGGGGTAACAAGGGCTACATGAATGCAAATCTTTCTTCCCCTTTTATCCCTCCGCTATCCTTCTCACTCCAAGTAACAGACTAATATCCACTACTGAAATGACCTCATATTTCACCATATTAATTCACCACTAATCCTGTATAGGCTTCCTGAATGCGTCAACAAGCGATAAATAAATATGAACCTTTGTCCTCCTCTCTCCTGCTATCATTCCAAATCCAAATAACTGACTAACCTATCCAGCACTTAAAATGTACTTGCATGTTTCACTATACTAATTCAACACTAATCCTCTATGGGTCCCGGAGTAGCGTGCTATCCGCCGAAAAAGCGCTTTGACGCCTCGTCTGGGGTAGTAAGCACTATATAAATGCAATTACAATACAATACAGTACATACACTATTAGATCAGACATACATAGAGCCCCAGAGCAGGGGCAGGGGGAGTTGGTGCAAAAGATGGGGGAAATGCAAAAGCTGGGAGCGAGGGTCATGCTTAGGTTTCTGGGCCATGCTCAAAGTTATGTGGGACAATAAAATGCATAATGTCAGCTGTATTGAGAAAGCGGAAGACGTCACTAAGATGCATTTTCAGTGTCCTGATCTCAGTTGCTCTCCCTTGCGAATTTCTTTTCCTTGTGTGCTCTCTTTTCCTTTAGCGTTGGCTACATTTGTTTCCCTGTATTGGATTTTGTTTTTCCATTTCTCACAGCCTTCTTAGTAGCTTTTTATTTTTGGGCTGGTAGGAGTAGTTTTGGCACATTTGTTTCTGAAGCATGTGTTTCTTTCTTTTTCTCCCAATGTGGAGCTTGAAATGGCATGGCGGAATTTACATTGGGAGGATTCACAGGGAAGAGTTTTAGAGAGGGTTAAAAGTAAAACAGGGGAAAAGACAAAAAAAGGGTGACTGGTAAAAATTATCCTCATGGCCACTTTGGAAGTATTGGAGTGTCAGGTGTCCTAGGTTGCTGAAAGGACAGTTTTGATAATTATATCAATAAAACCGGCTGTCACTAGGATAGAATGGGCATAGATGATTTTGTCGTGGAATTTTAATGGCCTTTGAGGTAGAAGAAAACAGAGTTTAATATGTTAGTACTGGAAGGATTGCCAGACTCTCATTATAGACCTGCAGGAAACACATCTTTCAGCAATGGTGTGTGATGGTCTTTTTAGTGGTTTACCATGGGTTCATCAGGTCGTGGGTTCCTATAAGTCCCTTTCCACCAACGGTGCTGTGCTTCTTAAAGAAAAATGGTGGTGTAAATGTCATAGACTTCAAAACTGACAGTTGAGGTAGGTGGGTGGTAGGTTGTATGACTTTTGGGCATGATAAGTTTACTTGTGGGAGCTATTATGGCCCAAATTTTGATAATGTTATTCCTCTACAGGATTTGGGGGGAATTGCTGGGTTTCCCATTATCCATAGTTTTTGGGGGCAATTTAAATGTATGTTTGGATGAAGTGTTGGATAGATCACCAAGCAGAGGACATTTTTGAAGAATCTGATGACAGATTTCAATCTATGTAATGTGTGGCGGATAAAGGGTGGGGTAAGGAGAGGGTATACATTTTATAGTACTAAGTCCGGAGCTCTAGTAGGATCAACTACTTTTTCATGGATAACCGCTACCTAACAATGCTAAAGTGATAAAACATGTTCCAATTCACTGCTCCGATCATGTTGCAGTCTTGTTCGAGATCAGTTTCCATAAATCGTGGATTGACTCTAGGTGGGCAATGCACGGATTAGGAGTAGGTGTTACTTTAGTGTTGATTTGGGCCTCATATAACCCATGGGTTATTGCAAAATCACGACTTTATTAGGTCAAGTAAATTATGAGAGGATGACAGGGGCTTTGAAGAGGATTTAGGAGCTATGCAGAGGAAGCTTCTCGTTTTGCCTCCAGGAGGCTGCACAGAAGTAGTGAGAGGGAGGCTGGCAAGAAAACAGGCAGCGTATGTTCAGGCCATTGAGAGTAGAGTGAGGGCAAGATGGCATGATAAGAAGCTTGCACATTTTGATTATTGTGAAAGTAGTGGCAAGTTGCTAGCCTAGAAGGTGTTAGCGGAAATGGGACGGAATTGCATCGAAAGTTTGATAATGGACTGGTAATGGTATTGTTTCAAAAGATGCTGAGGAAATATTGGAATGCCTTTATAAAATGTTCGAGGACTTTTATTCTGAGAGGGAAAATTTTAGGGCATCGGTTTTGAGGAAGTGGTTGGTAGGGTTTCAAGTACAATCTCTATCAAGCTTAGAATATGAAGAGATATTAGAGGATATTACAGAGGAGGAAATTATTGCGCACATCGATTAATCCCAGAATTAGAAGGCTGCAGGTCCAGATGCCCTTCCTGGGGAGTTGTTTAAAGCAATGAAGGAAATAATAGTTCCAATATGGGAGGTCCTGTTTAACATGCCATTAGAGGAGCTAGCAGAAATCACTCCATACAGGAACAATGCCCTAATTGCTTCACTTCTGAAACCACATAAAGATTCCATGAGAGCAGTTTCATACAGGCCATTTCATTACTCAATTTTGATTCAAAGATTTATACAAGCAGTCTAGCAAAGAGGATTTCCCAGGTTGTCAACAAGATAGTGCACCCGGATCAGATAGGTTTTGTGCCAAATCGGCAGTTGCATGATCTGACACATCAATTGAGATCAGCCGCAGATCTGGCAACTGAGAATTTCGATCTCCTAGCTATTTTCATCATTGATGGGGCTAAGGTGTGCAATAGGGTGCGCTCGGCCTATTAATGGGAGGCGTTGAGGGTTTATGAATTTACTTCTAGGTTTATGGATGTGGTCAAAGCTCTGTATATACAGCACCAGGAGCACAAATACTGGTAAATGAGGCCTGACTAAGAAAGTTAACATCTTGTGAGAGAAGTTTATTCTTTGATTGGGCAGTAGTTGTGTGCTTCCACAGAAAAATGTGCTTCCCTCCACGCAGCTGTGATTATTTTGTTTATTTTACCAGATGCCTGAGCCAGCAGCAGTGAGACTGCATACACTTTTACTTTCACAGACACACATATAATATTGTAATGCTGCTAAAATGTCTTTGATAACTTGATAATTTATAGTATTTGTCTTTATCTCGCAGCAGCACATGGAAGGAGGGTAGTCATAAGGAATTTATTGCAATCCTAGCAACCTTCCATTTCCATTGTTAACTTTAATCTTCAGAATTACGTTTTTTTTTTTGAGAGCAGGATGAGATGCCCAAGGCTACATAATCTACATGAAAAGTTATCTCTGGCTCGACAATGCAACTGTCACCTTACCTAATGTGATCAACAAAAATTAGCTTTCAGAGTACTACTGACAGAGGGACTTAGCTCCACCCACATGTTGGTTCCACTAATCAGAGGATTTGACCAGGCTATGTTAGAAAGGGGGATCTCTAGTTGGCAATGGTTTTCACCTTTGTCCAAGTAGTGACCCTTCTTTCTAGTGAGGGTAAGGGGGATACACTTCAAAAATAAACCCTGCTCACACTCTTGGTAGCTTGGCACGAGCAAACAGGCTTATCTCAGAGGCAGTGTGTAAAACATTTGTGAATGCATACAGTAACACAGTGAAAACACTACAAATGGACACCACACCAGTTTAAAGAAATGGCAAATCTTTGTCTAAACCAACAAGACCCAAAACGACAAAAATTGAACATACAATACTGAAAAATAGGTACTTAGCAAGATAACCTTTAAATTGCAGAAATAGCCCAAAAACACAGTTCTTCCAAGTCGGTAGCTCTGTCCGGATCTACCACAATGCTGAAAATGACAGAGTCCAAAACTTCTAGCAGACCGTGTTGGTACGGGTCAGCTGTATCATCGACAGACTTGTAGACAGTACCTTTCTCGTTGCGCCAATCCCATTGATATGAGTCGATCGGGGCAACAGTCGCGGTTGTGGGGTAAAGTGGAAGCGGTGCAGCGTGCTGTGCCCTCACAGCGTGGTGTGGGCAGCAGCTTGGTGACGCCCATCCAATGGCGTCCAAGGCTATGAGGCGGAGTGAGGGGGTGCTCGATGCGGTGCTGACAGGTCACGGTGCAGGCGACAGAGCCGGTCGATGTTCGGGCGAGCAGCAACGGTGTTAGTGAGGTCCAGGCAGAGTGAAGCAAGGCGGTGCGGAGTGCAGTGCCCACAGGCCGTGGTTCAAGCAGCGGCTCGGTGACAGTCGCCCAGCAGCGTCAGAGAGACCAGGGATGTGGTGCGAAGTGCAGCAGTGCTTTCTGCGGTGCCTTCAAGACACGGAACCAGCGACGGACTTGGTAACATAGTTTGCTGCTCTTGTCCTCTGCGGCAACTGAAACCAGCAGTTTCAGAGATGGTGCTGCAGAGGACAAAACCGTCTCATATATCTGCACCTTTTCGGTTCGTAATGGTTTCCAACAAACATAGATAGAGTTTTTGAAGTGACTCTATTGACCACGTAGCTTTAAAATATGAAGGTACTCTGCATGAGACCTGATCATCAACTCCGGTCGACTGATCCGGTGGAATCACAACATGGTCACTTTAAAAACTCTATCTATGTTTGTTGGGAATCGTTACGAACCGAAAAGGTGCAGATATATGAGAAGAATTTAACAATTTTAACCACTACAAGATCCGGGATCCAGGGCAAGGCTTCATTTAAGAATATCACATAAATAACAGTAGCTGCCCAAAGAAGAATTCCTGACCCTGGACCGGAACATTATTTTGAACAGAGGACCTTTACTACACACGGATTTGTGAAGTAGACATGATGAGTAGTTTTTGAACTATCAGCCTCATTCAACACAGCTTATTACCGAGTGTGTGCTGCACCAGTTTAATGAATTTCTAATAACGCAAAGGAGATGGCCTATCCATATGTTTGTCCTGATGAAGGCGGTCATATAGGTTTAACCCACCGAAACACGTCGACACCAGAGTTTTTAGTTAAATTTGTGAAAGACAAAAACATATGAGGACAGATAATTAATCCCTTTGTGGTGTGCTGTCTATAGCTGCAAATTAACTATTTAATGACAGATTTAAGTGTCTTATCATATTCCTTTCCATGGGGCTATTTGGATTTTAATGATTTATGAATGTTTTTAACTGTGATACACTGAATGTATTTTGTGATATTTTATTGTATGTTTTTACTGAACAATTGTTTAACTGTTTATTAAATGACCATATAAGTGCATTGACATCCTGAGTTGGTGTTATCCCTTGAGGTGGTGTTACTGACTGTATGTGATAGCAGAGGATGTAAATGTGTGTATCTCTAAAGGGATAATTCAATATGTGAATGTTTTTGTATGCATAATGGTTGCCACTTTATATGCACTTGAATAGGCTGATGCCGGGAAAGATGTACGGTCATGTAAGATATCATTGGTTTGACCTGTTTATTTCGAACATTATGAAAAATCAGGTAGGCCTCACCTACTTGTTGTGAAAAGTGTGTGTTAAAGACTTATAGGCTTATACGGATTACTGTTATTACACTGTGCTAAAGCCTGTTGGCAGGTATTTTGTAACATGTTCACAGGTTATTGTAGTAGGCAAGGAATTTAGTGTTAGTGACCCTCTCGAACAACCTTGGGGATAGAAGAAGTGCACTACAATAAACCTTGTTAGGCTCTTATAGGAGAGACAGTATTTTGCGTAGCCAACTGTAATTTCGTATACATTTGTACATTTACAACTGTATGCTGGATGGTTGCCTTGTGGAAAAAGTATGCTCAGTATGATAGGCTTGAGTTCGGTATGGTAACTATCCAATGACACAGGCTACAGGCCTGGTTATTTCTTATGAAAATTTGCAACAGAGGCAGTAAGCCAGGCATAGTGATTGTGCAAAGCATATGTTAAAGTCATTAGGCGTTTAAAAGTGATTGCTATTACTCTGAAAAGCCTACAGATACGTTTTTATTACATGGAATCTCACAGATATCCTTGGTAGGCAAAAGGCTTGGTGTTGGTTAACCCCTGACAAGCCATGGGTACAGAAGAGTTGCACTGTGAGCATTATTTTTAAGCCCTCTTAATGAGAGTATTTTATTTTGCTGACCTGGTCAGTCCGGTCGCTCCTCCTGCCGCGTGGCCCACCCCGAGTGTGGCCGTTCTCCTCCCGCTGCCGCTGCCAAGAGTAGTCTTGTGCCCCTGTTAGGTTTGGCCCCCTGCCCCTGACTTTCCCTCTGTGCCTGCTTTGTTTTTCACATTGTATTCTGTATTGTTTCATTGCTGTTTTTCTCGTCCCTCCTCGTGTTGGTTTTTGTTGCCCCTTGTCGCTCCAGTTCTCCCCTGCACCTCGGTGCCGCTGCCCCACCCCGCTCCCTGCCGCTGCTCCCCAGCGGCCCCACCCCCGCTCCTTCTAGCATCACCGCATAGTTCCCCCCCACTCACCACCCCGCTCCTGCCTGCCAGCTGCTCCTCCCTCCCACAAGAGTACTTTAGGCGAGGCTCACGAGCAAGGAGCTGTGACCTGACCTGACCTGGTCAGTCCGGTCGCTCCTCCTGCCGCGTGGCCCACCCCGAGTGTGGCCATTCTCCTCCCGCTGCCTCTGCCAAGAGTAGTCTTGTGCCCCTGTTGGGTCTGGCCCCCTGCCCCTGACTTTCCCTCTGTGCCTGCTTCGTTTTTCACATTGTATTCTGTATTGTTTCATTGCCGTTTTTCTCGTCCCTCCTCATGTTGGTTTTTGTTGCCCCTTGTCGCTCCAGTTCTCCCCTGCACCTCGGTGCCGCTGCCCCACCCCGCTCCCTGCCGCTGCTCCCCCGCGGCCCCACCCCCGCTCCCTCTAGCATCACTGCATCGTTCCCCCCCACTCGCCACCCCGCTCCCGCCTCCCAGCTGCTCCTCCCTCACCCCGCCCCCCCACTCTCCATTTATGGCAGAGTGCATGCGTACGCGCAGCGTTGACGCTCACCAAGCGCGCCGATTGTGCGCCGAAGGCACGCCAAAGGTAAGCCCGTCTGCGCCCGTCCGCGCCTGGACCGCGCCCAGCGCCAGAACCCCTGGCCCCTGAAGAGGCCAGCCGGCCCGCCGAACTTACGACACCGCCACCCTCAACGCACTCAACACCGGCCGAATCCCCGGCTGCCACCGATCCACCCCAGGACGCACCCACGGACCCTTCACCTGCCAATCCTGCAAGTTCTCCTGCATCCGGAGCTGTACCGCACCCGCCAAGCCAACCCTCAGCAGCAACCACCTGAAGTGCATCCTGCTCAACACCCGCTCCGTTCACAGACACGCCGTGGAGCTCTGGAACCTCCTCGACTCCACATCTCCAGACGTTGCCTTCCTCACGGAAACATGGATGAACGTCTCCTCAGCGCCCGACATCGCCATCGCCATCATGGACGGATACAAGATCACCCGGAAGGACCGCGTCAACCAGACAGGAGGAGGCATCGCCATCGTCTACAAGAACACCATCCGCATCACGACCAACTCCGGCAACACCCTCACAGCCGCCGAACACCAACACTTCCAGATACACACCGACCCCAAGACCACCCTCAGAGGCACCCTCATCTACAGACCCCCGGGACCGCACACACAATTCAGCGAAGACATCGCAGACTTCATCAGCCCGCACGCCCTCGCCTCCGCTGACTACATCCTCCTAGGGGACCTCAACTTCCACCTAGAGAACAACAATGACAGCAACACCACCACCCTGCTGGACAACCTCGCCAACCTCGGACTCAAGCAACTGGTGACCACCCCCACCCACTACACCGGCCACACGCTTGACCCCGTCTTCTCCTCCAGCAAGGACATCTCCTTCACCCACGCTACCGGACTCCACTGGACAGACAACAGCTGCGTCCACTTCAGCTTCAGAAGGACCACGCTCCACCACCACCCGCAACAGGTTCCCCGCAGAAGCTGGAACAAGATCACCACCGACCAGATAGCCACATCCCTGAGCCAGAACCCTCCCGCCAGCTCAGCGAACCCCAACCAAGCCGCCAACAACCTCACAAGATGGATCACCAACTGCGCAGACGACCTCGCTCCACTGAAGACCCCCCCGTCAGACCCGGCAACAAGAAAGCATCCTGGTTCACCGACGAACTCAAGAGCTCCAAGAAGAACTGCCGTGCCTTCGAGAAAGCCTGGTGCAGAGACCCGACAATAGACAACATGACCACCCTCAAGCACGCCACCCGAAAACACCACCAGCTGATCCACACCACCAAGAAAAGCGCATTTAAGGAACGACTAGACAACAACGCCCACAACACCAAGGAACTCTTCAACATCGTCAAAGAGCTCTCGAACCCTAGCGCCGGAAACAACGACATCACCCCATCACAAGACCTCTGCAACTCGCTCGCCGCGTTCTTCCACAACAAGATCGCAGATATACACAACAGTTTCAGCACACAGCCGACGGACCCCATGACCGCACCAACGCCCCCCACCACCACCCTCCGCGCCTGGACCCCGATCAACACCGAAGACACCATCCGCATGATGAACTCCATCCACTCCGGATCACCAACCGACCCCTGCCCGCACCATGTCTTCAAGAAGGCAGACTCCATCATCGCACCCCATCTCCGAGACATCATCAACGCCTCCTTCGACACCGCCACCTTCCCAGAGAGCTGGAAGCACGCCAAACTCAGCGCCCTACTGAAGAAACCTTCAGCGGACCCCACCGAACTGAAAAACTACCGCCCCATCTCGCTTCTTCCTTTTCCTGCTAAAGTCATCGAGAAGACCGTCAACAGACAGCTGGCCGCCTTCCTCGAGACGAATGGATCCCTCAACCACTCGCAGTCCGGTTTCAGAGCCAACCACAGCACCGAGACCGCCCTCATCGCAACCACCGACGACATCCGAGCCCTGCTCGACAACGGGGAAACAGCAGCCCTCATCCTCCTGGACCTCTCCGCAGCGTTCGACACGGTCTGCCACCGCACCCTAGTGCAGCGCCTCAGCAACGTCGATATCCAAGAGAAGGCTCTGGAGTGGATCATCTCCTTCCTCGCCGGAAGAACACAGAGAGTCCGCCTCCCCCCGTTCAGATCAGAGGCCACCGAAGTCATCTGCGGCGTACCACAAGGATCATCGCTCAGCCCCACGCTGTTCAACATCTACATGAGCCACCTCAGGGCCATCGCACGCCAACACAACCTCAACATCATCTCCTACGCCGACGACACCCAGCTGATCCTCTCCCTCACCAACGACCCCGCCACCGCCAGAACCAACCTACACAAAAGGATGAAAGACGTCGCTTTGTGGATGAAGAACAGCCGCCTGAAACTGAACTCAGATAAGACGGAAGTCCTCATCCTGGGATCATCACCCTCCACCTGGGACGACTCCTGGTGGCCACCTGCCCTGGGCAGCGCACCCAAACCGACGGACCACGCACACAACCTGGACTTCATCCTGGACTCCTCCCTCTCGATGACCAGACAAGTCAACGACGTCTCCTCGTCATGCTTCAACATCCTACGCATGCTACGGAAGATCTTCCGGTGGATCCCCACCGAAACCAGGAAGACGGTCACCCAGGCGCTCGTCACCAGCCGACTGGACTACGGTAACGCCCTCTACGCCGGAACCACAGCCAAACTTCAGAAAAGGCTCCAGCGCATTCAGAACGCCTCAGCACGACTCATCCTGGACATCCCCGACACAGCCACATCTCCGGACACCTGAGAGACCTGCACTGGCTCCCAGTCAGCAAGAGAATCACGTTCCGACTCCTCACCCACGCACACAAAGCTCTCCACAACCAAGGCCCCAGATACCTCAACGACCGCCTTACCTTCTACACTCCCACACGCCAGCTGCGATCGACCAGCCACGCCCTCGCCGCCGTTCCCCGCATCCGAAGAGCCACAACGGGAGGAAGATCCTTCTCCTACCTGGCTGCCAAGACGTGGAACTCCCCCCCATCCACCTTCGCCTGACCCAACACCACCTCTCCTTCAGGAAGCAACTCAAGACCTGGCTGTTCGAGCAGTAGCGGATCCCCCCCCCCCCCCCCCCAAGCACCTTGAGACCCTCCGGGTGAGTAGCACGCTATACAAATGCTTAATTGATTGATTGATTGATTGAATTGTAATTTTGAATACAATTTTATGATTGAATGCCTGATGGTTGCCTTGTGGGAAAGCTGCCATGCAGTACAGAAGCCCAAGATGGTAAAAGTGGCAAGTCAGTGATAACAGCTATAGGTTTGATTGCTGTGCAGGGAAATTTCATGTCAGGTGCCATAGGTCTAGCCTGTTTATTCTCAAAAGTTATTACAAAGGCGACAGATCTGGCTTATTTATTGTGAAAAGCGTACAGTAATGCCAACAAGACTCTAAAATGGATTGTTATCACATTGTGTTACAGACCATAGAAATGGATTTGGTTACATGTAATGCTACAGAATACAATAATAGGCAAGGGTTTTCGTGTTGTCACCCTCTCTGACAAACCCTGAGAGTAGAATTGTACTGTGATTATCAGATCCTATTGAGAGGACTTGTATATTGTTTTATGAACAATAACTTTGTATCAATTTGTAATTTTTTTTAATGTATGCACACTTCAGTTCCGATTGTTGCGTATAGTAGTGTCAAGCCATGAGTAGGGATTACACATTGTTTTGACAACTGGATTTTGTAAATACTGGTAATTTTATTATGGTATTCCTGATGATTGCCTTGTGGGAAGGCATATGACCAACACAGTGCGTCAGAGTTGGTTATAGTGACAAGTAAATGATGAAGGTTATAGGCCTGATTGTTTGAATAAAACATTATGATAAAGGCAGTAACCCTGACATAATGACTGTGAAGAGCAAATGTTAAAGTCAATACACATTTAAGGGTAAATTGTTATTACTCTGTATTAAAACCAACCAATAGGTATTTTGTTTCATGGAATATCACAGATTACTGTAGTAGGGAAGAGTTCTTGTGCTGGTCACCCCTCTGACAAACCGTAGCTATAGAGAATTTGCACCGACAGAATTCTTTTAAGCCCTCTTAGGAAAAATAGTATTTTGCTTTGCAAACTGTAATTTAAACTCAGTACAGGAGGCCACAGTTTGTTGTAATGACAAGTTATGATAAATACAGTATGCTTGCTATATTGATTGTGAACAGCACATGTTAAAGTCGATAGGCATTTAAGGATGTATGGTTATTTCTGTATTAAAGCTACAGATAGGTACTTTGTGACATGAAATGTCACATATTACTTTGCCCGACAAGGACGTTGGTGACGGTTGCTGCCTTTGGCAAATTCTAGGGGAGAAGATTTGCAGTGTAATACTTCTTGCTAGTATTTCTTTGGAGCTGTTCACCAGAATCTTATAATTACAAAAAACATTTTATATAAATATGTATCCATATATATGCATACATAGAGGGCCTTTGGACCAGATGTGTTCTCTCATTGGTGTACCTGAGTGTAATTTACATTCTGCTTTCATTTGCGACACCACACTGCATGCGGTAATTGTTCAGTCCACATAAATCAGTGGCTCTCTTGAACTGTGAATCATGGAATTTTTTGATCCGACCTATGCATGCATCTGAAAATAAGTGTGCTACAGGGTCTGTGTTGGTTGGCTAGTCCTTTCATGTTAAGTTTTCTCCTTTTATAGTTCCCTTTCAATTTTTTACTTTTCCTCTTTTTATTTGTATGTTTCTTAAGAGACTACTACAGCTCTCAGGCAGTGTTAACGGATCTGCCACTCATTTTATCTGCAGTGCACGCATCACACATGCCACTTTCTCTAAACTAAGAGAGTTTTATTGAATGATGCTGTTTATTGTGTGTTATTGTTTTACTATTCCAAGATGGCAACACGTTGGTTCTAAATGTGGTAGTCATGCTTGAACTTTAAAATACTGAGACATTATTTATAATCCCTTTGTAACACGACCACCTGCTGGTATGTTTAGTTATTGCAAGCATATGCCCACTATGTTAGGACGGTAGCATGTTTTCAGTTTTCTACTTGCATTCTTTCAGTTTATCTCACGTATGTTGTTTAGTTTGTGCATGTATTATTGTAATTGTGTCAGAGTGCATGCAAGAAAGAATCAGTAGATGGTTGAATGCAAAGATGAATTACAGAGTGCATGTATGATGACTTACTGAGTGCCTAAAACCATCAATGGCACCAAAGGCACTTTAATAAGCCACACTGATAGGTATTGCCAATGCTTGTTTAGCGGGGAAAACTACCCTGTGTGATTATGGTAGTCTTTTGCTCTAAGTTACTTTGCTTAGTTATTATTGTAAAGGCAGGACATGCAGCATTAGCCTAAGGCAATGTTGTTAACAGTTGAGCTCCAAAGCTTTACCATGTTTCTCAGGACATCAGCACTGGAAAGCTGTGATTTCATGCTTTTGAATTTCAAAATTGACTTTATGATGTTGCAGAGCAAGACTTATTTGAAATTTGACCACTGTCAATTATGATGCAAAATACAGGAATGCTTTCAATTTATATGATTATGTAGTAGTTCGCTGGCACACACTATATACAATTATCTCTTTCATTATAATCCTTTTTTCTGGATAGATCCTAAATTCAGCGAATCATGTCTTTGTTGTTAATGTCACGGATATATGCACATTCCTTTGTTGCGAATCAGTCTTTATTACCCTTCTTGAGACTCTGGTCACACACTGCATTTAAACACTTGTGCAAGATAGGAAGAGGATTTAGAAAGGCTTTGATACCTGGGCGAGGTGGGAGATGAAGAGGCTGTGCTATCTTCAGTCTGCTTTTCAGATCTTCCCATCTTCTCTGGTCCACTGTCAGCAAAGCAGTTCCCTTAATAAACAAAGTCAAGCATTACGAACATTCACTGCAGGTGCTCAACTCATACAACAACATGCACTTCATAATAACTGCTGCTTCCACTGAGTAGCAACTAATGACATAAATTTTACTACAGGAAGATTGAGGGCAAAATGGAGAAACAATAACGAAGATCAGTGCCGAACAGACTGGCACAGCACTGCGATAACTGTTGATTTTTGTGATTCTCAGTGGCGTAACAAATGTCCCTGCAGCCCCCCCAGGGGTGCAGGTGGGGGCCAGAGCTCCAGGGGGGCCCTCAACAAAAGTGGTAGGTGGTGGGCCAGGATTAAAAAGAATGTACACGAGTGAGGTAGAAACAGGAAGAGTAGATTGCTGAAAGAAAGATCCAGGAGGCAGACTTGTCTAAACAGACTTTGCATCAAGCAAACAAGGAATTCAACAATGGTGGCGGCAAGCTCCTAAGCGAAACGTTGGGCTCCTACATTTACTTTTTTTTTGTTTACAAATTAAGTGCCGGGATTTGGTCCCTCATAAACAAGGAATGAAACGAGGATGAGGAGTGTGTTACGTCCCAAGAGACCAACATACATTAAAACCCTATTTCCTGTATGTTGCACATCAATCAGCCCCGTAGGGAGGGGTGGGGCCGAGGAGTGGGAGGAGGAGGAGGAGTTCTATATGCAGTCCCTAAGTGCGCATATGTGTGTTGGCCGGCAATCTCAGGCCGGCCAAACACACATGCGCCCTTAGGTTTCTCCAGCCCGGCTACATTGAACCGGCGGGCTGCAGAAACAACATAGACTCCCTGGTCTGAGCGAAGCCTCTTTCCAGCCCACTCATGCCAATCCCCGCGCTGCACAGGGATTGGATGGGAGTCTGTCTCAGGGGCTGCTGGGACCAGGAAGAATACAGGAGGCACTACACGACGTGGGAGGCAGCCGGCAGCTTCAGGTAAGTTATTTAAAAAATATATATTATTAAAACCCCCCCGCATCAGCCCCCCCTACAGGCGACCCCTCCTGTGTTCCCTTCACCCACCCACCACCCTGTGTTTGTGGCAGCCGCCACTGCCCCTTTCCTTCTCTTGCTTTGAAACAGTGATGCTGTGAACCCTATGATAATGCAACCAAGCAAGATTAGAATAAAGATTAGAAAATGGACTCCCATTCATGTGGAGTCTAAAGTTTTCAAATCTTTTGAATCTGCTTTGCATGTTTCTGGGCCTATCAACACTCAGGTAGAAATGACCCATTATTTTCTTCTTGCCAATTGGCAGTGTATCATTAGACACATGGCTATAACTCATCCTATGGTCCAATCAAAGAAGCCGCATATCCCATCAAAACTAACCAGTGCATCATCCACCACCAGGAACTTAATTTCTTTGGGTGCATCTATCATTCCTAAGCCAGAAGGGTCTGCTCCCCCATTCAAAGGAGGCAGTCAAGAGGGTACCCAAGAGAAGCTTCAGATTACATGGTACAATACTCAACAAGTCGTCAAAGTTACGATTCTTTTTATCTTTTAATTAGCCCAAAATGAGCCTCATAGAGGTTAGCTACACAGTCCAGGTTGCTGAAGGAGGTTTCCTTCTGATAAAGCACTACTTGTCATTCACCAGGAACCTTTTTTTAGTCCAGGAATGCAGAATATTAGGAAACACCTCACAGGGTATTACAGCCAAAAGGACCAGATTTACAAAGAGCTTGAGTTGCCCATGCATTACTAAAGGCACGTAAGGCATTGCAAGCTCTTAACTGGGATTTACTAAGCCAACAAAGCCACCTTGCTTTGTTTAGTAAATCCAAGGCGACGCAAAGTAGCGCATTTCAATGCCTTGCATTACCTTGTAGCAAGGAAGCGTTCCATGGGTAGAGTGTGGAAATTCCCACACATCCTCACATCAATTCTGGCGCATTCCCAGATTTATAAAGAGTTGTAACGTGGGAATGCATCAAAATGGTATCCCTCCCACACCCAGGCGTAACATGGAGAAATATCTTTTTCCACATGTGATGCATTCCCCATCACACATAGAAAAAGGAAAATGCCTTTAGCCCCTTCGCTACGCGGGGGGGCCGCGCGCAGCGCCCGCATGCTGGTGACGAGCTCAGCTCGTCATGGAGTACAGCGGAGCTGTCCTCATGACGAGCTCAGCTCATCACGTTTTTGGAACGTTCAGCACAGCGGGGAAATTAGCCCCGCGTGCGAACGTTAGCAGCACCCATGAGGTTAAGGATTGCTTTTGTGAAGGAAAGTGCCCTTTCCTGTACAAAAACAGTCCTGATTGCAATGCAGGCAACCGTGCACCATGATGCAAGGGTTCCTGCGTTGGTGCTCGGCAGCACACGGTGCAGAAGCACAAGAGGGCAGCAGAAATGCACCATGTCCATGGAAATATGGCACATTTCTAATGTCACCCTTTCACGCAACGCAGCACAGCAAGTGGCCGTGCTATGTTGCGTTGCGTAAAATTTTTAGTGAATCTGCACCTATTCATGACCTTCAAGTTTGATGTCATAAACTATCCATCTAACTTTTTAAGCATGATTAATGAGTATTTCACAGAATGATTTCCAGGATCCATATGTTTAAACATTATAGACTTAAACAGTTATATAATAGAGCGGATGATTTAAGGTGTCATCTTGAAGAAGGAATAGGGGAGGTTAACAAAAAGTTCTGTAACCCTGCCCCTTTAGGGGAATTGGAAGACTTTCTCGTGGTGGAGTCTTAGCAAAACTTTCTTAGAAAACATCCACTAGGGGTACCCCAAGCCAAAGTGAAGGACATTCAATCGGCCACCCAGTTTATGATGGGGCGTCTGATGCTATGTTTCTTTTTTTTTTATTTCAACATGTTTTATTAGCAAATTTTGAAGACATACATAGTACAGTAATAGCGTTGATAGTGCCTCGCGGACGCCCTTAGGGTTACAACAGGCGCAGGCATCAAATCTGTACAGAAATGAGAGTAAAACCAACTCGATGTTCACAAAAAAAGTTTTCATCAAATACTCCCACCCGCTGAGCAGGGGCGTAATGAAGGTGAGAGAGCGCAAAAACCCTGTTAGAAATTGTAGGGGTGCACCATATTCATGAGTAATCAGCACCCGCATATATAGAGGATTATAATCATGTTTAAATGTGACACAAAGCTATGAACCCATGTACCAGAATCTACATAGCTGTAACGTAAAGTGCTTTTGAAATACTAATGTCATGTTAACCTAGAAATGTATTTGTAGAGTAATACTAATTCAGTTAAGGATGCTTAAATAGGCATTGATGTATTTAAATGCATGTTTAGAAATTCACTATTGTATTTCATGTAACGACATAGAAGTGTTTAGTTAGAAAATGTATTCTTTCTTTTGCTATAATGATGTAGGCCTAATGAACGAAACTGTTTGCCAATGTTAGAGGGTGACATCTCGAAAACGTGCAGCGGCCCAGGTGGGGAGAGAGGATTGTGTAGGCCGAACTAAGAATGTTTCTTTTAACATTAAATCATGGAAATGTCTTTCCTAGAAGGTTGCTTTAGAAAATTAATTGCAAGTAGCATGGATCTGTGAACCGATTTATGTGCGTTCCTTTGCAGGTGCCAGGTTAACCAAAGATAGTAGAGAAGGGCCCATTGTGTATGAGCGTTAGGATGGTAGTTCCAGACCTGGAGGAGTGGCTGCGGAATTTTAGGGAAGCAACTTCAAGAGGAGACGACTCTGGGACCCAAGGCCGTTTCTCAACGAACAAGGATGAAGATGTCATAATGAAGTTACTTTGAAA